>NC_060139.1:197835251-199188215 GCF_021461385.2 Schistocerca piceifrons | reverse complement strand
TATTTTTGTTTCTCCTTTCTTTTCGGAGCTACAGCCCGATTCGGTCAGGGAGACGCCACCGTGAAATGAAGGGGGCGTGCTGTGTGTCCCTCCTTACCTCTCTCAGTCGTTTCTCGTGCTTGTCGTTTTGATATAGGCCGATTTGAGAGCGTCAGCTCTCGCGTCAGCCGAGCAAAGTCGAGACAAGTCGAGACACACTAAGGGCTGGTATGCAGCGAGTAAGAGGGCGAAAAAACAATAATTTAAGAGCGCGTGGCAAAAGTACTCATACGCGAAATTAAAAGCCTGCTGCGGTGGCCGGGAATCGAACCCGGATCAACTGCTTGGAAGGCAACCTATGCTGACCATTACACCACCACCGCACAAGCGAGCACCGCGCGTCCGCGCTGTGTCGGCTTCCCGCCAGTCGGCAGCGGCCGAAGGTGATCGTACCTGGCAGGCGCATTTCGAGGCAGGCTAGGGGAGCACATCCAGACGCATTCGGACAGCGTATCCGCGCACACTTCGCATCCTTTGGCAAGAGTTGGGCGCCGGCAACGCAAGAGTACGCAGAGGACCGCGTTCTGGCGGCATTTTTAAGCAGAGCAGTGCAGTGCAGGATTCAGCGTCTGCAGCATCTTTTCCACAGAATGCTACGGCGCTTGACGGCAGTCCCACTTTCCCTTGAGACATCTGCGCGGCAAGCAGCGTCAAGTTACCGCTGGCCCGAGCATCGGTGGTTCAGTGTAGAATGCTCGCCTGCCACGCGGGCGGCCCGGGTTCGATTCCCGGCCGATGCATCATTTTGCTTTTCCCGCGATAATGCTGCCGCGTGGCTTGAGCGCTTGAGATGCACGATCCACAAGAATGTGTAGCTGGATTTCCCTTGAGAAGGACCGAGAACGCAGCACTCGCGGGTCCCCACTAGGACGCTCGCATCATGTTCTACAGACTAGCGTCGGCCTGGCCTCACAAGTTGCTGGTCCGGGTGCCTCCGAGGCACTGAACTTCAACGACAAGGAGTGCTGCCTATCGTTGCAACAGCAGCAGCAGCACCGCAATCAACTGGGCCGGCAGTGCACGTGTAGCAACAGAACACGTTATCCAGGAAGTACAGTGTCTCTACGTCTAATATTGGGTAAGGTGTTTACCCAGTTTCCAGACAAGCGGTGCACCCGTGCCTCGGTAGCGCAGTAGGCAGCGCGTAAGTCTCATAATCTTAAGGTCGTGAGTTCGATCCTCACCCGGGCATTTAATTTTCTGTGACATGGTGGTGCTGTTGCTAGGGCGCCAACGTATTTCTTGTTTGTTATCCACAGCGTTTCAACGCTTCAGCGGGAAAATGTTTACTTCCTGTTATTGCTACTTACAGCTTCCCTTTTCCTCTTCTCCCAGCAGAGCGTGAAGCCAAAAGCATTGCTCTGCGACGTTTGAGGTGCGCGCCTTGCCAGTCAGTATGTGCAAAGATGCTCGCAAAGAGAGGGGGCGCCGACGCGGCACTCGACACGAAATGCGACAAGCGACCGTACGAACGGTCGAACGAAACGGCCACATCCGGTGTGGTCTAGTGGCTAGGATACCTGGCTTTCACCCGGGTTCGATTCCCGGTACCGGAACGGAATTTTTTCCACACGAATCGTGACAAGTTTGAGCTGTCCGAGCGGCCGTTTCCCGTCCTGCTCGCAATATAGCTACTGTTTCGTGACCGTCAGCAGAATATAGACTAGGGAAGCAGACACACGACGACCATAGAAATGGTGTGCGGCTTCATGGCCACCTGTTTCCAGCGTAGGCTGAGCAACTGCATCTGCCGAGGCCCGCTAGCTCAGTTGGTTAGAGCGTCGTGCTAATAACGCGAAGGTCGTGGGTTCGATCCCCCCACGGGCCACTACTCTTTTCCTACTACGAAAAGGCGGCGCCGATTTCAGCTGGCGAGTGTGGTGACCAAAAGATCATCACCCTGCGTGGAAGTTGATAGAGGATCCGAACCCGACTCGTCGGGGAGCGCTACAGCATTCACTCGGCAATGGCCATAATATCTTGAATACACTGGTTCTCAACCGATAAAGAGAAAATGAAAGAAAATGTCCGATTGCCGATGCGTAACAACTTTGGCCCTTGTCAGTACTTGGGCGGGTGAGCGCATGGGAACACAGGGCGCTATTGGCACTTTTACTTCCTATTTTTGTTTCTCCTTTCTTTTCGGAGCTACAGCCCGATTCGGTCAGGGAGACGCCACCGTGAAATGAAGGGGGCGTGCTGTGTGTCCCTCCTTACCTCTCTCAGTCGTTTCTCGTGCTTGTCGTTTTGATATAGGCCGATTTGAGAGCGTCAGCTCTCGCGTCAGCCGAGCAAAGTCGAGACAAGTCGAGACACACTAAGGGCTGGTATGCAGCGAGTAAGAGGGCGAAAAAACAATAATTTAAGAGCGCGTGGCAAAAGTACTCATACGCGAAATTAAAAGCCTGCTGCGGTGGCCGGGAATCGAACCCGGATCAACTGCTTGGAAGGCAACTATGCTGACCATTACACCACCACCGCACAAGCGAGCGCCGCGCGTCCGCGCTTGTGTCGGCTTCCCGCCAGTCGGCAGCGGCCGAAGGTGATCGTACCTGGCAGGCGCATTTCGAGGCAGGCTAGGGGAGCACATCCAGACGCATTCGGACAGCGTATCCGCGCACACTTCGCATCCTTTGGCAAGAGTTGGGCGCCGGCAACGCAAGAGTACGCAGAGGACCGCGTTCTGGCGGCATTTTTAAGCAGAGCAGTGCAGTGCAGGATTCAGCGTCTGCAGCATCTTTTCCACAGAATGCTACGGCGCTTGACGGCAGTCCCACTTTCCCTTGAGACATCTGCGCGGCAAGCAGCGTCAAGTTACCGCTGGCCCGAGCATCGGTGGTTCAGTGGTAGAATGCTCGCCTGCCACGCGGGCGGCCCGGGTTCGATTCCCGGCCGATGCATCATTTTGCTTTTCCGCGATAATGCTGCCGCGTGGCTTGAGCGCTTGAGATGCACGATCCACAAGAATGTGTAGCTGGATTTCCCTTGAGAAGGACCGAGAACGCAGCACTCGCGGGTCCCCACTAGGACGCTCGCATCATGTTCTACAGACTAGCGTCGGCCTGGCCTCACAAGTTGCTGGGTCCGGGTGCCTCCGAGGCACTGAACTTCAACGACAAGGAGTGCTGCCTATCGTTGCAACAGCAGCAGCAGCACCGCAATCAACTGGGCCGGCAGTGCACGTGTAGCAACAGAACACGTTATCCAGGAAGTACAGTGTCTCTACGTCTAATATTGGGTAAGGTGTTTACCCAGTTTCCAGGACAAGCGGTGCACCCGTGCCTCGGTAGCGCAGTAGGCAGCGCGTAAGTCTCATAATCTTAAGGTCGTGAGTTCGATCCTCACCCGGGGCATTTAATTTTCTGTGACATGGTGGTGCTGTTGCTAGGGCGCCAACGTATTTCTTGTTTGTTATCCACAGCGTTTCAACGCTTCAGCGGGAAAATGTTTACTTCCTGTTATTGCTACTTACAGCTTCCCTTTTCCTCTTCTCCCAGCAGAGCGTGAAGCCAAAAGCATTGCTCTGCGACGTTTGAGGTGCGCGCCTTGCCAGTCAGTATGTGCAAAAATGCTCGCAAAGAGAGGGGGGCGCCGACGCGGCACTCGACACGAAATGCGACAAGCGACCGTACGAACGGTCGAACGAAACGGCCACATCCGGTGTGGTCTAGTGGCTAGGATACCTGGCTTTCACCCAGGAGGCCCGGGTTCGATTCCCGGTACCGGAACGGAATTTTTTCCACACGAATCGTGACAAGTTTGAGCTGTCCGAGCGGCCGTTTCCCGTCCTGCTCGCAATATAGCTACTGTTTCGTGACCGTCAGCAGAATATAGACTAGGGAAGCAGACACACGACGACCATAGAAATGGTGTGCGGCTTCATGCCACCTGTTTCCAGCGTAGGGCTGAGCAACTGCATCTGCCGAGGCCCGCTAGCTCAGTTGGTTAGAGCGTCGTGCTAATAACGCGAAGGTCGTGGGTTCGATCCCCCCACGGGCCACTACTCTTTTCCTACTACGAAAAGGCGGCGCCGATTTCAGCTGGCGAGTGTGGTGACCAAAAGATCATCACCCTGCGTGGAAGTTGATAGAGGATCCGAACCCGACTCGTCGGGGAGCGCTACAGCATTCACTCGGCAATGGCCATAATATCTTGAATACACTGGTTCTCAACCGATAAAGAGAAAATGAAAGAAAATGTCCGATTGCCGATGCGTAACAACTTTGGCCCTTGTCAGTACTTGGCGGGTGAGCGCATGGGAACACAGGGCGCTATTGGCACTTTTACTTCCTATTTTTGTTTCTCCTTTCTTTTCGAGCTACAGCCCGATTCGGTCAGGGAGACGCCACCGTGAAATGAAGGGGGCGTGCTGTGTGTCCCTCCTTACCTCTCTCAGTCGTTTCTCGTGCTTGTCGTTTTGATATAGGCCGATTTGAGAGCGTCAGCTCTCGCGTCAGCCGAGCAAAGTCGAGACAAGTCGAGACACACTAAGGGCTGGTATGCAGCGAGTAAGAGGGCGAAAAAACAATAATTTAAGAGCGCGTGGCAAAAGTACTCATACGCGAAATTAAAAGCCTGCTGCGGTGGCCGGAATCGAACCCGGATCAACTGCTTGGAAGGCAACTATGCTGACCATTACACCACCACCGCACAAGCGAGCGCCGCGCGTCCGCGCTGTGTCGGCTTCCCGCCAGTCGGCAGCGGCCGAAGGTGATCGTACCTGGCAGGCGCATTTCGAGGCAGGCTAGGGGAGCACATCCAGACGCATTCGGACAGCGTATCCGCGCACACTTCGCATCCTTTGGCAAGAGTTGGGCGCCGGCAACGCAAGAGTACGCAGAGGACCGCGTTCTGGCGGCATTTTTAAGCAGAGCAGTGCAGTGCAGGATTCAGCGTCTGCAGCATCTTTTCCACAGAATGCTACGGCGCTCTGACGGCAGTCCCACTTTCCCTTGAGACATCTGCGCGGCAAGCAGCGTCAAGTTACCGCTGGCCCGAGCATCGGTGGTTCAGTGGTAGAATGCTCGCCTGCCACGCGGGCGGCCCGGGTTCGATTCCCGGCCGATGCATCATTTTGCTTTTCCCGCGATAATGCTGCCGCGTGGCTTGAGCGCTTGAGATGCACGATCCACAAGAATGTGTAGCTGGATTTCCCTTGAGAAGGACCGAGAACGCAGCACTCGCGGGTCCCCACTAGGACGCTCGCATCATGTTCTACAGACTAGCGTCGGCCTGGCCTCACAAGTTGCTGGGTCCGGGTGCCTCCGAGGCACTGAACTTCAACGACAAGGAGTGCTGCCTATCGTTGCAACAGCAGCAGCAGCACCGCAATCAACTGGGCCGGCAGTGCACGTGTAGCAACAGAACACGTTATCCAGGAAGTACAGTGTCTCTACGTCTAATATTGGGTAAGGTGTTTACCCAGTTTCCAGGACAAGCGGTGCACCCGTGCCTCGGTAGCGCAGTAGGCAGCGCGTAAGTCTCATAATCTTAAGGTCGTGAGTTCGATCCTCACCCGGGGCATTTAATTTTCTGTGACATGGTGGTGCTGTTGCTAGGGCGCCAACGTATTTCTTGTTTGTTATCCACAGCGTTTCAACGCTTCAGCGGGAAAATGTTTACTTCCTGTTATTGCTACTTACAGCTTCCCTTTTCCTCTTCTCCCAGCAGAGCGTGAAGCCAAAAGCATTGCTCTGCGACGTTTGAGGTGCGCGCCTTGCCAGTCAGTATGTGCAAAAATGCTCGCAAAGAGAGGGGGGCGCCGACGCGGCACTCGACACGAAATGCGACAAGCGACCGTACGAACGGTCGAACGAAACGGCCACATCCGGTGTGGTCTAGTGGCTAGGATACCTGGCTTTCACCCAGGAGGCCCGGGTTCGATTCCCGGTACCGGAACGGAATTTTTTCCACACGAATCGTGACAAGTTTGAGCTGTCCGAGCGGCCGTTTCCCGTCCTGCTCGCAATATAGCTACTGTTTCGTGACCGTCAGCAGAATATAGACTAGGGAAGCAGACACACGACGACCATAGAAATGGTGTGCGGCTTCATGCCACCTGTTTCCAGCGTAGGGCTGAGCAACTGCATCTGCCGAGGCCCGCTAGCTCAGTTGGTTAGAGCGTCGTGCTAATAACGCGAAGGTCGTGGGTTCGATCCCCCCACGGGCCACTACTCTTTTCCTACTACGAAAAGGCGGCGCCGATTTCAGCTGGCGAGTGTGGTGACCAAAAGATCATCACCCTGCGTGGAAGTTGATAGAGGATCCGAACCCGACTCGTCGGGGAGCGCTACAGCATTCACTCGGCAATGGCCATAATATCTTGAATACACTGGTTCTCAACCGATAAAGAGAAAATGAAAGAAAATGTCCGATTGCCGATGCGTAACAACTTTGGCCCTTGTCAGTACTTGGGCGGGTGAGCGCATGGGAACACAGGGCGCTATTGGCACTTTTACTTCCTATTTTTGTTTCTCCTTTCTTTTCGGAGCTACAGCCCGATTCGGTCAGGGAGACGCCACCGTGAAATGAAGGGGGCGTGCTGTGTGTCCCTCCTTACCTCTCTCAGTCGTTTCTCGTGCTTGTCGTTTTGATATAGGCCGATTTGAGAGCGTCAGCTCTCGCGTCAGCCGAGCAAAGTCGAGACAAGTCGAGACACACTAAGGGCTGGTATGCAGCGAGTAAGAGGGCGAAAAAACAATAATTTAAGAGCGCGTGGCAAAAGTACTCATACGCGAAATTAAAAGCCTGCTGCGGTGGCCGGGAATCGAACCCGGATCAACTGCTTGGAAGGCAACTATGCTGACCATTACACCACCACCGCACAAGCGAGCGCCGCGCGTCCGCGCTGTGTCGGCTTCCCGCCAGTCGGCAGCGGCCGAAGGTGATCGTACCTGGCAGGCGCATTTCGAGGCAGGCTAGGGGAGCACATCCAGACGCATTCGGACAGCGTATCCGCGCACACTTCGCATCCTTTGGCAAGAGTTGGGCGCCGGCAACGCAAGAGTACGCAGAGGACCGCGTTCTGGCGGCATTTTTAAGCAGAGCAGTGCAGTGCAGGATTCAGCGTCTGCAGCATCTTTTCCACAGAATGCTACGGCGCTTGACGGCAGTCCCACTTTCCCTTGAGACATCTGCGCGGCAAGCAGCGTCAAGTTACCGCTGGCCCGAGCATCGGTGGTTCAGTGGTAGAATGCTCGCCTGCCACGCGGGCGGCCCGGGTTCGATTCCCGGCCGATGCATCATTTTGCTTTTCCCGCGATAATGCTGCCGCGTGGCTTGAGCGCTTGAGATGCACGATCCACAAGAATGTGTAGCTGGATTTCCCTTGAGAAGGACCGAGAACGCAGCACTCGCGGGTCCCCACTAGGACGCTCGCATCATGTTCTACAGACTAGCGTCGGCCTGGCCTCACAAGTTGCTGGGTCCGGGTGCCTCCGAGGCACTGAACTTCAACGACAAGGAGTGCTGCCTATCGTTGCAACAGCAGCAGCAGCACCGCAATCAACTGGGCCGGCAGTGCACGTGTAGCAACAGAACACGTTATCCAGGAAGTACAGTGTCTCTACGTCTAATATTGGGTAAGGTGTTTACCCAGTTTCCAGGACAAGCGGTGCACCCGTGCCTCGGTAGCGCAGTAGGCAGCGCGTAAGTCTCATAATCTTAAGGTCGTGAGTTCGATCCTCACCCGGGGCATTTAATTTTCTGTGACATGGTGGTGCTGTTGCTAGGGCGCCAACGTATTTCTTGTTTGTTATCCACAGCGTTTCAACGCTTCAGCGGGAAAATGTTTACTTCCTGTTATTGCTACTTACAGCTTCCCTTTTCCTCTTCTCCCAGCAGAGCGTGAAGCCAAAAGCATTGCTCTGCGACGTTTGAGGTGCGCGCCTTGCCAGTCAGTATGTGCAAAAATGCTCGCAAAGAGAGGGGGGCGCCGACGCGGCACTCGACACGAAATGCGACAAGCGACCGTACGAACGGTCGAACGAAACGGCCACATCCGGTGTGGTCTAGTGGCTAGGATACCTGGCTTTCACCCAGGAGGCCCGGGTTCGATTCCCGGTACCGGAACGGAATTTTTTCCACACGAATCGTGACAAGTTTGAGCTGTCCGAGCGGCCGTTTCCCGTCCTGCTCGCAATATAGCTACTGTTTCGTGACCGTCAGCAGAATATAGACTAGGGAAGCAGACACACGACGACCATAGAAATGGTGTGCGGCTTCATGCCACCTGTTTCCAGCGTAGGGCTGAGCAACTGCATCTGCCGAGGCCCGCTAGCTCAGTTGGTTAGAGCGTCGTGCTAATAACGCGAAGGTCGTGGGTTCGATCCCCCCACGGGCCACTACTCTTTTCCTACTACGAAAAGGCGGCGCCGATTTCAGCTGGCGAGTGTGGTGACCAAAAGATCATCACCCTGCGTGGAAGTTGATAGAGGATCCGAACCCGACTCGTCGGGGAGCGCTACAGCATTCACTCGGCAATGGCCATAATATCTTGAATACACTGGTTCTCAACCGATAAAGAGAAAATGAAAGAAAATGTCCGATTGCCGATGCGTAACAACTTTGGCCCTTGTCAGTACTTGGGCGGGTGAGCGCATGGGAACACAGGGCGCTATTGGCACTTTTACTTCCTATTTTTGTTTCTCCTTTCTTTTCGGAGCTACAGCCCGATTCGGTCAGGGAGACGCCACCGTGAAATGAAGGGGGCGTGCTGTGTGTCCCTCCTTACCTCTCTCAGTCGTTTCTCGTGCTTGTCGTTTTGATATAGGCCGATTTGAGAGCGTCAGCTCTCGCGTCAGCCGAGCAAAGTCGAGACAAGTCGAGACACACTAAGGGCTGGTATGCAGCGAGTAAGAGGGCGAAAAAACAATAATTTAAGAGCGCGTGGCAAAAGTACTCATACGCGAAATTAAAAGCCTGCTGCGGTGGCCGGGAATCGAACCCGGATCAACTGCTTGGAAGGCAACTATGCTGACCATTACACCACCACCGCACAAGCGAGCGCCGCGCGTCCGCGCTGTGTCGGCTTCCCGCCAGTCGGCAGCGGCCGAAGGTGATCGTACCTGGCAGGCGCATTTCGAGGCAGGCTAGGGGAGCACATCCAGACGCATTCGGACAGCGTATCCGCGCACACTTCGCATCCTTTGGCAAGAGTTGGGCGCCGGCAACGCAAGAGTACGCAGAGGACCGCGTTCTGGCGGCATTTTTAAGCAGAGCAGTGCAGTGCAGGATTCAGCGTCTGCAGCATCTTTTCCACAGAATGCTACGGCGCTTGACGGCAGTCCCACTTTCCCTTGAGACATCTGCGCGGCAAGCAGCGTCAAGTTACCGCTGGCCCGAGCATCGGTGGTTCAGTGGTAGAATGCTCGCCTGCCACGCGGGCGGCCCGGGTTCGATTCCCGGCCGATGCATCATTTTGCTTTTCCCGCGATAATGCTGCCGCGTGGCTTGAGCGCTTGAGATGCACGATCCACAAGAATGTGTAGCTGGATTTCCCTTGAGAAGGACCGAGAACGCAGCACTCGCGGGTCCCCACTAGGACGCTCGCATCATGTTCTACAGACTAGCGTCGGCCTGGCCTCACAAGTTGCTGGGTCCGGGTGCCTCCGAGGCACTGAACTTCAACGACAAGGAGTGCTGCCTATCGTTGCAACAGCAGCAGCAGCACCGCAATCAACTGGGCCGGCAGTGCACGTGTAGCAACAGAACACGTTATCCAGGAAGTACAGTGTCTCTACGTCTAATATTGGGTAAGGTGTTTACCCAGTTTCCAGGACAAGCGGTGCACCCGTGCCTCGGTAGCGCAGTAGGCAGCGCGTAAGTCTCATAATCTTAAGGTCGTGAGTTCGATCCTCACCCGGGGCATTTAATTTTCTGTGACATGGTGGTGCTGTTGCTAGGGCGCCAACGTATTTCTTGTTTGTTATCCACAGCGTTTCAACGCTTCAGCGGGAAAATGTTTACTTCCTGTTATTGCTACTTACAGCTTCCCTTTTCCTCTTCTCCCAGCAGAGCGTGAAGCCAAAAGCATTGCTCTGCGACGTTTGAGGTGCGCGCCTTGCCAGTCAGTATGTGCAAAAATGCTCGCAAAGAGAGGGGGGCGCCGACGCGGCACTCGACACGAAATGCGACAAGCGACCGTACGAACGGTCGAACGAAACGGCCACATCCGGTGTGGTCTAGTGGCTAGGATACCTGGCTTTCACCCAGGAGGCCCGGGTTCGATTCCCGGTACCGGAACGGAATTTTTTCCACACGAATCGTGACAAGTTTGAGCTGTCCGAGCGGCCGTTTCCCGTCCTGCTCGCAATATAGCTACTGTTTCGTGACCGTCAGCAGAATATAGACTAGGGAAGCAGACACACGACGACCATAGAAATGGTGTGCGGCTTCATGCCACCTGTTTCCAGCGTAGGGCTGAGCAACTGCATCTGCCGAGGCCCGCTAGCTCAGTTGGTTAGAGCGTCGTGCTAATAACGCGAAGGTCGTGGGTTCGATCCCCCCACGGGCCACTACTCTTTTCCTACTACGAAAAGGCGGCGCCGATTTCAGCTGGCGAGTGTGGTGACCAAAAGATCATCACCCTGCGTGGAAGTTGATAGAGGATCCGAACCCGACTCGTCGGGGAGCGCTACAGCATTCACTCGGCAATGGCCATAATATCTTGAATACACTGGTTCTCAACCGATAAAGAGAAAATGAAAGAAAATGTCCGATTGCCGATGCGTAACAACTTTGGCCCTTGTCAGTACTTGGGCGGGTGAGCGCATGGGAACACAGGGCGCTATTGGCACTTTTACTTCCTATTTTTGTTTCTCCTTTCTTTTCGGAGCTACAGCCCGATTCGGTCAGGGAGACGCCACCGTGAAATGAAGGGGGCGTGCTGTGTGTCCCTCCTTACCTCTCTCAGTCGTTTCTCGTGCTTGTCGTTTTGATATAGGCCGATTTGAGAGCGTCAGCTCTCGCGTCAGCCGAGCAAAGTCGAGACAAGTCGAGACACACTAAGGGCTGGTATGCAGCGAGTAAGAGGGCGAAAAAACAATAATTTAAGAGCGCGTGGCAAAAGTACTCATACGCGAAATTAAAAGCCTGCTGCGGTGGCCGGGAATCGAACCCGGATCAACTGCTTGGAAGGCAACTATGCTGACCATTACACCACCACCGCACAAGCGAGCGCCGCGCGTCCGCGCTGTGTCGGCTTCCCGCCAGTCGGCAGCGGCCGAAGGTGATCGTACCTGGCAGGCGCATTTCGAGGCAGGCTAGGGGAGCACATCCAGACGCATTCGGACAGCGTATCCGCGCACACTTCGCATCCTTTGGCAAGAGTTGGGCGCCGGCAACGCAAGAGTACGCAGAGGACCGCGTTCTGGCGGCATTTTTAAGCAGAGCAGTGCAGTGCAGGATTCAGCGTCTGCAGCATCTTTTCCACAGAATGCTACGGCGCTTGACGGCAGTCCCACTTTCCCTTGAGACATCTGCGCGGCAAGCAGCGTCAAGTTACCGCTGGCCCGAGCATCGGTGGTTCAGTGGTAGAATGCTCGCCTGCCACGCGGGCGGCCCGGGTTCGATTCCCGGCCGATGCATCATTTTGCTTTTCCCGCGATAATGCTGCCGCGTGGCTTGAGCGCTTGAGATGCACGATCCACAAGAATGTGTAGCTGGATTTCCCTTGAGAAGGACCGAGAACGCAGCACTCGCGGGTCCCCACTAGGACGCTCGCATCATGTTCTACAGACTAGCGTCGGCCTGGCCTCACAAGTTGCTGGGTCCGGGTGCCTCCGAGGCACTGAACTTCAACGACAAGGAGTGCTGCCTATCGTTGCAACAGCAGCAGCAGCACCGCAATCAACTGGGCCGGCAGTGCACGTGTAGCAACAGAACACGTTATCCAGGAAGTACAGTGTCTCTACGTCTAATATTGGGTAAGGTGTTTACCCAGTTTCCAGGACAAGCGGTGCACCCGTGCCTCGGTAGCGCAGTAGGCAGCGCGTAAGTCTCATAATCTTAAGGTCGTGAGTTCGATCCTCACCCGGGGCATTTAATTTTCTGTGACATGGTGGTGCTGTTGCTAGGGCGCCAACGTATTTCTTGTTTGTTATCCACAGCGTTTCAACGCTTCAGCGGGAAAATGTTTACTTCCTGTTATTGCTACTTACAGCTTCCCTTTTCCTCTTCTCCCAGCAGAGCGTGAAGCCAAAAGCATTGCTCTGCGACGTTTGAGGTGCGCGCCTTGCCAGTCAGTATGTGCAAAAATGCTCGCAAAGAGAGGGGGGCGCCGACGCGGCACTCGACACGAAATGCGACAAGCGACCGTACGAACGGTCGAACGAAACGGCCACATCCGGTGTGGTCTAGTGGCTAGGATACCTGGCTTTCACCCAGGAGGCCCGGGTTCGATTCCCGGTACCGGAACGGAATTTTTTCCACACGAATCGTGACAAGTTTGAGCTGTCCGAGCGGCCGTTTCCCGTCCTGCTCGCAATATAGCTACTGTTTCGTGACCGTCAGCAGAATATAGACTAGGGAAGCAGACACACGACGACCATAGAAATGGTGTGCGGCTTCATGCCACCTGTTTCCAGCGTAGGGCTGAGCAACTGCATCTGCCGAGGCCCGCTAGCTCAGTTGGTTAGAGCGTCGTGCTAATAACGCGAAGGTCGTGGGTTCGATCCCCCCACGGGCCACTACTCTTTTCCTACTACGAAAAGGCGGCGCCGATTTCAGCTGGCGAGTGTGGTGACCAAAAGATCATCACCCTGCGTGGAAGTTGATAGAGGATCCGAACCCGACTCGTCGGGGAGCGCTACAGCATTCACTCGGCAATGGCCATAATATCTTGAATACACTGGTTCTCAACCGATAAAGAGAAAATGAAAGAAAATGTCCGATTGCCGATGCGTAACAACTTTGGCCCTTGTCAGTACTTGGGCGGGTGAGCGCATGGGAACACAGGGCGCTATTGGCACTTTTACTTCCTATTTTTGTTTCTCCTTTCTTTTCGGAGCTACAGCCCGATTCGGTCAGGGAGACGCCACCGTGAAATGAAGGGGGCGTGCTGTGTGTCCCTCCTTACCTCTCTCAGTCGTTTCTCGTGCTTGTCGTTTTGATATAGGCCGATTTGAGAGCGTCAGCTCTCGCGTCAGCCGAGCAAAGTCGAGACAAGTCGAGACACACTAAGGGCTGGTATGCAGCGAGTAAGAGGGCGAAAAAACAATAATTTAAGAGCGCGTGGCAAAAGTACTCATACGCGAAATTAAAAGCCTGCTGCGGTGGCCGGGAATCGAACCCGGATCAACTGCTTGGAAGGCAACTATGCTGACCATTACACCACCACCGCACAAGCGAGCGCCGCGCGTCCGCGCTGTGTCGGCTTCCCGCCAGTCGGCAGCGGCCGAAGGTGATCGTACCTGGCAGGCGCATTTCGAGGCAGGCTAGGGGAGCACATCCAGACGCATTCGGACAGCGTATCCGCGCACACTTCGCATCCTTTGGCAAGAGTTGGGCGCCGGCAACGCAAGAGTACGCAGAGGACCGCGTTCTGGCGGCATTTTTAAGCAGAGCAGTGCAGTGCAGGATTCAGCGTCTGCAGCATCTTTTCCACAGAATGCTACGGCGCTTGACGGCAGTCCCACTTTCCCTTGAGACATCTGCGCGGCAAGCAGCGTCAAGTTACCGCTGGCCCGAGCATCGGTGGTTCAGTGGTAGAATGCTCGCCTGCCACGCGGGCGGCCCGGGTTCGATTCCCGGCCGATGCATCATTTTGCTTTTCCCGCGATAATGCTGCCGCGTGGCTTGAGCGCTTGAGATGCACGATCCACAAGAATGTGTAGCTGGATTTCCCTTGAGAAGGACCGAGAACGCAGCACTCGCGGGTCCCCACTAGGACGCTCGCATCATGTTCTACAGACTAGCGTCGGCCTGGCCTCACAAGTTGCTGGGTCCGGGTGCCTCCGAGGCACTGAACTTCAACGACAAGGAGTGCTGCCTATCGTTGCAACAGCAGCAGCAGCACCGCAATCAACTGGGCCGGCAGTGCACGTGTAGCAACAGAACACGTTATCCAGGAAGTACAGTGTCTCTACGTCTAATATTGGGTAAGGTGTTTACCCAGTTTCCAGGACAAGCGGTGCACCCGTGCCTCGGTAGCGCAGTAGGCAGCGCGTAAGTCTCATAATCTTAAGGTCGTGAGTTCGATCCTCACCCGGGGCATTTAATTTTCTGTGACATGGTGGTGCTGTTGCTAGGGCGCCAACGTATTTCTTGTTTGTTATCCACAGCGTTTCAACGCTTCAGCGGGAAAATGTTTACTTCCTGTTATTGCTACTTACAGCTTCCCTTTTCCTCTTCTCCCAGCAGAGCGTGAAGCCAAAAGCATTGCTCTGCGACGTTTGAGGTGCGCGCCTTGCCAGTCAGTATGTGCAAAAATGCTCGCAAAGAGAGGGGGGCGCCGACGCGGCACTCGACACGAAATGCGACAAGCGACCGTACGAACGGTCGAACGAAACGGCCACATCCGGTGTGGTCTAGTGGCTAGGATACCTGGCTTTCACCCAGGAGGCCCGGGTTCGATTCCCGGTACCGGAACGGAATTTTTTCCACACGAATCGTGACAAGTTTGAGCTGTCCGAGCGGCCGTTTCCCGTCCTGCTCGCAATATAGCTACTGTTTCGTGACCGTCAGCAGAATATAGACTAGGGAAGCAGACACACGACGACCATAGAAATGGTGTGCGGCTTCATGCCACCTGTTTCCAGCGTAGGGCTGAGCAACTGCATCTGCCGAGGCCCGCTAGCTCAGTTGGTTAGAGCGTCGTGCTAATAACGCGAAGGTCGTGGGTTCGATCCCCCCACGGGCCACTACTCTTTTCCTACTACGAAAAGGCGGCGCCGATTTCAGCTGGCGAGTGTGGTGACCAAAAGATCATCACCCTGCGTGGAAGTTGATAGAGGATCCGAACCCGACTCGTCGGGGAGCGCTACAGCATTCACTCGGCAATGGCCATAATATCTTGAATACACTGGTTCTCAACCGATAAAGAGAAAATGAAAGAAAATGTCCGATTGCCGATGCGTAACAACTTTGGCCCTTGTCAGTACTTGGGCGGGTGAGCGCATGGGAACACAGGGCGCTATTGGCACTTTTACTTCCTATTTTTGTTTCTCCTTTCTTTTCGGAGCTACAGCCCGATTCGGTCAGGGAGACGCCACCGTGAAATGAAGGGGGCGTGCTGTGTGTCCCTCCTTACCTCTCTCAGTCGTTTCTCGTGCTTGTCGTTTTGATATAGGCCGATTTGAGAGCGTCAGCTCTCGCGTCAGCCGAGCAAAGTCGAGACAAGTCGAGACACACTAAGGGCTGGTATGCAGCGAGTAAGAGGGCGAAAAAACAATAATTTAAGAGCGCGTGGCAAAAGTACTCATACGCGAAATTAAAAGCCTGCTGCGGTGGCCGGGAATCGAACCCGGATCAACTGCTTGGAAGGCAACTATGCTGACCATTACACCACCACCGCACAAGCGAGCACCGCGCGTCCGCGCTGTGTCGGCTTCCCGCCAGTCGGCAGCGGCCGAAGGTGATCGTACCTGGCAGGCGCATTTCGAGGCAGGCTAGGGGAGCACATCCAGACGCATTCGGACAGCGTATCCGCGCACACTTCGCATCCTTTGGCAAGAGTTGGGCGCCGGCAACGCAAGAGTACGCAGAGGACCGCGTTCTGGCGGCATTTTTAAGCAGAGCAGTGCAGTGCAGGATTCAGCGTCTGCAGCATCTTTTCCACAGAATGCTACGGCGCTTGACGGCAGTCCCACTTTCCCTTGAGACATCTGCGCGGCAAGCAGCGTCAAGTTACCGCTGGCCCGAGCATCGGTGGTTCAGTGGTAGAATGCTCGCCTGCCACGCGGGCGGCCCGGGTTCGATTCCCGGCCGATGCATCATTTTGCTTTTCCCGCGATAATGCTGCCGCGTGGCTTGAGCGCTTGAGATGCACGATCCACAAGAATGTGTAGCTGGATTTCCCTTGAGAAGGACCGAGAACGCAGCACTCGCGGGTCCCCACTAGGACGCTCGCATCATGTTCTACAGACTAGCGTCGGCCTGGCCTCACAAGTTGCTGGGTCCGGGTGCCTCCGAGGCACTGAACTTCAACGACAAGGAGTGCTGCCTATCGTTGCAACAGCAGCAGCAGCACCGCAATCAACTGGGCCGGCAGTGCACGTGTAGCAACAGAACACGTTATCCAGGAAGTACAGTGTCTCTACGTCTAATATTGGGTAAGGTGTTTACCCAGTTTCCAGGACAAGCGGTGCACCCGTGCCTCGGTAGCGCAGTAGGCAGCGCGTAAGTCTCATAATCTTAAGGTCGTGAGTTCGATCCTCACCCGGGGCATTTAATTTTCTGTGACATGGTGGTGCTGTTGCTAGGGCGCCAACGTATTTCTTGTTTGTTATCCACAGCGTTTCAACGCTTCAGCGGGAAAATGTTTACTTCCTGTTATTGCTACTTACAGCTTCCCTTTTCCTCTTCTCCCAGCAGAGCGTGAAGCCAAAAGCATTGCTCTGCGACGTTTGAGGTGCGCGCCTTGCCAGTCAGTATGTGCAAAAATGCTCGCAAAGAGAGGGGGGCGCCGACGCGGCACTCGACACGAAATGCGACAAGCGACCGTACGAACGGTCGAACGAAACGGCCACATCCGGTGTGGTCTAGTGGCTAGGATACCTGGCTTTCACCCAGGAGGCCCGGGTTCGATTCCCGGTACCGGAACGGAATTTTTTCCACACGAATCGTGACAAGTTTGAGCTGTCCGAGCGGCCGTTTCCCGTCCTGCTCGCAATATAGCTACTGTTTCGTGACCGTCAGCAGAATATAGACTAGGGAAGCAGACACACGACGACCATAGAAATGGTGTGCGGCTTCATGCCACCTGTTTCCAGCGTAGGGCTGAGCAACTGCATCTGCCGAGGCCCGCTAGCTCAGTTGGTTAGAGCGTCGTGCTAATAACGCGAAGGTCGTGGGTTCGATCCCCCCACGGGCCACTACTCTTTTCCTACTACGAAAAGGCGGCGCCGATTTCAGCTGGCGAGTGTGGTGACCAAAAGATCATCACCCTGCGTGGAAGTTGATAGAGGATCCGAACCCGACTCGTCGGGGAGCGCTACAGCATTCACTCGGCAATGGCCATAATATCTTGAATACACTGGTTCTCAACCGATAAAGAGAAAATGAAAGAAAATGTCCGATTGCCGATGCGTAACAACTTTGGCCCTTGTCAGTACTTGGGCGGGTGAGCGCATGGGAACACAGGGCGCTATTGGCACTTTTACTTCCTATTTTTGTTTCTCCTTTCTTTTCGGAGCTACAGCCCGATTCGGTCAGGGAGACGCCACCGTGAAATGAAGGGGGCGTGCTGTGTGTCCCTCCTTACCTCTCTCAGTCGTTTCTCGTGCTTGTCGTTTTGATATAGGCCGATTTGAGAGCGTCAGCTCTCGCGTCAGCCGAGCAAAGTCGAGACAAGTCGAGACACACTAAGGGCTGGTATGCAGCGAGTAAGAGGGCGAAAAAACAATAATTTAAGAGCGCGTGGCAAAAGTACTCATACGCGAAATTAAAAGCCTGCTGCGGTGGCCGGGAATCGAACCCGGATCAACTGCTTGGAAGGCAACTATGCTGACCATTACACCACCACCGCACAAGCGAGCGCCGCGCGTCCGCGCTGTGTCGGCTTCCCGCCAGTCGGCAGCGGCCGAAGGTGATCGTACCTGGCAGGCGCATTTCGAGGCAGGCTAGGGGAGCACATCCAGACGCATTCGGACAGCGTATCCGCGCACACTTCGCATCCTTTGGCAAGAGTTGGGCGCCGGCAACGCAAGAGTACGCAGAGGACCGCGTTCTGGCGGCATTTTTAAGCAGAGCAGTGCAGTGCAGGATTCAGCGTCTGCAGCATCTTTTCCACAGAATGCTACGGCGCTTGACGGCAGTCCCACTTTCCCTTGAGACATCTGCGCGGCAAGCAGCGTCAAGTTACCGCTGGCCCGAGCATCGGTGGTTCAGTGGTAGAATGCTCGCCTGCCACGCGGGCGGCCCGGGTTCGATTCCCGGCCGATGCATCATTTTGCTTTTCCCGCGATAATGCTGCCGCGTGGCTTGAGCGCTTGAGATGCACGATCCACAAGAATGTGTAGCTGGATTTCCCTTGAGAAGGACCGAGAACGCAGCACTCGCGGGTCCCCACTAGGACGCTCGCATCATGTTCTACAGACTAGCGTCGGCCTGGCCTCACAAGTTGCTGGGTCCGGGTGCCTCCGAGGCACTGAACTTCAACGACAAGGAGTGCTGCCTATCGTTGCAACAGCAGCAGCAGCACCGCAATCAACTGGGCCGGCAGTGCACGTGTAGCAACAGAACACGTTATCCAGGAAGTACAGTGTCTCTACGTCTAATATTGGGTAAGGTGTTTACCCAGTTTCCAGGACAAGCGGTGCACCCGTGCCTCGGTAGCGCAGTAGGCAGCGCGTAAGTCTCATAATCTTAAGGTCGTGAGTTCGATCCTCACCCGGGGCATTTAATTTTCTGTGACATGGTGGTGCTGTTGCTAGGGCGCCAACGTATTTCTTGTTTGTTATCCACAGCGTTTCAACGCTTCAGCGGGAAAATGTTTACTTCCTGTTATTGCTACTTACAGCTTCCCTTTTCCTCTTCTCCCAGCAGAGCGTGAAGCCAAAAGCATTGCTCTGCGACGTTTGAGGTGCGCGCCTTGCCAGTCAGTATGTGCAAAGATGCTCGCAAAGAGAGGGGGGCGCCGACGCGGCACTCGACACGAAATGCGACAAGCGACCGTACGAACGGTCGAACGAAACGGCCACATCCGGTGTGGTCTAGTGGCTAGGATACCTGGCTTTCACCCAGGAGGCCCGGGTTCGATTCCCGGTACCGGAACGGAATTTTTTCCACACGAATCGTGACAAGTTTGAGCTGTCCGAGCGGCCGTTTCCCGTCCTGCTCGCAATATAGCTACTGTTTCGTGACCGTCAGCAGAATATAGACTAGGGAAGCAGACACACGACGACCATAGAAATGGTGTGCGGCTTCATGCCACCTGTTTCCAGCGTAGGGCTGAGCAACTGCATCTGCCGAGGCCCGCTAGCTCAGTTGGTTAGAGCGTCGTGCTAATAACGCGAAGGTCGTGGGTTCGATCCCCCCACGGGCCACTACTCTTTTCCTACTACGAAAAGGCGGCGCCGATTTCAGCTGGCGAGTGTGGTGACCAAAAGATCATCACCCTGCGTGGAAGTTGATAGAGGATCCGAACCCGACTCGTCGGGGAGCGCTACAGCATTCACTCGGCAATGGCCATAATATCTTGAATACACTGGTTCTCAACCGATAAAGAGAAAATGAAAGAAAATGTCCGATTGCCGATGCGTAACAACTTTGGCCCTTGTCAGTACTTGGGCGGGTGAGCGCATGGGAACACAGGGCGCTATTGGCACTTTTACTTCCTATTTTTGTTTCTCCTTTCTTTTCGGAGCTACAGCCCGATTCGGTCAGGGAGACGCCACCGTGAAATGAAGGGGGCGTGCTGTGTGTCCCTCCTTACCTCTCTCAGTCGTTTCTCGTGCTTGTCGTTTTGATATAGGCCGATTTGAGAGCGTCAGCTCTCGCGTCAGCCGAGCAAAGTCGAGACAAGTCGAGACACACTAAGGGCTGGTATGCAGCGAGTAAGAAGGCGAAAAAACAATAATTTAAGAGCGCGTGGCAAAAGTACTCATACGCGAAATTAAAAGCCTGCTGCGGTGGCCGGGAATCGAACCCGGATCAACTGCTTGGAAGGCAACTATGCTGACCATTACACCACCACCGCACAAGCGAGCACCGCGCGTCCGCGCTGTGTCGGCTTCCCGCCAGTCGGCAGCGGCCGAAGGTGATCGTACCTGGCAGGCGCATTTCGAGGCAGGCTAGGGGAGCACATCCAGACGCATTCGGACAGCGTATCCGCGCACACTTCGCATCCTTTGGCAAGAGTTGGGCGCCGGCAACGCAAGAGTACGCAGAGGACCGCGTTCTGGCGGCATTTTTAAGCAGAGCAGTGCAGTGCAGGATTCAGCGTCTGCAGCATCTTTTCCACAGAATGCTACGGCGCTTGACGGCAGTCCCACTTTCCCTTGAGACATCTGCGCGGCAAGCAGCGTCAAGTTACCGCTGGCCCGAGCATCGGTGGTTCAGTGGTAGAATGCTCGCCTGCCACGCGGGCGGCCCGGGTTCGATTCCCGGCCGATGCATCATTTTGCTTTTCCCGCGATAATGCTGCCGCGTGGCTTGAGCGCTTGAGATGCACGATCCACAAGAATGTGTAGCTGGATTTCCCTTGAGAAGGACCGAGAACGCAGCACTCGCGGGTCCCCACTAGGACGCTCGCATCATGTTCTACAGACTAGCGTCGGCCTGGCCTCACAAGTTGCTGGGTCCGGGTGCCTCCGAGGCACTGAACTTCAACGACAAGGAGTGCTGCCTATCGTTGCAACAGCAGCAGCAGCACCGCAATCAACTGGGCCGGCAGTGCACGTGTAGCAACAGAACACGTTATCCAGGAAGTACAGTGTCTCTACGTCTAATATTGGGTAAGGTGTTTACCCAGTTTCCAGGACAAGCGGTGCACCCGTGCCTCGGTAGCGCAGTAGGCAGCGCGTAAGTCTCATAATCTTAAGGTCGTGAGTTCGATCCTCACCCGGGGCATTTAATTTTCTGTGACATGGTGGTGCTGTTGCTAGGGCGCCAACGTATTTCTTGTTTGTTATCCACAGCGTTTCAACGCTTCAGCGGGAAAATGTTTACTTCCTGTTATTGCTACTTACAGCTTCCCTTTTCCTCTTCTCCCAGCAGAGCGTGAAGCCAAAAGCATTGCTCTGCGACGTTTGAGGTGCGCGCCTTGCCAGTCAGTATGTGCAAAGATGCTCGCAAAGAGAGGGGGGCGCCGACGCGGCACTCGACACGAAATGCGACAAGCGACCGTACGAACGGTCGAACGAAACGGCCACATCCGGTGTGGTCTAGTGGCTCAGTTCCGCTTGCGACGCCGTGCAGGTCGCACGTGTTGTGTCTTCGCTCCGCAATAGCGTGTGCAAGCTGTGACTACTTTCGTTGTTTCCGTTGTTTGCTAGATTTGCTGTCTTGTGTTTCCGTCACTTCACTTCGCTTTTAGTGTTTTGTGTCGTTCTGTGTTAGCGGTCTCGACCGTTTAATAAGTGGATATGTCGTCCAGGTTGTTCCCCAGGAAATGTACTCTGTGTTTCGAATTTGACAAGTCTACACGTCATGTTCAACCGAGTTCCATGGAAGTTCACGATTTCATAGTGGATGTCATTGGTATTACGTCTGACCAGGTTCATACTGCCTATTACGACACAGATCTCTACTGTTTCTTCGTCAAGTTGTTAAACCCTGTGTTACTGGAGAGGATTCTGTTAAAACATGGTAGCAGAGCTGAGTTCCGTCATCGTGACGCCTCGGTGAGTACTGTTCTCATATCCAATGCTGATGTAGAATATAAAAATGTCCGTGTGTACAACCTGCCGCCGGAAGTTGAAAACTGTTATTTACGTGAGATTTTGACGAAGTATGGGGAGGTCAAGCAAATCCGTAACGAACGTTGGTCTAGCCAACATCGGTTACAGTGTTTTAGTGGCGTCCGGTCAGTCGAAATGCACGTCAAGCAAGATATCCCCTCCCATCTTATTGTTTGTGGGTATAAAGTGCATGTCACGTACAGTGGGCAACCAGGCACATGCTTTATTTGTAACGAAACTGGCCACTTGCGTACGAACTGCCCTAAACGTGTCTTTGTTCTCAAAAGTACTTTGGAACAGCGTAGAAAATTGACATTGGCCGATCTTGTTAGGGAGGCCCCAATCACGGACATCGAACGCCCTAGTGATAGTGAAATATTGCCCCCGGAGCCTGGTTTGCCTGTTGCCGACTTTCCACCCTTTCCTTCAAAACCGGTTACCGATCCGCCTGCTTCCAAATCTGACGTGCAGCTGCTGAGCCACAAACGGCGACGAACGTGTGATGATGATAGTCCGGACGAAGATCTCCAGGAATTAGAACATGACGTCCCGAAAGAGATGCCGGTTACGGTTACTAACTCACGTTTTTCTGAACCGTCGCACGCAGCTGTCGACGTTGCGGCTATTGACGTCATTCCGAGTGACGTACAGGCAGCTTTGGCATCACAACAGCCGAGCCCGCCGCCTGAAGTCGCGACGTCACCACAGGACGAATCACAACAAGCGCGTGCTCCCGATAAGCATAACGAGGAAGGCAGTATTTGTGTACAAACTGAAGGAAGTCAAAGTCCGTCTACAAACAAACACGAAGTTCGTGCTAGTGACAACAAACAAACTTGTCCACCTTCTGAGTCAGTTCTTTCTGCAGATCAGATGGCTGAGGCGTCACATCACGTTATGGACTGCGAAGTCACTCAGGACCCTCCCACGCCTCCGTCTGCCGATGTGTTCCCTAGCAGAGCACGTAGTAGGACCAAAGTTCAACCGAACGTCAACGCAGTACGGAAGAAAAACAAACCCTACGATACCCAAGTGACTGTTCGTGATCCTCCCGACAATGCAGACCATTCCGAAGTTTCTATGCCCTTGTAATGCGACCAGTGTTGTTTAGTGACCCTTTCCGTACCTCACTGTACTAATGGCACAAGCGTACAAATTCGTCTCCCTGAACATAAATAAGATTCGATCTGATCTCAAAATTGCGGCCCTACAGCAGTTTCTATACGAATCTGACGCTGATATTGTGTTGTTACAGGAAGTTACTGTTTTGAATCTCTTCATCTCTGGTTTTAAAACCATATCAAACGTTGCTCCTGAGGAAAGTACAGGTACCGCACTTTTAATACGGGAAGGTATTCCAGTTGGGGAGATCGAGTTTTTAGATTCCGGTCGAGGAGTGGGCTGTAAAATTTTTGATGTCACCCTTGTTAACTTATATGCCCCGTCAGGCAACAGCAACAAATTCGAACGGTCACGTTTTTATAAGGAGGATGTTACGTATCTGTTGCGGGGAAGTCCTCAAAACCTGATAATAGGAGGTGACTTTAACTGTGTTCTACGTAAAAACGATCAGTCCCCTAATTTTAACTACTGTAAAGAACTGCACGAGCTCGTTAAGAATATTAAGCTGAAAGATGCTTGGGAACTGAAGTATCCTACTTTAGTTAAATTCACTTTTTTCACCGTTGCTTCATGCAGCCGTCTGGATAGACTTTATCTATCGGACTGTATCAGTGACCGACTCCTAGCGGTTGACGTAATCCCGGCTAGTTTTACCGACCATTGCGCTGTTGCGGCAACAGTTCACTTAAATCGACAGCCTACCAAATTATTTCGTTCCCCGTGGATGTTAAACATATCGCATCTGGCGGACGCTGAATTATTTGACGTTATCAGACATGTGTGGGAAACTTGTTTGCGTTCCATCACTTTTTATCCGACTAAAGCGATGTGGTGGACCACTGTTGCCAAACCAAAGCTTCGAAAAAGTCTCATTTATTATAGTGCTCAGAAAGCACGCGCCTGCAAGAAGACCTTTGAGTTTTACTACACTGTGTTGCGACAATTGTATGATTCATCCACTGCGACCAACACTAACTTTCCATCAATTCAACGTGTCAAGGCTAAACTTGTCAGCTTGAAGCGTCAACAATTGGAAGGTCTGAAAGTTAAATCCAAACCTAAATCTGTTTTAGCCGACGAAATGACATCTATGTACCATTTATTCAAGCATTTATCACGCCGCCGCCGGGCTTTCATTGATGTTTTGGAAAGAGATAATGGGGAATTACTCTCTACTCAAGCGGCCATTATTAGTGAAATTCACCAACATTTCCAACGACTGTATTCCAGTGAGATTGTCAATGAACCTGCTGTCAGTGCAGTGGTCAATGTTTTTGATCGGGCGATTAGTCCTGCTGACAATGTCGACTTTTTATCGGATTTCACTCCCGAGGAAGTTTTAGCCTTGATCTCCAAGTCGCCTTCCTTTAAATCGCCTGGTCCTGATGGTTTGCCCAAGGAATTTTATACCAAATTCTGGAATGTCCTTGGTGGTACTTTTACTGAAATTGTTAATGAAGTCATGAGTGGTGGTCCTCTTCCTGCCGACTTGAAAGTGGGTAGAATTGTTTTAGTCCCGAAGAGAACTGGTCACAAGCGAGTTGATAATCTCCGTCCAATCACATTATTGAACTTTGATTATAAAACGATTGCCCGAGCGATTAATAGCAGAATGACCCCCATCCTTGGAAAAGTTATTCATTCACATCAGTCTTGCCTTCCAGGGAGATCCATTATGACTCCGGTTGCAGAGTACAGAGACGTTATTTCAGTAGCGGCCGTAACCAACATCAAATGTGCTTTCCTTTTTCTTGACTTTTGCAAAGCTTTTGACCGCGTTAGTCATCACTATTTAGAACGCATCCTGCAACGAATTGGACTCGAAGAACGAGCTGTGGCAGTCATTCGGAATATGATAACCGGCATTACTGCTAGGATCACAGTTAACGGTCAGCTGACACAAGCTGTTAGCATACGACGCGGTGTACCGCAAGGCAGTCCGTTGTCGATGTCGCTCTTTGTTTTGTCGCTCGAGCCATTTCTGAAGAGATTGTGTCTCACATTAAGTGGCCTTTCTGTCTTAGGGAGCAATCTTACTGTGAGGGCTTACGCCGATGATGTTGCTGTTATCCTACGTCATGAGTCTGAAGTGGCCCAATTGCGGGCTGAGATTGATACTTACAGCACTGCTTCTGGGGCGAAACTCAGTGAGGGTAAATGTAAGGTTCTACGCTTACGGGGCTTCGAATCTCTTGCTATACCGTGGGCGCAGATCGTCGAACAACATGTTGCTCTGGGTATCATCATCGATAGGTGTCCCTTACGTATGGCAGCTAAAAACTGGAAACTTACTGCCAATCGAATACAGGGAGCTATAGTGGAAAACACATGGCGATCGACAAATATCCTCCAGAAGATCAGGATTTTGAATACCTACATACTCTGTAAAGCTTATTATGTCGCTCAGGTGTTCCCTCTTCCCAAAATGCAAGCCCATAAGATCATGCGTTTGTCCAGCAGGTTTGTGTGGCTCGGTCATATTTTTAAGTTAACCTATACCACACTGTCTAAGTCAGTGCCAGCTGGGGGCCTGCAACTCAATGATATCCGTCGAAAGGCGACAGCACTCTATATAAAACGAACAACTGCGATAATTACCACGATGCCCCATACTATCACATCGAAGCTGTTTCGCATTGTTCGCCCTAAATGTATGAAACCGCCAATTGACATCGGTAAACTCAACTTTCAATTGCAACATGTCGGTGTTTATTACCTCGAAATTAGTTACTTAGGTGACAGTGTTTTCATAAGTCCTTGTCTCACGACAGTGTTCTTACTTGCTCAGTGGCAGAAGTACGAAGCTCCAACTACAATTGAAATGCACTACCCAAGAATCGTCTGGACGGCAGTGTGGACCAATATTACTCTAAAAATTCATTCCTCCGATGTGATTTCCGCCTGGTATAAAGTTGTCCACAATCTTGTTCCAACCAACGAAAAACTCAACCGCATTGGCTTAAGTGCTACTGACAACTGCCTCAAATGTGGATTCGTTGACACTCTGAGGCACAGGTTTACTTGCTGCGGGCATCAGTTCAACTGGCATTGGGTGCGGAAACGATTGGCGCTGCTCACACGTAGCACTGAAAGTCTTTATACAACTGATATCCTCCTGTGGCCTGATACACGGTATTACCCCACAACGAAAAACAATACTGTTATGTGGATGCTGGGTCATTTTGTCAATTACGTCATCACTAACCACGGAGAAGACAATATTACTGCCTTTACTGCTTATATGGAAACGGCATATTGGCGAAGTACCCAGTTCCCGCACATTAAAAGGGATTTTGGAAACATGTTAAAAATACTGTTTGAGAAACAGGGAATTGGGTGATTCTAAAGTCAATCCGCCATTACTGTTAACATTTCCACGGTGAAGTTCCCAAGTACAAGCGAACACTGAATACTATTTTCGTTATCGTTTCACCTATGGCGCTTGAAGAACCTGAGGTTTTCTTTTCTTTCTTATTCCTCATTATTTGTTTTTTGCGGGAAGAGACATTTTTTTTTTTTCCCCTTGTTTTGAGAGAGATTTCTATTTTTCGTTGCACTTATATTACAAAGAAGACGAGGCAATGAACTCCTTGTAATCCGGAAGAACCAGTATTCTTTTTGTGTACTGTTGTACGACGCCAGTGAATCTGGAGACTTTGATTTCTTTTGACTATAGCTGATGAAGCTCGCCAAGGACGGCATTCATGGAGAGCGCAAGGAGGGCTGTAAGGGGAGAAGGGAGGCCCTCAAAAAACAAAAAAAAAAAAAAAAAAAAAAAAAAAAAAAAAAAAAAAAAAGTGGCTAGGATACCTGGCTTTCACCCAGGAGGCCCGGGTTCGATTCCCGGTACCGGAACGGAATTTTTTCCACACGAATCGTGACAAGTTTGAGCTGTCCGAGCGGCCGTTTCCCGTCCTGCTCGCAATATAGCTACTGTTTCGTGACCGTCAGCAGAATATAGACTAGGGAAGCAGACACACGACGACCATAGAAATGGTGTGCGGCTTCATGCCACCTGTTTCCAGCGTAGGGCTGAGCAACTGCATCTGCCGAGGCCCGCTAGCTCAGTTGGTTAGAGCGTCGTGCTAATAACGCGAAGGTCGTGGGTTCGATCCCCCCACGGGCCACTACTCTTTTCCTACTACGAAAAGGCGGCGCCGATTTCAGCTGGCGAGTGTGGTGACCAAAAGATCATCACCCTGCGTGGAAGTTGATAGAGGATCCGAACCCGACTCGTCGGGGAGCGCTACAGCATTCACTCGGCAATGGCCATAATATCTTGAATACACTGGTTCTCAACCGATAAAGAGAAAATGAAAGAAAATGTCCGATTGCCGATGCGTAACAACTTTGGCCCTTGTCAGTACTTGGGCGGGTGAGCGCATGGGAACACAGGGCGCTATTGGCACTTTTACTTCCTATTTTTGTTTCTCCTTTCTTTTCGGAGCTACAGCCCGATTCGGTCAGGGAGACGCCACCGTGAAATGAAGGGGGCGTGCTGTGTGTCCCTCCTTACCTCTCTCAGTCGTTTCTCGTGCTTGTCGTTTTGATATAGGCCGATTTGAGAGCGTCAGCTCTCGCGTCAGCCGAGCAAAGTCGAGACAAGTCGAGACACACTAAGGGCTGGTATGCAGCGAGTAAGAAGGCGAAAAAACAATAATTTAAGAGCGCGTGGCAAAAGTACTCATACGCGAAATTAAAAGCCTGCTGCGGTGGCCGGGAATCGAACCCGGATCAACTGCTTGGAAGGCAACTATGCTGACCATTACACCACCACCGCACAAGCGAGCACCGCGCGTCCGCGCTGTGTCGGCTTCCCGCCAGTCGGCAGCGGCCGAAGGTGATCGTACCTGGCAGGCGCATTTCGAGGCAGGCTAGGGGAGCACATCCAGACGCATTCGGACAGCGTATCCGCGCACACTTCGCATCCTTTGGCAAGAGTTGGGCGCCGGCAACGCAAGAGTACGCAGAGGACCGCGTTCTGGCGGCATTTTTAAGCAGAGCAGTGCAGTGCAGGATTCAGCGTCTGCAGCATCTTTTCCACAGAATGCTACGGCGCTTGACGGCAGTCCCACTTTCCCTTGAGACATCTGCGCGGCAAGCAGCGTCAAGTTACCGCTGGCCCGAGCATCGGTGGTTCAGTGGTAGAATGCTCGCCTGCCACGCGGGCGGCCCGGGTTCGATTCCCGGCCGATGCATCATTTTGCTTTTCCCGCGATAATGCTGCCGCGTGGCTTGAGCGCTTGAGATGCACGATCCACAAGAATGTGTAGCTGGATTTCCCTTGAGAAGGACCGAGAACGCAGCACTCGCGGGTCCCCACTAGGACGCTCGCATCATGTTCTACAGACTAGCGTCGGCCTGGCCTCACAAGTTGCTGGGTCCGGGTGCCTCCGGGGCACTGAACTTCAACGACAAGGAGTGCTGCCTATCGTTGCAACAGCAGCAGCAGCACCGCAATCAACTGGGCCGGCAGTGCACGTGTAGCAACAGAACACGTTATCCAGGAAGTACAGTGTCTCTACGTCTAATATTGGGTAAGGTGTTTACCCAGTTTCCAGGACAAGCGGTGCACCCGTGCCTCGGTAGCGCAGTAGGCAGCGCGTAAGTCTCATAATCTTAAGGTCGTGAGTTCGATCCTCACCCGGGGCATTTAATTTTCTGTGACATGGTGGTGCTGTTGCTAGGGCGCCAACGTATTTCTTGTTTGTTATCCACAGCGTTTCAACGCTTCAGCGGGAAAATGTTTACTTCCTGTTATTGCTACTTACAGCTTCCCTTTTCCTCTTCTCCCAGCAGAGCGTGAAGCCAAAAGCATTGCTCTGCGACGTTTGAGGTGCGCGCCTTGCCAGTCAGTATGTGCAAAGATGCTCGCAAAGAGAGGGGGGCGCCGACGCGGCACTCGACACGAAATGCGACAAGCGACCGTACGAACGGTCGAACGAAACGGCCACATCCGGTGTGGTCTAGTGGCTAGGATACCTGGCTTTCACCCAGGAGGCCCGGGTTCGATTCCCGGTACCGGAACGGAATTTTTTCCACACGAATCGTGACAAGTTTGAGCTGTCCGAGCGGCCGTTTCCCGTCCTGCTCGCAATATAGCTACTGTTTCGTGACCGTCAGCAGAATATAGACTAGGGAAGCAGACACACGACGACCATAGAAATGGTGTGCGGCTTCATGCCACCTGTTTCCAGCGTAGGGCTGAGCAACTGCATCTGCCGAGGCCCGTTAGCTCAGTTGGTTAGAGCGTCGTGCTAATAACGCGAAGGTCGTGGGTTCGATCCCCCCACGGGCCACTACTCTTTTCCTACTACGAAAAGGCGGCGCCGATTTCAGCTGGCGAGTGTGGTGACCAAAAGATCATCACCCTGCGTGGAAGTTGATAGAGGATCCGAACCCGACTCGTCGGGGAGCGCTACAGCATTCACTCGGCAATGGCCATAATATCTTGAATACACTGGTTCTCAACCGATAAAGAGAAAATGAAAGAAAATGTCCGATTGCCGATGCGTAACAACTTTGGCCCTTGTCAGTACTTGGGCGGGTGAGCGCATGGGAACACAGGGCGCTATTGGCACTTTTACTTCCTATTTTTGTTTCTCCTTTCTTTTCGGAGCTACAGCCCGATTCGGTCAGGGAGACGCCACCGTGAAATGAAGGGGGCGTGCTGTGTGTCCCTCCTTACCTCTCTCAGTCGTTTCTCGTGCTTGTCGTTTTGATATAGGCCGATTTGAGAGCGTCAGCTCTCGCGTCAGCCGAGCAAAGTCGAGACAAGTCGAGACACACTAAGGGCTGGTATGCAGCGAGTAAGAAGGCGAAAAAACAATAATTTAAGAGCGCGTGGCAAAAGTACTCATACGCGAAATTAAAAGCCTGCTGCGGTGGCCGGGAATCGAACCCGGATCAACTGCTTGGAAGGCAACTATGCTGACCATTACACCACCACCGCACAAGCGAGCACCGCGCGTCCGCGCTGTGTCGGCTTCCCGCCAGTCGGCAGCGGCCGAAGGTGATCGTACCTGGCAGGCGCATTTCGAGGCAGGCTAGGGGAGCACATCCAGACGCATTCGGACAGCGTATCCGCGCACACTTCGCATCCTTTGGCAAGAGTTGGGCGCCGGCAACGCAAGAGTACGCAGAGGACCGCGTTCTGGCGGCATTTTTAAGCAGAGCAGTGCAGTGCAGGATTCAGCGTCTGCAGCATCTTTTCCACAGAATGCTACGGCGCTTGACGGCAGTCCCACTTTCCCTTGAGACATCTGCGCGGCAAGCAGCGTCAAGTTACCGCTGGCCCGAGCATCGGTGGTTCAGTGGTAGAATGCTCGCCTGCCACGCGGGCGGCCCGGGTTCGATTCCCGGCCGATGCATCATTTTGCTTTTCCCGCGATAATGCTGCCGCGTGGCTTGAGCGCTTGAGATGCACGATCCACAAGAATGTGTAGCTGGATTTCCCTTGAGAAGGACCGAGAACGCAGCACTCGCGGGTCCCCACTAGGACGCTCGCATCATGTTCTACAGACTAGCGTCGGCCTGGCCTCACAAGTTGCTGGGTCCGGGTGCCTCCGAGGCACTGAACTTCAACGACAAGGAGTGCTGCCTATCGTTGCAACAGCAGCAGCAGCACCGCAATCAACTGGGCCGGCAGTGCACGTGTAGCAACAGAACACGTTATCCAGGAAGTACAGTGTCTCTACGTCTAATATTGGGTAAGGTGTTTACCCAGTTTCCAGGACAAGCGGTGCACCCGTGCCTCGGTAGCGCAGTAGGCAGCGCGTAAGTCTCATAATCTTAAGGTCGTGAGTTCGATCCTCACCCGGGGCATTTAATTTTCTGTGACATGGTGGTGCTGTTGCTAGGGCGCCAACGTATTTCTTGTTTGTTATCCACAGCGTTTCAACGCTTCAGCGGGAAAATGTTTACTTCCTGTTATTGCTACTTACAGCTTCCCTTTTCCTCTTCTCCCAGCAGAGCGTGAAGCCAAAAGCATTGCTCTGCGACGTTTGAGGTGCGCGCCTTGCCAGTCAGTATGTGCAAAGATGCTCGCAAAGAGAGGGGGGCGCCGACGCGGCACTCGACACGAAATGCGACAAGCGACCGTACGAACGGTCGAACGAAACGGCCACATCCGGTGTGGTCTAGTGGCTAGGATACCTGGCTTTCACCCAGGAGGCCCGGGTTCGATTCCCGGTACCGGAACGGAATTTTTTCCACACGAATCGTGACAAGTTTGAGCTGTCCGAGCGGCCGTTTCCCGTCCTGCTCGCAATATAGCTACTGTTTCGTGACCGTCAGCAGAATATAGACTAGGGAAGCAGACACACGACGACCATAGAAATGGTGTGCGGCTTCATGCCACCTGTTTCCAGCGTAGGGCTGAGCAACTACATCTGCCGAGGCCCGTTAGCTCAGTTGGTTAGAGCGTCGTGCTAATAACGCGAAGGTCGTGGGTTCGATCCCCCCACGGGCCACTACTCTTTTCCTACTACGAAAAGGCGGCGCCGATTTCAGCTGGCGAGTGTGGTGACCAAAAGATCATCACCCTGCGTGGAAGTTGATAGAGGATCCGAACCCGACTCGTCGGGGAGCGCTACAGCATTCACTCGGCAATGGCCATAATATCTTGAATACACTGGTTCTCAACCGATAAAGAGAAAATGAAAGAAAATGTCCGATTGCCGATGCGTAACAACTTTGGCCCTTGTCAGTACTTGGGCGGGTGAGCGCATGGGAACACAGGGCGCTATTGGCACTTTTACTTCCTATTTTTGTTTCTCCTTTCTTTTCGGAGCTACAGCCCGATTCGGTCAGGGAGACGCCACCGTGAAATGAAGGGGGCGTGCTGTGTGTCCCTCCTTACCTCTCTCAGTCGTTTCTCGTGCTTGTCGTTTTGATATAGGCCGATTTGAGAGCGTCAGCTCTCGCGTCAGCCGAGCAAAGTCGAGACAAGTCGAGACACACTAAGGGCTGGTATGCAGCGAGTAAGAAGGCGAAAAAACAATAATTTAAGAGCGCGTGGCAAAAGTACTCATACGCGAAATTAAAAGCCTGCTGCGGTGGCCGGGAATCGAACCCGGATCAACTGCTTGGAAGGCAACTATGCTGACCATTACACCACCACCGCACAAGCGAGCACCGCGCGTCCGCGCTGTGTCGGCTTCCCGCCAGTCGGCAGCGGCCGAAGGTGATCGTACCTGGCAGGCGCATTTCGAGGCAGGCTAGGGGAGCACATCCAGACGCATTCGGACAGCGTATCCGCGCACACTTCGCATCCTTTGGCAAGAGTTGGGCGCCGGCAACGCAAGAGTACGCAGAGGACCGCGTTCTGGCGGCATTTTTAAGCAGAGCAGTGCAGTGCAGGATTCAGCGTCTGCAGCATCTTTTCCACAGAATGCTACGGCGCTTGACGGCAGTCCCACTTTCCCTTGAGACATCTGCGCGGCAAGCAGCGTCAAGTTACCGCTGGCCCGAGCATCGGTGGTTCAGTGGTAGAATGCTCGCCTGCCACGCGGGCGGCCCGGGTTCGATTCCCGGCCGATGCATCATTTTGCTTTTCCCGCGATAATGCTGCCGCGTGGCTTGAGCGCTTGAGATGCACGATCCACAAGAATGTGTAGCTGGATTTCCCTTGAGAAGGACCGAGAACGCAGCACTCGCGGGTCCCCACTAGGACGCTCGCATCATGTTCTACAGACTAGCGTCGGCCTGGCCTCACAAGTTGCTGGGTCCGGGTGCCTCCGAGGCACTGAACTTCAACGACAAGGAGTGCTGCCTATCGTTGCAACAGCAGCAGCAGCACCGCAATCAACTGGGCCGGCAGTGCACGTGTAGCAACAGAACACGTTATCCAGGAAGTACAGTGTCTCTACGTCTAATATTGGGTAAGGTGTTTACCCAGTTTCCAGGACAAGCGGTGCACCCGTGCCTCGGTAGCGCAGTAGGCAGCGCGTAAGTCTCATAATCTTAAGGTCGTGAGTTCGATCCTCACCCGGGGCATTTAATTTTCTGTGACATGGTGGTGCTGTTGCTAGGGCGCCAACGTATTTCTTGTTTGTTATCCACAGCGTTTCAACGCTTCAGCGGGAAAATGTTTACTTCCTGTTATTGCTACTTACAGCTTCCCTTTTCCTCTTCTCCCAGCAGAGCGTGAAGCCAAAAGCATTGCTCTGCGACGTTTGAGGTGCGCGCCTTGCCAGTCAGTATGTGCAAAGATGCTCGCAAAGAGAGGGGGGCGCCGACGCGGCACTCGACACGAAATGCGACAAGCGACCGTACGAACGGTCGAACGAAACGGCCACATCCGGTGTGGTCTAGTGGCTAGGATACCTGGCTTTCACCCAGGAGGCCCGGGTTCGATTCCCGGTACCGGAACGGAATTTTTTCCACACGAATCGTGACAAGTTTGAGCTGTCCGAGCGGCCGTTTCCCGTCCTGCTCGCAATATAGCTACTGTTTCGTGACCGTCAGCAGAATATAGACTAGGGAAGCAGACACACGACGACCATAGAAATGGTGTGCGGCTTCATGCCACCTGTTTCCAGCGTAGGGCTGAGCAACTGCATCTGCCGAGGCCCGTTAGCTCAGTTGGTTAGAGCGTCGTGCTAATAACGCGAAGGTCGTGGGTTCGATCCCCCCACGGGCCACTACTCTTTTCCTACTACGAAAAGGCGGCGCCGATTTCAGCTGGCGAGTGTGGTGACCAAAAGATCATCACCCTGCGTGGAAGTTGATAGAGGATCCGAACCCGACTCGTCGGGGAGCGCTACAGCATTCACTCGGCAATGGCCATAATATCTTGAATACACTGGTTCTCAACCGATAAAGAGAAAATGAAAGAAAATGTCCGATTGCCGATGCGTAACAACTTTGGCCCTTGTCAGTACTTGGGCGGGTGAGCGCATGGGAACACAGGGCGCTATTGGCACTTTTACTTCCTATTTTTGTTTCTCCTTTCTTTTCGGAGCTACAGCCCGATTCGGTCAGGGAGACGCCACCGTGAAATGAAGGGGGCGTGCTGTGTGTCCCTCCTTACCTCTCTCAGTCGTTTCTCGTGCTTGTCGTTTTGATATAGGCCGATTTGAGAGCGTCAGCTCTCGCGTCAGCCGAGCAAAGTCGAGACAAGTCGAGACACACTAAGGGCTGGTATGCAGCGAGTAAGAGGGCGAAAAAACAATAATTTAAGAGCGCGTGGCAAAAGTACTCATACGCGAAATTAAAAGCCTGCTGCGGTGGCCGGGAATCGAACCCGGATCAACTGCTTGGAAGGCAACTATGCTGACCATTACACCACCACCGCACAAGCGAGCGCCGCGCGTCCGCGCTGTGTCGGCTTCCCGCCAGTCGGCAGCGGCCGAAGGTGATCGTACCTGGCAGGCGCATTTCGAGGCAGGCTAGGGGAGCACATCCAGACGCATTCGGACAGCGTATCCGCGCACACTTCGCATCCTTTGGCAAGAGTTGGGCGCCGGCAACGCAAGAGTACGCAGAGGACCGCGTTCTGGCGGCATTTTTAAGCAGAGCAGTGCAGTGCAGGATTCAGCGTCTGCAGCATCTTTTCCACAGAATGCTACGGCGCTTGACGGCAGTCCCACTTTCCCTTGAGACATCTGCGCGGCAAGCAGCGTCAAGTTACCGCTGGCCCGAGCATCGGTGGTTCAGTGGTAGAATGCTCGCCTGCCACGCGGGCGGCCCGGGTTCGATTCCCGGCCGATGCATCATTTTGCTTTTCCCGCGATAATGCTGCCGCGTGGCTTGAGCGCTTGAGATGCACGATCCACAAGAATGTGTAGCTGGATTTCCCTTGAGAAGGACCGAGAACGCAGCACTCGCGGGTCCCCACTAGGACGCTCGCATCATGTTCTACAGACTAGCGTCGGCCTGGCCTCACAAGTTGCTGGGTCCGGGTGCCTCCGAGGCACTGAACTTCAACGACAAGGAGTGCTGCCTATCGTTGCAACAGCAGCAGCAGCACCGCAATCAACTGGGCCGGCAGTGCACGTGTAGCAACAGAACACGTTATCCAGGAAGTACAGTGTCTCTACGTCTAATATTGGGTAAGGTGTTTACCCAGTTTCCAGGACAAGCGGTGCACCCGTGCCTCGGTAGCGCAGTAGGCAGCGCGTAAGTCTCATAATCTTAAGGTCGTGAGTTCGATCCTCACCCGGGGCATTTAATTTTCTGTGACATGGTGGTGCTGTTGCTAGGGCGCCAACGTATTTCTTGTTTGTTATCCACAGCGTTTCAACGCTTCAGCGGGAAAATGTTTACTTCCTGTTATTGCTACTTACAGCTTCCCTTTTCCTCTTCTCCCAGCAGAGCGTGAAGCCAAAAGCATTGCTCTGCGACGTTTGAGGTGCGCGCCTTGCCAGTCAGTATGTGCAAAGATGCTCGCAAAGAGAGGGGGGCGCCGACGCGGCACTCGACACGAAATGCGACAAGCGACCGTACGAACGGTCGAACGAAACGGCCACATCCGGTGTGGTCTAGTGGCTAGGATACCTGGCTTTCACCCAGGAGGCCCGGGTTCGATTCCCGGTACCGGAACGGAATTTTTTCCACACGAATCGTGACAAGTTTGAGCTGTCCGAGCGGCCGTTTCCCGTCCTGCTCGCAATATAGCTACTGTTTCGTGACCGTCAGCAGAATATAGACTAGGGAAGCAGACACACGACGACCATAGAAATGGTGTGCGGCTTCATGCCACCTGTTTCCAGCGTAGGGCTGAGCAACTGCATCTGCCGAGGCCCGTTAGCTCAGTTGGTTAGAGCGTCGTGCTAATAACGCGAAGGTCGTGGGTTCGATCCCCCCACGGGCCACTACTCTTTTCCTACTACGAAAAGGCGGCGCCGATTTCAGCTGGCGAGTGTGGTGACCAAAAGATCATCACCCTGCGTGGAAGTTGATAGAGGATCCGAACCCGACTCGTCGGGGAGCGCTACAGCATTCACTCGGCAATGGCCATAATATCTTGAATACACTGGTTCTCAACCGATAAAGAGAAAATGAAAGAAAATGTCCGATTGCCGATGCGTAACAACTTTGGCCCTTGTCAGTACTTGGGCGGGTGAGCGCATGGGAACACAGGGCGCTATTGGCACTTTTACTTCCTATTTTTGTTTCTCCTTTCTTTTCGGAGCTACAGCCCGATTCGGTCAGGGAGACGCCACCGTGAAATGAAGGGGGCGTGCTGTGTGTCCCTCCTTACCTCTCTCAGTCGTTTCTCGTGCTTGTCGTTTTGATATAGGCCGATTTGAGAGCGTCAGCTCTCGCGTCAGCCGAGCAAAGTCGAGACAAGTCGAGACACACTAAGGGCTGGTATGCAGCGAGTAAGAGGGCGAAAAAACAATAATTTAAGAGCGCGTGGCAAAAGTACTCATACGCGAAATTAAAAGCCTGCTGCGGTGGCCGGGAATCGAACCCGGATCAACTGCTTGGAAGGCAACTATGCTGACCATTACACCACCACCGCACAAGCGAGCGCCGCGCGTCCGCGCTGTGTCGGCTTCCCGCCAGTCGGCAGCGGCCGAAGGTGATCGTACCTGGCAGGCGCATTTCGAGGCAGGCTAGGGGAGCACATCCAGACGCATTCGGACAGCGTATCCGCGCACACTTCGCATCCTTTGGCAAGAGTTGGGCGCCGGCAACGCAAGAGTACGCAGAGGACCGCGTTCTGGCGGCATTTTTAAGCAGAGCAGTGCAGTGCAGGATTCAGCGTCTGCAGCATCTTTTCCACAGAATGCTACGGCGCTTGACGGCAGTCCCACTTTCCCTTGAGACATCTGCGCGGCAAGCAGCGTCAAGTTACCGCTGGCCCGAGCATCGGTGGTTCAGTGGTAGAATGCTCGCCTGCCACGCGGGCGGCCCGGGTTCGATTCCCGGCCGATGCATCATTTTGCTTTTCCCGCGATAATGCTGCCGCGTGGCTTGAGCGCTTGAGATGCACGATCCACAAGAATGTGTAGCTGGATTTCCCTTGAGAAGGACCGAGAACGCAGCACTCGCGGGTCCCCACTAGGACGCTCGCATCATGTTCTACAGACTAGCGTCGGCCTGGCCTCACAAGTTGCTGGGTCCGGGTGCCTCCGAGGCACTGAACTTCAACGACAAGGAGTGCTGCCTATCGTTGCAACAGCAGCAGCAGCACCGCAATCAACTGGGCCGGCAGTGCACGTGTAGCAACAGAACACGTTATCCAGGAAGTACAGTGTCTCTACGTCTAATATTGGGTAAGGTGTTTACCCAGTTTCCAGGACAAGCGGTGCACCCGTGCCTCGGTAGCGCAGTAGGCAGCGCGTAAGTCTCATAATCTTAAGGTCGTGAGTTCGATCCTCACCCGGGGCATTTAATTTTCTGTGACATGGTGGTGCTGTTGCTAGGGCGCCAACGTATTTCTTGTTTGTTATCCACAGCGTTTCAACGCTTCAGCGGGAAAATGTTTACTTCCTGTTATTGCTACTTACAGCTTCCCTTTTCCTCTTCTCCCAGCAGAGCGTGAAGCCAAAAGCATTGCTCTGCGACGTTTGAGGTGCGCGCCTTGCCAGTCAGTATGTGCAAAGATGCTCGCAAAGAGAGGGGGGCGCCGACGCGGCACTCGACACGAAATGCGACAAGCGACCGTACGAACGGTCGAACGAAACGGCCACATCCGGTGTGGTCTAGTGGCTAGGATACCTGGCTTTCACCCAGGAGGCCCGGGTTCGATTCCCGGTACCGGAACGGAATTTTTTCCACACGAATCGTGACAAGTTTGAGCTGTCCGAGCGGCCGTTTCCCGTCCTGCTCGCAATATAGCTACTGTTTCGTGACCGTCAGCAGAATATAGACTAGGGAAGCAGACACACGACGACCATAGAAATGGTGTGCGGCTTCATGCCACCTGTTTCCAGCGTAGGGCTGAGCAACTGCATCTGCCGAGGCCCGTTAGCTCAGTTGGTTAGAGCGTCGTGCTAATAACGCGAAGGTCGTGGGTTCGATCCCCCCACGGGCCACTACTCTTTTCCTACTACGAAAAGGCGGCGCCGATTTCAGCTGGCGAGTGTGGTGACCAAAAGATCATCACCCTGCGTGGAAGTTGATAGAGGATCCGAACCCGACTCGTCGGGGAGCGCTACAGCATTCACTCGGCAATGGCCATAATATCTTGAATACACTGGTTCTCAACCGATAAAGAGAAAATGAAAGAAAATGTCCGATTGCCGATGCGTAACAACTTTGGCCCTTGTCAGTACTTGGGCGGGTGAGCGCATGGGAACACAGGGCGCTATTGGCACTTTTACTTCCTATTTTTGTTTCTCCTTTCTTTTCGGAGCTACAGCCCGATTCGGTCAGGCAGACGCCACCGTGAAATGAAGGGGGCGTGCTGTGTGTCCCTCCTTACCTCTCTCAGTCGTTTCTCGTGCTTGTCGTTTTGATATAGGCCGATTTGAGAGCGTCAGCTCTCGCGTCAGCCGAGCAAAGTCGAGACAAGTCGAGACACACTAAGGGCTGGTATGCAGCGAGTAAGAGGGCGAAAAAACAATAATTTAAGAGCGCGTGGCAAAAGTACTCATACGCGAAATTAAAAGCCTGCTGCGGTGGCCGGGAATCGAACCCGGATCAACTGCTTGGAAGGCAACTATGCTGACCATTACACCACCACCGCACAAGCGAGCGCCGCGCGTCCGCGCTGTGTCGGCTTCCCGCCAGTCGGCAGCGGCCGAAGGTGATCGTACCTGGCAGGCGCATTTCGAGGCAGGCTAGGGGAGCACATCCAGACGCATTCGGACAGCGTATCCGCGCACACTTCGCATCCTTTGGCAAGAGTTGGGCGCCGGCAACGCAAGAGTACGCAGAGGACCGCGTTCTGGCGGCATTTTTAAGCAGAGCAGTGCAGTGCAGGATTCAGCGTCTGCAGCATCTTTTCCACAGAATGCTACGGCGCTTGACGGCAGTCCCACTTTCCCTTGAGACATCTGCGCGGCAAGCAGCGTCAAGTTACCGCTGGCCCGAGCATCGGTGGTTCAGTGGTAGAATGCTCGCCTGCCACGCGGGCGGCCCGGGTTCGATTCCCGGCCGATGCATCATTTTGCTTTTCCCGCGATAATGCTGCCGCGTGGCTTGAGCGCTTGAGATGCACGATCCACAAGAATGTGTAGCTGGATTTCCCTTGAGAAGGACCGAGAACGCAGCACTCGCGGGTCCCCACTAGGACGCTCGCATCATGTTCTACAGACTAGCGTCGGCCTGGCCTCACAAGTTGCTGGGTCCGGGTGCCTCCGAGGCACTGAACTTCAACGACAAGGAGTGCTGCCTATCGTTGCAACAGCAGCAGCAGCACCGCAATCAACTGGGCCGGCAGTGCACGTGTAGCAACAGAACACGTTATCCAGGAAGTACAGTGTCTCTACGTCTAATATTGGGTAAGGTGTTTACCCAGTTTCCAGGACAAGCGGTGCACCCGTGCCTCGGTAGCGCAGTAGGCAGCGCGTAAGTCTCATAATCTTAAGGTCGTGAGTTCGATCCTCACCCGGGGCATTTAATTTTCTGTGACATGGTGGTGCTGTTGCTAGGGCGCCAACGTATTTCTTGTTTGTTATCCACAGCGTTTCAACGCTTCAGCGGGAAAATGTTTACTTCCTGTTATTGCTACTTACAGCTTCCCTTTTCCTCTTCTCCCAGCAGAGCGTGAAGCCAAAAGCATTGCTCTGCGACGTTTGAGGTGCGCGCCTTGCCAGTCAGTATGTGCAAAAATGCTCGCAAAGAGAGGGGGGCGCCGACGCGGCACTCGACACGAAATGCGACAAGCGACCGTACGAACGGTCGAACGAAACGGCCACATCCGGTGTGGTCTAGTGGCTAGGATACCTGGCTTTCACCCAGGAGGCCCGGGTTCGATTCCCGGTACCGGAACGGAATTTTTTCCACACGAATCGTGACAAGTTTGAGCTGTCCGAGCGGCCGTTTCCCGTCCTGCTCGCAATATAGCTACTGTTTCGTGACCGTCAGCAGAATATAGACTAGGGAAGCAGACACACGACGACCATAGAAATGGTGTGCGGCTTCATGCCACCTGTTTCCAGCGTAGGGCTGAGCAACTGCATCTGCCGAGGCCCGTTAGCTCAGTTGGTTAGAGCGTCGTGCTAATAACGCGAAGGTCGTGGGTTCGATCCCCCCACGGGCCACTACTCTTTTCCTACTACGAAAAGGCGGCGCCGATTTCAGCTGGCGAGTGTGGTGACCAAAAGATCATCACCCTGCGTGGAAGTTGATAGAGGATCCGAACCCGACTCGTCGGGGAGCGCTACAGCATTCACTCGGCAATGGCCATAATATCTTGAATACACTGGTTCTCAACCGATAAAGAGAAAATGAAAGAAAATGTCCGATTGCCGATGCGTAACAACTTTGGCCCTTGTCAGTACTTGGGCGGGTGAGCGCATGGGAACACAGGGCGCTATTGGCACTTTTACTTCCTATTTTTGTTTCTCCTTTCTTTTCGGAGCTACAGCCCGATTCGGTCAGGGAGACGCCACCGTGAAATGAAGGGGGCGTGCTGTGTGTCCCTCCTTACCTCTCTCAGTCGTTTCTCGTGCTTGTCGTTTTGATATAGGCCGATTTGAGAGCGTCAGCTCTCGCGTCAGCCGAGCAAAGTCGAGACAAGTCGAGACACACTAAGGGCTGGTATGCAGCGAGTAAGAGGGCGAAAAAACAATAATTTAAGAGCGCGTGGCAAAAGTACTCATACGCGAAATTAAAAGCCTGCTGCGGTGGCCGGGAATCGAACCCGGATCAACTGCTTGGAAGGCAACTATGCTGACCATTACACCACCACCGCACAAGCGAGCGCCGCGCGTCCGCGCTGTGTCGGCTTCCCGCCAGTCGGCAGCGGCCGAAGGTGATCGTACCTGGCAGGCGCATTTCGAGGCAGGCTAGGGGAGCACATCCAGACGCATTCGGACAGCGTATCCGCGCACACTTCGCATCCTTTGGCAAGAGTTGGGCGCCGGCAACGCAAGAGTACGCAGAGGACCGCGTTCTGGCGGCATTTTTAAGCAGAGCAGTGCAGTGCAGGATTCAGCGTCTGCAGCATCTTTTCCACAGAATGCTACGGCGCTTGACGGCAGTCCCACTTTCCCTTGAGACATCTGCGCGGCAAGCAGCGTCAAGTTACCGCTGGCCCGAGCATCGGTGGTTCAGTGGTAGAATGCTCGCCTGCCACGCGGGCGGCCCGGGTTCGATTCCCGGCCGATGCATCATTTTGCTTTTCCCGCGATAATGCTGCCGCGTGGCTTGAGCGCTTGAGATGCACGATCCACAAGAATGTGTAGCTGGATTTCCCTTGAGAAGGACCGAGAACGCAGCACTCGCGGGTCCCCACTAGGACGCTCGCATCATGTTCTACAGACTAGCGTCGGCCTGGCCTCACAAGTTGCTGGGTCCGGGTGCCTCCGAGGCACTGAACTTCAACGACAAGGAGTGCTGCCTATCGTTGCAACAGCAGCAGCAGCACCGCAATCAACTGGGCCGGCAGTGCACGTGTAGCAACAGAACACGTTATCCAGGAAGTACAGTGTCTCTACGTCTAATATTGGGTAAGGTGTTTACCCAGTTTCCAGGACAAGCGGTGCACCCGTGCCTCGGTAGCGCAGTAGGCAGCGCGTAAGTCTCATAATCTTAAGGTCGTGAGTTCGATCCTCACCCGGGGCATTTAATTTTCTGTGACATGGTGGTGCTGTTGCTAGGGCGCCAACGTATTTCTTGTTTGTTATCCACAGCGTTTCAACGCTTCAGCGGGAAAATGTTTACTTCCTGTTATTGCTACTTACAGCTTCCCTTTTCCTCTTCTCCCAGCAGAGCGTGAAGCCAAAAGCATTGCTCTGCGACGTTTGAGGTGCGCGCCTTGCCAGTCAGTATGTGCAAAGATGCTCGCAAAGAGAGGGGGGCGCCGACGCGGCACTCGACACGAAATGCGACAAGCGACCGTACGAACGGTCGAACGAAACGGCCACATCCGGTGTGGTCTAGTGGCTAGGATACCTGGCTTTCACCCAGGAGGCCCGGGTTCGATTCCCGGTACCGGAACGGAATTTTTTCCACACGAATCGTGACAAGTTTGAGCTGTCCGAGCGGCCGTTTCCCGTCCTGCTCGCAATATAGCTACTGTTTCGTGACCGTCAGCAGAATATAGACTAGGGAAGCAGACACACGACGACCATAGAAATGGTGTGCGGCTTCATGCCACCTGTTTCCAGCGTAGGGCTGAGCAACTGCATCTGCCGAGGCCCGTTAGCTCAGTTGGTTAGAGCGTCGTGCTAATAACGCGAAGGTCGTGGGTTCGATCCCCCCACGGGCCACTACTCTTTTCCTACTACGAAAAGGCGGCGCCGATTTCAGCTGGCGAGTGTGGTGACCAAAAGATCATCACCCTGCGTGGAAGTTGATAGAGGATCCGAACCCGACTCGTCGGGGAGCGCTACAGCATTCACTCGGCAATGGCCATAATATCTTGAATACACTGGTTCTCAACCGATAAAGAGAAAATGAAAGAAAATGTCCGATTGCCGATGCGTAACAACTTTGGCCCTTGTCAGTACTTGGGCGGGTGAGCGCATGGGAACACAGGGCGCTATTGGCACTTTTACTTCCTATTTTTGTTTCTCCTTTCTTTTCGGAGCTACAGCCCGATTCGGTCAGGGAGACGCCACCGTGAAATGAAGGGGGCGTGCTGTGTGTCCCTCCTTACCTCTCTCAGTCGTTTCTCGTGCTTGTCGTTTTGATATAGGCCGATTTGAGAGCGTCAGCTCTCGCGTCAGCCGAGCAAAGTCGAGACAAGTCGAGACACACTAAGGGCTGGTATGCAGCGAGTAAGAGGGCGAAAAAACAATAATTTAAGAGCGCGTGGCAAAAGTACTCATACGCGAAATTAAAAGCCTGCTGCGGTGGCCGGGAATCGAACCCGGATCAACTGCTTGGAAGGCAACTATGCTGACCATTACACCACCACCGCACAAGCGAGCGCCGCGCGTCCGCGCTGTGTCGGCTTCCCGCCAGTCGGCAGCGGCCGAAGGTGATCGTACCTGGCAGGCGCATTTCGAGGCAGGCTAGGGGAGCACATCCAGACGCATTCGGACAGCGTATCCGCGCACACTTCGCATCCTTTGGCAAGAGTTGGGCGCCGGCAACGCAAGAGTACGCAGAGGACCGCGTTCTGGCGGCATTTTTAAGCAGAGCAGTGCAGTGCAGGATTCAGCGTCTGCAGCATCTTTTCCACAGAATGCTACGGCGCTTGACGGCAGTCCCACTTTCCCTTGAGACATCTGCGCGGCAAGCAGCGTCAAGTTACCGCTGGCCCGAGCATCGGTGGTTCAGTGGTAGAATGCTCGCCTGCCACGCGGGCGGCCCGGGTTCGATTCCCGGCCGATGCATCATTTTGCTTTTCCCGCGATAATGCTGCCGCGTGGCTTGAGCGCTTGAGATGCACGATCCACAAGAATGTGTAGCTGGATTTCCCTTGAGAAGGACCGAGAACGCAGCACTCGCGGGTCCCCACTAGGACGCTCGCATCATGTTCTACAGACTAGCGTCGGCCTGGCCTCACAAGTTGCTGGGTCCGGGTGCCTCCGAGGCACTGAACTTCAACGACAAGGAGTGCTGCCTATCGTTGCAACAGCAGCAGCAGCACCGCAATCAACTGGGCCGGCAGTGCACGTGTAGCAACAGAACACGTTATCCAGGAAGTACAGTGTCTCTACGTCTAATATTGGGTAAGGTGTTTACCCAGTTTCCAGGACAAGCGGTGCACCCGTGCCTCGGTAGCGCAGTAGGCAGCGCGTAAGTCTCATAATCTTAAGGTCGTGAGTTCGATCCTCACCCGGGGCATTTAATTTTCTGTGACATGGTGGTGCTGTTGCTAGGGCGCCAACGTATTTCTTGTTTGTTATCCACAGCGTTTCAACGCTTCAGCGGGAAAATGTTTACTTCCTGTTATTGCTACTTACAGCTTCCCTTTTCCTCTTCTCCCAGCAGAGCGTGAAGCCAAAAGCATTGCTCTGCGACGTTTGAGGTGCGCGCCTTGCCAGTCAGTATGTGCAAAGATGCTCGCAAAGAGAGGGGGGCGCCGACGCGGCACTCGACACGAAATGCGACAAGCGACCGTACGAACGGTCGAACGAAACGGCCACATCCGGTGTGGTCTAGTGGCTAGGATACCTGGCTTTCACCCAGGAGGCCCGGGTTCGATTCCCGGTACCGGAACGGAATTTTTTCCACACGAATCGTGACAAGTTTGAGCTGTCCGAGCGGCCGTTTCCCGTCCTGCTCGCAATATAGCTACTGTTTCGTGACCGTCAGCAGAATATAGACTAGGGAAGCAGACACACGACGACCATAGAAATGGTGTGCGGCTTCATGCCACCTGTTTCCAGCGTAGGGCTGAGCAACTGCATCTGCCGAGGCCCGTTAGCTCAGTTGGTTAGAGCGTCGTGCTAATAACGCGAAGGTCGTGGGTTCGATCCCCCCACGGGCCACTACTCTTTTCCTACTACGAAAAGGCGGCGCCGATTTCAGCTGGCGAGTGTGGTGACCAAAAGATCATCACCCTGCGTGGAAGTTGATAGAGGATCCGAACCCGACTCGTCGGGGAGCGCTACAGCATTCACTCGGCAATGGCCATAATATCTTGAATACACTGGTTCTCAACCGATAAAGAGAAAATGAAAGAAAATGTCCGATTGCCGATGCGTAACAACTTTGGCCCTTGTCAGTACTTGGGCGGGTGAGCGCATGGGAACACAGGGCGCTATTGGCACTTTTACTTCCTATTTTTGTTTCTCCTTTCTTTTCGGAGCTACAGCCCGATTCGGTCAGGCAGACGCCACCGTGAAATGAAGGGGGCGTGCTGTGTGTCCCTCCTTACCTCTCTCAGTCGTTTCTCGTGCTTGTCGTTTTGATATAGGCCGATTTGAGAGCGTCAGCTCTCGCGTCAGCCGAGCAAAGTCGAGACAAGTCGAGACACACTAAGGGCTGGTATGCAGCGAGTAAGAGGGCGAAAAAACAATAATTTAAGAGCGCGTGGCAAAAGTACTCATACGCGAAATTAAAAGCCTGCTGCGGTGGCCGGGAATCGAACCCGGATCAACTGCTTGGAAGGCAACTATGCTGACCATTACACCACCACCGCACAAGCGAGCGCCGCGCGTCCGCGCTGTGTCGGCTTCCCGCCAGTCGGCAGCGGCCGAAGGTGATCGTACCTGGCAGGCGCATTTCGAGGCAGGCTAGGGGAGCACATCCAGACGCATTCGGACAGCGTATCCGCGCACACTTCGCATCCTTTGGCAAGAGTTGGGCGCCGGCAACGCAAGAGTACGCAGAGGACCGCGTTCTGGCGGCATTTTTAAGCAGAGCAGTGCAGTGCAGGATTCAGCGTCTGCAGCATCTTTTCCACAGAATGCTACGGCGCTTGACGGCAGTCCCACTTTCCCTTGAGACATCTGCGCGGCAAGCAGCGTCAAGTTACCGCTGGCCCGAGCATCGGTGGTTCAGTGGTAGAATGCTCGCCTGCCACGCGGGCGGCCCGGGTTCGATTCCCGGCCGATGCATCATTTTGCTTTTCCCGCGATAATGCTGCCGCGTGGCTTGAGCGCTTGAGATGCACGATCCACAAGAATGTGTAGCTGGATTTCCCTTGAGAAGGACCGAGAACGCAGCACTCGCGGGTCCCCACTAGGACGCTCGCATCATGTTCTACAGACTAGCGTCGGCCTGGCCTCACAAGTTGCTGGGTCCGGGTGCCTCCGAGGCACTGAACTTCAACGACAAGGAGTGCTGCCTATCGTTGCAACAGCAGCAGCAGCACCGCAATCAACTGGGCCGGCAGTGCACGTGTAGCAACAGAACACGTTATCCAGGAAGTACAGTGTCTCTACGTCTAATATTGGGTAAGGTGTTTACCCAGTTTCCAGGACAAGCGGTGCACCCGTGCCTCGGTAGCGCAGTAGGCAGCGCGTAAGTCTCATAATCTTAAGGTCGTGAGTTCGATCCTCACCCGGGGCATTTAATTTTCTGTGACATGGTGGTGCTGTTGCTAGGGCGCCAACGTATTTCTTGTTTGTTATCCACAGCGTTTCAACGCTTCAGCGGGAAAATGTTTACTTCCTGTTATTGCTACTTACAGCTTCCCTTTTCCTCTTCTCCCAGCAGAGCGTGAAGCCAAAAGCATTGCTCTGCGACGTTTGAGGTGCGCGCCTTGCCAGTCAGTATGTGCAAAAATGCTCGCAAAGAGAGGGGGGCGCCGACGCGGCACTCGACACGAAATGCGACAAGCGACCGTACGAACGGTCGAACGAAACGGCCACATCCGGTGTGGTCTAGTGGCTAGGATACCTGGCTTTCACCCAGGAGGCCCGGGTTCGATTCCCGGTACCGGAACGGAATTTTTTCCACACGAATCGTGACAAGTTTGAGCTGTCCGAGCGGCCGTTTCCCGTCCTGCTCGCAATATAGCTACTGTTTCGTGACCGTCAGCAGAATATAGACTAGGGAAGCAGACACACGACGACCATAGAAATGGTGTGCGGCTTCATGCCACCTGTTTCCAGCGTAGGGCTGAGCAACTGCATCTGCCGAGGCCCGTTAGCTCAGTTGGTTAGAGCGTCGTGCTAATAACGCGAAGGTCGTGGGTTCGATCCCCCCACGGGCCACTACTCTTTTCCTACTACGAAAAGGCGGCGCCGATTTCAGCTGGCGAGTGTGGTGACCAAAAGATCATCACCCTGCGTGGAAGTTGATAGAGGATCCGAACCCGACTCGTCGGGGAGCGCTACAGCATTCACTCGGCAATGGCCATAATATCTTGAATACACTGGTTCTCAACCGATAAAGAGAAAATGAAAGAAAATGTCCGATTGCCGATGCGTAACAACTTTGGCCCTTGTCAGTACTTGGGCGGGTGAGCGCATGGGAACACAGGGCGCTATTGGCACTTTTACTTCCTATTTTTGTTTCTCCTTTCTTTTCGGAGCTACAGCCCGATTCGGTCAGGGAGACGCCACCGTGAAATGAAGGGGGCGTGCTGTGTGTCCCTCCTTACCTCTCTCAGTCGTTTCTCGTGCTTGTCGTTTTGATATAGGCCGATTTGAGAGCGTCAGCTCTCGCGTCAGCCGAGCAAAGTCGAGACAAGTCGAGACACACTAAGGGCTGGTATGCAGCGAGTAAGAGGGCGAAAAAACAATAATTTAAGAGCGCGTGGCAAAAGTACTCATACGCGAAATTAAAAGCCTGCTGCGGTGGCCGGGAATCGAACCCGGATCAACTGCTTGGAAGGCAACTATGCTGACCATTACACCACCACCGCACAAGCGAGCGCCGCGCGTCCGCGCTGTGTCGGCTTCCCGCCAGTCGGCAGCGGCCGAAGGTGATCGTACCTGGCAGGCGCATTTCGAGGCAGGCTAGGGGAGCACATCCAGACGCATTCGGACAGCGTATCCGCGCACACTTCGCATCCTTTGGCAAGAGTTGGGCGCCGGCAACGCAAGAGTACGCAGAGGACCGCGTTCTGGCGGCATTTTTAAGCAGAGCAGTGCAGTGCAGGATTCAGCGTCTGCAGCATCTTTTCCACAGAATGCTACGGCGCTTGACGGCAGTCCCACTTTCCCTTGAGACATCTGCGCGGCAAGCAGCGTCAAGTTACCGCTGGCCCGAGCATCGGTGGTTCAGTGGTAGAATGCTCGCCTGCCACGCGGGCGGCCCGGGTTCGATTCCCGGCCGATGCATCATTTTGCTTTTCCCGCGATAATGCTGCCGCGTGGCTTGAGCGCTTGAGATGCACGATCCACAAGAATGTGTAGCTGGATTTCCCTTGAGAAGGACCGAGAACGCAGCACTCGCGGGTCCCCACTAGGACGCTCGCATCATGTTCTACAGACTAGCGTCGGCCTGGCCTCACAAGTTGCTGGGTCCGGGTGCCTCCGAGGCACTGAACTTCAACGACAAGGAGTGCTGCCTATCGTTGCAACAGCAGCAGCAGCACCGCAATCAACTGGGCCGGCAGTGCACGTGTAGCAACAGAACACGTTATCCAGGAAGTACAGTGTCTCTACGTCTAATATTGGGTAAGGTGTTTACCCAGTTTCCAGGACAAGCGGTGCACCCGTGCCTCGGTAGCGCAGTAGGCAGCGCGTAAGTCTCATAATCTTAAGGTCGTGAGTTCGATCCTCACCCGGGGCATTTAATTTTCTGTGACATGGTGGTGCTGTTGCTAGGGCGCCAACGTATTTCTTGTTTGTTATCCACAGCGTTTCAACGCTTCAGCGGGAAAATGTTTACTTCCTGTTATTGCTACTTACAGCTTCCCTTTTCCTCTTCTCCCAGCAGAGCGTGAAGCCAAAAGCATTGCTCTGCGACGTTTGAGGTGCGCGCCTTGCCAGTCAGTATGTGCAAAGATGCTCGCAAAGAGAGGGGGGCGCCGACGCGGCACTCGACACGAAATGCGACAAGCGACCGTACGAACGGTCGAACGAAACGGCCACATCCGGTGTGGTCTAGTGGCTAGGATACCTGGCTTTCACCCAGGAGGCCCGGGTTCGATTCCCGGTACCGGAACGGAATTTTTTCCACACGAATCGTGACAAGTTTGAGCTGTCCGAGCGGCCGTTTCCCGTCCTGCTCGCAATATAGCTACTGTTTCGTGACCGTCAGCAGAATATAGACTAGGGAAGCAGACACACGACGACCATAGAAATGGTGTGCGGCTTCATGCCACCTGTTTCCAGCGTAGGGCTGAGCAACTGCATCTGCCGAGGCCCGTTAGCTCAGTTGGTTAGAGCGTCGTGCTAATAACGCGAAGGTCGTGGGTTCGATCCCCCCACGGGCCACTACTCTTTTCCTACTACGAAAAGGCGGCGCCGATTTCAGCTGGCGAGTGTGGTGACCAAAAGATCATCACCCTGCGTGGAAGTTGATAGAGGATCCGAACCCGACTCGTCGGGGAGCGCTACAGCATTCACTCGGCAATGGCCATAATATCTTGAATACACTGGTTCTCAACCGATAAAGAGAAAATGAAAGAAAATGTCCGATTGCCGATGCGTAACAACTTTGGCCCTTGTCAGTACTTGGGCGGGTGAGCGCATGGGAACACAGGGCGCTATTGGCACTTTTACTTCCTATTTTTGTTTCTCCTTTCTTTTCGGAGCTACAGCCCGATTCGGTCAGGGAGACGCCACCGTGAAATGAAGGGGGCGTGCTGTGTGTCCCTCCTTACCTCTCTCAGTCGTTTCTCGTGCTTGTCGTTTTGATATAGGCCGATTTGAGAGCGTCAGCTCTCGCGTCAGCCGAGCAAAGTCGAGACAAGTCGAGACACACTAAGGGCTGGTATGCAGCGAGTAAGAGGGCGAAAAAACAATAATTTAAGAGCGCGTGGCAAAAGTACTCATACGCGAAATTAAAAGCCTGCTGCGGTGGCCGGGAATCGAACCCGGATCAACTGCTTGGAAGGCAACTATGCTGACCATTACACCACCACCGCACAAGCGAGCGCCGCGCGTCCGCGCTGTGTCGGCTTCCCGCCAGTCGGCAGCGGCCGAAGGTGATCGTACCTGGCAGGCGCATTTCGAGGCAGGCTAGGGGAGCACATCCAGACGCATTCGGACAGCGTATCCGCGCACACTTCGCATCCTTTGGCAAGAGTTGGGCGCCGGCAACGCAAGAGTACGCAGAGGACCGCGTTCTGGCGGCATTTTTAAGCAGAGCAGTGCAGTGCAGGATTCAGCGTCTGCAGCATCTTTTCCACAGAATGCTACGGCGCTTGACGGCAGTCCCACTTTCCCTTGAGACATCTGCGCGGCAAGCAGCGTCAAGTTACCGCTGGCCCGAGCATCGGTGGTTCAGTGGTAGAATGCTCGCCTGCCACGCGGGCGGCCCGGGTTCGATTCCCGGCCGATGCATCATTTTGCTTTTCCCGCGATAATGCTGCCGCGTGGCTTGAGCGCTTGAGATGCACGATCCACAAGAATGTGTAGCTGGATTTCCCTTGAGAAGGACCGAGAACGCAGCACTCGCGGGTCCCCACTAGGACGCTCGCATCATGTTCTACAGACTAGCGTCGGCCTGGCCTCACAAGTTGCTGGGTCCGGGTGCCTCCGAGGCACTGAACTTCAACGACAAGGAGTGCTGCCTATCGTTGCAACAGCAGCAGCAGCACCGCAATCAACTGGGCCGGCAGTGCACGTGTAGCAACAGAACACGTTATCCAGGAAGTACAGTGTCTCTACGTCTAATATTGGGTAAGGTGTTTACCCAGTTTCCAGGACAAGCGGTGCACCCGTGCCTCGGTAGCGCAGTAGGCAGCGCGTAAGTCTCATAATCTTAAGGTCGTGAGTTCGATCCTCACCCGGGGCATTTAATTTTCTGTGACATGGTGGTGCTGTTGCTAGGGCGCCAACGTATTTCTTGTTTGTTATCCACAGCGTTTCAACGCTTCAGCGGGAAAATGTTTACTTCCTGTTATTGCTACTTACAGCTTCCCTTTTCCTCTTCTCCCAGCAGAGCGTGAAGCCAAAAGCATTGCTCTGCGACGTTTGAGGTGCGCGCCTTGCCAGTCAGTATGTGCAAAAATGCTCGCAAAGAGAGGGGGGCGCCGACGCGGCACTCGACACGAAATGCGACAAGCGACCGTACGAACGGTCGAACGAAACGGCCACATCCGGTGTGGTCTAGTGGCTAGGATACCTGGCTTTCACCCAGGAGGCCCGGGTTCGATTCCCGGTACCGGAACGGAATTTTTTCCACACGAATCGTGACAAGTTTGAGCTGTCCGAGCGGCCGTTTCCCGTCCTGCTCGCAATATAGCTACTGTTTCGTGACCGTCAGCAGAATATAGACTAGGGAAGCAGACACACGACGACCATAGAAATGGTGTGCGGCTTCATGCCACCTGTTTCCAGCGTAGGGCTGAGCAACTGCATCTGCCGAGGCCCGTTAGCTCAGTTGGTTAGAGCGTCGTGCTAATAACGCGAAGGTCGTGGGTTCGATCCCCCCACGGGCCACTACTCTTTTCCTACTACGAAAAGGCGGCGCCGATTTCAGCTGGCGAGTGTGGTGACCAAAAGATCATCACCCTGCGTGGAAGTTGATAGAGGATCCGAACCCGACTCGTCGGGGAGCGCTACAGCATTCACTCGGCAATGGCCATAATATCTTGAATACACTGGTTCTCAACCGATAAAGAGAAAATGAAAGAAAATGTCCGATTGCCGATGCGTAACAACTTTGGCCCTTGTCAGTACTTGGGCGGGTGAGCGCATGGGAACACAGGGCGCTATTGGCACTTTTACTTCCTATTTTTGTTTCTCCTTTCTTTTCGGAGCTACAGCCCGATTCGGTCAGGGAGACGCCACCGTGAAATGAAGGGGGCGTGCTGTGTGTCCCTCCTTACCTCTCTCAGTCGTTTCTCGTGCTTGTCGTTTTGATATAGGCCGATTTGAGAGCGTCAGCTCTCGCGTCAGCCGAGCAAAGTCGAGACAAGTCGAGACACACTAAGGGCTGGTATGCAGCGAGTAAGAGGGCGAAAAAACAATAATTTAAGAGCGCGTGGCAAAAGTACTCATACGCGAAATTAAAAGCCTGCTGCGGTGGCCGGGAATCGAACCCGGATCAACTGCTTGGAAGGCAACTATGCTGACCATTACACCACCACCGCACAAGCGAGCGCCGCGCGTCCGCGCTGTGTCGGCTTCCCGCCAGTCGGCAGCGGCCGAAGGTGATCGTACCTGGCAGGCGCATTTCGAGGCAGGCTAGGGGAGCACATCCAGACGCATTCGGACAGCGTATCCGCGCACACTTCGCATCCTTTGGCAAGAGTTGGGCGCCGGCAACGCAAGAGTACGCAGAGGACCGCGTTCTGGCGGCATTTTTAAGCAGAGCAGTGCAGTGCAGGATTCAGCGTCTGCAGCATCTTTTCCACAGAATGCTACGGCGCTTGACGGCAGTCCCACTTTCCCTTGAGACATCTGCGCGGCAAGCAGCGTCAAGTTACCGCTGGCCCGAGCATCGGTGGTTCAGTGGTAGAATGCTCGCCTGCCACGCGGGCGGCCCGGGTTCGATTCCCGGCCGATGCATCATTTTGCTTTTCCCGCGATAATGCTGCCGCGTGGCTTGAGCGCTTGAGATGCACGATCCACAAGAATGTGTAGCTGGATTTCCCTTGAGAAGGACCGAGAACGCAGCACTCGCGGGTCCCCACTAGGACGCTCGCATCATGTTCTACAGACTAGCGTCGGCCTGGCCTCACAAGTTGCTGGGTCCGGGTGCCTCCGAGGCACTGAACTTCAACGACAAGGAGTGCTGCCTATCGTTGCAACAGCAGCAGCAGCACCGCAATCAACTGGGCCGGCAGTGCACGTGTAGCAACAGAACACGTTATCCAGGAAGTACAGTGTCTCTACGTCTAATATTGGGTAAGGTGTTTACCCAGTTTCCAGGACAAGCGGTGCACCCGTGCCTCGGTAGCGCAGTAGGCAGCGCGTAAGTCTCATAATCTTAAGGTCGTGAGTTCGATCCTCACCCGGGGCATTTAATTTTCTGTGACATGGTGGTGCTGTTGCTAGGGCGCCAACGTATTTCTTGTTTGTTATCCACAGCGTTTCAACGCTTCAGCGGGAAAATGTTTACTTCCTGTTATTGCTACTTACAGCTTCCCTTTTCCTCTTCTCCCAGCAGAGCGTGAAGCCAAAAGCATTGCTCTGCGACGTTTGAGGTGCGCGCCTTGCCAGTCAGTATGTGCAAAAATGCTCGCAAAGAGAGGGGGGCGCCGACGCGGCACTCGACACGAAATGCGACAAGCGACCGTACGAACGGTCGAACGAAACGGCCACATCCGGTGTGGTCTAGTGGCTAGGATACCTGGCTTTCACCCAGGAGGCCCGGGTTCGATTCCCGGTACCGGAACGGAATTTTTTCCACACGAATCGTGACAAGTTTGAGCTGTCCGAGCGGCCGTTTCCCGTCCTGCTCGCAATATAGCTACTGTTTCGTGACCGTCAGCAGAATATAGACTAGGGAAGCAGACACACGACGACCATAGAAATGGTGTGCGGCTTCATGCCACCTGTTTCCAGCGTAGGGCTGAGCAACTGCATCTGCCGAGGCCCGTTAGCTCAGTTGGTTAGAGCGTCGTGCTAATAACGCGAAGGTCGTGGGTTCGATCCCCCCACGGGCCACTACTCTTTTCCTACTACGAAAAGGCGGCGCCGATTTCAGCTGGCGAGTGTGGTGACCAAAAGATCATCACCCTGCGTGGAAGTTGATAGAGGATCCGAACCCGACTCGTCGGGGAGCGCTACAGCATTCACTCGGCAATGGCCATAATATCTTGAATACACTGGTTCTCAACCGATAAAGAGAAAATGAAAGAAAATGTCCGATTGCCGATGCGTAACAACTTTGGCCCTTGTCAGTACTTGGGCGGGTGAGCGCATGGGAACACAGGGCGCTATTGGCACTTTTACTTCCTATTTTTGTTTCTCCTTTCTTTTCGGAGCTACAGCCCGATTCGGTCAGGGAGACGCCACCGTGAAATGAAGGGGGCGTGCTGTGTGTCCCTCCTTACCTCTCTCAGTCGTTTCTCGTGCTTGTCGTTTTGATATAGGCCGATTTGAGAGCGTCAGCTCTCGCGTCAGCCGAGCAAAGTCGAGACAAGTCGAGACACACTAAGGGCTGGTATGCAGCGAGTAAGAGGGCGAAAAAACAATAATTTAAGAGCGCGTGGCAAAAGTACTCATACGCGAAATTAAAAGCCTGCTGCGGTGGCCGGGAATCGAACCCGGATCAACTGCTTGGAAGGCAACTATGCTGACCATTACACCACCACCGCACAAGCGAGCGCCGCGCGTCCGCGCTGTGTCGGCTTCCCGCCAGTCGGCAGCGGCCGAAGGTGATCGTACCTGGCAGGCGCATTTCGAGGCAGGCTAGGGGAGCACATCCAGACGCATTCGGACAGCGTATCCGCGCACACTTCGCATCCTTTGGCAAGAGTTGGGCGCCGGCAACGCAAGAGTACGCAGAGGACCGCGTTCTGGCGGCATTTTTAAGCAGAGCAGTGCAGTGCAGGATTCAGCGTCTGCAGCATCTTTTCCACAGAATGCTACGGCGCTTGACGGCAGTCCCACTTTCCCTTGAGACATCTGCGCGGCAAGCAGCGTCAAGTTACCGCTGGCCCGAGCATCGGTGGTTCAGTGGTAGAATGCTCGCCTGCCACGCGGGCGGCCCGGGTTCGATTCCCGGCCGATGCATCATTTTGCTTTTCCCGCGATAATGCTGCCGCGTGGCTTGAGCGCTTGAGATGCACGATCCACAAGAATGTGTAGCTGGATTTCCCTTGAGAAGGACCGAGAACGCAGCACTCGCGGGTCCCCACTAGGACGCTCGCATCATGTTCTACAGACTAGCGTCGGCCTGGCCTCACAAGTTGCTGGGTCCGGGTGCCTCCGAGGCACTGAACTTCAACGACAAGGAGTGCTGCCTATCGTTGCAACAGCAGCAGCAGCACCGCAATCAACTGGGCCGGCAGTGCACGTGTAGCAACAGAACACGTTATCCAGGAAGTACAGTGTCTCTACGTCTAATATTGGGTAAGGTGTTTACCCAGTTTCCAGGACAAGCGGTGCACCCGTGCCTCGGTAGCGCAGTAGGCAGCGCGTAAGTCTCATAATCTTAAGGTCGTGAGTTCGATCCTCACCCGGGGCATTTAATTTTCTGTGACATGGTGGTGCTGTTGCTAGGGCGCCAACGTATTTCTTGTTTGTTATCCACAGCGTTTCAACGCTTCAGCGGGAAAATGTTTACTTCCTGTTATTGCTACTTACAGCTTCCCTTTTCCTCTTCTCCCAGCAGAGCGTGAAGCCAAAAGCATTGCTCTGCGACGTTTGAGGTGCGCGCCTTGCCAGTCAGTATGTGCAAAGATGCTCGCAAAGAGAGGGGGGCGCCGACGCGGCACTCGACACGAAATGCGACAAGCGACCGTACGAACGGTCGAACGAAACGGCCACATCCGGTGTGGTCTAGTGGCTAGGATACCTGGCTTTCACCCAGGAGGCCCGGGTTCGATTCCCGGTACCGGAACGGAATTTTTTCCACACGAATCGTGACAAGTTTGAGCTGTCCGAGCGGCCGTTTCCCGTCCTGCTCGCAATATAGCTACTGTTTCGTGACCGTCAGCAGAATATAGACTAGGGAAGCAGACACACGACGACCATAGAAATGGTGTGCGGCTTCATGCCACCTGTTTCCAGCGTAGGGCTGAGCAACTGCATCTGCCGAGGCCCGTTAGCTCAGTTGGTTAGAGCGTCGTGCTAATAACGCGAAGGTCGTGGGTTCGATCCCCCCACGGGCCACTACTCTTTTCCTACTACGAAAAGGCGGCGCCGATTTCAGCTGGCGAGTGTGGTGACCAAAAGATCATCACCCTGCGTGGAAGTTGATAGAGGATCCGAACCCGACTCGTCGGGGAGCGCTACAGCATTCACTCGGCAATGGCCATAATATCTTGAATACACTGGTTCTCAACCGATAAAGAGAAAATGAAAGAAAATGTCCGATTGCCGATGCGTAACAACTTTGGCCCTTGTCAGTACTTGGGCGGGTGAGCGCATGGGAACACAGGGCGCTATTGGCACTTTTACTTCCTATTTTTGTTTCTCCTTTCTTTTCGGAGCTACAGCCCGATTCGGTCAGGCAGACGCCACCGTGAAATGAAGGGGGCGTGCTGTGTGTCCCTCCTTACCTCTCTCAGTCGTTTCTCGTGCTTGTCGTTTTGATATAGGCCGATTTGAGAGCGTCAGCTCTCGCGTCAGCCGAGCAAAGTCGAGACAAGTCGAGACACACTAAGGGCTGGTATGCAGCGAGTAAGAGGGCGAAAAAACAATAATTTAAGAGCGCGTGGCAAAAGTACTCATACGCGAAATTAAAAGCCTGCTGCGGTGGCCGGGAATCGAACCCGGATCAACTGCTTGGAAGGCAACTATGCTGACCATTACACCACCACCGCACAAGCGAGCGCCGCGCGTCCGCGCTGTGTCGGCTTCCCGCCAGTCGGCAGCGGCCGAAGGTGATCGTACCTGGCAGGCGCATTTCGAGGCAGGCTAGGGGAGCACATCCAGACGCATTCGGACAGCGTATCCGCGCACACTTCGCATCCTTTGGCAAGAGTTGGGCGCCGGCAACGCAAGAGTACGCAGAGGACCGCGTTCTGGCGGCATTTTTAAGCAGAGCAGTGCAGTGCAGGATTCAGCGTCTGCAGCATCTTTTCCACAGAATGCTACGGCGCTTGACGGCAGTCCCACTTTCCCTTGAGACATCTGCGCGGCAAGCAGCGTCAAGTTACCGCTGGCCCGAGCATCGGTGGTTCAGTGGTAGAATGCTCGCCTGCCACGCGGGCGGCCCGGGTTCGATTCCCGGCCGATGCATCATTTTGCTTTTCCCGCGATAATGCTGCCGCGTGGCTTGAGCGCTTGAGATGCACGATCCACAAGAATGTGTAGCTGGATTTCCCTTGAGAAGGACCGAGAACGCAGCACTCGCGGGTCCCCACTAGGACGCTCGCATCATGTTCTACAGACTAGCGTCGGCCTGGCCTCACAAGTTGCTGGGTCCGGGTGCCTCCGAGGCACTGAACTTCAACGACAAGGAGTGCTGCCTATCGTTGCAACAGCAGCAGCAGCACCGCAATCAACTGGGCCGGCAGTGCACGTGTAGCAACAGAACACGTTATCCAGGAAGTACAGTGTCTCTACGTCTAATATTGGGTAAGGTGTTTACCCAGTTTCCAGGACAAGCGGTGCACCCGTGCCTCGGTAGCGCAGTAGGCAGCGCGTAAGTCTCATAATCTTAAGGTCGTGAGTTCGATCCTCACCCGGGGCATTTAATTTTCTGTGACATGGTGGTGCTGTTGCTAGGGCGCCAACGTATTTCTTGTTTGTTATCCACAGCGTTTCAACGCTTCAGCGGGAAAATGTTTACTTCCTGTTATTGCTACTTACAGCTTCCCTTTTCCTCTTCTCCCAGCAGAGCGTGAAGCCAAAAGCATTGCTCTGCGACGTTTGAGGTGCGCGCCTTGCCAGTCAGTATGTGCAAAAATGCTCGCAAAGAGAGGGGGGCGCCGACGCGGCACTCGACACGAAATGCGACAAGCGACCGTACGAACGGTCGAACGAAACGGCCACATCCGGTGTGGTCTAGTGGCTAGGATACCTGGCTTTCACCCAGGAGGCCCGGGTTCGATTCCCGGTACCGGAACGGAATTTTTTCCACACGAATCGTGACAAGTTTGAGCTGTCCGAGCGGCCGTTTCCCGTCCTGCTCGCAATATAGCTACTGTTTCGTGACCGTCAGCAGAATATAGACTAGGGAAGCAGACACACGACGACCATAGAAATGGTGTGCGGCTTCATGCCACCTGTTTCCAGCGTAGGGCTGAGCAACTGCATCTGCCGAGGCCCGTTAGCTCAGTTGGTTAGAGCGTCGTGCTAATAACGCGAAGGTCGTGGGTTCGATCCCCCCACGGGCCACTACTCTTTTCCTACTACGAAAAGGCGGCGCCGATTTCAGCTGGCGAGTGTGGTGACCAAAAGATCATCACCCTGCGTGGAAGTTGATAGAGGATCCGAACCCGACTCGTCGGGGAGCGCTACAGCATTCACTCGGCAATGGCCATAATATCTTGAATACACTGGTTCTCAACCGATAAAGAGAAAATGAAAGAAAATGTCCGATTGCCGATGCGTAACAACTTTGGCCCTTGTCAGTACTTGGGCGGGTGAGCGCATGGGAACACAGGGCGCTATTGGCACTTTTACTTCCTATTTTTGTTTCTCCTTTCTTTTCGGAGCTACAGCCCGATTCGGTCAGGGAGACGCCACCGTGAAATGAAGGGGGCGTGCTGTGTGTCCCTCCTTACCTCTCTCAGTCGTTTCTCGTGCTTGTCGTTTTGATATAGGCCGATTTGAGAGCGTCAGCTCTCGCGTCAGCCGAGCAAAGTCGAGACAAGTCGAGACACACTAAGGGCTGGTATGCAGCGAGTAAGAGGGCGAAAAAACAATAATTTAAGAGCGCGTGGCAAAAGTACTCATACGCGAAATTAAAAGCCTGCTGCGGTGGCCGGGAATCGAACCCGGATCAACTGCTTGGAAGGCAACTATGCTGACCATTACACCACCACCGCACAAGCGAGCGCCGCGCGTCCGCGCTGTGTCGGCTTCCCGCCAGTCGGCAGCGGCCGAAGGTGATCGTACCTGGCAGGCGCATTTCGAGGCAGGCTAGGGGAGCACATCCAGACGCATTCGGACAGCGTATCCGCGCACACTTCGCATCCTTTGGCAAGAGTTGGGCGCCGGCAACGCAAGAGTACGCAGAGGACCGCGTTCTGGCGGCATTTTTAAGCAGAGCAGTGCAGTGCAGGATTCAGCGTCTGCAGCATCTTTTCCACAGAATGCTACGGCGCTTGACGGCAGTCCCACTTTCCCTTGAGACATCTGCGCGGCAAGCAGCGTCAAGTTACCGCTGGCCCGAGCATCGGTGGTTCAGTGGTAGAATGCTCGCCTGCCACGCGGGCGGCACGGGTTCGATTCCCGGCCGATGCATCATTTTGCTTTTCCCGCGATAATGCTGCCGCGTGGCTTGAGCGCTTGAGATGCACGATCCACAAGAATGTGTAGCTGGATTTCCCTTGAGAAGGACCGAGAACGCAGCACTCGCGGGTCCCCACTAGGACGCTCGCATCATGTTCTACAGACTAGCGTCGGCCTGGCCTCACAAGTTGCTGGGTCCGGGTGCCTCCGAGGCACTGAACTTCAACGACAAGGAGTGCTGCCTATCGTTGCAACAGCAGCAGCAGCACCGCAATCAACTGGGCCGGCAGTGCACGTGTAGCAACAGAACACGTTATCCAGGAAGTACAGTGTCTCTACGTCTAATATTGGGTAAGGTGTTTACCCAGTTTCCAGGACAAGCGGTGCACCCGTGCCTCGGTAGCGCAGTAGGCAGCGCGTAAGTCTCATAATCTTAAGGTCGTGAGTTCGATCCTCACCCGGGGCATTTAATTTTCTGTGACATGGTGGTGCTGTTGCTAGGGCGCCAACGTATTTCTTGTTTGTTATCCACAGCGTTTCAACGCTTCAGCGGGAAAATGTTTACTTCCTGTTATTGCTACTTACAGCTTCCCTTTTCCTCTTCTCCCAGCAGAGCGTGAAGCCAAAAGCATTGCTCTGCGACGTTTGAGGTGCGCGCCTTGCCAGTCAGTATGTGCAAAGATGCTCGCAAAGAGAGGGGGGCGCCGACGCGGCACTCGACACGAAATGCGACAAGCGACCGTACGAACGGTCGAACGAAACGGCCACATCCGGTGTGGTCTAGTGGCTAGGATACCTGGCTTTCACCCAGGAGGCCCGGGTTCGATTCCCGGTACCGGAACGGAATTTTTTCCACACGAATCGTGACAAGTTTGAGCTGTCCGAGCGGCCGTTTCCCGTCCTGCTCGCAATATAGCTACTGTTTCGTGACCGTCAGCAGAATATAGACTAGGGAAGCAGACACACGACGACCATAGAAATGGTGTGCGGCTTCATGCCACCTGTTTCCAGCGTAGGGCTGAGCAACTGCATCTGCCGAGGCCCGTTAGCTCAGTTGGTTAGAGCGTCGTGCTAATAACGCGAAGGTCGTGGGTTCGATCCCCCCACGGGCCACTACTCTTTTCCTACTACGAAAAGGCGGCGCCGATTTCAGCTGGCGAGTGTGGTGACCAAAAGATCATCACCCTGCGTGGAAGTTGATAGAGGATCCGAACCCGACTCGTCGGGGAGCGCTACAGCATTCACTCGGCAATGGCCATAATATCTTGAATACACTGGTTCTCAACCGATAAAGAGAAAATGAAAGAAAATGTCCGATTGCCGATGCGTAACAACTTTGGCCCTTGTCAGTACTTGGGCGGGTGAGCGCATGGGAACACAGGGCGCTATTGGCACTTTTACTTCCTATTTTTGTTTCTCCTTTCTTTTCGGAGCTACAGCCCGATTCGGTCAGGGAGACGCCACCGTGAAATGAAGGGGGCGTGCTGTGTGTCCCTCCTTACCTCTCTCAGTCGTTTCTCGTGCTTGTCGTTTTGATATAGGCCGATTTGAGAGCGTCAGCTCTCGCGTCAGCCGAGCAAAGTCGAGACACACTAAGGGCTGGTATGCAGCGAGTAAGAGGGCGAAAAAACAATAATTTAAGAGCGCGTGGCAAAAGTACTCATACGCGAAATTAAAAGCCTGCTGCGGTGGCCGGGAATCGAACCCGGATCAACTGCTTGGAAGGCAACTATGCTGACCATTACACCACCACCGCACAAGCGAGCGCCGCGCGTCCGCGCTGTGTCGGCTTCCCGCCAGTCGGCAGCGGCCGAAGGTGATCGTACCTGGCAGGCGCATTTCGAGGCAGGCTAGGGGAGCACATCCAGACGCATTCGGACAGCGTATCCGCGCACACTTCGCATCCTTTGGCAAGAGTTGGGCGCCGGCAACGCAAGAGTACGCAGAGGACCGCGTTCTGGCGGCATTTTTAAGCAGAGCAGTGCAGTGCAGGATTCAGCGTCTGCAGCATCTTTTCCACAGAATGCTACGGCGCTTGACGGCAGTCCCACTTTCCCTTGAGACATCTGCGCGGCAAGCAGCGTCAAGTTACCGCTGGCCCGAGCATCGGTGGTTCAGTGGTAGAATGCTCGCCTGCCACGCGGGCGGCCCGGGTTCGATTCCCGGCCGATGCATCATTTTGCTTTTCCCGCGATAATGCTGCCGCGTGGCTTGAGCGCTTGAGATGCACGATCCACAAGAATGTGTAGCTGGATTTCCCTTGAGAAGGACCGAGAACGCAGCACTCGCGGGTCCCCACTAGGACGCTCGCATCATGTTCTACAGACTAGCGTCGGCCTGGCCTCACAAGTTGCTGGGTCCGGGTGCCTCCGAGGCACTGAACTTCAACGACAAGGAGTGCTGCCTATCGTTGCAACAGCAGCAGCAGCACCGCAATCAACTGGGCCGGCAGTGCACGTGTAGCAACAGAACACGTTATCCAGGAAGTACAGTGTCTCTACGTCTAATATTGGGTAAGGTGTTTACCCAGTTTCCAGGACAAGCGGTGCACCCGTGCCTCGGTAGCGCAGTAGGCAGCGCGTAAGTCTCATAATCTTAAGGTCGTGAGTTCGATCCTCACCCGGGGCATTTAATTTTCTGTGACATGGTGGTGCTGTTGCTAGGGCGCCAACGTATTTCTTGTTTGTTATCCACAGCGTTTCAACGCTTCAGCGGGAAAATGTTTACTTCCTGTTATTGCTACTTACAGCTTCCCTTTTCCTCTTCTCCCAGCAGAGCGTGAAGCCAAAAGCATTGCTCTGCGACGTTTGAGGTGCGCGCCTTGCCAGTCAGTATGTGCAAAGATGCTCGCAAAGAGAGGGGGGCGCCGACGCGGCACTCGACACGAAATGCGACAAGCGACCGTACGAACGGTCGAACGAAACGGCCACATCCGGTGTGGTCTAGTGGCTAGGATACCTGGCTTTCACCCAGGAGGCCCGGGTTCGATTCCCGGTACCGGAACGGAATTTTTTCCACACGAATCGTGACAAGTTTGAGCTGTCCGAGCGGCCGTTTCCCGTCCTGCTCGCAATATAGCTACTGTTTCGTGACCGTCAGCAGAATATAGACTAGGGAAGCAGACACACGACGACCATAGAAATGGTGTGCGGCTTCATGCCACCTGTTTCCAGCGTAGGGCTGAGCAACTGCATCTGCCGAGGCCCGTTAGCTCAGTTGGTTAGAGCGTCGTGCTAATAACGCGAAGGTCGTGGGTTCGATCCCCCCACGGGCCACTACTCTTTTCCTACTACGAAAAGGCGGCGCCGATTTCAGCTGGCGAGTGTGGTGACCAAAAGATCATCACCCTGCGTGGAAGTTGATAGAGGATCCGAACCCGACTCGTCGGGGAGCGCTACAGCATTCACTCGGCAATGGCCATAATATCTTGAATACACTGGTTCTCAACCGATAAAGAGAAAATGAAAGAAAATGTCCGATTGCCGATGCGTAACAACTTTGGCCCTTGTCAGTACTTGGGCGGGTGAGCGCATGGGAACACAGGGCGCTATTGGCACTTTTACTTCCTATTTTTGTTTCTCCTTTCTTTTCGGAGCTACAGCCCGATTCGGTCAGGGAGACGCCACCGTGAAATGAAGGGGGCGTGCTGTGTGTCCCTCCTTACCTCTCTCAGTCGTTTCTCGTGCTTGTCGTTTTGATATAGGCCGATTTGAGAGCGTCAGCTCTCGCGTCAGCCGAGCAAAGTCGAGACACACTAAGGGCTGGTATGCAGCGAGTAAGAGGGCGAAAAAACAATAATTTAAGAGCGCGTGGCAAAAGTACTCATACGCGAAATTAAAAGCCTGCTGCGGTGGCCGGGAATCGAACCCGGATCAACTGCTTGGAAGGCAACTATGCTGACCATTACACCACCACCGCACAAGCGAGCGCCGCGCGTCCGCGCTGTGTCGGCTTCCCGCCAGTCGGCAGCGGCCGAAGGTGATCGTACCTGGCAGGCGCATTTCGAGGCAGGCTAGGGGAGCACATCCAGACGCATTCGGACAGCGTATCCGCGCACACTTCGCATCCTTTGGCAAGAGTTGGGCGCCGGCAACGCAAGAGTACGCAGAGGACCGCGTTCTGGCGGCATTTTTAAGCAGAGCAGTGCAGTGCAGGATTCAGCGTCTGCAGCATCTTTTCCACAGAATGCTACGGCGCTTGACGGCAGTCCCACTTTCCCTTGAGACATCTGCGCGGCAAGCAGCGTCAAGTTACCGCTGGCCCGAGCATCGGTGGTTCAGTGGTAGAATGCTCGCCTGCCACGCGGGCGGCCCGGGTTCGATTCCCGGCCGATGCATCATTTTGCTTTTCCCGCGATAATGCTGCCGCGTGGCTTGAGCGCTTGAGATGCACGATCCACAAGAATGTGTAGCTGGATTTCCCTTGAGAAGGACCGAGAACGCAGCACTCGCGGGTCCCCACTAGGACGCTCGCATCATGTTCTACAGACTAGCGTCGGCCTGGCCTCACAAGTTGCTGGGTCCGGGTGCCTCCGAGGCACTGAACTTCAACGACAAGGAGTGCTGCCTATCGTTGCAACAGCAGCAGCAGCACCGCAATCAACTGGGCCGGCAGTGCACGTGTAGCAACAGAACACGTTATCCAGGAAGTACAGTGTCTCTACGTCTAATATTGGGTAAGGTGTTTACCCAGTTTCCAGGACAAGCGGTGCACCCGTGCCTCGGTAGCGCAGTAGGCAGCGCGTAAGTCTCATAATCTTAAGGTCGTGAGTTCGATCCTCACCCGGGGCATTTAATTTTCTGTGACATGGTGGTGCTGTTGCTAGGGCGCCAACGTATTTCTTGTTTGTTATCCACAGCGTTTCAACGCTTCAGCGGGAAAATGTTTACTTCCTGTTATTGCTACTTACAGCTTCCCTTTTCCTCTTCTCCCAGCAGAGCGTGAAGCCAAAAGCATTGCTCTGCGACGTTTGAGGTGCGCGCCTTGCCAGTCAGTATGTGCAAAGATGCTCGCAAAGAGAGGGGGGCGCCGACGCGGCACTCGACACGAAATGCGACAAGCGACCGTACGAACGGTCGAACGAAACGGCCACATCCGGTGTGGTCTAGTGGCTAGGATACCTGGCTTTCACCCAGGAGGCCCGGGTTCGATTCCCGGTACCGGAACGGAATTTTTTCCACACGAATCGTGACAAGTTTGAGCTGTCCGAGCGGCCGTTTCCCGTCCTGCTCGCAATATAGCTACTGTTTCGTGACCGTCAGCAGAATATAGACTAGGGAAGCAGACACACGACGACCATAGAAATGGTGTGCGGCTTCATGCCACCTGTTTCCAGCGTAGGGCTGAGCAACTGCATCTGCCGAGGCCCGTTAGCTCAGTTGGTTAGAGCGTCGTGCTAATAACGCGAAGGTCGTGGGTTCGATCCCCCCACGGGCCACTACTCTTTTCCTACTACGAAAAGGCGGCGCCGATTTCAGCTGGCGAGTGTGGTGACCAAAAGATCATCACCCTGCGTGGAAGTTGATAGAGGATCCGAACCCGACTCGTCGGGGAGCGCTACAGCATTCACTCGGCAATGGCCATAATATCTTGAATACACTGGTTCTCAACCGATAAAGAGAAAATGAAAGAAAATGTCCGATTGCCGATGCGTAACAACTTTGGCCCTTGTCAGTACTTGGGCGGGTGAGCGCATGGGAACACAGGGCGCTATTGGCACTTTTACTTCCTATTTTTGTTTCTCCTTTCTTTTCGGAGCTACAGCCCGATTCGGTCAGGGAGACGCCACCGTGAAATGAAGGGGGCGTGCTGTGTGTCCCTCCTTACCTCTCTCAGTCGTTTCTCGTGCTTGTCGTTTTGATATAGGCCGATTTGAGAGCGTCAGCTCTCGCGTCAGCCGAGCAAAGTCGAGACAAGTCGAGACACACTAAGGGCTGGTATGCAGCGAGTAAGAGGGCGAAAAAACAATAATTTAAGAGCGCGTGGCAAAAGTACTCATACGCGAAATTAAAAGCCTGCTGCGGTGGCCGGGAATCGAACCCGGATCAACTGCTTGGAAGGCAACTATGCTGACCATTACACCACCACCGCACAAGCGAGCGCCGCGCGTCCGCGCTGTGTCGGCTTCCCGCCAGTCGGCAGCGGCCGAAGGTGATCGTACCTGGCAGGCGCATTTCGAGGCAGGCTAGGGGAGCACATCCAGACGCATTCGGACAGCGTATCCGCGCACACTTCGCATCCTTTGGCAAGAGTTGGGCGCCGGCAACGCAAGAGTACGCAGAGGACCGCGTTCTGGCGGCATTTTTAAGCAGAGCAGTGCAGTGCAGGATTCAGCGTCTGCAGCATCTTTTCCACAGAATGCTACGGCGCTTGACGGCAGTCCCACTTTCCCTTGAGACATCTGCGCGGCAAGCAGCGTCAAGTTACCGCTGGCCCGAGCATCGGTGGTTCAGTGGTAGAATGCTCGCCTGCCACGCGGGCGGCCCGGGTTCGATTCCCGGCCGATGCATCATTTTGCTTTTCCCGCGATAATGCTGCCGCGTGGCTTGAGCGCTTGAGATGCACGATCCACAAGAATGTGTAGCTGGATTTCCCTTGAGAAGGACCGAGAACGCAGCACTCGCGGGTCCCCACTAGGACGCTCGCATCATGTTCTACAGACTAGCGTCGGCCTGGCCTCACAAGTTGCTGGGTCCGGGTGCCTCCGAGGCACTGAACTTCAACGACAAGGAGTGCTGCCTATCGTTGCAACAGCAGCAGCAGCACCGCAATCAACTGGGCCGGCAGTGCACGTGTAGCAACAGAACACGTTATCCAGGAAGTACAGTGTCTCTACGTCTAATATTGGGTAAGGTGTTTACCCAGTTTCCAGGACAAGCGGTGCACCCGTGCCTCGGTAGCGCAGTAGGCAGCGCGTAAGTCTCATAATCTTAAGGTCGTGAGTTCGATCCTCACCCGGGGCATTTAATTTTCTGTGACATGGTGGTGCTGTTGCTAGGGCGCCAACGTATTTCTTGTTTGTTATCCACAGCGTTTCAACGCTTCAGCGGGAAAATGTTTACTTCCTGTTATTGCTACTTACAGCTTCCCTTTTCCTCTTCTCCCAGCAGAGCGTGAAGCCAAAAGCATTGCTCTGCGACGTTTGAGGTGCGCGCCTTGCCAGTCAGTATGTGCAAAAATGCTCGCAAAGAGAGGGGGGCGCCGACGCGGCACTCGACACGAAATGCGACAAGCGACCGTACGAACGGTCGAACGAAACGGCCACATCCGGTGTGGTCTAGTGGCTAGGATACCTGGCTTTCACCCAGGAGGCCCGGGTTCGATTCCCGGTACCGGAACGGAATTTTTTCCACACGAATCGTGACAAGTTTGAGCTGTCCGAGCGGCCGTTTCCCGTCCTGCTCGCAATATAGCTACTGTTTCGTGACCGTCAGCAGAATATAGACTAGGGAAGCAGACACACGACGACCATAGAAATGGTGTGCGGCTTCATGCCACCTGTTTCCAGCGTAGGGCTGAGCAACTGCATCTGCCGAGGCCCGTTAGCTCAGTTGGTTAGAGCGTCGTGCTAATAACGCGAAGGTCGTGGGTTCGATCCCCCCACGGGCCACTACTCTTTTCCTACTACGAAAAGGCGGCGCCGATTTCAGCTGGCGAGTGTGGTGACCAAAAGATCATCACCCTGCGTGGAAGTTGATAGAGGATCCGAACCCGACTCGTCGGGGAGCGCTACAGCATTCACTCGGCAATGGCCATAATATCTTGAATACACTGGTTCTCAACCGATAAAGAGAAAATGAAAGAAAATGTCCGATTGCCGATGCGTAACAACTTTGGCCCTTGTCAGTACTTGGGCGGGTGAGCGCATGGGAACACAGGGCGCTATTGGCACTTTTACTTCCTATTTTTGTTTCTCCTTTCTTTTCGGAGCTACAGCCCGATTCGGTCAGGGAGACGCCACCGTGAAATGAAGGGGGCGTGCTGTGTGTCCCTCCTTACCTCTCTCAGTCGTTTCTCGTGCTTGTCGTTTTGATATAGGCCGATTTGAGAGCGTCAGCTCTCGCGTCAGCCGAGCAAAGTCGAGACAAGTCGAGACACACTAAGGGCTGGTATGCAGCGAGTAAGAGGGCGAAAAAACAATAATTTAAGAGCGCGTGGCAAAAGTACTCATACGCGAAATTAAAAGCCTGCTGCGGTGGCCGGGAATCGAACCCGGATCAACTGCTTGGAAGGCAACTATGCTGACCATTACACCACCACCGCACAAGCGAGCGCCGCGCGTCCGCGCTGTGTCGGCTTCCCGCCAGTCGGCAGCGGCCGAAGGTGATCGTACCTGGCAGGCGCATTTCGAGGCAGGCTAGGGGAGCACATCCAGACGCATTCGGACAGCGTATCCGCGCACACTTCGCATCCTTTGGCAAGAGTTGGGCGCCGGCAACGCAAGAGTACGCAGAGGACCGCGTTCTGGCGGCATTTTTAAGCAGAGCAGTGCAGTGCAGGATTCAGCGTCTGCAGCATCTTTTCCACAGAATGCTACGGCGCTTGACGGCAGTCCCACTTTCCCTTGAGACATCTGCGCGGCAAGCAGCGTCAAGTTACCGCTGGCCCGAGCATCGGTGGTTCAGTGGTAGAATGCTCGCCTGCCACGCGGGCGGCACGGGTTCGATTCCCGGCCGATGCATCATTTTGCTTTTCCCGCGATAATGCTGCCGCGTGGCTTGAGCGCTTGAGATGCACGATCCACAAGAATGTGTAGCTGGATTTCCCTTGAGAAGGACCGAGAACGCAGCACTCGCGGGTCCCCACTAGGACGCTCGCATCATGTTCTACAGACTAGCGTCGGCCTGGCCTCACAAGTTGCTGGGTCCGGGTGCCTCCGAGGCACTGAACTTCAACGACAAGGAGTGCTGCCTATCGTTGCAACAGCAGCAGCAGCACCGCAATCAACTGGGCCGGCAGTGCACGTGTAGCAACAGAACACGTTATCCAGGAAGTACAGTGTCTCTACGTCTAATATTGGGTAAGGTGTTTACCCAGTTTCCAGGACAAGCGGTGCACCCGTGCCTCGGTAGCGCAGTAGGCAGCGCGTAAGTCTCATAATCTTAAGGTCGTGAGTTCGATCCTCACCCGGGGCATTTAATTTTCTGTGACATGGTGGTGCTGTTGCTAGGGCGCCAACGTATTTCTTGTTTGTTATCCACAGCGTTTCAACGCTTCAGCGGGAAAATGTTTACTTCCTGTTATTGCTACTTACAGCTTCCCTTTTCCTCTTCTCCCAGCAGAGCGTGAAGCCAAAAGCATTGCTCTGCGACGTTTGAGGTGCGCGCCTTGCCAGTCAGTATGTGCAAAGATGCTCGCAAAGAGAGGGGGGCGCCGACGCGGCACTCGACACGAAATGCGACAAGCGACCGTACGAACGGTCGAACGAAACGGCCACATCCGGTGTGGTCTAGTGGCTAGGATACCTGGCTTTCACCCAGGAGGCCCGGGTTCGATTCCCGGTACCGGAACGGAATTTTTTCCACACGAATCGTGACAAGTTTGAGCTGTCCGAGCGGCCGTTTCCCGTCCTGCTCGCAATATAGCTACTGTTTCGTGACCGTCAGCAGAATATAGACTAGGGAAGCAGACACACGACGACCATAGAAATGGTGTGCGGCTTCATGCCACCTGTTTCCAGCGTAGGGCTGAGCAACTGCATCTGCCGAGGCCCGTTAGCTCAGTTGGTTAGAGCGTCGTGCTAATAACGCGAAGGTCGTGGGTTCGATCCCCCCACGGGCCACTACTCTTTTCCTACTACGAAAAGGCGGCGCCGATTTCAGCTGGCGAGTGTGGTGACCAAAAGATCATCACCCTGCGTGGAAGTTGATAGAGGATCCGAACCCGACTCGTCGGGGAGCGCTACAGCATTCACTCGGCAATGGCCATAATATCTTGAATACACTGGTTCTCAACCGATAAAGAGAAAATGAAAGAAAATGTCCGATTGCCGATGCGTAACAACTTTGGCCCTTGTCAGTACTTGGGCGGGTGAGCGCATGGGAACACAGGGCGCTATTGGCACTTTTACTTCCTATTTTTGTTTCTCCTTTCTTTTCGGAGCTACAGCCCGATTCGGTCAGGGAGACGCCACCGTGAAATGAAGGGGGCGTGCTGTGTGTCCCTCCTTACCTCTCTCAGTCGTTTCTCGTGCTTGTCGTTTTGATATAGGCCGATTTGAGAGCGTCAGCTCTCGCGTCAGCCGAGCAAAGTCGAGACACACTAAGGGCTGGTATGCAGCGAGTAAGAGGGCGAAAAAACAATAATTTAAGAGCGCGTGGCAAAAGTACTCATACGCGAAATTAAAAGCCTGCTGCGGTGGCCGGGAATCGAACCCGGATCAACTGCTTGGAAGGCAACTATGCTGACCATTACACCACCACCGCACAAGCGAGCGCCGCGCGTCCGCGCTGTGTCGGCTTCCCGCCAGTCGGCAGCGGCCGAAGGTGATCGTACCTGGCAGGCGCATTTCGAGGCAGGCTAGGGGAGCACATCCAGACGCATTCGGACAGCGTATCCGCGCACACTTCGCATCCTTTGGCAAGAGTTGGGCGCCGGCAACGCAAGAGTACGCAGAGGACCGCGTTCTGGCGGCATTTTTAAGCAGAGCAGTGCAGTGCAGGATTCAGCGTCTGCAGCATCTTTTCCACAGAATGCTACGGCGCTTGACGGCAGTCCCACTTTCCCTTGAGACATCTGCGCGGCAAGCAGCGTCAAGTTACCGCTGGCCCGAGCATCGGTGGTTCAGTGGTAGAATGCTCGCCTGCCACGCGGGCGGCCCGGGTTCGATTCCCGGCCGATGCATCATTTTGCTTTTCCCGCGATAATGCTGCCGCGTGGCTTGAGCGCTTGAGATGCACGATCCACAAGAATGTGTAGCTGGATTTCCCTTGAGAAGGACCGAGAACGCAGCACTCGCGGGTCCCCACTAGGACGCTCGCATCATGTTCTACAGACTAGCGTCGGCCTGGCCTCACAAGTTGCTGGGTCCGGGTGCCTCCGAGGCACTGAACTTCAACGACAAGGAGTGCTGCCTATCGTTGCAACAGCAGCAGCAGCACCGCAATCAACTGGGCCGGCAGTGCACGTGTAGCAACAGAACACGTTATCCAGGAAGTACAGTGTCTCTACGTCTAATATTGGGTAAGGTGTTTACCCAGTTTCCAGGACAAGCGGTGCACCCGTGCCTCGGTAGCGCAGTAGGCAGCGCGTAAGTCTCATAATCTTAAGGTCGTGAGTTCGATCCTCACCCGGGGCATTTAATTTTCTGTGACATGGTGGTGCTGTTGCTAGGGCGCCAACGTATTTCTTGTTTGTTATCCACAGCGTTTCAACGCTTCAGCGGGAAAATGTTTACTTCCTGTTATTGCTACTTACAGCTTCCCTTTTCCTCTTCTCCCAGCAGAGCGTGAAGCCAAAAGCATTGCTCTGCGACGTTTGAGGTGCGCGCCTTGCCAGTCAGTATGTGCAAAGATGCTCGCAAAGAGAGGGGGGCGCCGACGCGGCACTCGACACGAAATGCGACAAGCGACCGTACGAACGGTCGAACGAAACGGCCACATCCGGTGTGGTCTAGTGGCTAGGATACCTGGCTTTCACCCAGGAGGCCCGGGTTCGATTCCCGGTACCGGAACGGAATTTTTTCCACACGAATCGTGACAAGTTTGAGCTGTCCGAGCGGCCGTTTCCCGTCCTGCTCGCAATATAGCTACTGTTTCGTGACCGTCAGCAGAATATAGACTAGGGAAGCAGACACACGACGACCATAGAAATGGTGTGCGGCTTCATGCCACCTGTTTCCAGCGTAGGGCTGAGCAACTGCATCTGCCGAGGCCCGTTAGCTCAGTTGGTTAGAGCGTCGTGCTAATAACGCGAAGGTCGTGGGTTCGATCCCCCCACGGGCCACTACTCTTTTCCTACTACGAAAAGGCGGCGCCGATTTCAGCTGGCGAGTGTGGTGACCAAAAGATCATCACCCTGCGTGGAAGTTGATAGAGGATCCGAACCCGACTCGTCGGGGAGCGCTACAGCATTCACTCGGCAATGGCCATAATATCTTGAATACACTGGTTCTCAACCGATAAAGAGAAAATGAAAGAAAATGTCCGATTGCCGATGCGTAACAACTTTGGCCCTTGTCAGTACTTGGGCGGGTGAGCGCATGGGAACACAGGGCGCTATTGGCACTTTTACTTCCTATTTTTGTTTCTCCTTTCTTTTCGGAGCTACAGCCCGATTCGGTCAGGGAGACGCCACCGTGAAATGAAGGGGGCGTGCTGTGTGTCCCTCCTTACCTCTCTCAGTCGTTTCTCGTGCTTGTCGTTTTGATATAGGCCGATTTGAGAGCGTCAGCTCTCGCGTCAGCCGAGCAAAGTCGAGACACACTAAGGGCTGGTATGCAGCGAGTAAGAGGGCGAAAAAACAATAATTTAAGAGCGCGTGGCAAAAGTACTCATACGCGAAATTAAAAGCCTGCTGCGGTGGCCGGGAATCGAACCCGGATCAACTGCTTGGAAGGCAACTATGCTGACCATTACACCACCACCGCACAAGCGAGCGCCGCGCGTCCGCGCTGTGTCGGCTTCCCGCCAGTCGGCAGCGGCCGAAGGTGATCGTACCTGGCAGGCGCATTTCGAGGCAGGCTAGGGGAGCACATCCAGACGCATTCGGACAGCGTATCCGCGCACACTTCGCATCCTTTGGCAAGAGTTGGGCGCCGGCAACGCAAGAGTACGCAGAGGACCGCGTTCTGGCGGCATTTTTAAGCAGAGCAGTGCAGTGCAGGATTCAGCGTCTGCAGCATCTTTTCCACAGAATGCTACGGCGCTTGACGGCAGTCCCACTTTCCCTTGAGACATCTGCGCGGCAAGCAGCGTCAAGTTACCGCTGGCCCGAGCATCGGTGGTTCAGTGGTAGAATGCTCGCCTGCCACGCGGGCGGCCCGGGTTCGATTCCCGGCCGATGCATCATTTTGCTTTTCCCGCGATAATGCTGCCGCGTGGCTTGAGCGCTTGAGATGCACGATCCACAAGAATGTGTAGCTGGATTTCCCTTGAGAAGGACCGAGAACGCAGCACTCGCGGGTCCCCACTAGGACGCTCGCATCATGTTCTACAGACTAGCGTCGGCCTGGCCTCACAAGTTGCTGGGTCCGGGTGCCTCCGAGGCACTGAACTTCAACGACAAGGAGTGCTGCCTATCGTTGCAACAGCAGCAGCAGCACCGCAATCAACTGGGCCGGCAGTGCACGTGTAGCAACAGAACACGTTATCCAGGAAGTACAGTGTCTCTACGTCTAATATTGGGTAAGGTGTTTACCCAGTTTCCAGGACAAGCGGTGCACCCGTGCCTCGGTAGCGCAGTAGGCAGCGCGTAAGTCTCATAATCTTAAGGTCGTGAGTTCGATCCTCACCCGGGGCATTTAATTTTCTGTGACATGGTGGTGCTGTTGCTAGGGCGCCAACGTATTTCTTGTTTGTTATCCACAGCGTTTCAACGCTTCAGCGGGAAAATGTTTACTTCCTGTTATTGCTACTTACAGCTTCCCTTTTCCTCTTCTCCCAGCAGAGCGTGAAGCCAAAAGCATTGCTCTGCGACGTTTGAGGTGCGCGCCTTGCCAGTCAGTATGTGCAAAAATGCTCGCAAAGAGAGGGGGGCGCCGACGCGGCACTCGACACGAAATGCGACAAGCGACCGTACGAACGGTCGAACGAAACGGCCACATCCGGTGTGGTCTAGTGGCTAGGATACCTGGCTTTCACCCAGGAGGCCCGGGTTCGATTCCCGGTACCGGAACGGAATTTTTTCCACACGAATCGTGACAAGTTTGAGCTGTCCGAGCGGCCGTTTCCCGTCCTGCTCGCAATATAGCTACTGTTTCGTGACCGTCAGCAGAATATAGACTAGGGAAGCAGACACACGACGACCATAGAAATGGTGTGCGGCTTCATGCCACCTGTTTCCAGCGTAGGGCTGAGCAACTGCATCTGCCGAGGCCCGTTAGCTCAGTTGGTTAGAGCGTCGTGCTAATAACGCGAAGGTCGTGGGTTCGATCCCCCCACGGGCCACTACTCTTTTCCTACTACGAAAAGGCGGCGCCGATTTCAGCTGGCGAGTGTGGTGACCAAAAGATCATCACCCTGCGTGGAAGTTGATAGAGGATCCGAACCCGACTCGTCGGGGAGCGCTACAGCATTCACTCGGCAATGGCCATAATATCTTGAATACACTGGTTCTCAACCGATAAAGAGAAAATGAAAGAAAATGTCCGATTGCCGATGCGTAACAACTTTGGCCCTTGTCAGTACTTGGGCGGGTGAGCGCATGGGAACACAGGGCGCTATTGGCACTTTTACTTCCTATTTTTGTTTCTCCTTTCTTTTCGGAGCTACAGCCCGATTCGGTCAGGGAGACGCCACCGTGAAATGAAGGGGGCGTGCTGTGTGTCCCTCCTTACCTCTCTCAGTCGTTTCTCGTGCTTGTCGTTTTGATATAGGCCGATTTGAGAGCGTCAGCTCTCGCGTCAGCCGAGCAAAGTCGAGACAAGTCGAGACACACTAAGGGCTGGTATGCAGCGAGTAAGAGGGCGAAAAAACAATAATTTAAGAGCGCGTGGCAAAAGTACTCATACGCGAAATTAAAAGCCTGCTGCGGTGGCCGGGAATCGAACCCGGATCAACTGCTTGGAAGGCAACTATGCTGACCATTACACCACCACCGCACAAGCGAGCGCCGCGCGTCCGCGCTGTGTCGGCTTCCCGCCAGTCGGCAGCGGCCGAAGGTGATCGTACCTGGCAGGCGCATTTCGAGGCAGGCTAGGGGAGCACATCCAGACGCATTCGGACAGCGTATCCGCGCACACTTCGCATCCTTTGGCAAGAGTTGGGCGCCGGCAACGCAAGAGTACGCAGAGGACCGCGTTCTGGCGGCATTTTTAAGCAGAGCAGTGCAGTGCAGGATTCAGCGTCTGCAGCATCTTTTCCACAGAATGCTACGGCGCTTGACGGCAGTCCCACTTTCCCTTGAGACATCTGCGCGGCAAGCAGCGTCAAGTTACCGCTGGCCCGAGCATCGGTGGTTCAGTGGTAGAATGCTCGCCTGCCACGCGGGCGGCACGGGTTCGATTCCCGGCCGATGCATCATTTTGCTTTTCCCGCGATAATGCTGCCGCGTGGCTTGAGCGCTTGAGATGCACGATCCACAAGAATGTGTAGCTGGATTTCCCTTGAGAAGGACCGAGAACGCAGCACTCGCGGGTCCCCACTAGGACGCTCGCATCATGTTCTACAGACTAGCGTCGGCCTGGCCTCACAAGTTGCTGGGTCCGGGTGCCTCCGAGGCACTGAACTTCAACGACAAGGAGTGCTGCCTATCGTTGCAACAGCAGCAGCAGCACCGCAATCAACTGGGCCGGCAGTGCACGTGTAGCAACAGAACACGTTATCCAGGAAGTACAGTGTCTCTACGTCTAATATTGGGTAAGGTGTTTACCCAGTTTCCAGGACAAGCGGTGCACCCGTGCCTCGGTAGCGCAGTAGGCAGCGCGTAAGTCTCATAATCTTAAGGTCGTGAGTTCGATCCTCACCCGGGGCATTTAATTTTCTGTGACATGGTGGTGCTGTTGCTAGGGCGCCAACGTATTTCTTGTTTGTTATCCACAGCGTTTCAACGCTTCAGCGGGAAAATGTTTACTTCCTGTTATTGCTACTTACAGCTTCCCTTTTCCTCTTCTCCCAGCAGAGCGTGAAGCCAAAAGCATTGCTCTGCGACGTTTGAGGTGCGCGCCTTGCCAGTCAGTATGTGCAAAGATGCTCGCAAAGAGAGGGGGGCGCCGACGCGGCACTCGACACGAAATGCGACAAGCGACCGTACGAACGGTCGAACGAAACGGCCACATCCGGTGTGGTCTAGTGGCTAGGATACCTGGCTTTCACCCAGGAGGCCCGGGTTCGATTCCCGGTACCGGAACGGAATTTTTTCCACACGAATCGTGACAAGTTTGAGCTGTCCGAGCGGCCGTTTCCCGTCCTGCTCGCAATATAGCTACTGTTTCGTGACCGTCAGCAGAATATAGACTAGGGAAGCAGACACACGACGACCATAGAAATGGTGTGCGGCTTCATGCCACCTGTTTCCAGCGTAGGGCTGAGCAACTGCATCTGCCGAGGCCCGTTAGCTCAGTTGGTTAGAGCGTCGTGCTAATAACGCGAAGGTCGTGGGTTCGATCCCCCCACGGGCCACTACTCTTTTCCTACTACGAAAAGGCGGCGCCGATTTCAGCTGGCGAGTGTGGTGACCAAAAGATCATCACCCTGCGTGGAAGTTGATAGAGGATCCGAACCCGACTCGTCGGGGAGCGCTACAGCATTCACTCGGCAATGGCCATAATATCTTGAATACACTGGTTCTCAACCGATAAAGAGAAAATGAAAGAAAATGTCCGATTGCCGATGCGTAACAACTTTGGCCCTTGTCAGTACTTGGGCGGGTGAGCGCATGGGAACACAGGGCGCTATTGGCACTTTTACTTCCTATTTTTGTTTCTCCTTTCTTTTCGGAGCTACAGCCCGATTCGGTCAGGGAGACGCCACCGTGAAATGAAGGGGGCGTGCTGTGTGTCCCTCCTTACCTCTCTCAGTCGTTTCTCGTGCTTGTCGTTTTGATATAGGCCGATTTGAGAGCGTCAGCTCTCGCGTCAGCCGAGCAAAGTCGAGACACACTAAGGGCTGGTATGCAGCGAGTAAGAGGGCGAAAAAACAATAATTTAAGAGCGCGTGGCAAAAGTACTCATACGCGAAATTAAAAGCCTGCTGCGGTGGCCGGGAATCGAACCCGGATCAACTGCTTGGAAGGCAACTATGCTGACCATTACACCACCACCGCACAAGCGAGCGCCGCGCGTCCGCGCTGTGTCGGCTTCCCGCCAGTCGGCAGCGGCCGAAGGTGATCGTACCTGGCAGGCGCATTTCGAGGCAGGCTAGGGGAGCACATCCAGACGCATTCGGACAGCGTATCCGCGCACACTTCGCATCCTTTGGCAAGAGTTGGGCGCCGGCAACGCAAGAGTACGCAGAGGACCGCGTTCTGGCGGCATTTTTAAGCAGAGCAGTGCAGTGCAGGATTCAGCGTCTGCAGCATCTTTTCCACAGAATGCTACGGCGCTTGACGGCAGTCCCACTTTCCCTTGAGACATCTGCGCGGCAAGCAGCGTCAAGTTACCGCTGGCCCGAGCATCGGTGGTTCAGTGGTAGAATGCTCGCCTGCCACGCGGGCGGCCCGGGTTCGATTCCCGGCCGATGCATCATTTTGCTTTTCCCGCGATAATGCTGCCGCGTGGCTTGAGCGCTTGAGATGCACGATCCACAAGAATGTGTAGCTGGATTTCCCTTGAGAAGGACCGAGAACGCAGCACTCGCGGGTCCCCACTAGGACGCTCGCATCATGTTCTACAGACTAGCGTCGGCCTGGCCTCACAAGTTGCTGGGTCCGGGTGCCTCCGAGGCACTGAACTTCAACGACAAGGAGTGCTGCCTATCGTTGCAACAGCAGCAGCAGCACCGCAATCAACTGGGCCGGCAGTGCACGTGTAGCAACAGAACACGTTATCCAGGAAGTACAGTGTCTCTACGTCTAATATTGGGTAAGGTGTTTACCCAGTTTCCAGGACAAGCGGTGCACCCGTGCCTCGGTAGCGCAGTAGGCAGCGCGTAAGTCTCATAATCTTAAGGTCGTGAGTTCGATCCTCACCCGGGGCATTTAATTTTCTGTGACATGGTGGTGCTGTTGCTAGGGCGCCAACGTATTTCTTGTTTGTTATCCACAGCGTTTCAACGCTTCAGCGGGAAAATGTTTACTTCCTGTTATTGCTACTTACAGCTTCCCTTTTCCTCTTCTCCCAGCAGAGCGTGAAGCCAAAAGCATTGCTCTGCGACGTTTGAGGTGCGCGCCTTGCCAGTCAGTATGTGCAAAGATGCTCGCAAAGAGAGGGGGGCGCCGACGCGGCACTCGACACGAAATGCGACAAGCGACCGTACGAACGGTCGAACGAAACGGCCACATCCGGTGTGGTCTAGTGGCTAGGATACCTGGCTTTCACCCAGGAGGCCCGGGTTCGATTCCCGGTACCGGAACGGAATTTTTTCCACACGAATCGTGACAAGTTTGAGCTGCCCGAGCGGCCGTTTCCCGTCCTGCTCGCAATATAGCTACTGTTTCGTGACCGTCAGCAGAATATAGACTAGGGAAGCAGACACACGACGACCATAGAAATGGTGTGCGGCTTCATGCCACCTGTTTCCAGCGTAGGGCTGAGCAACTGCATCTGCCGAGGCCCGTTAGCTCAGTTGGTTAGAGCGTCGTGCTAATAACGCGAAGGTCGTGGGTTCGATCCCCCCACGGGCCACTACTCTTTTCCTACTACGAAAAGGCGGCGCCGATTTCAGCTGGCGAGTGTGGTGACCAAAAGATCATCACCCTGCGTGGAAGTTGATAGAGGATCCGAACCCGACTCGTCGGGGAGCGCTACAGCATTCACTCGGCAATGGCCATAATATCTTGAATACACTGGTTCTCAACCGATAAAGAGAAAATGAAAGAAAATGTCCGATTGCCGATGCGTAACAACTTTGGCCCTTGTCAGTACTTGGGCGGGTGAGCGCATGGGAACACAGGGCGCTATTGGCACTTTTACTTCCTATTTTTGTTTCTCCTTTCTTTTCGGAGCTACAGCCCGATTCGGTCAGGGAGACGCCACCGTGAAATGAAGGGGGCGTGCTGTGTGTCCCTCCTTACCTCTCTCAGTCGTTTCTCGTGCTTGTCGTTTTGATATAGGCCGATTTGAGAGCGTCAGCTCTCGCGTCAGCCGAGCAAAGTCGAGACACACTAAGGGCTGGTATGCAGCGAGTAAGAGGGCGAAAAAACAATAATTTAAGAGCGCGTGGCAAAAGTACTCATACGCGAAATTAAAAGCCTGCTGCGGTGGCCGGGAATCGAACCCGGATCAACTGCTTGGAAGGCAACTATGCTGACCATTACACCACCACCGCACAAGCGAGCGCCGCGCGTCCGCGCTGTGTCGGCTTCCCGCCAGTCGGCAGCGGCCGAAGGTGATCGTACCTGGCAGGCGCATTTCGAGGCAGGCTAGGGGAGCACATCCAGACGCATTCGGACAGCGTATCCGCGCACACTTCGCATCCTTTGGCAAGAGTTGGGCGCCGGCAACGCAAGAGTACGCAGAGGACCGCGTTCTGGCGGCATTTTTAAGCAGAGCAGTGCAGTGCAGGATTCAGCGTCTGCAGCATCTTTTCCACAGAATGCTACGGCGCTTGACGGCAGTCCCACTTTCCCTTGAGACATCTGCGCGGCAAGCAGCGTCAAGTTACCGCTGGCCCGAGCATCGGTGGTTCAGTGGTAGAATGCTCGCCTGCCACGCGGGCGGCCCGGGTTCGATTCCCGGCCGATGCATCATTTTGCTTTTCCCGCGATAATGCTGCCGCGTGGCTTGAGCGCTTGAGATGCACGATCCACAAGAATGTGTAGCTGGATTTCCCTTGAGAAGGACCGAGAACGCAGCACTCGCGGGTCCCCACTAGGACGCTCGCATCATGTTCTACAGACTAGCGTCGGCCTGGCCTCACAAGTTGCTGGGTCCGGGTGCCTCCGAGGCACTGAACTTCAACGACAAGGAGTGCTGCCTATCGTTGCAACAGCAGCAGCAGCACCGCAATCAACTGGGCCGGCAGTGCACGTGTAGCAACAGAACACGTTATCCAGGAAGTACAGTGTCTCTACGTCTAATATTGGGTAAGGTGTTTACCCAGTTTCCAGGACAAGCGGTGCACCCGTGCCTCGGTAGCGCAGTAGGCAGCGCGTAAGTCTCATAATCTTAAGGTCGTGAGTTCGATCCTCACCCGGGGCATTTAATTTTCTGTGACATGGTGGTGCTGTTGCTAGGGCGCCAACGTATTTCTTGTTTGTTATCCACAGCGTTTCAACGCTTCAGCGGGAAAATGTTTACTTCCTGTTATTGCTACTTACAGCTTCCCTTTTCCTCTTCTCCCAGCAGAGCGTGAAGCCAAAAGCATTGCTCTGCGACGTTTGAGGTGCGCGCCTTGCCAGTCAGTATGTGCAAAGATGCTCGCAAAGAGAGGGGGGCGCCGACGCGGCACTCGACACGAAATGCGACAAGCGACCGTACGAACGGTCGAACGAAACGGCCACATCCGGTGTGGTCTAGTGGCTAGGATACCTGGCTTTCACCCAGGAGGCCCGGGTTCGATTCCCGGTACCGGAACGGAATTTTTTCCACACGAATCGTGACAAGTTTGAGCTGTCCGAGCGGCCGTTTCCCGTCCTGCTCGCAATATAGCTACTGTTTCGTGACCGTCAGCAGAATATAGACTAGGGAAGCAGACACACGACGACCATAGAAATGGTGTGCGGCTTCATGCCACCTGTTTCCAGCGTAGGGCTGAGCAACTGCATCTGCCGAGGCCCGTTAGCTCAGTTGGTTAGAGCGTCGTGCTAATAACGCGAAGGTCGTGGGTTCGATCCCCCCACGGGCCACTACTCTTTTCCTACTACGAAAAGGCGGCGCCGATTTCAGCTGGCGAGTGTGGTGACCAAAAGATCATCACCCTGCGTGGAAGTTGATAGAGGATCCGAACCCGACTCGTCGGGGAGCGCTACAGCATTCACTCGGCAATGGCCATAATATCTTGAATACACTGGTTCTCAACCGATAAAGAGAAAATGAAAGAAAATGTCCGATTGCCGATGCGTAACAACTTTGGCCCTTGTCAGTACTTGGGCGGGTGAGCGCATGGGAACACAGGGCGCTATTGGCACTTTTACTTCCTATTTTTGTTTCTCCTTTCTTTTCGGAGCTACAGCCCGATTCGGTCAGGGAGACGCCACCGTGAAATGAAGGGGGCGTGCTGTGTGTCCCTCCTTACCTCTCTCAGTCGTTTCTCGTGCTTGTCGTTTTGATATAGGCCGATTTGAGAGCGTCAGCTCTCGCGTCAGCCGAGCAAAGTCGAGACACACTAAGGGCTGGTATGCAGCGAGTAAGAGGGCGAAAAAACAATAATTTAAGAGCGCGTGGCAAAAGTACTCATACGCGAAATTAAAAGCCTGCTGCGGTGGCCGGGAATCGAACCCGGATCAACTGCTTGGAAGGCAACTATGCTGACCATTACACCACCACCGCACAAGCGAGCGCCGCGCGTCCGCGCTGTGTCGGCTTCCCGCCAGTCGGCAGCGGCCGAAGGTGATCGTACCTGGCAGGCGCATTTCGAGGCAGGCTAGGGGAGCACATCCAGACGCATTCGGACAGCGTATCCGCGCACACTTCGCATCCTTTGGCAAGAGTTGGGCGCCGGCAACGCAAGAGTACGCAGAGGACCGCGTTCTGGCGGCATTTTTAAGCAGAGCAGTGCAGTGCAGGATTCAGCGTCTGCAGCATCTTTTCCACAGAATGCTACGGCGCTTGACGGCAGTCCCACTTTCCCTTGAGACATCTGCGCGGCAAGCAGCGTCAAGTTACCGCTGGCCCGAGCATCGGTGGTTCAGTGGTAGAATGCTCGCCTGCCACGCGGGCGGCCCGGGTTCGATTCCCGGCCGATGCATCATTTTGCTTTTCCCGCGATAATGCTGCCGCGTGGCTTGAGCGCTTGAGATGCACGATCCACAAGAATGTGTAGCTGGATTTCCCTTGAGAAGGACCGAGAACGCAGCACTCGCGGGTCCCCACTAGGACGCTCGCATCATGTTCTACAGACTAGCGTCGGCCTGGCCTCACAAGTTGCTGGGTCCGGGTGCCTCCGAGGCACTGAACTTCAACGACAAGGAGTGCTGCCTATCGTTGCAACAGCAGCAGCAGCACCGCAATCAACTGGGCCGGCAGTGCACGTGTAGCAACAGAACACGTTATCCAGGAAGTACAGTGTCTCTACGTCTAATATTGGGTAAGGTGTTTACCCAGTTTCCAGGACAAGCGGTGCACCCGTGCCTCGGTAGCGCAGTAGGCAGCGCGTAAGTCTCATAATCTTAAGGTCGTGAGTTCGATCCTCACCCGGGGCATTTAATTTTCTGTGACATGGTGGTGCTGTTGCTAGGGCGCCAACGTATTTCTTGTTTGTTATCCACAGCGTTTCAACGCTTCAGCGGGAAAATGTTTACTTCCTGTTATTGCTACTTACAGCTTCCCTTTTCCTCTTCTCCCAGCAGAGCGTGAAGCCAAAAGCATTGCTCTGCGACGTTTGAGGTGCGCGCCTTGCCAGTCAGTATGTGCAAAGATGCTCGCAAAGAGAGGGGGGCGCCGACGCGGCACTCGACACGAAATGCGACAAGCGACCGTACGAACGGTCGAACGAAACGGCCACATCCGGTGTGGTCTAGTGGCTAGGATACCTGGCTTTCACCCAGGAGGCCCGGGTTCGATTCCCGGTACCGGAACGGAATTTTTTCCACACGAATCGTGACAAGTTTGAGCTGTCCGAGCGGCCGTTTCCCGTCCTGCTCGCAATATAGCTACTGTTTCGTGACCGTCAGCAGAATATAGACTAGGGAAGCAGACACACGACGACCATAGAAATGGTGTGCGGCTTCATGCCACCTGTTTCCAGCGTAGGGCTGAGCAACTGCATCTGCCGAGGCCCGTTAGCTCAGTTGGTTAGAGCGTCGTGCTAATAACGCGAAGGTCGTGGGTTCGATCCCCCCACGGGCCACTACTCTTTTCCTACTACGAAAAGGCGGCGCCGATTTCAGCTGGCGAGTGTGGTGACCAAAAGATCATCACCCTGCGTGGAAGTTGATAGAGGATACGAACCCGACTCGTCGGGGAGCGCTACAGCATTCACTCGGCAATGGCCATAATATCTTGAATACACTGGTTCTCAACCGATAAAGAGAAAATGAAAGAAAATGTCCGATTGCCGATGCGTAACAACTTTGGCCCTTGTCAGTACTTGGGCGGGTGAGCGCATGGGAACACAGGGCGCTATTGGCACTTTTACTTCCTATTTTTGTTTCTCCTTTCTTTTCGGAGCTACAGCCCGATTCGGTCAGGGAGACGCCACCGTGAAATGAAGGGGGCGTGCTGTGTGTCCCTCCTTACCTCTCTCAGTCGTTTCTCGTGCTTGTCGTTTTGATATAGGCCGATTTGAGAGCGTCAGCTCTCGCGTCAGCCGAGCAAAGTCGAGACAAGTCGAGACACACTAAGGGCTGGTATGCAGCGAGTAAGAGGGCGAAAAAACAATAATTTAAGAGCGCGTGGCAAAAGTACTCATACGCGAAATTAAAAGCCTGCTGCGGTGGCCGGGAATCGAACCCGGATCAACTGCTTGGAAGGCAACTATGCTGACCATTACACCACCACCGCACAAGCGAGCGCCGCGCGTCCGCGCTGTGTCGGCTTCCCGCCAGTCGGCAGCGGCCGAAGGTGATCGTACCTGGCAGGCGCATTTCGAGGCAGGCTAGGGGAGCACATCCAGACGCATTCGGACAGCGTATCCGCGCACACTTCGCATCCTTTGGCAAGAGTTGGGCGCCGGCAACGCAAGAGTACGCAGAGGACCGCGTTCTGGCGGCATTTTTAAGCAGAGCAGTGCAGTGCAGGATTCAGCGTCTGCAGCATCTTTTCCACAGAATGCTACGGCGCTTGACGGCAGTCCCACTTTCCCTTGAGACATCTGCGCGGCAAGCAGCGTCAAGTTACCGCTGGCCCGAGCATCGGTGGTTCAGTGGTAGAATGCTCGCCTGCCACGCGGGCGGCCCGGGTTCGATTCCCGGCCGATGCATCATTTTGCTTTTCCCGCGATAATGCTGCCGCGTGGCTTGAGCGCTTGAGATGCACGATCCACAAGAATGTGTAGCTGGATTTCCCTTGAGAAGGACCGAGAACGCAGCACTCGCGGGTCCCCACTAGGACGCTCGCATCATGTTCTACAGACTAGCGTCGGCCTGGCCTCACAAGTTGCTGGGTCCGGGTGCCTCCGAGGCACTGAACTTCAACGACAAGGAGTGCTGCCTATCGTTGCAACAGCAGCAGCAGCACCGCAATCAACTGGGCCGGCAGTGCACGTGTAGCAACAGAACACGTTATCCAGGAAGTACAGTGTCTCTACGTCTAATATTGGGTAAGGTGTTTACCCAGTTTCCAGGACAAGCGGTGCACCCGTGCCTCGGTAGCGCAGTAGGCAGCGCGTAAGTCTCATAATCTTAAGGTCGTGAGTTCGATCCTCACCCGGGGCATTTAATTTTCTGTGACATGGTGGTGCTGTTGCTAGGGCGCCAACGTATTTCTTGTTTGTTATCCACAGCGTTTCAACGCTTCAGCGGGAAAATGTTTACTTCCTGTTATTGCTACTTACAGCTTCCCTTTTCCTCTTCTCCCAGCAGAGCGTGAAGCCAAAAGCATTGCTCTGCGACGTTTGAGGTGCGCGCCTTGCCAGTCAGTATGTGCAAAGATGCTCGCAAAGAGAGGGGGGCGCCGACGCGGCACTCGACACGAAATGCGACAAGCGACCGTACGAACGGTCGAACGAAACGGCCACATCCGGTGTGGTCTAGTGGCTAGGATACCTGGCTTTCACCCAGGAGGCCCGGGTTCGATTCCCGGTACCGGAACGGAATTTTTTCCACACGAATCGTGACAAGTTTGAGCTGTCCGAGCGGCCGTTTCCCGTCCTGCTCGCAATATAGCTACTGTTTCGTGACCGTCAGCAGAATATAGACTAGGGAAGCAGACACACGACGACCATAGAAATGGTGTGCGGCTTCATGCCACCTGTTTCCAGCGTAGGGCTGAGCAACTGCATCTGCCGAGGCCCGTTAGCTCAGTTGGTTAGAGCGTCGTGCTAATAACGCGAAGGTCGTGGGTTCGATCCCCCCACGGGCCACTACTCTTTTCCTACTACGAAAAGGCGGCGCCGATTTCAGCTGGCGAGTGTGGTGACCAAAAGATCATCACCCTGCGTGGAAGTTGATAGAGGATACGAACCCGACTCGTCGGGGAGCGCTACAGCATTCACTCGGCAATGGCCATAATATCTTGAATACACTGGTTCTCAACCGATAAAGAGAAAATGAAAGAAAATGTCCGATTGCCGATGCGTAACAACTTTGGCCCTTGTCAGTACTTGGGCGGGTGAGCGCATGGGAACACAGGGCGCTATTGGCACTTTTACTTCCTATTTTTGTTTCTCCTTTCTTTTCGGAGCTACAGCCCGATTCGGTCAGGGAGACGCCACCGTGAAATGAAGGGGGCGTGCTGTGTGTCCCTCCTTACCTCTCTCAGTCGTTTCTCGTGCTTGTCGTTTTGATATAGGCCGATTTGAGAGCGTCAGCTCTCGCGTCAGCCGAGCAAAGTCGAGACAAGTCGAGACACACTAAGGGCTGGTATGCAGCGAGTAAGAGGGCGAAAAAACAATAATTTAAGAGCGCGTGGCAAAAGTACTCATACGCGAAATTAAAAGCCTGCTGCGGTGGCCGGGAATCGAACCCGGATCAACTGCTTGGAAGGCAACTATGCTGACCATTACACCACCACCGCACAAGCGAGCGCCGCGCGTCCGCGCTGTGTCGGCTTCCCGCCAGTCGGCAGCGGCCGAAGGTGATCGTACCTGGCAGGCGCATTTCGAGGCAGGCTAGGGGAGCACATCCAGACGCATTCGGACAGCGTATCCGCGCACACTTCGCATCCTTTGGCAAGAGTTGGGCGCCGGCAACGCAAGAGTACGCAGAGGACCGCGTTCTGGCGGCATTTTTAAGCAGAGCAGTGCAGTGCAGGATTCAGCGTCTGCAGCATCTTTTCCACAGAATGCTACGGCGCTTGACGGCAGTCCCACTTTCCCTTGAGACATCTGCGCGGCAAGCAGCGTCAAGTTACCGCTGGCCCGAGCATCGGTGGTTCAGTGGTAGAATGCTCGCCTGCCACGCGGGCGGCCCGGGTTCGATTCCCGGCCGATGCATCATTTTGCTTTTCCCGCGATAATGCTGCCGCGTGGCTTGAGCGCTTGAGATGCACGATCCACAAGAATGTGTAGCTGGATTTCCCTTGAGAAGGACCGAGAACGCAGCACTCGCGGGTCCCCACTAGGACGCTCGCATCATGTTCTACAGACTAGCGTCGGCCTGGCCTCACAAGTTGCTGGGTCCGGGTGCCTCCGAGGCACTGAACTTCAACGACAAGGAGTGCTGCCTATCGTTGCAACAGCAGCAGCAGCACCGCAATCAACTGGGCCGGCAGTGCACGTGTAGCAACAGAACACGTTATCCAGGAAGTACAGTGTCTCTACGTCTAATATTGGGTAAGGTGTTTACCCAGTTTCCAGGACAAGCGGTGCACCCGTGCCTCGGTAGCGCAGTAGGCAGCGCGTAAGTCTCATAATCTTAAGGTCGTGAGTTCGATCCTCACCCGGGGCATTTAATTTTCTGTGACATGGTGGTGCTGTTGCTAGGGCGCCAACGTATTTCTTGTTTGTTATCCACAGCGTTTCAACGCTTCAGCGGGAAAATGTTTACTTCCTGTTATTGCTACTTACAGCTTCCCTTTTCCTCTTCTCCCAGCAGAGCGTGAAGCCAAAAGCATTGCTCTGCGACGTTTGAGGTGCGCGCCTTGCCAGTCAGTATGTGCAAAGATGCTCGCAAAGAGAGGGGGGCGCCGACGCGGCACTCGACACGAAATGCGACAAGCGACCGTACGAACGGTCGAACGAAACGGCCACATCCGGTGTGGTCTAGTGGCTAGGATACCTGGCTTTCACCCAGGAGGCCCGGGTTCGATTCCCGGTACCGGAACGGAATTTTTTCCACACGAATCGTGACAAGTTTGAGCTGTCCGAGCGGCCGTTTCCCGTCCTGCTCGCAATATAGCTACTGTTTCGTGACCGTCAGCAGAATATAGACTAGGGAAGCAGACACACGACGACCATAGAAATGGTGTGCGGCTTCATGCCACCTGTTTCCAGCGTAGGGCTGAGCAACTGCATCTGCCGAGGCCCGTTAGCTCAGTTGGTTAGAGCGTCGTGCTAATAACGCGAAGGTCGTGGGTTCGATCCCCCCACGGGCCACTACTCTTTTCCTACTACGAAAAGGCGGCGCCGATTTCAGCTGGCGAGTGTGGTGACCAAAAGATCATCACCCTGCGTGGAAGTTGATAGAGGATACGAACCCGACTCGTCGGGGAGCGCTACAGCATTCACTCGGCAATGGCCATAATATCTTGAATACACTGGTTCTCAACCGATAAAGAGAAAATGAAAGAAAATGTCCGATTGCCGATGCGTAACAACTTTGGCCCTTGTCAGTACTTGGGCGGGTGAGCGCATGGGAACACAGGGCGCTATTGGCACTTTTACTTCCTATTTTTGTTTCTCCTTTCTTTTCGGAGCTACAGCCCGATTCGGTCAGGGAGACGCCACCGTGAAATGAAGGGGGCGTGCTGTGTGTCCCTCCTTACCTCTCTCAGTCGTTTCTCGTGCTTGTCGTTTTGATATAGGCCGATTTGAGAGCGTCAGCTCTCGCGTCAGCCGAGCAAAGTCGAGACAAGTCGAGACACACTAAGGGCTGGTATGCAGCGAGTAAGAGGGCGAAAAAACAATAATTTAAGAGCGCGTGGCAAAAGTACTCATACGCGAAATTAAAAGCCTGCTGCGGTGGCCGGGAATCGAACCCGGATCAACTGCTTGGAAGGCAACTATGCTGACCATTACACCACCACCGCACAAGCGAGCGCCGCGCGTCCGCGCTGTGTCGGCTTCCCGCCAGTCGGCAGCGGCCGAAGGTGATCGTACCTGGCAGGCGCATTTCGAGGCAGGCTAGGGGAGCACATCCAGACGCATTCGGACAGCGTATCCGCGCACACTTCGCATCCTTTGGCAAGAGTTGGGCGCCGGCAACGCAAGAGTACGCAGAGGACCGCGTTCTGGCGGCATTTTTAAGCAGAGCAGTGCAGTGCAGGATTCAGCGTCTGCAGCATCTTTTCCACAGAATGCTACGGCGCTTGACGGCAGTCCCACTTTCCCTTGAGACATCTGCGCGGCAAGCAGCGTCAAGTTACCGCTGGCCCGAGCATCGGTGGTTCAGTGGTAGAATGCTCGCCTGCCACGCGGGCGGCCCGGGTTCGATTCCCGGCCGATGCATCATTTTGCTTTTCCCGCGATAATGCTGCCGCGTGGCTTGAGCGCTTGAGATGCACGATCCACAAGAATGTGTAGCTGGATTTCCCTTGAGAAGGACCGAGAACGCAGCACTCGCGGGTCCCCACTAGGACGCTCGCATCATGTTCTACAGACTAGCGTCGGCCTGGCCTCACAAGTTGCTGGGTCCGGGTGCCTCCGAGGCACTGAACTTCAACGACAAGGAGTGCTGCCTATCGTTGCAACAGCAGCAGCAGCACCGCAATCAACTGGGCCGGCAGTGCACGTGTAGCAACAGAACACGTTATCCAGGAAGTACAGTGTCTCTACGTCTAATATTGGGTAAGGTGTTTACCCAGTTTCCAGGACAAGCGGTGCACCCGTGCCTCGGTAGCGCAGTAGGCAGCGCGTAAGTCTCATAATCTTAAGGTCGTGAGTTCGATCCTCACCCGGGGCATTTAATTTTCTGTGACATGGTGGTGCTGTTGCTAGGGCGCCAACGTATTTCTTGTTTGTTATCCACAGCGTTTCAACGCTTCAGCGGGAAAATGTTTACTTCCTGTTATTGCTACTTACAGCTTCCCTTTTCCTCTTCTCCCAGCAGAGCGTGAAGCCAAAAGCATTGCTCTGCGACGTTTGAGGTGCGCGCCTTGCCAGTCAGTATGTGCAAAGATGCTCGCAAAGAGAGGGGGGCGCCGACGCGGCACTCGACACGAAATGCGACAAGCGACCGTACGAACGGTCGAACGAAACGGCCACATCCGGTGTGGTCTAGTGGCTAGGATACCTGGCTTTCACCCAGGAGGCCCGGGTTCGATTCCCGGTACCGGAACGGAATTTTTTCCACACGAATCGTGACAAGTTTGAGCTGTCCGAGCGGCCGTTTCCCGTCCTGCTCGCAATATAGCTACTGTTTCGTGACCGTCAGCAGAATATAGACTAGGGAAGCAGACACACGACGACCATAGAAATGGTGTGCGGCTTCATGCCACCTGTTTCCAGCGTAGGGCTGAGCAACTGCATCTGCCGAGGCCCGTTAGCTCAGTTGGTTAGAGCGTCGTGCTAATAACGGGAAGGTCGTGGGTTCGATCCCCCCACGGGCCACTACTCTTTTCCTACTACGAAAAGGCGGCGCCGATTTCAGCTGGCGAGTGTGGTGACCAAAAGATCATCACCCTGCGTGGAAGTTGATAGAGGATCCGAACCCGACTCGTCGGGGAGCGCTACAGCATTCACTCGGCAATGGCCATAATATCTTGAATACACTGGTTCTCAACCGATAAAGAGAAAATGAAAGAAAATGTCCGATTGCCGATGCGTAACAACTTTGGCCCTTGTCAGTACTTGGGCGGGTGAGCGCATGGGAACACAGGGCGCTATTGGCACTTTTACTTCCTATTTTTGTTTCTCCTTTCTTTTCGGAGCTACAGCCCGATTCGGTCAGGGAGACGCCACCGTGAAATGAAGGGGGCGTGCTGTGTGTCCCTCCTTACCTCTCTCAGTCGTTTCTCGTGCTTGTCGTTTTGATATAGGCCGATTTGAGAGCGTCAGCTCTCGCGTCAGCCGAGCAAAGTCGAGACAAGTCGAGACACACTAAGGGCTGGTATGCAGCGAGTAAGAGGGCGAAAAAACAATAATTTAAGAGCGCGTGGCAAAAGTACTCATACGCGAAATTAAAAGCCTGCTGCGGTGGCCGGGAATCGAACCCGGATCAACTGCTTGGAAGGCAACTATGCTGACCATTACACCACCACCGCACAAGCGAGCGCCGCGCGTCCGCGCTGTGTCGGCTTCCCGCCAGTCGGCAGCGGCCGAAGGTGATCGTACCTGGCAGGCGCATTTCGAGGCAGGCTAGGGGAGCACATCCAGACGCATTCGGACAGCGTATCCGCGCACACTTCGCATCCTTTGGCAAGAGTTGGGCGCCGGCAACGCAAGAGTACGCAGAGGACCGCGTTCTGGCGGCATTTTTAAGCAGAGCAGTGCAGTGCAGGATTCAGCGTCTGCAGCATCTTTTCCACAGAATGCTACGGCGCTTGACGGCAGTCCCACTTTCCCTTGAGACATCTGCGCGGCAAGCAGCGTCAAGTTACCGCTGGCCCGAGCATCGGTGGTTCAGTGGTAGAATGCTCGCCTGCCACGCGGGCGGCCCGGGTTCGATTCCCGGCCGATGCATCATTTTGCTTTTCCCGCGATAATGCTGCCGCGTGGCTTGAGCGCTTGAGATGCACGATCCACAAGAATGTGTAGCTGGATTTCCCTTGAGAAGGACCGAGAACGCAGCACTCGCGGGTCCCCACTAGGACGCTCGCATCATGTTCTACAGACTAGCGTCGGCCTGGCCTCACAAGTTGCTGGGTCCGGGTGCCTCCGAGGCACTGAACTTCAACGACAAGGAGTGCTGCCTATCGTTGCAACAGCAGCAGCAGCACCGCAATCAACTGGGCCGGCAGTGCACGTGTAGCAACAGAACACGTTATCCAGGAAGTACAGTGTCTCTACGTCTAATATTGGGTAAGGTGTTTACCCAGTTTCCAGGACAAGCGGTGCACCCGTGCCTCGGTAGCGCAGTAGGCAGCGCGTAAGTCTCATAATCTTAAGGTCGTGAGTTCGATCCTCACCCGGGGCATTTAATTTTCTGTGACATGGTGGTGCTGTTGCTAGGGCGCCAACGTATTTCTTGTTTGTTATCCACAGCGTTTCAACGCTTCAGCGGGAAAATGTTTACTTCCTGTTATTGCTACTTACAGCTTCCCTTTTCCTCTTCTCCCAGCAGAGCGTGAAGCCAAAAGCATTGCTCTGCGACGTTTGAGGTGCGCGCCTTGCCAGTCAGTATGTGCAAAGATGCTCGCAAAGAGAGGGGGGCGCCGACGCGGCACTCGACACGAAATGCGACAAGCGACCGTACGAACGGTCGAACGAAACGGCCACATCCGGTGTGGTCTAGTGGCTAGGATACCTGGCTTTCACCCAGGAGGCCCGGGTTCGATTCCCGGTACCGGAACGGAATTTTTTCCACACGAATCGTGACAAGTTTGAGCTGTCCGAGCGGCCGTTTCCCGTCCTGCTCGCAATATAGCTACTGTTTCGTGACCGTCAGCAGAATATAGACTAGGGAAGCAGACACACGACGACCATAGAAATGGTGTGCGGCTTCATGCCACCTGTTTCCAGCGTAGGGCTGAGCAACTGCATCTGCCGAGGCCCGTTAGCTCAGTTGGTTAGAGCGTCGTGCTAATAACGCGAAGGTCGTGGGTTCGATCCCCCCACGGGCCACTACTCTTTTCCTACTACGAAAAGGCGGCGCCGATTTCAGCTGGCGAGTGTGGTGACCAAAAGATCATCACCCTGCGTGGAAGTTGATAGAGGATCCGAACCCGACTCGTCGGGGAGCGCTACAGCATTCACTCGGCAATGGCCATAATATCTTGAATACACTGGTTCTCAACCGATAAAGAGAAAATGAAAGAAAATGTCCGATTGCCGATGCGTAACAACTTTGGCCCTTGTCAGTACTTGGGCGGGTGAGCGCATGGGAACACAGGGCGCTATTGGCACTTTTACTTCCTATTTTTGTTTCTCCTTTCTTTTCGGAGCTACAGCCCGATTCGGTCAGGGAGACGCCACCGTGAAATGAAGGGGGCGTGCTGTGTGTCCCTCCTTACCTCTCTCAGTCGTTTCTCGTGCTTGTCGTTTTGATATAGGCCGATTTGAGAGCGTCAGCTCTCGCGTCAGCCGAGCAAAGTCGAGACACACTAAGGGCTGGTATGCAGCGAGTAAGAGGGCGAAAAAACAATAATTTAAGAGCGCGTGGCAAAAGTACTCATACGCGAAATTAAAAGCCTGCTGCGGTGGCCGGGAATCGAACCCGGATCAACTGCTTGGAAGGCAACTATGCTGACCATTACACCACCACCGCACAAGCGAGCGCCGCGCGTCCGCGCTGTGTCGGCTTCCCGCCAGTCGGCAGCGGCCGAAGGTGATCGTACCTGGCAGGCGCATTTCGAGGCAGGCTAGGGGAGCACATCCAGACGCATTCGGACAGCGTATCCGCGCACACTTCGCATCCTTTGGCAAGAGTTGGGCGCCGGCAACGCAAGAGTACGCAGAGGACCGCGTTCTGGCGGCATTTTTAAGCAGAGCAGTGCAGTGCAGGATTCAGCGTCTGCAGCATCTTTTCCACAGAATGCTACGGCGCTTGACGGCAGTCCCACTTTCCCTTGAGACATCTGCGCGGCAAGCAGCGTCAAGTTACCGCTGGCCCGAGCATCGGTGGTTCAGTGGTAGAATGCTCGCCTGCCACGCGGGCGGCCCGGGTTCGATTCCCGGCCGATGCATCATTTTGCTTTTCCCGCGATAATGCTGCCGCGTGGCTTGAGCGCTTGAGATGCACGATCCACAAGAATGTGTAGCTGGATTTCCCTTGAGAAGGACCGAGAACGCAGCACTCGCGGGTCCCCACTAGGACGCTCGCATCATGTTCTACAGACTAGCGTCGGCCTGGCCTCACAAGTTGCTGGGTCCGGGTGCCTCCGAGGCACTGAACTTCAACGACAAGGAGTGCTGCCTATCGTTGCAACAGCAGCAGCAGCACCGCAATCAACTGGGCCGGCAGTGCACGTGTAGCAACAGAACACGTTATCCAGGAAGTACAGTGTCTCTACGTCTAATATTGGGTAAGGTGTTTACCCAGTTTCCAGGACAAGCGGTGCACCCGTGCCTCGGTAGCGCAGTAGGCAGCGCGTAAGTCTCATAATCTTAAGGTCGTGAGTTCGATCCTCACCCGGGGCATTTAATTTTCTGTGACATGGTGGTGCTGTTGCTAGGGCGCCAACGTATTTCTTGTTTGTTATCCACAGCGTTTCAACGCTTCAGCGGGAAAATGTTTACTTCCTGTTATTGCTACTTACAGCTTCCCTTTTCCTCTTCTCCCAGCAGAGCGTGAAGCCAAAAGCATTGCTCTGCGACGTTTGAGGTGCGCGCCTTGCCAGTCAGTATGTGCAAAGATGCTCGCAAAGAGAGGGGGGCGCCGACGCGGCACTCGACACGAAATGCGACAAGCGACCGTACGAACGGTCGAACGAAACGGCCACATCCGGTGTGGTCTAGTGGCTAGGATACCTGGCTTTCACCCAGGAGGCCCGGGTTCGATTCCCGGTACCGGAACGGAATTTTTTCCACACGAATCGTGACAAGTTTGAGCTGTCCGAGCGGCCGTTTCCCGTCCTGCTCGCAATATAGCTACTGTTTCGTGACCGTCAGCAGAATATAGACTAGGGAAGCAGACACACGACGACCATAGAAATGGTGTGCGGCTTCATGCCACCTGTTTCCAGCGTAGGGCTGAGCAACTGCATCTGCCGAGGCCCGTTAGCTCAGTTGGTTAGAGCGTCGTGCTAATAACGCGAAGGTCGTGGGTTCGATCCCCCCACGGGCCACTACTCTTTTCCTACTACGAAAAGGCGGCGCCGATTTCAGCTGGCGAGTGTGGTGACCAAAAGATCATCACCCTGCGTGGAAGTTGATAGAGGATCCGAACCCGACTCGTCGGGGAGCGCTACAGCATTCACTCGGCAATGGCCATAATATCTTGAATACACTGGTTCTCAACCGATAAAGAGAAAATGAAAGAAAATGTCCGATTGCCGATGCGTAACAACTTTGGCCCTTGTCAGTACTTGGGCGGGTGAGCGCATGGGAACACAGGGCGCTATTGGCACTTTTACTTCCTATTTTTGTTTCTCCTTTCTTTTCGGAGCTACAGCCCGATTCGGTCAGGGAGACGCCACCGTGAAATGAAGGGGGCGTGCTGTGTGTCCCTCCTTACCTCTCTCAGTCGTTTCTCGTGCTTGTCGTTTTGATATAGGCCGATTTGAGAGCGTCAGCTCTCGCGTCAGCCGAGCAAAGTCGAGACACACTAAGGGCTGGTATGCAGCGAGTAAGAGGGCGAAAAAACAATAATTTAAGAGCGCGTGGCAAAAGTACTCATACGCGAAATTAAAAGCCTGCTGCGGTGGCCGGGAATCGAACCCGGATCAACTGCTTGGAAGGCAACTATGCTGACCATTACACCACCACCGCACAAGCGAGCGCCGCGCGTCCGCGCTGTGTCGGCTTCCCGCCAGTCGGCAGCGGCCGAAGGTGATCGTACCTGGCAGGCGCATTTCGAGGCAGGCTAGGGGAGCACATCCAGACGCATTCGGACAGCGTATCCGCGCACACTTCGCATCCTTTGGCAAGAGTTGGGCGCCGGCAACGCAAGAGTACGCAGAGGACCGCGTTCTGGCGGCATTTTTAAGCAGAGCAGTGCAGTGCAGGATTCAGCGTCTGCAGCATCTTTTCCACAGAATGCTACGGCGCTTGACGGCAGTCCCACTTTCCCTTGAGACATCTGCGCGGCAAGCAGCGTCAAGTTACCGCTGGCCCGAGCATCGGTGGTTCAGTGGTAGAATGCTCGCCTGCCACGCGGGCGGCCCGGGTTCGATTCCCGGCCGATGCATCATTTTGCTTTTCCCGCGATAATGCTGCCGCGTGGCTTGAGCGCTTGAGATGCACGATCCACAAGAATGTGTAGCTGGATTTCCCTTGAGAAGGACCGAGAACGCAGCACTCGCGGGTCCCCACTAGGACGCTCGCATCATGTTCTACAGACTAGCGTCGGCCTGGCCTCACAAGTTGCTGGGTCCGGGTGCCTCCGAGGCACTGAACTTCAACGACAAGGAGTGCTGCCTATCGTTGCAACAGCAGCAGCAGCACCGCAATCAACTGGGCCGGCAGTGCACGTGTAGCAACAGAACACGTTATCCAGGAAGTACAGTGTCTCTACGTCTAATATTGGGTAAGGTGTTTACCCAGTTTCCAGGACAAGCGGTGCACCCGTGCCTCGGTAGCGCAGTAGGCAGCGCGTAAGTCTCATAATCTTAAGGTCGTGAGTTCGATCCTCACCCGGGGCATTTAATTTTCTGTGACATGGTGGTGCTGTTGCTAGGGCGCCAACGTATTTCTTGTTTGTTATCCACAGCGTTTCAACGCTTCAGCGGGAAAATGTTTACTTCCTGTTATTGCTACTTACAGCTTCCCTTTTCCTCTTCTCCCAGCAGAGCGTGAAGCCAAAAGCATTGCTCTGCGACGTTTGAGGTGCGCGCCTTGCCAGTCAGTATGTGCAAAGATGCTCGCAAAGAGAGGGGGGCGCCGACGCGGCACTCGACACGAAATGCGACAAGCGACCGTACGAACGGTCGAACGAAACGGCCACATCCGGTGTGGTCTAGTGGCTAGGATACCTGGCTTTCACCCAGGAGGCCCGGGTTCGATCCCCGGTACCGGAACGGAATTTTTTCCACACGAATCGTGACAAGTTTGAGCTGTCCGAGCGGCCGTTTCCCGTCCTGCTCGCAATATAGCTACTGTTTCGTGACCGTCAGCAGAATATAGACTAGGGAAGCAGACACACGACGACCATAGAAATGGTGTGCGGCTTCATGCCACCTGTTTCCAGCGTAGGGCTGAGCAACTGCATCTGCCGAGGCCCGTTAGCTCAGTTGGTTAGAGCGTCGTGCTAATAACGCGAAGGTCGTGGGTTCGATCCCCCCACGGGCCACTACTCTTTTCCTACTACGAAAAGGCGGCGCCGATTTCAGCTGGCGAGTGTGGTGACCAAAAGATCATCACCCTGCGTGGAAGTTGATAGAGGATCCGAACCCGACTCGTCGGGGAGCGCTACAGCATTCACTCGGCAATGGCCATAATATCTTGAATACACTGGTTCTCAACCGATAAAGAGAAAATGAAAGAAAATGTCCGATTGCCGATGCGTAACAACTTTGGCCCTTGTCAGTACTTGGGCGGGTGAGCGCATGGGAACACAGGGCGCTATTGGCACTTTTACTTCCTATTTTTGTTTCTCCTTTCTTTTCGGAGCTACAGCCCGATTCGGTCAGGGAGACGCCACCGTGAAATGAAGGGGGCGTGCTGTGTGTCCCTCCTTACCTCTCTCAGTCGTTTCTCGTGCTTGTCGTTTTGATATAGGCCGATTTGAGAGCGTCAGCTCTCGCGTCAGCCGAGCAAAGTCGAGACACACTAAGGGCTGGTATGCAGCGAGTAAGAGGGCGAAAAAACAATAATTTAAGAGCGCGTGGCAAAAGTACTCATACGCGAAATTAAAAGCCTGCTGCGGTGGCCGGGAATCGAACCCGGATCAACTGCTTGGAAGGCAACTATGCTGACCATTACACCACCACCGCACAAGCGAGCGCCGCGCGTCCGCGCTGTGTCGGCTTCCCGCCAGTCGGCAGCGGCCGAAGGTGATCGTACCTGGCAGGCGCATTTCGAGGCAGGCTAGGGGAGCACATCCAGACGCATTCGGACAGCGTATCCGCGCACACTTCGCATCCTTTGGCAAGAGTTGGGCGCCGGCAACGCAAGAGTACGCAGAGGACCACGTTCTGGCGGCATTTTTAAGCAGAGCAGTGCAGTGCAGGATTCAGCGTCTGCAGCATCTTTTCCACAGAATGCTACGGCGCTTGACGGCAGTCCCACTTTCCCTTGAGACATCTGCGCGGCAAGCAGCGTCAAGTTACCGCTGGCCCGAGCATCGGTGGTTCAGTGGTAGAATGCTCGCCTGCCACGCGGGCGGCCCGGGTTCGATTCCCGGCCGATGCATCATTTTGCTTTTCCCGCGATAATGCTGCCGCGTGGCTTGAGCGCTTGAGATGCACGATCCACAAGAATGTGTAGCTGGATTTCCCTTGAGAAGGACCGAGAACGCAGCACTCGCGGGTCCCCACTAGGACGCTCGCATCATGTTCTACAGACTAGCGTCGGCCTGGCCTCACAAGTTGCTGGGTCCGGGTGCCTCCGAGGCACTGAACTTCAACGACAAGGAGTGCTGCCTATCGTTGCAACAGCAGCAGCAGCACCGCAATCAACTGGGCCGGCAGTGCACGTGTAGCAACAGAACACGTTATCCAGGAAGTACAGTGTCTCTACGTCTAATATTGGGTAAGGTGTTTACCCAGTTTCCAGGACAAGCGGTGCACCCGTGCCTCGGTAGCGCAGTAGGCAGCGCGTAAGTCTCATAATCTTAAGGTCGTGAGTTCGATCCTCACCCGGGGCATTTAATTTTCTGTGACATGGTGGTGCTGTTGCTAGGGCGCCAACGTATTTCTTGTTTGTTATCCACAGCGTTTCAACGCTTCAGCGGGAAAATGTTTACTTCCTGTTATTGCTACTTACAGCTTCCCTTTTCCTCTTCTCCCAGCAGAGCGTGAAGCCAAAAGCATTGCTCTGCGACGTTTGAGGTGCGCGCCTTGCCAGTCAGTATGTGCAAAGATGCTCGCAAAGAGAGGGGGGCGCCGACGCGGCACTCGACACGAAATGCGACAAGCGACCGTACGAACGGTCGAACGAAACGGCCACATCCGGTGTGGTCTAGTGGCTAGGATACCTGGCTTTCACCCAGGAGGCCCGGGTTCGATTCCCGGTACCGGAACGGAATTTTTTCCACACGAATCGTGACAAGTTTGAGCTGTCCGAGCGGCCGTTTCCCGTCCTGCTCGCAATATAGCTACTGTTTCGTGACCGTCAGCAGAATATAGACTAGGGAAGCAGACACACGACGACCATAGAAATGGTGTGCGGCTTCATGCCACCTGTTTCCAGCGTAGGGCTGAGCAACTGCATCTGCCGAGGCCCGTTAGCTCAGTTGGTTAGAGCGTCGTGCTAATAACGCGAAGGTCGTGGGTTCGATCCCCCCACGGGCCACTACTCTTTTCCTACTACGAAAAGGCGGCGCCGATTTCAGCTGGCGAGTGTGGTGACCAAAAGATCATCACCCTGCGTGGAAGTTGATAGAGGATCCGAACCCGACTCGTCGGGGAGCGCTACAGCATTCACTCGGCAATGGCCATAATATCTTGAATACACTGGTTCTCAACCGATAAAGAGAAAATGAAAGAAAATGTCCGATTGCCGATGCGTAACAACTTTGGCCCTTGTCAGTACTTGGGCGGGTGAGCGCATGGGAACACAGGGCGCTATTGGCACTTTTACTTCCTATTTTTGTTTCTCCTTTCTTTTCGGAGCTACAGCCCGATTCGGTCAGGGAGACGCCACCGTGAAATGAAGGGGGCGTGCTGTGTGTCCCTCCTTACCTCTCTCAGTCGTTTCTCGTGCTTGTCGTTTTGATATAGGCCGATTTGAGAGCGTCAGCTCTCGCGTCAGCCGAGCAAAGTCGAGACAAGTCGAGACACACTAAGGGCTGGTATGCAGCGAGTAAGAGGGCGAAAAAACAATAATTTAAGAGCGCGTGGCAAAAGTACTCATACGCGAAATTAAAAGCCTGCTGCGGTGGCCGGGAATCGAACCCGGATCAACTGCTTGGAAGGCAACTATGCTGACCATTACACCACCACCGCACAAGCGAGCGCCGCGCGTCCGCGCTGTGTCGGCTTCCCGCCAGTCGGCAGCGGCCGAAGGTGATCGTACCTGGCAGGCGCATTTCGAGGCAGGCTAGGGGAGCACATCCAGACGCATTCGGACAGCGTATCCGCGCACACTTCGCATCCTTTGGCAAGAGTTGGGCGCCGGCAACGCAAGAGTACGCAGAGGACCGCGTTCTGGCGGCATTTTTAAGCAGAGCAGTGCAGTGCAGGATTCAGCGTCTGCAGCATCTTTTCCACAGAATGCTACGGCGCTTGACGGCAGTCCCACTTTCCCTTGAGACATCTGCGCGGCAAGCAGCGTCAAGTTACCGCTGGCCCGAGCATCGGTGGTTCAGTGGTAGAATGCTCGCCTGCCACGCGGGCGGCCCGGGTTCGATTCCCGGCCGATGCATCATTTTGCTTTTCCCGCGATAATGCTGCCGCGTGGCTTGAGCGCTTGAGATGCACGATCCACAAGAATGTGTAGCTGGATTTCCCTTGAGAAGGACCGAGAACGCAGCACTCGCGGGTCCCCACTAGGACGCTCGCATCATGTTCTACAGACTAGCGTCGGCCTGGCCTCACAAGTTGCTGGGTCCGGGTGCCTCCGAGGCACTGAACTTCAACGACAAGGAGTGCTGCCTATCGTTGCAACAGCAGCAGCAGCACCGCAATCAACTGGGCCGGCAGTGCACGTGTAGCAACAGAACACGTTATCCAGGAAGTACAGTGTCTCTACGTCTAATATTGGGTAAGGTGTTTACCCAGTTTCCAGGACAAGCGGTGCACCCGTGCCTCGGTAGCGCAGTAGGCAGCGCGTAAGTCTCATAATCTTAAGGTCGTGAGTTCGATCCTCACCCGGGGCATTTAATTTTCTGTGACATGGTGGTGCTGTTGCTAGGGCGCCAACGTATTTCTTGTTTGTTATCCACAGCGTTTCAACGCTTCAGCGGGAAAATGTTTACTTCCTGTTATTGCTACTTACAGCTTCCCTTTTCCTCTTCTCCCAGCAGAGCGTGAAGCCAAAAGCATTGCTCTGCGACGTTTGAGGTGCGCGCCTTGCCAGTCAGTATGTGCAAAGATGCTCGCAAAGAGAGGGGGGCGCCGACGCGGCACTCGACACGAAATGCGCCAAGCGACCGTACGAACGGTCGAACGAAACGGCCACATCCGGTGTGGTCTAGTGGCTAGGATACCTGGCTTTCACCCAGGAGGCCCGGGTTCGATTCCCGGTACCGGAACGGAATTTTTTCCACACGAATCGTGACAAGTTTGAGCTGTCCGAGCGGCCGTTTCCCGTCCTGCTCGCAATATAGCTACTGTTTCGTGACCGTCAGCAGAATATAGACTAGGGAAGCAGACACACGACGACCATAGAAATGGTGTGCGGCTTCATGCCACCTGTTTCCAGCGTAGGGCTGAGCAACTGCATCTGCCGAGGCCCGTTAGCTCAGTTGGTTAGAGCGTCGTGCTAATAACGCGAAGGTCGTGGGTTCGATCCCCCCACGGGCCACTACTCTTTTCCTACTACGAAAAGGCGGCGCCGATTTCAGCTGGCGAGTGTGGTGACCAAAAGATCATCACCCTGCGTGGAAGTTGATAGAGGATCCGAACCCGACTCGTCGGGGAGCGCTACAGCATTCACTCGGCAATGGCCATAATATCTTGAATACACTGGTTCTCAACCGATAAAGAGAAAATGAAAGAAAATGTCCGATTGCCGATGCGTAACAACTTTGGCCCTTGTCAGTACTTGGGCGGGTGAGCGCATGGGAACACAGGGCGCTATTGGCACTTTTACTTCCTATTTTTGTTTCTCCTTTCTTTTCGGAGCTACAGCCCGATTCGGTCAGGGAGACGCCACCGTGAAATGAAGGGGGCGTGCTGTGTGTCCCTCCTTACCTCTCTCAGTCGTTTCTCGTGCTTGTCGTTTTGATATAGGCCGATTTGAGAGCGTCAGCTCTCGCGTCAGCCGAGCAAAGTCGAGACACACTAAGGGCTGGTATGCAGCGAGTAAGAGGGCGAAAAAACAATAATTTAAGAGCGCGTGGCAAAAGTACTCATACGCGAAATTAAAAGCCTGCTGCGGTGGCCGGGAATCGAACCCGGATCAACTGCTTGGAAGGCAACTATGCTGACCATTACACCACCACCGCACAAGCGAGCGCCGCGCGTCCGCGCTGTGTCGGCTTCCCGCCAGTCGGCAGCGGCCGAAGGTGATCGTACCTGGCAGGCGCATTTCGAGGCAGGCTAGGGGAGCACATCCAGACGCATTCGGACAGCGTATCCGCGCACACTTCGCATCCTTTGGCAAGAGTTGGGCGCCGGCAACGCAAGAGTACGCAGAGGACCGCGTTCTGGCGGCATTTTTAAGCAGAGCAGTGCAGTGCAGGATTCAGCGTCTGCAGCATCTTTTCCACAGAATGCTACGGCGCTTGACGGCAGTCCCACTTTCCCTTGAGACATCTGCGCGGCAAGCAGCGTCAAGTTACCGCTGGCCCGAGCATCGGTGGTTCAGTGGTAGAATGCTCGCCTGCCACGCGGGCGGCCCGGGTTCGATTCCCGGCCGATGCATCATTTTGCTTTTCCCGCGATAATGCTGCCGCGTGGCTTGAGCGCTTGAGATGCACGATCCACAAGAATGTGTAGCTGGATTTCCCTTGAGAAGGACCGAGAACGCAGCACTCGCGGGTCCCCACTAGGACGCTCGCATCATGTTCTACAGACTAGCGTCGGCCTGGCCTCACAAGTTGCTGGGTCCGGGTGCCTCCGAGGCACTGAACTTCAACGACAAGGAGTGCTGCCTATCGTTGCAACAGCAGCAGCAGCACCGCAATCAACTGGGCCGGCAGTGCACGTGTAGCAACAGAACACGTTATCCAGGAAGTACAGTGTCTCTACGTCTAATATTGGGTAAGGTGTTTACCCAGTTTCCAGGACAAGCGGTGCACCCGTGCCTCGGTAGCGCAGTAGGCAGCGCGTAAGTCTCATAATCTTAAGGTCGTGAGTTCGATCCTCACCCGGGGCATTTAATTTTCTGTGACATGGTGGTGCTGTTGCTAGGGCGCCAACGTATTTCTTGTTTGTTATCCACAGCGTTTCAACGCTTCAGCGGGAAAATGTTTACTTCCTGTTATTGCTACTTACAGCTTCCCTTTTCCTCTTCTCCCAGCAGAGCGTGAAGCCAAAAGCATTGCTCTGCGACGTTTGAGGTGCGCGCCTTGCCAGTCAGTATGTGCAAAGATGCTCGCAAAGAGAGGGGGGCGCCGACGCGGCACTCGACACGAAATGCGACAAGCGACCGTACGAACGGTCGAACGAAACGGCCACATCCGGTGTGGTCTAGTGGCTAGGATACCTGGCTTTCACCCAGGAGGCCCGGGTTCGATTCCCGGTACCGGAACGGAATTTTTTCCACACGAATCGTGACAAGTTTGAGCTGTCCGAGCGGCCGTTTCCCGTCCTGCTCGCAATATAGCTACTGTTTCGTGACCGTCAGCAGAATATAGACTAGGGAAGCAGACACACGACGACCATAGAAATGGTGTGCGGCTTCATGCCACCTGTTTCCAGCGTAGGGCTGAGCAACTGCATCTGCCGAGGCCCGTTAGCTCAGTTGGTTAGAGCGTCGTGCTAATAACGCGAAGGTCGTGGGTTCGATCCCCCCACGGGCCACTACTCTTTTCCTACTACGAAAAGGCGGCGCCGATTTCAGCTGGCGAGTGTGGTGACCAAAAGATCATCACCCTGCGTGGAAGTTGATAGAGGATCCGAACCCGACTCGTCGGGGAGCGCTACAGCATTCACTCGGCAATGGCCATAATATCTTGAATACACTGGTTCTCAACCGATAAAGAGAAAATGAAAGAAAATGTCCGATTGCCGATGCGTAACAACTTTGGCCCTTGTCAGTACTTGGGCGGGTGAGCGCATGGGAACACAGGGCGCTATTGGCACTTTTACTTCCTATTTTTGTTTCTCCTTTCTTTTCGGAGCTACAGCCCGATTCGGTCAGGGAGACGCCACCGTGAAATGAAGGGGGCGTGCTGTGTGTCCCTCCTTACCTCTCTCAGTCGTTTCTCGTGCTTGTCGTTTTGATATAGGCCGATTTGAGAGCGTCAGCTCTCGCGTCAGCCGAGCAAAGTCGAGACACACTAAGGGCTGGTATGCAGCGAGTAAGAGGGCGAAAAAACAATAATTTAAGAGCGCGTGGCAAAAGTACTCATACGCGAAATTAAAAGCCTGCTGCGGTGGCCGGGAATCGAACCCGGATCAACTGCTTGGAAGGCAACTATGCTGACCATTACACCACCACCGCACAAGCGAGCGCCGCGCGTCCGCGCTGTGTCGGCTTCCCGCCAGTCGGCAGCGGCCGAAGGTGATCGTACCTGGCAGGCGCATTTCGAGGCAGGCTAGGGGAGCACATCCAGACGCATTCGGACAGCGTATCCGCGCACACTTCGCATCCTTTGGCAAGAGTTGGGCGCCGGCAACGTAAGAGTACGCAGAGGACCGCGTTCTGGCGGCATTTTTAAGCAGAGCAGTGCAGTGCAGGATTCAGCGTCTGCAGCATCTTTTCCACAGAATGCTACGGCGCTTGACGGCAGTCCCACTTTCCCTTGAGACATCTGCGCGGCAAGCAGCGTCAAGTTACCGCTGGCCCGAGCATCGGTGGTTCAGTGGTAGAATGCTCGCCTGCCACGCGGGCGGCCCGGGTTCGATTCCCGGCCGATGCATCATTTTGCTTTTCCCGCGATAATGCTGCCGCGTGGCTTGAGCGCTTGAGATGCACGATCCACAAGAATGTGTAGCTGGATTTCCCTTGAGAAGGACCGAGAACGCAGCACTCGCGGGTCCCCACTAGGACGCTCGCATCATGTTCTACAGACTAGCGTCGGCCTGGCCTCACAAGTTGCTGGGTCCGGGTGCCTCCGAGGCACTGAACTTCAACGACAAGGAGTGCTGCCTATCGTTGCAACAGCAGCAGCAGCACCGCAATCAACTGGGCCGGCAGTGCACGTGTAGCAACAGAACACGTTATCCAGGAAGTACAGTGTCTCTACGTCTAATATTGGGTAAGGTGTTTACCCAGTTTCCAGGACAAGCGGTGCACCCGTGCTTCGGTAGCGCAGTAGGCAGCGCGTAAGTCTCATAATCTTAAGGTCGTGAGTTCGATCCTCACCTGGGGCATTTAATTTTCTGTGACATGGTGGTGCTGTTGCTAGGGCGCCAACGTATTTCTTGTTTGTTATCCACAGCGTTTCAACGCTTCAGCGGGAAAATGTTTACTTCCTGTTATTGCTACTTACAGCTTCCCTTTTCCTCTTCTCCCAGCAGAGCGTGAAGCCAAAAGCATTGCTCTGCGACGTTTGAGGTGCGCGCCTTGCCAGTCAGTATGTGCAAAGATGCTCGCAAAGAGAGGGGGGCGCCGACGCGGCACTCGACACGAAATGCGACAAGCGACCGTACGAACGGTCGAACGAAACGGCCACATCCGGTGTGGTCTAGTGGCTAGGATACCTGGCTTTCACCCAGGAGGCCCGGGTTCGATTCCCGGTACCGGAACGGAATTTTTTCCACACGAATCGTGACAAGTTTGAGCTGTCCGAGCGGCCGTTTCCCGTCCTGCTCGCAATATAGCTACTGTTTCGTGACCGTCAGCAGAATATAGACTAGGGAAGCAGACACACGACGACCATAGAAATGGTGTGCGGCTTCATGCCACCTGTTTCCAGCGTAGGGCTGAGCAACTGCATCTGCCGAGGCCCGTTAGCTCAGTTGGTTAGAGCGTCGTGCTAATAACGCGAAGGTCGTGGGTTCGATCCCCCCACGGGCCACTACTCTTTTCCTACTACGAAAAGGCGGCGCCGATTTCAGCTGGCGAGTGTGGTGACCAAAAGATCATCACCCTGCGTGGAAGTTGATAGAGGATCCGAACCCGACTCGTCGGGGAGCGCTACAGCATTCACTCGGCAATGGCCATAATATCTTGAATACACTGGTTCTCAACCGATAAAGAGAAAATGAAAGAAAATGTCCGATTGCCGATGCGTAACAACTTTGGCCCTTGTCAGTACTTGGGCGGGTGAGCGCATGGGAACACAGGGCGCTATTGGCACTTTTACTTCCTATTTTTGTTTCTCCTTTCTTTTCGGAGCTACAGCCCGATTCGGTCAGGGAGACGCCACCGTGAAATGAAGGGGGCGTGCTGTGTGTCCCTCCTTACCTCTCTCAGTCGTTTCTCGTGCTTGTCGTTTTGATATAGGCCGATTTGAGAGCGTCAGCTCTCGCGTCAGCCGAGCAAAGTCGAGACACACTAAGGGCTGGTATGCAGCGAGTAAGAGGGCGAAAAAACAATAATTTAAGAGCGCGTGGCAAAAGTACTCATACGCGAAATTAAAAGCCTGCTGCGGTGGCCGGGAATCGAACCCGGATCAACTGCTTGGAAGGCAACTATGCTGACCATTACACCACCACCGCACAAGCGAGCGCCGCGCGTCCGCGCTGTGTCGGCTTCCCGCCAGTCGGCAGCGGCCGAAGGTGATCGTACCTGGCAGGCGCATTTCGAGGCAGGCTAGGGGAGCACATCCAGACGCATTCGGACAGCGTATCCGCGCACACTTCGCATCCTTTGGCAAGAGTTGGGCGCCGGCAACGCAAGAGTACGCAGAGGACCGCGTTCTGGCGGCATTTTTAAGCAGAGCAGTGCAGTGCAGGATTCAGCGTCTGCAGCATCTTTTCCACAGAATGCTACGGCGCTTGACGGCAGTCCCACTTTCCCTTGAGACATCTGCGCGGCAAGCAGCGTCAAGTTACCGCTGGCCCGAGCATCGGTGGTTCAGTGGTAGAATGCTCGCCTGCCACGCGGGCGGCCCGGGTTCGATTCCCGGCCGATGCATCATTTTGCTTTTCCCGCGATAATGCTGCCGCGTGGCTTGAGCGCTTGAGATGCACGATCCACAAGAATGTGTAGCTGGATTTCCCTTGAGAAGGACCGAGAACGCAGCACTCGCGGGTCCCCACTAGGACGCTCGCATCATGTTCTACAGACTAGCGTCGGCCTGGCCTCACAAGTTGCTGGGTCCGGGTGCCTCCGAGGCACTGAACTTCAACGACAAGGAGTGCTGCCTATCGTTGCAACAGCAGCAGCAGCACCGCAATCAACTGGGCCGGCAGTGCACGTGTAGCAACAGAACACGTTATCCAGGAAGTACAGTGTCTCTACGTCTAATATTGGGTAAGGTGTTTACCCAGTTTCCAGGACAAGCGGTGCACCCGTGCCTCGGTAGCGCAGTAGGCAGCGCGTAAGTCTCATAATCTTAAGGTCGTGAGTTCGATCCTCACCCGGGGCATTTAATTTTCTGTGACATGGTGGTGCTGTTGCTAGGGCGCCAACGTATTTCTTGTTTGTTATCCACAGCGTTTCAACGCTTCAGCGGGAAAATGTTTACTTCCTGTTATTGCTACTTACAGCTTCCCTTTTCCTCTTCTCCCAGCAGAGCGTGAAGCCAAAAGCATTGCTCTGCGACGTTTGAGGTGCGCGCCTTGCCAGTCAGTATGTGCAAAGATGCTCGCAAAGAGAGGGGGGCGCCGACGCGGCACTCGACACGAAATGCGACAAGCGACCGTACGAACGGTCGAACGAAACGGCCACATCCGGTGTGGTCTAGTGGCTAGGATACCTGGCTTTCACCCAGGAGGCCCGGGTTCGATTCCCGGTACCGGAACGGAATTTTTTCCACACGAATCGTGACAAGTTTGAGCTGTCCGAGCGGCCGTTTCCCGTCCTGCTCGCAATATAGCTACTGTTTCGTGACCGTCAGCAGAATATAGACTAGGGAAGCAGACACACGACGACCATAGAAATGGTGTGCGGCTTCATGCCACCTGTTTCCAGCGTAGGGCTGAGCAACTGCATCTGCCGAGGCCCGTTAGCTCAGTTGGTTAGAGCGTCGTGCTAATAACGCGAAGGTCGTGGGTTCGATCCCCCCACGGGCCACTACTCTTTTCCTACTACGAAAAGGCGGCGCCGATTTCAGCTGGCGAGTGTGGTGACCAAAAGATCATCACCCTGCGTGGAAGTTGATAGAGGATCCGAACCCGACTCGTCGGGGAGCGCTACAGCATTCACTCGGCAATGGCCATAATATCTTGAATACACTGGTTCTCAACCGATAAAGAGAAAATGAAAGAAAATGTCCGATTGCCGATGCGTAACAACTTTGGCCCTTGTCAGTACTTGGGCGGGTGAGCGCATGGGAACACAGGGCGCTATTGGCACTTTTACTTCCTATTTTTGTTTCTCCTTTCTTTTCGGAGCTACAGCCCGATTCGGTCAGGGAGACGCCACCGTGAAATGAAGGGGGCGTGCTGTGTGTCCCTCCTTACCTCTCTCAGTCGTTTCTCGTGCTTGTCGTTTTGATATAGGCCGATTTGAGAGCGTCAGCTCTCGCGTCAGCCGAGCAAAGTCGAGACACACTAAGGGCTGGTATGCAGCGAGTAAGAGGGCGAAAAAACAATAATTTAAGAGCGCGTGGCAAAAGTACTCATACGCGAAATTAAAAGCCTGCTGCGGTGGCCGGGAATCGAACCCGGATCAACTGCTTGGAAGGCAACTATGCTGACCATTACACCACCACCGCACAAGCGAGCGCCGCGCGTCCGCGCTGTGTCGGCTTCCCGCCAGTCGGCAGCGGCCGAAGGTGATCGTACCTGGCAGGCGCATTTCGAGGCAGGCTAGGGGAGCACATCCAGACGCATTCGGACAGCGTATCCGCGCACACTTCGCATCCTTTGGCAAGAGTTGGGCGCCGGCAACGCAAGAGTACGCAGAGGACCGCGTTCTGGCGGCATTTTTAAGCAGAGCAGTGCAGTGCAGGATTCAGCGTCTGCAGCATCTTTTCCACAGAATGCTACGGCGCTTGACGGCAGTCCCACTTTCCCTTGAGACATCTGCGCGGCAAGCAGCGTCAAGTTACCGCTGGCCCGAGCATCGGTGGTTCAGTGGTAGAATGCTCGCCTGCCACGCGGGCGGCCCGGGTTCGATTCCCGGCCGATGCATCATTTTGCTTTTCCCGCGATAATGCTGCCGCGTGGCTTGAGCGCTTGAGATGCACGATCCACAAGAATGTGTAGCTGGATTTCCCTTGAGAAGGACCGAGAACGCAGCACTCGCGGGTCCCCACTAGGACGCTCGCATCATGTTCTACAGACTAGCGTCGGCCTGGCCTCACAAGTTGCTGGGTCCGGGTGCCTCCGAGGCACTGAACTTCAACGACAAGGAGTGCTGCCTATCGTTGCAACAGCAGCAGCAGCACCGCAATCAACTGGGCCGGCAGTGCACGTGTAGCAACAGAACACGTTATCCAGGAAGTACAGTGTCTCTACGTCTAATATTGGGTAAGGTGTTTACCCAGTTTCCAGGACAAGCGGTGCACCCGTGCCTCGGTAGCGCAGTAGGCAGCGCGTAAGTCTCATAATCTTAAGGTCGTGAGTTCGATCCTCACCCGGGGCATTTAATTTTCTGTGACATGGTGGTGCTGTTGCTAGGGCGCCAACGTATTTCTTGTTTGTTATCCACAGCGTTTCAACGCTTCAGCGGGAAAATGTTTACTTCCTGTTATTGCTACTTACAGCTTCCCTTTTCCTCTTCTCCCAGCAGAGCGTGAAGCCAAAAGCATTGCTCTGCGACGTTTGAGGTGCGCGCCTTGCCAGTCAGTATGTGCAAAGATGCTCGCAAAGAGAGGGGGGCGCCGACGCGGCACTCGACACGAAATGCGACAAGCGACCGTACGAACGGTCGAACGAAACGGCCACATCCGGTGTGGTCTAGTGGCTAGGATACCTGGCTTTCACCCAGGAGGCCCGGGTTCGATTCCCGGTACCGGAACGGAATTTTTTCCACACGAATCGTGACAAGTTTGAGCTGTCCGAGCGGCCGTTTCCCGTCCTGCTCGCAATATAGCTACTGTTTCGTGACCGTCAGCAGAATATAGACTAGGGAAGCAGACACACGACGACCATAGAAATGGTGTGCGGCTTCATGCCACCTGTTTCCAGCGTAGGGCTGAGCAACTGCATCTGCCGAGGCCCGTTAGCTCAGTTGGTTAGAGCGTCGTGCTAATAACGCGAAGGTCGTGGGTTCGATCCCCCCACGGGCCACTACTCTTTTCCTACTACGAAAAGGCGGCGCCGATTTCAGCTGGCGAGTGTGGTGACCAAAAGATCATCACCCTGCGTGGAAGTTGATAGAGGATCCGAACCCGACTCGTCGGGGAGCGCTACAGCATTCACTCGGCAATGGCCATAATATCTTGAATACACTGGTTCTCAACCGATAAAGAGAAAATGAAAGAAAATGTCCGATTGCCGATGCGTAACAACTTTGGCCCTTGTCAGTACTTGGGCGGGTGAGCGCATGGGAACACAGGGCGCTATTGGCACTTTTACTTCCTATTTTTGTTTCTCCTTTCTTTTCGGAGCTACAGCCCGATTCGGTCAGGGAGACGCCACCGTGAAAAGAAGGGGGCGTGCTGTGTGTCCCTCCTTACCTCTCTCAGTCGTTTCTCGTGCTTGTCGTTTTGATATAGGCCGATTTGAGAGCGTCAGCTCTCGCGTCAGCCGAGCAAAGTCGAGACACACTAAGGGCTGGTATGCAGCGAGTAAGAGGGCGAAAAAACAATAATTTAAGAGCGCGTGGCAAAAGTACTCATACGCGAAATTAAAAGCCTGCTGCGGTGGCCGGGAATCGAACCCGGATCAACTGCTTGGAAGGCAACTATGCTGACCATTACACCACCACCGCACAAGCGAGCGCCGCGCGTCCGCGCTGTGTCGGCTTCCCGCCAGTCGGCAGCGGCCGAAGGTGATCGTACCTGGCAGGCGCATTTCGAGGCAGGCTAGGGGAGCACATCCAGACGCATTCGGACAGCGTATCCGCGCACACTTCGCATCCTTTGGCAAGAGTTGGGCGCCGGCAACGCAAGAGTACGCAGAGGACCGCGTTCTGGCGGCATTTTTAAGCAGAGCAGTGCAGTGCAGGATTCAGCGTCTGCAGCATCTTTTCCACAGAATGCTACGGCGCTTGACGGCAGTCCCACTTTCCCTTGAGACATCTGCGCGGCAAGCAGCGTCAAGTTACCGCTGGCCCGAGCATCGGTGGTTCAGTGGTAGAATGCTCGCCTGCCACGCGGGCGGCCCGGGTTCGATTCCCGGCCGATGCATCATTTTGCTTTTCCCGCGATAATGCTGCCGCGTGGCTTGAGCGCTTGAGATGCACGATCCACAAGAATGTGTAGCTGGATTTCCCTTGAGAAGGACCGAGAACGCAGCACTCGCGGGTCCCCACTAGGACGCTCGCATCATGTTCTACAGACTAGCGTCGGCCTGGCCTCACAAGTTGCTGGGTCCGGGTGCCTCCGAGGCACTGAACTTCAACGACAAGGAGTGCTGCCTATCGTTGCAACAGCAGCAGCAGCACCGCAATCAACTGGGCCGGCAGTGCACGTGTAGCAACAGAACACGTTATCCAGGAAGTACAGTGTCTCTACGTCTAATATTGGGTAAGGTGTTTACCCAGTTTCCAGGACAAGCGGTGCACCCGTGCCTCGGTAGCGCAGTAGGCAGCGCGTAAGTCTCATAATCTTAAGGTCGTGAGTTCGATCCTCACCCGGGGCATTTAATTTTCTGTGACATGGTGGTGCTGTTGCTAGGGCGCCAACGTATTTCTTGTTTGTTATCCACAGCGTTTCAACGCTTCAGCGGGAAAATGTTTACTTCCTGTTATTGCTACTTACAGCTTCCCTTTTCCTCTTCTCCCAGCAGAGCGTGAAGCCAAAAGCATTGCTCTGCGACGTTTGAGGTGCGCGCCTTGCCAGTCAGTATGTGCAAAGATGCTCGCAAAGAGAGGGGGGCGCCGACGCGGCACTCGACACGAAATGCGACAAGCGACCGTACGAACGGTCGAACGAAACGGCCACATCCGGTGTGGTCTAGTGGCTAGGATACCTGGCTTTCACCCGGGTTCGATTCCCGGTACCGGAACGGAATTTTTTCCACACGAATCGTGACAAGTTTGAGCTGTCCGAGCGGCCGTTTCCCGTCCTGCTCGCAATATAGCTACTGTTTCGTGACCGTCAGCAGAATATAGACTAGGGAAGCAGACACACGACGACCATAGAAATGGTGTGCGGCTTCATGCCACCTGTTTCCAGCGTAGGGCTGAGCAACTGCATCTGCCGAGGCCCGTTAGCTCAGTTGGTTAGAGCGTCGTGCTAATAACGCGAAGGTCGTGGGTTCGATCCCCCCACGGGCCACTACTCTTTTCCTACTACGAAAAGGCGGCGCCGATTTCAGCTGGCGAGTGTGGTGACCAAAAGATCATCACCCTGCGTGGAAGTTGATAGAGGATCCGAACCCGACTCGTCGGGGAGCGCTACAGCATTCACTCGGCAATGGCCATAATATCTTGAATACACTGGTTCTCAACCGATAAAGAGAAAATGAAAGAAAATGTCCGATTGCCGATGCGTAACAACTTTGGCCCTTGTCAGTACTTGGGCGGGTGAGCGCATGGGAACACAGGGCGCTATTGGCACTTTTACTTCCTATTTTTGTTTCTCCTTTCTTTTCGGAGCTACAGCCCGATTCGGTCAGGGAGACGCCACCGTGAAATGAAGGGGGCGTGCTGTGTGTCCCTCCTTACCTCTCTCAGTCGTTTCTCGTGCTTGTCGTTTTGATATAGGCCGATTTGAGAGCGTCAGCTCTCGCGTCAGCCGAGCAAAGTCGAGACACACTAAGGGCTGGTATGCAGCGAGTAAGAGGGCGAAAAAACAATAATTTAAGAGCGCGTGGCAAAAGTACTCATACGCGAAATTAAAAGCCTGCTGCGGTGGCCGGGAATCGAACCCGGATCAACTGCTTGGAAGGCAACTATGCTGACCATTACACCACCACCGCACAAGCGAGCGCCGCGCGTCCGCGCTGTGTCGGCTTCCCGCCAGTCGGCAGCGGCCGAAGGTGATCGTACCTGGCAGGCGCATTTCGAGGCAGGCTAGGGGAGCACATCCAGACGCATTCGGACAGCGTATCCGCGCACACTTCGCATCCTTTGGCAAGAGTTGGGCGCCGGCAACGCAAGAGTACGCAGAGGACCGCGTTCTGGCGGCATTTTTAAGCAGAGCAGTGCAGTGCAGGATTCAGCGTCTGCAGCATCTTTTCCACAGAATGCTACGGCGCTTGACGGCAGTCCCACTTTCCCTTGAGACATCTGCGCGGCAAGCAGCGTCAAGTTACCGCTGGCCCGAGCATCGGTGGTTCAGTGGTAGAATGCTCGCCTGCCACGCGGGCGGCCCGGGTTCGATTCCCGGCCGATGCATCATTTTGCTTTTCCCGCGATAATGCTGCCGCGTGGCTTGAGCGCTTGAGATGCACGATCCACAAGAATGTGTAGCTGGATTTCCCTTGAGAAGGACCGAGAACGCAGCACTCGCGGGTCCCCACTAGGACGCTCGCATCATGTTCTACAGACTAGCGTCGGCCTGGCCTCACAAGTTGCTGGGTCCGGGTGCCTCCGAGGCACTGAACTTCAACGACAAGGAGTGCTGCCTATCGTTGCAACAGCAGCAGCAGCACCGCAATCAACTGGGCCGGCAGTGCACGTGTAGCAACAGAACACGTTATCCAGGAAGTACAGTGTCTCTACGTCTAATATTGGGTAAGGTGTTTACCCAGTTTCCAGGACAAACGGTGCACCCGTGCCTCGGTAGCGCAGTAGGCAGCGCGTAAGTCTCATAATCTTAAGGTCGTGAGTTCGATCCTCACCCGGGGCATTTAATTTTCTGTGACATGGTGGTGCTGTTGCTAGGGCGCCAACGTATTTCTTGTTTGTTATCCACAGCGTTTCAACGCTTCAGCGGGAAAATGTTTACTTCCTGTTATTGCTACTTACAGCTTCCCTTTTCCTCTTCTCCCAGCAGAGCGTGAAGCCAAAAGCATTGCTCTGCGACGTTTGAGGTGCGCGCCTTGCCAGTCAGTATGTGCAAAGATGCTCGCAAAGAGAGGGGGGCGCCGACGCGGCACTCGACACGAAATGCGACAAGCGACCGTACGAACGGTCGAACGAAACGGCCACATCCGGTGTGGTCTAGTGGCTAGGATACCTGGCTTTCACCCAGGAGGCCCGGGTTCGATTCCCGGTACCGGAACGGAATTTTTTCCACACGAATCGTGACAAGTTTGAGCTGTCCGAGCGGCCGTTTCCCGTCCTGCTCGCAATATAGCTACTGTTTCGTGACCGTCAGCAGAATATAGACTAGGGAAGCAGACACACGACGACCATAGAAATGGTGTGCGGCTTCATGCCACCTGTTTCCAGCGTAGGGCTGAGCAACTGCATCTGCCGAGGCCCGTTAGCTCAGTTGGTTAGAGCGTCGTGCTAATAACGCGAAGGTCGTGGGTTCGATCCCCCCACGGGCCACTACTCTTTTCCTACTACGAAAAGGCGGCGCCGATTTCAGCTGGCGAGTGTGGTGACCAAAAGATCATCACCCTGCGTGGAAGTTGATAGAGGATCCGAACCCGACTCGTCGGGGAGCGCTACAGCATTCACTCGGCAATGGCCATAATATCTTGAATACACTGGTTCTCAACCGATAAAGAGAAAATGAAAGAAAATGTCCGATTGCCGATGCGTAACAACTTTGGCCCTTGTCAGTACTTGGGCGGGTGAGCGCATGGGAACACAGGGCGCTATTGGCACTTTTACTTCCTATTTTTGTTTCTCCTTTCTTTTCGGAGCTACAGCCCGATTCGGTCAGGGAGACGCCACCGTGAAATGAAGGGGGCGTGCTGTGTGTCCCTCCTTACCTCTCTCAGTCGTTTCTCGTGCTTGTCGTTTTGATATAGGCCGATTTGAGAGCGTCAGCTCTCGCGTCAGCCGAGCAAAGTCGAGACACACTAAGGGCTGGTATGCAGCGAGTAAGAGGGCGAAAAAACAATAATTTAAGAGCGCGTGGCAAAAGTACTCATACGCGAAATTAAAAGCCTGCTGCGGTGGCCGGGAATCGAACCCGGATCAACTGCTTGGAAGGCAACTATGCTGACCTTTACACCACCACCGCACAAGCGAGCGCCGCGCGTCCGCGCTGTGTCGGCTTCCCGCCAGTCGGCAGCGGCCGAAGGTGATCGTACCTGGCAGGCGCATTTCGAGGCAGGCTAGGGGAGCACATCCAGACGCATTCGGACAGCGTATCCGCGCACACTTCGCATCCTTTGGCAAGAGTTGGGCGCCGGCAACGCAAGAGTACGCAGAGGACCGCGTTCTGGCGGCATTTTTAAGCAGAGCAGTGCAGTGCAGGATTCAGCGTCTGCAGCATCTTTTCCACAGAATGCTACGGCGCTTGACGGCAGTCCCACTTTCCCTTGAGACATCTGCGCGGCAAGCAGCGTCAAGTTACCGCTGGCCCGAGCATCGGTGGTTCAGTGGTAGAATGCTCGCCTGCCACGCGGGCGGCCCGGGTTCGATTCCCGGCCGATGCATCATTTTGCTTTTCCCGCGATAATGCTGCCGCGTGGCTTGAGCGCTTGAGATGCACGATCCACAAGAATGTGTAGCTGGATTTCCCTTGAGAAGGACCGAGAACGCAGCACTCGCGGGTCCCCACTAGGACGCTCGCATCATGTTCTACAGACTAGCGTCGGCCTGGCCTCACAAGTTGCTGGGTCCGGGTGCCTCCGAGGCACTGAACTTCAACGACAAGGAGTGCTGCCTATCGTTGCAACAGCAGCAGCAGCACCGCAATCAACTGGGCCGGCAGTGCACGTGTAGCAACAGAACACGTTATCCAGGAAGTACAGTGTCTCTACGTCTAATATTGGGTAAGGTGTTTACCCAGTTTCCAGGACAAGCGGTGCACCCGTGCCTCGGTAGCGCAGTAGGCAGCGCGTAAGTCTCATAATCTTAAGGTCGTGAGTTCGATCCTCACCCGGGGCATTTAATTTTCTGTGACATGGTGGTGCTGTTGCTAGGGCGCCAACGTATTTCTTGTTTGTTATCCACAGCGTTTCAACGCTTCAGCGGGAAAATGTTTACTTCCTGTTATTGCTACTTACAGCTTCCCTTTTCCTCTTCTCCCAGCAGAGCGTGAAGCCAAAAGCATTGCTCTGCGACGTTTGAGGTGCGCGCCTTGCCAGTCAGTATGTGCAAAGATGCTCGCAAAGAGAGGGGGGCGCCGACGCGGCACTCGACACGAAATGCGACAAGCGACCGTACGAACGGTCGAACGAAACGGCCACATCCGGTGTGGTCTAGTGGCTAGGATACCTGGCTTTCACCCAGGAGGCCCGGGTTCGATTCCCGGTACCGGAACGGAATTTTTTCCACACGAATCGTGACAAGTTTGAGCTGTCCGAGCGGCCGTTTCCCGTCCTGCTCGCAATATAGCTACTGTTTCGTGACCGTCAGCAGAATATAGACTAGGGAAGCAGACACACGACGACCATAGAAATGGTGTGCGGCTTCATGCCACCTGTTTCCAGCGTAGGGCTGAGCAACTGCATCTGCCGAGGCCCGTTAGCTCAGTTGGTTAGAGCGTCGTGCTAATAACGCGAAGGTCGTGGGTTCGATCCCCCCACGGGCCACTACTCTTTTCCTACTACGAAAAGGCGGCGCCGATTTCAGCTGGCGAGTGTGGTGACCAAAAGATCATCACCCTGCGTGGAAGTTGATAGAGGATCCGAACCCGACTCGTCGGGGAGCGCTACAGCATTCACTCGGCAATGGCCATAATATCTTGAATACACTGGTTCTCAACCGATAAAGAGAAAATGAAAGAAAATGTCCGATTGCCGATGCGTAACAACTTTGGCCCTTGTCAGTACTTGGGCGGGTGAGCGCATGGGAACACAGGGCGCTATTGGCACTTTTACTTCCTATTTTTGTTTCTCCTTTCTTTTCGGAGCTACAGCCCGATTCGGTCAGGGAGACGCCACCGTGAAATGAAGGGGGCGTGCTGTGTGTCCCTCCTTACCTCTCTCAGTCGTTTCTCGTGCTTGTCGTTTTGATATAGGCCGATTTGAAAGCGTCAGCTCTCGCGTCAGCCGAGCAAAGTCGAGACACACTAAGGGCTGGTATGCAGCGAGTAAGAGGGCGAAAAAACAATAATTTTAGAGCGCGTGGCAAAAGTACTCATACGCGAAATTAAAAGCCTGCTGCGGTGGCCGGGAATCGAACCCGGATCAACTGCTTGGAAGGCAACTATGCTGACCTTTACACCACCACCGCACAAGCGAGCGCCGCGCGTCCGCGCTGTGTCGGCTTCCCGCCAGTCGGCAGCGGCCGAAGGTGATCGTACCTGGCAGGCGCATTTCGAGGCAGGCTAGGGGAGCACATCCAGACGCATTCGGACAGCGTATCCGCGCACACTTCGCATCCTTTGGCAAGAGTTGGGCGCCGGCAACGCAAGAGTACGCAGAGGACCGCGTTCTGGCGGCATTTTTAAGCAGAGCAGTGCAGTGCAGTGCAGGATTCAGCGTCTGCAGCATCTTTTCCACAGAATGCTACGGCGCTTGACGGCAGTCCCACTTTCCCTTGAGACATCTGCGCGGCAAGCAGCGCCAAGTTACCGCTGGCCCGAGCATCGGTGGTTCAGTGGTAGAATGCTCGCCTGCCACGCGGGCGGCCCGGGTTCGATTCCCGGCCGATGCATCATTTTGCTTTTCCCGCGATAATGCTGCCGCGTGGCTTGAGCGCTTGAGATGCACGATCCACAAGAATGTGTAGCTGGATTTCCCTTGAGAAGGACCGAGAACGCAGCACTCGCGGGTCCCCACTAGGACGCTCGCATCATGTTCTACAGACTAGCGTCGGCCTGGCCTCACAAGTTGCTGGGTCCGGGTGCCTCCGAGGCACTGAACTTCAACGACAAGGAGTGCTGCCTATCGTTGCAACAGCAGCAGCAGCACCGCAATCAACTGGGCCGGCAGTGCACGTGTAGCAACAGAACACGTTATCCAGGAAGTACAGTGTCTCTACGTCTAATATTGGGTAAGGTGTTTACCCAGTTTCCAGGACAAGCGGTGCACCCGTGCCTCGGTAGCGCAGTAGGCAGCGCGTAAGTCTCATAATCTTAAGGTCGTGAGTTCGATCCTCACCCGGGGCATTTAATTTTCTGTGACATGGTGGTGCTGTTGCTAGGGCGCCAACGTATTTCTTGTTTGTTATCCACAGCGTTTCAACGCTTCAGCGGGAAAATGTTTACTTCCTGTTATTGCTACTTACAGCTTCCCTTTTCCTCTTCTCCCAGCAGAGCGTGAAGCCAAAAGCATTGCTCTGCGACGTTTGAGGTGCGCGCCTTGCCAGTCAGTATGTGCAAAGATGCTCGCAAAGAGAGGGGGGCGCCGACGCGGCACTCGACACGAAATGCGACAAGCGACCGTACGAACGGTCGAACGAAACGGCCACATCCGGTGTGGTCTAGTGGCTAGGATACCTGGCTTTCACCCAGGAGGCCCGGGTTCGATTCCCGGTGCCGGAACGGAATTTTTTCCACACGAATCGTGACAAGTTTGAGCTGTCCGAGCGGCCGTTTCCCGTCCTGCTCGCAATATAGCTACTGTTTCGTGACCGTCAGCAGAATATAGACTAGGGAAGCAGACACACGACGACCATAGAAATGGTGTGCGGCTTCATGCCACCTGTTTCCAGCGTAGGGCTGAGCAACTGCATCTGCCGAGGCCCGTTAGCTCAGTTGGTTAGAGCGTCGTGCTAATAACGCGAAGGTCGTGGGTTCGATCCCCCCACGGGCCACTACTCTTTTCCTACTACGAAAAGGCGGCGCCGATTTCAGCTGGCGAGTGTGGTGACCAAAAGATCATCACCCTGCGTGGAAGTTGATAGAGGATCCGAACCCGACTCGTCGGGGAGCGCTACAGCATTCACTCGGCAATGGCCATAATATCTTGAATACACTGGTTCTCAACCGATAAAGAGAAAATGAAAGAAAATGTCCGATTGCCGATGCGTAACAACTTTGGCCCTTGTCAGTACTTGGGCGGGTGAGCGCATGGGAACACAGGGCGCTATTGGCACTTTTACTTCCTATTTTTGTTTCTCCTTTCTTTTCGGAGCTACAGCCCGATTCGGTCAGGGAGACGCCACCGTGAAATGAAGGGGGCGTGCTGTGTGTCCCTCCTTACCTCTCTCAGTCGTTTCTCGTGCTTGTCGTTTTGATATAGGCCGATTTGAGAGCGTCAGCTCTCGCGTCAGCCGAGCAAAGTCGAGACACACTAAGGGCTGGTATGCAGCGAGTAAGAGGGCGAAAAAACAATAATTTAAGAGCGCGTGGCAAAAGTACTCATACGCGAAATTAAAAGCCTGCTGCGGTGGCCGGGAATCGAACCCGGATCAACTGCTTGGAAGGCAACTATGCTGACCATTACACCACCACCGCACAAGCGAGCGCCGCGCGTCCGCGCTGTGTCGGCTTCCCGCCAGTCGGCAGCGGCCGAAGGTGATCGTACCTGGCAGGCGCATTTCGAGGCAGGCTAGGGGAGCACATCCAGACGCATTCGGACAGCGTATCCGCGCACACTTCGCATCCTTTGGCAAGAGTTGGGCGCCGGCAACGCAAGAGTACGCAGAGGACCGCGTTCTGGCGGCATTTTTAAGCAGAGCAGTGCAGTGCAGGATTCAGCGTCTGCAGCATCTTTTCCACAGAATGCTACGGCGCTTGACGGCAGTCCCACTTTCCCTTGAGACATCTGCGCGGCAAGCAGCGTCAAGTTACCGCTGGCCCGATCATCGGTGGTTCAGTGGTAGAATGCTCGCCTGCCACGCGGGCGGCCCGGGTTCGATTCCCGGCCGATGCATCATTTTGCTTTTCCCGCGATAATGCTGCCGCGTGGCTTGAGCGCTTGAGATGCACGATCCACAAGAATGTGTAGCTGGATTTCCCTTGAGAAGGACCGAGAACGCAGCACTCGCGGGTCCCCACTAGGACGCTCGCATCATGTTCTACAGACTAGCGTCGGCCTGGCCTCACAAGTTGCTGGGTCCGGGTGCCTCCGAGGCACTGAACTTCAACGACAAGGAGTGCTGCCTATCGTTGCAACAGCAGCAGCAGCAGCACCGCAATCAACTGGGCCGGCAGTGCACGTGTAGCAACAGAACACGTTATCCAGGAAGTACAGTGTCTCTACGTCTAATATTGGGTAAGGTGTTTACCCAGTTTCCAGGACAAGCGGTGCACCCGTGCCTCGGTAGCGCAGTAGGCAGCGCGTAAGTCTCATAATCTTAAGGTCGTGAGTTCGATCCTCACCCGGGGCATTTAATTTTCTGTGACATGGTGGTGCTGTTGCTAGGGCGCCAACGTATTTCTTGTTTGTTATCCACAGCGTTTCAACGCTTCAGCGGGAAAATGTTTACTTCCTGTTATTGCTACTTACAGCTTCCCTTTTCCTCTTCTCCCAGCAGAGCGTGAAGCCAAAAGCATTGCTCTGCGACGTTTGAGGTGCGCGCCTTGCCAGTCAGTATGTGCAAAGATGCTCGCAAAGAGAGGGGGGCGCCGACGCGGCACTCGACACGAAATGCGACAAGCGACCGTACGAACGGTCGAACGAAACGGCCACATCCGGTGTGGTCTAGTGGCTAGGATACCTGGCTTTCACCCAGGAGGCCCGGGTTCGATTCCCGGTGCCGGAACGGAATTTTTTCCACACGAATCGTGACAAGTTTGAGCTGTCCGAGCGGCCGTTTCCCGTCCTGCTCGCAATATAGCTACTGTTTCGTGACCGTCAGCAGAATATAGACTAGGGAAGCAGACACACGACGACCATAGAAATGGTGTGCGGCTTCATGCCACCTGTTTCCAGCGTAGGGCTGAGCAACTGCATCTGCCGAGGCCCGTTAGCTCAGTTGGTTAGAGCGTCGTGCTAATAACGCGAAGGTCGTGGGTTCGATCCCCCCACGGGCCACTACTCTTTTCCTACTACGAAAAGGCGGCGCCGATTTCAGCTGGCGAGTGTGGTGACCAAAAGATCATCACCCTGCGTGGAAGTTGATAGAGGATCCGAACCCGACTCGTCGGGGAGCGCTACAGCATTCACTCGGCAATGGCCATAATATCTTGAATACACTGGTTCTCAACCGATAAAGAGAAAATGAAAGAAAATGTCCGATTGCCGATGCGTAACAACTTTGGCCCTTGTCAGTACTTGGGCGGGTGAGCGCATGGGAACACAGGGCGCTATTGGCACTTTTACTTCCTATTTTTGTTTCTCCTTTCTTTTCGGAGCTACAGCCCGATTCGGTCAGGGACACGCCACCGTGAAATGAAGGGGGCGTGCTGTGTGTCCCTCCTTACCTCTCTCAGTCGTTTCTCGTGCTTGTCGTTTTGATATAGGCCGATTTGAGAGCGTCAGCTCTCGCGTCAGCCGAGCAAAGTCGAGACACACTAAGGGCTGGTATGCAGCGAGTAAGAGGGCGAAAAAACAATAATTTAAGAGCGCGTGGCAAAAGTACTCATACGCGAAATTAAAAGCCTGCTGCGGTGGCCGGGAATCGAACCCGGATCAACTGCTTGGAAGGCAACTATGCTGACCATTACATAGTTCCGCTTTAGACGCCGTGCAGTGTGGACGTGCCTAGTCTTCCGCTCCGCCGTAGCGTTACGTATAGTGGACTATCGTTTTTGTTTACGTGTTGTGTTGCAACTTCTGTGAGTGTTTCTCCGTCGTTGTTTCGTACCTTGTGTTACTTTCTGTCCTTATTTCAGTGTTTTTTGTGTAGCGGTTTCGACCGCATATTTTGAAAATGTCGTCCCAGGTTATTCCTCGTCAGGCTACAGTTAGTTTTGCTTTTGACAAGTCAACCCGCCATGTGCAACCTAGTTCTCTTGAGATTCATGATTGGTTGGTAGATACCTTTGGTGTTCATTCGGATCAGGTGCACACTGCTTATTTTGATACCGAACTGTATGTTTTCTTTGTTAAGTTTATGGACCCACTTCAGGTTGATAAAATTCTTTCTAAATATGGTCATCAAGTTCTCTTTCGGCATCGGGATGATTCTGTAAGTACCGTGCTGCTTTCCAATGCTTCCATCACGTATACCAATGTTCGTGTTTACAACCTTCCACCGGAGGTGGATAATGTCTATCTTAAGGAGGGTCTACAGAAGTATGGTGATGTAAAGAGCATTCGCCTTGAACGCTGGTCAAGCCAACATCGCCTGCAATGTTACAGTGGTATTCGTTCAGTCGAAATGCACGTTAAGCAGAATATTCCATCTCACCTGCAGATCGGTGGATATCGTGTCCATGTAACATATAGTGGTCAGGTTGGCACCTGTTTTTTGTGCAATGAAAGTGGTCACGTGCGTACCGACTGTCCGCGGAGAGTTTTTGTTTTAAAAAATTCTCTCGAACAGCGTCGCAAGTTAACGGTCGCTGACCTCGTTGCAGGTGGTTCTGCACTTGGTGTAGCACAGTCCAGTGGTAGTAGCGCCCCTCCACAGGTTTTGCGCACCCCTGATACAGAATTTCCTCCTTTGCGTGCTAAATCTGATGTTGTTCCGTCTGTCCCTCAGGTGGGTGTGCCACTTTTGAATAATAAGAGGCGTCGCCCACACGATGGAAATAGTACGGATGAGGATCTCCCTGAGATGCCCCAGTCCGAGCGACCGGCATCCTCCGAGCCACTGTGTACTGTAGCTGCTCCCTGCCCTCCTGAGGTAGCGGTTCCGGTGGCGGCTGCTGGCGCCCCTCCGGCCTCCGACGCAGCTTCTCTCGAGTCGGGTCGTCGGTCGGGCCTGTTGGCGCCGTCTTCCGAACCGACTTCGATGTCACAACAAGTGGAGCCGCGACAACTTCCTGCTTCGCTGCCCCATACCTCTGCCAGCGGAGCTGCTCCGCGTCCTTCCAACTCTGCGGCCTCGGACCTTCCTGCTCACGTTTCGCCTCCGTGCAGTCCATGTTTGCCGGAAGCTAGTGCAGGTGTTGACCATTCCGTTTTGTCGGATGTTTCCCCCGCGACCCCGGATCCCGCATGTGGACCGGCGCGGGTGGTGTCGGATACAGAACTTGACCCTCCTACGTCACCGGCGGCTGAAGTTTCCTTGCCCGTCAGCCGACGCAAGTTACGCGTTCAGCCGAACGTTAATGCTGTTCGTAAAAAACCGAAACGTAAGGGATCCGCGGAACGGGGTAGCAGTCCCCCTCCCTCGGATGCCTCTGTCACCCCTGCTATGGACTGTGACGCTGGTGCGTCGGTGTAGGTGATTTGTTTTCTCGCTTTTCTCTCTATGGTTCAGGCGTACACCTTTCTTACCTTAAATGTTAACCGTATTGAGTCCGACGTTCGCATTGCCTCTTTGCGGCAGTTTATTTACGACGCCTGTGCGGACGTAGTGTTTTTGCAGGAAGTGTTGTTTTCTGATCTCTCTCTACCTGGATTTCAAACTGTTTTTAATGTCGCGCCGGAATATTCAACAGGAACTGCTCTTTTCTTTCGAGAGGGCATTCCTATTACTGACATTGAATTCCTTGACTCTGGCCGTGGGATTGGTTGTCGTCTTTTTGATCTCCGCCTCGTTGTTTTGTATGCCCCCTCTGGTTCGGGTCACACTGTGGCTCGATCGCGCTTTTATAAAGAAGAGCTTATTTATCTTTTGCGCCAGAGTCCTCGGAGTCTCCTGCTCGGAGGCGATTTTAATTGTGTTTTACGCCCTGCAGACCAGTCCCCCAATTTTAATTATTGCCGTGATTTACATGACTTAGTTCGTACGATGCATCTGCGTGATGTTTGGGAACACAAATATCCAACCCTGGTGAAATATACGTTTTTTACCGCGTCCTCATGCAGTAGACTCGACAGATTCTATTTATCTGACTTTTTATGTGATAAAATTCTTTCTGTCGATGTTATTCCTACTAGTTTTTCTGACCATTGTGCTTTTACTGCAACTGTAAATCTTAGTCGCCAACCTGCAAAACTTTATCGTTCCCAGTGGATGTTAAATGTTTCCCACCTTGCCGACAGTGCTATGGATGATGTTATAAGTGGCGTGTGGGAGCGATGTCTTCGCTCTGTCCCGCGATACCCCTCCTTGCTGGTTTGGTGGACTGCGTTTGCCAAGCCCAAGATTCGTCAGACTTTGATTTTCTACTGTGCTGCTAGGACGCGTGATTTTAAGAACACGTATGAATATTACTACTCTGTCCTGCGTGAACTATATGACGCGGCGGGTACCTCTCCACTGCGGATCCATGATGTTCGTCGTATTAAAGCCAAGCTCTTGAGCCTTAAACGACGACAGATGGATGGTCTGCGAGTTAAGTCGAAACCTCACTCTCTTGTTGAAGGTGAACTGACATCCTTGTATCACCTGCTACGGCATCAGAATCGTCGTCGTCGCTCCTTCATCTCTTCTCTTACGGTGGATGATGGGCGACAGCTTATTGCACAGGAGGAAATGGTTCGTGCTCTTCATCAGTATTACACTAGTCTATATTCTGCCGATGATTCTGGTGAGTCTCTTTCGGATGATGTCTTTGGGGATCTAACTGCGACGATCGCGCCTGACGCGAACGGCGAATTTCTCCGGGAGTTCCAGGTAGATGATGTTTTCGATTTTATTGCTCGCTCTCCGTCCAGTAAATCGCCGGGTCCAGACGGCCTGCCTAAAGAATTTTATCTCCGTTTTTGGCCTCTTTTGGGTGGCATTTTTACGCAGATTTTAAATGAGATTGTCAGGGGGATGGATGTGCCTGCCGATTTTAAAGTAGGGAAAACTGTTTTAATCCCGAAGTCCTCTGGTCGTTTATCTGCTGCCAATCTTCGTCCGCTCACATTGCTGAATTTTGACTATAAGACAGCTGCTAGAGCGCTCAATAGCCGGTTGTCTTCTCTGCTTCGGGGTGTGATTGGTGCACATCAATGTTGTTTTCATGATAGATCTATTCTGACACCAGTAGCCGAATATCGGGATGTTGTCTCGGTTGCGGCGGTTACAAACGTACATTGTGCCTTTGCCTTCCTTGATTTTTATAAGGCTTTTGATCACGTCAGTCATGTGTTTTTAGATCGTGTTTTAGGTACAATAGGTTTTAACGCTTCATCACGTGGTGTTCTTGGCAATTTGTATAGGGGAATAACAGCTCGGGTGTCAGTCAATGGGCAGCTGACGCCGCCCATTGCTATCCGCCGCGGAGTGCCTCAGGGTAGTCCGCTCTCTATGTCTTTATTCGTATTGTCCCTGGAACCGCTGCTTCGGACTATTGCTCTCAAGCTTCAGGGTATGTCCCTCTCTGGTGGGAAGCTCTCTGTTAAGGCATATGCGGATGATGTCGTTGTTCTCCTCCGTCAACGTGATGATATCCCGTTGCTGAAAGGGGCGGTTGATGCATACTGTCGTGTCTCTGGAGCGCGTCTCAATCAGGGTAAATGTAAGTTCCTTGATATTCGAGGATTTCGCGATGCTGACGTCCCTTGGGCCACTTTTGTCGATCGCCATACGTCCTTGGGGATTATCATTGATCGCTGTCCTCTAAAAATGGCGGCTCTCAATTGGAAATCTGTCACCGAGAAGATACAGGGGGCTCTGATGGTCCATGAGCAGCGCTCTGCTACCATTTTGCAAAAAGTCAGAATTTTAGACACCTACGTTCTATGTAAAGCTTATTATGTTGCTCAGCTGTTCCCACTTCCCATGATGGTGGCGAAAAGGTTGCGCCAATTGTCTAGCAGGTTTATATGGAAGGGCCATCTATTCAAGTTACGTTACGAGGTAATGACGAAACCGCGTCTCTCCGGAGGCTTGGGCCTCTCTGACATTACTCGCAAGGCGTCTGCTTTGTACGTCCGCCGAACGACTCTAATTGTTACGCAAGAAGTGACTTCAATTACATCCAGGCTTTTTACTGTTGTGCGTCCGGCGAGCCTTGCTCCACCTGTCGATGTCGGACGCCTAAATTTTAAGTTGAAAGACATTCGGGAATTTTACATTGCGGTGAGTTACCTCGGTGACGTCTTCTTGCGGCGACCGGTGCCAACGACCAAGGGCTTGATTGCCCGCTGGGAGGGGCTGGCCGGTCCCAATCCAATAGAACTGGCGTCTCCATCTGTGTCCTGGAGGAACGTCTGGAAGAACGTTAGTCTGCCGATCCACTCTATGGCCGTGGCGTCCACGTGGTATAGGGTAATAAATAATTTGGTTCCCACCAATGTACGACTGCACCGTATTGGTCTTTCTGACACGGACACCTGTACTCGGTGTGGTCTCCTGGATACCCTTGAACATCGATTCACCTGCTGTGGGCACCTTGCTAATTGGCGTTGGCTCAGGAAACAACTTGCTTTTGTCACTAGGTCTGCTGAAGCCGCTTATACTATTGACATCATCGTCCGGCCCGATTCTTCCTTTTTTCCGCGGACGAAGCTCCATACCGTCATGTGGTTGATTGGCCATTTCGTACATTTTGTCAACAGTTGTCATGAAGAGGATGGACACCTAGCGTTTCGGCAGTACATGCTTACTGCTTACTGGCAGCGCTTGCGATTGCCAGGCCTCCGAGATGATTTTGCCAATATGCTTAGCCTGACATTTGAAAGAGAGGGTGTTGGCTAAGGTCACCTGTGTGAGCCATTTTCTTTTATACTGTTTCTGGATTTGCCGCCTTTATGTATGTTTCTTCTCTACACCAGGACTGAAGTTTTCGTGTTTTAATCTTTATTTCAGTAAGCAGTCTACATTATATAGTCATGTTTTAGGATTTTAATTTCAGTACTGTACTTCTTTTGAAGTGGCTGTGTGGTGGATATTCTTTAATATTTTTTTCAATAGATATATTCGTTCGAGTGGTAGAGTGTCTGCAAAAAAAAAAAAAAAAAAAAGTTGGTTAGAGCGTCGTGCTAATAACGCGAAGGTCGTGGGTTCGATCCCCCCACGGGCCACTACTCTTTTCCTACTACGAAAAGGCGGCGCCGATTTCAGCTGGCGAGTGTGGTGACCAAAAGATCATCACCCTGCGTGGAAGTTGATAGAGGATCCGAACCCGACTCGTCGGGGAGCGCTACAGCATTCACTCGGCAATGGCCATAATATCTTGAATACACTGGTTCTCAACCGATAAAGAGAAAATGAAAGAAAATGTCCGATTGCCGATGCGTAACAACTTTGGCCCTTGTCAGTACTTGGGCGGGTGAGCGCATGGGAACACAGGGCGCTATTGGCACTTTTACTTCCTATTTTTGTTTCTCCTTTCTTTTCGGAGCTACAGCCCGATTCGGTCAGGGAGACGCCACCGTGAAATGAAGGGGGCGTGCTGTGTGTCCCTCCTTACCTCTCTCAGTCGTTTCTCGTGCTTGTCGTTTTGATATAGGCCGATTTGAGAGCGTCAGCTCTCGCGTCAGCCGAGCAAAGTCGAGACACACTAAGGGCTGGTATGCAGCGAGTAAGAGGGCGAAAAAACAATAATTTAAGAGCGCGTGGCAAAAGTACTCATACGCGAAATTAAAAGCCTGCTGCGGTGGCCGGGAATCGAACCCGGATCAACTGCTTGGAAGGCAACTATGCTGACCATTACACCACCACCGCACAAGCGAGCGCCGCGCGTCCGCGCTGTGTCGGCTTCCCGCCAGTCGGCAGCGGCCGAAGGTGATCGTACCTGGCAGGCGCATTTCGAGGCAGGCTAGGGGAGCACATCGCGCGGAGCAGCGGGACGGTTGCGGCTTTGTTTACGTCGCCGGGACTTTGGCGCTTCGTTCTTCGTGCTTGCTGCTTTGAAGATTTGTAAGTAACAAAATGTCGGCTTTTTCGAGAGCTAACACCGCTCAGTGTGTCTTTGATAGAAGTGCTGTCCGCCCTACCGCATTTGAAATACACGAATGGTTATTCGAAGACTTAAAGATACCGGAAGAAATCATAGACACCTTTCAATTGGACTTTGTTCAGTATTGCTTGTTCTTGAAATTTACGTCTTGGGACTTGTGTGAAAAATTTGTTGCTAAATTTGGTGGCAGTCGCCGTTTTAAACATGCAGACGGCAGTATTAGTAATTTGCAAATTGTGGCGTCTGGGTTTGGAATTCGAACTGTCCGTGTTTTTAATGTACCGCCTGAATGCCCTGATCAAGTTTTATCTTGTGCCTTGTCGCGATTTGGTGACGTTCTGAACATTACGATGGAGAAATGGTCTAGTGCAAACCGTTATAAAGTTGCTAGTGGTGTCCGTAGTGTACGGATGGATCTGAAACAACACATTCCTTCCTACTTTGTACTCGGTGGGGTTCGTGCACAAATCTCATATATCGGGCAACCGCCGACATGTGCCGTATGTCATTCCACGGAACATTTAAGGGGTGACTGCCCTCGACGGCGGCCTGTTCAGTTACCGCGCCAAGATGTTGTGGGTGGTAGCGATAAATTTGTGCCCCTTATGAGTGAGTGAGATTGTAGCAGGAACATCCTTTACCGGTCCGACCGACCGCCAGACCGACCGAGCGACCGTCGGCCGTTGCTTCTGTCGAAGACAGGTCCGTTGCGGAACATAGTAACACGACTGTCGGGCAGGAGGAAATGGAGGTTGTCCAGGACCCGCCTGCCCCGACTGACCGGGTTGATGACGAAAGGGACGTACGCCCTGTTCATACTGATGCCGTTCAATCGGAATCGGTGGAGGCAACAGACGCTTCTTTACCTCTGCCGCCCCTCCCGGTGCCAACTTCTGCCGAAACTGTAACGCCTTCAGCGGAAAGTAAAAAGCAACGCCGCCAGCGGGGCAAGGGTAAACAGGTCGGGGATCCGAACCCGGCCGCCCTCGCGAATCCACAGAGAAGATTCGAGCACACACTGCACACTTGAAACAGTTTCTTAGTGCCGGGAAGGAACAGGACATTGCTGCTGCAAAGCGTAAATTAGAACAGGCCAGTGAGCAGTTACCACAGCGCCCGCGCAAATACACTCCTGGAAATGGAAAAAAGAACACATTGATACCGGTGTGTCAGACCCACCATACTTGCTCCGGACACTGCGAGAGGGCTGTACAAGCAATGATCACACGCACGGCACAGCGGACACACCAGGAACCGCGGTGTTGGCCGTCGAATGGCGCTAGTTGCGCAGCATTTGTGCACCGCCGCTGTCAGTGTCAGCCAGTTTGCCGTGGCATACGGAGCTCCATCGCAGTCTTTAACACTGGTAGCATGCCGCGACAGCGTGGACGTGAACCGTATGTGCAGTTGACGGACTTTGAGCGAGGGCGTATAGTGGGCATGCGGGAGGCCGGGTGGACGTACCGCCGAATTGCTCAACACGTGGGGCGTGAGGTCTCCACAGTACATCGATGTTGTCGCCAGTGGTCGGCGGAAGGTGCACGTGCCCGTCGACCTGGGACCGGACCGCAGCGACGCACGGATGCACGCCAAGACCGTAGGATCCTACGCAGTGCCGTAGGGGACCGCACCGCCACTTCCCAGCAAATTAGGGACACTGTTGCTCCTGGGGTATCGGCGACGACCATTCGCAGCCGTCTCCATGAAGCTGGGCTACGGTCCCGCACACCGTTAGGCCGTCTTCCGCTCACGCCCCAACATCGTGCAGCCCGCCTCCAGTGGTGCCGCGACAGGCGTGAATGGAGGGACGAATGGAGACGTGTCGTCTTCAGCGATGAGAGTCGCTTCTGCCTTGGTGCCAATGATGGTCGTATGCGTGTTTGGCGCCGTGCAGGTGAGCGCCACAATCAGGACTGCATACGACCGAGGCACACAGGGCCAACACCCGGCATCATGGTGTGGGGAGCGATCTCCTACACTGGCCGTACACCACTGGTGATCGTCGAGGGGACACTGAATAGTGCACGGTGCATCCAAACCGTCATCGAACCCATCGTTCTACCATTCCTAGACCGGCAAGGGAACTTGCTGTTCCAACAGGACAATGCACGTCCGCATGTATCCCGTGCCACCCAACGTGCTCTAGAAGGTGTAAGTCAACTACCCTGGCCAGAAAGATCTCCGGATCTGTCCCCCATTGAGCATGTTTGGGACTGGATGAAGCGTCACGTCCAGCACGAACGCTGGTCCAACTGAGGCGCCAGGTGGAAATGGCATGGCAAGCCGTTCCACAGGACTACATCCAGCATCTCTACGATCGTCTCCATGGGAGAATAGCAGCCTGCATTGCTGCGAAAGGTGGATATACACTGTACTAGTGCCGACATTGTGCATGCTCTGTTGCCTGTGTCTATGTGCCTGTGGTTCTGTCAGTGTGATCATGTGATGTATATGACCCCGGGAATGTGTCAATAAAGTTTCCCCTTCCTGGGACAATGGATTCACGGTGTTCTTATTTCAATTTCCAGGAGTGTATTCGGTGCCGTCACAGCCGGCCCTAACATCGCGCGGCGGCCAGGCGGAAGCCACCCAGTCGTCGGGCGACGCACGACCACCCCCGCCACCTGACAGTCACAGCCCGTGGTAGCAGCAGCAGGAGGACGAGGGGGGCCAGTAGACGTGTGCGCAGACCCACATCGTTGTCATGAGTCCAGCTACATTGCACTTGACCTGGAAACTACTGTGTCTTGTACTGCGTCCTCTCTGTTGTCGTGCCATGTTTTTGTAGAATTGCTACTAACCACTACAGTGTTTTAAGACCTATTGAAATTTCCATTTTTATGCCAGCTGCTGTTCGTTTAAGTGTAAGTCCGGCATTTTATCACTTCGTTGGTGTTTTTTCTCTTGCTCTGTATTGTCCATCTACTTAAAATGTAACGCACCCACAACCAACGAGTATGTTTTCTGTTTTGACATTAAACGTTGCCGGTATCTCAGCGGTGCACAAGGTAGCAGCTTTTACAGACGTTTTATTTCATGGAAATTTTAGTATTGCCCTTCTTCAAGAGGTATCTAGTGACGTTTTTAGCAATATCCCAGGTTATGATGTTGTTTACAATCTGAATAGTGATAATAATTGTGGCACTGCAATTTTATATAAGTCGTCTTTTGAACCTACGGACGTCCAACTTCTCCCCAATGGTCGTGTCCTAGCGTGTGTCATTGAGGGAGTCCAAATTGTCAACGTCTATGTGCCCTCGGGGACTGATCAAAAACGCACCCGCGCTCGTTTTTTTACCACGGACATATGCCCCTTTTTGGCTACGGCTCGCCCCATCATATTGGGTGGCGATTTTAATTGTGTTGTTGCCTCTGCTGACCAATACCCCACTCCCACTAAATGTGCTGAACTGACTACCCTTTTAAATGCAGTGGACTTGCGTGATACGTGGCGTCCCTACCATCCCATTATGACGCAGTATACGCACTTTTCTACTAGAGGGGCCAGTAGAATTGATAGGATCTACGTTTCACGGGAGCTCACAGACGTTTTATGTGCAGTCGAAGTTCTGCCTGTCGCCGTGAGTGATCACTGTGGCTACGTGTGTGTTTTGCGGTTGCATTGCTGTCGCACGAAATCTCTTCCGGCATATTGGAAATTAAATACCGGCCATGTGGGTGCCGAAGGGCTCCGTGCGGAGATACGTGTAGCATAGCAGCAGTGTTTAGCAAAGTTCCACACTTACGGGTCCTGCATCGAGTGGTGGGTGGCGCATGCCAAACCGATTTTGCGGAAGGCGGCGCAATTTTATAGTCGAGAAGCGAGTTACTGGCACAGGCGTACGTTAGCATTTTATCAGCAGTGCTTACAGGATGCTATCCATGCACCTGTTGGCCCCGACGCAAATATTAGACTCCGCCTGAGCAAAATTAAAACCCAGATTCTGAGGCTGCACCGGGAAAGGTCGAGAGGTTTAACGGTTCGGAGCCGTCCGTTATGCCACATCGATGACGAGGAGCCGTCGCTCTATCATCTTGCCCGGGAGAAGACACAGGCTCGCAAAAAGTATATTGATGCGCTAGAAACTGATGCGAGGATTGTCTTATCGCAGCGGCACGAAATTGTACGTCTTATCTCCGACTATTATACTTCGCTCTTTCACTATACTACCGTGGACGGAGAGGCCGTGCGACTTATGTTACATGACTTAGTCGACTGCATGTCCGAACCTGACCGTGAAGAGCTGGTTGCAGAGGTGTCTAATCAGGACGTGTTACAGATCTTGAAAGCCAGTGCAACGGGCAAGTCGCCTGGGCCCGACGGTCTTCCTACAGAATTTTATATTACTTTCTGAGATATTGTAGGGGACAAGTTTACGGTACTGGTGAACGAAGTGCTTCGCGGCTTCGTCATCCCGAGTCAGTTTCTCGAAGGGCACATTGTTCTTATCCCCAAAAAACGGGGTCCGTGTCGTGTCACCGATCTGCGGCCAATTACGCTGCTGAATGCTGATTACAAGTTGGCGGCCAGATGTGTTGCAGCGAAGTTACAGGCAGTCATGGACAAAGTCATCTGCCCGTTTCAATCCTGCGGCGTTAAGAGGCGGACCATTTTCAATGCAGCGTCTACCTATCGTGACATCATCGCTTACTCCGCCGTCCATCGGTTTTCAGCCGATGTTCTTTCGCTGGACTTTGCCAACGCGTTTGACAGGATGAGCCACGATTATTTGATGCATGTTATGGACAGGATGGGCTTTGGCCTCCGCTTCATTTGCGTGATTCGCCATTTCCTGACAGGAGCCAGTTCGGTGGTGACGATTAATGGATGGAGAACACAACCCATAGTTCTTCGTAGGTCGGTGCGACAGGGATGTCCCTTGTCTATGTACCTTTTTGTCATTGCTTTGGACCCACTGCAGCGTGCGCTCGACTGCACGATAGGCGGCGTGGATATTCATCTTGCCACTGTGGAATGTCTCGCTTACGCTGATGACGTCGGTGCTTTTATCGGCGACGACAATGATTTTCATCACATCCGGCCCTTACTGAGGAGGTATGAACGTGCGTCGGGTGCCCTGATAAATCCAAGGAAGACCGTAATGATTCCTTTAGGAAAATGTGAAGTGGATCCCGATCAGACTTGGTTTCGCGTCGCCCGTCATCACATTATCTTGGGCCTTGATGTTACCGCTAATCCCCAACAGATGCGGGCGCGCACCTGGCGCCGGCTGCTCAATCATGTCAAAGGCCTTTGTAAGACTTACGCCAGCCGACGCCTCACCCTCCTCCAGAAGGTCGACCTAATTAACAGCGCCGTGTATTCCAAGGCCTGGTACGCGGCACAACTCCTGGACGTTCCACGACCCCTCGCCCGATCATTTTCGCAGGCCGCGTACTGGCTCCTGTGGCGCCACGAAATCTTCAAGGTTCGGGCGGCAACGTGCGTCCTCGACACCACCTTCGGAGGACTCGGCCTCGTCGATTTTTCCAGGAAGTGTTCGGCGCTGCTGGTGCACCGCATGGCCACCTTGCAAGCTCACAGCCCGGATGGATCGGCGGCGGCCATGCTCGTCGCTTACCGGCCGCCCTCCGAGAGCGCACCGGTGTCCGTGGTGGGCATTCCGTATCAACTCGGCTACGTCAGAGCTTACTACCTGCAGCGGATCTACGTACTGGAAACGGCGCTGGACAGGAACAGGAATGTTCGACGACTGTATGCGGCAATGGTGGGGAGGCCACCCCCTCACAAGTTCGCTCTTCGTTTCCCCGCGACCGACTGGTAGCTTAATATTCATCACTCCGTGTTGCCCTCCGGCGTTCGGTTCCAGTGGTATAAACTGGTCAACAATACGGTGGCCACAAACCAACGTCTCTCGGACATCCGCCTGCTGCCGTCTGCCAACTGTGGTGCTTGTGGCGTTCCAGACACACGGGAGCATCGCTTTCAATGTGGCCTTGTGTCGGCCATCTGGGAACTGTGTAGGGTCATGGTGGCTCTGATCAACAGGACGACACTCTCGCACGTGACTCTCAATGACGTTCTTGCGCCAGGGTTTAAACTCTTCCCTCGCGCGAAGCACAATGCCATGGTGTGGGTCTTAGGTCACACAGTCTTCGCCATTCTGGATTGCCAAATCAAGGACGTATATACATATTTAGCATACTTGTGGGATGCACATTCCCATGTACAGCGGCTGAAACATTATCACGAACTTTTTGCCAATTTTCTGTGTGCGGCGTTAAAACATGGTTACGCGAAGATGTTCAATAATTGATACATTGAAAACTCCATTTAAGACTGAAGAGGCTATCTTTTGTTTTTCGTTTTTCAATCATTTTTGTTCGGATTTGATCAGATGGTTTTGATGGATCTGTGAGACAATTATGCGCTAAAGGCGAAGATTATCTTTTATTTATTTTATGTGACTTATGGCGGTGGTGCATTTCGTTTTCCACATGGAAGTGACAATATTATTTTAATTCCCATTTATTACCTTCTTCTAATGATCTTAGGAGTGAGTTTTTAGTTTGTCTTCTCCACGCGCATCCTTTTCTCCGAGAATGGACATGGAAATTAATTGTGTGTTTTTTGTATAAGAAAGAACTCTCCTAAGACTTTTAGTTACTCGTCGTCTGTGGCATCTTTTAGGATGGATCTTTTATTTTGCCATTTTCATTGTTTGAAGAGGAACATTGTCTTTTATTGTGCATTTCATTGATGGACGGAAGATTAGAGTTTGTGGAAGAATTTTCATTTCTTTTTTGATTTTCACGATATGATCCACGAGAGCAGCCGTCGGCGACGAGCGTATACCACAACAGATATGATAGCGTTGAAGCTCGCCGATGAAGGCATATTTTGGTGAGCGCAAGGAGGGCTATAAGGGGAGTTGGGAGGCCCAAAAAAAAAAAAAAAAAAAAAAAAAAAAAAAAAAAAAAAAAAAAAAAAAAAAAAATAAAATAAAAATAAAAATAAAAAAAGTGGTAGAATGCTCGCCTGCCACGCGGGCGGCCCGGGTTCGATTCCCGGCCGATGCATCGTTTTGCTTTTCCCGCGATAATGCTGCCGCGTGGCTTGCGCGCTTGAGATGCACGATCCACAAGAATGTATAGCTGGGTTCCCTTGAGAAGAACCGAGAACGCAGCACTCGCGGGTCCCCGCTAGGGCGCCCGCATCATGTTCTACAGACTAGCGTCGGCCTGGCCTCACAAGTTGCTGTGTCCAGGTGCCTCCGAGGCACTGAACTTTAACGACAAGGAGTGCTGTCTATCGTTGCAACAGCTGCAGCAGCACCGCAATCAACTGGGCCGGCAGTGCACGTGTAGTAACAGAACACGTTATCCAGGAAGTACAGTGTCTCTACGTCTACTATTGGGTACGCTATTTACCTAGTTTCCAGGACAAGCTGTGCACCCGTGCCTCGGTAGCCATTCTGGCTCTAGCTGCCGACGTGTACGGACGTGCCGCCGTTTGCTGCGCGTAGTCAGTCCTTCGCCATTTGCGTTTCGGTGTCCTTGTTTTTTTGTGATTTTTCTTCGTGTGTAACTTGTGTTTAATTCTGCCTACTGTGTTCTGTTGTGTGTTTTCTACCGACGTTCATTTATCGTTTGTGGAGTTTTCGGTAATTATCGGAATCTCCCCTTGATTTCTGCATACCATGGCTACAACTGTGAGGAAGAATACGCTGGTTTTTGCGTTCGCCAAGGAAACACGACGTGTTCAGCCGACTGCTCTGGAAATTCATGATTGGCTTGATCAGGTACTTGTCATTAATTCTGATATGGTGCATACCACTCAGCTAGATACTGACAACTACTGTGTTTTCGTAAAATTTTTGAGCCCCGTTTCGGTAGATAAGATTATTGGAAAATTCGGGTATCATGTAGAATTTTTGCATAGAGACGGCACTACAAGTGAAGTAGCTATCAGGAGAGCTGATGCTCTTTATAGATCTGTGCGGGTGTTAAATTTACCTATCGAGATAGATAATGAGAAAATCAAGGTTGCCCTGTCTCAATATGGTGAGGTTAAGGATATAGTTAACGAACGGTGGTCGAAGCAATTTAAAATTCAGAGCTTCAATGGTATTCGTTCGGTAGAGATGGAAGTAAAGTCGAATATCCCATCTCATAACTGTTGACGGGCATAAAGCCCACGTGATTTATACTGGTCAAACCCCTACGTGCCATATATGCAATGAATCGGGTCATTTAAGGCAGGACTGTCCTCGTCGTGTTTTTGTACTAAAAACGAATTTAGTCCAACGCCGCAAGATGACCTTGAGCGAAGTTTTGGCAACTGATAATACAGCCAAACAGAGTGAGGGTTCGGATCCTGTACCTAGTTCTGGAAATATTGCTGTTGATGGTAGTCATTTTCCACCCCTGGTACCACGCTTGAATTGTGATTCTTCTGCCCGAGAGTTGGACGTACTAAACAAGAAACGACCACTTGAACATACAGATGATCATTCCGATGATGAAACCTCCCGACAATCTCCTGCTGTACGTAAACAGAAAGCTAGCGATGCAACTCTGCCTGTGCCCCGAGACGAAATGCAAGTGGATTTAATCACAGTTTCTGATACGTCTCGCTCATTGTCAGAAAATGAAACGGCCGCTGCCGACAGCGATAAAGTAGAAGTCCCCGAGGCAGTGACAACTTGCCCAGCTGTAAACAGCGATAATCAGCTGTTTACAGACGGGAAGTTCGCGGAAGCGGTAGAACAACAACACCGCAACACCGCAACAGCACAACAGCACAACAGCCGGCACCAGAGTGTAAACAAGAGGAAGTGTTTACTCCTGAACCGGAAAATAAGCAAACACCGTCGCAAGCATCACAACAAACGAAGGTAGCATGTGAACAGCAGGCAGTGTTTACAAACCAGATCTCTCGAGACACTGTTGCTGAAGCGGCCACGCCGTGCTGCCACAACAAAATCAGGTCAGAGTTTTCAGGGCGTCCACCGCCGTACGCTAAAACCACAACCGAATCTTACTGTTTCTCGCACCCAACCCAAACAAAAAGCCGACAAGTCAGATGTAAAATCGCAGAAAAATATACGATATGACATTATCAGAGAAGGTGCTCCAGATGAGCCTCCTGATACACTCAATGTCGAACAGCCCCTCAGTACTAAGGTACGGGATGACAATGGAAGACAAGCTAACGTTTAGCAACCGTGTTACGAGGAATAATGCAGAATTCTAAACGACTGTAGTTCTAAAAAGGATTTCAGCATACCAAAAGTATAACAGTTTTTGACCAAGGTTGTAGGTGGCCAATAGCCAGTTACAGATGCAAGCATACACTATCACAACGATAAATATAAATAAAATTCGAACCTCATTAAAGCTAGCTGCTCTCAAGGAATTTTTGTATGACTCTGGAACCGATATCGCGTTGCTACAGGAGGTTGTAACGACGTCTCTTGCAATACCAGGATACACCGCCATTGTAAACGTATCTTGTGAAACACATACAGGAACAGCGTTTCTGCTCAGGGAAGGAATTCCCGTGTCTCAAGTAGAGCGTTTGGAATCTGGAAGGGCCATTAGTATAAACGTTTTAGGTACAACATTGATTAACTTATATGCGCCCTCAGGTAATAGTAATAGACTAGACAGGACAGGGCAGCATTTTATAAAGAGGAAATTATATATTTATTACGTCGAAACCCAAACAGTTTTATAATGGGCGGTGATTTTAACTGTGTGTTAAATCGTAAGGATCAACAACCACACTTTAACGGTTCGTTGGAACTTAAACGCCTAGTAACCGACTTAAAACTTAAGGACGCATGGGAACTAAAATATCCAACGAATGTTGAATATACGTATATAACACAGACTTCGCGTAGTAGAATAGACAGAATTTATGTTTCCCAAAACTTAGAACGATGTCTACTTAATTGAGAAATCGTACCTGTATATTTTAGTGACCACTGCAGTATGAAGGCGTGCATTAATTTAGCTCCACAGCCGATTAAGATTTTTAGGAACCAGTGGCATCTAAATGTCTCTCTCTTAAAAGAGCAAGATTTGGCAGACGCAGTATCAGAAGCGTGGACCTTATGTCTGCGATCGATCGACAGGCACCCCACAGTATTAGATTGGTGGATTAAGGTTGCAAAACCGAGACTGAGAAAAGTGTGTATCAGATACAGCAGAGAAAGAGCGCGGGAGTTAAAAAACATTATGGAATTTTATTACAGATTGTTGCGGGACCTCTATGCACAGGCAAACTTGTCAACCATTAGATTACACGACATCAAACACACCAAAGCGAAATTACTCGCCTTTAAAAGACAGCAGATGGAAGGCTTAAAACTGAAGTCAAAGGCGAAGTCGGTGGTAGATGATGAAACAACATCCTTATATCATCTGCTTCGGCATGCAAAGAATAGGCGACGAACTGTCATTAGTGAAATTAAAACATCCAATGGGACTACACTCACGTCTCAGAAGGAGATTCTCAATGCAGTATACCAATACTACCACGCGTTATATTCTTCCAGCCCACCTCACGAGGTGTCTCTGCAAGAGGTTCTCAGTGTTTTATCCCCACAATTGACGAGTTCTGAAAACGACGAAATCCTTTCTGAAGTCAGTAACGAAGAGGTTCGTGTGATAATAACCAAGTCCCCGTTAAATAAATCTGCTGGACCCGACGGACTGCCTGTAGAATTTTACTTAAAATTCTGGTTTTTAATTGGTGACACTTTTACATGCATTGTCAATGAGATTTTAACGAGCAGACGGTACCTGAAGATTTTAAAGATAGCAAAATTGTACTTATACCGAAAAAACAAAGGAACTAAAAGTTTAAACAATTACCGCCCTATTTCACTTTTAAACTCTGACTACAAAATAGTATGCAGGATTTTAAAAAAGAGACTTTCCCCTCTGACCGACAAATTAATTAGTCAACATCAGTCATGTGCAGCAAATAGAAGTATTTTTAATACAATTTCTGAATATAGAGACATCATCGCCTTAGCATCAGTTTCCAATATCAAATGTGCTCTACTCTTTATCGATTTTAATAAGGCCTTCGACTCGGTGAATCACCGTTTCCTGTTTGAGGTACTGACAAAAATGGGATTCGTCCACAAAACTGTTAATGTTTTAAAAAAACATTGCTACTGGTCTGCACGCTAAATTAGCCGTCAACTGTCAGCTGTCGCGGCAAATTCCAATAAACCGCGGCATTCCACAGGGAAGTCCCTTATCTATGTTTTTGTTTGTTGTGTCGTTAGAGCCCTTTTTACGAAGTGTTCATGAAAGGTTAAAGGGCATAACTATAACTGGTAGGAAAACTGTAGTGCGAGCCTATGCTGACGATGTTGGTGTCGTCATAAGAGGGCAAGATGATGTAATTCGACTAGGGGCCATTCTTCAAAACTACTGCCGCGCATCGGGTGCGACAAAGAACGAAAATAAAAGTACAATCTTGGGAATGCGGGGTCTTGACCGGATACACATCGATTGGGCGAAGTCAGTTACCACCCACAAAACCCTGGGGACAATCCTGACGGCATGTCCCATGAGGATGACAGCCCTCAACTGGAAAGAGGTTTCCACAAAGATTCAAGGCGGCGTCATTGAGAACACACAACGACTTATGAACCAGGTTCAGAGGGTTAAGTTCATTAACTTATGCATTCTCTCAAAGGCATTCTATATGGCACAAGTTTTTCCCTTGCCGAAGTTGATAGCTCAGAAAATAATGTCGAGAGTGGCAAATTTCTTATGGAAGGGGGAAATCTACAGGGTTAACCTCAAAACTGCGACCTTACATCCTAGAAATGGAGGCCTCAGACTGGAGGACATACGTAATAAAGCTTCTGCGATTTTCATAAAACGGTCTTTAAGCATATTTCACGCCAACCCAGGCAGTATTACTACACAATTGTTTCAATGTGTCCAACCAGAAAGCCTTCAGCCACCGGCAGACGTACAAAAGATTCATCCCCGACTGCGATACGTTAGGATCTTGTACACAGAATTGAGCTATGTTAACGAGAAACTCAGAACTTCACTGCACATTACAGCCCGAGATATCATGAGAGAAAGACAACAATACGAAGGCAAAAATAAAATTGCCACGAAATATATGAATTACGACTGGGATGCAATTTGGGAGAATATTAGTTTTAACGGGCTCAATTCACACGTGGTAACGGCATGGTACAAAGCCGTCAATGATATTGTCAGCACCAACGAACGGCTTTATAAAATTGGGAAAGCTGAAACCCCCTTATGTCGGACATGTAAACTGGTTGACACCGTGATTCATAGATTCACGTGTGGTGGAAATTTCAACAACTGGATTTGGCTCAGGAAAAGTCTTGCACTACTGCAACGAACGTCACCCAATTCTATTACTCCTATGATGCTTCTCAGACCTGAAATTAAGTATTACCCCAAAACCAAAAATAATGCAATACACTGGTGAATGGGACAGTTTGTCCATTACATTATCAATAAAATAGGTGGTGACGATGAAACGGAATTCAAGCTTTTTATGAAAATGGAGTACAGTAAAGTTAAGCACTATGCAGACCACAGGAAAATGTATGGAAACATGTTGATCATTTTATTCGAAAGAATAGGTGTTGGTTAAAAAGCACAGTCTAACAATAAAGTTACTATTTTAGGGGTACTGAAGGAATGAAGTATGAGATCTACGTCCAAGATGAAGGAAATGCCTCTTCTTTTATCCATTTCTGTTATGTCGGTCCCCCCAATATGTGTCTCATAAATGCTGGAGGTATATTGAGGTAAAATAGCATGTTTCCTACTCGAATGACTGTTGAATGATCACTCGAATGACAGCCTTCCAATGAGATCTCCACCCAGACGTCGTACAAACAGTGCTCCGCACCATAATAAACAGAGCAGGCAAAGACCACACACGACTACAACCGCTTTTCTATAACATGTAAAATGTACTGAAGGAGCCATTCGGTGGGAGTAATGGCGGGGGCATCGTGGCCAGGCCTCGAGTTCTTTGACCCCTGCCCTCTTTGTCCCCGTCTTGCGCCTACTGATGGCTTCCAAAAAGACACAAAAACAAAACAAGCGGTCTCTGGCAAAAAACGGGATAAAAAAGAAGAAAAAAAAGAAAAAAAAATGGATAAGGCGTCGGACTTCGGATCCGAAGATTGCAGGTTCGAATCCTGTCACGGTCGAGTTTTTCCAGTTCTGCAAAAGATGCATGCTGCTTTACTGTGTTGTTTGAGTACTGAAAAACTAGATGAAAGTTGCTGCTGTCCGCTTCCTGGCTGCAAACGGGCGTCTACCTGAAGCACAAGCCAGACAAGGGTGATCTGTAGCGAAATTTTCGGCACAGTGCCGATCAGGAGAGTTTTTGTTGGAACTACTGCGTCTGATTCAGAACCCAAGAGCTACGCCACAGGCGTCTGCACACAGTCGAGCATGTGTGTTGAATAATGGTGCTGATAGCCACGTATCATTTCAAGTAGATTTGATGCTTTTCGGAGACAATTTTTCAATGAATAGGATTGTAGCTCATTTGTGGCAGCAGGAAATAAGCTAAAAAAAAAAAAAAAAAAAAGGTAGCGCAGTAGGCAGCGCGTAATCTCATAATCTTAAGGTCGTGAGTTCGATCCTCACCCGGGGCATTTAATTTTCTGTGACTGGTGGTGGTGCTGTTGCTAGGGCGCCAACGTATTTCTTGTTTGTTATCCACAACGTTTCAACGCTTCAGCGGGAAAATGTTTACTTCCTGTTATTGCTACTTACAGCTTCCCTTTTCCTCTTCTCCCAGCAGAGCATGAAGCCAAAAGCATTGCTCTGCGACGTTTGAGGTGCGCGCCTTGCCAGTCAGTATGTGCAAAGATGCTCGCAAAGAGAGAGGGGCGCCGACGCGGCACTCGACACGAAATGCGACAAGCGACCGTACGAACGGTCGAACGAAACGGCCGCATCCGGTGTGGTCTAGTGGCTAGGATACCTGGCTTTCACCCAGGAGGCCCGGGTTCGATTCCCGGTACCGGAACGGAATTTTTTCCACACGAATCGTGACAAGTTTGAGCTGTCCGAGCGGCCGTTTCCCGTCCTGCTCGCAATATAGCTACTGTTTCGTGACCGTCAGCAGAATATAGACTAGGGAAGCAGACACACGTGATCCGTGCACATCGCGCGGGGCAGCGGGACGGTTGCGGCTTTGTTTACGTCGCCGGGACTTTGGCGCTTCGTTCTTCGTGATTGCTGCTTTACAGATTTGTAAGTAACAAAATGTCGACATTTTCGAGAGCTAACACCGTTCAGTGTGTCTTTGATAGAAGTGCTGTCCGCCCTACCGCATTTGAAATACACGAATGGTTATTCGAAGACTTAAAGATACCGGAAGAAATCGTAGACACCTTTCAATTGGACTTTGTTCAGTATTGCTTGTTCTTGAAATTTACGTCTGGGGACTTGTGTGAAAAATTTGTTGCTAAATTTGGTGGCAGTCGCCGTTTTAAACATGCAGACGGCAGTATTAGTAATGTGCAAATTGTGGCGTCAGGGTTTGGAATTCGAACTGTCCGTGTTTTTAATGTACCACCTGAATGCCCTGATCAAGTTTTATCTCGTGCCTTGTCGCGGTTTGGTGACGTTCTGAACATTACGATGGAGAAATGGTCTAGTGCATACCGTTATAAAGTTGCTAGTGGTGTCCGTAGTGTCCGGATGGACCTGAAACAACATATTCCTTCCTACTTTGTAATCGGTGGGGTTCGTGCACAGATCTCATATATCGGGCAACCGCCGACATGTGCCGTATGTCATTCCACGGAACATTTAAGGGGTGACTGCCCTCGACGGCGGCCTGTTCAGTTACCGCGCCAAGATGTTGTGGGTGGTAGCGATAAATTTGTGCCCCTTATGAGTGAGTGAGATTGTAGCAGGAACATCCTTTACCGGTCCGACCGACCGCCAGACCGACCGAGCGACCGTCGGCCGTTGCTTCTGTCGCAGACAGGTCCGTCGCGGAAAACAATAACACGACTGTCGGGCAGGAAGAAATGGAGGTTGTCCAGGACCCGCCTGCCCCGACCGACCGGGTTGATGACGAACGGGACGTACGCCCTGTTAATACTGATCCCGTTCAATCGGAATCGGTGGAGGCAACAGACGCTTCTTTACCCCCGCCGCCCCTCCCGGTGCCAACTTCTGCCGAAACTGTAACGCCTTCAGCGGAAAGTAAAAAGCAACGCCGCCAGCGGGGCAAGGGTAAACAGGTCAGGGATCCGAACCCGGCCGCCCTCGCGAATCCGCCAGCCACGGAGAGTGGCAGTGAAAGTGAGCCAATGTCACAGGGTTCCTCCCGTAATAGCAGCCCCGCCAGGACAGAGAAGATTCGAGCACACACTGCTCACTTGAAACAATTTCTCAGTGCCGGGAAGGAACAGGACATTGCTGCTGCTAAGCGCAAATTAGAACAGGGCAGTGAACAGTTACCACAGCGCCCGCGCAAATATTCGGTGCCGTCACAGCCGGCCGTAACATCGCGCGGCGGCCAGGCGGAAGCCGCCCAGTCGTCGGGCGACGCACGACCACCCCCGCCACCTGATAGTCACAGCCCGTGGTGGCAACAGCAGGAGGACGAGGGGGGCCAGTAGAGTGTGCGAAGACCTACATCATTGTCCTGAGTCCACCTACATTGCACTTGACATGGAAACTACTGTATCTTGTACTGCGTCCAGTGTATTGTCGTGCCATGTTTTTGTAGAATTGCTACTAACCACTACAGTGTTTTAAGACCTACTGAAATTTCCATTTTTCTGCCAGCTGCTGTTCGTTTACGTGTAAGTCCGGCATTTTATCACTTCGTTGGTGTTTTTTCTCTTGCTCTGTATTGTCCATCTGCTTAAAATGTCAATGCAATCACACCCCACGGATATGTTTTCCGTTTTGACATTAAACGTTGCCGGTATCTCAGCGGCGCACAAGATAGCAGCTTTTACAGACGTTTTATTTCATGGAAATTTTAGTATTGCCCTTCTTCAAGAGGTATCTAGTGACGTTTTTAGCAATATCCCAGGTTATGATGTTGTTTACAATCTGAATAGTGATAATAATTGTGGCACTGCGATTTTATATAAGTCGTCTTTAGAGCCTACGGACATCCAACTTCTCCCAAATGGTCGTGTCTTAGCGTGTGTGATTGAGGGAGTCCAATTTGTCAACGTCTATGTGCCCTCGGGGACTGATCAAAAACGCACCCGCGCTCGTTTTTTTACCACGGACATATGCCCCTTTTTGGCTACGGCTCGCCCCATCATATTGGGTGGCGATTTTAATTGTGTTGTTGCCTCTGCTGACCAATACCCCACCCCCACAAAATGTGCTGAACTGACTACCCTTTTAAATGCAGTGGACTTGCGTGATACGTGGCGTCACTACCATCCCATTATGACGCAGTATACGCACTTTTCTACTAGGGGGGCCAGTCGAATTGACAGGATCTACGTTTCACGGGAGCTAACAGACGCTTTATGTGCGGTCGAAGTTCTGCCTGTCGCCGTGAGTGATCACTGTGGCTACGTGTGCGTTTTGCGGTTGCAGTGCTGTCGCACGAAATCTCTTCCGGCATATTGGAAATTCAATACCGGCCATCTGGGTGCCGAAGGGCTCCGTGCGGAGATACGTGTCGCATGGCAGCAGTGTTTAACAAAGTTCCATACTTACGGGTCCTGCATCGAGTGGTGGGTGGCGCATGCCAAACCAATTTTGCGGAAGGCGGCGCAATTTTATAGTCGTGAAACGAGTTACTGGCACAGGCGTACGTTAGCATTTTATCAGCAGTGCTTACAGGATGCTATCCATGCACCTGTTGGCCCGGACGCAAATATTCGACTCCGCTTGAGCAAAATTAAAACCCAGATTCTGAGGCTGCACCGGGAAAGGTCGCGGGGTTTAACGATTCGGAGCCGTCCGTTATGCCACATCGATGACGAGGAGCCATCGCTCTATCATCTTGCCCGGGAGAAGACACAGGCTCGCAAAAAGTATATTGATGCGCTAGAAACTGATGCGGGGATTGTCTTATCGCAGCGGCGCCAAATTGTACGTCATATCGCCGACTATTATACTTCGCTCTTTCACGACACTACCGTGGACGGGGAGGCCATGCGACTTTTATTACATGACGTAGTCGACTACATGTCCGAACCTGACCGTGAAGAGCTGGTTGCAGAGGTGTCTAATCAGGACGTGTTACAGATCTTGAAAGCCAGCACGACAGGCAAGTCGCCTGGACCCGACGGTCTTCCTACAGAATTTTATATTACTTTCTGGGATATTGTAGGGGACCAGTTTACGGTACTGGTGAACGAAGTGCTTCGCGGCTTCGTCATCCCGAGTCCGTTTCTCGAAGGGCACATTGTTCTTATCCCCAAAAAACGGGGTCCGTGTCGTGTCACCGATCTGCGGCCAATTACGCTGCTGAATGCTGATTACAAGTTGGCGGCCAGATGTGTTGCAGCGAAGTTAAAGGCAGTCATGGATAAAGTCATCTGCCCGTTTCAATCCTGCGGCGTTAAGAGGCGGACCATTTTCAATGCAGCGTCTACCTATCGCGACATCCTCGCTTACTCGGCCGTCCATCGGCTTTCAGCCGCTGTTCTTTCTCTGGACTTTGCCAACGCGTTTGACAGGATGAGCCACGATTATTTGATGCATGTTATGGACAGAATGGGCTTTGGCCCCCGCTTCATTTGCGTGATTCGCCATTTCCTGACAGGAGCCAGCTCGGTGGTGACAATTAATGGATGGAGAACACCACCTATAGTTCTTCGTAGGTCGGTGCGACAGGGCTGTCCCTTATCTATGTACCTTTTTGTCATTGCTTTGGACCCACTGCTGCGTGCGCTCGACCGCACGATAGGCGGCGTGGATATTCATCTTGCCACTGTGAAATGTCTCGCTTATGCTGATGACGTAGGTGTTTTTATCGGCGACGACGACGATTTTCATCACATCCGGCCCTTACTGCGGAGGTATGAACGTGCGTCGGGTGCCTTGATAAATCCAAGGAAGACCGTAATGATTCCTTTAGGAAATTGTGAAGTGGATCCCGATCAGACTTGGTTTCGCGTAGCCCGTCATCACATTATCTTGGGCCTTGACGTTACTGCTAATCCCCAACAGATGCGGGCGCGCACCTGGCGCCGGCTGCTCAATCATGTCAAAGGCCTTTGTAAGACTTACGCCAGCCGACGCCTCACCCTCCTCCAGAAGGTCGACCTAATTAACAGCGCCGTGTATTCCAAGGCCTGGTACGTGGCACAACTCCTGGACGTTCCACGACCCCTCGCCCGATCATTTTCGCAGGCCGCGTACTGGCTCCTGTGGCGCCACGAAATCTTCTAGGTTCGGGCGGCAACGTGCGTCCTCGACACCACCTTCGGGGGACTCGGCCTGGTCGATTTTTCCCGGAAGTGTTCGGCGCTGCTGGTGCACCGCATGGCCACCTTGCAAGCTAACAGCCCGGATGGAACGGCGGCGGCCATGCTCGTCGCTTCCCGGCCGCCCTCCGAGAGCGCACCGGTGTCCGTGGTAGGCATCCCGTATCAACTCGGCTACGTCAGAGCTTACTACCTGCAGCGGAGCTACGTACTGGAAACGGCGCTGGACAGGAACAGGAATGTTCGCCGACTGTATGCGGCAATGGTGGGAAGGCCACCCCCTCACAAGCTCGCTCTTCGTTTCCCCGCGACCGACTGGCGGCAAGTGTGGCTGAATATTCATCACTCCGTGTTGCCCTCCGGCGTTCGGTCCCAGTGGTATAAACTGGTTAACAATACGGTGGCCACTAACCAACGTCTCTCGGACATCCGCCTGCTGCCGTCTGCCAACTGTGGTGCTTGCGGCGTTCCAGACACACGGGAGCATCGCTTTCAATGTCGCCTTGTGTCGGCCATCTGGGAACTGTGTAGGGTCATGGTGGCTCTGATCAACAGGACGACACCCTCGCACGTGACTCTCAATGATGTTCTAGCGCCAGGGTTTAAGCCCTTCCCTCGCGCGAAGCACAATACCATGGTGTGGCTCTTGGGTCACACAGTCTTCGCCATTCTGGATTGCCAAGTCCAGGACGTATATACATATTTAGCATACTTGTGGGATGCACATTCCCATGTACAGCGGCTGAAACATTATAACGAACTTTTTGCCAATTTTCTGTGTGCGGCGTTAAAACATGGTTACGCGAAGATGTTCAATAATTGATACATTGCAAACTCCATTTAAGACTGAAGAGGCTGTCTCTTCTTTTTCTTTTTTTTCAATCACTTTTGTTTGGATTTGACCAGATGGTTTTGATGGGTCTGTGAGACAATTATGCGCTAACGAAGAAGATTATCTTTTATTTATTTTATTTGAATTTTGGCAGTGGTGCATTTCGTTTTCCACATGGAAGTGACAATATTATTTTAATTCCCCTGTACTACCTTCTTCTTATGATCTTAGGAGTGAGTTTTTAGTTTGTCTCCTCCACGCGCAACCTTTTCTCGGAGAATGGACATGGAAATTAATTGTGTGTTTTTTGTATAAGAAAGAACTCTCCTAAGACTTTTAGTTCCTCGTCGTCTGTGGCATCTTTTAGGATGGATCTTTTATTTTGCCATTTACATTGTTTGAAGAGGAACATTATCTTTTATTGTGCATTACATTGATGGATGGAAGATTAGTGTTTGTGGAAGAATTTTCATTTCTTTTTTGGTTTTCACGATATGATCCACGAGAGCAGCCGTCGGCGACGAGCGTCTACCACAACAGATATGATAGCGTTGAAGCTCGCCGATGAAGGCATATTTTGGTGAGAGCAAGGAGGGCTATAAGGGGAGATGGGAGGCCCAAAAAAAAAAAAGTGGTAGAATGCTCGCCTGCCACGCGGGCGGCCCGGGTTCGATTCCCGGGTTCGATTCCCGGCCGATGCATCGTTTTGCTTCCCTCGCGATAATGCTGCCGTGTGGCTTGCGCGCTTGACAGGCACGATCCACAAGATTGTACAGCTGGATTCCCTTGAGAAGAACCGAGAACGCAGCACTCGCGGGTCCCCACTAGGACGCTCGCATCATTTTCTACAGACTAGCGTCGGCCTGGCCTCGTAAGTTGCTGTGCCCAGGTGCCTCCGAGGCACTGAACTTTAACGACAAGGAGTGCTGCCTATCGTTGCAACAGCTGCAGCAGCACCGCAATCAACTGGGCCGGCAGTGCACGTGTAGCAACAGAACACGTTATCCAGGAAGTTGTCTCACCGTCTAACATTGGGTAAGGTGTTTACCCAGTTTCCATGACAAGCGGTTCACCCGTGCCTCGGTAGCGCAGTACGCAGCGCGTAAGTCTCATAATCTTAAGGTCGTGAGTTCGATCCTCACCCGGGGCATGTAATTTTCTGTCACTGATGGTGGTGGTGGTGGTGCTGTTGCTAGGGCACCAACGTATTTCCTGTTTGTTATCCACAATGTTTCAACGCTTCAGCGGGAAAATGTTTACTTCCTGTTATTGCTACTTACAGCTTCCCTTTTCCTCTTCTTCCTGCAGAGCATGGAGCCAAAAGCATTGCTGTGTGACGTTTGAGGTGCGCGCCTTGCCAGTCAGTATGCGCTAAGATGCTCGCAAAGAGAGCAGGGCGCCGACGCGGGACTCTTCACGAAATGCGACAAGCGACCGTCCGAACCGTCGAAGAAACGCCCACGTCCGGTGTGGTCTCGTGACTAGGATACCTGGCCTTCACCCAGGAAGCCCGGGTTCGATTCCCGGTACCGGAACGGAATTTTTTCCACACGAATCATGACAAGTTTGAGCTGTCCGAGCTGCCGTTTCCCGTACTGCTCGCAATATAGCTACTGTTTCGTGACCGTCAGCAGAATATTGACTAGGGAAGCAGACACACGACGACCACAAAAATGGTGTATGGCTTCATGCCACAAGTTTCCAGCGTAGGGCTGAGTAACTGCATCTGCCGAGGCCCGTTAGCTCAGTTGGTTAGAGCGTCGTGCTAATAACGCGAAGGTCGTGGGTTCGATCCCCCCCACGGTCCACTACTCTTTTACTACTACGGAAAAGGCAGCGTCGATTTCAGCTGGAGTGTGATGACCAAAAGATCATCACTCTGCGTCCGAACCCGACTTGTCGGGAAGCGCTACAGCATTCACTCGGCAATAGCCATAATATCTTGAATACACTGGTTCTCAACAGTAAAAGAGAAAATGAAGGAAAATGTCCGACTGCCGATGCGTAACAACTTTGGCCCTTGTCAGTACTTGGGCGGGTGAGCGCATGGGAACACAGGGTACTGTTGGCAGTTTTACTTCCAATTTTTCTTTCTCCTTTGTTTTCGGAGCTACAGCCCGATTCGGTCAGGGAGACGCCACCGTGAAATGAAGGGGCGTGCTGTGTGTCCATCATCTCGCCTCTCCTTACCTCTCTCAGTCGTTTCTCGTGCTTGTCGTTTTGATATAGGCCGATTTGTGAGCGTCAGCTGAGACAAGTCGAGACGAGTCGAGTCGTTCAACGGGGGTACCATGTCGACAATTACTATGGCAAACACTGCACAGTTTGTTGTCGATAGAAATGCTTTGCGGCCCACCGCTTTTGAAATCCACGAATTTATATTCGAAGATTTGAAAATCCCGGAAGATGTAGTAGACTCGTTTCACTTGGATTTCGTGCTATATTCGCTACTTTTGATGTTCTTTTCCAGCGACATCTGTGAAAAATTTATTGAAAAATTTGGCGGAGAGCGTAAATTTAGCCATGTCAATGGCACAGTCAGTTATGTGCAAATTGTGCCCTCAGGTTGTGGTGTTAGAACGGTTTGAGTATTTAATGTGCCTCCTGAATGTGGCAATGATTTAGTTGCACGTGCTCTAACTCAGTACGGCGTGGTCTTGTCGGTAGTTAACGAGAAGTGGTCTAGTGGGTACCGATACCAGGTTAATAGCGGCGTACGAAGTGTACGCATTGATTTAAAGAGACATATTCCATCTTACGTTATGATTGCGGGCTGTAGGGCTCGAGTGACTTATATCGGCCAGCCACCCACGTGCTCAATTTGTCATTCAACTGAGCATTTACGTGTAGACTGCACCCATAGACGACCTGTGCAGCTCCCACGTAGTGACGCTGCGCCTACTGGCGGCCACTTTGTGCCACTACTGAGTGAAATAGTAGCGGGCACTGTATCACAACCCCGCCCTGCCGACCCCATTCGTGCTGAGGACGTACAAAGTGAGGTGAATGTTACTGTCGACGCACCACAGGACCAGATGGAGGACGCTCCCATTTTGTCCTCGGCTGTGGTAGAGTCGGATTCAGTTAATAAGGAGATCCTAGAGGTTTCGGATAAAACATCCGTTGATATTTCGGAAGAAATGGACACCTCCTTACCACCGCCTCTTCCGCCTGAAGAGGTTCCCCTGGCACCGAGGAAAGGGCGTACAAAGAAAAATAAAAATAAGGGTACTAGGAGTCAGCAGTCAGATGATTTACCGTGCACCCCTGTATCAGAGAGGGGGAGTTAGGTTCAGACATCTTGCCCCCCCTCCCTCTGAAAGATCTGAGCGCCAGGCGCGTACAAGGTAACAAACAGCACATCTCAAGGTTTGCTTAAATACGGCACGTGAACCGGGTGCGCATGCTGCGAAGCGCAAAAGCGAGCAAAGTAGCGAACAGCTGCCGCAGCGTACACGCAGGCAGTCGGTGACGTCGGCCGCCGGTACAGCCACAACACAGGCGGACGAGGCCACGCCCACAGACACTGCTGGCGGTCGCGCCCAACAGACCGACAGACCAGCGCAAGACGCCCTGGTGGAAGCAGGAGGAGGAGGAGGAGGAGGAGGACGACCCTGGCTCCCATTAGCGGCTTTTTAGGCGGACCTGCTGCAATTCGTGCCCAGTTTACCTGAGACGTTATGTTACGCTGTTCCTGCACGCTGAAAGTTATTTTCTGCACATTGTTGTCCACGAGTTACGTAATGCATTGCAGCGCTTCTTGACAATTTTATTGGTGTGCTTAAGACGCAACATCTGCGGCTTCCGTTTCTAATTTTTCTTGCTAATACTTGCGTGTCTGTTTTAAATGGCCGTTGTTTGTCAACATCTAAAGATTTTCTCAGTTTTATCACTCAATGTAAATCTCATAACAGCTGCGCATAAAATAATAAGTTTTATAGACTTTTTAACTTTTGGAGGCTACGACGTTGCATTGCTCCAAGAAATCACTGTTAAGCGCTTCAATAACGTCCGTGGCTACGATGTCATCTACAACCTTAATGTTGAAGGTACTTGTGGCACCGCGATCCTTTCTGAAACTGTATTGCAACCAACTGACATTCAATTTTTACCGAATGGCCGCCTACTTGCGTGTACCTTCCAGATGTCACGTTTATTAATATTTACGCGCCGAGTGGCACCGACCACAAACGTGCTCGATCTGTCTTTTTTAATCAAGATGTGGTTCCGTTCTTTGCGTCGACCCGCTATGTAGTAGTCGGCGGTGATTTTAACTGTGTTACTGCCGCAGCCGATCCGTTTCCAACGGCTACCATGTGCCCGGAACTTTATCAACTAATTGTGTCCAATGATTTGATCGATGTTTGGCGTCATTTTCATCCTGCCACAACGCAGTACACACATTTCTATCAGAACGGTGCCAGCAGAATCGATCGAATTTATGTGTCGCGGCCACTTCAAACCTGTCTTCAGAGAGTGGCGGTACATTCCGTCGCTTTTAGTGATCTCTGCGGTGTTGTGTGTGAAGTGCAATTACTGGCCAAATGGTAGGCGCCACCTTCCCGTGCTTGGAAACTCAATACACGCCACCTCTCTGCCGCCGGTTTACGCTGCGAGATTCAGAATGTGGCAGCTTTGTTCCGAAAAACGGGGAAATTATACCTCGGTCTCACAATGGTGGGTCGACTTAGCCAAACCGCAGTTGCGTAATGTTGCGATGCGGTATGCAAGGGAGGCGTCGTTTTGGGAGAGGCGCACAATTGCCTTTTATCAGGAGTGCCTCCAAGATGCGCTTGATGCACCCGTGGCGCCGGATCAAAACTTACGCGCACATTTAAATGGACTTAAAAATAAGATACTCCAACTCCAAAAGGCGAAAGGACTTCTGATCCGGAGCCGATCGCAGTGTGAGACCATTGACGAAGTGCCAACGCTTTACCACTTGGCACGCGAGAAACGGTTGGCGCGGAGGAAAGTCATTACCGCTCTAATCACGGACACTGGTGATCGTCTCACGGCGAAGCATGAGATCGTTCCCCACGTCTCCGACCACTTTAAGAGATTGTTCGGACGGACTGCTGTCGACGATGTAGCACTTTCGTTTCTGTTACATGAATTAGATACTGTCATCTCCTACTCTGACCGACAGTCACTGGATGAGATGTTGTCACAGGACGATGTGAAAGACGTGTTGCGTTCGTGTCGTCTTGGGAAGTCTCCAGGTCCAGATGGTCTTCCCATAGAATTTTACCTGGCTTATTGGGATATTTTCGGTGAGACATTGACGATCATGATAAATGAAATTGTTCGTGGTGCTGCTGCCCCTTCGAAGTTCGTTGAAGGGCGTATTGTATTAATTCCGAAGCCACCGACAGCATGCCGTGTTGAGGCGTTACGCCCTATCACACTTTTAAATACAGATTATAAACTGGTGGCACGATGCCTCGCAACGAAACTCAATGTAGTCATGGACAAGGTCATCAGTCCCTTCCAGTCGTGTGGTGTGTAACGCCGAAGCATTTTTTACGCTGCGGCTTCATACCGAGACGTGGTCGCGTACGCAGCCATTAATGACCTGTCCGCTGGCATTCTCTCCATCGACTTTGCCAATGCATTCGACCGTATCGGGCACGATTATCTTCTGTCCGTCATGACAAAACTGGGGTTCGGCGGCCACTTTCTCGATGCTATACGGAATCTTAACGTCGGCGACGTCAGTAATTGTCATCAATGGTTGGCAGTCGCCGCCCATTCCTATTACAAGATCCGTCAGACAGGGCTGTCCTTTATCAATGCTCCTATTTGTCATTGCGCTCGACCCGTTTTTGCGCGCAGTCGGTCGAATCATTGAAGGTGTCCAGGTCTGTCACGTCTCTCTCAAATGTGCTGCCTATGCTGACGAAGTGGGACTTTTCATGGGGCGGGCACATGACTTGGACAGAGTTCGCGATGTTCTGACATTGTACGAACGTGCCTCTGGCGCCGTTCTGAATACGCGGAAAACTGTATTGGTACCACTGGGTCGTCGGGGACTGTCTGCTGAACGGGACTGGTTCCGTGTTGTGCGCACCCACAAAATTTTAGGACTCGACATTGCGGCGTGCCCACAAAAAATGCAAGTTTTAAACTGGAGGCGCATTCTTGGCACTGTGAAGGCCCTATGTCGCAGCCACTCAGGTCGCCGACTCAACTTACATCAACGTGGGGCTGTCATTAACACATTGATCTTATCGAACGCGTGGTACATCGCCCAACTGCTTAGTGTTCCGAAGCCGATCGGGAGGGCGATTTCGCAGGCAGTCTACTGGCTCCTGTGGCGGCATGAAATTTTTAAAGTCAAGGCTTCGACCTGTGTCATCGACAGGCAGCTGGGCGGCCTCGGTTTCACCGACGTTCCACGCAAATGTGGCGCCCTGCTCGTCCACCGGACAGCCACCCTGCAATCCGACAACCCGGCAGGAAGCACCGCGGCACTCCTGGAGCTCTACCGCCCACGCTCTGAAGCGGCGCCCGTCTCTCTCGCGGCCATCCCGTATAAGATGTCCTACATACGGGAGTACTTTTTAACGAGGAGCTACGCTCTGTCAACGGCTACCGACAGACACAGGACCGCCCGCGGACTCTACGTTGCCCTGACTGGACAACCTCCGCGTCAAACTGGTGTTCCGGAACCCCACGGTGGAATGGGTGAATGTGTGGGCAAACATCAACAACCCGGTGTTGCCGTCGGACATGAGTGCGCTCTGGTTTAAGATCGTCAACAACACCCTAGCGACGAACCAGCGGCTTGCCGACATTCATCTCCTTCCCTCTGCCAACTGTGGTAGATGTGGTGCTGTGGACACACGGGAACATCGTTTTGAGTGTGCATCGGTGTCGACGGTATGGCGGCTGTGTCAACGAATGGTCGCCCACATTAATAGAACGCCTCCTCACCTTGTGACTGTTCGTCGTGTGATAGTGCCTAACTTCAAAGCTTTCCCGCGGACGAAAAATAACGCCACTGTCTGGATCTTAGGGCATACGATTTATGCCCTTATCGATATGGCCGTCACTGATACTGTGATTTACCTGGATTATTTGTGGGCCCAGTATCTGACACTGAAGGATTGCGTTCAATTTCGCGAATTGTTTGCGAATTTTTTGAAGGCGGCCTTGGATTACGGCTATGAAATGGAACTGCGGCAAACACCTTGAACTGAGATTTACTGAGCTGACGCGTTCTATTTTTAATTTCTTTTTCCTTCTTTTATTTGTTTTATTTGCGTTATGGTTGGTGACTTGTGCCACACCCACACTACGGGTCGTTCTGGTTTTATCTCCAAGGGAGGAGTGTCCTTTTACTTTTGAGGAATTTTATTTTGTTCACAAGACTTCATGGGTATTTTAGAAGATACAGCCTGTTTGTGTGGAACATTCATAGTTGCAGGAGTGTTTTTTTCCAATCTCTTAAATTCTGTTCCCGGACTGTCGCGATTTCATTTTATTACTTTCCTGTGATTTCTGTTTCTTTCGTGTGATGCACACATCGACATAAACTCTCATGTTGTGCTGTTGTGCTGCGTTGACACCTGTTTTGTAACAACTCTCGGCTACATCGGAGTGCCTGACGTTAGTCAGGAGGGACAATATATTTTTCTTTTAAGCGGAATATGAGTTTAGTTGACCTACGAGCAGAAGAGTTGAACCAGCGGAGGAAAGACGACCGTCCACGAATTCCGCGATAAAATCTTTCTTAGTTCTCCATTTTTCTGTGGAAGAAGACACCACACCATCTGAGCAGAAGATGATTTTGTTTTAAGTTATACCACTGTTCCACGAAGTTCAACAGTCCAGCAAATATAGCGATGAAGCTCGCCGAAGAAGGCATATTTTGGTGAGAGTAAGGAGGGCTATAAGGGGAGTTGGAAAAAAAAATAAAAAAAATAAAAAATAAAAAATAAAAAAGTGGTAGAATGCTCGCCTGCCACGCGGGCGGCCCGGGTTCGATTCCCGGCCGATGCATCATTTTGCTTTTCCCGCTATAATGCTGCCGCGTGGCTTGCGCGCTTGAGATGCACGATCCACAAGAATGTATATCTGTATTCCCATGAGAAGAACCGAGAACGCAGCACTCGCGGGTCCCCACTAGGACGCTCGCATAATGTTCTGCTGACTAGCGTCGGCTTGGCCTCACAAGTTGCTGTGCCCAGGTGCCTCCGAGGCACTGAACTTTAACGACAAGGAGTGCTGCCTATCGTTGCAACAGCTGCAGCAACACCGCAATCAACTGGGCCGGCAGTGCACGTGTAGCAACAGAACACGTTATCCAGGAAGTACAGTGTCTCTACGTCTAATATTGGGTACGGTATTTACCCAGTTTCCAGGACCAGCGGTTCACCCGTGCCTCGGTAGCGCAGTAGGCAGCGCGTAAGTCTCATAATCTTAAGGTCGTGAGTTCGATCCTCACCTGGGGCATTTAATTTTCTGTGACTGATGGTGGTGCTGTTGCTAGGGCGCCAACGTATTTCTTGTTTGTTATCCACAACGTTTCAACGCTTCAGCGGGAAAATGTTTACTTGCTGTTATTGCTACTTACAGCTTCCCTTTTCCTCTTCTCCCAGCAGAGCATGAAGGGAAAAGCATTGCTCTGCGACGTTTGAGGTGCGCGCCTTGCCAGTCAGTATGTGCAAAGATGCTCGCAAAGAGAGAGGGGCGCCGACGCGGCACTCGACACGAAATGCGACAAGCGACCGTACGAACGGTCGAATGAAACGGCCATATCCGGTGTGGTCTAGTGGAAGTTCCGCTTTCGACGCCGTGCAGTGTGGACGTGCCTAGTCTTCCGCTCCGCCGTAGCGTTACGTATAGTGGACTATCGTTTTTGTTTACGTGTTGTGTTGCAACTTCTGTGAGTGTTTCTCCGTCGTTGTTTCGTACCTTGTGTTACTTTCTGTCCTTATTTCAGTGTTTTTTGTGTAGCGGTTTCGACCGCATATTTTGAAAATGTCGTCCCAGGTTATTCCTCGTCAGGCTACAGTTAGTTTTGCTTTTGACAAGTCAACCCGCCATGTGCAACCTAGTTCTCTTGAGATTCATGATTGGTTGGTAGATACCTTTGGTGTTCATTCGGATCAGGTGCACACTGCTTATTTTGATACCGAACTGTATGTTTTCTTTGTTAAGTTTATGGACCCACTTCAGGTTGATAAAATTCTTTCTAAATATGGTCATCAAGTTCTCTTTCGGCATCGGGATGATTCTGTAAGTACCGTGCTGCTTTCCAATGCTTCCATCACGTATACCAATGTTCGTGTTTACAACCTTCCACCGGAGGTGGATAATGTCTATTTTAAGGAGGGTCTACAGAAGTATGGTGATGTAAAGAGCATTCGCCTTGAACGCTGGTCAAGCCAACATCGCCTGCAATGTTACAGTGGTATTCGTTCAGTCGAAATGCACGTTAAGCAGAATATTCCATCTCACCTGCAGATCGGTGGATATCGTGTCCATGTAACATATAGTGGTCAGGTTGGCACCTGTTTTTTGTGCAATGAAAGTGGTCACGTGCGTACCGACTGTCCGCGGAGAGTTTTTGTTTTAAAAAATTCTCTCGAACAGCGTCGCAAGTTAACGGTCGCTGACCTCGTTGCAGGTGGTTCTGCTCTTGGTGTAGCACAGTCCAGTGGTAGTAGCGCCCCTCCACAGGTTTTGCGCACCCCTGATACAGAATTTCCTCCTTTGCGTGCTAAATCTGATGTTGTTCCGTCTGTCCCTCAGGTGGGTGTGCCACTTTTGAATAATAAGAGGCGTCGCCCACACGATGGAAATAGTACGGATGAGGATCTCCCTGAGATGCCCCAGTCCGAGCGACCGGCATCCTCCGAGCCACTGTGTACTGTAGCTGCTCCCTGCCCTCCTGAGGTAGCGGTTCCGGTGGCGGCTGCTGGCGCCCCTCCGGCCTCCGACGCAGCTTCTCTCGAGTCGGGTCGTCGGTCGGGCCTGTTGGCGCCGTCTTCCGAACCGACTTCGATGTCACAACAAGTGGAGCCGCGACAACTTCCTGCTTCGCTGCCCCATACCTCTGCCAGCGGAGCTGCTCCGCTTCCTTCCAACTCTGCGGCCTCGGACCTTCCTGCTCACGTTTCGCCTCCGTGCAGTCCATGTTTGCCGGAAGCTAGTGCAGGTGTTGACCATTCCGTTTTGTCGGATGTTTCCCCCGCGACCCCGGATCCCGCATGTGGACCGGCGCGGGTGGTGTCGGATACAGAACTTGACCCTCCTACGTCACCGGCGGCTGAAGTTTCCTTGCCCGTCAGCCGACGCAAGTTACGCGTTCAGCCGAACGTTAATGCTGTTCGTAAAAAACCGAAACGTAAGGGATCCGCGGAACGGGGTAGCAGTCCCCCTCCCTCGGATGCCTCTGTCACCCCTGCTATGGACTGTGACGCTGGTGCGTCGGTGTAGGTGATTTGTTTTCTCGCTTTTCTCTCTATGGTTCAAGCATACACCTTTCTTACCTTAAATGTTAACCGTATTGAGTCCGACGTTCGCATTGCCTCTTTGCGGCAGTTTATTTACGACGCCTGTGCGGACGTAGTGTTTTTGCAGGAAGTGTTGTTTTCTGATCTCTCTCTACCTGGATTTCAAACTGTTTTTAATGTCGCGCCGGAATATTCAACAGGAACTGCTCTTTTCTTTCGAGAGGGCATTCCTATTACTGACATTGAATTCCTTGACTCTGGCCGTGGGATTGGTTGTCGTCTTTTTGATCTCCGCCTCGTTGTTTTGTATGCCCCCTCTGGTTCGGGTCACACTGTGGCTCGATCGCGCTTTTATAAAGAAGAGCTTATTTATCTTTTGCGCCAGAGTCCTCGGAGTCTCCTGCTCGGAGGCGATTTTAATTGTGTTTTACGCCCTGCAGACCAGTCCCCCAATTTTAATTATTGCCGTGATTTACATGACTTAGTTCGTACGATGCATCTGCGTGATGTTTGGGAACACAAATATCCAACCCTGGTGAAATATACGTTTTTTACCGCGTCCTCATGCAGTAGACTCGACAGATTCTATTTATCTGATTTTTTATGTGATAAAATTCTTTCTGTCGATGTTATTCCTACTAGTTTTTCTGACCATTGTGCTTTTACTGCAACTGTAAATCTTAGTCGCCAACCTGCAAAACTTTATCGTTCCCAGTGGATGTTAAATGTTTCCCACCTTGCCGACAGTGCTATGGATGATGTTATAAGTGGCGTGTGGGAGCGATGTCTTCGCTCTGTCCCGCGATACCCCTCCTTGCTGGTTTGATGGACTGCGTTTGCCAAGCCCAAGATTCGTCAGACTTTGATTTTCTACTGTGCTGCTAGGACGCGTGATTTTAAGAACACGTATGAATATTACTACTCTGTCCTGCGTGAACTATATGACGCGGCGGGTACCTCTCCACTGCGGATCCATGATGTTCGTCGTATTAAAGCCAAGCTCTTGAGCCTTAAACGACGACAGATGGATGGTCTGCGAGTTAAGTCGAAACCTCACTCTCTTGTTGAAGGTGAACTGACATCCTTGTACCACCTGCTACGGCATCAGCCCCCTCGTCGTCGCTCCTTCATCTCTTCTCTTACGGTGGATGATGGGCGACAGCTTATTGCACAGGAGGAAATGGTTCGTGCTCTTCATCAGTATTACACTAGTCTATATTCTGCCGATGATTCTGGTGAGTCTCTTTCGGATGATGTCTTTGGGGATCTAACTGCGACGATCGCGCCTGACGCGAACGGCGAATTTCTCCGGGAGTTCCAGGTAGATGATGTTTTCGATTTTATTGCTCGCTCTCCGTCCAGTAAATCGCCGGGTCCAGACGGCCTGCCTAAAGAATTTTATCTCCGTTTTTGGCCTCTTTTGGGTGGCATTTTTACGCAGATTTTAAATGAGATTGTCAGGGGGATGGATGTGCCTGCCGATTTTAAAGTAGGGAAAATTGTTTTAATCCCGAAGTCCTCTGGTCGTTTATCTGCTGCCAATCTTCGTCCGCTCACATTGCTGAATTTTGACTATAAGACAGCTGCTAGAGCGCTCAATAGCCGGTTGTCTTCTCTGCTTCGGGGTGTGATTGGTGCACATCAATGTTGTTTTCATGATAGATCTATTCTGACACCAGTAGCCGAATATCGGGATGTTGTCTCGGTTGCGGCGGTTACAAACGTACATTGTGCCTTTGCCTTCCTTGATTTTTATAAGGCTTTTGATCACGTCAGTCATGTGTTTTTAGATCGTGTTTTAGGTACAATAGGTTTTAACGCTTCATCACGTGGTGTTCTTGGCAATTTGTATAGGGGAATAACAGCTCGGGTGTCAGTCAATGGGCAGCTGACGCCGCCCATTGCTATCCGCCGCGGAGTGCCTCAGGGTAGTCCGCTCTCTATGTCTTTATTCGTATTGTCCCTGGAACCGCTGCTTCGGACTATTGCTCTCAAGCTTCAGGGTATGTCCCTCTCTGGTGGGAAGCTCTCTGTTAAGGCATATGCGGATGATGTCGTTGTTCTCCTCCGTCAACGTGATGATATCCCGTTGTTGAAAGGGGCGGTTGATGCATACTGTCGTGTCTCTGGAGCGCGTCTCAATCAGGGTAAATGTAAGTTCCTTGATATTCGAGGATTTCGCGATGCTGACGTCCCTTGGGCCACTTTTGTCGATCGCCATACGTCCTTGGGGATTATCATTGATCGGTGTCCTCTAAAAATGGCGGCTCTCAATTGGAAATCTGTCACCGAGAAGATACAGGGGGCTCTGATGGTCCATGAGCAGCGCTCTGCTACCATTTTGCAAAAAGTCAGAATTTTAGACACCTACGTTCTATGTAAAGCTTATTATGTTGCTCAGCTGTTCCCACTTCCCATGATGGTGGCGAAAAGGTTGCGCCAATTGTCTAGCAGGTTTATATGGAAGGGCCATCTATTCAAGTTACGTTACGAGGTAATGACGAAACCGCGTCTCTCCGGAGGCTTGGGCCTCTCTGACATTACTCGCAAGGCGTCTGCTTTGTACGTCCGCCGAACGACTCTAATTGTTACGCAAGAAGTGACTTCAATTACATCCAGGCTTTTTACTGTTGTGCGTCCGGAGAGCCTTGCTCCACCTGTCGATGTCGGACGCCTAAATTTTAAGTTGAAACACATTCGGGAATTTTACATTGCGGTGAGTTACCTCGGTGACGTCTTCTTGCGGCGACCGGTGCCAACGACCAAGGGCTTGATTGCCCGCTGGGAGGGGCTGGCCGGTCCCAATCCAATAGAACTGGCGTCTCCATCTGTGTCCTGGAGGAACGTCTGGAAGAACGTTAGTCTGCCGATCCACTCTATGGCCGTGGCGTCCACGTGGTATAGGGTAATAAATAATTTGGTTCCCACCAATGTACGACTGCACCGTATTGGTCTTTCTGACACGGACACCTGTACTCGGTGTGGTCTCCTGGATACCCTTGAACATCGATTCACCTGCTGTGGGCACCTTGCTAATTGGCGTTGGCTCAGGAAACAACTTGCTTTTGTCACTAGGTCTGCTGAAGCCGCTTATACTATTGACATCATCGTCCGGCCCGATTCTTCCTTTTTTCCGCGGACGAAGCTCCATACCGTAATGTGGTTGATTGGCCATTTCGTACATTTTGTCAACAGTTGTCATGAAGAGGATGGACACCTAGCGTTTCGGCAGTACATGCTTACTGCTTACTGGCAGCGCTTGCGATTGCCAGGCCTCCGAGATGATTTTGCCAATATGCTTAGCCTGACATTTGAAAGAGAGGGTGTTGGCTAAGGTCACCTGTGTGAGCCATTTTCTTTTACACTGTTTCTGGATTTGCCGCCTTTATATATGTTTCTTCTCTACACCAGGACTGAGTTTTCGTGTTTTAATCTTTATTTCAGTCAGCAGTCTACATTATATAGTCATGTTTTAGGATTTTAATTTCAGTACTGTAAAAAAAAAAAAAAAAAAGTGGTTAGGACATTGCGTTGTGGCCCCAATAACCCAGGTTCGAATCCTGGTCACGGCAATTTTGAAAGTTTTGCCTTGCTAAAAAAAAAAAAAAAAAAAAAAAAAAAAAAAAAAAGTGGCTAGGATACCTGGCTTTCACCTAGGAGGCCCGGGTTCGATTCCCGGTACCGGAACGGAATTTTTTCCACACGAATCGTGACAAGTTTGAGTTGTCCTAGCGGCCGTTTCCCGTCCTGCTCGCAATATAGCTACTGTTTCGTGACCGTCAGCAGAATATAGACTAGGGAAGCAGACACACGACGACCATAGAAATGGTGTATGGCTTCATGCCACCTGTTTCCAGCGTAGGGCTGAGCAACTCCATCTGCCGAGGCTCGTTAGCTCAGTTGGTTAGAGTGTCGTGCTAATAACGCGAAGGTCGTGGGTTCGATCCCCCCACGGGCCACCTCTCTTTTACTACTGCGAAAAGGCAGCGCCGATTTCAGCTGGCGAGTGTGATGAGCAAAAGATCACCACCCTGCGTGGAAGTTGACAGAGGATCCGAACCCGACTCGTCGGGAAGCACTACAGCATTCACTCGGCAATGGCCATAATATCTTGATCACACTGGTTCTCAACCGATAAAGAGAAAATAAAAGAAAATGTCCGATTGCCGGTGCGTAACAACTTAGGCCCTTGTCAGTACTTGGGCGGGTGAGCGCATGGGAACACAGGGCACTATTGGCAGTTCGTCGTGCTCCGGCACTCGGCCAGTGCACATCGCACGGTGACGGGCGGTAGCGCGTGCCAGTGTTTACGTCGCGAGCAGTGCTGCGGTGGAGAGCTGCGCAGCGTGTGCGAGCGCTGTTAACGTTTGTTTCTGTACCACTGTTGTAAGTAAGATGTCGACAATTAACAGAGCGAACAGCGTTCAGTTTGTTTTCGATCGTGCTGCCTTGCGACCGACGGCTTTCGAAATCCATGAGTGGATTTTTGAGGATCTGGAATTGCCGGAAGATATAGTCGACACGTTCCAGTTGGACTTTGTGCAGTACTCGTTATTGATCAAATTTATTTCGAGTGACACTTATGAGAAATTCGTTGAGGAGCATGCTGGGTGAGTCCATTTCGTCATAATGATGGGAGTATTAGCAATGTCCAAATCGTGCCTTCGGGATACGGAGTGAGAACCGTCAGGGTATTTAATGTGCCACCTGAGTGCCCTAATGACCTGATTGCCCGTTCTCTGTCACTGTACGGCGTTGTTTTGTCAGTTACCAATGAAAAATGGTCGAGTGCATATCGCTACCAAGTTAACAGCGGGGTGCGAAGTGTACGTGTGGACTTAAAAAAGCATATACCTTCGTATGTTGCCATTGGCGGCTGTCGTGCACAGGTAACTTATATTGGACAACCCCCTACCTGTTCGATCTGCCATTCAACAGAGCATCTGCGGATGAACTGTACACGTCGACGTCCATTTCAACTTCCACGGGAACGTCCTGCAGACGGTAGTGAAAAGCTTGTTCCGCTATTGAGTGAGGTAGTCGCGGGGACGGTACCACCACCTCGGCAGCCGGAACGTGTTAGCGAGGCGGAGATGCCAGTTCAGGTGGAATGCAGTGCTCAAGACATTTGCGGTAGGACGGACGTCGATCCGGCACCGTCATCCTCACCGGGGCAGTTACCGCTGGGTAACAACGATGCGCCAGCCACCTCTGAAACTAAGCCGTGTGAGATACAGGAGCGGGTGCAGATCAGTTTGCCTGAACCGCCCCTATCGGTAGAGACTGCAGCAGAAACGAAGAAAGGCCGCCGAAGGAGAAGCAAAGGGAATAGTAGCAAAGAGGAAAAGTCGGATGATTTGAGACCCGTACACATGTCAGAAAGTGGCAGCGAGACTGAACCTCAATCTTCTTGCTCCGTGCGCTGCGAGGACACTGCGAGACAAGAACGCATTCGTGAACAGACCAAACACCTGAAGGCAGTACTGAGCGCCGAGAGGGAACAGAGCACCGTCACGGCTAAGAGGAAGAGCGAACAGAGTAGCGAGCAGCTGCAGCAGCGCTCCCGCAGGAACTCGATGACGTCAGTCGCAGCCCCGCGTGGTGGTCAGGCGGATGCGACCACGTTGACACACTCAGCCGGCGGTGGCGGGCAGGGCGGCGCGCGCACCGCGAAGCACCCCGACAGCAATGAGCCGTGGTGGCAGCAGGACGAGGAGATGCAGCAGTAGCTGCTCTCGCGCATGACCATCGCGCTGCGACATTTCCACTCTCTGAGTACTCCAGACGTTCCCAACGAGTTTGATTCAAAGACGTCGAGAAGGACGATCCAACACAGAGCTCATTGTCCTCTGAACCATCATGTGCGATAGCCAAACCTACAACGTTACCACACTTAACGTCAATAGAATTCAAAGTGCGGTGAAACTCCGTTCGCTAACTGATTTCTTGCATGGTACCAGCGTTGACATTGCCCTCCTACAGGAGGTAGTCACAGTCTTAGAAGTGCCCGGTTACGTTCTCATTGATAACATCAATCTCCAGGATGCTGTAGGCACTGCCATACTTCTGCGTGACGGTATACCATTTACGGATGTTCAGCGGCTGCCTAGTGGTCGTGGCATTTCTCTTCGAGTGAATGGTGTGCAGATTGTTAACGTGTACGCTCCCTCAGGTAGCACTCATAAGAGAGATCGCTCAACATTTTATAAAAACGAGGTTCCCCTTCTTCTTAGCGCTTATCGTGCACATCTCATCCTCGGTGGTGACTTCAATTGTGTGCTTAACGACACAGACCAAACTCCTAACACGGACAGATGTATCGAACTTGAACATTTAATTCATGGCATGCGTCTTCACGATACATGGCAACAACTGCACGGTGAACGGGTAGCGTACACCTTCGTAACCAGTCATTCTGCCAGTCGGCTGGATAGGATCTATGTGTCCGAGGCCCTCCAGCGACACGCTGTGAACTGTGACATAGCTCCTGTCAACATCTCCGACCATTGTGCGTATCAGTGTTACCTTAACCTACACCGCCAGCGAATATACCGCGGGAAAGGCTACTGGAAATTGAATGTCAGCCTTCTGCAGGATGCCCAACTTGAAGAGGAGGTGAACATAACGTGGCAACAGCTCCAGCGGCAACGACGTCGTTACGATAGCGCTCTCCAGTGGTGGACTCAGTGTGCTAAACCTAAATTACGCCTCACCCTCATGAGTTACGCCCGACAAAAAAGCTTTTGGCAGAAACAGACTATTGAGTTTTATTATCGCTGTTTGAGAGAACTGTACAGTCGCGCTAACAATCCTTCTCGCGATATCGACATAAAGATCAAACGATATAAAGCGAAAATCACGGCGATACAACGCCAACAAATGCAAGGCATCATCGTGCGAGCCCTCCCCAAGGACGTTGCCGCCGAAGAACGGGCCTCTCTGTACCACATCCTGAGAACGACGAAACGGTGTAAAGCCATGTTGATTGAAGCCGTCGTTGATGACGCTGAGAATGCCATCACGAAGCAACGTGACATCATCTCGCACGTCTAGGACTATTATAGTCAACTTTACAAGAAGCAAGCCGTTGATGAACACTCGTGCGACGATTTTCTTAGGACCTTGAGCTGTCGCTTGTCACAACACGATACTGCAAATCTGGAATCTCTTTTCACAGAGGACGAAATCCGATTGGCGGTCCACAGTGCAAAGAAAGGGAAGTCACCAGGACCCGACGGTCTCAGCGCTGAGTTTTACCAGCGTTACTGGAACCTCCTCGGTCCGACACTCCTCGAGATAGCGAATGAACTCTGGCACCTGGAAGTTATACCCAAGGCATTTACGGAAGGTATCATCCTGCCCTTACCGAAAAAAGGGAACAGCAAGAAGGTCGAAAACATGCGACCCATCACACTCCTGAATGCCGATTTCAAAATCATCACCAGATCGATTAAGCTAAGGATGCAAACCGTTCAGTGCAGTCCAAGGCCGAAGTGCAATCTCAGCAGCCTGCGATTTGAGGGACATCGTCTGTTCGTATGCTGAAACCAAAGGACAGGGCGCTCTGATCTTTCTAGATTTTGAGAAGGCTTATGACCGTGTACGTCATGACTTCCTCTTTAAAAGCATGAAGAAACTAGGTTTTGGACTTCATCTCATAGAATTAATTCGCAAACTTACTACAAACGCCTCTTCACGGATTCTCATTAATGGCCATTTTACAAAAGAAGTTTCCATTGAGCAATCCGTCCGCCAAGGATGTCCTCTGTCAATGATTTTGTACGCCATTGCAGTGGAGCCGCTACTGAACAACTTGGCGCATAGCGGGATCGGACTTAGCGTCGAGTCTGTCACTATCCCATGCATTGCGTATGCTGACGATGTATGCGTAGCTGTGTCATCATCGCAACAACTTATGTCAGCGGAAACTCTTTTACAAACATTCACGTTTCTTTCAGGAGCAATACTCAATAGAACTAAAACCACAGCTTTGCAGATCGGTGGCGGTATCTGAGACATATCCCATGTTACCTGGTGCAAGGTCAAGGATTCTCACACAACCCTCGGTGTTACTTTTGAGGCCAAACCAGACAAATTCCTGACGAAGAACTGGTCACACATGCTTAATAAATTACGTGCTGCTTTGATACTTCACTCCGACCGTGACTTGAACATACTACAGAAAGTTAAGACCATCGAGATCGCCATTACGAGCAAGATGACTTATTTGGCGCAAATTCTTCCCATCTCCGACCATCTAGCCAAGAGTATACAACAAGCGTTATGTTGGTTTCTTTTTAGGGGGCACATTTTCAAAGTTCAATTCGATACCTTAACCTTACCTTCGTTCAAAGGTGGCCTTAACCTCATTAAAGTAGACAAAAAATGTGTCACCCTGCTCCTAAATCGCATCAGGAAGGAGTTCCGTACCCGGAGGACCAGTATCATCACAAACCTCGTTCAGCGGTGGAAGCCTCATAGCCTTGACCCACCCGTTAATATCGCCGGCATTCCATTTTCTTACCGACATGTGCGACTGTACTACATGGAAATGAGCTACATTCGACACAACATCGTCGATAACGGAAGCCTTACGAACAGGAAGCTTTATGGCCTTCTCATGACAACAAACCACAGGAATCGTCTCGAAGAAAAACATCCACATACACATTGGAGTATAGTATGGCGGAATGTGCACAGCGACGTGTTACCGTCACGCGTCATAGCCGACTGGTATCTAACAGTCAACGGTAAAGTAGCAACGAATGAAAAGCTACATAAAATTGGCCTTCATCCAACGCCCAACTGTGACGCATGCGGAAGGGTCGATACGCTTCTTCATAGGTTCACGTGCGGACATGCAGAAGAAATTACTACATTTCTTCGTCAACGATTGTCGGTGATAGACCGTACGACGCCCTGTGGTGTAGATCTTTTAGAGGTCATTCAGCCACAAAAACTGAGATATCCACGAGCAAAAAAACAACGCTGCAACGTGGATCATGGGCCACACATTACCGTTTATTATGCAGAATAGGCATGCTACTTTCCTCGACTATTATTCTTACTTAGAAATTGAACACTTTAAAATGAGACAACACTGTGACTACAGGAGGATATTTGGAAATATGCTGATCATCATAATTAACGGTTAAATGCTTCAAATACAATATTTCGGATCGCAGAGGTTGCCAGTGACCTGTATATATGAATCCCATTTGCTTCCTGGGACTTTAGTGCTTGTCGGATTTTACGATACTATTCAGATGCTCACCAATGCAGAAGGCATTTTTTCTTTCCCATTTTCGTTTTCACATTTCCCTTCTCTCGCAGAGCGGCGGAACAACCTTCCTTCAATTATGAAGTGATAGTCTTGTGCATCATAAAAATTTCTGTTTACTACTTGGCCAAAAAAAAAAAAAAAAAAAAAACCACCACAAGAAGACATTTCATTTCTTATACTGCGCTACGGCGGGCTAGCAATGATACACACTTTGTTCATTCTATTCTTATTACAAATTGGAGAAAAAGTGGTGTAGGGGTAACGTCTAGAGAAAAAAAAAGAAAACAAAGCATCGGTGGCTCAGTGGTCAGGGCCGGCACGGTAGCTCAGCGTGTTCGGCCAGAGAGCCAGTTGACCTCTGCAATAAAAAACTGAGTGGAAGGATCAACCTCCGAACTTGAACAAGATGTCTTGCGACGTCCGCAACGACCGAACGCAAGGATCAATAATGAACAAAAATGAAAAAAAGAAAAAAAAAAGTGGTAGAATGCTCACCTGCCACGCGGGCGGCACGGGTTCGATTCCCGGCCGAGGCATTATTTTGCTTCTCTCGCGATAATGCTGCTGTGTGGCTTGCGCGCTTGACATGCATGATCCACAAGAATGTATATCTGGATTCCCTTGAGAAGAACCGAGAACGCAGCACTCGCGGGTCCCCACTAGGACGCTCGCAACATGTTCTACAGACTAGCGTCGGCCTGGCCTCACAAGTTGCTGTGTCCGGGTGCCTCCGAGGCACTGAACTTTAACGACAAGGAGTGCTGCCAATCGTTGCAACAGCTGCAGCAACACCGCGATCAACTGGGCCGGCAGTGCACGTGTAGCAACAGAACACGTTATCCAGGAAGTACAGTGTCTCTACGTCTAATATTGGGTAAGGTGTTTACCCAGTTTCCAGGACCAGTGGTGCACCCGTGCCTCGGTAGCGCAGTAGGCAGCGCCTAAGTCTCATAATCTTAAGGTCGTGAGTTCGATCCTCACCCGGGGCATTTAATTTCCTGTGACTGATGGTGGTGCTGTTACTAGGGCGCCAACGTATTTCTTGTTTGTTGTCCACAACGTTTCAACGCTTCAGCGGGAAATTGTTTACTTCCTGTTATTGCTACTTACAGCTTCCCTTTTCCTCTTCTCCCAGCAGAGCATGAAGCGAAAAGCATTGCTGTGTGACGTTTGAGGTGTGCGCCTTGCCAGTCAGTATGCGCTAAGATGCTCGCAAAGAGAGCAGGGCGCCGACGCGGGACTCGACACGAAACGCGACAAGCGACGGTCCGACCCGTGGGAGAAACGCCCACGTCGCGTGTGGTCTAGTGGCTAGGATACCTGGCTTTCACCCAGGAGGCCCGGGTTCGATTCCCGGTACCGGACCGGAATTTTTTCCACACGAATCGTGACAGGTTTGAGCTGTCCGAGCTGCCGTTTCCCGTCCTGCTCGCAACATAGCTACTGTTTCGTGACCGTCAGCAGAATATAGACGAGGGAAGTAGACACACGACGACCACAGAAATGGTGTATGGCTTCATGTCACAAGTTTCCAGCGTAGGGCTGAGCAACTGCATCTGGCGAGGCCCGTTAGCTCAGTTGGTTAGAGCGTCGTGCTAATAACGCTAAGGTCGTGGGTTCGATCCCCCCACGGGCCACTACTCTTTTACTACTACGAAAAGGCAGCGCCGATTTCAGCTGGCCAGTGTGATGACCAAAAGATCATCAGCCTGCGTGGAAGTTGACAGAGGATCCGAACCCGACTCGCCGGGAAGCGCTACAGCATTCACTCGGCAATGGCCATAATATCTTGAATACACTGGTTCTCAACCGATAAAGAGAAAATGAAAGAAAATGTCCGATGTCCGATTGCCGATGCGTAACAACTTTCAGTACTTGGGCGTGTGAGTGCATGGGAACACAGGGTACTGTTGGCAGTTTTACTTCCTATTTTTCTTTCTCCTTTGTTTTCGGAGCTACAGCCTGATTCGGTCAGGGAGACGCCACCGTGAAATGAAGGGGGCGTGCTGTGTGTCCATCGCCTCGCCTCTCCTCTCCTCACCTCACCTCTCTCAGTCGTTTCTCGTGCTTGTCGTTTTGATACAGGCCGATTTGAGAGCGTCAGCTCTCGCGTTCGCTGAGACAAGTCGTTTGTCGAGACAAGTGACAAGTCGAGACAGGTCGAGTCCTTCAACGTGAGTACCATGTCGACAATTACTAGGGCAAACACTGCACAGTTTGTGTTCGATAGAAATGCTTTGCGGCCCACCGCTTTTGAAATCCACGAATTTACATTTTAAGATTTGAAAATCCGGAAGATGTAGTAGACTCGTTTCAATTGGATTTCGTGCTATATTCGCTACTTTTGAAGTTGTTTTCCGGCGACATCTGTGAAAAATTTATTGAAAAATTTGGCGGAGTGCGTAAATTTAGGCATGTCAATGGCACAGTCAGTTATGTGCAAATTGTGCCCTCAGGTTATGGTGTTAGGACTGTTCGAGTATTTGATGTGCCTCCTGAATGTGGCAATGATTTAGTTGCACGTGCTCTAACTCAGTACGGCGTGGTCTTGTCGGTAGTTAACGAAAAGTGGTCTAGTGGGTACCGATACCAGGTTAATAGCGGCGTACGAAGTGTACGCATTGACTTAAAGAGACATATTCCATCTTACGTTATGATTGCGGGCTGTAGGGCTCGAGTGACATATCGGCCAGCCACCCACGTGCTCAATTTGTCATTCAATTGAGCATTTACGTGTAGATTGTCCCCGTAGACAACCCGTGCAGCTCCCACGTAGTGACGCTGCGCCTACTGGCGGCCACTTTGTGCCACTAATGAGTGAAATAGTAGCGGGCACTGTACCACAACCCCGACCTGCCGACGCCATTCGTGCTGAGGACGTACCAAGTGAGGTGAATGTTACTGTCGACGCACCACAGGACCAGATGGAGGACGCTCCCATTTTGTCCTCGGCTGTGGTAGAGTCGGATTCAGTTAATAAGGAGATCCCAGAGGTTTCGGATAATACATCCATTGCTATTTCGGAAGAGATGGACACCTCCTTACCACCGCCTCTTCCGCCTGAAGAGGTTCGCCTCGCACCGAGGAAAGGGCGTACAAAGAAAAGTAAAAATGAGGGTACTAGGCGCCAGCAGTCTGATGATTTACCGAGCACCCCTGTATCAGAGAGTGAGAGTGAGTTCAGACATCTTGCCCCCCTCCCTCTGAAAGTTCCGAGCTCCAGGAGCGTATAAGGGAACAAACAGCACATCTCAAGCTTTGCTTAAATACGGCGCGCGAACAGGGTGCGCATGCTGCGAAGCGCAAAAGCGAGCAAAGTAGCGAGCAGCTGCCGCAGCGCACACGCAGGCATTCGGCGACGTCGGCCGCCGGTACAGCCACAACACAGCGGACGAGGCCACGTACACAGATACCGCTCGCGGTCGCGCCCAACAGACCGACAGACCAGCGCAAGACGCCCTGGTGGAAGCAGGAGGAGGAGGACTACTCTGGATCCCATTAGCGGCTTTTTACTCTGACCTGCTGCAATTCGTGCCCAGTTTACCTGAGACGTTATGTTACGCTGTTCCTGCACGCTGAAAGTTATTTTCTGCACAGTGTTGTCCAGGAGTTATGTTATGCATTGCAGCGCTTCTTGACAATTTTATTGGTGTGCTTAAGACGCAACATCTGCGGCTTCCGTTTCTTATTTTTCTTGCTCATACTTGAGTGTCTGTGATTTAAATGGCCGTCGCTCGTCAACATCTAAAGATTTTCTCAGTTTTATCACTCAATGTAAATCGCATAATAGCTGCGCATAAAATAATAAGTTTTATAGACTTTTTAACTTTGGGAGGCTACGACGTTGCATTGCTCCAAGAAGTCACTGTTAAGCACTTCAATAACGTCCGTGGCTACGATGTCATCTACAACATTAATGTTGAAGGTACTTGTGGCACCGCGATCCTTTATGAAACTGTATTGCAACCAACTAACGTTCAATTTTTACCGAATGGCCGCCTACTTGCGTATACCTTCCAGGATGTTACGTTTATTAATATTTACGCGCCGAGTGGCACCGACCACAAACGTGCTCGATCTGTCTTTTTTAATCAAGATGTGGTTCCGTTCTTTGCGTCGACCCGCTATGTAGTAGTCGGCGGAGACTAACTGTGTTACTGCCGCAGCCGATCAATTTCCAACAGCTACCACGTGCCCGGAACTTTGTCAACTAATTGTGACCAGTGATTTGATCGATGTTTGGCGTCATTTTCATCCTGCCACAACGCAGTACACACATTTCTATCAGAACGGTGCCAGCAGAAGCGATCGAATTTATGTGTCGCGGCCACTTCAAACCTGTCTTCAGAGAGTGGCGGTACATTCCGTCGCTTTTAGTGATCTCTGCGGTGTTGTGTGTGACGTGCAATTACTGGTAAATAGGAAGGCGCCACCTTCCCGTGCTTGGAAACTCAATACACGCCACCTCTCTGCCGCCCGTTTACGTTGCGAGATTCAGAATGTGGCAGCTTTGTTCCGAAAAACGGGGAAATTATACCTCGGTCTCACAATGGTGGGTCGACTTAGCCAAACCGCAGTTGCGTAATGTTGCGATGCGGTATGCAAGGGAGGCGTCGTTTTGGGAGAGGCGCACAATTGCCTTTTATCAGGAGTGCCTCCAAGATGCGCTTGATGCACCCGTGGCGCCGGATCAAAACTTACGCGCACATTTAAATGGACTTAAAAATAAGATACTCCAACTCCAAAAGGCGAAAGGACTTCTGATCCGGAGCCGACCGCTGTGTGAAACGATTGAAGAGGTGCCAACGCTTTACCACTTGGCACGCGAGAAACGGTTGGCGCGGAGGAAAGTCATTACCGCTCTAATCACGGACACTGGTGATCGTCTCACGGCGAAGCATGAGATCGTTCCCCACGTCTCCGACCATTTTAAGAGATTGTTCGGACGGACTGCTGTCGACGATGTAGCACTTTCGTTTCTGTTAGATGAATTGGGTACTGTCATCTCCGACTCTGACCGACAGTCGCTGGATGAGATGTCACAGGACGATGTGAAAGACGTGTTGCGTTCGTTTCGTCTTGGGAAGTCTCCAGGTCCAGATGGTCTTCCCATAGAATTTTACCTGGCTTATTGGGATATTTTCGGTGAGACATTGACGATCATGATAAATGAAATTGTTCGTGCTGCTGCTGTCCCTTCGAAGTTCGTTGAAGGGCGTATCGTATTAATTTCGAAGACACCGACAGCATGCCGTGTTGAGGCGTTACGCCCTATCACACTTTTAAATACAGATTATAAACTGGTGCACGATGCCTCGCAACGAAACTCAATGTGGTCATGGACAAGGTCATCAGTCCCTTCCAGTCGTGTGGTGTGCAACGCCGAAGCATTTTTCACGCTGCGGCTTCATACCGAGACGTGGTCGCGTACGCAGCCATTAATGACCTGTCCGCTGGCATTCTCTCCATCGACTTTGCCAATGCATTCGACCGTATCGGGCACGATTATCTTCTGTCCGTCATGACAAAACTGGGGTTCGGCGGCCACTTTCTCGATGCTATACGGAATCTTTTAACGTCGGCGACGTCAGTAATTGTCATCAATGGTTGGCAGTCGCCGCCCATTCCTATTACAAGATCGGTCAGACAGGGCTGTCCTTTATCAATGCTCCTATTTGTCATTGCGCTCGACCCGTTTTTGCGCGCAGTCGGTCGAATCATTGAAGGTGTCCAGCTCTGTCACGTCTCTCTCAAATGTGCTGCCTATGCTGACGACGTGGGACTTTTCATGGGGCGGGCACATGACTTGGACAGAGTTCGCGATGTTCTGACATTGTACGAACGTGCCTCTGGCGCCGTTCTGAATACGCGGAAAACTGTATTGGTACCACTGGGTCGTCGGGGACTGTCTGCTGAACGGGACTGGTTCCGTGTTGTGCGCACCCACAAAATTTTAGGACTCGACATTGCAGCGTGCCCACAAAAAATGCAAGTTTTAAACTGGAGGCGCATTCTTGGCACTGTGAAGGCCCTATGTCGCAGCCACTCAGGTCGCCGACTCAACTTACATCAACGTGGGGCTGTCATTAACACATTCATCTTATCGAACGCGTGGTACATCGCCCAACTGCTTAGTGTTCCGAAGCCGATCGGGAGGGCGATTTCGCAGGCAGTCTACTGGCTCCTGTGGCGGCATGAAATTTTTAAAGTCAAGGCTTCGACCTGTGTCATCGACAGGCAGCTGGGCGGCCTCGGTTTCACCGACGTTCCACGCAAATGTGGCGCTCTGCTCGTCCACCGGACAGCCAACCTGCAGTCCGACAACCCGGCAGGAAGCACCGCGGCACTCCTGGAGCTCTACCGCCCACGCTCTGAAGCGGCGCCCGTCTCTCTCGCGGCCATCCCGTATAAGATGTCCTACATACGGGAGTACTTTTTAACGAGGAGCTACGCTCTGTCAACGGCTACCGACAGACACAGGACCGCCCGCGGACTCTACGTTGCCCTGACTGGACAACCTCCGCGTCAAACTGGTGTTCCGGAACCCCACGGTGGAATGGGTGAATGTGTGGGCAAACATCAACAACCCGGTGTTGCCGTCGGACATGAGTGCGCTCTGGTTTAAGATCGTCAACAACACCCTAGCGACGAACCAGCGGCTTGCCGACATTCATCTCCTTCCCTCTGCCAACTGTGGTAGATGTGGTGCTGTGGACACACGGGAACATCGTTTTGAGTGTGCATCGGTGTCGACGGTATGGCGGCTGTGTCAACGAATGGTCGCCCACATTAATAGAACGCCTCCTCACCTTGTGACTGTTCGTCGTGTGATAGTGCCTAACTTCAAAGCTTTCCCGCGGACGAAAAATAACGCCACTGTCTGGATCTTAGGGCATACGATTTATGCCCTTATCGATATGGCCGTCACTGATACTGTGATTTACGTGGATTATTTGTTGGCCCAGTATATGACACTGAAGGATTGCGTTCAATTTCGCGAATTGTTTGCGAATTTTTTGAAGGCGGCCTTGGATTACGGCTATGAAATGGAACTGCGGCAAACACCTTGAACTGAGATTTCCTGAGCTGACGCGTTCCATTTTTTAATTTCTTTTTCCTTCTTTTATTTGTTTTATTTGTGTTATGGTTGGTTTTTTTTTTTTTTTTTTTTTTTTTTTTTTGTGGTTTTAGGGCGCAAAACTTCTATGGTCATTAGCGCCCAGCCCGTGACTTAAGACAGTAAGAAACCGAAATTTAAAACCAGCAGCAAGGGGAACAAAGTCAGAAAATTGGAGAAACTAAAAATAGAAGACTGCTTAAAAATCCACTACAGAAAGGGGGTGATTGTCCCCAAAAAAAGCGTCAAATGACTGACGTCATTTCACTGTCACTAATAAACTGGAGAACGCGGTCGGCGGAGCGCGTGTCATCTGCTAAAATCGACGATAGATCAGGCGATAGCTGTAGACGGAAGCGTAATGGATTAAAATAGGGGCATTCAATTAAAAGGTGTCTTACCGTCCACAGCTGAGAGCAGTGGGGACAGAGTGGGGGAGGATCGCCGCTTAAAAGATGTCGATGGCTAAAACGACAGTGCCCTATCCGGAGTCTAGCTAAAATTACCTCCTCCCGACGACGCGTTCGGGAGGAAGAGGTCCAAGCGCAAGGAAGGGCTTTCACTTCCCGCAATTTATTACAGGAAAGTGCCGACCAATGGGCATGCCATAATTGAGCAACATGGCGACATAAATCGTTCCGAAGATCGGTGAAGGGAAGCGACTGAATAGCTGGCCGAGGAAGAGAGACTGCGGCCTTGGCCGCTACATCGGCCGCCTCATTCCCACAGATACCAGCGTGTCCCGGGAGCCAGAGGAACGCCACCGAGACGCCCCTCAGGTGAAGCAAGCGCAGACAGTCCTGAATCCGGTGGACCAGAGGGTGCACAGGGTAAAGAGTTTGGAGACTGAGGAGAGAGCTGAGAGAATCTGAGCAGATAACGTACTGTATCCGCTGATGGCGGCGGATGTAGTGGACAGCCTGGAGAACAGCGTAAAGCTCCGCAGTATAAACCGAATACTGGCCGGGAAGCCGAAAGCGATTTGGGGTGTCGCCAACAATATAGGCACTCCCTACACCTAACGATGTTTTCGAGCCGTCGGTGTAAATAAATGTGGCGTCCGTCATTTCTGCACATAGAGCAGCAAATGCCCGACGATAAACAAGTGTAGGGGTACCATCTTTGGGAAATTGACAAAGGTCACGGAGCAGGCAGATCCGGGGACGGAGCCAAGGCGGTGCTGTACCCCAAGTGGTCAGGAAGGTTTTAGGAAAGCGGAAGGAAAGAGAATGGAGCAGTTGACGGAAGCGGACTCCCGGGGGTAGTAGGGAGGAGGGGCGGCCTGCATACCCTACATCAAAGGAGGCGTCGAAAAAAAGGTCGTGGGCTGGATTAGCAGGCATGGAAGACAGGCGGCTAGCGTAACGACTCAGGAGGACTGCTCGCCGATTGGACAGCGGAGGTTCAGCAGTCTCAGCATAAAGGCTTTCCACAGGGCTAGTGTAAAAAGCTCCAGACACTAAACGTAATCCACGGTGGTGGATAGAGTCGAGACGCCGAAGAATAGACGGCCGAGCAGAGGAGTAGACTATGCTTCCATAATCCAATTTCGAGCGCACTAAGGCGCGATAGAGGCGGAGAAGGACCACTCGGTCCGCTCCCCAGGAGGTACCATTCAGGACACGGAGGGTGTTAAGTGATCGCAGACAGCGAGCCGAAAGATAGGAAACGTGGGAGGACCAGCATAGTTTTCTGTCAAACATAAGACCCAAGAATTTAGCGACGTCTGAAAACGGAAGGTTGACAGGACCGAGATGTAAGGAGGGCGGAAGAAACTCCGTACGTCGCCAAAAATTGACACAAACGGTCTTACTGGGTGAAAAACGGAAGCCAGTTTCGATGCTCCACGAGTGGAGGCGATCGAGACATCCTTGAAGACGTCGTTCAAGAAGGCTGGTCCGTTGAGAGCTGTAGTAGATCGCAAAATCGTCCACAAAGAGGGAGCCCGAGACATCAGGAGGGAGACAATCCATAATTGGATTTATGGCGATGGCAAACAGTACAACACTCAGCACGGATCCCTGGGGTACCCCGTTTTCTTGGGAGAAGGTACGGGAGAGAGTAGTGTTCACCCGTACCCGAAAAGTGCGCTCTGCCATAAATTCGCGAAGAAAAAGGGGCAGCCGGCCTCGAAAGCCCCAAGAGAACAGTGTGCGGAGGATGCCTGTCCTCCAACAGGTATCGTATGCTCGCTCCAGATCAAAAAATATTGCTACCGTTTGGCGTTGCCGGAGAAAATTGTTCATGATATAAGTGGAGAGAGCGACAAGATGGTCAACTGCAGAACGATGCTTCCGAAATCCGCATTGGGCTGGTGTTAAAAGGCTGCGGGATTCCAGCCACCAAGCTAAACGGTAATTCACCATACGCTCCAAAACCTTACAGACACTACTCGTGAGAGAAATGGGGCGATAGCTAGAGGGGAGATGTTTGTCCTTTCCAGGTTTCGGAACGGGAACGACAATAGCTTCCCGCCACCGTCTGGGAAAAGTGCTGCCGGTCCAAATTCGATTATAAAGGCGAAGGAGGTAACGCAGACTATGGGTGGATAAATGCAGCAACATTTGGACATGGATACCATCCGGTCCTGGGGCGGAGGAGCGAGAAGATGAGAGGGCATGTTTGAGTTCCCGCATGGAGAAAACGGTATTGTAGCTTTCGTGATTTTGGGAGGAGAAAGCAAGAGGTCGCACTTCCGCTGCACGTTTCTTCGGGAGAAACGCTGGCGGGTAATTTGAAGAGCTCGAAATCTCAGCAAAGTGCTGACCCAACGAGTTAGAAATTGCGACGGGGTCCACTAAGGTATCATGTGCGACAGTGAGCCCAGAAACCGGGGAGAAACTAGGCGCGCCTGAGAACCGTCGAAGCCGACTCCAAACTGCCGAGGAGGGAGTGAAGGCGTTAAATGAGCTAATAAAGAATTTCCAGCTTGCCTTCTTGCTATCGCGGATGACACGACGGCATCGCGCACGGAGCTGCTTATAGCGGATACAGTTGGCCAAAGTAGGATGGTGACGGAAAATGCGAAGAGCACGTCGCCGCTCACGTATTGCGTCACGGCATGCCTCGTTCCACCAAGGAACTGGGGGGCGCCGGGGCAATTCGGAGGTGCGTGGTATTGAACGTTCCGCAGCTGTAAGGATAACGTCGGTAATGTGTGTGACCTCATCGTCGACGCTGGGAAAGCGACGGTCATCGAATGTCGCGAGAGACGAAAAAAGTGTCCAATCGGCTTGGGCAAACTTCCAGCGTCGCGGGCGCATATATGGCAGTTGAGGCTGCAGTCTGAGGACACATGGAAAGTGGTCACTCGAGTGTGTATCATCAAGGGCGAACCATTCGAAGCGCCGAGCTAGCGGAACAGTACCGACCGCAAGGTCCAAATGAGATAAGGTTGTCGTGGAGGCAGACAAAAATGTGGGGACCCCAGTGTTGAGGCAAACTAGATCCGCTTGGTGGAAGACGTCTAGCAATACGGAGCCACGTGGACAAGGGTGTGGAGATCCCCAAAGCGGGTGGTGGGCATTGAAGTCCCCAACCAGCAAATAGGGGGGTGGAAGCTGACCAAGAAGATGAAGGAGATCAGCTCGTGCCAGTGGTGTGGACGATGGAATGTATACAGTACAAAGAGAGAACGTGTATCCGGAAAGTGAAAGACGGACGGCGACAGCTTGGAAGGAAGTGTTTAAGGGGATTGGGTGATAATGGAGAGTATCACGGAGAAGAATCATGAGTCCTCCATGGGCTGGAGAGCCTGCAACAGAGGGGAGATCATATCGGACAGACTGAAAATGAGGGAGAACAAAGCGGTCATGGGGACGCAGCTTTGTTTCCTGAAGACAGAAGATGACCGGCGAGTAGGAGCGTAAGAGGACCGACAATTCATCCCGATTGGCTCGAATGCCGCGGATATTCCAGTGGATAATGGACATGGGGTGAAAAGAGAATGGAGGAATGTGACCAAAGTTGCTGTCAACTCAAAGACTGCTCGGAGCTAGCAACCGACAGCATGGAATGGCATTCAGCCGAAGGCAGAAGATCCTGATCCATAAGTTGGTCAGGATCAGTCCCTGCCACCAGCGATCGGCCGGTTGACCGGCCACCAGCAGTGCGCCTCGGCGACACAGAAGATGGCCGAGGGCGATTTCCGCCAGGTGGTGCTGTAGAGGGGGCACGCCTTGGCGGAGAAGGAGAGGAACTGGGTTTCTTTGTAGCCTTCTTGGAAGAATGTTGTTTAGAGGAAGGAGGAACCGATGGTTGTGAAGCTGCGGTCCGTAAAAACTCTTCACGAGTATGCTCTTTTTTGGAAGACTTGGCGTCCGACTTTTGGGCTCGAGATGTAGCAGAACCCGACGAAGGGTGAGCCAGAGAGTGGGCAGGCGAAAGTGGTGAGGTTGAACGAGCGATCTTTGCGCTGGCCGATCTGACGACCGTGGTACTAAAGGTGAGGTCGCAAGTCTGCGTGGCCGCCTCCTTTGTTGGCCGAGGAGAAGCAAGGACAGTGCTGTATTTTCCTGTCTGAGGCACGGTGGGCTTGCGACTGGCGAATAATTTTCGAGCAGCAAAGGTCGACACCTTTTCCTTCACCCTTATTTCCTGGATGAGCTTCTCATCCTTAAAAACGGGGCACTCTCGAGAGGAAGCAGCGTGGTCACCCATACAGTTGATGCAGCGAGGGGATGGAGGTGGACAAGCACCCTCATGGGCATCCGTGCCACACGTAACACATTTGGCTGGATTGGAACAGGACTGGCTGGTGTGATTGAACCGCTGACATCGATAGCAACGCGTAGGGTTTGGGACGTAAGGGCGAACGGAAATTATCTCATAGCCTGCTTTGATTTTCGAAGGGAGTTGAACTGTGTCAAATGTCAAGAAGACAGTGCGGGTGGGAATGATGTTCGTGTCAACCCGTTTCATTACTCTATGAACTGCCGTTACGCCCTGGTCAGACAGATAGTGCTGAATTTCTTCGTCAGACAATCCATCGAGGGAGCGTGTATAAACGACTCCACGCGAGGAATTCAAGGTACGGTGCGGTTCCACCCGGACAGGGAAGGTGTGGAGCAGAGTAGTACGCAGCAATTTTTGTGACTGGAGGGCACTGTGTGTTTCTAACAACAGGGTGCCATTCCGTAATCGGGAACAAGACTTTACAGGACCTGCTATTGCATCGACTCCTTTCTGGATAATGAAAGGGTTGACCGTGGAGAAGTCGTGACCTTCATCAGACCGAGAAACAACAAGGAACTGTGGCAACGATGGAAGAATCGTCTGTGGCTGAGACTCAGTATGCTTACGTTTGTGACTAGACTTAGTGGAAGGTGAGGAAACCATTGCGGAAGAATCCCCCATGATTACCGGCGTCTCCGATGGCGCGCTCCTCCCTTGTGGGGGCCCTCTCTGAGGGCACTCCCGCCTTAGGTGATTGTTCACACCTCAGGTCACACCTCCCGACAAACGGACGGAGGGACCAATCGGCACTTTCGGAAGGTATCAGCTCGGGTAATCACCCCTCCCTGGGCCTGGCCTTCACCAGGGGGTACGTACGTGTCCTACCTGTCTACCCGGGGCGGGGAATTACGCGTTACCCCGTCACCGGCTACGCATGGAAGTGCGTGGGTCGGCCTTCAGACACGCACAGGGAGGAAGAAAGAGAAAGGGAAAGGAAAGAAGAAGGGGTCTCAAACGCCGCAGCGGAGAAAAGGGTAAAGAGAAGAGGTAAGAAAAGGAGAAGGACAAAGGGAGGAAGAAGACATACAAGCAAGGAAGAAGAAGAATGCGGTACATTTACAAGCGTCCGTCTCCGGACGTAGGCGCAAACCATACTCCCAGAGGGGGAGAAAGTGAAGGAAAGAGCCAGAGGTGAGGGGGGGGGTGAAGACAGGGGATGGGGAAGGATGCGGAAAGGGAAGGTATGCAGCCCGGAAAGGAAGGAAGGCCACATTAGCTCGGGGCCCCGTGCTCGCTACGCACGTATCCACAAAAGAGTTGTGGATCCCCTGGGGGGTGTTATGGTTGGTGACTTGTGCCACAACCACACTACGGGTCGTTCTGGTTTTATCTCCAAGGGAGGAGTGTCCTTTTACTTTTGAGGAATTTTATTTTGTTCACAAGACTTCATGGGTATTTTAGAAGATACAGCCTGTTTGTGTGGAACATTCATAGCTGCAGAAGTGTTTTTTTCCAGTCTCTTAATTTCCGTTCCCGGACTGTCGCGATTTCATTTTATTACTTTGAGGTGATTTCCATTTCGTTCGTGTGATGCGCACATCGACGTAAACTTTCAGTTGTGAAGTTGTGCAGCGTTGACGCCTCTTTTTTAACAACTCTCTGCTACATCAAAGAGACTGCCGCTCGTCAAGAAGGAGAAGTATTTTATTTTACGTGGAATGGTTTTAGTTGCAATACGAGCAGAAGATTTGAACCAGCGGAGGACAGAAGACCGTCCACGAAATCCGCGATACCATTACTTTTCGTTCTTCGTTTTTCTGTGGAAAAAGACACCATACCATCTGAGAAGACTATGATTTTGTTTTACGTTATTCCTCTGTTCAACGAAGTTCGACAGTCCAGCAAATATAGCGTTGAAGCTCGCCGAAGAAGGCATATTTTGGTGAGAGTAAGGAGGGCTATAAGGGGAGTTGGGAGGCCCTAAAAAAAGTGGTAGAATGCTCGCCTGCCACGCGGGCGGCCCGGGTTCGATTCGCGGCCGATGCATCATTTTGTTTTTTCTCTGATACTGGAGCTGCGTGTCTTTCGCACTCTAAGTGCGTGAACCTTGAGAATGAACCGCGGGATTTCCGTGTGGAAATAATCAAACATGCAGCGCGCACGACTGCTCGTTTGGACTGTTGTGTGCTATTGTACATACTGGCGTCGGCCCAGCATCGCAAGTTGCCTGTCGCGCCGGGAATGCACGTGTAGTAACAGAAAAAATGAGCCAGGAAGTGCAGACTCTCTACCACTGGTATTTGATACTTACCGCGATTCCAGAATGTGTGGCGATCACCTGCCTCGTTAGCGCAGTGGGCAGCGCGTAAGTCTCGATCTTAAGGTCGTGAGTTCGATCCTCACCCGGGGCATTTAATTTACTTTCGTTCACACCTAAATTGACGGCTCTGGGGTTGCGAAGGAGCGAAACACTTTGTGGTTTCTTATCCACAAGGCTTCAACGACTCAGCGTGAAAATGTTTACTTCCCGTTATTACTACTTGCAGTTCTTTTGTAAAATTTTCAAGAAAAAAAAGTACTAGTAATAAAACTGAATTTCGTATGATGTAACACGTAAAGTCACACAATGTACGACCTGCTATATAATGATAGGCACCAGGTCTTTAGTAGCAAAATAAGTAAATAAATGTTACTACTTACAGCTTTGCTTTTCCTCCTACTCCAGTAACAACGAGACCAAAAGCAATGGTTTGTGACTTTTGCCATGCGCGCCTCGCCATGGCCGCGCGAAAAGATGCTCGCAAACAGGGGAAACTGCGACACGGAGAGCGAGTAGACGGCGTGTAAACACCCAGAAACATGCGCGCGTCCGGTGTGGTCTAGTGGCTAGAATACCTGGCTTTCACCCAGGAGACCCGGGTTCGATTCCCGGTACCGGAACGGATTTTTTCGGAACAAATCAGGACAAGTTTTGACCCTGCGAAATGCTGTTTCACGTCCTCCTCCCATTATAGCTACTGGCTCGTAAACGTCAGCTGAAAACAGTCGAGAGAAACTGGCACGCAATGAAATTACTACGAGCAGCGGAATAAAGGGAGAAGAGACGCTGGTCCACTGTTGGACTGCTACCATAGAAATGTTACGTGGCAATACACAGAGCAATTCCCTCGAAGCGATGGAAGACCGTCTGCACCGAGGCCCGTTAGCTCAGTTGGTTAGAGCGTCGTGCTAATAACGCTAAGGTCGTGGGTTCGATCCCCCCCACGAGCCACTAGGAGTTTATTATTTCAAAAAGGCAGCGCCGATTTCGGCGGGGAAGTATGGTGACAAAGAAATCGTCACTTTTTGTGGGAGCTGATGGGGGGGTCCCGAACGCGACTTGTCGGCACGCGCTAAAACACTTCACTTCACTGGTCACAGCACGCTGAACACACAGTTTCTCGTCCGATCACCGCTACTGCGCGAAGCTGGGCGTTGTCAGTGCTTGGGGGGTGACCGCCTGCGAACACAGGGCACTGACGACAGTTTCAATTCGTATTTCTCTTTCCTCTTCGGTTTCGGAGCTGCAGCGCTATTCGGTCAAGGGCACTGGCGCCACATTTTGCCTCTCGGTATGCCAAGTCGCGCCGTGCGGCCACTGACATGAAGGAGCGTGTTGTAAAATTTTCAACAAAGAAAAAAAAAATGTACTAGTAATAAAACTGAATTTGTCTGACAGAACATGTAAAATCAGACAATACATGATAACAGGCAACAGGTATTTACTCGAGGTAAAAGTAATGTGGTGCCCGCCTCGCCATACCTCTCTCAGTCGTTTCGCGTACTTGTCCTTTTGATATAGGCCGATTGGGGAGCGTCAGTCGAGCAAAGTCGAGATTAGTCGAGATTCAAGGAGGGAAAAAACGCACACACTACAGGATTGCCTGCAGCGAGTATGACGGGGAAAGAAACATTAATTTAAGAACGCGTGGCAAAAGTACTCATACGCAAAAGTAAAAGCCGGCTGCGGTGGTCGGCTTCGAACCCGGATCAATTGCTTGGAGGGCAACTATGCCGACCATTACACCACCACCGCACGGCTTCCGTCCGCCCACGCCGCGTTGTGTCTGCTTCCCGCCTGTCGGCGGCGGCTGAAGGTGGTCGTAGCTGTAGGCGCATTACGGGGTAGGCGAGCGCATCCAGACAGCGTCTCTACGCACATTTCGCGTCCTTTGGCAAGAGTCGTCGCGTGCGTGCGCCGCAAGAGTACTTAGGCGATCGCGTTCGGGCGTCATTTTTAAGCAGTGCAGTGCAGGATTCAGCGTCTGTAGCATTCTCTCGAGAGGATGCGACGGCGCTGGACGGCAGTCCCACTTTCCCCTCAGACGTCTGCCGCGGAAAGCACCACGCAGCACGTCGCGCGGAGCACCGCTGCTGTCGTCTGTTTACATCGCCGGGACTTTGGCGCTTCGTTCTTCGTGATTTATGCTTTGAAGATTAGTAAGTAACAGTATGTCGACATTTTCGAGGGCTAACACCGCTCAGAGTGTATTTGATAGAAGTGCTGTCCACCCTACCGCATTTGAAATACACGAATGGTTATTCGAAGACAAAGATACCGGAAGAAATCGTAGACACCTTTCAATTTGGCTTTGTATAGTATTGCTTGTTCTTGAAATTTACCTCTGGGGACATGTGTGAAAAGTTTGTTGCCAAATTTGGTGGCAGTTGCCGTTTTAAACATGCAGACGCCAGTATTAGTAATGTGCAAATTGTGGCGTCAGGGTTTGGAATTCGAACTGCCGTGCTTTTCATGTACCACCGGAAAGCCCTGATCAAATTTTATCTCGTGCGTTGTCGCGATTTGGTGACGTTCTGAACATTACGATGGAGAAATGGTCTAGTGCATACCGTTACAAAGTTGCTAGTGGTGTCCGTAGTGTACGGATGGATCTGAAACAACATATTCCTTCCTACTTTGTAATCAGTGGGGTTCGTGCACAGGTCTCATATCGGGCAACCGCTGACATGTGCCGTATGTCATTCCACTGACCATTTGAGGGGTGACTGCCCTCGACGTTGGCCTGTTCAGTTACCGCGCAAAGATGTTTTGGTTGGTGGCGATAAATTTGTGCCCCTTATGAGTGAGATTGTAGCAAGAACATCCTTTACCGGTCCGACCGACCGTTCGACGGCCGTTGCTTCCGTCGAAGACACGTCCGACGCGGAACATAGTAACACGTCTGCCGGGCAGGAGGAAATGGAGGTTGTCCAGGACCCGCCTACCCCGACCGACCGGGTTGATGACGAAAGGGACGTACGCCCTGTTAATACTGATGCCGTTCAATCGGAGTCGGTGGAGGCAACAGACGCTTCTTTACCCCCGCCGCTCCTCCCGGTGCCAACTTCTGCCGATACTGTAACGCCTTCAGCGGAAAGTAAAAAGCAACGTCGCCAGCGGGGCAAGGGTAAACAGGTCAAGGATCCGAACTCGGCCGCCCTCGCGAATCCGCCAGCCACGGAGAGTGGCAGTGAAAGTGAGGCAATGTCACAGGGTTCCTCCCGTAGTAGCAGCTCCGCCAGGACAGAGAAGATTCGAGAACACACTGAACACTTGAAACAATTTCTCAATGCCGGGAAGGAACAGGACATTGCTGCTGCAAAGCGTAAATTAGAACAGGCCAGTGAGCAGTTACCACAGCGCCCGCGTAAATATTCGGTGCCGTCACAGCCGGCCGTCACATCGCGCGGCGGCCAGGCGGAAGCCACCAAGACGTCGGGCGACGCACGACCACCCCCGCCGCCTGACAGCCAAAGCCCGTGGTGGCAGCAGCAGGAGGAGGAGGACGAGGGGGGGCCAGTAGAAATGCACGCAGAGCCACATCGTTGTCATGAGTCCACCTACATTGCACTAGACCTGGAAACTACTGTATCTTGTACTGTGTCCAGTGTATTGTCGTGCCATGTTTTTGTAGACTTGCTACTAAACACCACAGTGTTTTAAGACCTATTGAAATTTCCATTTTTATGCCAGCTGTTCATTTAAGTATAAGTCCGGCGTTTTATCACTTCGTTGGTGTTTTTTTTATATTTCTCTGTATTGTCCATCTGCTTAAAATGTCAACGCACCCACTACCAACGAGTGTGTTTTCTGTTTTGACGTTAAACGTTGCCGGTATCTCAGCGGTGTACAAGGTAGCAGCTTTTAAAGACTTATTTCATGGAAATTTTAGTATTGCCCTTCTTCAAGAAGTATCTAGTGTCGTTTTTAGCAATATCCCAGGTTATGATGTTGTTTACAATCTGAATAGTGATAATAATTGTGGCACTGCGATTTTATATAAGTCGTCTTTTGAACCTACGCACATCCAACTGCTCCTCAATGGTCGTGTCTTAGCGTGTGTCATTGAGGGAGTCCAATTTGTCAATGTCTATGTGCCCTCGGGGACTGATCAAAAACGCACAAGAGCTCTTTTTTTTTACCACAAACGTATGCCTCTTTTTGGCTACGGCTCGTCCCATCATTTTCGGTGCCGATTTTAATTGCGTTGTTGCCTCTGCTGACCAATACCCCACCCCCACTAAATGTGCTGAACTGAATACCGTTTTAACTGCAGCGAACTTGCGTGATTCGTGGCGCCAGTACCACCCCATCATGACGCAGTATACGCACTTTCCTACTGGAGGGGCCAGTAGAATTGATAGGATCTACGTTTCACGGGAGCTCACAGACGTTTTATGTGCAGTCGAAGTTCTGCCTGTCGCCGTGAGTGATCACTGTGGCTACGTGTGTGTTTTGCGGTTGCAGTGCTGTCGCACGAAATCTCTTTCGGCATATTGGAAATTAAATACCGGCCATCTGGGTGCCGAAGGGCTCCGTGCGGAGATACGTGTAGCATGGCAGCAGTGTTTAGAAAAGTTCCACACTTACGGGTCCTGCATCGAGTGGTGGGTGGCGCATGCCAAGCCGATTTTGCGGATGGCGGCGCAATTATATAGTCGAGAAGCGAGTTACTGGCACAGGCGTACGTTGGCAATTTATCAGCAGTGCTTACAGGCTGCAATCCATGCACCTGTTGGCCCCGATGCAAACATTAGACTCCGCCTGAGCAAAATTAAAACCCAGATTCTGAGGCTGCACCGGGAAAGGTCGAGGGGTTTAACGGTTCGGAGCCGTCCGTTATGCCACATCGATGACGAGGAGCCGTCGCTCTATCAACTTGCCCGGGAGAATCAACAGGCTCGCAAAAAGTATATTGATGCGTTGGAAACTGATGCGGGGATTGTCTTATTGCAGCGGCGCGAAATTGTACGTCATATCTCCGACTATTATACTTCGCTCTTTCTCGATACTACCGAGGACGGAGAGGCCACGCGACTTTGATTACATGACTTAGTCGACTGCATGTCCGAACCTGACCGTGAAGAGCTGGTTGCAGAGGTGTCTAATCACGACGTGTTACAGATCTTGAAAGCCAGTACAACGGGCAAGTCGCCTGGACGCGACGGTCTTCCTACAGAATTTTATATTACTTTCTGGGATATTGTAGGGGACCAGTTTACGGTAGTGGTGAACGGAGTGCTTCGCGGCATCGTCATCCCGAGTCAGTTTCTCGAAGGGCACATTGTTCTTATCCCCAAAAAGCGGGGTCCGTGTCGTGTCACCGATCTGCGGCCAATTACGCTGCTGAATGCTGATTACAAGCTGGCGGGCAGATGTGTTGCAGCGAAGTTACAGGCAGTCATGGACAAAGTCATCTGTCCATTTCACTACGCGTGAGTTTCGCAAGCAGGCCAAACTGCGCTGGCCACAGCAAACCTGTGTTGCTAAACACGACTCGTGTTTCCGCGCCCAACCGCGGGAGTCAGCAGCTTACGCGGGCTCACAGTCCCCACCTGGTCCCGCGAACCACGTGGCCGGCTGACGTGCGGAGCTGACCGCGGCGCTCGGTGTCGATCGGACAACGCCGGCGAAGCCACCCAGCCCACATTCGGCCTCGCTCTGTGACGTATCGCTTTTGGGAGTTACGTGTCACAATGTGGTGCCGCACACGCAATACACACTAAAAAAAAGGTCACTCTTTAAGAACTATAACACAGATTCGCAATCCTGGATCGAGCACGCCTACTAAGTGGTGCTAACACCACACCCAAGTCCACGAAAGGGACGCTTAGTAGAACGCAGAGCAGCACCAGTTGCAAAGTATCGCCTATAGGCATGGCGTCTGGTGTCCACGAATATGCCGTTATGTCACCGAGCCAGAAGATCGCTGCAATTGACGAGCTATTAAATGACATTGGGGCGGAATTAAAGGCCAAACACGTATCGAGTAGCGTACTGAATACGATAAGGAATAAAATATTCCCTTTGGCTTTCCAACTCACGTCAGCAGAAGCAAAGGTCGAGCTGCTGCAAGAGCAGAACAAAGATCTACTGCGCGAACTTCAGCACTCAGCTGACCCAGTTAAGGACCTTAGAATTGAGTCTCTCACAGAACAGGTCAACAAACTCGAGGAAGTCAATACAAAACTCGCTGAAATAAACCAAGAGCTCAGGGACCAAATTAGGGATCTGACAGGAAAGGTTACTGAACAGGCAGAGCAACAGGCCAAGACACTAACATACGCTGCGGCACTCTCCACCGCACCCAAAGAACATAAACGCATTGAGGTGGCAAAAGCCAAGCAGGCAACCACTCTCTTCATAAAGTCTACCAACAACCAAGACACTAAAACAATAAAACAAACGTTGACAAAAAAACATCAACCCAAGACGAGACAACCTACACATTAAGTCTATAAGAAACACGAAGACAGCTGTGATTGTCGAAGCAGCAACACAGGAGGACTGTAGGAAAATAATAGAAAAGACGAAAGATATTGAGAATATCGCGTGTGAGGGACCCAGAAAGCGGCAACCTTTGGTGATAGTCTATCGAGTGACAGACACTATCTCGGATAGAGAATTTGAGTGTTTATACGACCAAAATCTCAGTGACGACTTCACAAAAGACGAATTCGACAAAGACGTGAAAATCAGATTCCGCACAGGGCCCAAAGGAAAGGGATACAACCACCAAGTGTTGGAAGTCACACCAAGAATTTATTGGTACCTCACCAAAAAAGGAAGGGTGTACATAGACTTCCAATCCCTATCTGTCAAAGACTATACGTCAGTGAGCCAGTGTTACAACTGTTGTGACCTTGGCCATACAACCAAAGCCTGCGCAGACACAGGTACGACCTGTTCAAGGTGTGGCAAAAAGGGCCACAAACGCGCGGACTGTCGAGCATCAGAGCCCATCGATTGCATCCCTTGCAGGAACAGAAACCGAATTTGCAATAAGAGCAGGGGTGGCGTCTGCCAGACCTACAAACAGCTGCTTGATAGACTAATTGACAGTACTGACTATGGCAGCTGAACACCCCCCTGAGTCAAACAACATGCTCCATAAATCAACCCCTGAAAAAATAAGATCATACAAGTCACCATCCACCAGGCACAGAAACCATCTACGTGCAATACTCTGGCGTAAGAGGCAAAAACTATTACCTGACGACTACCCCAACAATGGTCACATTCCAGGCTTGATACACAATACAAACCTGGAGGACAGCCATCATGCAATCGCTGAATACATAGACGACCTAACACTCACAGGACAAATGTCACCAGAAGCCGCCAAACTAATCAAAAGACAAATAATGTACTGGATGACATTCCAGACGACCCTTATGAACAGGATAGACGAACTCGAAGACGAACTACTGAGAATAGACATGATAACCCCAAATCCTGATACCGACAGACCAGAAAACCATACCACACATGACCAACCAAAGCAACTGCACAAAACAGCGTTGCTAACGACTCAAGATTACCCATCCACTCCAGCACAACGACGCACATACGACACTACAAAATGCGAAGGACGTATCAAACCAATCAAATTCATACAAGGCGAGACCTTGAACCCAACGGTGCTAAACACAACCGTAACGCAAGCAAGCACAGCTGGAGTCCAAACGGAAAGCATGAACAAATCAGACACCTCAGACTGTAATCAAATCAAACGCAAAATAACTCTCTCTGACTCACTGACAGAGGAAGAAGACGACGTCTATTAGTGCCCTTACGCCAGAGATTGTAGTGTTCATAATGATATTCGAAACAGTAATACCGACCTTGAACAGGCCACAGCGCCGGCAGACATCACGAATGCCACACAAAAAGCCGCAGCAACAACCGCAACAAAAGTCTGCGGAGGGTCTGGCATCAGAGGCGACAGTGCGCATATCATACCAAAAGCTGTTATGTCTGTCACAGGTAGCGCAGACGAGCAGTCAAGTGGGAACCAAATCACGTCAAATCAATGCAGAATGGAGGCACAAACAACCAACACATCTGATACACATCAAGACTGCACAAACGAAACACACACAAAAAACAAACGAATCATCGCAGCCTTTAGGAAACTAAAACCGCATAGGAAACCCAAACAGCCTAAGAGAGTCCCGAAAGTGAAAGCGTGTGACGACCAATCGCGGCAATCGCAGGCTGCCTCAAAACCTAGTGATACGAAAGTGCGTACCCCTGATGATACCAACACCTTCGCAGCCTCCCAACCAACAACCTCAATGCCGACGCCCAAGGAAACCCCCACAACAACCAACGAGGAAGTCAATCCAGCGCCCCCCGCAGAGGTGCACAACAACGCCACTACACCATCACGACACGTCACGGCTGCAGAGACGCCAACACACGCCATCGACACCGATAGTTTTAGTTACGACAAGCTAGATATAAATGTAAAATTAAGTAGGCTAGAAAAAAGAGACATCTTAGAGACGGCACAGCGGATGCTCATCCGCACCCTACACCCGTACGGCCAATCTGTTTGCTTCCGTACATCAGAGCAAACCGATAGACTGATTCTCAAAACGGAGAATATTCCAACAGATCCAGACAGCCTACTAGACCTGCTCATGCAGGTGTGCGCCCGCAGGGAGGAACCATTCGATATGGACAAGCTTTACAAGGATCACGTAAGGGCTCATGGGAGAACATACTTCGATTACAGTCAAACTGGCAGCAAGTGCTACGCCACAGTTAAACACCCAAACTGCTAATAGCACAGCTTAATGCTATGCGGAGTATACTTGTAAATTCGGAGCTCCCACGGGTCCTACGTGAACTAAAAAGTGACATTCTGTGCATACAGGAGCCCTACACTAGACAAGGGCATATCCCCAACTTTCCTCCAAGTGCGGTGACAGTTGCGGAGGGGACAGGCTGTATGGCATCTGTCACAATCCTAAACAAAGAAATACATCCAGTCAAAATTACAGAACTCTGTTCCGAGCACCTAGTTACAGTTGAAGTCACACACAAGGGGGATACTTGGATCATCGCGTCGCTGTACGCCCAATTCTGTCATTGCATCAAACCATACGCAGACCTCATCAGAGATGTTGCGCAATACGCTGGCAACAAAAAACTTCTCATCTGTGCAGACATAAATGCCAGATCAACCCTGTGGCCTTCAGACGGAACTGACGACAGAGGTAGAATAATAAATGACATCATCCAAGAAAACAGACTACACGTACTCAACAAGGAAGGACATCACCCGACTCACATCGGACACAACGGTCATTCATCAAACATAGACATCACCCTCGTTAATAATGCCGCCATCAACCACGTACGAGACTGGACCGTACATGACCAGATCACTGCTAGCGACCACAACATCACACTAACGTTAAGTGGCACACCAAACGTCAACACAGAAACACTACCAAAAAGACTATTATTTGACAAAACAGACTGGGACAGGGTCAGACAAAAAATACATGAGCACATACCGCAAGACATCACCGGCAGTGTTTATTACAGAGCACACATGCTGACAGATATCATTACACACACACACACACACACACACACACACACACACACACACACACACACACACACACACACACACACACACACAGAACACCTGCATACCCACACAAAGAATGACAAAACACCAAAATATTCCCTGGACTACACAATTAACACGACTCAAACAAGACTCAAAACGTAAACGTAAACTTTACCAACGAGCAATTTCAGATAGAGAAAGACAATTACGACTACACGACTACCGGCTTGCCAAGGATAAATATAAACTTGAGCTGAATAAGACCAGGAAAGACCATTGGAACAGCCATGTAGCAGCACAAACACAACTAAACATTTGGGGGGAACCATACAAAATCGTGACAGAGAAAATTAAGAGCCCACTGGTTCTGGGAACGCTGCGACAGGAGGATGGTGAGATGACTAAGGGCTGGAGACGCACAGCGGAGTTCGTGCTGAGCAAACTCCTGCCCGACGACATCGCAGACACAGACACACCACAACACGCAGCACTGAGACGCGAAGTAGACACAGTATACACCACACCTAACGTCACCTGTCCATTTGCGCAGGAAGAAGTGGCGACAGCGATCTCAGAACTCAAAAACAAAAAGGCGCCTGGACCGGATGGTATCCACTCTGAGGTACTGAAACAAATTGCACCGCAGATCACCCCGTTTCTCACAACGTTGTTAAACGATGCATTAAGTCTGGGCCGTGTGCCTGCAGTGTGGAAGACCTCGAAGGCGGTTATCATAAAAAAGGCTCCAGACAAAGACCCATCAGACCCCAAGTCATACAGACCAATTTGCCTTATCAATACACTCGGTAAAGTACAAGAAAAACTACTCTGCAAAAGACTACAAGCACACCGAACACTACGGGGACTGACACCACACCAATACGGCTTCAGGGAAGGGAAATCTATAGACGACGCAATTAACAGAGCACTCCAAATAGTACACGACACACCCTCCAAATACACACTTGCAATTATGATAGACATCTCAGGTGCCTTCGACAACCTCTGGTGGCCGGCCTTGTTCAAGAGGCTCAGACACGTGCAGGTACCGGAGTCTCTGTATAATAGTTTCATGGACTACTGCAGAGACAGAACGGTCGTTTGGCAAATGGACAACCAGAAAGTGATTAAACGAATTACAAAAGGCTGTCCACAAGGGTCGATCTGCGGCCCTATCTTCTGGGACATAGTTATAGAACCGCTCCTACAGTTACTAGAGGAGCACATCTTGACAGATGGAGCTGTCGCTTATGCTGATGATCTACTCGTCGTAGTTTCAGCAAATAACCGTGCCCAGCTGGAAGAAATAGCCAATGGAACACTTAGGACAATAACCCAATGGTGCACAGATAATAACTTAAAGATAGCAGGAAACAAAACAACTTATACATTGCTAAAGGGTACCCTGCGCAGGAACCCAATAGTCAAAATTGGGGACACAAACATAAAAAGACTAGCAGTCACACGCTATCTAGGAGTCTACATTGATGAACGATTGAACTTCCACGAACACATGCGAATATGCACAAACAAAGCAGAAAAGATACTACACAAACTGGCTAGGCTAAATTCGGAACAATTCAGACTACCCCTGTCAGTGACACGAACATACCATTGCGCTCTCTTCGAGTCAGTACTATGCTTTGCTGCCAGTACGTGGGCCCACAGGTTAAATCTCTCAACCAACAGAACCATTGTACGTCGAGGCCAAAGAAGTGTTCTACTTCGACTATCAGGGGCATTCAACACAACATCAAATGACGCACTATGTGTCGTCATGGGAATTTTCCCCATAGATATCACCATCAGGTACCGCGCAGCAATGTACTGGCTTAGGATGGGGAGAATAGACCAGGTTCGGCAGATCACTGGTGTACCGATTGAGACAACACGCCAACTCAGAGCATGGCGAGTGGATACCTGGCAGAGCGAGTGGGCCAACAGCGATAAGGGCCGCCGTGTCTACAACTTCTTCCCTGACATCCGGGAAAGACTAAAACTAAAACACATTGATCCCAGCCGCGGTATGGTACATTTCATCACAGGACATGGCCCTTATCCCACGCACCTGTACCGCGTGAGTCTGCAGCAGACTAATAGATGCACATGCGGGGAAGAAGGTTCCCCTGAACATACTGTCTTCTTCTGCGGACAACGCACGAACATAAGACACAGTACACATAAATCGCCTGAACACACAGAACGAACTACATGCCATAATACGCGACCCGGAAAGGTGGACTGAACTCAACAAACTAACGGACGAAATCTCGAAGATCCAACAAATAGAATACTTGCGCAACAGACCCTACCGAGGGCAAGTCGGTCCAAACAGACGTCACGATGCCCAGGGGGATACAGATATGATTAGCACCACGAGTGATGAAGAAGAAACAGATACAGACCAGGGCACCAACACAGATATTTAAGCGTCCAGCGCGGATGATCCATAGTGTCAACCAAGTCAAATTCAAAGGACAGAGTGGAACAACCGACAAGAGGTGCAGAAGTCACACACAATCCTAAAAACAGATTGCACCGTATATATAAATAGTTTACAGCATCTCCATGTCCAATAAGAGCTTTAGCTTTAAGCTAGGTACCTCTTCAAGGGACCTACACCTTCCGTTAAGAGGCAGCGCACAGTCTGTATGGAAGGATCTTAATTGTGGTCCCTCTCTTTTGAGCCCAACCCGACGGATACCTATGGTAGATCGGGGAAAACCACCGCTCAGGCTGTGTTGCTGGCGGGGCCGGAAGGTGCTAACTGCCACACCACGTATCATTGTAAGTCTCATTGGCTCAGTGTGAACTGTTTGTACAACCAACCTACACAGCCTATACTTCAACCTCCACTATACTAAGAACCTCTCATCTGAAGCTTAAAGTTGGGCACCTCTTCAAGGGACCTACGCCCCCCTGGTAAGAGGCGGCGCACGTCCTGGATGGAAGGATCTTAATTGTGGTTCCTCTCTTTTGAGCCCAACCCGACGGATACCTATGGTAGATCGGGAAAAACCACCGTTCAGGTCGTGTTGTCAGCGGGGCCGGGAGGTGCTTGCGCCTGATGTACTCTACTAGGAGCCTTGCAGGCTCAACACAAACCGTTAGCGTCATTACCTTATTACTTTTACCACGAGTACCCTTTCATTAGCAACTTTGAGCCAAGCACAAAATCAGTTACCTCTCTATTGTATATCGTAAATAGTTTAGCAGGCTGGACATGGAGGTCTTAGTCTTAGTTTCTAGCTTTAACGTACCCTAATCTCTTCTAGTTAAGGTAGTTTTTAGGATGGTAGATGTTAAAGGCATGGTGAGCAACGGCCAGCGTCTTGAGAATCATTCCAAGACCCGGGCCGCCGCCCACAACCAGGTGACGGGCCATATTATACCTATAACTTCTCTATTCAGTTCTCTTCCTTCCTTCTTTCTAAATATTTAATTTCGTTTTGTTTATTAATATCTTACTTGATTTTGTATTAGTTATAAGTTTTTCTAATGCTGCACAAAAAAAAAAGATAACAAATGGATCTAAACAGAGCCCGCCTCCACGTGGCGGGACACGGGCAACGGTGTGAGTGGGGACGGGAGCCGGTGTGGTGTTACCTTAAGTCACTGCGGACCCCGGACCCAGTCACAGCGGCTAAGTGGGAATATACGACCCACCATAAGAAATTAGACGGTGGGTCATAAAATATAAGCAGCTAGTGAAAAAAAAAGTGTCCATTTCAATCCTGCGGCGTTAAGAGGCGGACCATTTTCAATGCAGCGTCTACCTATCGTGACATCATCGCTTACTCTGCCGTCCATCGGCTTTCAGCCGGTGTTCTTTCTCTGGACTTTGCCAACGCGTTTGACAGGATGAGCCACGATTATTTGATCCATGTTATGGGCAGGATGGGCTTTGGCCTCCGCTTCATTTGCGTGATTCGCCATTTCCTGACAGGAGCCAGTTCGATGGTGACAATTAATGGATGGAGAACACCACCTATAGTTCTTCGTAGATCGGTGCGACAGGGCTGTCCCTTATCTATGTACCTTTTTGTCATTGCTTTGGACCCACTGCTGCGTGCGCTAGACCGCACGATGGGCGGCGTGGATATTCATCTTGCCACTGTGAAATGTCTCGCTTACGCTGATGACGTAGGTGTTTTTCTCGGCAGCGACAACGATTTTATCACATCCGGCCCTTACTGAGGAGGTATGAACGTGCGTCGGGTGCCCCGATAAATCCAAGGAAGACCGTAATGATTCCTTTAGGAAATTGTGAAGTGGATCACGATCAGACTTGGTTTCGCGTAGCCCGTCATCACATTATCTTGGGCCTTTATGTTACTGCTAATCCACAACAGATGCGGGCACGCACCTGGCGCCGGTTGCTAAATCATGTCAAAGGCCTTTGTAAGACTTACGCCAGCCGACGCCTCACCCTCCTCCAGAAGGTCGACCTAATTAACAGCGCCGTGTATTCCAAGGCGTGGTACGTGGCACAACTCCTGGACGTTCCACGACCCCTCGCCCGATCATTTTCGCAGGCCGCTTACTGGCTCCTGTGGCGCCATGAAATCTTCAAGGTTCGGGCGGCAACGTGCGTCCTCGACACCACCTTCGGAGGACTCGGCCTCGTCGATTTTCCCAGGAAGTGTTCGGCGCTGCTGGTGCACCGCATGGCCACCTTGCAAGCTCACAGCCCGGATGGAACGGCGGCGGCCATGCTCGTCGCTTACCGGCCGCCCTCCGAGAGCGCACCGGTGTCCGTGGTGGGCATCCCGTATCAACTCGGCTACGTCAGAGCTTACTACCTGCAGCGGAGCTACGTACTGGAAACGGCGCTGGACAGAAACAGGAATGTTCGCCGACTGTATGCGGCAATGGTGGGGAGGACACCCCCTCACAAGCTCGCTCTTCGTTTCCCCGCGACCGACTGGCGGCAAGTGTGGTTTAATATTCATCACTCCGTGTTGCCCTCCGGCGTTCGGTCCCAGTGGTATAAACTGGTCAACAATACGGTGGCCACAAACCAACGTCTCTCGCACATCCGCCTGCTGCCGTCTGCCAACTGCGGTGCTTGCGGCGTTCCAGACACACGGGAGCATCGCTTTCAATGTGGCCTTGCGTCGGCCATTTGGGAACTGTGTAGGGTCATGGTGGCTCTGATCAACAGGACGACACCCTCGCACGTGACTCTCAATGATGTTCTTGCGCCAGGGTTTAAGCCTTTCCCTCGCGCGAAGCACAATACCATGGTGTGGCTCTTAGGTCACACAGTCTTCGCCATTCTGGATTGTTAAGTCCAGGACGTATATACATATTTAGCCTACTTGTGGGATGCACATTCCCATGTACAGCGGCTGAAACATTATAACGAACTTTTTGCCAATTTTCTGTGTGCGGGCCGGCCGCGGTGGTCTCGCGGTTCTAGGCGCGCAGTCCGGAACCGCGCGACTGCTACGGTCGCAGGTTCGAATCCTGCCTCGGGCATGGATGTGTGTGATGTCCTTAGGTTAGTTAGGTTTAAGTAGTTCTAAGTTCTGTGGGACTGATGACCTCAGTTGTTAAGTCCCATAGTGCTCAGAGCCATTTGAACCATTTTTTTTCTGTGTGCGGCGTTAAAACATGGTTACGCCAAGACGTTCAATTATTGATACATGGAAAAATCCATTTAAGACTGAAGAGGCTATCTGTTATTTTTCGATTTTTCAATCATTTTTGTTTGAATTTGACCCGATGGTTTTGATGGATCTGTGAGATGATTATGCGCTACAGAAGAAGATTATCTTTTATTTCTTTAATTTGACTTATAGCAGTGGAGCGTTTCGTTTTTCACATGGAAGTGACAATATTATTTTCATTGCCTTTCACTATCTTCTTCTTATGATCTTCGGAGTGAGTTTTTAGTTTGTCTTCTACACGCGCATCCTTTTCCCCAAGAATGGACATGGAATTTATTGTGTTTATTTAAAGAACTCTCCTACGACTTTTCGTTACTCGTCGCCTGTGGCTTCTCTTAGGGTGGATATTTTAATTTTGAAATTTCATCGTTTGAAGAGGTACAGTGTCTTTTATTGTGCATTCCATGGATGGACGGAAGATTTGATTTTGGGGAAGAATTTTCATTTATTTCTCGATTTTCACACCGTGATCCACTCGAGCAAACGTCGGCGACGAGCGTATACCACAACAGATATGATAGCGCTGAAGCTCGCCGAAGAAGGCATATTTTGGTGAGAGCAAGGAGGGCTATAAGGGGAGTTGGGAGGCCCTCAAAAGAAAAGGGAAAAAAGAAGAAAAAGGGAAAAAAGAAGAAGAAGGGGGGGAAAAAAAAAAGAAGGGGGGGAAAAAAAAAAGAAGGGGGGAAAAAAAAAAGAAGGGGGGGGAAAAAAAAAGAAGGGGGGGGAAAAAAAAAAAGAAGGGGGGAAAAAAAAAAGAAGGGGGGGAAAAAAAAAGAAGGGGGGGAAAAAAAAAAGAAGGGGGGGAAAAAAAAAAAGAAGGGGGGGAAAAAAAAAAGAAGGGGGGGAAAAAAAAAAGAAGGGGGGGGGAAAAAAAAAGAAGGGGGGGAAAAAAAAAGAAGGGGGGGAAAAAAAAAAGAAGGGGGGGAAAAAAAAAAGAAGGGGGGGAAAAAAAAAGAAGGGGGGGGAAAAAAAAAGAAGGGGGGGAAAAAAAAAAGAAGAAGGGGGGAAAAAAAAAAAGAAGAAGGGGGGAAAAAAAAAAGAAGGGGGGAAAAAAAAAAGAAGGGGGGAAAAAAAAAGAAGAAGGGGGGAAAAAAAAAGAAGAAGGGGGGGGGAAAAAAAAGAAGGGGGGGGAAAAAAAAGAAGGGGGGGGAAAAAAAAGAAGGGGGGGGAAAAAAAAGAAGGGGGGGGAAAAAAAAAGAAGGGGGGGAAAAAAAAAGAAGGGGGGGAAAAAAAAAGAAGGGGGGGAAAAAAAAAAGAAGGGGGGGAAAAAAAAAAGAAGGGGGGGAAAAAAAAAAGAAGGGGGGAAAAAAAAAAGAAGGGGGGGAAAAAAAAAAGAAGGGGGGGAAAAAAAAAAGAAGGGGGGGAAAAAAAAAAGAAGGGGGGGAAAAAAAAAAGAAGGGGGGGAAAAAAAAAAGAAGGGGGGGAAAAAAAAAGAAAAAGGGGAAAAAAAAAAAGAAAAAGGGGAAAAAAAAAAAGAAAAAGGGGAAAAAAAAAAAGAAAAAGGGGAAAAAAAAAAAAGAAAAAGGGGAAAAAAAAAAAAGAAAAAGGGGAAAAAAAAAAAAGAAAAAGGGGAAAAAAAAAAGAAAAAGGGGAAAAAAAAAAGAAAAAGGGGAAAAAAAAAAAGAAAAAGGGGAAAAAAAAAAGAAAAAGGGGAAAAAAAAAAGAAAAAGGGGAAAAAAAAAAGAAAAAGGGGAAAAAAAAAGAAAAAGGGGGAAAAAAAAAGAAAAAGGGGAAAAAAAAAGAAAAAGGGGAAAAAAAAAGAAAAAGGGGAAAAAAAAAGAAAAAGGGGAAAAAAAAAAGAAAAAGGGGAAAAAAAAAGAAAAAGGGGAAAAAAAAAGAAAAAGGGGAAAAAAAAAAGAAAAAGGGGAAAAAAAAAAGAAAAAGGGGAAAAAAAAAAGAAAAAGGGGAAAAAAAAAAGAAAAAGGGGAAAAAAAAAGAAAAAGGGGAAAAAAAAAGAAAAAGGGGAAAAAAAAAGAAAAAGGGGAAAAAAAAAAAGAAAAAGGGGAAAAAAAAAAAGAAAAAGGGGAAAAAAAAAAGAAAAAGGGGAAAAAAAAAAAGAAAAAGGGGAAAAAAAAAAAGAAAAAGGGGAAAAAAAAAAGAAAAAGGGGAAAAAAAAAAGAAAAAGGGGAAAAAAAAAAGAAAAAGGGGAAAAAAAAAAGAAAAAGGGGAAAAAAAAAAGAAAAAGGGGAAAAAAAAAAGAAAAAGGGGAAAAAAAAAAGAAAAAGGGGAAAAAAAAAAGAAAAAGGGGAAAAAAAAAAGAAAAAGGGGAAAAAAAAAAGAAAAAGGGGAAAAAAAAAGAAAAAGGGGAAAAAAAAAGAAAAAGGGGAAAAAAAAGAAAAAGGGGAAAAAAAAGAAAAAGGGAAAAAAAAGAAAAAGGGAAAAAAAAGAAAAAGGGAAAAAAAAGAAAAAGGGAAAAAAAAGAAAAAGGGAAAAAAAAGAAAAAGGGAAAAAAAAGAAAAAGGGAAAAAAAAGAAAAAGGGGAAAAAAAAGAAAAAGAAGAAAAAAGAAAAAGAAGAAAAAAGAAAAAGAAGAAAAAAGAAAAAGAAGAAAAAAGAAAAAGAAGAAAAAAGAAAAAGAAGAAAAAAGAAAAAGAAAAAAGAAAAAGTGGTAGAATGCTCGCCTGCCACGCGGGCGGCCCGGGTTCGATTCCCGGCCGATGCATCATTTTGCTTTTTCCGCGATAATGCTGCCGCGTGGCTTGCGCGCTTGATATGCACTATCCACAAGAATGTATAGCTCGATTCCCTTGAGAAGAACCGAGAACGCAGCACTCGCGGGTCCCCACTAGGACGCTCGCATCATGTTCTACAGACTAGCGTCGGCCCGGCCTCATAAGTTGCTGTGTCCAGGTGCCTCCGAGGCACTGAACTTTAACGACAAGGAGTGCTGCCTATCGTTGCAACAGCTGCAGCAACACCGCAATCAACTGGGCCGGCAATGCACGTGTAGCAACAGAACACGTTATCCAGGAAGTATAGTGTCTACGTCTAACATTGGGTACGGTACTTACTCAGTTTCCAGGACAAGCGGTTCACCCGTGCCTCGGTAACGCAGTAGGCAGCGCGTAAGTCTCATAATCTTAAGGTCGTGAGTTCGATCCTCACCCGGGGGCATGTAATTTTCTGTCACCGATGGTGGTGGTGGTGCTGCTGTTGCTAGGGCACCAACGTATTTCTTGTTTGGTATCCACAATGTTTCAACGCTTCAGCTCGAAAATGTTTACTTCCTGTTATTGCTACTTACAGCTTCCCGTTTCCTCTTCTCCCAGCAGAGCATGGAGCCAAAAGCCTTGCTCTGTGACGTTTGAGGTGCGCGCCTTGCCATTCAGTATGTGCAAAGATGCTCGCAAAGAGAGAGGGGCGCCGACGCGGGACTCTACACGAAATGCGACAAGCGACCGTCCGAACCGTCGAAGAAACGCCCACGTCCGGTGTGGTCTAGTGGCTAGGATACCGGGCTTTCACCCAGGAGGCTCGGGCTCTATTCCCGGTACCGGAACGGAATTTTTTCCTCACGAATCGTGACAAGTTTGAGCTGTCCGAGCTGCCGTTTCCCGTCCTGCTCGCAATATAGCTACTGTTTCGTGACCGTCAGCAGAATATAGGCTAGGGAAGCAGACACACGACGACCACAGAAATGGTGTATGGCTTCATGCCACAAGTTTCCAGCGTAGGGCTGAGCAACTGCATCTTCCGAGGCCCAGTTAGCTCAGTTGGCAGTAAAGGTTACTGCTATGATGGTATAGGAATGTGCATTGGAGATGCAATATTGCGCCATGTTTTGTTTTGAATTTGGGTTTGTGTGGGGAAAAAATGCGTGTCAAGGAATCATTTTTACTTGTTCCTCCGCATTGTTTACTGAAGGTCTGCGATTTTGTGCAATAGCAGTCATGTTTAACTTCACGAAAGAGAAATCTTCAGCTGATGAAACACTTCAGAACGTAGCAGATGCATATGGCATCAAAGAGGAGTTTGGTTGTTTGTCAACTAGCGGCCTTACGAGGCTTCAGTCCACTGATGCTCCAAAGAAAGAAAAGGAAGCAGTACAACCGCAGCAGCAGGATAAGTTGCAGCCATTATGCCATAAGCAAAACCAAACTGATAATGAGCAGAAGGAAAGCAGCTTTGCTCATTCTAGAGAAAGGTCAGTGTCTAACTCAGGAAGAGAAAGTAGCAGTGACCGAACACAGAAGTTTCCATACAATGCTCAAGACATGAGAAGTATAATGGGTGAACCATATACATATTTCTACTCTGGAACACCAACTATGGTTCCGCCATACATGCAGTATAAGGAGGAATATGATAGGATAATAGAGAGGACGTTATCTAGTGGAATTTCTCAGTCTCACGGTGCAGTGAGTAAGGAACGTTCCAATAATCCAAGTGTAGTGAATAAAGTGACACCTGCAAAACTGAGTTCAGATACTCGTGCATTGGCAGCCAAAAGAATTCACCCTTGCAATATGTGTGGGAAGTCCTTCACAAAAGTGTACAGCTTGACTACCCTCAGGGAATCCACACTGGTGAGAGGCCATACTCTTGTTCAGAGTGTGGCAAGGCCTTCACAGAAGGGAACAAACTGACTAAACACAGGCGCATCCATTCTGGAGACTGGCCTTATACTTGCCCACAGTGTGGCAAAGGATTCTCAGATTCCTACAACCTCGCTCGTCACCATCGCAGTCACACAGGAGAGCGGCCTTACAGGTGTGAAGAGTGTGGTAAGGCTTTCTCCCGAACTTCGCAGTTGACAGAGCACCGCCGCATCCATACCGGTGAGAGGCCCTACCAGTGTCAGCAATGTGGAAAGTGCTTCTCACAGTCAGGAAAACTTACTAAGCATAAGCGGGCTCACAGCAGTGGGGTAGGAAGTGGAGGCAGTGGTGACAGACCTTCAAGCGCTATCAGTTGTGAGCCTGTGAATGCACCAAGCAAGCCAAAACTGAGCACTTCACAACACCCAGTCCCACCCATCACTGGCGAGAGGCCTTTTCCTTGTCACCAATGTGGGCTGACATTTGCGCGTCCGGACTTTCTAAGGCATGTTCCGTCCTATCATTTGGGTCTTCAGCAGACATAACACAAATGACATGTAATAACAGAGGATTATGCTAACAAGAATTTTAAGTATGAACCAAAGAACTTTGTGCAGTAACAACCTTTATGAATGCAAATGGATGACACTCAAAACAACATAGTGAACCAATTCACAAAGATTCAAGTGCACTTTAAGTCCTTGTCATTGTCTCATTGTATAACCGTTATCATAACAGTTTGCATAATTTAGCCTTTAGCAAATAATTATGTGTGTAATTACTAAAGAAGAAATGTTTATTGTCTGTGTGTACCATTGTGCAGCGACTCCACTGCATAACAAGTAATTATCTTTACTCAAGATTTCTGAGGTTTCATATGTAAATAACCCCCTTTTACTCCAGTACACTTTGAATTGTTGTGCTCTTTACGTTTGCAGTATTAGGTGTTGAAACTTTGTGAAATATTTAAGAAATGTGATGTTAGAGGAGTAATGTGATTTGATTCATAATGGATTAGAAAAAAAAAGATCTTAGTTGAAGATATTATGTCTAAGAATTCATAGACTTTTCCCCATCATTTTACAATATATATTGACACAGGATTAGCAGAGTGCCTTCACTTTTGGAATCTCTGCAGTTGTTACCATGTTGCTTGGTAGATAATTATTTATAACAACTTGTTATTATGGAATGGACATTTTTTGTGTGTTCCGTCTTTGCAGGCACCCTTTGTTTAATTTTGTGTTACCGCCATTTGTAGTGTAAGTCTACATTATACCATTTTAAACTTGCTATTTATTTGTTTATAATTTAACACAAAAAGTAGAGACCTATCTACAGCCAAACTGTAAACCAAATAATATGTAGAGCTGCGTTTGTGTCAGTTACTTCACTCCATACTTCAAAACAGGATAGTTACAGCCATAATGACTTATTACACCTGAATCTTGTGAAATTGGTCATGTCATGGATTTGCCTACAGTGTTTGGAGTGTAAGTTTGTATGGAGTTGTGTGAAATTTGTAATTTTTATAAGCCTCACATTAAAATAATACTGTTGCATGTGTAATGCAGTTTTGTTACTTTTGTATTTTATATCAAATGGTGGGAAAAATGGACAAATCCACCACAACTCTTGTGTTATTGTTTTTTATTACTGTTTTCTCATTACTTACATGAAGTGTGGTCATTCAGGAATTAATTGAATGATTTGTTCCTTTAGGTGTTAAATGTTGTGAAATTTGTAATTTTTTATGTATGTAGTTCAGTTTGTAAGTAAAATTGGTTTAAATAACAAAAAAAAGCTGGTTAGAGCGTCGTGCTAATAACGCGAAGGTCGTGGGTTCGATCCCCCCCACGGGCCACTACTCTTTTACTACTACGGAAAAGGCAGCGTCGATTTCAGATGGCGAGTGTGATGACCAAAAGATCATCACTCTGCGTGGAAGTTGACAGAGGATCCGAACCCGACTTGTCGGGAAGCGCTACAGCATTCACTCGGCAATGGCCATAATATCTTGAATACACTGGTTCTCAACCGTAAAAGAGAAAATGAAAGAAAATGTCTGATTGCCGATGCGTAACAACTTTGGCCCCTGTCAGTCCTTGGGCGGGTGAGCGCATGGGAACACACGGCGCTATTGGCAGTTTTACTTCCTATTTTTGGTTCTCCTTTGTTTCCGGAGCTACAGCCCGATTCGGTTAGGGAGACGCCACCATGAAATGTAGGGGCGTGCTGTGTGTCCATCGCCTCGCCTCTCCTTACCTCTATGTCGTTTCTCGTGCTTGTTTTGATATAGGCCGATTTGAGAGCGTCAGCTGAGCAAAGTCGAGACGACTCGTGACGAGTAGGCTGGTCTGCAGCGAGTAAGAGGGAGAAAAATTAAAAAAAAACATTAATTTAAGGGCGCGTGGCAAAAGTACTCATACGCAAAATTTAACGCCGGATGCGGTGGCCGGGAATCGAACCCGGATCAACTGCTTGGAAGGCAACTATGCTGACCATTACACCACCACCGCACAAGCGAGCGCCCCGGCGCCGCGCTGTGTCGGTTTCCCGCCTGTCGGCAGCGGCCGAAGGTGATCGTACGTGGCCCGGCGCATCTCGAGGTAGGCTAGGGGAGCACATCCAGACGCATTCGCACAGCGTATCCGTGCACATTTCGCATCCTTTGGCAAGAATCGGCGCCGGCGACGCAAGAGTATGCAGAGGACCGCGTTCTAGCGGCATTTTTAAGCAGTGCAGTGCAGTGCAGTGCAGTGCAGGATTCTGCGTCTGCAGCAGCTTCTCGACAGAATGCTACGGCGCTTGACGGCAGTCCCACTTTCCCTTGAGACGTCTGCGCGGAAAGCACCAGGCAGCAAGTCGCGCGGAGCTCCGCTGCCTTCGTCGGACTGTTTACATCGTGGGGCGGCGCTCGACAATTACTAGGGCAAACACCGCACAGTTTGTGTTTGATAGAAATGCTTTGCGGCCCACCGCTTTTGAAATCCACGAGTTTATATTCGAAGATTTGAAAATCCCGGAAGATCTAGTAGACACGTTTCAATTGGATTTCGTGCAATATTCGCTATTTTTGAAGTTCTTTTCAGGCGACATCTGTGAAAAATTTATTGAGAAATTTGGCGGAGTGCGTAAATTTAGGCACGTCAATGGAACAGTCATTGATGTGCAAATTGTGCCCTCAGGTTGTGGTGTTAGAACGGTTTGAGTATTTAATGTGCCTCCTGAATGTGGCAATGATTTAATTGCACGTGCTCCAACTCAGTACGGCGTGGTCTTGTCGGTAGTTAACGAGAAGTGGTCTAGTGGGTACCGATATCAGGTTAATAGCGGCGTACGAAGTGTACGCATTGACTTAAAGAGACATATTCCATCTTACGTTATGATTGCGGGCTGTAGGGCTCGAGTGACATATCTGCCAGCCAGCCACCCACGTGCTCAATTTGTCATTCAACTGAGCATTTACGTGTTGACTGCACCCATAGACAACCCGTGCAGCTCCCACGTAGTGATGCTGCGGCTACTGGCGGCCACTTCGTGCCACTAATGAGTAAAGTGGTAGCGGGCACTGTACCACAAGCCCGACCCGCCGACCCTATTCGTGCTGAGGACGTACCAAGCGAGGGGAATGTTACTCTCGACGCACAACGGGATCGAATGGAGGACGCTCCCATTTTGTCCTCGGCTGTGGTAGAGTGTTTCAGTTAATAAAGAGATCCCCAGTGTTTCAGTTACTACACCAGTTGCTATTTCGGAAGAGATGGACACCTCCTTACCACTGCCTTCTCCACCTGAAGAGGTTCCCCTCGCACCGTGGAAAGGGCGTACAAAGGAAAGTAAAAAAAAAAGGTACTAGGCGCCAGCAGTCTGATGATTTACCGAGCACCCCTGTATCAGAGAGTGGCAGTGAGACTGAAGTTCAGACATCGTGCCCCCCTCCCTCTGAAAGTTCCGAGCGCCAGGAGCGTATAAGGGAACAAACAGCACATCTCAAGGTTTTCTTAAATACGGCACGCCAACAGGGTGCGCATGCTGCGAAGCGCAAAAGCGAGCGAAGTAGCGAGCAGCTGCCGCAGCGCACGCGCAGGCATTCGGCGACGTCGGCCGCCGGTGCAGCCACAACACAGCGGACGAGGCCACGTACACAGACACCCTGGTGGCAGCAGGAGGAGGACGACCCTGGATCCAACTACCGGCTCTTTAGGCAGAACAGCTGCAATTTGTGCCCCGTCTATAATAGTGTCAACTTCTGATGTCCTTGCACAATAAGGTTGTCTCTAGCACACTATTGTGCACGACTTATTTTATGTATTTCATTGCCGTGTGATAGTTTTTCATCGGTGTGACCACGATGCAGCATCTGCAGCTTACACTTACATTTTTCTTGCTACTACTTGAGTGTATGTTTTTAAATGGTCGCCGCTCGCCAAGAACTATCAGTTTTTTCAGTTTTATCGCTTAGTGTTAATCGCGTGATAACAGAGCATAAAATAGCATGCTTTATTGACCTTTTAACTATGGGCGGGAATGATATAGCACTGATCCAAGAAGTCACTGCTAAGCGCTTTGATTAAATTCGTGGCTACGATGTCATTTATAATATCAATGTTGAAGGTAAATATGGCACCGCTGTCGTTTATAAAACTGTACTCCAACCAACTGACATTCAACTTCATTTTCATCCTGCCACGACGATGTACCATTTTAATCAGAACGGTGCCAGCCGGATCGATCGCATTTATGTGTCGCGGCCACTTCAAACCTATCTTCAGAGAGTAGCGGTACATCCCGTCGCTTTTAGCGATCACTGCGGGGTTGTGTGTGACGTGCAATTACTGGCGAATAGGCAGGAGCCACCTTCCCGTGTTTGGAAACTCAATACCCGTCATCTCTCTGACGCCGGTTTACGTTGCGAGATTCAGAACGTGTGGCAGCTTTGTTCTGAAAAACGGGGAAGTTATGCCACGGTCTTACAATGGTCGGTCGACTTAGCCAAACCGCAGTTGCACAGTGTTGCGATGCGGTATGCAAGGGAGGCGTCGTTTTGGGAGAGGCGCACCATTGCCTTTTATCAGCAGTGCCTCCAAGATGCGCTTGATGCGCCCGTCGGCACAGCTCAGAACCTTCGTGCACGCTTAAATAGAATAAAAAGAAAGATTCTATGTCTTCAACTCCAAAATGCAAAAGGTATTCTGATACGGAAGCGACCCACTTGTGAGATCACTGACGAGGTCCCATCACTTTATCACTTGGCACGCGAAAAAGGGCTGGTGCGGAGGAAAGTGATTACCAACTTCGTAACGGACACTGATGCTCGTCTCGCTGAGAAGCATGAGCTCGTTGCTCACGTCTCCGACTCTTTTCGACAGTTATTCCGACGGACTGACGCCGACGACGTGGCGCTTACTTTTCTGTTAGACGAGCTGGATTGTGTCCTATCCGACTCCGACCGTCAGGCGTTGGGTGAGAGGATGACGTGCAAGCAGTTTTACACACTCTTCGCAAAGGGAAGTCTCCGGGACGTGATGGTGTTCCAGTTGAGTTTTATCTGAGTTACTGGGATGTCTTCTGTGAAATGCTGACGACCATGGTCAATGATATTGTTAGTGGTACTCCGGTTCCTTCGATGTTTCTTGAAGGGCGCATTGTTGTACTACCGAAGTCACCGACCACTTGCCTTGTTGAAGCGTTACGCCCTATCACACTTAAATGTCGATTACAAACTTGCGGCACTGTGCCTTGAGACGAAACTCAGAATGGTAATGGACAAGATCATCTGTCCCATCCAGTCATGTGGTGTGCAACATCGTAGCATTTTTCACGCTGCAGCTTCATATCGAGACGTAGTCGCCTTCACGGCCGTCAGTTGACTGTCAGCTGGCATTCTCTCGATTGACTTTGCAAATCCTTTCGACCGTATCGGGCATGACTATCTTCTGTCCGTCATGACTAAACTGGGTTTCGATGGCATCTTTCTTCAGGCTCTCCGGAATCCTTTAACGGCGGCAAGATCAGTAATTGTCATCAGCGGTTGGCAGTCGACGCCAATTCCTATTGAAATATCCGTCAGGCAGGGCTGCCCTTTATCAGTGACCTTATTTGTCATTGCGCTCGACCCGTTCTTGAGAGCAGTTGGTCGCGTCATTAAAGATATTCTTGTCTGTCGCGTCTCCCTTAAGTGTGCTGCCTACGCTGACGACGTGGGAATCTTCATGGAATGGGCCCACCATTTGGATAGGGTCCACCCAATACGACCGTGCCTCCGGTGCAGTTCTGAACACACGGAAAACTGTGCTGGTCCCACTAGGACGGCGAGCAATGGACAATGAGCAGGACTGGTTCCGTATTGGGCGCATCCATAGAATTTTAGGACTCTACGTTGCCGCGTGCCCACAAAAAATGCAAGTTCTAAACTGGAGGCGAATTCTTGTAACCGTGAAGATCCTATGTCGCAGCCACTCGGTTCGCCTACTCAACTTTCATCACCGCGTCGCTGCCACCTACACGTTCATTTTATATAATGCATGACATCGCCCAACTGCTCAGCGTTCCGAAGCCAATCGGTAGGCAGTTTCGCAAGAGGTCTACTGGCTCCTGTGGAGGCACGAAATTTTTAAAGTCAAGGCTTCGACTTGTGTCATCGACAGGCAGCTGGGCGGCCTCGGTTTCACCGACGTTCCACGCAAGTGCGGCGCGCTGCTCGTCCACCGGACAGCCACCCTGCAGGCCGACAACCCGGCAGGAAGCACTGCGGCACTCCTGGAGCTCTACCGCCCACACTCTGAAGCGGCGCCCGTTTCTCTCGCGGCCATCCCGTACAAGATGTCCTACATACGGGAGTACTTTTTAACGAGGAGCTACGCTCTGTCAACGGCTACCGACAGACACAGGACCGCCCGCGGACTCTACGTTGCCCTGACTGGACAACCTCCGCATCATAAACTGGTGCTCCGGAACCCCACAGTGGAATGGGTGAACGTGTGGGCAAACATCAACAACCCAGTGTTGCCGCCGGACGTGAGTGCGCTCTGGTTTAAGATCGTCGACAATGCCCTTTGTCGTTTCTCAACTACAAGGTTGCAACGCCTCAGAGTTAAAGTGTTCACTTCCAGTTATTACTAGGTACTGTATTGCTTTTCCTGCTGCCCCAGTGAAACATGACGCCAAACTTCGTGGTGCGCAACTTGCCAGTCAGGACGCAAAAATAGGCACGCAAACAGAAGAGTGGTGACACCAGATTCGACACGAAATGTGATTAGAGGCCGTATAAACAATTTTAGAAACGCACTCGTCCGGTGTGGTCTACTGGCTAAGTTCCGGCTGAGACGCGGTCGCGTGCGGACCTTGGCAATTATGTTCATATGTGTGTGAAATCTTATGGACTTATCTGCTAAGGCCGTAAGTCCATAAGCTTACACACTACTTAACCTAAATTATCCTAAGGACAAACACACACACACACACACATACACCCTTGCCCGAGGGAGGACTCGAACCTCCGCCGGGACCAGCCGCACAGTCCATGACTGCAGCGCCTTAGACCGCTTTTTTTGCCACTTTTTTCCTTTTGTTTTTACGCCTCAACACTTTTTGTGCCTGAACACTGATTTCTGTTGTTTACCAACTTTTAGTACATTTGTTTTTTTTCTTATGCAACTTTTTTCCACCGCTCTATGAATTTTTTCATTATTTTTTAATAATTGTCCTTTACTGTATCTATGTTTTATTTTTGCAATTGTGTTTAAGGCTTTTTTTATTTTTTATGTTTTCGTTTCTGAAATATTTTTAATTTTTTGTAGTTTTTTTTAAATAATCAAATACCCTCCTTTGGGGACCGCCGTGAGCATTTTTTCAAGATGAACTAAAAAACAAAGATGTGTCTCATCTCGGATCCAAGTGTATTCTGGTGATCCATGTGCACTGTTGGAGGGAGGTACCGAGGCGCAATGGCTGAAGTCAGGACACGAGGCAGAAGCAGTGGGGCCTCTTCGCGGCACTACAGGTGCTCCGCGTCCCAATCCACCGCCACACACCCGGTACACTACACTATTCCCATTTTCTTGAGTACAATTTTAAGCATATTTCCAAAGTTCTTGCCATGATTCTTGTATTTAAGAGTTTTGTGAAATTCGATTGCCATATGCATTTTGAGTGCGACAGGATCATCATCGGCAATTTTGTTAAAGATATAACTAGAACAATTACGCAGTAACCAACTCACAGCGTTATTTTTCGTCTGTGGGTAAAACTTGAAATCAGGTCGATAGATATCATCGCCTGGATATTGGCGGGAACACTGCGAGTGATAAGTGCGACTTGTTCCTGAATCCAGTTCCAGTTGTGGAGACGTTCCCCACAGGTGCATCTGTGCAGCACGGTACCTGTGAGGTTGCAGTGAAGACAGATCGGCAGCACTCAGTCCTATTCGGTTGAGTCGCTCATTGGTACTTATTAAATTATTGACTGCTTTGCACCACGAAGTACGAGCATCCGAGCTCAAAACATTGGAAGCAACATTTCGCCATACTATATCCCATTGGACTCCACTATATTTGTTAACAATCGGATTCTCTCCTTCGTGTTCCCTCCTTTCCACCAAAATTGCTTTTGCCGTTAAAGACTGAGTTTGCCGTAACATGTGACTAAGGTAGCTAAACTCGAGATAATACTCTGATATGTTTAAGCCGGCAACAAATAGGTTGTACATTCAGCGGAGGTTCAAGACTGTGTGGCCTGATAGCATGAAATAACTGTGCCGTAAGACCATGAGGTTCATTCTGTATGATTGCCGCCGTTCTTGACACGTACAGAGCCAGTGCTTTGCTTCGTATGTCAACCAATCCCATCCCTCCATGCGTAGGATGTAGCGCTGCTGTTCGTGCAGATACACGAAAGATCTCGCCTTTCCATAGAAAATTTGTAACCTTTGACATATTGTGAGCCACTCCCGCAGGAATAGAAGGAACCTGCGCCCTGTAGAAGGCCTTGGATAAAACACGTATTAATCAACGTAATTCTGTCAAATTGGTTCAGACTTCTGTGGCAGTTATCAATTAATGCACCGTTGATTTTATGAGCCACATCCTTCCAATTCGCTGCCGCCATGTTTAACGTTGACGCCGTCAACACTATCCCTAGAGCTTTAATGTCACTGACGTGTGTGGCACATGAAATTTAAAGACGATCAAGTCCTCACAGGTTTAAAAACTTGCTTTTCCGTTCGTTGATGTGCGCTCCAGACGCCTCACAGTAGGTCTCGAGGACAGCCTCAAGCGTAGTGACGTCAGACTCATCTCTGATAACAACCCCAACATCATCCGCATAGGCTCCTGTTACTGACTTCACTCCTGAGATCGTTAAACCACTAAGCTTCACCCGTAGTTGCTTGAGCAGCGGCTCTAGCGAAATGACGAACAGCAACAGCTGCCCTGAGGGACACCTCTGTCGATTAGGAGCCGTTTCGTGAGTTGCGAGTTTACTGAAATTTGAGCAGTGATTCCGATGGCCACATTTTTTATTATTGCGATCGCGGACGGTAAGAAGCCCAAGCGCCGCAGTGTCTCTAGTAGGTACGTGTGATTAACAATATCAAATGTCTTTAAAAAAATCGAGAAAGAACTGACCACATCTTACGTTGCTGGCGCAAAAAAAAAAAAAAATAAAAAAATAAAAAAAATTGTTCAAATGGCTCTGAGCACTATGGGACTTAACTGCTGTGGTCATCAGTCCCCTAGAACTTAGAGCTACTTAAACCTAACCAACCTAAGGACAACACACATCCATGCCCGAGGCAGGATTCGAACCTGCGACCGTAGCGGTCGCGCGGTTCCAGACTGTAGCGCCTAGAACCGCTCGGCCCCTCCGGCCGGCCTGCTGGCGCCAGCTAGCGCAATAATATCCCTATAAAAAGCGACCGTTTGCAGTATAGTCCGCCGAAAAGCACATGTTTGCTGTTTGCAAATTATGTTGGAAGTGAGCGGCATAAGCCTCATCTTAACCGCACGAGCTACAATCTTGTAATCGGAATTCAGTAGTGATATCGGCCGAAGATTTGTTACAGATTTTCCACCTATGGTCTTAGGGAGGAGAACAATTTTACATTCTTTAAACTCTTCTGGAACAGACTGCCCCTGCAAGACCTCGTTCACCATGTCTGTGATCTTCTCTCCTAGTATGTGCCAGTACTTTTTATAAAATTCAATGGGAAGACCGTCAGGTCCAGGGGACTTGTTATTAGGGAAACTGCAGATGATGTCGAAAACGTCTTCGTGACTGAAACCCGAAGAAAGACTGTCACTTTCGTCCGCGGTTATCCTCGAGGTAAGAACATCAAGGAGTTGAGAAACGCTGTCTGCATGGGGAGCGCTTGAAGTATAAGTCCTGACAAAGTAGCTGTAAAGTTCTCTGACGATATCGCTTTGATTTGTGACCGTCGTGCCATCTTCGAGTTTAAGTTTAACAATAAAAGCCCTCCTATTTTTCGCATGTTTTACAAGGTGATACAATGCCACCGTTTCGTCTGCGCGTACTGATTTAACTTTGGATCGAACCTTAAGTCCTTCTAACTGCTCCCGTTTCAGACTGATTAATTTAGCTTTGATCCTCTGAATTTCCTCTATTCTAGTAGCCGTGGCATCCGCTCTGTCATACAAAACTTGTAATACAGAGTAATAAAATTCCATTGTCCTGCGAATTCCAGTAGCCCGTTCAATACCAAAGGACATAAGAACTCTGCGCAGTTTGGGCTTCGCTTTATAGGTCCACCATGCTATAATGCTAGGGAAGGCATGAATAGTGCGGAGGCACTGGTCCCAAGTACGCCTTACGGCCTTCTCCAGATGTGAGTCGGTTAATAAGGAAAGATTAAGATGCCACTGATTTTTAAACCAGCGCGTGGGTGGTTGTTGTAAGTTGATACACGCGACCACGCCACTGTGGTCTGCGAAGCTGGTAGGAATAGTCTCTACATTTAATAAGCTATTTGCTAAAGTTTCAGACACACAAATCCTGCCGATCCTGCTACAGGAATTTCCAACTATGTGTGTGTACCTCACTAATGTTGGGTACCGAGCTTCCCAGGCGTCCTTGAGTTTAAGATCATAAACAAGACGGTTTAACTCAGGTGAATAATTAAAATGCGGTGTGATCTTTTCTGGACAATACACAATTAAAATCACCTCCAATGATTAGCCGCGGAGGATTGTTCCGCAGTAAATAAATGATATCTTCCTTATAAAAGCGTGCTCTGTCAGCTCTACGAGTACTCCCGGAAGGCGCGTACAAATTAATAACAGTAACGCCAAAAATAGTGACACTCAGTCCTCGACCGGATTCTAATCGTTCAATGTGGGCAACTGGAATACCTTCCCTAATTAAGACGGCAGTCCCCACGTTCGTTTCTGGGGAAGAATTGATTATTGCAACAAAACCGGTAAGGTTTATTTGCTGCAAGGCCACCTCTTGCAAAAGGGCGATGTCTGTATCCGACTCGTAAAGATATTGTTGTAGAGCACGCACCTTGACATCAGATCTGATCTTGTTAATATTTAACGTCGTTATTTTATATGCCTACGACATACTGAGACCTATGCAGGAAGGGGGAGGAATTAATCATCAACGGTCGAATCGTCATGTCATTCCATTCCATTTGTTTATCCGGTTGGAAAGCCAAATCTTGCTCGTTGTGTTTGCCCCCGGCATCTTTATTCTTAGTTTTCTTGCGGACAACGTTCACATTTGGTTGGATTCTGTTCCTGCGGCGCCCACTATAAGCCATCTCTGCAGACGGCTGCGTGAGTGGGTCGTGGGGAATGTCAACGGCCAACGACGGTCCCGACACTACGGCCGGAATCGCTCGCGGCGTGTCCTCTGGCTCGACGTGAAGTTGACACCTTCCGTCACCGACTGCTGTCTATGTTCGCGTTCCGTGTTATGACAACATTCCTGTTGTGTTTCCGCGTTGCGAGCTGCCGCCGTTGGCTGTGCGGCATCCTCAGCTAGAGGCGTGGTCTGTTTACGATCAGAACTGTCTACGCTGTGGTGATCCCCTGCAGCAGCCTGCTGTTCATATGTCGGTCGGTCCATGGGGGCGCAGAAAGCTATGCGCAGAAAGCAACGTGTTTTCTCAGTTGTGCGCATGACGTCACGGTGGAAGCAGCTGTGCCAAACAGTACACAGTTCGAATTGTGTGTGATTGTTTTTCTTGTGGTGTTTTGTGTTTGAAGGAGTTCTTTCTTCTGAGGTACTCAGTCAACAGCGGAAACATTCGGAATTTGGGAGTGTTAACGGTTTTTGCTGTAATTGATATTTGATTCGGAACTGAAATAGTTAGCGATAGTGGACAGCGGAATCAACATTGTGTTCGCCAGCTCTATAGTTTATGGTTCGTCCTGTGAAATTCTTATTGGAGAATCTACAAGTGAGTGAGAAAATTAATTTTTACAATGCCAGGCTGTGCTGTAACGGGCTGTTTTTCCTACAACTGGAGCACAAAGGGAACTGACGTAATGTATCACAGTTTCCCGCGTAATGAAACATTACAAAAACTATGGTTGTCGAAATGTTGAGGGAAAGACAGTGTAAATGTTGCGCATGCAAGAATATGTTCTCGCCATTTCGCAGAAACAGATTACTTAATGGATTTACAGTCTGAATTGCTTAATTTGCCCCGAAAAAGAATGCTCAAGCCAGATGCAGTTCCTTCGCGCAATTTGCAACTGTCAATGAGTCATCCGCAACAGAAGACAGAACCAAACGGTATAAGAAACGAGAACTACATAAGAAATCTCTGGAAACTCTGGAAAAGCTGTCACCAAATAAGAAACATCATAATAAGAGCACATGTACAGATGACAGTTATTTTTTCAGACACAGATAAAGTTACTTTGATGAATACTATAGCGGCTTTAGAAAGAAGCAATGCTGTTCTTACAAACAAGTGTGTGCAACTTCGAGCTCTTAAGTAAATTCATTTCAATGCGATTAAATGAATAGTTTGTTTTATTTGAGCCGTGGTTTCGAATTTCAAGTGTGTGTCAGTGTGGTTGTGATCTGACATTTTACCGATGTGTGAGGCATAAGCTGCGAAAGAATATAACTCATCAGTTTTAATTGTAATATTTTAGCAGCAGGAAAGCAGTTTAGACGTCTCATTTCTGATATAAACAAAATCTTCCGCCAAAAACTTGACGTAAACGCGCATGCCGTGTCGTCTGCTTGTGAGCGCTTGCTTCCATGCTGACGTCACTAGGCCAGCCAATGGCAGAGCAGAGCGCTTACTGCCCAACCATATTATTTAGTAACCTTGGGTCGGTCCACCGGGACATGTTGCTGTGGTTGGTTGGAGGGCCGACCATCCGTCCCCTGCGACGCCGTAACAGCAGCTGAAGTGGCACTATGTGACATGCCGGATGAAAAATCGTCTACTAGAACGGAACCTTTTACGAACTTAGTATCAGATCTACATTCCTGTGATTCTTGTCTCTTTAATTCTGGGGTACTGTATACTCCGTCCTCAGAACTACTACAGTCACAAGTTCTACGTCTTTTGTTGGTAGCAGTATCGCGTGTCGCAAGTGTCGGTTCATCCGTACTTTTCCTAGACAGGGTCGGAAATTCCTCAATGCACACTACTTCCCGTTCATGCAACTCAGGTACACCACCGGCTGTAGCACTTTCTGCCGCTTGATTATTGGTAATCTCCGCGAGCGTTAGCCGTTTCCGTTGCTGTAATGAATTTTTTAAGACGAAAACCCTTTTGGGACAATCTTGACGCATATGGCCACTCTCATTACAGATGTGACACGTCAAAGTTTGACCAGTGTACGTAACTTGAACCCTGTAGTCGCAAACCATAATATGGGAAGGAATATTAACTTTTACATGCATGTCTACGGACTGAACACCACTGAAACACTGCAACCGATGTTGGCTAGACCAGCGTTCATTTCGAATCTGCTTGACATCCCCATATTTGCTTAACACATCTATCAAATAACAATTATCAACTTCCGGGGGCAGATTAAAAATACGGACATGTTTATAATGGTTCAAATGGCTCTGAGCACTATGGGACTCAACTGCTGAGGTCATTAGTCCCCTAGAACTTAGAACTAGTTAAACCTAACTAACCTAAGGACATCACAAACATCCATGCCCGAGGCAAGATTCGAACCTGCGACCGTAGCGGTCTTGCGGTTCCAGACTGCAGCGCCTTTAACCGCACGGCCACTTCGGCCGGCGACATGTTTATACTCAACGTCGGCATTAGTAACGGTGACAGTACTTACTGAGTTATCCCGATATCGAAAATCAACTCTCTCGCCATATGAAACTTCCTGGCAGATTAAAACTGTGTGCCCGACCGAGACTCGAACTCGGGACCTTTGCCTTTCGCGGGCAAGTGCTCTACCATCTGAGCTACCGAAGCACGACTCCCGCCCGGTACTCACAGCTTTACTTCTGCCTGTATCTCGTCTCCTACCTTACAAACTTTACAGAAGCTCTCCTGCGAACCTTGCAGAACCAGCACTCCTGAAAGAAAGGATACTGCGGAGACATGGCTTAGCCACAGCCTGGGGGACGTTTCCAGAATGAGGAGACGAGATACTGCCAGAAGTAAAGCTGTGAGTACCGGGCGGGAGTCGTGCTTCGGTAGCTCAGATGGCAGAGCACTTGCCCGTGAAAGGCAAAGGTCCCGAGTTCGAGTCTCGGTCGGGCACACAGTTTTAATCTGCCAGGAAGTTTCATATCAGCGCACACTCCGCTGCAGAGAGAAAATCTCATTCTCTCGCCATGCTTCATGAGTATCTTATCCAGCAACACAGGGTTCAGTAATTTGAAAAAAAAAAAACAACACTGCTCCAGATCGTAATATGCAGTGTGTACCTGATCAGAATTGATACCAATAACATCCACTATCCTGTCATGAATCTCCAGCGACGTCGGTTGTACGTGACGGGTTGACTTTTCAAATTCAAACCGGAGGGTACTTTTCCTGGGAAACATACCTGGCCATATCAGAAGTTAACAAGCGGTCGAGACCGCTAAATAATAACGAAAACGGTTAGAAACACTACCACAACTAATGGTATATAATCACTGCACTTCCAAAAGAAAGTAGAAACAACACAACTATCACCACTCGTAAACACACGGGTTAACAGCGCTCTCAGCACGTCCGAATAGCTCCATGCCTCAAGCGCGACTGTGTGCAGTGACCACAGCTGTTTTTAAGACCTCTCTGATACATCGGAGTGGATGACATTCTTCAAGAGGCAGAAGAATAATTTATTCTAAGAGGAATACACTTTTGTTGAAGTACCTGAAGACGAGTTACAACTGCAGACGAAAGAAGACCGTCCGCTGCCTCAGCAGTGCTATCGATTTTAGTTCTTTATTGTTCTGCAGAAGAGGACAATATCACGTCTCAGAAGAAGATGATTTTGTTTTATGTTATTCCTTCGTTCAAGGAAGTTCGACAGTCCACGAAATTATAGCGTTGAAGCTCGCCGAAGGAGGAGTTATTTGGTGAGAGCAAGGAGGGCTATAAGGGGAGTTGGGAGGCCCTAAAAACAAGTGGTAGAATGCTCGCCAGTCGCGCGAGTGGCCCGAGTTCGGCTCCAGGCCGATGCATCATTTTTGTTTTTTCTCGCGATTATGTTGCGCGTTTCTTTCGCCCTCGCGCTGCATGAGCTACGAGATTTCGTTTTATTTTGTTTTAGGCCGCAGAAACAACCAGGGTCAGACGCGCAGCTACAAGAGTGAATAGTGGGATTCGCTGTGAAAAGAACCAGACATCAGCACGCACGACTCCTCACTTGGACGCCCGCGTGCCGTTCTACAGACTAGCGTCGGCCTGACTGAGTCCAGGTGCCTCTGGGGCGATGTACTTTTACGACAAGCTGCAGTTTAATCTACTCAGCCGGGAATTTAACAGAACTAATTATTCAGGAAGTACATACGCTGTATCTCTAATGCTCGGCGCTTACCAAGAGTCCAGGAGCTACAGCAGACAGGTGCCTCGGTAGCGCAGTAGACATCGCGCAAGTCCCATAATCTTATAGTCGTGAGTTGTATCCTCACTTGGGGCATTCAATTTACTTGCGGCCACGGCTAAATTGACGCCGGGTGCTGGTGATGACGAACGAATTCCTTTGTCGTTTCTCAACTACAAGGTTGCGACGCTTCAGAGTGAAAGTGTTGACTTCCAGATTTACTAGGTACTGTATTGCTTTTCCTCCTGCCCCAGTGAAACATGACGCCAAACTTCGTGGTGCGCACCTTGCCAGCCAGGGCGCAAAAATAGGCACGCAAACAGACGAGAGTGGTGATACGTGATTCGGCACAAAATGTGATTGGAGGCCTTATAAACCACCATCGTAAAAACGCGCTAAGTTGCGGCTGAGAAGCGGTCGCGTGTGGACTTAGCGAAAAAATGGTTCTAATGCCTCTGAGCACTATGGGACTTAACATCTGAGGTCATCAGTCCCCTAGAAATTAGAACTACTTAAATATAACCAACCTAAGGACATCACACACATCCATTCCCGAGGCAAGATTCGAACCTGCGACCGTAGCGGTCGCACGGTTCCGGATTGAAACGCCTAGAACCGCTCGGCCACACCGGCCGGCCGGACCTTAGCCAGCGTTCCGGTGTAGAGCATTTGTTTACTTTGTATTCGCGCACATCGTGTTTGTCATTTGTTTAATTACGGTGTCAATTTGTGTGTCTGCATATCAGTGTTCATTTAAGAGTATTTTGTAATACATACAATTGACCCTTTGGGGTTAATTCGCAAAATGGATCCGATGATACCGCGGAAAAACACCCTGCAGTTTGAATTCGAGAACGACATGCGTTCTGTTCAGCGTACAGCCTACTTCACTGGAAGTTTATACCTGGATTGCCGAAACCTTTGGAATCACCAGCGATCAGGTCCACTCTGCTTATTGTGACACTGATTTGTACTTTCATTTCGTCAAGCTGCTGAATCCTGTGCTGATGGAACGGCTGCTTTTGAAATATGGTGGTAGCGTGGAATTTCAACACCGAAATGGCACCGTGAGTACCGTCCAAGTTTCAAGCGTTGACAGAGTATAAGAATGTCCGTATATTTAACCCCCCTCCAGAAGTGAATACAGTTATTTAAGGGAAACCGTAATGCAGTATGATGAAATCAACAGTATTAGGCTTTGAAAGTGGTCTAGCCTGCATAAACTTAAGTGTTAAAGTGGAGTTCGGTCACTAGAAATGTAGGTTAAGCGTAATATCCCTTCCCGGGTCATGATTTGCAGGTACAGGGTACAAGTGACGTATCCAGGTGAGGTTTATCCTTGTTATAGTTGTAACGAGAGTGGCACATGCGCGACGAGTGTCCGAAACGTGTTACCGTGCTTAAAACCACACTCCAGCAACGTCGCAAGCTAACGTTAGCTGACATGGTAACTGCCAATCCGACAGTAGCAAACACTCTCCCAGGGCCTTCCGTTACCAAAAATGAGAAAAGACCATCCTTCCGGTCAGAATTTCCCCACTATCTCCTCATCTAGATGGCGATCATAACCCTTTAAAAACCATTTCTGCCGGCCGTTGTGGCCGAGCGGTTCTAGGCGCGTCAGTCCGGAACCGCGCTGCTGCTACGGTCGCAGGTTCGAATCCTGCCTCGGGCATAGATGTGTGTGATGTCCTTAGGTTAGTTAGGTTTAAGTAGTTCTAAGTTCTAGGGGACTGACGACCTGAGATGGTAAGTCCGATAGTGCTTAGAGCAGAGCGAGTGGTCCAACGCGATAGGGGCCGCCGTGTATACAACTTCTTCCCTGACATCCGGGAAAGACTAAAACATATCGATCCCAGCCGCGGTGTGGTACATTTCATCACAGGACATGGCCCTTATCCCACGCACCTGTACCGCGTGAGTCTGCAGCAGACTAATAGATGCACATGCGGGGAAGAAGGTTCCCCTGAACACACTGTCTTCTGCGGACAACGCGCGAACACAAGACACGAAGTACACATAAATCGCCTGAACACACAGAACGAACTACATGCCATAATACGCGACCCGGAAAGGTGGACTGAACTCAACAAACTAACTGACGAAAATCTCGAAGATCCAACAAATAGAATACTTGCGCAACAGACCCTACCGAAGGCAAGTCGGCCCAAACAGACGTCATGATGCCCAAGGGGACACAGACATGATTAGCACCACGAGTGATGAAGAAACAGATACAGACCAGGGCACCAACACACATATTGAAGCGTCCAGCGCGGATGATCCATAGTGTCAACCAAGTCTACTTCAAAGAACAGTCTGGAACAACCGACAGGAGGTGCAGAAGTCACACACAATCCTAAAAACAGATTGCACCTTATATGTAAATAGTTAAATAAGAGCTTAAAGCTAGGTACCTGTTCAAGGGACCTACGCCTTCCGTTAAGAGGCAGCGCACAGTTTGGATGGAAGGACCTTAATTGTGGTCCCTCTCTTTTGAGCCCAACCCGACGGATACCTATGGTAGATCGGGGAAAACCACCGTTCAGGTCGTGTTGTCGGCGGGGCCGGGAGGTACCTGCATCTGATGTACTCTACTAGGAACCTTGTAGGCTCAACACAAACCGTTAGCGTCATTACCTTTATCACTTTTACCACAAGTATCCTTTCATTAGCAACTTTGAGCCAAGCACAAAATCAGTTACCTCTCTATTGTATATCGTAAATAGTTTAGCAGGCTGGACATGGAGGTCTTAGTCTTAGTTTCTAGCTTTAACGTACCCTAATCTCTTCTAGTTAAGTTAGTTTTTAGGATGGTAGATGTTAAAGGCATGGTGAGCGATGGTCAGCGTCTTGAGGGTCATTCCAAGACCTATCTCTTCTCTATTCAATTCTCTTCCTTCCTTCTTTCTAAATATTTAATTTCGTTTTGTTTATTAATATCTCACTTGATTTTGTATTAGTTATAAGTTTTTCTAATGCTGCACAAAAAAAAGATCAAATGGATGTAAAGAAATAGAGCCCGCCTCCACGTGGCGGAACACGGGCAACGGTGTGAGTGGGGACGGGAGCCGGTGTGGTGTTATTTTCAGTCACACCGGACCCCAGACCAAGTCACAGCGGCTAAGTGGCAACATACGATCCATCATAAGAAATTAGACGGTGGGTCATAAAAAATAAGCAGCTAGTGAAAAAAGTGCTTAGAGCCATTTGAAACCGTTTCTCCCTTCCGCAACCAACAAGACTTGTGATTCGAGTGGTAGTGAAGATGACACACACGAACCAGCTCGGCTTACGAAATCGGACCTCGCAACACCGACGGATAGCGTACAGGTAGCTAGTACGGATCTTCAGACTTCTACGATCCAACTTCAGAATTTCGACGCCGAACTGAGTACGGGAGGATCTGTTGTCGAGCTTACTATAAACTCGGCTCCCCAGTCCCGCGTACCGCCGTAAGCAGCGCAGGACGCGTCACCCGTTGTCTTCACTCCCGCAGTCCGCCCCCGGTAGCTGTGTCGTCAGCGCGACAGACTGTCGATCCTAAGGGCCCGGATTCGATTCCCGGCTGGTCGGAGATTTTCTCCGCTCAGGGACTGGGTGTTGTGTTGTCCTAATCATCATTTCATCCCCATCGACGCGCAAGTCGCCTACGTGGCGTCAAATCGAAAGACTTGCACCAGGCGAGCGGTCTACCCGACGGGAGGCCGTCGTCACACGCCATTATTAACACTCCCGCAGGGGAAGTGAGTGTATGTCAACAACTCGTGCCACGGGGAAAACAGCGCGAGAATACAGATAACAACGAACCTATATGCAGACAGCCTGATGTCAGCATCGCTGACAAAACAGCTGGAAGTTGAAAGTGTCCACAGAGCTTGGCAGCACCAGACTCGCGATGTCGCGTGCACTGTTGTTCACACTACTGCTGAGAATGTGAAATCCGTCCACCTCTTTCGACGGGACCCTCTGCTGAGAAGTTTACCTCCAGAGGGAGGAACAAAAAGAAGGCACGTCCAAATGTCAATGTACCACGTAATAACACTAAAAGTAAAGATCCCGCAGCGGATTATACGGCTAGTCAAGAACCAGACCCTAAACTTGAGTCAACAATGGACTGGTTTCATGACAGCGATGGCCCGATCAGTTTGCAGTAATTCTTACAGTTAGATGTCCCAAGCCTATAAACTGTTGACTAAACGCCAACAACATCGATCTCCTGTGAAACTCGTCATGGTCAGACAATACATGTATGAATCTGAGGCTGATATTGTCTTTTTACAGGAAGTTTTGATTCTAAATATTATAGTCCCCGGTTTTCAAATCATAGAAAATGTAGCCCCTGATCTGCACACGGGTACGGCTATATTAGTTCGGGAAGGAATCCCCATAATGGGGATCGAAAAACTCGACTCCGGTCGTAGCATTGGTGGCAAAATTTTTATGTGACCTTTATCAATGTGTATGCACGTTCTGGTAGTACTCACATGTCGGCAATTAGTGCGTTCTTTAAAGAAGATATTATCTATCCACTCAGAAACAATCTGCCTAACCTAGTTCCTGGCGGTGATTTTAATTGTGTGTTGCACCCGAAAGACCAGAGGCCAAATTATAATTACTGTGAAGAACTCCACGAACTTAACAAAAACCCACCTAAAGAATTTGTGGTAATTGTATCATCCTACTGGTCGAAGTAGAGAGGATATAAAATGTAGACTGGCAATGGCAAGAAAAGCGTTTCTGAAGAAGAGAAATTTGTTAACATCGAGTATAGATTTAAGTGTCAGGAAGTAGTTTCTGAAAGTATTTGTATGGAGTGTAGCCATGTATGGAAGTGAAACATGGACGATAAACAGTTTGGACAAGAAGAGAATAGAAGCTTTTGAAATGTGGTGCTACAGAAGAACGCTGAAGATTAGATGGGTAGATCACATAACTAATGAGGAGGTATTGAATAGGACAGGGGAGAAGAGGAGTTTGTGGTACGACTTGACTAGAAGAAGTGATCGGTTGGTAGGACACGTTCTGAGGCATCAAGGGACCACCAATTTAGTATTGGAGGGCAGCGTGCCGGGTAAAAATCGTAAAGGGAGACGAAGAGATGAATACACTGAGCAGATTCCGAAGGATGTAGGCTGCAGTACGTATTGGGAGATGAAGAAGCTTGCACAGGATAGAGTAGCATGGAGAGCGGCATCAAACCAGTCTCAGGACTGAAGACAACAACAACAACACTTTTGTGTTGTTCACCTTTTCTACCTCCATATCAAGCAGCCGACTTGATCGATTTTATGTACCGCAGCACCTAAGTGGACGGGTTGTAAACCCTGACGTAATTCCTGCTCCGTTTTCTGATCACTGCGCATATGTAGTGACATTAACAGTGCGTAAGCAACCCACAATCCGCTTTCGAGGGCAGCGGATGCTAAACATTTCGCATCTCCAGGACGTAGGGCTTGAAGAAGTTGTCAGAACCACGTGGACACTCAATTTACGATCTCTAAATAGATTCAGAACTAAACTCGAGTGGTGGGCATATGCTGAAAAAAAATTGAGACGATCTTTAACCTCGTACTGCATACAAAAAGTAAAGGATAAAAAAAAGGACGACAGTTTTACTACTCCGTGCTACGGGAAATGTATGCCAGCGCCAATGGAACACATGCTCACCCAATTGAAATGAAGATTATAAAAGCACAAGTAGTTGGTATTAAACTCAAGCAACTAGAGAGACCAAAAATCAAATCGAAAGTGAAGTCTGTTAGCGAAGGGGAAGCGTCGTCCCTATTCCATCTTATCAAACATCGTACCAATCGTGTTGGCACATTTATTGACAAAGTGACTACAGTAACCTGTGAGCAACTAGTGCTTCAGAAAGCTATCGTGTAGGAATTTCACCGTTACTTTGAAAATATGTATTCTGAAGTCCCGACCGACGACACTTTGGTGACGGAAACGATTCAGACACTCAATTGTGACGTTACAGCAGAGGAGAACGTGGAATTTCTGGCGGACTTTGATGCTAGGAGTGTTTTAGAATTCATCGCTCAATCACCAGAAACAAATCCCCTGGACCAGATGGTCTTCGTAAAGAGTTTTGTTACAAGCTCTGGCATATTATGGGCCACGTATTCACAGGTATATTAAATGATATCGTTCGTGGACATGAACTACCTGCCGAGCTGAAAGAGGATAAAATTGTACTCATACCGAAACGGCGAGGTCATTACACTGTTGACAACTTCCGGCCCATGATATTAAATCTTTATTATAAAATTATAGCCAGGGCAATTAAAAGTAGGCTGACGCCTATAGCAAAAACATTCATCCACCATCACCAGTTGTGTCTTCCATGGAGGACTACAGGGTGGTCCATTGATAGTGACCGGACCAAATATCTCACGAAATAAGCGTCAAACGAGAAAACTACAAAGAACGAAACTTGTCTAGCTTGAAGGGGGAAACCAGATGGCGCTATGGTTGGCCTGCTAGATGGTGCTGTCATAGGTCAAACGGATATCAACTGCGTTCTTTTAAATAGGAAGCCCCATTTTTTATTACATATTCGTGTAGTACGTAAAGAAGTATGAATGTTTTAGTTGGACCACTTTTTCGCTTTCTGATAGATGGCGCTGTAATAGTCACAAACATATGGCTCAATTTTAGACGAACAGTTGGTAACAGGTAGGTTTTTAAAATTAAAATACAGAACGTAGGTACGTTTGAACACTATTTCGGTTGGTGCAATGTGATTCATGTACCTTTGTGAACTTATTTCTGAGAACGCATGCTGTTACAGCGTGATGACCTGTAAATACCACATTAATGCAAAAAATGCTCAAAATAATGTCCGTCAACCTCAATGCATTTGGCAGTACGTGTAACGACATTCCTCTCAACAGTGAGTAGTTCGCCTTCCGTAATTTTCGCACATGCATTGACAATGCGCTCACGCATATTGTCAGGTGTTGTCGGTGGATCACGACAGCAAATATCCTCCAACTTTCCCCACAGAAAGAAATCCGGGGACATCAGATCCGGTGAACGTGCAGGCTTCGACGACCAATCCACCTGTCAAAATATGCTATTCAATACCGCTTCAACCGCACGCGAGCTATGTGCCGGACATCCATCATGTTGGTAGAACATCGCCATTCTGTCATGCAGCGAAACATCTTGTAGTAACATCGGTAGAATATTACGTAGGAAATCAGCATGCATTGCACCATTTAGATTGCCATCGATAAAATGGGGGCCAATTATCCTTCCTCCCATAATGTCGCACCATACATTAACCCGCCAAGGTCGCTGATGTTCCACTTGTCGCAGCCATCGTGGATTTTCCGTTGCCCAGTAGTGCATATTATGCCGGTTTACGTTGCCGCTGTTGGTGAATGACGCTTCGTCGCTAAATAAAACGCGTGCAAAAAATCTGTCATCGTCCCGTAATTTCTCTTGTGCCCAGTGGCAGAACTGTACACAACGTTCAAAGTCGTCGCCATGCAATTCCTGGTGCATAGAAATATGGTACGGGTGCAATCGATGTTGATGTTCAAATGGCTCTAAGCACTATGGGACTTAACATCTGAGGTCATCAGTCCCCTAGAACTTAGAACTACTTAAACCTATCTAACCTACGGACATCACACACATCCATGCCCGAGGCAGCATTCGAACCTGCGACGGTAGCGGTCGCGCGGTGTCAGACTGAAGCGCCTAGAACCACTCGGCCACTCCGGGCGGCGATGATGATGTACCATTCTCAACATCGAATGTTGAGATTCCCGATTCTCGCGCAATTTGTCTGCTACTGATGTGCAGATTAGCCGCGACAGCAGCTAAAACACCTACTTGGACATCATCATTTGTTGCAGGTCGTGGTTGACATTTCACATGTGGCTGAACACTTCCTGTTTCCTTAAATAACTATTCGGCGAACGGTCCGGTCACTTGGATGATGTCGTCCAGGATACCGAGCAGCATACATAGCAAACGCCCGTTGGGCATTTTGATCACAATAGCCATACATCAACACGATATCGACCTTTTCCGCAATTGGTAAACGATCCATTTTAACACAGGTGACTATTACAGCGCCATCTATCACAAAGTGAAAAAAGTGGTCCGACTAAAACATTCATATTTCTTTACGTATTAGACGAATATGTAATAAAAATGGGGGTTGCTATTTAAAAAAAAACGCAGTTGATATCAGTTTGACCTGTGGCAGCGCCATCTAGCGGGCCAACCATAGCGTCATCTGGTTTCCCCCTTCAAGCTATACGAGTTTCGTCCTTTGTAGTTTTTTCGTTTGATGCTTATTTCGTGAGATATTTGTCCCGGTCCTATCAATGGGCCACCATGTATAATGACCGAGACTGCAGAAATCAGGGATATCGTATCGATCACTGCATTAACATCTATTAAGGGTGCCCTATTGTTTGTTGATTTTTCTAAAGCTTTTGATAGAGTAAATCACCCGTACCTTCTGCGAGTCATGCAACGCATTTGTCTGGCCAACAAAGCAGTTCAAGTACTTCAGCACATTACCACGGGTATTGCAGCCAGGACTGCCGTAAACGGACAATTGACGAAAGCCATACCACTCAGAAGAGGGGTCCCACAAGGAAGCCCACTTTCAATGATTGTCTTCGCCTTCTCTTTAGAACCTTTCCTCATCAGAATGCAGCGTAGCTAAACGGGCCTATCTTTATTGGGTGCATCTTTCGCTGTCTGGGCGTATGCCGATGATGTTGCGGTCCTGATACGCAGTGACGACGTAGTAGCATCTACTAAAAGGGAGATTGACAAGTCTGTACGGCATCGAGTGGGCAAATAAATGACAAGAAAAGTAAGTTATTTCCCCTGTGAGGGATTGACAAATTGCCCAGCTCATAGGCCCAGAAAGTTGAGAATCATAAAACACTTGGTATTATCATTGATAGATACCCACTAAAGATGGAGACCGCAAATTTGAAAGCGATAACCACAAGCATACAGGGTCTCCTCGTAAAAAGCAATTGGTTGGTCGTGTCATTGCTTGACAAAAATTAAGACTTAATATATGTATGTTTTCAAAAGCTTATTACATGGCGTAAATATTCCTTGTGTCCAAATTGCAGGCCAGGAAGATGTTACAACTAGCAACCAGATTCGTGTGGAAAGGAAATATCTTTAAGCTGACGCCCAGCACCCTCACCAAATCCAGATCAGAAGGTGGATCAGAGCTGACAGATTCAAATAAAGGCCACTGCTCTGTTCCTGAAACGCACCTCACAAATAATAGATAATACTCCCCGCAACATAACTGCAAAGCTCTTCCAGATAATCCGTCCGGACAGTACAGCGCCGCCAGTCGGTATACACCAAATTGCTTTCGAACTCAATCATGCCCGTGAATTTCACATTGAAGCAAGTTATGTAGGCGAAGCCCTCTTGCGGAGACCCCATGTCAATGCTAATGACATAAAGCAGAAACTGCGTAGGAGGACTAACCCCTACACCGTTGAAACCAAGTATCCTTGTCACTAGAGGGCAATTTGGAAGAACATAGGCCTGAATATATACAGACTGGAAGTAGCCTCAACGTGGTACCAAGTGGTTTACAACACGATCGCCACGAATTAAAAATTCTGTTAATACACACCACCGATAAATGTCAGACGTGTGGCCTCGTTGACACGTTGTTACACCGCTTCACGTACTGCGCTCATCTGCACAGTTGGCGATGTGTGGAACTAAAACTTGCCCTCCTCTCTAGGAGCTCGATCTCTAACTACAACCCTGCGACACTCACGAAGCCAAAAGAGCACATCTACCCAACTAACAAGAACAATATGGTGATGTGGCTCCTGGCAAATTATGTACATTACACAGCCACAAGACAGAAGAAGACCACTTCGTCAGTTCTATGATTTATTTGCAGACAGCATACTGGAGGGTAAAACAGCTCCAGAACCTGTAACCGCTCAATGTCATTCAATACGATCACGACGACACCCCTCGATCGACGTTAACACTCGTGGTGTCACTCGACTTCATACACGGCAGTGGACGTTTGAAAATTCGTGACGCTAGCTCAATGCTCGTCAATTGATTTAAATGTATTTCCCCGACTGACTCTTAATTCAATTGCTGCGACGGGGGTGAGGAGAAAGAACACATCCTGGTGGTACCAGCATTATGCTTATTTAGATGTTCGATTGATCTGAATCGTTTGCGATGTTCCAGCGAGTATTCGAACTCTATGCTGATGTACCGACAAGGACCATTTTCGCAGATAAACATGCAAGTACGTAATGGATGTTCAGTTTCTCATTATAGTTCGTCGGACTCATTATACATCCGCTGTAAGAACAATTTCATGCATCTACATTTTGGTGTCCCACAATATTGGTTGGCTAAATATTATGACGGTACGTTGCATACAACTTCCACAGATATTGTTTATCATGTAGTCAAGACTACGTAATGAAGCAAAAATCGTGGATAAATTTGAAATGTTTGTTTATTAACACTTCTCTTTTCACTAAATATGAAATATGAATCGGGATTGGAGGTTATGATCCTATCCTTTTTTTAGTATTTCAGGTCCCCGTTAATATCTGGTAGTTAATAAGCGAACTATTTTTTTATGCTGGCGCGTTGTTTGTTTCAGTTACCCCCGCAACCGTCCAAGGATAAGATTCTATTAATGTTCCGCGCACACGCGTTTCACCATTTTATAAAATGCAGAATTACGTAAACTATAGCTTTCCGTTGCGCACAACTTTCGTGGGTTCCACCACCATAATAGTTTCCCAAGAGTATTTTTCCCAGCTAACACAAAGTTCGAATTATGTTGTATTCATTTTCACTCCACCCGACAAACGTCTCCGATCACTTCGTCACACGTAATGTATTTTAAACGTGCTTGAAGAATCTTTAAATAATCTCCTTAACGAATTTCGCAGTCGTGTACCACTTTTTCATCGACTAGCCCGATCGCGATAACTGAAGGTAGAGAGCTCAATGTGTTACATGTTCTTTTATATGTATTAGAAAAACAAACGCGCCCCTGTATCTTTCTGTCCCGCTTGGTCTTGGCTACTTTACTTTTTATTACTTTTCATTATATTGTTTCTTAGTAATACTGCGCAGTTATTAAAGTTTCATATTACATTCCCTTTTTAATACTTCCAAAGTAAAGTCTATATATCCCCATTTTAATTAATATGATGCTAATTGACACGCCTGCCCGTAAAGTACCGTTATAAACCATAAACAAACTTTTGGAAATATGATGGATGTAATATCTGAAAAGCAATCAAAAAGACCGTGTGCCTAGCAATACATTGCCTTGAGAGTACTTTACTTTGTGGGTCAACGAACGCCATAGACTTCCGTTCCTTTTCTTGCTGAAGAAAATTTTACTTTCGTTTGCGAAGATCTTATGTGTCAATATTTTATTTTATTTTGATTTTTCACGCATGAACCAATGTTCAAAAACGGTAGAGCTTTCGAAAAACAGTTATATTATAAAAAACTTCGAGTCGTGACAGGTATGGGGGCAGAATCATGGCCAAGCCTCACACTTCTTGACCCCTGCCCTCTTTGCTGCCATCTGCCTGTCACGCACTCGCACGTCATTGGAAGTGGCAATCTGTTAGTTGCTCTGAAAAAAAGTTGGTGGAAAAATGGTGTAGCGGTTAAAATACTGTAACAGTAAAAAAGTTGATAGAGCGGTGGACTGTAGTTAAAAAAGTGACTAAGTTACCTGGCTTTCACCCAGAATGTCCGGGTGCGATTCCCGGCACCGGAATGGAATTTTTTTTCGAACTAACCACGACAAGTTTTGACCCAGCGAAATGCCGTTTCACGCCCTCCTCGCATTATAGCTACTGGTTAGTAAATGTCAGCCGAAAACAGTCGAAAGAAACGGGCACACAATGAAATTACTATCAGCAGCGGAATAAAGGGAGAAAAGACGCTAGTCTACTATTGGACTGCTGCCATAGAAATGTTGCATGGCAATACGCAACGTGATACCAGCGTAGCGATGAAGCATAGTGTGCAGCGCGATTCGGTCAGGGAGACTGTCGCCACGTTTTGCCTCTGTGTGCTATGTCTTAAAAATGAAATATTATCTTAGCTACCAATAATGGTTATTCCTAGCAACGGAAGCGACAAGTTTCTGCATACCATATGTGGTAGAACTGATGGGACAAGTTAATTTAAAGAAAATGATTAAACCAATTCTATTAGATTATCTTAGAAAAATATATAAAGACATTTTGTTCTGAAAAAGGTTGCCTTAAAACTAACATATCTCGCTAAAGTGAGATATAATTTAGTAATTTCTCCCTTTTCGATATGTCTAAACTGGAAATCCGTTCGTTGATCTGTGAGACGCCCTGCTAAACTCGCAAGACAGGACGGGCAGTTTAAATGGTGGAAAGGGGCCAAAATAAGCGGCTGTCAGTTACAACTTTTTTTTGACCAAACATTACTAGAGCCAAGAAAATTTTAAAAACCATAGCATTTTTTGGAACTTAATTACCGGCTGAATGCGCCATACAATCTCATACCTTAAGGGCAAGACCACTAAAATCAGCTGAAAGCCAATAACTTAAGACTCAAACCAAAATCAGAAACTTAAAAAGGCAGAAGGCATTATCTTAAATCAGTCCATTCAGTTACGCTGAAGGCCCAAACAATCTCACACCTTAAGAGCAAAACAACCTTAATTTAAAAATCAGCTGAAGGCCCATCACTTAAGACTCAAACCAAACTAAATTTTTAAAAGGCCAAAGGCCTTACCTTAAAGCAGTTATTTAAATTAGGCTGAAGGCCCAAACAATCTTACGCCTTAATGACAAAACAACCTTAATTTAAAAATCGGCTTGAAGCCATACAAATACAAACAACAAGAACAAATAAAAAAGACAGTACACCCAACCGCGCTCAGAAGTTTCCGAGGGTCGGTCTGGAATCCAAACACTAACGCTCGCGTAGGTGAGACGCAGTCGGCCCAACCATTCTCGGTCCGACGACAACCCAACTGACAGTCAGTCAACGGACCCACCGACAAGGTAAATTCCGCTCCACCCGACCAGCACACAACAACGAGTTCAATGGAACAACGTACAAAGTACTGGCGCCCACAACCAATTATTCATTGAGCTGTCAAACTACACAACGTGCTGGACAGCGACGACACGATGAGGAAAATACACTGCCTGAATTTACGTCAACGGCTAGGGCAGGTAAACGTAACGTTAACGGTCACAAGGCAGAAGATTCCGCTGGTGCGCATCAATTCAAAGTAACCAAGTACAGTTAAACTCCACCAGAGGGTGGCTAAAATTTGCCAACTTGAAAACACACGTTGGTGCTCGCGGGAATATCCCAACAGCCAACAACGAAACCCAAACGACACAATGTGAACAGTCGTGACTTGCTGGTAGGTTAAATCAAAACTCAACTTTCGTGTGCAGGATCGGTGAGCCACGGACCTCGTAGCAATGGGAACAGCACCACACACTCCGACCGCGCGTGGACGCCGCCAGCGGCCTCGGCCAAACTACGCGCCGCGGAGATTTCCTCGCTGCTCCGCGCCAACCGACCAGCTCCCCAGGCCCGGAAACGGTGAAAGGGCCAAATATACGTCGGCCGATGAGACGACCAACCGAACGACCCACTCCAATCTCCCTCCGTCGGACAGTTCGTGTGTGTCGCCAGCGGTCGGCGAGCACTGGTTGTCGGCACCTCACCGGCGCTCCGTCCCCGACTGCACTGCTGGTCCGTCTCCAACTGACTGCCAGACACACGACGACCCGGAAATATTATGGAGCGCCAGAGATGATACAACAGTGCACTTATCGATACGCGCTGCTGCTGCCGCGCACGGACAAGTAAGGCAGGAAGTTAGTGACGCCATTAAATGGAATAAGAAAACGAGGCGGCAGTAGCGTAATAGAAGATGAAAATCAATAAATGGCATGACCACGAGCCGCGCACGGCTCATTCTGCATCATGCTTTCCGACATGGAGTAACAACAATCAAAGAAATTGTAAGAAGAGTATGTTCATCAGTCTGGATCATCTTAAAAGATGAATGTTTGTCAGAACTGACCAAAAACGACTGGCTCCAAATAGCAAAAGAGTTGGAAACCAAGGCCAATTATCCCAAACTGTCTCGGCGCCATTGATGGAAAGAATGTGCGACTGGTGAAACCAGCAAACAGTGCATCAATGTTCTTCATCTATAAGAAATATTTCTCTACTGTATTAATGGCAATTTGTGATGCAAACTATAAATTTTTCGCTGTAGATGTGCTGTCGTATGGTAAATGTCCTGACTCAAAGATATTTCAACAATCAGTGTTCTGTAAGCGAATACTGTCTAATAACTTGGACATTCCGGAAGACAAACACATTTCAGACATAAACAAAACGCCAGTGCGTTATGTATTTGTTACTGACGACGCATTTTCGCAGTCACACAGAATTGTGTGTCCCTACGTAGATCTGCGACTTGATACAAAGAAAAAAAAAAGTATTCAACTATCGTAATTCTCGAGGAAGATGTTTCGTGGAGTGCACGTTCAAGATAATGGCAAGTAAGTGGAGGATCTTTCACAGTCCCCTGCAAGTGGACGTTCATTTCGCTATAGACATCGTTAAGGCATGTTGTGTTCTACACAACTATGTACGAAAGAGTGATGGTGTTCAGTATTTAGATACACTGTATGGATATTCTTCAGTTCATGAAGATATTCCACAACAAATGCGTAGGCCTGCATTCAGTTCACACTACAGAAACGGTTTTGCCGATTACTTTGTACATGAAGGCGCTCTGCCATGGCAGTGGGATGACATTCACCGTAGTCTGAATTATATGCAATGTTGTGTTAGTAACGGTAAATAGAAGTAATAGAACTTACACGGCGTGTTTTGTTCCTGCGGTGCTACACATTCTCTGCCCCCGAATATCGTAGTCACTTCCTCCCCCATTGTCTTTGCACATTTTTGTCGGTATATCTTCAGATGACAAATCTCACAAAGGAGGCCTCTCCCTTATGTTTATAATAAATTTCTCCGCATCAAAGTCCACGATGACAGAGAGATCCTTCTGCGGACATGCAGCAGCAAACAAATAATAAAACGTAAAATATCTTCACAGCTGGAACCCATAGAGTAGAAATATCTCTGGAGTGAGCATTGCGTCCTGCGCATGTTGTCAGCATTAAACTGGAATTGTCACATGATCTAGGGACGACGTCGATTGTTTAACGCCAATTCGCCTCCGCCATCAGGTGACGTCACGTCTCGTCACATAACATCAAAACATTCTACAATACCTTTCGAATGGAGGCATTCGCACAGGTCGTCAACGGAACGTCACGTCATTTCACGGTACGTCAAGGTTTCTCGGGAAGAAAATTTTGACGGTACCAGTCTGTTACCATCTTAAGTTAACCTACTTTCGCCGCGCTCATTCTCCTTATAATAGTGGATTTTGTACTGTTGTATCTTCATAATCTTTATTTTATAATAGCGCTTTGTTTTAGTGACAAATTGGAGATGTTCCATGACAACTGGGATATTTTTTCCACTTTCTTACACAACCGAGGTCGTATATCCGAATGCGAAAAGTTATTTAGGTTTTACGATAACACAACAGCGCTGACGCCACAATGTATATGTATAAGAACATAAGTAGACGAAGCAAATTCCACCATATGACATTTTAAGCAAAAAAGTCAGCTTTAATGAAGGAGTCAAATACAGTTGTTTATGACGTTATTAATTCCGTAAGGAAAAACACAATGGAAAAGTTTAACAGGCTTCATTAATTCGTTTGAAGCTTTCTTTGATGTGTATGAATGTACATATTTTCCCTAGCAAATAATTGTCAATGTTTTGAAACGTTGTGTCACTTCTCAGTAATTTACCAAACATAACTGGTCAAGAACATAGGTTGTAAAGTTTGCTGCGGCCATTGACAAACTCTGTCGTTGTTAGCTCCTCAGTTCTGATACTATACTCTAAAATTTTATGCATATTAGGGATGGTGACTCAAAACCCCAATTTCGCCGTTCGGTACTGTGTTAAGCGACTTGACGAGATGTGACATGAAAGACATTGTAAATACATGATGACATGAAGCTTCTGTGACGTCATGCTCGTTCATTTTGCTCTTCAAAGCTAAGAGCCCAATTTATTTCAAATATCAGACGTAAACTGCTATGGTGCCTGCAAAACTATACTAAATCCACAGCACTTACGAAGGGAATCTGTCTTTACTAGCGATATGACAACATTCAAAATTTATAGGACAAATCTACGGCGTCCCGAGATCACGTGACCATAGTGGCAACGTATGTTGACAACACAAAATCAATTCTGCGCGTCTGAATGCTCACTCCAGAGATATTTCTACTCTATGGCGCTGCCCCATTCAGCTGCGTGCCACTTTGGCCGCAGCGGCGCGCTGGCCGGAGGCTGGTCACATGACAAAGTGCTGGCAGCAGCCGGCTTCGCGCGCGTTGCGCGGCACCTTTCCGTGCAAAGCTGGCCGCATCCGACCAGCCCATGCGTCTAGCTCCAACTACCACTCCGCGTTCAAATTCTGTTAATTGCCACTGTGCGACCATAATCACGTCGGAAATCTTTTCACATGAATCACCTGCGTACAAATGACAGCTCCGCCAATGGACTGCCCTTTCATGCTTGGCGTGCGTGAAACTAAAGCCACCTGTATTTGTTCATATCGCTATCCCGTGGTTTTTGTTACCTCAGTGTATAATTGCTTAATAAAATCAGGGCAGTCGCGCTCGCGTCCTGCTTCTTCGAATGCACAGGCTAGTCAGAATTAGACACAGGACCCTTCTCTCGGATAACGAAGGCAACAAAAGATGAACGAAATTAGGTCAAGGTTGTGACATTGTAAGTTCTTGCACCTACTGTGATGAAAAAATTACTCAATGAGTGAAGAAAAGTTCTAATATCGTGACTAACATGCTAGAAAAATCGTGTTAAGAATTTAACAAATGACGCCTCGAGCCAAAAATATCGTTATAGCCCCAAAAAATACGTTTTTATGGTAGGTTTTTGAAGCGCGGCATTTCTATAGTTTAAACTTGGATGAATCGGTTAAAATGTTGCACGAAGGTAGATAAATGGATGAAGTCAAAACTAATTTTTTTATGTAATAATCTTTACTCGCTGTCGGGATACGACGGTAAAAAGTCGAGCTAAATGTAGCACGCAAAATTTTGTTCTTACAAGTGCGTGGATTCCCTAACCCTTGTGGACTATCACAGGAGCAATACTGCTCTTTATTCCTATGTCTTCCCTTTCCTTATTGTAATTTTATTCTTTGTATTTATTCTGCGGTTTCTTAAATATATGAGGTGTGCGCCTGTTGTAAGCTCCAACTGTGATGGGGAGGGGGGAGGGGGGTGGGGTACTGGCGCAGTATACAACACCTTTTTGCAAACATATACGTTTATTTATACATCTCATGTAATATTCCAATGGAATAAACATGGCTGAAATAGCGCGTAAAATTTCATTCTTACAAGAACATGAATTGAACACGCACAAACGGTTTAAAGTGAGTCAATTAAACAAAAAAAAGAAATTCTTACGACTATAAATTGGAAACTCGCTTTCAAAAAGATGGCTGCATTCAGATTTTTTGTGAGGTTTTTTTTTACACATGCTACTTGTATGTTCCGACATTTTGAGAATTGCTTAAAATTTTGTGTGAAGGTAGACAAATTGTTTTGTGATAGCTTTATCTGTTGCCACGATATAGCGGTCTTAAGTTGCACGTAAAAAGCACACAAATCCGGTTTCATGCGAATCGCACTTGCTGAGACGGTTACGGTACAGATGATTATAAAAAATATATTCTGGCGGTAATTTTAAGAAGCGACTGTAAAAATCTTTCATCGTTCGCATTTTAAGTGCGAAATATAACGGGTTTCACATGAAACTGTGTTTCGTATAAATTAGTTAAATTTTCCAGCGCTACATTCGGATATAATTAAAAAAGCTGGTTGTTGCAGTTGATTATAGTTTCGTTATTTATATGTTAAAGATTTTATTCACCAGTGACTTAAAATCTTCGAAAAAAATGTTTGAACATGCAAAACAATGCTTGTACCAAACCAGAATTATGGCCAACTCTGTGCAAAATGATGCACTGTTTGGTTGGGCTTTTAAAGCTTTATCGATGGCCCCCATAAAAAAAAATAAAAGTCAGAAAAAAGGACACCATATTTCCAACCAACAGAACATATTTTGCTATTACTATATTTTCGTATAAAATAAGTTTAAGTTGGTCAGGTGTCGTACAGGATTGATCAGGCAATCATAGTTATGCTTAATTCGGATTTGTATTACAACATTTTGCGCCAAAATTATTCACATGAGTTTTCCTAGCCGCGGTTTCTTGATTTTTCAATCCTTATTCTCGCTTACTTCAAAAAATCAGACAGGTATCTTAAGAAAAGAGTTAGTAACAAGATATATGCTTTCAAATAGTTTATTTTTTGCTGCATAAATCATTCACCTTCCGATGTAGGAAGCTTTTAAGAAATTTTATCTTTGTAATATGGTCGTATCCTAAGTTTGCGTACGTAATATAAACCATTTGCATGCATTATTATCATAAACTTTGCACAGTATTTAATATATCATTCGGTATCATATTTATGTTTTCTGTTATTTTGTCCACTGTACTGAATATTTGTGTTTTTTCATATGTTTGCGTATACAGTCTCATGCAAATATGAGTAAAATGTATGTCACTATCAAACAAAAAATTTAAAAAACCAAATTAAACAAAATTTTTAAAATTGTAAGAGTAAATAACAAAAAATAAAAATGACAGATTAAAAAAATATATGAAAAAAGTTATAAATGAAAACCTCCTATGGACATGTGACATTAATGTGGTTTGCGAGGCTCGTGTGCACTGAGGACACAATGGGCTATATTGGTCGGGTTCAACCATACCAGGCTGGAAAGCGCAGAGGAGCCAGACTAAAGACGCCTAACTCAAGCAACAAGGTTTGAACGACATTAAAAAAAAAAAAACCTGTACCGAGGACTCAAAAATCTACATCAGTTGCCAAGCTATGATAGTCAAATGTCAAGATTATTGTAGAATAAAAGTTAAGAACCAGAATGAAAAATGCTCCTTTCATAGCACAAACGAGGCGAATATGTCGTGAGCAGAGTCAGTGATTTAAAAGAAGGAAACTAGCTTTGCAACTTATTTGTGGGCTTCAAAGACAGTTAAATCAAAATATCTTGACATATTCGCACTTTCTTACGAGTTAAAACCCTACTCCCGCATCACAGTGAGCTCTCTTGCCAGCAACGTGTTGGCATACCAGCATTTTGCAGTTTGTAAGCTAAAGCCACTGATATTACGCCTAAAATTTACCAGTCGTAGTAAACATATAATATCATACGGGTGAAAAGCAAATGTGTAATAGCTAAAAATGTGTTTCTGGGAGGATAAATTTTCTGGGAGTGGATTTGTTCCTCAAAGAACGCTAACAAATTTTTTTTATTTCTGGGTGGACGAGGTTGACTTTTTCTCAGAGGTGACCATTTCTCCCCCAAGGAGAGGTGTAAGAAAACATAGACACAAATTTATGTGGTTCTAGAGAGTGGGATGCATCTACAGTAGGAAGTATCTGAGAGTGGGGGGGGGGGGGGGGGGAGGTGAGAGTGCGGGCACGCATGCATCCCAAACTTTAATGACACATTGCGTCACATTGTGCGAGGTGGCAAACGTCGTGTTGGACGACATGTCGGCATGTCTCATGTTATAGAACATGGCATTATGTATCACGTTACTTTAGTTGACAGGCTGCATTATATTCCATGACATTGTTACTATCAAGTAAAAAGGCGCGTATATGTCAAGATATTTTAACTGATGTGTCTTTGAGGCTGCCAGATAAATCGAAAAGCTAGTTCCCGTCTTTTACGTCCCTCACTCTGCCCAGGACATATTCGACATCTCTATGCTATGATAGGAGCATTTTCATCCTGGTAAAAGAATATGTCTCAGCCAGAGCCATGACGTGTGCATTGCTAACCCGCCATCTAGCTGATCGCTGTCTGTGTGAAGAAAACGCTACTGTGCATTAAAGACTTTCCTTCCTTTTTCCTGTGCTTTCTTTTTTCTTTGTCGTTGGCTTCCTTGATACCTTGGAAGATTTATTTTAAGGTAGTTTTTCTAACCTACTTCTTTGCCCAGCGTTGTTTCTGTTTACATCATTGAACTGCTTTTAATGGAATTGTTCTTTTTTATTTTTTCAATACCATGTGTTTGCACGTTTATGAACAAGTTATTTTAAATGTTTTCCCATTGACAGAACAATGTGAAGTGGTGGTTTTGTATGAAATTGTAAACCATCATACTCGGTATAGTATTAAGCGAGATGTTTTGTGTAAGAATATATCGATACTTCGATCACAAAGCGCCAACAGGGAGTCAGGAGAGCAAGGTCCCGATCTAATGGGAGGCAAACAGGGATACCTTCCCCGGGCGACAATTTCAGGGGGTGCCAAATTCATATTCTCAAAGAAAATAACCTAATTTCACAAAGCGTCTAGAATCCAGCGCACGTTGTTCTATCGATTATTCGTATCATTCTGAAACGCACCCCTGCTGATTTTTGAATACATTCTAAGTAGATTTCTGAATGAATCATAAGTTGATTTTTGACTGCGTTCATACTGTATGTGATGCTTCTGCCAGGGGAATCCCCATCGCATCTAGAAATAAAAAACTTTCCCGCAGACAAAAGGGGACGGGGCCACAATCGCTGAGCCGAATAAACCCGAACGGGTGAATGCGAATCGCTGTTTGTTCATGTGGCTGATTGGGTGTGCGAATGATCAGCGTTGTAATAAGCGTTTGCGAAATCCATAGACTCAGACTAACAGAGTGGAAATAGGCGAGTAACAGGACTAACAAATGAAAAAGATTCCATATTATCTTCTCGATGTATCCAAGAAAATGAATTGTGACAGAAAATTTTTACCAGATCGCTACACTGCTAAGAGCCTGTTGTACAGCCTCGGTTAGCAAACGCGTAAGTTCTGTTCTCGGAATAGCGTGGAAAACGCTTTGTACGAAGACTTAATAGCGCCTAATCGGAGAATAAACGCTGGCTAATTGAACCCATAATTCTTTCGGTGTTAGCAAAGTTAACTGGAGAATAAGTTTTGACAGTGGCAGCAATAGCTACAGAATTAGTGATGAGAAGATTGTTAGTTAGCACGAGGAAGGAGAAGAAATTTCGACATTACACAAATTATATGGAAAAATATAACGATTCCAAATTTATAAAAGAATTTCGTACCACTACTAATTTTCGATCTCATGCTTGAGAAACTGGAGCATATGAATGAAATGTGAAACTATTTCCTAACATAAAACATTTTGCTTGTATAGGCCTAATAGGCATCTGATGTTGGTACTTCGTGAATTATATTGTGTCGTGTTATTTATGTAAAAGAGGTAGATAAAAATGATCATTTGTGCTAAAACAGTCTCGCTTATTTGGCGTGTGATACAACTGCTGCAATATTAGAAAGCCTATTTCGTCTTATCTTGCAGACAGTGACAAAATAAACGTAATCAAATAGATAAACGATATCAGTCTTGGGTGCTATTCATATTAACAGCTTTTTCAGTATTAGACAACAACATTTTGAGTTTTAAATTAAACAACGGAAAATCCAGGATGAAATGTAACAATATTATGAAAAGGAAAGTTGCCACTCATCATATAGCGGAGATGCTGAGTCGCAGATAGGCACAACAGAAAGATAGTCACAAATAAAGCTTTCGGCCTGTAACGCCTTCGTCAAAAATAGACCAAACACACACACACACACACACACACACACACACACACACACACACACACACACACACACCACACCACACGCTAAAGCAACTCGCACACACATGAGTTTCTGAAGATGTTCGTGCTCACGTCATGTGAGGAGTATAGCAATGAAGATGTAACGAATGGAGCACTTCTTTAATTTTTTAAGAAATCCATGATGGTTTATGTGGCACATACAGTGGAAGATAGATATTTTATGAACTGTATTCTGTGGACCTTCACCTTCAGGTGCAGGTGTCAGGAATAATTTATGTAATAATTGTGGGGATACAATAGCACAGAGTTTGAGGCCCTCTTAACTTCTGCCAGTGGCTAGAAACCGTTTTGCAGCTAACATACTTATCGGAAATGAAATCTAAAAACCGAAATACAGACCGATTAGATCTTAGATTTCATTTTCGATAGATATCGGAAGTAAAACCGAAATATAGACAGTGGATATTTATTCATGAAATATACTTGGTTGATTGCTACAAGAGTTCAAAAAGTCCAGCCTATATTCAAGCCTTCTGCAGTGAAGAGTAAAGTGTGAGATTTATTTTACAATTGTTGAATGCTTCATTTCTTATACATCTGCTGTTATATTTATTAGATGACGTGCGCCACCACCTTTTGTAGTCTTCCTTCTTCACACTTGAAATGAATTTCTTAAATTTACAGGGGCATCTTTTATGCTACATACATAAGTAAATTAATAAAGTATACATGACCATATTTTGTTTTATTTATCTTGGTTTACCAAGGAGTATTGCTTCAGGTGCAGGTATCAGGAATAATTTATGTAATAATTGTGGGGATACAACAGCACAGAGTTTGAGGCCCTCTTAACTTCTGCCAGTGGCTAGAAACCGTATTGCAGCTAACAGGCTCGTCGCACAGCTAACAGCCACACTCATGGTTGTAGTCTCCTTCCTTCAGAATGGTTTCGTGTCGATCAGCAACTCCGAAATGCGTGCCTCATCCATTCTTAGATAATTAAGAAAATCATCGCCTTTGCAGCACGTTTAGTACCAGAGCGTGGATGAATTTCTTAATTCCCATTAGCCGTTTCTTTGACCACAGCTTTCTCTTGGCTTTTTTGGCTTCGTTACCTCTAAGACAGCTAAGGCAAACCCCAGTTTTTTTCTGTGTGAAATCAAATTTGATCCCGAAAAACTCAAAGAACTTAAGGTAAACAAACATGAGGGCGGCGTTGTGATCGCTGAGTGCAATAGTTCGGGATGTGTGTGGGCTGCCTCAAAATTTGGTCGGTCCGTCTGTCGGCCGACTACTCGTGCCTTAAATGTTCGGAGTGCGAACGAACGAGAAGCTGAAAATTCGAAACTGTGACTATTAACAGCTAATAAACGTTGTGACGTCAGTATATGTACCGTGTTAATTGAATGAAATGAATCTTACCTGCATCGACGTCTGTAGATACACTAGCTGAAAGAATTTTACAAGCATTGAACTGTTCTACTGCATCCACGAAGTTATAATTGTTGAAGTTATAATTGTGTCAACGTTGTGTTAATTTCACATTTTCACTCTTTCACGTAACTAAAATAATTCCACTTAACGTTGAACAGCATTTCCAGTGCCATCTAGAATTGAAGATTAAAATCAATTTCGTTCTTTAAATAAATTGCTACTAGAGATATCATTTTTTGCATGCCTATTATCATCCTATTGTGTCTACATTACTGCAATTATTAGCTGAAATACCAAAGTTCTCACTCTTTATTTCTCCTTCACTTTTATTACACATGTATGTGTGTGTACTATAGATTGAAGTGCTGGACGATAAAGACGCTGCTGCTGTGATCATTGCTCTACTTTGTTGCAGATAGGAAGAAAATATGGGTGAAAAATTAGTTCAGGGAGCTTAAAAGCTCACTCATGAAAGCTTGTTGAGACAATTGAGATTGAACAAAAAAAACATTGTCATAAGTTTTTGTGTGTTGTTCGTCTAACATTTGATACATTGCTGGAAATGGTTCTCCTCATATACTGGTGTGCCCATACTGAGGCACTTTCCCATCTTCCGCCTTGCCCCTCCCCCATTTTGGTAAATTACTGCTCATACCCATATCCCCATCATCAAACAATAAAACAATACAATGAGAGATGCAGTTCCACAAAGTCAGCTCTTCTATATTCCGCTACGATATCTTGCCACAGGCAATTCTTTCAAAGACTTGAATTTTACAACTGCAGTTTCACCTTACAGTTGTGGGTTCTTGTCCCCTACACATGTCAGTTGGAAGAGAAGTAGACAAACGGTAAGAAACAATGAGAGCTTTGCTTGAATATACAATATATACGAGAGCACAAGCATGCATCATAACTGCACAGCTACGCAGACATATATCACTAGATTGGCAATACTGTATACGCTAGTACTGGGGTAAAGAGAGTTCTGGGCCATTTTGTTTGTGTGGGTTGGTTACAGTCAAGGACAAGCATACATTCAGTGACAAATTATAAAACTCCCCATAACGTATTGTTAAGTTGTTTGATATATGACCCCTTGAGGGTTGATTTATGATCCCCTGGGGAGAATTTGTCCTTCTGAGAAACCCTCTATTCCTCTTCCTCCCTAACCCCTCTGGGAAATCCCGAACCCCCTTCCCCTCACCGATACAAGTGCACTTTTCATATCAAACAGGTTTACTAATTAATTAAACTGATCAATTAATTACCCTCTCCCCACCTGGGAAACACCCTAGCCCTCCCCTCCCTCACTTCCCCATCGTTTCCTCTGTCTGGAAATTGGCAGGAAAAAGACTCAGTCACTGCTGGAAAGGAAGCAATTCATGACATGAAATTCCAATCAATGTCAATCATACATTGTGTAAATCAATTTGAATATTCTTTATTTAATCAATTTGCAGGAGACAGGGCTCCTCCACTTGGGTATAGATCACATCTGCACTCTCTGCCCTCACTTTCCATGATACAATAAGTGTAAGCATCGAGGAATGAAATGAAGTGCAGCATATTAGCAGCCATTTTGGATCTTCCCATGCCTGTCTCTGTCATCCGGGCGCCGCCAGGCACTGGTTGGACCGCCAAGCACCATCTGCATGCCATAGAGGTCGAAAACCACCTATTGTCCTAATTACAATTCACAATAATAAATACCACCGACTGTGGACAGAAAGTCGGCGACCATTGACATTCAATATGCAGGAAACCATCTCAGCTCTCTCTCAAGTGGCTAATTCCTGTTGTAACACTTGTGTCTCAAACCCGTGGACAAAGGTGACTGCCTACCCACCTGAGGGACCTTCATTTGTTCTTGTGGCCCCTGAACAAAGCATCAGGTGGCAGTATCCTTTTGACTGGGAAATTCCAGTCTTGCTTCCTGCCTTTTTCTCTCTCAAGTGGTTTATTCCTGTATGTGTGAACCAATGTGTCCAAACATGCAGAGGTTTCCATTCCTCCTCAGAATACTGTGTTCCTATTGGCTAAAGCTGGAAAAAAGGGATTGCTGGTGTATTTGGAATATCAAAAACGGCAGTTAGTAATCCATTTGCACTAGCCTATCAGATTAATTGTTTGACAGTTTACAGGACTTAAGTAGATTCCTTAACAATAGCAGGACTGCATTCAGGCTACTACCTATAAGAACCACCAGGGCCAAATAGGTCTCATGCTTGTTTATTGCTTATAAGGTCAGATTAGTTTTGTTGCATAGTCATATTGTGACCGATAATGGAATGTAACAAAATATAGAGCTATTTATTTCGTTAATGAAATAATTATATCCTATATACACACATGAAAAAAAGTTTTGTATCACCTCAGTTCTGAGAGTTCCAGAACCTGTACATAAAATTGGAATACAGATCAACATAAACATCATTTCCAACCTTTTTTATTGCTCATGAAAACCACACACTTCATGTTGTACCACCATACAGTGACACCTTAGGGGTGGTTGCCCAGTTTGCTGTACACACCAGTACCTCTAATACCCCATAGCACGTCCTCTTGCATTGATGCATACCTGTATTCGTTGTGGCATAACTATCCACAAGTTCATCAAGGCACTGTTGTTCCAGATTGTCCCACTCCTCAATGGCGATGCGGCGTAGATCCCTCAGAGAGGTTGGTGGGTCACATCATCCATAAACAGCCCTTTTCAGTCTATCCCAAGCATGTTCGATAGCGTTCATGTTTGGAGAACATGCTGGTCACTCTAGTTGAGGGATGTTGTTATCCTGATGGAAGCTATTCACAAGGTGTGCATGATGGAGGTGAGAATTGTCGTCCATGAGGACGAATGCCTCGCCAATATGCTGCCGATATGGTTGCACTATCGATCAGAGGATGGCATTCACATATTGTACAGCCATTATGGCGCCTTCCAGGACCACCAGTGGTGTATTGCAGCCCCACACAACGCCACCCCAAAACAGCAGGAAACCTCCACCTCGCTGCACTTGTAACCTCCCCCCTCACTTACCGACCTTAATGACAGTGAAAAATGAAACCGCGTGTACCTAATGGGAGTTTTGGAAAAGCAATCGTCACCGAAGTTAACCTGTCGGTAAAGAGGGAGGAAAGGGTTACATCTAAATGAAAGGAAATGTGCTAATGAAGCTGGTGGAAATTAATTTTGAAAAGGGGTAAAGTTAATAAAGAAAGTAAATGTGCAGCCGTTACGTTAACAATTAAGTAGCGGTAATTAGGTATTTGAGATTTGGGGGAAATCACGGTCGCCAGTCCTAAGGACAATTACTATAGTAACTGAAAAGGAAAGGTTATTACACATATAATTAGCACTAGAAGCGTGGCAACTGTAGGTTGACACGTGTAGTGTGAAAACTGAAAGTTTGTCAGAAGTAATAAATTTCTCTACACTCTGACTTAATTTAGCAAAAGAATTACTAAAACCGGAAAATCGAAAGTTAATTTAGTGACTGAAGTTAATAGTGAGCTTTCTTTCTGAAGCACATCGAAATTCAGTAAAATACGGTTAGTCTTGGACAACCTCAACAATCATTTCAAAAGCTACTTGAATCTACGCAATTTAGAAAGAAGAGATTTAACTTTGAACTTGAATTAAATGATTCTGAACAATTAACAATAGGAAAATTTAGTACGTACCAAGCTGAGCTGCAGTCACAGGTAAGCTAAAATACGGTAACAAAGCTCGCACTCTTAATTCGTGCTTGTGTAATCTGAATATTGTAGCCAGCTATTAATGCCATAATTGAACTTTGAAATTAAAGCAGTGAAAACGAGTTAGCTATATTACTTTAATGCTGGCGTTTGAATTTCAACGACACTCGGGTTCATTTCGGAAAAGGAAGGGACTCTGCTTGGTGATGCAATTGGGACAATGAGCAACAAACGTTCATGCTAAGTTGCTGTAATTATAGTTACGAAAATGGAACAAGATTAAAAGCTGAGGTCTGCCATACAGTTCTGAAACTTTACGTGCTTTTAGTCTTCCTTGTTGGTTGATTGAAGGTTTGAAGCCGTCGATCGAGGAGGTGGCGACAGTCACTCATCGTCGGCCGTCGCTGTTGCAGAAGCTGGATGTTGGCGCGCCTTCTTCTCGACACGGTCACCAGGCGAAACGGGCTCTTGATGTGCGCCAGCTAATGCTTCCCGTCCGCGACACCATGTCAGAAACTATCATCGCGAGTCGAAAGCAATTACATGCTGCCAAACCCCGAAAGCGCGGCAACTCGCGGGAGCGTCACACAACACCTGCTCCACTCGCTACTCCCGCCAGACTCCCACTGCCCGCGCTCCACGCGGCAGAGTTCACTACCAAAGATCCTACACACTTTGATTCTTCACACGACCTATCGATGTAATCGTTCGATAGCAGTTTTCCCTAGGCAAGACCCAGCGTAAAAATACAAATAATATTTACGAAACAAACCAATTATACATCGACATAAATGCATAAATATATATATACAAACAGTAAAACAATTACAATATATAAAGAGACAGAAATGTCATATCTTGAGGTAACAAAAATAAGGAAAACAAATTATAGTACAATAGATGGAAATAGGAGGATATGCATTTCCGGCGTTACACGTGCCCCACATTGTCTGAGGATGTTCGTGTAACGTAAACAGACTCAGAAAATGTCCCAAAAAAGAAACAGCGGAAATGCATATGCTCAAAACATCAACAAAATTTAGCATTCGTCTAATTAAGCATAAATCAATTTTTAGACCATAATAATTGAGTGGAGACACTCCTAATCTTATTCCACTCTGTCATCTTGCACAAAATAAAACAGGTTGACAACATATTAAAATTCATAGAAAACATAGAAAATGGTTTAGCTATTCCAAAATCATTAAAATTCGTAACACTATGAGAAATGGAATACTATTTGCAAAATTAATCAGAGTACATGGTCATAAAAACAGGTAGATCAAAATACGCAAATTAATAATTAATTACATAGAATACACATTTTTACATAACCTTTTCATAATTAATATCTCGTCATGAGATTCCACTTAACGCTAAACAAGAAAATAATATTCAGTAGATCGAAAAAAACATAAATATTGACAGCAGAATTCTTTCACATCAGCTGTCCGGGAAGAAAAACTATTCCGCCTTTCGTACTCGCAAGTACAAAGAACGCCGACAGCGGCACAAGAGCCGACAGCGGCACCGCCTCGCCAGTATTGTTGCGCCCGCGTGTGCGGCACGCTTGATCTCACTCGCCCTTGTGACGGCGTTTCCAGAACGTCCGTTTCACTGAATTCTTTAGGAAAAACTCACTCCCGAGTAATCTCAAGGAGTCCCTTAATACTATCACAGTGGATAACTCAACACTGTCCATCATCACACGCATGTACTAGCCTGAAACTTAAAACAGCGTCTAAGTACATCGGCAATGACTAGTAAAACACATATTCATGAAATCTTACAGCTAGTTACAAAATCATATTTACGTTGCTTAATCTACTGTGACTCAGCTGAAAACTTAAATTAGCAGCTTGGATTTTTCAATTGATAAATAATCACTCTCTCTTAAATCATTTAGTCAAAATTAATTACTTATTAATTACAAGTTCTTTAATGATCTCTAGGTCAGGCAAAAGCATCGCAACATGGCACATCCTTAAATCTTCTAACTCGCTCGATTTCTCATGAGCTTTTACAAGTACTAAGTCTCCGATCGCAAACTTAACAAAACGCGCTTTAGCGTCATGACGACGTATGCGAGCATCGGCTTTTAGCTTCATTACTTCTCGCAAACGATCCTTTTTCACACCAATACTAATGTCAATCCGTGGAGGGAATTTGATTATTTCTTCCAATTCACTTTCTACACTTTTGTCAATGCCGAAATTCCTCATGTTACGGCAGTTCAAACTCATTCCTACGTCAATACCATTCGGCCAGTTAACAGTGTGTATAGGCTGGTATTGCCTATGCACACCGTCTCCTGCCTCGTCAAAACTAACTACTATTGTTTTATCTAGTGACATACATGTCAAAGTTTTGCTTTCGCAGTTAATCACTGCACGGTACTTTAATAGCCAATCTAACCCGATAATTACTTCCGTAGTTAAGTCTGGCACGACGACAAACTCTTGTTCAAATCGTGCCCCACATATCTCGAAGTTGACAAAAATCTGTTTTGTGACCAGTTTACTGGCCTTCCCAGTAGCACCGATAATTTTCACTCCTGTTACTGGCATAACTACGATGCCAGGTCTGTCTTTCAGTAACTCAAATATTTTCCCAGATACAGCACTCAATTCTGCACCGGTGTCAATCAACACGTTTAGTTGTAGGTCGTGCATATTAACAGACACTACTATCTGTCTACACTTGTCCTCGACTGTTTCTTTATTTTCCCACAGTAAATCCTCGTCTATATCCAGGTCATTCCAGAAAAAACCATCCGGCTTTGATCCTAAATCCGATTTATCTGGCGGCTTTTTCAGCCTCTGTTTACATACAGTTTTAATTTTAACACGTTTGTCCTGAGGCTTAGTCTGTAGCTTCGCCTCCAATACCGAAACCTTTTCCTGTAACTCGTCAACTAGTGAGTGTTGCTTTGCTATCAATTCACTAATTGTCACCTTCGTTGATTCCACTTTGGTCAGATTGATCTCATCTGCCAATCTACCTGGAGGAATGTGCCCAGTAGCATCTGAAATTACTTCCTCTGGATCTGCGCAACCCACACTGCTATCGTCTGACTGTATAATGTCAGCTCTAACCTCATACACGCTGTAATCTATGTGCTTTTCTACCAATCGTGTCCGGCTATCACTAAAATTTTCGTAATCTTTCTCCTTAATACTCTCGCAATATTTAAACTGGAGGTTTGCGTCGGATGGGTCGGCTACTTCTACCACTATAACTTTCGGTAAAGTCTGCCGGTTAGGGCCAGAACTTTCCGTTACTACTTCAACATCTAACTCCTGCGGGACGAAACACGACGAATCTTGCTCGTGCTCCCCATTAACATTAACTATTTCTGGTAAAGTCTGCCGGTTAGGGCCAGAACTTTCCATCACTTCACAAATACTATCTTCCTGTGGGACGAGACGCGGCAAATCCTGCCCGCGCTCCCTATAAACACTCCTCCCGTACAGGCCCCTATAATCTCTTAGTTCGTCGTATAAGCGACCGAACTGCCTTAACCAGACCTCATCCCTCTCTGCATCCCCTCGCTCGATGACGGACGTTTTATCCGACATCTGATCTTCTCTCAACAATTGCGAATCATTCTTAAACTCAATCTCCAGTTCCGCTGTGGGTATTACAGCTGGCACCTTATAATCGATTTCCGGAACACTACTTAAATTGTTCTCACTGACAGTGAATGTATTTTCTACTGCCGTGTATACAGTTGATCTACTACTTGTGGGCGCACTCCTTTCTCCTAACACTGGCACACTCTCCCGCCGTTGATTATTCCACACGGAATTTTCATAACGACGACACCTGGGTTTTCTCGTGTTATTGGGCCGCCAAAATTTCTCCACGCCTGGTCGGCCCCTCACCGGCGCGGCTAATGGTTTCCCTGTCTCGTCCCAGCAGATACGCTCCCTGGATGCTGATGAGGCGGCTGATCACACCCTCTGGCGTTATTACTATTCTGTGAAGCCCGTATCACGTTTGTATGATACTGGTTTCCGTCATTCCTGTTATTATTTGCATTGTACCGATTGTTATTACGGTCCGAACCTTTATTGTTATTGCTGCCATGGTTGCGGTATGCATTATTCCCGTGGTTATCGTTGTTGTGGTTGCTGTGGTACCCGTTGTTGTTACCACGGCCTCTGCCACTGTCGCGATTATTGCGCCAATTGTCCTCGTCCTCCACTCTTTCCAGGAAATCATTGATTGTCCTGTAATTGCTTCCTACGTATCGTTTTGTATCATCTGGAAGCTTCTTGTAGAGTTCCCAGACTATTTCGGATTCCGAGCGGCGGTCACGCAAATATTCCAACTTGCGGATCCAGCCCTCACAAAACTCCTTCATCGAACCGCGCGAATTCGCATCGAAAGGCCTCGATACGACAAATTCGCGCCAGACTCTTTGCTGTTTTTGCTCTGACCAGTATTCAGCCAGAAACAAATTTTTAAATTCGTCAAAAGTCAGGTTCGTAATGTTGAGGTGTAAGCCACAACGCTTGGCATCACCAGCCAACACATCAATAATCGCATTAATTTTTCTCTCATTAGTCCATGATCTGGGTAAAACTCTTTCACAATTCTTAATGAAATCCGTCGCGTGTATACCGCCTTTTTTCAAGGGGTCGAACCGCTCCTCTTTCGTCAACAATTCCGAACTATGTGCACAGATTGGCACATAGCTCTGTTTTTCATCAAGTTTCTTTTCTAATTCCGACACTCTCGTAATTACTTGGCAAGTGGTTGTCGCAAGCGTTTCCACTTCCCTCTTTTTCTCTTCGCAGGTATTAGCCTGCTCCCTCACTTTAGTGTCTACTTCGGACACTAAAGCCTTTAAAGTTTCCACCTTCTGTTGATCCTCTTTTTTCACTAATTGAATTTGTTCCGTCACCTTATTCTCGATGATCGGAGCAATTGCTTCTCCTACACTTTTCTCGATTCTGCTAATTTCGGAATCAAAACGAGTATTTATGCTCGCAATTTCCGCCTGAACGCCTATCATTTCCTGTTTAAGATTACCGATTTCGGTATTAATTACAACAATATCTTCTTTGATTTTATCAACTTTTGTATTAACAACTCCAACATTGTTGTTAACAACATTAATAGCTTTGTTCTGATTGTCTAGCTTTCGTTCAATTTTTTCAGACTGAGCTTCTTGCTTGGCAGACAGAGCTATAATTTCTGCCGATTGACTCTTGATTTCATTAATCAAAACATTCAATAAATCAGTTAAATTCCCGGAGACTACCGGTTTTACTTCCGTAGCTGGTTCCTCTATATATGTTCCCCCGTATTCATCATCAAGGGGTACAGATTTGATTTTCGCTTCCGATTCCGAAACATTTTCTAAAGTTTGGAATTCCATTTCTGCTCTTTGTTGCGTTTCGGCGGTCGCGTCTTTCATGCTAGGCGCCTGCCCCTGAACAATGGGAACCGCCGTGCGCGTTTCCCACTGTTCGACCGATTGTTCCGTATCCAAGTCTACCAAATTTTGGTAATTGTTGCCTTCACTCATTTCAATAATTTTCAATATAAATGACAAATCTCAAATGTAATTAGGATTACTCCCACTACTTATTCTCGCTGACGTATCGACCATTTCGTAACCAGTACTTTGTTACGAGATTTGCACAATGCAAAATTCGTGTCCAGAGCAACCTCAAATCTGAAGATTGTCCTGTCACGGTCGCCACGTGTAACCTCCCCCCTCACTTACCGACCTTAATGACAGTGAAAAATGAAACCGCGTGTACCTAATGGGAGTTTTGGAAAAGCAATCGTCACCGAAGTTAACCTGTCGGTAAAGAGGGAGGAAAGGGTTACATCTAAATGAAAGGAAATGTGCTAATGAAGCTGGTGGAAATTAATTTTGAAAAGGGGTAAAGTTAATAAAGAAAGTAAATGTGCAGCCGTTACGTTAACAATTAAGTAGCGGTAATTAGGTATTTGAGATTTGGGGGAAATCACGGTCGCCAGTCCTAAGGACAATTACTATAGTAACTGAAAAGGAAAGGTTATTACACATATAATTAGCACTAGAAGCGTGGCAACTGTAGGTTGACACGTGTAGTGTGAAAACTGAAAGTTTGTCAGAAGTAATAAATTTCTCTACACTCTGACTTAATTTAGCAAAAGAATTACTAAAACCGGAAAATCGAAAGTTAATTTAGTGACTGAAGTTAATAGTGAGCTTTCTTTCTGAAGCACATCGAAATTCAGTAAAATACGGTTAGTCTTGGACAACCTCAACAATCATTTCAAAAGCTACTTGAATCTACGCAATTTAGAAAGAAGAGATTTAACTTTGAACTTGAATTAAATGATTCTGAACAATTAACAATAGGAAAATTTAGTACGTACCAAACTGAGCTGCAGTCACAGGTAAGCTAAAATACGGTAACAAAGCTCGCACTCTTAATTCGTGCTTGTGTAATCTGAATATTGTAGCCAGCTATTAATGCCATAATTGAACTTTGAAATTAAAGCGGTGAAAACGAGTTAGCTATATTACTTTAATGCTGGCGTTTGAATTTCAACGACACTCGGGTTCATTTCGGAAAAGGAAGGGACTCTGCTTGGTGATGCAATTGGGACAATGAGCAACAAACGTTCATGCTAAGTTGCTGTAATTATAGTTACGAAAATGGAACAAGATTAAAAGCTGAGGTCTGCCATACAGTTCTGAAACTTTACGTGCTTTTAGTCTTCCTTGTTGGTTGATTGAAGGTTTGAAGCCGTCGATCGAGGAGGTGGCGACAGTCACTCATCGTCGGCCGTCGCTGTTGCAGAAGCTGGATGTTGGCGCGCCTTCTTCTCGACACGGTCACCAGGCGAAACGGGCTCTTGATGTGCGCCAGCTAATGCTTCCCGTCCGCGACACCATGTCAGAAACTATCATCGCGAGTCGAGAGCAATTACATGCTGCCAAACCCCGAAAGCGCGGCAACTCGCGGGAGCGTCACACAACACCTGCTCCACTCGCTACTCCCGCCAGACTCCCACTGCCCGCGCTCCACGCGGCAGAGTTCACTACCAAAGATCCTACACACTTTGATTCTTCACACGACCTATCGATGTAATCGTTCGATAGCAGTTTTCCCTAGGCAAGACCCAGCGTAAAAATACAAATAATATTTACGAAACAAACCAATTATACATCGACATAAATGCATAAATATATATATACAAACAGTAAAACAATTACAATATATAAAGAGACAGAAATGTCATATCTTGAGGTAACAAAAATAAGGAAAACAAATTATAGTACAATAGATGGAAATAGGAGGATATGCATTTCCGGCGTTACACACTCTCTGGACAGTGTGTCTAAGTCTTTCAGCCTGACCAGGTTGCCTCCAAACACGTCTCCAACGATTATCTAGTTGATGGCATATGTGACACTCATCAGTGAAAAGAATGTGATGCCAATCCTGAGTAGTCCATTTGGCATGTTGTTAGGCCCATTTGTACCACACTGCATGGCATCATGGTTGCAAAGATGGACCTCACCATGGACGTCGGGAGTGAAGTTGCGCATCATGCAGCCAGTTGCACACAGCTGCAGTCATAACATGATATCCTGTGGCTGTATGAAAAGCATTATTCAACATGGTGGCGTTTCTGTCAGGGTTCCTCCCAGCCATAATCTGTAGGTAGCAGTCATCCACTACAGTAATAGCCCTTGGGCAGCCTGAGTGAGGCATGTCATCAAAAGTTCCTGTCTCTCTGTATATCCTCCATGTCCAAACAACATCACTTTGATTCACTCAGAGATGCCTGGACACTTCCCTTGTTGAGAGCCCTTCCTGACACAAAGTAACAATGAGGACGCAATCGAACCCCATTATTGATGGTCTAGGCATGGTTGAACTACAGACATCACAAGCCATTTACCTCCTTCCTAGCCGAATGACTGGAACTGATTAGCTGTCGGACCCCCCTCCATCTAATAGACGCTGCTCATGCATGATTGTTTACATCTTTGGGCGGCTTCAGTGACATCTCTGAACAGTCAAAGGGACTTGTCTGTGATAACAATATCCACAGCCAACATCTGTCTTCAGTAGTTCTGGGAATTAAAAAAGCACTCCGTCTTCAGGCCACAAGTGGCCCATCGGGACCATGCGACCGCCATGTCATCCTCAGTTGAGGATGCGGATAGGAGGGGCATGTGGTCAGCACACCGCTCTCCCAGTAGTTATGATGGTTTTCTTTGACCAGAGCAGCTACTATTCGGTCGAGTAGCTCCTCATTTGGCATCACAAGGCTGAGTGCACCCCGAAAAATGGCAACAGCACATGGCGGCTGGATGGGCACCCATCCAAGTGCCGGCCACACCCGACAGCGCTTAACTTCGGTGATCTCACGGGAACCGGTGTATCCACTGCGGCAAGGCCGTTGCCTAGTTCTGGGAATTGGGGTGATGCAAAACGCTTTTCATGTGTGTGTGTGTGTGTCTGCTTTCTCATAATCTGAACAAACAGAAGCAGTATGATTTTCTTTGCATGAGGTACAAATGTTACACTTCTCTATCTTTGTTGCCCTTGTGGTCCGTCTTTAGTGTCTGCATGATTGTGGGCTGACTCTTTATTTCTTTCTGATACATACTGCAATCGAACCTCTTCACACAAATCAAAAGTATGCTTTCGCCTGCTAAGTCACTTATCAGTCACTCCACCCAGGAATTTATAGCAGCGAAAACAAGCTAGTTGCAAAATACATACATTGGCGAATGTCTTGTACTGTTCGTTGTGGAGTTCATGATCGTCATTTGATCCACAATGTCGACCCCAAATTTTATTTCATTGTAAAGTTGCACTCTTTCACCAGTCTCCTTCTGATTTTCAGACAAAGATACATGAGAGTGAAGCGAACTCAATAACAAAACATTCTTATTTTTTCCCCCTTGATAAACTGTTAGGGCTGTTCCATCATCATTTTTACACACAACAGTCAAGTGGAGTGGTTGTTTTTTCCTCTTTGCAGTTGGAGGCCCCTCCCTTCGATTACAGGTCAAAGCACTTGCTAAAGTTGTGGATGCTGTCCTCAGATGGTTTGCAAGGCATAACAAAGTAACTACCAGTAGTGAAATTCAAAATTTTGCCTAATTATGATTCCGTAAGCCTAAGAACAACATTTTCTCCTACAGTTTTATCAGTTGTCTGAAGGGGTCAGCGCCAGTGCATGGGGATCCAGTAAGTGTATTTACTAGAAACACGCATACGCAAGTAGAATTTTATACCAAACTTCTCTGACTTTCTTCCACATACTGTGTGAATGGGCACCTTGCTTCAGATGGCAAAAGTTGTTTATCAGTTGTAAGATAAGGTTCTGCTTTATAGCATGGCGCACTGTTTTCTATGGAAGCATTCCAGATATCTGAGACAAAAGCAAATTTGCCAGCTTTGAGGCATTCAGATCTAGTGGAGTTGGTGTCAAACACATGTACTTGAAATTCTTCATTTGTGTAGCCATAGTGTCCGTAGTTGCATTATAATTCTTGTGGGTGTTTTTGTTCTGTCGATGCGACTACAAAAATTCGTGATTTTTCACCAGACATGTTTCGCTTTTTTCAGGTAACGCATCATCAGTGGTCTGTAATTAAGTTATTTACATTTTGGTTTGCTTTTAGATCGAAAAATATTTCGTTGAGAATAAATTGTACTTACAGTGATTTTTCGGTTGATTTCTCCCTTGCATCGGGAAATGCCGTCTGCTAGCACTTCATTGTTTTTCTTTGTTAGAGAGTGATAATTTTGGTCTAATTTTTAGATGTTCTGCAGCACTATGCATAGCCTATGTTTTTCACAACACACTTTCATGCACACCACTGTATTCTGTTTGTTTTTGTGCTTCAAGTATGTGTTGTTGTTTATGTTTTCTAGTGTTGCCATCATAACCTTTCCACTACATTGACCTACAACATTTCGTTTTAAATTAGATTATTGTATGTGTGTAATTCTATTTAATTATGTTTCTCTATATTTATGTACTGTGTAAGAGTGGAGAAGGAATAGTGATGAAGGGATTTTTTTTCTTTTTAGAGGATGGGGGAAACCATGATGAGTGAACATAAGTATATAGCAGTGTGATGGAGTGTGTGTTAGAGGAGGTCAGGAGCAAGTAGTGAAATTAAACTGTGCGTTGGGGGGGGGGGGGGAATTGTGGGAGACTGGGAGGGGCTGAAGTATGGAAAAGGCTCTTTTGTTTTTCATGTACTTTCATCTGGTTTCCAATAGTTATCTAGTCATTCAGCAACTGTTTATTTTGTGTTAATGCTTTTTGTATGTGTAAATTTTCTTGGAAATTGACGAGGTTTCTGTCTTTACTGATTTTTATGATGTTCATATCGTTTTCAATATGGCTCGGTCTATGATGTTCTTCTTTTAGATGATCCACAAATTTTGATTGATTTGTACTGTATTCAGAAGCTCTGACGTGTTCTTTATATCTTGTGTCGAATGTCCTGCCAGTCATTCCAATGTAAATCTTCTCACAAACTCTGCAACCGAGCTTATAGATACCATATTGTTGCTATCTGTCCAGGATGTGCTTTTGTATGGAATTGTTTGTTTTGTAAGCAATATTTATGCCTTGTTTTTTTTATTTGCTATCTATTTTATAAGTGAATTTGTTGTGGTAGGTTTTTCGATGCCATCTTTTTGTTGTAGCACAAGTTGTACGAGTTGGTGTGGTTTGGTTTCTTTTGTCATTATTTGTTTCTTAATTTTTTTGTTTGGATTGTCTACAATTGTTTCTTTGTGTCCATTTTTAATGCTATTTGTTTTATAATGGATAACTCTTTCTAATAACTACAAGTGTTTAGGGGATCCTGTTCAGCCTGTTTAACATGTATCTAATTGCTGCTTGTTTGTGTTTCTGCAGGTGGTGTGAGGTCGCAGTTAAAATAATATCACTTGTTGTGGGTTTTCTGTATATGTCAAATGTGTGTTTATTATTGTCTTTTCTTATGGTATGTCTAAAGAGTTGAGTGTGTTTTCTTTTTCTTCTTCTATTGTGAACTTTATGTTTTTGTGTACAGTATTTATGTCGGTGTGTAGTTGTTGTATTCTGTTTACAGGTTCATTTACCATGTGACTTATATCATCCATGTATGTGTACCAGTAGATGACATTCTAGATTTTCTGTGTTATGTCTTCAAATATTAATTTTGCTATGTTATTCGTGAAAATGTTGGCTAACATTCCTGAAATAGGTGAACCCATGGTTAAGACTTCTTTCTGTATGTAGTATTCTTGATTGAATTGAAAATACTTTTGTTGTGTTATTAACTTAACAATTTTATTGTTTCATGTGTGTGTTCTTGAGGTAGCTGGTTGTGTGTTTTTTGGTTTTCTTCAGTTACTTTTTAATGGTTTTATTAACAGGGATGCAACTGTACATACTTTCTACATCAAAGGAAAGCAAGTTGCTGTGTCAGGGATTTTAGTGTCTATTATATGTTCTACCAGTTGAGAGGTATTTCTGACTGTTCTACCATTTTCTAGTTTATAATACTGGGTGAGATGTGACTGCATTTGTTTTGCTAGTAGGTATGTAGGAGTTACTCTACAATTTACTATTGTACAGACTGGATGATATACTTCATGGACCTTTAGATGACATCTCATGTTGGAGGCTTGGGTTTTTTTCGTACAGGTTTCTGTTTCTCTCTGTCTGTAACTGTATACTCCATGTTTTTGAGTGTGTTTTTAACATGTGTTTGAAATCTGTCAGTTGGGTTTGATTTTAACTTTTTTATGTTGTTTTTATAATGAATTCTTGTGTTTCTTCTACATATTCTTTTGTTTTCATGAGGACCACGCTATTACCTTTTCCAGATTTTGTTATAATGGCGTTTTGTGCTTGCGATTTTTTCTTTAGATTTTTGAACTGTTTCATCACAATTATTTTTGGTTTTTTTTCTTTTTTAGTATGTGTTGTTATGTTTTTAATTTCTTCTTTTATTAACTCCATAGTTAGCCCTGTGTTTTCATTTTTTTTCTTCTATAGTGATAACATATTCAGATTCTATAATGAGATCTTGTATCTGTTGTTCATTTGCTGGTGAGTCAACATTGTGTTTTAGACCTTTTTCTAAGAGCTGTTTTTCGTTTTCATCTAGTGTTATATCTGTAAGATTGACCACCCTAGGACAGAAATCGTGTGTGTCAATGTGTTTACTGTTACGGGGTTTTGTGTGGCACAATCTGAGATTTTCAATTTTCTTATTATAATTCAGCGGAAAACTATCCTGGACTGTGTTTATGTCAACCCTTTCGTTGCACGAATCACCTTCTTTATCTGCAGATACTGGAGCTACTACATTTTCTTCATTGCCCTGATCACTGTCAGAAAACTCAGATTTTTTACCTGAGCTTTCATCTACTATGTTTCTCAGTTCTTCTAGTATTTCAAGCGTCTGACAGGCGCTTCCTGCATTCATAGCTCATGACTGTCTTAGGACAACTATCAGGTCCCTGGTCGTAACAGACAGTAACTGAAATCCTTACTTCACCTAACCAACGATCAGCGCTAGATTGAAAGGCATTGTTGTCACGTATGTGAACAACAAAGGGACAGCAGTTGAAGTGATTTCATACACAGTACTGCAAAGAATTAACCTAAAAATACAGACACATATTGTGAGCTGCAAACTGGCCCTGCTGTTCTTCTAGGAGGTAAGATTCACATTTCACAACCTAATAACAAAAGGACACTCCAAAAAGTGGTGGTTAATTTATCACATAACTGATTAAAAGTCACAAAATATCAAGTCAGTACAGTTTATGGTTTGCTCAGAACACAAGCGAAAATTTCGAAAAGGGGCCAATTTGGCCCCCTGGTCCTTGTAGTGCTTAAACACTCACAGCCATCTTATGATGATTCTTGTTCGTGATAAAACATATTTTCATTGTATGAGAATCACATACAAACAATTTGCAAATGAAGCAATTAATTTTCTGCTACAAATGTATTGTAGTGCTAAATATTCCTGAAGTCTTGTATACACCAACGTTTGAGAACACAAGCACCATCCTCCACCACAATTTTTCCGTCTTACACTAAAAATATCCCGAGACCGTGAAGTGCGCGCCGTGCGCCTACTGCTGGCAGTTTGCAGATGCGAATATGGACAACCATCAACTGTATGATAGAATGATGACAGTGAAAATTTTTGCCAGATCAGGATTCTAACTCAGATTTCCCACTTATCACAAGCGGTCGCCTTAGTTGTTGGCTATCTGAGTACGACTCATGGCCAGACCGAAACGTCCATATCTCGACAACCATGTGTCCAAAACTTGTACCTGTACATCCATTATACATGTTCACATGTCAGAAGGAACTTTGCATTGAATTTCTGAATCACACAGGCACTGCAATATTGTATCTATGCGTTCTATTGCGGCCTACTCCAGATGCTTACTGCTAGGCGTTTGATGACAGTTAACGTTTTCAATGACAGTGTAAGAGAGTTCTAGTCCCATTAATGTGCAATATATTTAGTTGCATGTAGGTCACCTACCAACTCCACTGGTCTTCCCACCTGCTTACAGACAACTCCATCACCTATGAATATCCCACATCTAAAATAAATACACTGAAAGTGGGTTGTACAGTGCAAGGTACATCACAACAGCATTATCGATTACCCATCCACCCAAATCTCAAACGCTGATCAAGTAAAAAAGTTTTCTTTATACATACATTAATCCAGCCTATTTTTCTGGGTGAAACGCATCATCTTTCCCAAAGATTTTTTTTGTCACATATTCGAATGGAGTTACCATCCTATATAATCTTAGCAACTTTCAAGTGATGCTTTTGCTTCGCAGATCAGTAACAAAACGTGAACAGATGTAGACTCACAGGATTGGTAGACAATGACTACGCAGTGTCGAGCTGTTGAATCAATGGTACTCTTCAGCAGTACACGACATTTAACTACAAATGGGTCTATGTGTGTTAATGCCAGGAGAGCAGCTGATAATTCCCTCAAAATTATAGTGGAAATGCATAGTGGAGTACAAAGGTGGAAATTGTTCAAATAAAGTGGGGGAAGCTATGCGTAAACTGACATATATATCAAGGGTCAGTTGATGGCTAAGCACAGGATAATCTGTCTCAGCATTCACATTTTCAACAGCAACAGTATTATTGCGCCAATAACATCTTGAGAGTCATCAGAGGACTTATTTCTAAAACAACTAAATTCCTTGAAGAAGCATAGTCCGCAGGAAGTGGTATATGCTGCAGTGGAATTGGAGTAGATATGTCATATTCGTTTGCTCAAGATAATGGGAGCATTGACGTGGAGGTCTGCTGTTGGTGATTTTGGTCACTCAATCATTCTAAAATCAACAAAAGTTCAGTGCAAGATGCTATACTTACTCCAACAGGTTTTGCATGCAATAAATGTGGAATTCAAAATGTAGTAAAACAATTATTTGCAAAATACTATCACATTGTTTCCAAATTATTTATTTAGGAAAAATGACGCATCTCAACATTAACAAATGCTCCATTAAAACTAGAGTCTTCCATGCCATATACCTGCGTATAGACTCCATCTCAATTTCTAAATGTAAACAGCTTACAATGGAAATAAAGGCGGTGACAAGGTGTCTGAAATTCTGAGAAAATAACCATAAACTACAGGAAAAGGAATTGGAAAGATTGGTAGCTACTGTGATATTCCAGACAGCGGCTCCATCAGAAAAGCAGTTATTGACGTCAGCCATTTCTGTCTATATGGTTTCATCATGAGTCTTCAGATGCTTTCAACCTACCACCATTTATATGAGGTGGAATTTAACATTCAGCTGTTACAATGGCAGACATAGTTATAACTTTTTCTAGCCTGCTACTCACATGTGACATTCCAAGCTCTTAGAGGCAGCATGCTATTTCTGATATACATCCAACCCCGATACTGCTACCCCTGAAAGGTCTAAGAGCTATATTTTCTGGTACAGCTTGTCACAGTTTTTGCCGGCTGCGGTGGTCTAGCGGTTCTAGGCGCTCAGTCCGGAACCGCGCGACTGCTACAGTCGCAGGTTCGAATCCTGTCTCGGGCATGGATGTGTGTGATGTCCTTAGGTTAGTGAGGTTTGAGTGGTTCTAAGTTCTAGGGGACTGATGACCACAGATGTTAAGTCCCATAGTGCTCAGAGCCATTTTTTTGTCACAGTTTCTTCAAAAGTATGACCATTATCAAGGACCTTCCTATTGCGTTCCTACAAAAAAGGGAAGATTCTGTGACACAGTAGCTGCCAGAAAGGTGGATTTCTAGATGAGGTCGTAAATAAACGTTTGAAATTCTAAGAAAATAAGCATAAGTAATAGGAAAAAGAATTGTAAGAACCGGCAGCTACTGCGATATTCCAGACATCTGCTCTATCAGAACAGCAATTTCTAAGGTCAACTATTTCCAGCTTATATGGTTTGGTCATGGGTTATTAGATCTTTTCTTGTTGTTTTTACCTAATATTTCTACAGCTATCACATTGTCATCCCATGTAGAGAACAGGGTTTCTCAGCCCTGACAGAGATGAAACTGAGAAATTTACCATGTAGATAGCTGCTAAAGCCACCAAACGCATCTGAAAGTGTTCATAAGTTGGACTCCTCCTTCTACCCAGAAACTGAAGGGTGCTAGACGCTTTAGAGCAGAACAAGCAGAGATGATGAAATACAGTGTGGGATGTTCGTAGGTCAAGAAGCAGGTGGGAAGATCTGTGCTGGAAGTGTTAGTTGATCTGAATGCGAATGAATCTACTGCACATTAGTAGGACTAGAAATCCCATACACTGTCATTGGAAGCGTTAACTGCCGTAAAATGTCTAGTAGTAAGTATCTGGACTGAGCTGAAGTAGAATGCATGTGTCTGGTTCAGATTCATTTGTTGGAATCTTAAGGGAATCCATCTAGACCAGGCTGTTCCAACCGAGCTTCAGGGAGCCGGAGCGCTCTGGAGCGCTCACTGCTGCAGCTCGGAGCCCGCGTGGGGGGGGGGGGGGGGGGGGGAAAAGCGAACTCACTGCCCTCTGGCCGCATGCAGCCGTAATAATCCGTGCTCAATGACAGCTATGACTAGCCGCGGGAGCTCTGTACCTCTATTGGAGGATACCTTTCTATTCATTGAGAGGGATGGTCGACCGCAGTGTTTTGTATGTCATAAAGTATTTAATTCTGCGAAGAGGTACAATATACAGGATTAAATACAGTCAGGTAGAAGGCGTTGCACGCAGAGAACTGGTAGCCAGGCTTAAGAACGACATACCAGTAGACGTATGTTTAAAAACGGATTCGTAATATGGAGGGTATCAAAACATGCAACATAGTTCGTGTTCTGTAATGCACCAAGAGGCACTGTGTGCTGAAACAGTAGAGCTAGGTGGCGTAATGAAAGATGTCGTGAACTGTGTGAATTTTGTGCGCCGTCAAAGGATTCCTGAAAGATGTGGAAGCGGAGTAGGGGATATATCTTACCACAGTACAGTTCGTTGGCTGAGCCGGGGAAAAGTTCTTGATGTTTTCTTTGCCATTAGTGAGGAAATACCCATTTTCTCGAGATGAAAGGGGAAGAAATGCGTTGTCTGAAAGATATAAAATGGATATCAGACCTGGCGTTCCTAGCTGACATAACTATGCATCTGAATAATTTAAATCTGTCATTGCAGGGCAAAGGGCAGCTAATCGTTGACATGCACGACCAGATCAAAGTGTTCATGGAAAAGTTACGTTTATTTGAGAGACAGATGAGTAATGGACATCTATCGTTCTTCAATCATCTTGCTTCTTTAAAACTACCTGATGGTACTACTTTTGGCGATTACCAAGCAAAGTTAAAGCAGCTCATCACGTCGTTTGAAACACGATTCCGAGACCTCACTAGTTTGGAAATGGAACTTAAGGTATTCAGCACTCCTTTTTCAGTTTCCACCGATGACTTGTCATCGTCGCTTCAATTGGAGATTATTGATTTGCAAAATTCAACTTTGTTGAAAGAGAGGTACTACATCACGTTGTATTTGCCACGGTGGTAGTGTTCATTACAGAAAAAACATTTCCCAAACTTCACAACAATGCCGCTCAGACCATGTGCATGTTTGGATTTACGTTTTGATGTGAGCAGCTTTTCTGAGCAATGAAAACAGTTATAAAGTAAGGAACGATCGCTTCTTCAGGATGCAACAATGAAGGCCATCCTCCGCATTAACGCTGCGAACACTTTGACGCCTGATATTTCCGATCTTGCAATGAAAAGAAAATTTCAAACTACAGAGGCCCAATAAATTTAGTATGCAATTTCTTGTAAAACATTTGTTTCTTATTTATTTCCTGAAGATCGTATTTCCTGGTGTAGCACGTCACCACGTCTTAGCAGCTAAGAGTGTGAGGTTTTCGATCTTGTAAGACGCAGCTGGCACATCAAAACCCTTGCCTTGCCGCCTGCCTCAGCCAGCCGTGCCACGTGCCGGCGTGCCGGCCCACTTGACTGGTCACAGCCAGCGACGCGGCTCCCTGGAGCAGGGAGCGCTCCGCGGCTCACAGCGGAGCCCACGAGCTGGAACAGCCTGATCTAGACACTATGAATAAAAGTTGGTGACCTAAAGCAGAAGAATATATCAGGCTCATATTCATCTGTATTGATTTTAAAGGGGCCTGATCCACCCACTAAGATGTGATGGTGTAGGTGGTGGGTGACATCAAATCCTGTTACTGTGTCACCTAGAAACTATTGCATTACAATTCAGATCAAGGTGGAAGATGTGCTAAGATGACTGCTGGTGCTGGGGGAAACATTCACATTGATTTGGTCTGGGTGGTATTTGTTGCTTAATTGGCTCTTAATGTACAATAGTTGGATAAGCATTTAAGTAATGGGTTTGCTTCTAAATAAATTACTAGGCACTACACATATGCATACTACCTATGTGGATGTACTCTGTGTGCTGGAGTAAGCTGTCTCCAGCACACCGATTGGTAAAGACGCAGCGTGAAGATCGATAGTAGGCATTGAATCAAGTGCGCCAATCATGAGAGAGGCCACAGACACACCGACAAGCAACAAGCCGCCAACGCCCTCTCAACAGCATTTATGTAGGCCGCCGCCGCTGACTGGAGGGCCTCACTGACTCACATTCCAGTTTGCTGTCTGTCAGTCAACTCGCAGAGTGGGTCACAGGCTACGATAGCACACAGCGACCAGAATTGTGACTATAGCAAGATTACCAATATTGTCTGCAAGAGGCCTATTACTGAGGAGCTTGTACCACAAAACACGGACTCTATTCAAGTTAAGTATCCAGTGCAAGTAAATAAAGAACCGTGTTAATCCACGAACGCATTTGTGTTATAGAATGAGGATAGCCGGCCGCGGTGGTCTAGCGGTTCAGGCGCTCAGTCCGGAACCGCACGACTGCTACGGTCGCAGGTTCGAATCCTGCCTCGGGCATGGATGTGTGTGATGTCCTTAGGTTAGTTAGGTTTAATTGGTTCTAAGTTCTAGGGGACTGATGACCTAAGATGTTAAGTCCCATAGTGCTCAGAACCATTTGAACCATTTTTAGAATGAGGATACTGGCCAACCCTAACAACAGCCTCTCCCTTGCTCCTTCGTACAAGACAACAGTGGCGACAAGGGTACTACAGTGGCGACGAGGATTATTCAGTGGGGATCGAAGTTAATCAACTTGCCGAAGATTTTGCTTGCTTCTCTTGTTTTTTAGCTTGCAGGAGTGATCGTTTCCAAGCGTTTCTAATTGCTAATTTGTTGTTGTGTTCTTGCATGTGTTCCAGGAAGGGAGCCGCAGAACTAATAAAATTTCTCATTTCAGAGTTTTTGCTTGCTTTTTTCTATAACGTATTTGTGTAAACCATGAATTCCCACACGGACAGCCAATATGATGGATCTAACACAAGCTTTTCAGTTTCAGAACCAACAAATTGCTACACTACTGACGATGGTACATCAATTGCTGGCTGCACAAGCTGCGTCGGTCGCACAACCGACCAACCAACCAGCCCAACAAGAGCCGCCGACCAATGTACCACCGTTCCGGCAATTTAAGGAATCAGAAAAAGAATGGGTCGAATACCTGACTCAGTTTCAAGCACATTGGCATGTTCATCGTTTTTATGGTACTGTAAAGTTACAACACTTCCTTTCAATTGCGAGGTCCCCAGTGTTCAGATTAATACAAAAACTATTCCCAACCGCGCCTTCCGACGAACTCAGCTACGACCAAGTAATGGCGGCCTTAACTCAATACTATGACCAGCAAGTCCAAGTAGCTGCAGCCAGATATCAGTTTTTTCAAATGGTTCAAATGTCTCTGATCTCTATGGGACTTAACATCTGGGATCATCAGTCCCCTAGAACTTAGAACTACTTAAACCTAACTAACCTAAGGACACCACACACATCTACGCCCGAGGCAGGATTCGAACCTGCGACTGTAGTAGTCACGCGCTTCCGGACTGAAGCGCCTAGAACCGAGTTGTGGCAACTTTTACAGTGATTTAATGGTCCGCGATGCAATAACATTCAACGTCCCAGATAGTAGAATGCGGGAACAGATCTTAAAGTAATCTGATCCATCATTTCCCCAAGTATTGCAGATCTTAGAGCAATATGATTCGGGTGCCAAAGGAGGCGATAAGTTTGACCAGGCCCCGATCTGTTGGGTCGAGTCGCCCCTTGCTCGCGACTGCCCCAAGCAGCCAAAACAATGAGCGCGGACACAACCGCGCGGACAGCCACGTAGACATGTAAGCAGGCCTGTGAACTTAGTAAAGTCTTGCCCTACATCTTTCTCTCGCCATAAAAGACAGGACTGTCGACCACGTAACGCAACGTGTTACAAGTGTGGAAAAAAAGACCACGCCCAAGCAGTTTGTTTGCAAGGCCACAAAAACGTCAATTTTGCCCACTCCCAGAAGAAACAGGCTCGTGCTCATGCAGTGAACGCTACAAAAGGTTCTGACAAAAGTAAGGTTATGGGTGTGCCTGCTCCTCGCCCTAGTGCTGTGCAACAACGTTCTAGCAAACTATTTGTCTCATTACGAACTGCTCGCCGTCGTGTGAACTTTCCGTGAGACACAGGTGTCTCAGTAACTTCGCTTAGTCGTGGCACGTACAAACAGTTAGGCTCACCATGCCAAGCACTTTACTGCTTAAAACAGACAGGAAATTCCAGTGCTTGGACAGTGTAGTTTGCCTGCCACTTGCAAATCTCACTCTAGGACAGTGAATTTTACTGTGTTGAAATTAAGAGACAATGAGAACATATTCGATTTAGATGCCTTTGATTTGTTTGGACTTCACATCCAAGACTATGTACTTTCGGTGACTGCTTTTACACCAAAAGACAGTGTAGCTAGCTTGCTTAAAGAATTTACTGAACTGTTTTCAGAAGGAATGGGAAAAGTTAATAATTTTGTAGCGCTTGTTACATTGAAAGAGAATGCACAGCCTAAGTTTTTTCAAGCCATCCCGTTCCAATTGCTTTAAGAGACACAGTAGTCAGTGAATTGAAAGAATTGCCAGATAATGGTGTAATTTCTCCCATTCAAGCTAGTCAATGGGCAAGTCCTCTCCTTTTGTTGCCTAAGGCTCCTGGTCACAGTTCCATTTGTTTTGACTTCAAGTCTACAGTCAACCCAGAGACAGTAGTTGATATTTATCCGTTACCTCACCCTGAGGAACTCATGGATGGGCTTGGTGCAGTACGTTATTTTTCTAAGATAGACTTGCGTGATCCCTACTTGCATATACCATTGAACGAAGAATCACAGAAAGTGTTTGTTGTAAATACACACTTAGGACTGTTCTAGTATTTGCGCTTGCCCTTCGGCAGTGCTTGCACATCTGCCATTTTTAAATGTTGCTTGGAACAGCTGACTGCAAAAGTGCCATTTTGTTCAAACTACCTTGACGATATTGTCGTCTCAGGTAACACACCAGAGAACACATTGCCAATTTGCGTACTCTTTTTCGAGTGTTGTCAGAAGCAGGACTCAAGTGTCATTTCGAAAAGTGTGACTTTTTTTCAAACCGAGCTACATACTTAGGTCATGTGATCAACAGTCAGGGTGTGCACCTCTCCAATCTCATTTGCTTGCAATACGTGACCTGCCTGTTGCTCGTAATGTGTCTGAACTGCAGTGAGTACTAGGCAAGGTGACATACCGCAGTGCCGGCCGAAGTTGCCGCGCGGTTCTGGCGCTGCAGTCTGGAACCGCGAGACCGCTACGGTCGCAGGTTCGAATCCTGCCTCGGGCATGGATGTTTGTGATGTCCTTAGGTTAGTTAGGTTTAACTAGTTCTAAGTTCTAGGGGACTAATGACCTCAGCAGTTGAGTCCCATAGTGCTCACAGCCATTTGAACCATTTTGACATACTGCATTCGGTTTATACCGAATGCCCCTCAGATCGCGGCTCCATTGCATCGCTTGCGTCGGAAAAGTGTGTCTTTCGTGTGGACCAAAGAGTGTCACGACGCATTTCAGAAACTCAAAAATGTTTTACTTAGTGACGGATGTTTAGTGCATTTTGACCCTGCCAAGCCAGTAGTTTTACAAGTCCACGCTTCTTCCTGAGGAATCGGCGCTGTGCTTTCGCAAAGAATTGGTGCACGAGACAGTCGCATTGCCTTTGCCTCATAGTTGTTAACTCAAACTCAGGGCAATTATTCTCGAACAAAAAACAAGTCTCTCGCTATTGTGTACGGTGTAACAAAATTCCATCACTGTCTGTGTGGTCGCAAGTTCTTTTTAGTGACAGATCACAAGCCTTTGCAGTCCTTGTTTCATACGACAAAGCCGGTTGCTACATGCACTGCTCGAAAATTGCAACGTTGGGCTTTGTTGTTTCCGCAGTATCAGTACGAAATTGGGTACAGACCTAAGGCAAAGCATGACAATGCAGACGCCCTATCTTGCCTTCCGATTGGCCCAGACTCTGATTTTCATGCATCTGCCGCATCTTGTTGCCAAATCGATGCGCAGGACTCTGAATTTCTGGAGTCTTTTCCCTTGTACTACATAAAAATTGCACAGGCAACGGAAGTAGACCTAGACGTCAAGATTTTGTTGCATTACATTCGCAAGTCTTGGCCTCGTTCCAATGTCCAGAATTGAGTTGTGCGTCGGTATTTTGCACGTCGGCATAACCTTTCAGTACAACAGGGTGTGATTCTAGTTCAAAATTACAGTGAACAATCGCAATGGTTATTCCCAAAGTGTTGCAAAAGGATGTGTTGCAATTGCTCTATCAAGGACATTTGGGAATTGTTCGAACTAACCAGTTAGCGCGACGGCACAGTTCTTGACAGGGCATGGACGCCCACATTGAACAGATGACATCACAGTGTCGCACATGCGCGGGAAACCTATCCGCTCGGCCACAGACGTTTTCAGCTTAGTCTAAGACTCAATTTCCATGGCAGCGTGTGCACATAGACTTTGCAGGATCATTTTACAACACTCGTTGGCTCATAGTGGTAGACTCTTCTAGCAAGTTCTCTTATGCGGTGCCTATGGCTTCTACCACATCACGTAGCATCATTGAAGCGTTGACCTCCATATTTTGCATAGAAGGTTTGCCAGAAGTAATTGTGTCGGACAAAGGACCACAGTTCACTTCAAGTGATTTTGACCAGTTTTGTGAACGAAATGGCATTCTTCATCCAACAAGAGCTCCTTTTCACCCCCAGTCCAACGGAGAAGCACTTTTAAACAACAAACGGCCAAGCGTCGCTCCACCCACAACGCGAACAGGCGCTGCAACTCTTTCTCGCCTCCTATCGCTCCCACCCACAAGATGGACCATCACCGACGAAACTTCTGCATAGGTGTCACCATCGGACGCAGCTACACTTGCTACACCCGCCGTAGCACCCGGCGCCACCAATGGTCCGCAATTACCGCTTTGCGTCGCGCGGTATTGTTCTTTGCAGGGTTTACGGCAACCGTGGGCGCTGGGAAAGAGGCGTGCTCCAGGAACGCATTGGCTCTTTTATGTACTTGATTGCAGGTCTCGATGGTTTACGGTGCCGCCACCAGAAGCAAATTCGTGTGTGTGATTTGCCCCGTGATCCTGCTGCGTTTCTTCCCCCAGATTCACAGCCTCACGGGACCGCGCGGTCTTCGCAGTCACCGGCTGGTGCCACCAGGGCACCCAAGAGGAGCATTTGGACGATGCACCCTCGCCCCCTCCCTTCCCGCTCGGCCGACTCCATGGGCGTGGACCCATGTCGCCTTCATCGCTCCAGAACACGCTCACAGTCCTGGACGTGTGCCCTGGCAGCAGTTTTCTGGAGAATGTTTCTGTTGTCTCGCAAGCCTCATTGTCATTCGCATCCTCCCTACACGACAACGGTGAGGAATTTTGGAGGTGGGAAGGGGAAGAGGGGGAAAGGAACGTCCCAGTGTAAGCTGTCACCAGCACACTGGGCAGCAGAGATGTAGCACGAAGATCGATAGTAGGCCCTGGATCAAGTGAGCCTATCACGAGAGAAGCCAGAGACACACCGACAAGCAATATTCCGCCAACGCCCTCTCGACAGCAAGTATTTAGCCCGCCGCCACTAACTGGAGGGCCTGACTGACCCACACACCAATTTGGCGTCTGTCAGTCCACTTGCAGAGTGGGTCACAGGCTATGATAATACATAGCGACCAGAATTGTGACTTTAGCAAGATTACCGATATTTTCTGCAAGTGGTCTATCACTGAGGAGTTTGTACCACATACCATGCATTCTACTCAAGTTAAGTATGCAGTACAAGTAAATAAAGAACCATGTTAATCCACATCCACTTGTGTTGTAGAAAGAGGATAGCGGCCACCAATAACAACATCGTCTCCCTTGCTTCTTTGGTACAATATTCTACACTCTGCTCTAGATGGAATACAGTATCATGGCCGGTCCACTAACGAACAGCACGTGGGGGTAAAAAGATGAGCAATGCTGTGATTAAGTCCCGAATCTCACCCCTCTCTTTCAATAGGTTTGAATTGTATGTGCAGGTGTGAGGCTGTTGCAACAGTGTAAATGATTCAATGGATTGTGTACTGAAAACTCTGTGATACTTTTGGATTCGTACTATCGAGGTATTGTCCCCCGGAAAAAATGTGATGCATTTCTCACGAAACGTTATGTCATTGCTGAAGACTGCGACACCATTACAATGTCGTATTTCTAACGCAGTAGGCATAGGAATACGAAAGGAGATTAAGATACATACAGGGTGATATTTATAGACAATCAGTCGATATCGATGATTTGTAGCTTTTATGATACTGCATTTCTGTGTGCAGTCGCCGTATACTCTGCACGGTTGTGGCTTTCCTCTTGTACCGGGTGATCAAATAATGTAGATAGAGAGGCACAAATTGACACACATTCTTGGAATGACATGGGGTTTTATTAGAACAAAAAAAAAATACAAAAGTTCAAAAAATGTCCGACAGATGGCGCTTCATCTGATCAGAATAGCAATAATTAGCATAACAAAGTAAGACAAAGCAAAGATGATGTTCTTTACAAGAAATGCTCAATATGTCCACCATCATTCCTCAACAATAGCTGTAGTCGAGGAATAATGTTGTGAACAGCACTGTAAAGCGTGTCCGGAGTTATGGTGAGGCATTGGCGTCTGATGTTGTCTTTCAGCATCCCTAGAGATGTCGGTCGATCACGATACACTTGCGACTTCAGGTAACCCCAAAGCCAATAATTGCACGGACTGAGGTCTGGGGACCTGGGAGGCCAAGCCTGACGAAAGTGGCGGCTGAGCACACGATCATCACCAAACGACGCGCGCAAGAGGTCTTTCATGCGTCTAGCAATATGGGGTGGAGCGCCATCCTGCATAAACATCGTACGTTCCAGCAGGTGTTTATCAGCCAGGTTGGTGATGATGCGATTCTGTTACATATCGTCGTACCTCTCACCCGTCACGGTAGCAGTTACAAAACCAGAATGACGCAGTTCCTCGAAGAAAAAAAGGCCCGATAACGGTAGATGTGGTAAATCCAACCCATACCGTGACTTTCTCGTATTGCAATGGAGTTTCCACGACAGTTCTAGGATTTTCGGTAGCCCAAATTCTGCAGATGTGGGTGTTGGCAGACCCTCGGAGCGTGAAATGAGCTTCGTCGGTCCACAACACGTTACTTAAACAATCGTCATCTTCCGCCATCTTTTGAAACGCCCACACCGCAAATGCCCTCCGCTTCACTAAATCGCCAGGTAACAGTTCATGATGCCGATGGATTTTGTACGGATAGCATCGGAGGGTACGCCTAAATACCAACCAAACAGTATTGTATGGAATGCCGGTGTGACGTGCGACTGCACGAGCACTGACTTCCCCGTGCGTAGACGAACCCTCTACAGTCTCCTTTTCTTCCTGAACTGTCTCACCCGGGTTCCCGCGTTCGATTCCCGGCGGGGGTCAGGGATTTTCTCTGCCTCGTGATGGCTGGGTGTTGTGTGATGTCCTTAGGTTAGTTAGGTTTAAGTAGTTCTAAGTTCTAGGGGACTGATGACCATTGATGTTAAGTCCCATAGTGCTCAGAGCCATTTTTTGAACTGTCTCAGCAGCATTACGCCTTGTGCTCGGTCGGCCACTACGGGGTCTATCGTCTAAACAACCCGTGGCTTCGAACTTCGAAATCATTCTCGCCACAGCTGCATTTGTCAACGGACCTTTACCCGTTCGAATCCCCTTCCTATGGCAACAGGATCGTAACGCTGAACCAGCACATTCCCCATTCTGATAATACAGCTTCCCTAAAAGCGCCTTTTCAGGTATCGTCAACATGCTGCGACTGATGGCGCATCTGATTCTCTCTCGTTACGGCTCCTTTTATACACAATCGTCATGCACAGTCACTGACGTTTTGCTGTCCAGCGCCATCTGTCGGACATTTTGTGAACCATGTTTTTGTTTTTTTTTTCTAATAAAACCCCATGTCATTCCAAGCATGTGTGTCAATTTTTACCTCTCTATCTACATTATTCCGTGGTTAAGTTTTCAAATTTATACTGACTTTTTGATCACCCGGTACATTAGTGTGATATTTTTTCTCGTTGTGATAGCTCTCTACCTTCTAACTAAAGGAACAGTGCTGTCGGCATGTGATAGGATTTCGACAGAATTAGCATAGGTCCATGACACGACGGGGAACAACTTCTTACTCGCCGAAATCAGGCAGATTCAAATGCTATATATCGGAGGCCGGAAGATTCGTGGGAATATGTCAGGTACGCGATACTATGACGAAAGGGGAGTTGAGAGGTGAGATCTATATCGCTTCTTCTAAGTGTTGTGGGCAAACATATTACAACCTTTCACATACGTCTCGTAAAGCGACTGCAATGAGAAAATTAGGGGCTTTGCCTCTAAATAGATGGAGTGAAATCTTAATAGATAGACTGAATTTCTATCTACATCTATATTCTTACTTCGCAAGGCATTATACGGTATGTGGCGGGGGGTACGCTATATCACTATTAGTCATTTCCGTTCCTATTCTATCTACATCTACATCTACATCTACCTCCACCCACAGATAGACCAAGGGAAAATGGTCTATCTATATACACTGTATGAACGCTAATTTCTTGTATGTTATCTTCCTGGTCCTTACGTTGAAACGTATATTGGCGGCAGTAGAATCGTTCAGCAGTGGTTCAAGTGCTGGTTCTCTAAATTTTCTCAATAGTGTTCATTGTAAAAACGTCACCTTTCCTTCAGGGTTTCTCATTTGAGTTCGTGAAGAATCCAGACACTAATTTGGCGGTAACCAATATGAATACTTCTACAGAGTTGTATTCTGAGGGAAACCCAGATCTCTAGGCTCATACACGTTTGGCGGTGTCGGTGGTGGCTATTTTTGGCATGTAATCCGGTGATGGCAGTGGGGATGGGTGCAAAGATATCACAGGGATAGCGAAGAGATTGAATCATCCTGCAGCCTCTATAGACCAGCGTCTCATAGGGATTAGTTCGGGAGCAGTATACCAAAATTCTAGGTGACTTACTACCACCAGCTTGACAAATCAATCGATAGACAGAATATTACTGTCGTTTGTGAGGATACATGCGGGACCTACCTGTAGATTAATGTAGCTTCCCAGTAGCTGCCCCGCTGCCCCTATAGCTGAAAATGTTCGTTATAGGATTGTATCTCTTAATAAATAAAAGGAGAAGCCTAGTAGTAATTTTCAAATGTCCACACGAAATCACTTCGCATATTCATTTACAGACTTTGGTTCCAATCGTTAAAGACGAGGCCTCATTACAGATCAAAAATGTTTATGCAGGTTCCTCTTACTCACATTTGACGTATAATTTTTAATTATATTCCGCCAGAAGTATGAGAATCATGAATTAATTAGCATACAAAGTAATTTTTCCTATGGCATACCAACAAATTGTCCACAACAACAACAGAATGAGGACAATAGTTCGTTAAGTTACAGTGACACGTTTACGAATGTTACTTGTTAAGCCTATTACTTATTCTAATAGTCACTGCTCATGTCCTCGAATAATCCCAAGGCTAGTTCAAAACAACAACCTTAGAGCACACAGTGTAGAGAGTACTAAAATCCTGAAGCAAGTTATGTAATGCCTAAGTCTGAGCTCCAAAACAAATGAGAAGCGTAATTACGGAATTGTGTGCGCTTCATCCTTAGGGGTATATACGCACGCTAGAACATTATATGATTTTGGTTATTTGATTATTATTATTTGAATTTCCCTATGTCAAATTATTCCTTCTTAAATAGATGTAACAATGACTGTCAGGCTTCGTTTACCAAATTACTGACGTGAGCAGTAACTATTAAAATATACAGAACCAATTTATGCTTACACTATGGGAATTCCTGACTTTTACGTGTGGCATCCAAATTCATTATTAAAATTTCGATGTTAAAAATTACAGAATTCTTAATTATGGCAGTTACATATTTGTTACTTTCAGAAAGTTTCTCCCATCAATAGTATGTTAACATATTCTAGAAACTTATAGTGGCTTGCTCACAGTATATGCTAAAAGTCTGAGCTGGTTGCAACCCCTAACTAATTATTTCTCCTGAATTAATTATGTTTGAGCTGAAATAAACATGTATTGCAAATGAGGAAAAATTTTTCTACTGTTTAGAGATAACGTACTTTCCTGAATCGATTTATTAGCTCACTAGATTTTTATGGATGACTTCTAGATCGAAAACATTGAAATACAACAACTTTTGAAATATATCACTTCCGGCAAGACTAATTAATACAAAACGTTCAGAACAGTGAACTGCACAATTTGAATAAATAAGTTTCACGTGAGAAATTAATTTACATTAGTTTGTAAATTCATGTAACGTGTGCTCAGATAATGGATTGTATGATCAAGATTTTTGGGAAGAATAACAGCAGGAAGAGAAGCAAAACCGAGTATAGATCCTAGCTATTGTAACTAGAAGTCTGAAAGACAAGGTAGGATGAATAAAACAGACGTTTACAAAGCTTATCTTAGTGGTATATTTCTTTCCAAAAGGAGGCTCAGTACAAACGGTATTAGTTAAACTTCTCAGGTGTAAGTATATAAAAATTAACAGTCTTACTCAATAATCTTTTATTTCTGAACATGGATTTGTAACTCGTTTTCACAGTCTATGATTTCGTTTCTTCTTCTTTATCCTGATGATCTTCAGTTTCATGGTCTGATGTGAGGCGTTGCTGAGCTTCCAAATCCTTTTCAGAGAGACCTTCTTTCATTTCTTTGGCCGTAGACTTTGGGAAATTCCACTCTTGTACTTTGGATGATGATGTGAGAATGTGTATCAAACCAGGAACTAAAAGGATGCCTGTTGATATAAGGAAAACTTTCTTCCACTGGTCAGATGATTGCTGCAACAAATTGTTGTTCATGTTAACAAAATATTTATTCCTGATAAATGTCTTAATCCACCTCCTTGCACGAGACTAAATATCACTAACATTTGAGAGGTACTGGTACTGAAGAAAATCATCGTAATATATGTAAGAGATGTTCAATAAACAATGCAACATATTTTTTTCTGAAAGCAGGTGGTTTCATTCAGGATCCAATACACCATACTATTCCTAGCTCTTTTGGCTACAAAACCTTATTTTTCAACATGATCTCTGTTCAATGTGATGGCCTAATGTCACCTCACTAGGAGGGCGTGTATGCCCAAACGCTACCACTTTACTGGTCGACGTCAGAGCCAATGTTTTGCCTCATCAACAATTTCCCCATCATCCATATACTGCTTCCCACAGAGTGCATCCTTCATTGGGCCAAACTGATGGAAGTGGGAAGTTGCAAGATCCAGGCCGCTAGGTGGATGAGGAAGAACAGTCTAATGAAGTTTCGTGAGCTCCTCTCAAGTGAGCAGACCTGCAAGAGGCTCTGCATTATCATGGAAGAGGAGAATCTAATTTGCATTTTTGAGGTGACGAACCTGCGAGAGATGGGTAAAGTCATTCATCCTTGGGAACTAGATCACTGGTGATCGCTCTCTTTTGGGAACCGTTCATTTTTACTCGTTCACCGTTTATTGTGTTTGGTATATGGTTCTTATGAAAAATTTAAAACTAGTGGCATAGGTGACTGAAGATGGAAGGCGCCAAGAGAGGGCACTTGCCTCTCCCCTGGTGTACAGAGTTTTTATTCATAACAGAATTCTCACAGACTTATAATTTTCGTGACTCTGCAAAACCTCTCGTTTAGCCAACTGTAGCGTTATGTGGCTGATAGCAGATGGCGCACGAAAACCGTCCCCGAGTACAGACTGCTCGCCAATTACGCACGATTTGTTGACCGCTACGTGCAGAATAGATAAACATGTAATAATTAGGCAGTGAAGAAATAATAAATAAGCTAACGCAAACAACTTCGAAACAATAGATGACGATTTGTAAGAGACAATGAGCAGTCTAGTACTCGGGGCCGATTTTTCGTGCACCACCCTGTACCACTGAAATAATATTGTAAGAGTTGTCATATTCTCTTTACAAAATGTGACACCATACATTCGATTACGAAGCGCAGGCTTCATTCGGTTGTTAAGTAGGTCTGCCTTCCATAACAATGAACATTCTCTTTTGCGTCGGATCAAAAAAAGACAGCCGGCCGTTGTGGCCGAGCGGTTCTAGGCGCTTCAGTCTGGAACCTCGCGACCGCTACGGTCGCAGGTTCGAATCCTGCCTCGGTCTTGGATGTATGTGATATCCTTAGGTTAGTTAGGTTTAAGTAGTTCTAAGTTCTAGGGGACTGATGACCTCCGGTGTTAAGTCCCATAATGCTCAGAGCCATTTGAACCATTTTTGCCAAAAAAAAAAAAGAGAGGAAATGGCCACTCGTGTGTGCCGTGCCGACGTCCTTTGCATGTGTAATAACAAAAAATCTTGCCTTTTTACAAGTATTTCTTCTGCTGTTTATCGAAATAGTGAAATAAGCTGATGCGCCGTTTTGTTACCTGAAAAGATGTATCTATTACATACCACGTATTTTTATGTAATTAACGTAATTATAAAAAACATTTTAATTACTGGTCGTGGACGCTGAATAGAATACAAAAAGAACCAGAGGTTCAGAGTTCCAAAAAGGTTTGAAACAGATCTATAATGGGCATGAGAGGCGAACGAAACGATCAGCAACAAGTCGATACTGAAGTAACTATGAGCAGTCGACAGTGGAACTGCGACGAGTGGCCACGCGAAGAAGGACGAGTCCGGCCGAGCGAGACCGAGACCGAGACAGACGGGAACGGGACCGAGGCTGGAACGAGACCGGCGGACGTGCCGATGCGGAAACGAGACCGACCGTTTCCCGTTCCCGGGAACTATAAGCAGGAAGCCGTGACCGAAGTGAACTATGAAAGACCGTTCCTTAGAATTCTCTCCTCTCTCAATCCGTTCATCTTGGTGAACCGTTCCTTTGGGCCCGTTAGTCTGCGAACGACCCATCTCTAGAACCTGCTTAAGTTGTTTATTCAATTTCCTGAGGATAGCACAATGCACTTTGGAGTTGATCATTGCACCATGTGGGAGAAAATCAAACAGACGAACCCGTTCAGAGTCCCAGAAGACCGTCGCTGTTACTTCACCGGCTGATGGTACGGCTTTGAACGTTTTCTTCAGAGGAAGACGCATTTCATGAAATGGCGTTTTGTTTCTGGTTCAAAGTGATGAATCCCTGTTTCATCGCCTGCGCCGATTTTCGACAAAAATTGTCACACTGAGCCTCGTAAGTCGCAAGCGACTCTTTACACATCGTCCTTCATTGCTCTCTGTGGTATTCCGTTAGGCAGTGAGGAACCCAAACTGGTGGGCGAGTGTGTCAGTAGTACCAACAGAGACGTCCGTTTGCGCAGCAAGGTTTAATTGCGATGTGTCGATCACCTCGAATAAGAATATCCACACATTCCTACACTGGAGCAGTAACAGCTCTGTACGACCGGTCGGCACACAATGCTGCCTTGTTGCGATGATAATATGTGCCTCGTCCAACGATTCACCATTCTTTAGTTCACTCCCGGGTCTCGGTAGACATTCTGCAAGAACCTATGAATACCTCCTATGCTCTGGTTTCCCGCTAAAAGAAACAACGAGAGCTCTCTACTTGGAACGCCCCTCCATTGCAGACGCCATTTTGAAGGCAACATACAGCGCCACCATCTATCGGACCTATATGAGGCTATAGCGGCTGAAGCGGGAATATTTCACGGTATCCCACTACGAATTCCGCGTTCTTTCAGCCGAGATTGGTCGAGAAAAAAAATGTGTTGCATTACTCACTGAAGGCCCCTCGTGTAAAGGCTATGGTACATTGTTGAAAACTGATTTTAAACCGAACTAAGCCTGCATTACACGCCACACTTAACGTGTTCAAGTCAAGTGTCGACGACCTGCCACCTAGCGGCAGAACGGGTGAATTGTGATTTCAGCAGGACGGTCTGTAGGCCGGAGAGAAATTGGAACCGGCCTTTTCTGCCGGGGATCCGCGCAACGGCAGTGCAAGACGTATATGCGCGTGTAAATAAAACATAGCTTTTCGAGCGGGTTTTCTGCTTTTTACTGTTTTCACATATGGTCAGCAGACGAGAAATACATGAGCTGTCAGGGACTCTTGTGGCTTCCGCGAGACATTCTGCACATTTTTAAGTGAGTGGTAAGACAGAGATTTAGGAACTATGTTTTAAATTTTAAGACATTTCCAGGGGCAGATGTGGACTCTGACCACAATCTATTGGTTATGAACTGTAGATTAAAACTGAAGAAACTGCAAAAAGGTGGGAATTTAAGGAGATGGGACCTGGATAAACTAAAAGAACCAGAGGTGGTACAGAGATTCAGGGAGAGCACAAGGGAGCAATTGACAGGAATGGGGGAAAGAAATACAGTAGCAGAAGAATGGATAGCTCTGAGGGGTGAAGTAGTGAAAGCAGTAGACGATCAAGTAGATAAAAAGACGAGGGCTAGTAGAAATCCTTGGGTAACAAAAGAAATATTGAATTTAATTGATGAAAGGAGAAAATATAAAATTGCAGTAAATGAAGCAGGCAAAAAGGAATACAAACGTCTCAAAAATGAGATCGACAGGAAGTGCAAAATGGCTAAGCATGGATGGCTAGAGGACAAATGTAAGGATGTAGAGGCTTATCTCACTAGGGGTAAGATAGATACTGCCTATAGGAAAATTAAAGAGACCTTTGGGGAAAAGAGAACCACTTGTATGAATATCAAGAGCTCAGATGGAAACCCACTTCTAAGCAAAGAAGGGAAAGCAGAAAGGTGGAAGGAGTATATAGAGGGTCTATACAAGGGCAATGTACTTGAGGACAATATTATGGAATTGGAAGAGGATGTAGATGAAGATGAAATTTGAGATACAATACTGCGTGAAGAGTTTGACAGAGCACTGAAAGACCTGAGTCGAAACTAGGCCCCGGGAGTAGACAACATTACATAAGAACTACTGACGGCCTTGGGAGAGCCGGTCATGACAAAACTCTACCATCTGGTGAGCAAGATGTATGAGACAGGCGAAATACCCTCAGACTTCAAGAAGAATATAATAATTCCAATCCCAAAGAAGGCAGGTGTTGACAGATGTGAAAATTACCGAACTATCAGTTTAATAAGTCACAGGTGCAAAATACTAACGCGAATTCTTTACAGACGAATGGAAAAACTGGTAGAAGCCGACCTCGGGGAAGATCAGTTTGGACTCCGCAGAAATGTTGGAACACGTGAGACAATACTGACATTACGACTTATCTTAGAAGAAAGATTAAGGAAAGGCAAACCTACATTTCTAGCATTTGTAGACTTATAGAAAGCTTTTGACAATGTTGACTGGAATACTCTGTTTCAAATTCTAAAAGTGGCAGGGATAAAATACAGGGAGCGAAAGGCTATTTACAATTTGTACAGAAACCAGATGGCAGTTATAAGAGTCGAGGGACATGAAAGGGAAGCAGTGGTTGAGAAGGGAGTGAGACAGGGTTGTAGCCTCTCCCCGATGTTATTCAATATGTGTATTGAGCAAGCAGTAAAGGAAACAAAAGAAAAATTCAGAGTAGGTATTAAAATCCATGGAGAAGAAATAAAAACTTTGAGGTTCGCCGATGACATTGTAATTCTGTCAGAGACAGCAAAGGACTTGGAAGAGCAGTTGAACAGAATGAACAGTGTCTTGAAAGGAGGATATAAGATGAACATCAACAAAAGCGAAACAAGGATAATGGAATGTAGTCAAATTAAATCGGGTGATGCTGAGGGGATTAGATTAGGAAATGAGACACTGAAAGTAGTAAAGGAGTTTTGCTATTTGGGGAGTAAAATAACTGATTATGGTCGAAGTAGAGAGGATATAAAATGTAGACTGCCAATGGCAAGGAAAGCGTTTCTGAAGAAGAGGAATTTGTTAACATCGAGTATAGATTTAAGTGTCACGAAGCCGTTTCTGAAAGTATTTGTATGGAGTGTAGCCATGTATGGAAGTGAAACATGGACGATAAATAGTTTGGACAAGAAGAGAATAGAAGCTTTCCAAATGTGGTGCTACAGAAGAATGCTGAAGATTAGATGGGTAGATCACGTAACTAATGAGGAGGTATTGAATAGAATTGGGGAGAAGAGGGGTTTGTGGCACAACCTGACAAGAAGAAGGGACCGGTTGGTAGGGCAAGTTCTGAGGCATCAAAGGATCACAAATTTAGCATTGGAGGGCAGCGTGGAGGGTAAAAATCGTAGAGGGAGACCAAGAGATGAATACACTAAGTAGATTCAGAAGGATGTAGGTTGCAGTAAGTACTGGGACTTGATGAAGCTTGTACAGGATGGAGTAGCATGGAGAGCTGCATCAAACCAGTCTCAGGATTGAAGACCACAATAACAACAACACCAATAGAAGAAATGAAAATTCTCTTTTTTGTATTGCCGTTGAGAAAAGCTGTATATCTAATGATTACATTTTTGTAGAAATATAATGAAACAAAGAAAGTACAAGCATGCTTACTGAGGCATACAGCAAGGAAAGGTGTCTATATGATCCTCTAGATGCGCTGTGCCATAATAATGTACGTCTAGAAATGTTTAGTTCTGAGCTAACAAGTTTTACGTAATGTTGCATATAATATTATGTTCGATATGCGCATGTATCACCTTCATTGGTGAAAGTACCACATATCTTTGATTTAATAGCATCTTCTGAACTACTTCAGCATGCCAGGAAGGATAGCGCTGAAAGAATATACACAAGTGTCAGAGCAGTTGCGCCGGCCGCGACCATTGAGAACTGAAAAAGCCGTTTTTCATCTTTGCGGTTGCACTATTGTGAAATAGCATCCCTCAATACAGTGTCACTTGCGCGAATCCCGTCATGTACGATCGACAAGGCACATCCTTCCTGACGAATTTACTAAATTTCTGTAGATTTTTGGGCCTCCTTCATTAACAGATAGTAGCTATATCTCTGCCATCGCCCTTTCTTCCCAGGCAGGGTCGAACGCAGTTCTTACTCCTAACATTACGTCGTCGTTCTGACCTTCTTCTAACGACCATGGTGGACACCGTCACTGCAAATGCAGCATAGGTAATTGCGTTCTCCACATCTGAAATGCTGCGAAAATCATTTGCTTGTACCAACATCACATATAACGAACGCTTACGTTCATGATTCTGTATAGCTGCACAAGATGACAATAACTACTTAATAAGTATGAAGCTGGATCTCACAGAAGTTTCAATATGAGTAAACAGCAACTCTACAGACATATCAACTTTCATACTCAACGACAAAACCGACGTAAAGAAGCTGTGGTTCCGAATATGTACCGTGGGGGAGCTTGTGCGGATTTATAATTTAGATGTTTCGGGTAATAGGGCTAAAGCCGTAGGCACAGGGGACGAGTTAGCTTCCATTAACGTGGCGCTCTATGAGTTTTGTGACGTCATTTCATGCTATTTCACGTTGTGGAGACATTTCGTCACATTAAACACAAAATAAGTTCTGCGACATTTCGGCGACGCGTTACTAAAAAATAGGAAGCAAGATCGCTCCTACGTCACAAACGTAAAGCTTATAGCCCACAGAAAGCAAGACGCCATATTGTATTTGTCGTGTTCATTAGAGGTGGATTTTATGTTGCACCATACATCCTATGAATGTCTGCTATTCCCAACCACCAGCATATGGAATGTCTCGAGAATTAGCCGTAATTGATGGTACAATTTGCTGTAACAAATTTATTGTAAGGCTCATTTGATGGTTACAGAATTTTTGTATTTATTTATTGTCTCACTTCAACTCTCCTGACGTGAGAATAAGCCGTTTCAAGGCACTAGCACGTTGAAGATACATGAAAAAAAGGTATCGTTCTTTTTAGAACTGGTTATAATTATATGTAAATCAATATCATTTCGGCGATTAAAGCCTGAAGAATACTATAAAGTAATATACAATATCACTCATCACGAAGCTACAGTTTAGCATAGTAAACAGAGTCACAACGTTATAGGACAGAGGTTTGGTTGTGTGTGTGTTTTTTTCAAACCTTGGCGGTTTCTAAAAGGTTGTGGAACTTTCTTACAAAATTAATAGAAATAATTTCTGTGAAATGAAATGTGTGTCCAGGGCCTCCCGTCGGGTAGACTGGTCGCCTGGTGTACATAATTTTTGCAATACTTGCTGTTATACAAATATGAGAGCGTTCTCTTTCAAGAGTAAGTTTGTTCGATTTGGTGAACTTGTATAAGCCATGTCCTTACATGTCTCATTACATGTTCACTGAAACTGACGTTTTTATTTATGTATGCCACAGAGAGATCAACTTGATTAGCATATGAACAAGGGAGGAATTGTGCGTTTCAATAGATATCACGTAGAAATTTTAGATGCGTCCATTTTCGTGAACAAACTGTATTCTTTGCGAATCAAGTAATGCAGACAATGCAGCTGGAGAACGCTGAGAACGCAAAATCACGTTAATCAGACCATACCGTGCGCTGACGACGCTGTGCCTTGTGGTCCTGTGACGTTGGATATCCCATCTGGATGCACATCAGCATTAGCTGCCTAGTCCCATGAGACGACGACTTAACGAAAAAACTGGCAGTTCCAGACTTGTTTGTTTGGGCTATGATGCAGACTTGTGTATGATCGGTGTGTCATGTAGTTTAGCTTTAAGTTTAGCATCTAACACATTTAGTGCAACTTATATGCAGTCTAACACTTTCGGTCATAGCGTCCTCATATAATGACATACTAAATAAATGCTTAGTATATTAAAATTCGTTAAATTTTACCATTTTTAATTATTGTGCTCATATTTTCAGAAGCAGGGAGTTTATTTGAGAACAGTGTCGACATCTCCAGTCACTCTGTGGTACCACAAAACAAAACAATGTGCACAGCCACATGGACGCTTCCCAGTAATCTTTGTACCTCCCATCAGCCGGTTAATATCTTCTGAATTTAGGTAAAAAAAAATTATTTGTCCGTAGGAAGGTAGAGTCTCGAAGGTCAAAACCAAAGGTGTCTTTCAGAACGAAAAGTAAGTGACATATCTATAACTTTATACATGTCTCTAAATGAGTACATTGTGACTGAAAAGTTGTAACAGCATAGAAATTGAGGACATTATTTCGCTGTCTTTTTAGTCATCTTACGGTGATTCCACAATGCCCCGTGTCCAAGACAGACGAAAGCCACTTACAGAAGAAGAAGTTATAGAGCTCGTTAATTCATAGCAAATTGACGATCTATCCGACGAGCCTGGCTATAATTTTGAACAAGAGGACAATGATGGAGCTAATGTTAGACGTTTCATATCATACGGTATATTGTAAGCTGAGTAGCCTAGACACAAAGCCCGCTAACTGCATGGTAAGTGACACTGAGATAATCACGAAAAACTCATCCCATCCAAACGGCAATGCACTGGCAGCAAATGTTATTGTTGCGTACGAAATTGTTACAACGCTGCCAACCTTAAGCTGGATAAGAAAAACATCCATTCTAATCGTAACAGACAAAAATGTAGCATATAATGTCATGATTGGTAAGTCTGATATCTGCTAGCATGCCTTGTATCCGGACATGGCAGGGCACCACGCCGATTGATCATCCAGCAGTCTTTTCTCCATAAGACAACATGCAGTCAGCTGCTTTTGAAACCGAACATGATTTTCGATGGTTTGTAGCCGGTTTTGCAACCTGAAAGTGGACGCATGTTTGCTCATGCAGTTGATATTGCAGGTGTAAATGCATGGATTGAGTACAAGTAAAATGCATCAAAATTAGGTGTTTCTAAAAATAAGACCCTTGATTTGCTTCACTTTAAAACAAGTGTGCCCAAAGTACTAACAAAAACAGATAAATCAGCTGCCAGGAAAAGGGGGCGTCCCATAGTGATAGTCCAAGTTCTTCAAAAACGAGCCAACGCGTGAGTTCGTCCAGACGCTGAAGTTCGTTTGGACAACTGGCACTTCCAGTGGTCAGTAACAAAAAATCATTTGACATGTGCTAGAAACCAGGTTGCAAAGGCAAAACACAAATTTTATTGCGTAAAATGTAAGATTCACTTGTACTTTGATGGGAAAAAAAATCTTTTTTTTTTGTTATCATTTTTCACTAGTGTAAAATCATGGTTCATGTATATAATCATTAAGTAATCTTTGTGTAATTTATGTATTTTGGTGAAGTAAAAACAAACAAAATACTTTGACTTTTCGACTTATACTGCACCCACTTGAACACAATTTTCTCACCTGGATACTCGTTGTATCCCCCCCTTGGTGGGGGGGGGGGCACTTCAGAATATTTTATACATCGGAAAAATCAAAATTCGAAGAAAAGCAAAGCCATGATTTTTTTTTCAGGACATAAATTTTTGCCGCCCGGGGTGGCTGACGGTTCTAAGCGCTACAGTCTGGAACCGCGTGACCGCTACGGTCGCAGGTTCGAATCCTGCCTCGGGCATGGATGTGTGTGGTGTCCTGAGGTTAGTTAGGTTTAAGTAGTTCTAAGTTCTAGGGGACTGATAACATCAGAAGTTAAGTCCCATAGTGCTCAGAGCCATTTGAACCATTTTGAAATAAATAATTCATGACCGAAAGGGCTAATATGAATTATATAGTCCAGCCCATTAATTTAGAATGTGCTTGTGACTCTTGAAGTTTTCCCGGCGTATCGAATATTCCACAAGATTTCTGGATTGCAGCCGGATCTCATCGACTTCTTTCCACGATATTTCGGCTGACAATCTTACAGCCATCTTCAGGCGAGTGTTTGACACTGGAGACTGCTAGTGCAAGTCGCTTTTTACAACATCTGAATTCCATCCACACAAACATTCAGTTTACGATGGAAGTTGAAAAGGATGGTTGCCTACCATTTCTGGACGTCATGGTTAATCGCAGGGTGGATGGGTCATTGGGGCATTCTGTCTATCGAAAACCCACGCATACGGACCTGTACCTGCAGGCGTCAAGCTGTCATCACCCGTCACAAACTATGTGCGTCCATCGAACGTTAGTGCATATGGCACATGTTGTGTCTGATAAAGACAGCCTTGCAGATGAATTAGAGCACTTGAAATCTGTATTTCAACATAATGGATATTCTGCACATCAGGTCAGTACTGCTTTAAGGATGAAAAAACGTGACCACCCACAAGATCAAGAGGATAAGGAGGTGTTTAAGTCCAGAGCATTTCTCCCATATGTCGGGAACATTTCATCGAAAGTAGGCAGAATTTTAAAGAAACATCGTGTGAAAGCAATCTTCCGGCCTCCTACAAAGACTCGTGCTCTTCTGGGCTCAGCCAAGGATGATCTGGGATTATGGAAGGCTGGAATTTATAAAATACCTTGCGAGTGTGGGAAAGCCTACATTGGTCAGGCCACACGCACAGTACACGACCGCTGCGTTGAACATGAGCGCCTCACTCGCCTTTTACAGCCCAGTTAGTCGGCCATAGCCGAACATCGTATTTCCGCAGGACATACTATGGATTATTCTCCCCCCATCGAGATCCTTCTGGGATTCAGTTGTCAAGGAATCCGTGGAAATACGTTTGGCGGAAAATCTCAATCGTGATGGCGGCTTTCAGTTGAATAAGGCCTGGGACCCGTTGATTACTTTAACATCAACCAAAAGAAAACTTTTTATGGCTTCTGACATGTCGAGTGACAAGTAATTTTAATATTGAAATTTCGCATTTTATTGTTTTGGACACGTCTGTGTGCATGTTTTACTTGTTTCACGCATTCGTTTGCGCTCCATAGATGCAGTAATATTGTAGAGGGCCTTGGAATCGACAGGTGGCGCGCATGCAACGGTAACTTGCGCATGCGCGTCTTGCGGCACTTTTACGTATAAATAGAGCGACTTGCACTAGCAATCTCCAGTGTCAAACACTCGCCTGAAGATGGCTGTAAGATTGTCAGCCGAAATATCGTGGAAAGAAGTCGATGAGATCCGGCTGCAATCCCGAAATCTTGTGGAATAGAATGTGCTTGATTGCATTTTTCCCTTAAACAATATTCTTTGCACAGCTTACAGATTCTGTTTACTTCTATTTCATACATAAATCAAATATTTTGTAGAATAAAGTGAATGTTTTAGTTCTAATATGTGATACATGTGTATTTAAAAGTTGACAATGGCTAAAAACAACAGAAAGCGTGCTGTAAGGAGTACGCTTTATACCGGAGAACTGTCACTCAGATATGCAACACCTACTTTCGCTAATGTGTTCATCTAGTGCGCATTATCAATAACATGAGAATTACTAACCAGAATATGATTGACTACCATGGTTCACTAATGTTCACTAAGAAACAATAATTTAATGACATTGCCAAATCAAACTTACAGAAATAACATAAGATTCAAAGGAGAGAAACATATCATTGACTATACACTTCGAAAGAGGTTGTTAGCTGCTGCAAAAAAGTTCCTTGTAGAGTATGAAACATGGAACAATTTTTTCTAAAAGGAATTGCATAATGCACTACAATACTACCGACCCTCTATATCCATATAGTGTAATAATTAAGAAAGCAAAATCAGATCAATTCTAGCTCAATTGGATGCAAGCACATAGATGTTATTCACTTCCGTTGTACCAAGTGAAATAGGCGCAAGTGACTATTTAACATACGATTAGTGCAGATGGAGAAAATGTTACCAGAGCTATGTAAAACATCAATCTGCAAAATAAAGTGTGGATCATAAATAAGATTAATGACAGGACTGATGAAGGAAACAAATCTTACTCCCAGAACACATTCCATTTGGGAACCTGTTGGAAACATGGTTACCAATGTTGTAATAAACATACGCAACTGGGGAAGTATATCAGTACCCAGTGTGCTATATATTCTTTACTTTGGCTCCTTGCCTGTCCTGCAAAGACTGCATAGAGCGAGATAAGAGAAATAAGATGAAAAAATAAGGGTCAGCTTGAAGTGCAGGAAAGAGGAGAGATAGGAGAGGGAGGAGGACTAGTGGAGCTTGAGGTATAGAACATGTCATTTGTAGCTGAAGATCCTAATGGCATTATCTGTGAAACATCTAGTGACATCAACTTGAGTGCAGAGGGTAGTGTATATCCCTCATAAATGACAGAACTCCACTCTGATCGTAGGTTGATAGTGGCCATTCACATGAGTGGTGAGTTGGTTAGTATTCATGACAGTATAAGAGATGCTCAGTGATCGAAGTAAAAATGGTAAATGATATGACTCCCTTCATAAGTGCCTGTTGAGATAGGCTGTGATCATTAATATGATGGATTTACAGGTAGTTATATATGGAACAGGTTTTTCGTATTGTCTTCGATTTGTATATGAGCCTTGTGGCAAGGATTTGGAAAATACAGTGATATAATGAAAACAACACAGTATTTAGGTTAAATGGCCAGCAGAACCCTGATCTGGGAGTTATGAAAATGAATTTCAGCATCATATTTCTGATCTCAGAGTACAAGTGATGGTTGTGGGTGTGGTTTAGTTGTTCAGTTTGAGTTCAGGGTAAGGTAATAGGCGAAATACTGATTAGTAACAAATGTAACATCCACAGATCTCAAGTTGCAGGGAATGATTATGCATGTACATGTTTAAGTAAATTGTGTCTTTAAGGGTGGAGGGGGAGTATGATTTCTTAGTTACAATTCTCATCACTTTCATTTTCCTCTTGTTGCTTAGCACTTGATGCACACAGTCAAAAACTGCCTATCAACACATAATTCTTCATGTGTGTGCAGAATTTTACATTATCACAAAAACTTTAAAAAGAAGAGCTAACAAAAAATGACTTCAACCTCAATTTAAATACTTAGATACAACTGCTTACTGGTCACAGTAAATGGAGAAAATTGTGGATTGTCTGTGTTTAACTTCTACAGTTTGCGTTTAGCTCACTATTCACTGCAGAACATTGAAAAGATTTGGAAATATGACAGAGAAATATTTGAAATGAAGTTGTCATCCAAAACGGAACCTGTGCATATTTATGATGTCTTAGACAAACCTTTCTCCATAATCTCTGCTAGCACTATAAATAGGTTACTTTTCTGGTTTTCTTTATTAGTTCCTAAATTAGAAATGACAGAACTCACACATATTTTCGTTGTTCTATCCAGCATTTACCATTGTTTAACACACACACACACACACACACACACACACACACACACACACACGAACATGTGTGCAGTATACTGTCACTGTTCGACAGCAACTACGCGGTATGTGGTTCTTTTAATTCCTTCCATTATTTGTACTCAACCTAAGACTTTCCAGTACGGTCTTGGTAAAATATCTTCCTTACTGTCGACATTGACTCAGTACAATGTTTTTTTATAGAACATCAAGGATTTCAAAATGCTAATGTACCAAGTCACAGAAAAACAATACACATATATCTGTAGATAAACTATTGCTGCAAGTTTTCAGCAAATTATACAGGTGTTCAGTGTGGCTGCCCTATTTGGTGCTACAAACCAATCAAGTATTCTTACACCTGCCATAAGACATTGTCTAGGATCATGGTGTATATCATGTAAGTGTTTGATGATCCCTCCCTGCAGCTGTTCAAGATCATGTAGCATTAGAACAATGAACCCACAGTCTTGCATGTAAGTCCATAGGAAAATTCATAGTGTTTAAGGTCAACTGGCTATGCAGAACTCAAGAGGACAGGAGAGGCGAAATTCTACGCATGTCTAATCCTATATTACTGAAATTTGCCATTAAGGTGATCATGTAGAACACATGAAGTTAGAAGCTCATGGTCCATGCATTCCGTTGATTCGTTAGGTTTATTTTCAATGTCTTGTTCACGTTGAACTGCGCGGACAACCAAACGTTTTCACTGTAAACAAGTAACCAATAAAACGAATTATTTTGGACCTGTCCTTTAATTTTCACTGAACTGTTTATTACGATTATATCACAATTAGTGAATTCAAGATGCAAAATTCATATATGGCTTATCTTGTAATCCCACTGGATGCGTTAATGGATTTGTTGATATAAGTATGCAATCATCTGATGAGATCTCTAGGTGTAGTGCAGAAGGGTACATTCGCTGGCGCCATATCACATTGAAAAACAGCTCCAGCAGTTTTAAGCGCTGCTATGAACCACCATTATCTCACTTATCACAACCAGCCATTGTTTACAACAAGCCCCCTGATGTATCCACTCTTGATGATTCCGCATGCCTGGACTGTCATTTCATGCTTCATTCTTATCTCCCACTGACATTTGGCTAGCACATGGACTTCCATCTCGGCCTAATGTGGTACTGCCTTCATTCACTGTTCGCCCAATAACTATGTTTTCAGTGAACAAAATGACAGCGCATGGGTGCACTGAGAGTGTGGTTGATACTACAGTTCTTCTTTGCTGAACCTGCATGCCAAGCTCTCCTGTTGTCATGTGTGAATTATTCAACAAAACTTCCACAGTTCTGTGTTGGCCGTGAGGTAGCCAGCTTCAGAAGTTTCTTGTTTCGTGTATTTCCAGAAGTGTCAGGAACTATTACTTTCTGTGATTTATTTATAAATAATTTGTGCTTAATTAAATCTGTGTTGTTGAAGAACCAGACTTATAATAGTTACCACGAACGATAAGCATTGATACTACAGCTCTCTAATGATGTGCACTGTAACTAACTCAGGTAAGTATTATGAAACAAAATATGGAAAGATCTCTGCCATATATTTACATATGATTACTTCATTTCAACTCCAAAGAAAGCCGGTGATGGCAGGTGTGAAAATTCAATTTAACAAGTCATGGTTGCAAAATGCTAGCACGAATACTTTACAGATGAATGGAAAAACTGGCAGAAACTGATCCCGGGGAAGATCAGGTTGGATTCTGTAGAAATGTAGGAACATGCAAGGCAATTCTGCCCCTATGACTTATCTTAGAAAATAGGTTAAGGAAAGGCAAATCTACGTTTCTAGCATTTGTAGACTTAGAGAAAGCTTTTGACAATGTTGACTGGAATACTCTGTTTCAAATTCTAAAAGTGGCAAGGATAAAATGCAGGGAGCGAAAGGCTATTTACAATTTGTACAGAAACCAGATGGCAGTTATAAGAGTCGAGGGACATGAAAGGGAAGCAGTGGTTGAGAAGGGAGTGAGACAGGGTTGTAGCCTCTCCCCGATGTTATTCAATCTGTGTATTGAGCAAGCAGTAAAGGAAACAAAAGAAAAATTCGGAGTAGGTATTAAAATCCATGGAGAAGAAATAAAAACTTTGAGGTTCGCCGATGACATTGTAATTATGTCAGAGACAGCAAAGGACTTGGAAGAGCAGTTGAACGGAATGGACAGTGTCTTGAAAGGAGGGTATAAGATGAACATCAACAAAAGCAAAACGAGGATAATGGGATGTAGTCGAATTAAGTCGGGTGATGCTGAGGGAATTAGGTTAGGAAATGAGACACTTACAGTAGTAAAGGTGTTTTGCTATTTGGAGAGCGAAATAACTGATGATGGTTGAAGTAGAGAGGATATAAAATGTAGACTGGCAATGGCAAGGAAAGCGTTTCTGAAGAAGAGGAATTTGTTAACATCGAGTATAGATTTAAGTGTCAGGAAGTCGTCTCTGAAAGTATTTGTATGGAGTGTAGCCATGTATGGAAGTGAAACATGGATGATAAATAGGTTATACAAGAAAATTCTGAAATGTGGTGTCACAGAAGAATGCTGAAGATTATATGGGTAGATCATTAACTAATGAGGAGGTATTGAATAGACTTAGGGAGATGAGGAATTTGCACCTCAACTTAACTAGAAGAAGGGATCAGTTGGTAGAACACGTTCTGAGGCATCAAAGGATCATGAATTTAGTATTGGAGGGAAGGGTGGAGGGTAAAAATCGTAGGACACCAAGAGATGAATACACTAAGCTGATTCGGAAGAATGTAGGTTGCAGTAGTTACTCAGAGATGAAGATGCTTGCAGGGGATAGAATAGCATGGAGAGCTACATCAAAGCAGTCTGTGGACTGAAGATCACAATAACAACATCTTGTAGTAATTGTGCAGTAATTTTCCAGAACCTCAGATGAATTTTACAACTTTTATATTAGTAGCTACACATCAGCGAAAACATTCACTAAAAGGCGCTACTATCAATTGCATCTGTTGCCCATTGACTTTTGCATATGCCAATATTAAATTCCTGTCACAGTAAGGCAACTAAGAGGTTTTAAAATTATTGTCACCTCGTGTAAAAGCTCCTTTCATTAAACAAAGTCTTTAAAAAAGTACATGTATTGACCTCAAAATAAGTGAAGTTTACTTTATCTCATCACTATTACATTTCATTCCTGTGACTCATTTCTTCACCTCTCAGTGCCGAATAAAATATTTATATGTGTACCATCACTGATAGCAGGAGTGGACACACAGTTTTAGAAAGTCATTTAATACAAATAACAATGTTAAAAATTGTGTGAGCATGTGTGCGTGTCTTTCTCAATTCTTCAGAGTGATCAGTATTAGATTTCACCCACAATGGACAAGGTCTAATTTCTTTAAGAATGAATAGCATGTCAGGCATGTGGACATTCAACATTTATACATATTATTTTAAGTCATTTGTATTGTGTAGTTAAATAAACAAATTTCATTTTCCATTGTCGGCATGTTTGCCTTGAGCAGGAAATTGTGTAAGATATTTCTGGGCACTGGTTCCTCTATTGACACATGGTTACTGCATCGCAAAATTTAAGTTTCAAAAGTATCATTAAATATCAGCTAATTGAAGTTATCAGATATTAGCAAGAATGGTATAACTTACATTTTTGTATGTCAAAACACCAACAAGAGCAGCAGATAAAAATCCTGGAGTCACACAAACCATATTACCAATGCCCATTAGTACACCTGATGGAAGAAGAACAAAGTAAAATTTCAGTAGCGAACACTTCAATTACAAGAACGAGACTTGCACAATATTTGAGACAAATTGTCAAAATTCGGAATAAATTATTCAACAAAAATTACTGTTTTACACTTTTTTTTAAAAAACAACTGGTAATACTCATAAAACATAGATGTAAGAGTCTTAATAGCAGTTGTGAAGCTCTCTGACATAATAAAATACACTCCTGGAAATGGAAAAAAGAACACATTGACACCGGTGTGTCAGACCCACCATACTTGCTCCGGACACTGCGAGAGGGCTGTACAAGCAATGATCACACGCACGGCACAGCGGACACACCAGGAACTGCGGTGTTGGCCGTCGAATGGCGCTAGCTGCGCAGCATTTGTGCACCGCCGCAGTCAGTGTCAGCCAGTTTGCCATGGCATACGGAGCTCCATCGCAGTCTTTAACACTGGTAGCATGCCGCGACAGCGTGGACGTGAACCGTATGTGCAGTTGACGGACTTTGTGCGAGGGCGTATAGTGGGCATGCGGGAGGCCGGGTGGACGTACCACCGAATTGCTCAACACGTGGGGCGTGAGGTCTCCACAGTACATCGATATTATCGCCAGTGGTCGGCGGAAGGTGCACGTGCCCGTCGACCTGGGACCGGACCGCAGCGACGCACGGATGCACCCCAAGACCGTAGGATCCTACGCAGTGCCGTAGGGGACCGCACCGCCACTTCCCAGCAAATTAGGGACACTGTTGCTCCTGGGGTATCGGCGAGAACCATTCGCAACCGTCTCCATGAAGCTGGGCTACGGTCCCGCACACCGTTAGGCCGTCTTCTGCTCACGCCCCAACATCGTGCAGCCCGCCTCCAGTGGTGTCGCGACAGGCGTGAATGGAGGGACGAATGGAGACGTGTCGTCTTCAGCGATGAGAGTCGCTTCTGCCTTGGTGCCAATGATGGTCGTATGCGTGTTTGGCGCCGTGCAGGTGAGCGCCACAATCAGGACTGCATACGACCGAGGCACACAGGGCCAGCACCCGGCATCATGGTGTGGGGAGCGATCTCCTACACTGGCCGTACACCACTGGTGATCGTCGAGGGGACACTGAATAGTGCACGGTACATCCAAACCGTCATCGAACCCACCGTTCTACCATTCCGAGACCGGCAAGGGAACTTGCTGTTCCAACAGGACAATGCACGTCCGCATGTATCCCGTGCCACCCAACGTGCTCTAGAAGGTGTAAGTCAACTACCCTGGCCAGCAAGATCTCTGGATCTGTCCCCCATTGAGCATGTTTGGGACTGGATGAAGCGTCGTCTCACGCGGTCTGCACGTCCAGCACGAACGCTGGTCCAACTGAGGCGCCAGGTTGAAATGGCATGGCAAGCCGTTCCACAGGACTACATCCAGCATCTCTACGATCGTCTCCATGGGAGAATAGCAGCCTGCATTGCTGCGAAAGGTGGATATACACTGTACTAGTGCCGACATTGTGCATGCTCTGTTGCCTGTGTCTATGTGCCTGTGGTTCTGTCAGTGTGATCATGTGATGTATCTGACCCCAGGAATGTGTCAATAAAGTTTCCCCTTCCTGGGACAATGAATTCACGGTGTTCTTATTTCAATTTCCAGGAGTGTAGTTGAGATCATCAAATAATATGAATATATTTACTTTCTCTGAGTTTTCAATTTGTTTAATCCTAAATATAGCAAAGAATTTAAAATCACCAGACAGTGTGATACATGATATATTAACGTAATAAAGTTACTGACTGTATCATTTACTACTTAAAATATTGCACAATGGTGTATTGCACAAGGTTTTGTTCTTATATAAAACCAGTAAGCATTTGGAAGTCCTCTGTTCATCCACGCAGTGACTAAACTGGCACTGAAACTGACGACAACAGAGAGAATGCATAACTAATGAATTCGGTTATCCAGAACTGTTTCAGCACAGTAGATCTTAACAAGGTCCATCCTTTCAGTCGTCATACGAATTTCTAAATGGCAGACACTGAGATAACCGATCATGGAACAGGAAAGCAACTACAATCGCTCAACAGTGGAAAGGCATCAGGACCAAATGAGAGACATGTAAGATTCTGTAAATATTATGCAGAAGAACTTCCTCTCTTTCTAACGGCAATTAATTATAGATCGCTGACTTAATGAAGGGTACGTAGCTATTGGAAAAACTTGCAGGTCATTCCCGTTTTCAGGAATGGTCGTAGGACAGATGCACATAAATATAGGCCAATATTGTTGACATCAATCTGTTGTAGAATTATGGAACATGTTTTACGTTAAGAAATTACGATGTTTTCAGAGAATGAATATCTCCTCTATAAAAATCAACATGTATGCCACAAACAGAGATCTTGCGAAACTCAACTCGCTCTCTTCCTCCTTGAAACCTATAGCGGTGTAGACAACAGAGCTCTAAATTCAAATGGAAAAAAAGATTGTCGGACTGGAAAAAGATTTGTACAAGGAACATGTAGGGCTCAATTTTAGGGCCTTATTATTTTCTGCTGTCATAAATGATTTACCTTTAAGCATTGACGTTCACTCCATTTTACTCGCAAATGACACCTCGCTTTTAATTGAAAATGACAATTTAGAACAAATTCATGATACAATGGAAAATATAATGGGACACCTAGAATTATGGTTTCAGCAAAATGGATTAAAACTAAATCTCACAAAAGTATCATTAGTGTAGTTCAGTGCTAAAACATCATCAGCATCTCCCATAAAAATAGTGCATGGCTATCAGGAAGTGACTGAAACAAGTTATGTAAAATTTCTAGGTCTAAATCTTGAGAAAAATTTAAATTGGAAGGCACATGTAGACTTCTTATCAAACAAACTAAACAGCCTATCTTATGTGATGAATGTCTTATATGGTTCTACCTTTATGGACGCCAGGGAGATAGTCTACCACAGCTAGTTTGAAACTATATGGTAATTAAATACAGAATAATTTTCTGGGGAAATTCTGTGAACAGCCTGAGATTACTTACACTTCAAAAGAGAATCATAAGAAACATGTGTTTAGTCCAAACAAGAACATCATGTCGCCCATTATTTAAAAAATTAAAAATACAAATCATCTCCTCTCTGTACATCTACAAAATTTTTATTTTCATATATCAAAGTCAAACTCACTTGACAATTTTCATTTCAACCACAATTACAGTACTTGTCACAGACACAGTTTCAAACTTCCCTCTCATAATTTAAAACTTTACACTCAAACACCATTGTACAAGGGATTAAAAATTTACAATAAATTAAATAACTCAAATCTGTTAAAGATGGAGTTGGACCCACTAAAAAGATTGTTATTTAATACACTAGTGGAAAAATGCTAACACAGACTTAAAGAATTCATAAAGGACAATTTGGCAATTTGAAAAGAAAAGAAACAATAAAGATTATGTACTATATAATAAATTGTTAATATATTGTATAAAATGTATTGCAAGCTGCAAAATAACCATAAGTGTTATATATGTTCTTGTTAAATTATTCATGTCTAAAAATTCAGAAATGCCTTCTTAAATATGTTAATTATTATAACAGTTTTTTTTTTTCAAGTAACTTGATGTGTCTCCAGTACAAAAATCTTGCTTTGTAACTGTACATCATGAGACAAATAAACTACATTTTGCATTCTGCATTAGGGTTGATGCCGTGTTTCTTGACTTCAGGAAGATATTTGACATTGGCCTGCACTGAATAGTGAATAAAATTCGTGCTTACCGAGTATGGGGCAGATTTGTGGCTGGGTTATAGGACCGTAATTGTTTTCAACGTATGTAAATGATCTGTTATAAACGTCAGAAGCTTCTGAAGACTGTTTGCTGATGATATGGTGTCTATAAGAGTGTAGCAATGGCAGAAGACAATATCGATTTGCAGGAAGACCTGCAGGGGATTGATGAATGATGCAGACGCTGGCAGTTGACACTGAACTTAAATAAAGATAGCATAGTAGAACGATACTACTGCAGACAAATTGCTAAAAGCAATATTTACCGTAAAATATTAAGGAGTAACTATTCAGAGCGACCTTAAGTGGAATGACCATACAAAACAAATTGTAGGAAATGTGGGTGACAGAGTGTCAGTCATAGGAAGAATCTGAAGCAAGTGTGCCTCATTCACGAAGGAAGTGGCTTAGAAGGCCGTTGTTCGCCCGCATCTTGAATATTATTCATCAATATGGGGCCCGTACAAGTTAGGACCGATAGAGAAGATCCAACAAATAGCGGTTGGTTTCGTCACGGGATCCTTTAGTCGGTGCGAGAGCGTTACAGAGACGCTCAACAAACTCCAGTGGCAGACGTTACGAGAGAGGCGTTATGCATCACGGAGAGGTTTACTATTGAAATTTCGAGACCACACTTTCTGGGAAGTCACACAACGTATTACTTCGTCCCATATACATTCTAAGAAATGATCATGACGAGAAAATTCGAGAAATTAGAGCCAATGCAAAGGGTTACCTACAATTATTCTTCCCATGTGTCATTCGTGAGTGGAACAGGGCAAGTGGGATCAGTTAGTGGTACGAGAAGTATACTCCACCACACACCGTTAGGTGGCTGGCGGAGTATGATGTAGGTGTAGAAATCTCTACCCTGTGACATGCTTCACTACATTCAGTGATGCTTTATCATCAAATGATTGTTTCCTGAAAGTTATTCAGATAACTGAATACTTAAAGCAAAGAAAACGTGAAAGTAAATACTACCTGAAACTTTGGCTATGGATGCACTCTGGGAAACTAGTAATGAAACTTCATCTGCAACTACGTCTTTGAGAAAAACAGGTATCACACATAAGCAGACAAAAAAATGTAGTTTAGTTTACATAAATTTTCTCTCTATTATGTGATGACATTCTTCTGCATAATTCATTTGCAGCCAATAAATTGTAAGCGAAAAGAAAGAAAAATGTGTGTAGAAAATAACTGACATCTCCCCAGCTTATATTAGCTAGGAATTCCGCACTTGCAACTCATGGCTTTGGTCTTCCTCCTGTTTTCCCTTCTTTTACAAGAGTGTGTTAAGATGAGTCACTAGTTCACTTCACATTTTACTGATAGGAGGGAAGATTTTATGTTAGCCCATGCACCTCTCATGATGAAGTTTCTTCTGACTGGGAGCACATTCCACAGGGTTCAATTGTGTGACCTCTTCTGTTTTTGCTATTATGAAAGATCTTCCATCTTACACTGATAAAGCAGAGCTCACCAACTGCAGCATCGTCGACAGGACTTTCGGTCCAGAGCCGAGTGGAGAGTCTGAATCGACGGTTTCGCGACCGTATGGGCTGCAGATTCCTCAACTTGCGCCATAGGGTGGAGGGGTTTCGGGTTCCGCGGGATAGGTCAGAAGTCCACTACACCCAACAGGCAGCTACACGGGTAGCAGGGATTGTGTGGCGTGGACTGGGCGGTTTTTAAGGTTAGATGGCCTCGGGCAAGTACAGAAAGGATAACAGCCTCAAAGGGTGGAGGGCAAAGTCAGAACATGCGGGGACCAAGCAGCAGTCGGTATGGTAATTGTAAACTGTCGAAGCTGTGTTGATAAAGTACCGGAGCTTCAAACGATGATAGAAAACACCAAAGCCGAAATCGTTATAGGTACGGAAAGCTGGCTGAAGCCAGAGATAAATTCTGCCGAAATTTTTACAAAGGCACAGACGGTGTTTAGAAAGGACAGATTACATGCAACCAGCGAGGCGTGTTTGTCGCTGTTAGTAGTAGTTTATCCTGTAGTGAAATAGAAGTGGATAGTTCCTGTGAATTATTATGGGTGGAGGTTACATTCAACAACCGAGCTAGGTTAATAATTGGCTCATTTTACCGACCTCCCGACTCAGCAGCGTCAGTGGCAGAACAACTGAGAGAAAATCTGGAATACATTTCACATAAATTTTCTCAGCATGTTATAGTCTTAGGAAGAGATTTCGGTTTACTAGATATATACTGGGACACTCAGATGTTTAGGACGGGTGGTAGGGACAGAGCATCGAGTGACATTATACTGAGTGCACTATCCGAAGATTACCTCGAGCAATTAAACAGAGAACCGACCCGTGGAGATAACATCTTGGACCTACTGATAACAAACAGACCCGAACTTTTCGATTCTGTAAGCGCAGAACAGGGAATCAGTGATCATAAGGCCGTTGCAGCATCCCTGAGTATGGAAGTAAATAGGATTATAAAAAAAGGGAAGAGGTGTATCTGTTTAGCAAGAGTAATAGGAGGCAGATTTCAGACTACCTAGCAGATCAAAACTAAAATTTCTGTTCCGACACTGACAATGTTGAGTGTTTATTGAAAAAGTTCAAGGCAATCGTAAAATGCGTTTTAGACAGGTACGTGCCGAGTAAAACTGTGAGGGACGGGAAAAACTCACCGTGGTCCAACATCAAAGTTAGGAAACTACTGCGAAAGCAAAGAGAGCTTCACTGCAAGTTTAAACGCAGCCAAAACCTCTCAGGCAAACAGGAGCTAAACGATGTCAAAGTTAGCGTTAGGAGGGCTATGCGTGAAGCGTTCAGTGAATTCGAAAGAAAAATTCTATGTACCGACTTCACAGAAAATCCTAGGAAGTTCTGGTCTTACGCTAAATCAGTAAGTGGATCGAAACAGCATATCCAGACACTCTGGGATGATGATGACGATGATGATGATGATGATGGCATTGAAACAGAGGATGACACGCGTAAAGCTGAAAAACTAAACACCTTTTTCCAAAGCTGTTTCACAGAGGAAGACCGCACTGCAGTTCCTTCTCTAAATCATCGCATGAACGAAAAAATGGCTGACATCGAAATAAGTGTCCAAGGAATAGAAAAGCAACTAAAATCACTCAACAGAGGAAAGTCCACTGGACCTGACGGGACACCGATTCGATTCTACACAGAGTATGCGAAAGAACTTGCCCCCTTCTAACAGCCGTGTCTCGCAAGTCTCTAGGGGAAAAGAGCACAGGTAGTCCCTGTTTTCAAGAGGGGTCGTCGAGCAGATGCCCAAAACTATAGGCCTATATCTCTGATGTCGATCTGTTGTAGAATTTTATAACATGTTTTTTGCTCGCGTATCATGACATTTCTGGAAACCCAGAATCTACTCTGTAGGAATCAACATGGATTCCGGAAACAGCGATCGTGTGAGACCCAACTCGCTTTTATTTGTTCATGAGACTCAGAAAATATTAGATACAGGCTCCCAGGTAGATGCCATTTTCCTTGACTTCCGGAAGGCGTTCGATACAGTTCCGCACTGTCGCCTGATAAAGTAAGAACCTACGGAATATCAGACCAGCTGTGTGGCTGGATTGAAGAGTTTTTAGCAAACAGAACACAGCATGTTGTTCTCAATGGAGAGACGTCTACAGACGTTAATGTAACCTCTGGCGTCCCACAGGGAAGTGTTATGGGACCACTGCTTTTTACAATATATGTAAAGGACCTAGTAGATAGTGTCGGAAGTTCCATGTAGCTTTTCGCGGATGATGCTGTAGTATACAGAGAGATTGCAGCATTAGAGGATTGCAGTGAAGTGCAGGAAGATCTGCATTGGATAGGCGCTTGGTGCAGGGAGTGGCAACTGACTCATAACTTAGACAAATGTAATGTATTGCGAATACATAGAAAGAAGGATCCTTTATTGTATGATTATATGATAGCGGAACAAACACTAGTAGCAGTTACTTCTGCAAAATGTCTGGGAGTATGCGTACGGAACGATTTGAAGTGGAATGATCATATAAAATTAATTGTTGGTAAGGTGGGTGCCAGGTTGAGATTCATTGGGAGAGTCCTTAGAAAATGTAGTCCATCAACAAAGGAGGTGGCTTACAAAACACTCGTTCGACCTATACTTGAGTATTGCTCATCAGTGTGGGATCCGTACCAGGTCGGGTTGACGGAGGAGATAGAGAAGATCCAAAGAAGAGCGGCGCTTTTCGTCACAGGGTTATTTGGTAAGTGTGATAGCGTTACGGAGATGTTTAGCAAACTCAAGTGGCAGACTCTGCAAGAGAGGCGCTCTGCATCGCGGTGTAGCTTGCTGTCCAGGTTTCGAGAGGGTGCGCTTCTGGGTGAGGTATCAAATATATTGCTTCCCCCTACTTATACCTCCCGAGGAGATCACGAATGTAAAATTAGAGAGATTCGAGCGCGCATGGAGGCTTTCCGGCAGTCGTTCTTCCCGCGAACCATACGCGACTGGAACAGGAAAGGGAGGTAATAACAGTGGCACATAAAGTGCCCTCCGCCACACACCGTTGGGTGGCTTGCGAAGTATAAATGTAGATGTAGATAAAGCAGAAATAGTGCTCATCTCTGATGATGCAAGATTCGTAATCAAACTTAATAGAACTGTAGCAACAGAAAGAGTAATAAATAAAATTTTAAAAGTTTTATTCTCTGTTTTCTGAGAATATAGAAAACTGATTGTTCAGAATTCCTGCATATTGATTAGATCTTGGATTGAAAATCACATATTGTAGTTCTTGTCAACTGAATGAACTCAGCAACATTTGAGCTGTGTGTAATTGTTGATTTTGGTTATGAAAGCTTTAGAAAATTAGCTTATTTTGCGTTCCTCCTGTTCATTGGTGTCATATGGAGTAATGTTATGTGCTAATTCCCCACAGGCACAAAGTATTCATTGCACAATTATGTGGTGTAAGGATAATGTTTGGTGGAGGCAAATGTGTACAAAAACTAGGTGCTACCAAAGCTTCATAAAACTTTTATTCTTCCATGAAACTTGTGAAAGATAAGGCACAATTTGATACAAGGTAAAATTTGATATTAAGAGGAGCATGTATAAAAATAATACTAACAACAAATATAGCTCCACTACCCACATCTTATCTAACTCTTGCACAAAAAGAAACAAACTATAGAGCCATAAAAATATGAACACCTCCCTTGTGAGTTAAAGATGCTGGTAGATAATGAAGTTTTTAAAGTAAACTGATTTCATTTCTATTTAATAACTGCTACTTCCTACTTTTGAGTAGATAGTATTTATGTGACTGAGCTCAATTTATCAAATTTTGTAGATTAAAATTTTTAAAATCCAGTTATGTAAAGGATTAGTATGTACCTTTTTTTACAGAAAAAAGCCTATTAATATGTACCACATAAAGATGAGTCGCCATAGGTACAAACCACTGAATATGAAAAAAAAAGAAACTAATGTCTAGCCCATGGATAACTGTTGTACTTCATCAATAACCATTATAGTCATTTAAATATCAAACAAGCAGTGGTAGGTGCTGTTCATCCTGTACTTGGATAAAATATAGAATGAGGGCGTTTCATACAACAGCTATGAAATCCAGATCAGGCAGTGTTATCACATTATGTGACCATATTCCAAAACTTCAGGACCTCATTCATTATACCAATGCTGCAGGAAGAGATTTCAGTATTTTTACCTATACCAATAAGATTAAATTCTTAGCATTTAACTAGAAACCTATAACTTCATAAGGGCAAGAATAATGTTGTGTGATAATAAGTGAAATGGTAAGCTAAGACAATGAATAGTCAGATACTTTATGTAGCCCTTTTGTCTGCACAATGAGGAGGTGAGGACCTTCACAATACATTTTCTGTATCACTTAAGTAGTGATGTGTATTCCTTGTAATGACTGCCTCTATAATGAAGAAAGCCTTTGATAACATAGAGCAGAAAATTATTTTCATTACAGAATGTCATAAAATCATGTGTTTGGTCCATATACTACATGGACAGGAGTTGTAAGAAAGGTTTAATTCAACAAGACTGCCATGACTTGAAATACATCAATATGTCTACAGGAATTTCAACAGTAGGTCAACCAATGAGGATGTCTGAAGAAATTTGGTCTAATAAGTGAATGCTAACGTTCCAAAAACTGAGCAAAATGTGTGTGAAGAGAAGAAGTAGATGAACAGTTGTTATACATGAGGATGCAGCATTATATACTAAGTGACAGCTTTCTTACTATTTTTTCTTCATTAACTGTTAGAACAGACAGAAACAAGAACATAGCAGTTTAAATATATGTAATGAACTTTGAGCATCATGATGGGACCTACAGAATATCATGTATAAATAGATAACATTTGTAGAAATTAAATATATTATCATGTTCAAATGGTATACTTACTGGAGAAATTTGGACTGAGGTCAATGTACGTAGCTAAAGCACCATTTGGTTCAGCTCCACTCATGGCAAGAGCTGCTGTGAGACAGATAGTGGCCATAATTGAGTTACAGCCAGAGAAGGCCAACCCCAGCATGAAGATGCCTTGCAGAGTATTCACTGGCAACAGATAATGTAAGAAAGGTAAATACAAAGAAATAGCTCCCTGTTTAATAAAAAAAAACTTAGGTATAATATAAATTACTCATTATTTAACATCAATTTGAGTCAATGATAGTATACATCTACTGAAAACTTTTACAGATTTAAAATGAACAAAGAGTGTTTGATTCAGTTTGAAGCTAAATAGGTACGAAGGAATATTTATTCATTCCGTGACAAATAGTGTGACCGTCTTCATTTATGCTTTTCATTCGTGAATAGAAATTGCTATATCAAGAAATGAGAGACGATCAGTAATTTTTGAGAATATTTCTTGTGAAGGACATCGATTTTCCTTAGTACTTTAAAATGAACTTGAACAGTCTCGACCGCAAGAAACCTTTGTTTTTGCGGTTACCAGTTTCAGTCAGTTTCTGACCATCTTCCGAGCTCATACTGTGATGGTAGGCGGTGGCGGTGAACGGAACAGGAATTACGATGTCTACGAAAGTCAACTGCAGTTACGTCCATATATTTAAACGACATGACTGTGTCAAACAACTGTATCCGAACACTACGGGTTTGTTTTTCTTACTTATCCGCGTTAACTTGCACTTTTTCACCATTTAGATCTGGCTGCCATTCATCACACCAACTAGAAATTTTGTCTAAGTCATCTTGTACCCTCCTACAGACACTCAACTTCGACACGTTACCCTACAGCAGAGCACCTTCAGCAAACAATCGCAAATTGTTGCCCACCTGGTCTGTTAAATTATTTGCTCATGTAGAGAATACTAGCAGTTCTATCATACTTCTCTGGGGCACTCCTGGCGATAATCTCGTCTCTGGTGAATACTCGCCATCTAGTAAACTATACTGGGTTCTATAACTTTAGAGATCTTGGAACCGTTTATATATCTATAGACTTATTCCATATGCTCGTTCGTTCTTTAATAGCCTGCAATGGGGCACCGTTTCCAACGCTTTCCAGAAATATAGAAATGCGGAATCTGCCTGTTGTGCTTCATCTGTAGTTCGCAATACATCATGTGAGAAAACAGCAAGCTGAATTTCGCAAGGACGAAGCTTTCTAAAACTATGGCGATTCGTGGACATAAGATTCTCAGTCTCAAAAAAGTTTATTGTATTCGAACTGACAATGTGTTCAAGGATTCTGCAGCAAACCGATGTGAGGGCTACTGGTCTGTAATTTCGCGTGTCCTTTGTTTTTCCTTTCTCATATACAGGAGTCACCGATGCTTTTTTCCAGTCGCTTGGGACTTCGCGCTGGGCGAGAGATTCGCGATAAACGCAAAGTAGGTAATGGCCACTGCTGTAGAGTACTCTTTGAAAAGTCAAATTGGGATTCCATCCGGTCCTGATGGCTTACTTATTTTCAACTTATTCAACTTATTTAGTTGTTACTCTTTTTCAGGGATGTTTATCGCTATGTCATCCATAAGAAGTGAGTTCGATGGTCAAATGATGATATCTTTGTACGACTTTCCTGCGTGAATGATTTCTTAAACGTGAAATTTAAAACTTCGGTTTTCGTTTTGCTGTCTTCACCTGCCACACCAGACCGGTCACCAAGTGACTGGAAGCTTTAGAACCGCTTAGCTATTTTACATACCAGAATTCTCTTGGGAGCTCTGCCATATCTTTTGCTATGTGTGACGGTAATAGTTGTATGCTTGGCGCGTAGATCTTTTCACAGATGCACGAATCTCTACTAACCTTTGCTTGTCATCTTTTGCGCGTTCTCTTTTGAACCGAGAGTGCAACAGCCTCTGCTTCCTCAGCATCTTACGAAATCCGTTATTAAACCGTGGTGGGTCTTTTTTGTCCTTAATCCACTTACTAGGCATGTAACTCTTCAGCCCTTGTTTTATAGTCTGCTTAAACTTCCCTTTACGTCTATCTTACTGGAACTAAGTGTTGTAGATTTACTGTCTGAGTGAGATTCTAACAACTGCTTATCTGCTCTTCCTAGCAGAAACACACCTCCCAGCCTTCTTATCTGATTTATTAACATTCGTAACTAGTTGCTATAATGACCTTATGATCGCTAAACCCCGTTTCTACACTGACGTTGTCGATAAGGTCCGGCCTATTTGTAGCTACAAGGTCTGAGATACTTCCATTGCATGTGGGCTACCGAACTAGCTGCTCAAGACAATTTTCAGAAAACGTGTTCAAAAGTACACCATTGTCTGTCTGTACTCCCTGCAATGAATCCATAGACATTCAAGTCTATACTCAGTAGGTTAAAGCCGCCCCATCTAGTATTGCATTATCTGGGTATTTGCGTACTACTGAAGGTTGATTTTCTTAGAATGGCTTTAGGATTGTCACAGCAGAATCATGTGGTCGGTAAAAACATCCAACAATTAACTTGGTATCACCTAGACCTGTTACACGCGACCAGATAGCTTCACTGTCACAGTCAACTTCGACCTCAATATAAACAATATTTTTGTCAACTACAATGAACTTTCCCTCTTCTATGGGCTCTAATCTGTCTTTGTGATATACTTTCGTCCGCAGCTCGTGGTCGTGCGGTAGCGTTCTCGCTTCCCACGCCCGGGTTCCCGGGTTTGATTCCCGGCGGGGTCAGGGATTTTCTCTGCCTCGTGATGACTGGGTGTTGTGTACTGTCCTTAGGTTAGTTAGGTTTAAGTAGTTCTAAGTTCTAGGGGACTGATGACCATAGATGTTAAGTCCCATAGTGCTCAGAGCCATTTTTGATATACTTTCCAAGACTCGCTAAATATCTCAGAGCTTTCCACTTCGTGTTTCAGCCTTCTCTTGGTCCCGAGAATAATTTAAGCCCGAGAACTTCCCTTGGAGGCGGTAAATTCGCGAACTTTGTTGCGAATACTTCGGCTATTTACTTATAAAATTTTGGCTGTCGAAGCGTCTTTACTCTGAACGCTGTCTGGCTTCTCTTGTTGCATATCGACTGGCAAGTGTTCATCAGAGTACCTCAAACTACCGCCTAGCTAGAAAGCCCTCATGTGCACTAGACAATTATTCTGATACCTGAGTAGCTGCTTCCTTTGTGTAATGCACCCCTAATCTATTAAGGGCAGTTCTACAAGTCCCCAACCGATAACGCAAGTCTAAATATCTCCAGCCAGGACTGTCGCAGAGTCGACGAACCCTTTGGTTCAGGCCACCCACTCGGCTACAAACCAAAGGACCCCGATCAACCTTGGGAACGATGCTGCAAATAGCGAGCTGTCCTTGACCCCACCAGCAGACTTCACCATTCCGTCAGCCAATTGCATGAAATGAGGATGGCCTCAGGACACAAGTGACAGGCGTCGTTGGTGCCGACGTGAGGCACAACTTGCAGACAACTACCCAGCATGCTCGATAGCAGCAGGCAAGGCCACATCAACATCTTGGATGAGGCCACCCGACAGACATACCGAATGCACATTGGCTTTCCTTCCAGTTGTGAACGCTATCTATCTTAGTTACTCCATAAAGTGCATAACGTTGGAGCTCCCGATAACTAGTGAACCCCTCCCCCCCCCCCCCCCCCTCCCCGTGCGCTTCTCCGACCCAGTTGAAGGAGAGGCCACATGTCCACTCATAGGGTGAATGGGCGAGGCCAGGTGCCCAGCCTCCACTTGGCCCTTCGCCTAGAGCGAAGCAAAGGTAGCCGGCCGAAGTGGCCGTGCGGTTAAAGGCGCTGCAGTCTGGAACCGCAAGACCGCTACGGTCGCAGGTTCGAATCCTGCCTCGGGCATGGATGTTTGTGATGTCCTTAGGTTAGTTAGGTTTAACTAGTTCTAAGTTCTAGGGCACTAATGACCTCAGCAGTTGAGTCCCATAGTGCTCAGAGCCATTTGAACCATTTGAAGCAAAGGTGTTATCATCCGCCTTCCGACTCTGCTGTGCGGACAGATCCACCACGTTGTGAACACTAGGCAATGCCTCGGCAGCAGAGACCGTTGGCGAAACAAGGGGAGTCCAATGCGACGTGCCAGATTCTCCGCCGCTGGTACACCCCGAGACAGCTGCCTAAAGGTGACTGACCGTAGATAACAGCGCATTCAGCTGTTCGCGAACTGTGGCCAGCTCGTCCTGTGTCCGCACACAGCATGCACGCATCCTATCCATCCTAGCAAGACTACCTGAAGAAGTAAACTATAAAAGCAAACAGATTCCTACACATACAACTTGTTGTCCTCCTGATGTGTCACCTATGAACGTTGATGCCTCATCGAGCTGGCTGTTCAGAAGAAATGAAACCTGCGCTGTAGGCTGCCTAAATTTACACTTACAAAATGCGGGCTTACACCTCCTAAACAGAAGAACATCCACGAAATTTAAGAAGTATAATACGAGTAAAATACAGGAAAAGATAAACGCTTAACTTGCCGCTCCGTGGATGTACACTCCTGGAAATTGAAATAAGAACACCGTGAATTCATTGTCCCAGGAAGGGGAAACTTTATTGACACATTCCTGGGGTCAGATACATCACATGATCACACTGACAGAACCACAGGCACATAAACACAGGCAACAGAGCATGCACAATGTCGGCACTAGTACAGTGTATATCCACCTTTCGCAGCAATGCAGGCTGCTATTCTCCCATGGAGACAATCGTAGAGATGCTGGATGTAGTCCTGTGGAACGGCTTGCCATGCCATTTCCACCTGGCGCCTCAGTTGGACCAGCGTTCGTGCTGGACGTGCAGACCGCGTGAGACGACGCTTCATCCAGTTCCAAACATGCTCATTGGGGGACAGATCCGGAGATCTTGCTGGCCAGGGTAGTTGACTTACACCTTCTAGAGCACGTTGGGTGGCACGGGATACATGCGGACGTGCATTGTCCTGTTGGAACAGCAAGTTCCCTTGCCGGTCTAGGAATGGTAGAACGATGGGTTCGAGGACGGTTTGGATGTACCGTGCACTATTCAGTGTCCCCTCGACGATCACCAGTGGTGTACGGCCAGTGTAGGAGATCGCTCCCCACACCATGATGCCGGGTGTTGGCCCTGTGTGCCTCGGTCGTATGCAGTCCTGATTGTGGCGCTCACCTGCACGGTGCCAAACACGCATACGACCATCATTGGCACCAAGGCAGAAGTGACTCTCATCACTGAAGACGACACGTCTCCATTCGTCCCTCCATTCACGCCTGTCGCGACACCACTGGAGGCGGGCTGCACGATGTTGGGGCGTGAACGGAAGACGGCCTAACGGTGTGCGGGACCGTGGCCCAGCTTCATGGAGACGGTTGCGAATGGTCCTCGCCGATACCCCAGGAGCAACAGTGTCCCTAATTTGCTGGGAAGTGGCGGTGCGGTCCCCTACGGCACTGCGTAGGATCCTACGGTCTTGGGGTGCATCCGTGCGTCGCTGCGGTCCGGTCCCAGGTCGACGGGCACGTGCACCTTCCGCCGACCACTGGCGACAACATCGATGTACTGTGGAGACCTCACGCCCCACGTGTTGAGCAATTCGGCGGTACGTCCACCCGGCCTCCCGCATGCCCACTATACGCCCTCGCTCAAAGTCCGTCAACTGCACATACGGTTCACGTCCACGCTGTCGCGGCATGCTACCAGTGTTAAAGACTGCGATGGAGCTCCGTATGCCACGGCAAACTGGCTGACACTGACGGCGGCGGTGCACAAATGCTGCGCAGCTAGCGCCATTCGACGGCCAACACCGCGGTTCCTGGTGTGTCCGCTGTGCCGTGCGTGTGATTATTGCTTGTACAGCCCTCTCGCAGTGTCCGGAGCAAGTATGGTGGGTCTGACACACCGGTGTCAATGTGTTCTTTTTTCCATTTCCAGGAGTGTATATTATCAAAGAGTTGGAGCCTCACTGACTGGTCTGCTAAATGAACGAACGGAGGCTTGTCTTCAAAACAAAACAAATGAGCAACTACCTTGCTACAGACTTAATGAATTTACACTTACAAAAATGCGAGACAGAAACTTTTAAACAAAAAAACTTGCACGAAATTTAAGAAATATGCTCGAGGAAAACGCAGGAAAAAATAAACACTTAACTTGCCGCTCTGTAGATGTGTATCAGACGAGAGCTGAGGCCTGAGTGACTGGCTTACTAAACGAACGGACGCTTGTCTTCAAAACAAAACAAATGATCAATTACTGCGCTACAGACTCAATGAATTTGCACTTTCAAAAACGCGAGATTAAACCCCTTAAACAGAAGAACACGCGCGAAATTTTATAAATATACTAGGAATCAGAAAGGAAAAGACTAATCAAGTTCTGCAATAAATTTCAGCTAGCAATAGCGAAGGAGGAGGTATACTTGGAAAAGACCGGGATGTACGGGAAGATTTCAGTTAGATTACATCATGGTCAGACAGAGATTTCGAAATTAGATACTGGACAGGAGCAGATAAAAGCTCATATCACAATTTAGTAGTGATGAAAGTAGGCTGAAGTTTATGAGACTAGTCAGAAGGCATCAGTGCACAAAGATGTGGGATACAGACGTATTAAGGAATGAAGAAGGTAACCGCAAAGAAACCATGGTTAGCAGAAGGAATACTTCAGTTGATCGACGAAAGATGGAGGTACAAGAAAAGAAAATGTTCAGTGAAATCCAGGAATACAGAAAAACGAGTTACTTAGGAATGAAATAAATAGGAAGTGCAGGGAAGCAAAGGCGAAATGGCTGCAAGAAAAATGTGAAGAAACTGAAAAAGAAATGATTGTTAGGACTGACTCAGCATACAGAAAAGTCAAAACAGCTTTTAGTGGAATTAAAAGCAAGAGCTGCAACATTAAGAGTGTAATGATGGTTCTTTTGTCAAATGCCTACGAGAGAGCGGATGAGTAGAAAGAGTACAATGAAGCCATCTATGAAGGGAAGGACTTGCCTGATGACGTGATGGAAAAAGAAACAGGAGGCAACAGGGAAGAGATAGGGGATCCAGTATTCGAATCAGAATTTAAAAGAGCTCTGGAAGACATAAAATCAAGTTAGACAGAACGGATTGATCACATTCTACCATGATTTCTAAAATCGTTGGAGGAAGTGGCAACTAAACCTCCATTCACGTTGGTGTGTAGAATGCACGAGTCTGGTGATATACCATCTGACTTTCGGAAAAACATCATTCACAAAATTCCGAAAACTGCATGAGCTGATAAGTGCAAGAACTATCGTACAATTACCTTAGCAGCTGATGCTCCTAGCTGCTGACAAGAATAATATACAGAAGAATGGAAAAAAATTGAGGATGTGCTAGATGAGAATCAATTTGAGTTTAACAACGTGAAAGGCACCAGTGAGGCAATTCTAACGTTGCGGTTGACAATGGAAGCAAGACTGAAGAAAAATCAAAACACATTCATAGGATTTGTCGATCTGGAAGAAGCATTCGAGAATGGAAAATAGTTTAAGATGTTCGAAATTCTGAGAAAAGTGAGGGTAGGCTATAGCGAAAGACGGGTAGTAAACAATACATACAAGAACCAGGAGGGAACAATAAGAGTGGAAGACCAAGTACGAAGTGGTCGGATTAAAAGGGGTACTGTTCAATCCGTACATCAAAGAAGCAATGAGGGAAATAAGAGAAAGATTCAAGAGTGGAATTAAAATTGAAGGTGAAAGGATACCAGTGATAAGATTGGCTGATGACACTGCTATCCTCAGTGAAAGTGAAGATGAATTACAGGATTTGCTGAATAGTACATAATTAAGAGTAGAGAAAATGTACTGAGAGTAAATCGAAGAAAGACAATATTAACGAGAAGTAGCAGAAATGAGAACAGCAAGAAACTTAACTTTTTCCGTCAATATATTTAGAGTAGCATGGAATGTTTGTCGAAAGTACATACTGGACGCCATTGGAAGGGAAGTGTTCATTGCTGTCAACAAAACTACTGTGTCTGTCGAGGTCGAAACTGAATCATTGTAGTTTTCTGGACACGAGTAGCAGGTCTAGGTGAACTGAAGATAATTATACGATACGTTTACCGGCCATCTAATTCTGCCGTAGTTGTAGAATCGTTTAAAGAAAGTCTACGCTCAGGAGCGAGGAAATACCCAAACCATTCAATATTTGTTAGAGGCGATTTTAATCTCCCGAATACAGGCTGGAACGTTTATGCATTCGTTGCAGGTGATACGAATAGAAGATAGTTTTGCGAAGTGCTTTTGAGCACGTTTTCCGAAAACTGTCTTGGGCAGTTAGTTTGATGGCCCCCAAGCAATGGGGATATTTTAGACGTTGTAGCTACAGACAGGCCTGACTTCATCGACAGCGTCAGTATAAAACAGGGATTAATGATTATGATGACATCATAGCAACGATTGTTACTGAAGTTAATAAATCATTCAAGCAGGCTAGTTTCAGTATGATGGACGTAGAGGAATTATGGGCAACGTTTATATGGATTGCTCTGGAGAAGTACTGTATGTGCCGAATAAGTGGATTAAGGATGTAAAATACCTGCCGTGGTTTAACAACGAAATTCGGAAAGTGCAGAGGAAGCGAAGGCTACTGCACACTCGGTTCAAAAGAGAACGTGCAGATGTCGACAAGCAAAAGTTAGTAGAGATTCGTGGTTCTGTGAAAAGGTCCTTACGTGAAGCATACAACAACTACCATCGTCATATATTAGCAAAAGGTCTTGCCGAAAACCGAGGGTAATTCTAGTCCTACGTAAAATCATTAAGCAAATCTAAGGCTTCTATCCAGTCACTCGTTGACCAGGCTGGAACTGCGACAGACAACAGCAAAAGGAAAGCTGAAGTTTTAAATTTCGCGTTTATGCAGGAGAATCGTTGAAAGGTACCATTGTTTGACCATTGCAGTAACTCCTGTAGAGACGATACAGCAACTGGCATCCATGGCAAAGAGTTGAAAACAAACAAGTCACCAGCTCCTGGCGGAATTCCAAGTCTGTTTTTCAAATATTGCTCCAGAGCATTGGCCCCTTACCTAGCTTGGACTTATTGCAAAGTCCCAAGCGTCTGGAAAAAGAGCTGTTTACTCCGGTATATAGGAAGGAGAAAAAAATGGACCCGCAAAATTACAGACCAATATCCCTAACATAAGTCTGCTGCAGAATCCTAGAATACATTGTCAGTACAAATATTATAAATTTTCTTGGGACCGAGAATCATATGTCCAAGTATCAGCATAGTTTTAGAAATCATTGTTCGTCCGAGGCTCAGCTTGCCCTTTTCTCACATGATATACTGCAGACTATGGATGAAGAACAACAGGCAGATTCCATGTTTCTAGATTTCTGGAAAGCGTTGGACACGGTGTCCCATTGCAGGCTGTTGAAGAAGGTGCGAGCGTAAGGAATAGGTTCACAAATATGTGAGTGGCTCTATGACTTCTTAAGTTTTATAACCCAGCATGTTGTCCTTGACAGCGAGTGTTCATCAGAGACAAGGGTAATGTCAGGAGTGCCCCAGGGACATGTGATGGACCGCTATTGTTTTCTACATACATAACTGGTCTTGCAGGCAGGTGAGCAGCAATCCGCGGCTGTTTGCTGATGATGCTGTGACGTATGAGCAGGTATCATAGTTCAGTGACGGTCGTAGGATACAAAATGACGTGGACAAAATTTCTAGTTGGTACGATGAATGGCAGATAGCTCTGAATGTAAACAAAAAAAAGTTTGTTAATACAGATGAGTTGGAAAAAAAAATAATGTTCGAATACAACGTTAATAGTGTGCTGCTTGACACAATCATGTCCATTACATATCTAAGAGTAACGTTGCGAAGCAGTGTGAAATAGAATGAGCATATGGGGACTGAAGTTAGGAAGGCGCATGGTCGACTTCGATTTGTTGAGAGAATTTCAGGAAAGTTCATCTCTAAAGGAGACTGCATATAGAACACTCGTGTATCCATTCTTGAATACTGCTCAAGTGTTTGGGATCCGCACTAGGTCAGATTAAAGGACATCAAAGCAATTCAGAGGTGGCTGCTTGATTTGGTGCCCGTAGATTCGAACAACATGCAAGTGCTAAGGACATACTTGAGGAGCTCAGATGGGAATCTCTGAAGGGAAGGCGACTTTCTTTTCGAGGCACACTGTTGAGGAAATTTAGAGAATTAGCATTTGAAACTGACTGCAGGACGTTTCTCCTACTGACAGTATACATTTCGTGTGAGGACCACGAAGATACGAGAAGTTTGGATTCCTCCGGAGGCAGAGAGACAGTCTTTTTTCCCACGCTCTGTTTGCGAGTGACTAGTAGTGTACAGTGTACCCTGCACCACGCACTGTATGGTGGCTTGTGGATTATATTTGAATATATAGACGCAGATTGCACAATTCAGGGGCTCAAGATACTACCTACACTACCTCACAGCGCTCCAGTTTTCATCCATAAGGCACCCGTAGACTGCAACCATGCCGTGCTTCACTATGCCCCGTCCTACAGCCTCCTTATAAAGGGCCGCACAAGGTTTAAAAAGTGGTACACTTAAGTTCGAAGTACTGATGATCAGAGGACACAGCACAGTATTTGTCAACTGACTAAAACCCACGTTGACATTTGAAAACGACCCATCCAATGGCGACACATCACCCGCCACCACCCAACACAGCAACTCAATTGGACACACCACAGCCTCGATGACTTCACAGTACAACTCGACGTCAAAGACTTACGACCCAACAACCTTGACGTCAAACCGCTCAAAAAGTTCCTGGTCGTCGAAAGTCAACATCTCGAACATGACGTTGGGAAAGATTTTATTAGCTGGTATTCCACGCATTAATGTGAACTGCCCAGTAATATGTACATGGCAGCCATTATATTGCTACTGTACCCCTACGGTTTCCTCGCAATCACTGCCGCCAGAGCATCACGCTCCTCCGCCTCTGCAATTGAGGATCACGGGAATAACTCCCCTCAAGCTGATCCCATGGGAACGCCCTCGACAATCGACATTCCACAATAGTCCCGCTATGGCTGGACTCGACACCCACTAGAATACTGCAAGATTACCTACAATCTTGATGCTATGAGCCAGACCACCACAACTCCGACACATCTAGCTTGTACGCTGACCTCCTCAGTGTCCACTACATATTGCCTACTGCCACGTTGCATGGATGCCACCTTATCACACCATCATCGGTCCACAACGATCACCTTTCCACCTTTGGGGAGAGGGGGCTCTGTGGTGACACTGTGTCATGTAATCCTGCTGACAATCGATCTTGTTCCACAACAGTCTGTCTTTTGTGTTGATTGCGTGTACTTAGTAAGTTTTATGACTTCGACTTGCACTGATGTGCCTTGTTATTATGTACCACTTGAGCAATAAAGTAATAATATTCCATATCGTATCGCGTTGTCTGTTGTTGCACCAAACCTCACCTATGGATTTAAAGATTTTTCTATGATTTTCCCAAACCATTCTACACATCAAAAAAAGTTTTTCATCGCCTCGGTTCCGAGAGTTCCGGAACCTGTACATAAAATTGGAATAAAGATCAACATTAACATCATTTCCGCCCTTTTTATTGCTCATGAAAACCACACATTGCATGTTGTACCGCCATACAGCAAGACGTTCAGAGGTGGTGGTCCAGATTGCTGTACACACTGGTACCTCTAATACCCAGTAGCACGTCCTCTTGCATTGATGCATGCCTGTATTCGACGTGGCATACTATCCACAAGTTCATCAAGGCACTGTTGGTCAAAATTGTCCCACTCCTAAACGGCCATTCGACGTAGATTCCTCAGAGTGGTTGGTGGGTCACGTCGTCCATAAACAGCCCTTTTCAATCTATCCCAGGCATGTTCGATAAGGTTCACGTGTGGAGAAAATGCTGGCCACTCTAGTCGAGCGATGTCGTTATCCTGAAGGAAGTCATTCACAAGATGTGCACGATGGGGGCGCGAATTGTCGTCCATGAAGACGAATGCCTCGCCGATATACTGCCGATATGGTTGCACTATCAGTCGGAGGATGACATTCACGTATCGTACAGCCGTTACGGCGCCTTCCATGACCGCCAGCGGCGTACGTCAGCACCACATAAATCCATCCCAAAACAGCAAGGAACCTCCACCTTGCTGCACTCGCTGGACAGTGTGCCTAAGGCGTTCAGCCTGACCAGGTTGCCTCCAAACACGTCTCCGACGATTGTCTGGTTGAAGGCATATGCGACACTCAACGGTGAAGAGAACGTGATGCCAATCCTGAGCGGTCCATTCGGCATGTTTTTGGGCCCATCTATACCGTGCTGCATGGTGTCGTGGTTGCAAAGATGGACCTCGCCATGGACGTCGGGAGTGAAGTTGCGCATCATGCAGCCTATTGTGCACAGTTTGAGTCGTAACACGACGTCCTGTGGCTACACGAAAAGCATTATTCAACATGGTGGCGTTTGCTGTCAGGGTTCCTCCGAACCATAATCCGCAGGTAGCGGTCATCCACTACAGTAGAAGCCCTTGAGCGGCCTGAGCGAGGCATGTTATCGACGGTTCCTGTCTCTCTGTATCTCCTCCATGTCCGAACAGAATCGCTTTGGTTCACTCCGACACGCCTGGACACTTACCTTGTTGAGAGCCCTTCCTGGCACAAAGTAACAATGCGGACGCGATCGAACCGTACTATTACCCGTCTAGGCACTGTTGAACTACAGACAACATGAGCTGTGTACCATCTTCCTGGTGGAATGACTGGACCTGATCGGCTGTCGGACCCTCCTGGAGGGGTCATGCATTGTTGTTTACATCTTTGGGCAGGTTTAGTGACATCTCTGAACAGTCAAAGGGACTATGTCTGTGATAAAATATCCACAGTCAACGTTTATCTTCAGGAGTTCTGGGAACCGGGGTGATGCAAGACTTTTTTGGTGTGTGTATATCAATTTTGCAATAGTTCTTTCTAAGAAGACTGCTCTTTATTAAGATTTGTTAAATGAAGCGTCAGCAGAATAACGACACTCCACATACCTGAAAGTTCTACATTGTGATGGTAAAACAGGACATGATTAATTAAGTAATTAATTAGCATAAAATAAATGTTTAAGCTTTTTCCTCACCTGCACCATTAGTTTTCTATATCAGCAACAATAGTAGTTTAAAAGATCGCTTTTAATAATGTAATACTTGATATTTCATGGAAACAACACAAAGGAGTAGATTTACTTACTTATAAAACCTGCCACCCTTCGAACTCCAGTAACTGTTAGTTTTCCACTTGATAGCAAGTAGTCACACAAATGACCAACCGAGATGGCTAAAATCATTCGACAAACATGAGGAAGACCAGAGAAAAAGCCAACCTAAAGAAGCAACAAACATACACTTACATAACACCCGTAAATATGTTAAGTTTGTAAAAAAAGTATAATGTAAGCAAAGTAACCAATTTCCTAAAATGAGTGGCTTAATTTACAACACAAACCAAAGAATCACATGAATATGGGACAAATGAAAGAGCTGCTAATGTCTTCTATGTATACTGAAAATAAAACATTCGACACTATATGAACTTGCAGGCAGTAGTATGGACAAATACTGAGTATAATAAATTTTAGAAATATCTTCAGTGCTTAAAAGTATTGCAGTGGCAAGTAATAAAATGCATAACACTGAGGGAACCTTTGAAATATGAGAATGAGGACAGTCAAATTATTTCCGAAGTTTCTAAATCACAAATGATGTTTGAGTGTAAAGTTCAGGTTCTTGCACAAGTTATTTTGAAGACATCTTAGCATTTTGTAGCAAGTTCATAATGTTGCAAAATCATCTCTTTTACTTAGTTCTGTTCTCTTGACTCACATTTTACTGAAGCACTCCATCATCAGCACTCAAAGTATACCATATAAGTATGAGACAGAAAGGTTGTTGGCATATTTTTGTATTCATTTCCATATAAGGTAGCCTCATCATGAGTCCAAAATAAACTGAACTTATTTCCAAACGTTGATCAGTATGAAAGAAAAAGAGCTTACTTTTAGCTCCGTACAGAGTGTGTAAAGCATTTGTGATATGTTAATATAATCCATTAGAAAAATATCTGAAGTCAAACACTTAAATTTCATTGGCATCTTCCAGCTGAGTCATTTGAGCACTTGCAGTAAAAAACTGGACAGGAAGCAAAGTGTCAGGATTAACGTCTGGAACACAGTATTAAATTATCAAAAAATGTATTACAAAGTGCATTTCAGATCAAAGAAATAACAATCTTCATTCCACTAACAACCTGGTAGTGAGGTAAACTCACCATATCTGCCCCAACCTCTCCCCACTGTGGTTTTAAGGCTGCTACGGTTTGGGGGAGCCTCTGTGAGGTTTGGAATGATAAGAATAAGTTTTACAGAAACGTTGCTGCTTGGTCTCTTTGCAAATTTTACATTTAATTATGCTCAACATCAAAACTTCGATATTCTGCAGAAACATAATTTTCACTTCTTTCTTCTAAGTTGAAAACCGTTACTATTTTACTCAGTCTACACATCCTGAATATCAATAATTATGTAACACTTTTCTTGAGTATCAATTAAATTCTTATTAAGTTATTTCTTCAAGGACTTTCTTTCTCTGAAAATACTTCAGCAGAAATCAACCACTCATGCCCATTAATGCCGGAGTCTGTTCGAGAACATTTTTCCACACACATTCCAACTTTTCCCTCATACATTTTTACCCATGTCAGCTTTCGCTAGTAATTGTAATATACACTGCATACAAATCTTGCACTTGGTCACCTCTGTCTCCCCTCTTCGCTTTGCGCTCAAAGTGACCGCTGCTGATAATTACTGTGATACGTCCTGAAATCTTATACCAGTGGCACCTCTGCTGCCCCTCTCAGCTTGGTGCCAACCCTGATTTTTGGTACTGAATCGACGAAAAAAGAAAACTCCAGCAGTCGAGCATTCACAGTTTCAGAAGTTTTAAGAACGTTGCATCACTGAAGATATTAGTATGCAGAAGCAATATGGCAATCAAAATAACAATTAAAGGCTCTGACACACACATTACAATATGCCAGGAAATTAATCTTTCATAAGTTTTAACTTCCATTAAATTGTGGCTACTATCGACGAAGGAAGTGAAGATCTTTGACATTAATTGCTTGGGATCGTTTCCGTATATGTGCATACATGCTTGTAGTGAGTGTGACATAAAAATTAATAATTGAGTTACATCAACTAGATGGGTTCTTGTGTCTATCTCCGCCTAGTTTAGTAGCTGAAACTCACACTGATGACCTCACGTCACTTCCGTTCTTCAGTTTCGTGCGTTATTCAGTGTTCATTAATGTAAACAATGGATCACCTCCCATCGGGAGCATCAGACTCTGTGCTTCCTGCGTACACACCTGACTACGACTGTGAAACACAGGTGCCAACGATAATGCAAGAGACGCTTGCAAATGAACATAGACATCTGTATTCTACTGGGCCACATGTGACTAACCTAACCCTCATCGAATCATAATGGCGGGAGACCGGCACGCTGGCGCTGGCACACACACGAGGGCGCAACGGTCTCCAAGCTTCGCCAGCTGCACCAGACTTTGGTTTACTCCCTCTGAAGGCAGATATCCCCTCGCAGTACCCACCACTGCGCAACCCGCATCTCCAGCGGTTATTCACCCTCAGCAGATGGCAGACGTTAGTATCTAAAAGTGTCACAGAGCTTTCCTAGCCCATCCAATTTGTTGACGACCGCGGTCGTCTCATTCATGTTGATTGGCCTCGAGCCTATGTCTTTCGCATCAAGCATCACCTAAGGCTACTCCTTTGCCTCCCCCCCCTCCCTCCCCATGTCGACCTCAGGCGACAACACACATCTATCACCTGCTCCATACAGTGCTCTCAATCCAGATTTTTCTCCTGCCATCGTGGATATGTCACTGCATCCTCCTACATCACTGCCCACGTCTCACCATATGTTGGCTCAACCTACACCTATGCAGCATGTTCCAGCAGGCAGGACACAAAACTACCTCAGTTAAAAAAGGACAATCTCAATATGTGGTTCATGCAGCTGTACAATCTATTTGAGATATACAGTGTTCTTGCGACAACGCCCGATGCACCTGCTTTGTCAGTCATCTCAACAATTCCACTGACCTCAATGTGACTCACTTCTGTGCTCTCCGTCACACCATAAATATGCCACAGCGAAGTCTGTTATCATCAATCGCCCATCATGTATGTCAACTGAAGCAGCCTACCATATTATTTACGAGGATAATTTCAGTTACAGATCGCCCTCAAGTTTTGGCACCATTTATGTGCACAAATGTGTCCAGAGATCATGCCCGACATTGCTTCATGGACACTGTAGTTACTGAAACTTCCATATAGATACCAACTCCAGCTTCCCTCTCATTTACCAAACCAGCTGGAAAAACTGCTTGCATACCAGACCCACAGAATTATTTGCCATTGACAGTTATTCTCGACTGCATGTAGAATGGCAGACACATAGTTAGCACCAGTGTATGCCCACCCCTCACCCGTGTCCTCCGATGTGCTTGGGAGGCATGGGCAGTGTGAGAGCAGGCATAACACATCAGAGCAACCTGCAGCCACCTGGTGGCCGACACCAGGCACTAACTTCTCCTGATCTCCGACCATCAATGACTTCTGCCAAAGCTCCACCCAAACACACAGCTGACCTCCAGTGGAGTGCAATAGATAGTGTGGGTAACACCCACATCACACCCCACCCCACTTACCCACTCTTCTGGTGTCACATTACATTAAGCAATACAGCAAAAACTGTTGGCCCCCCTGTGCCTAACCAAACTTGGCACACAGGCCAGTCTAAGCACAGTGCAGCAGGATTGACAAACATAGCCTCCAAATCTAGTGGAAGACTTTATATCTTGAATATCATCAATAATCTTCACTTTCTCGTCGACACATGGGCAGATGCCAGTGTCATCTCCACCACTCATGCTCCCTCTTACACCCTTCCAGTAAATCCCTCTTTATGTGCCGCCAAAAGATCCCACATTTATGTTCACAGTGCAGCCAAACTTTGGGTCCAACTTACTCTGGGGATGGAGTTTACATTCCACAAAGCTGACGTCGACAAATCAGTACTCGGCATCGATTTCCTCTGGCATTTTGGCCTATCCCCAAATCTACAGAGAGCATTCTTACTGCACCATGCTGGTGCTCGTATCCCAGCACTTCTGCCCCCCATTCCACAAAATAGTGACCTGCTTCTGCTCGCCCTCTCCAAGTGCTCTACCCTGGCTGACAGCCTCATTTCCTGACTGGTCATGCTTAAGATCGACAGCTCCAAGATCAATGCTCTGTGCGCTCACAACATTGCGGTGAAACAGCTGATTGATGCCATGCCAGAGAAACTCTTGCATGCTCATCGCACTCTCCACTGCCTCACCAGCTCGTTACACCCACTTTACCAACACTCCTATCACAGTCGGCATGCCTCTGCTGGGGCCTTAGCATTTACCCCACTAAGGTTAGTGACATTCAGTTTTCCAATGTATCGTCAGTATCTCCATCCCATGCAACAATAACTGCATTCCTTCTTCAAGTGCACAAGATGTACAATTATGTATGATCACTAACAACACCTGCTATAGGCTAATTTTGATGGAAGGCCCTCCTGTGTGCTACAAGGCTCACTGCCACCCACCAAAAAAGCTATGCCATACGAAAGCGGCTGTTAACGACCTTTTAGATGTGGATATTATATGCCCCTGAGAGAGTACCTCGTCCGGTTGTGTAGTGACTATTGGAAACTAAATACTTGCACCATTATCGACAATTCTCCTGTTCCCCACTTCCAGGACTTCGCCCAACTTCTTAATGGGCATAAGTGTTTAGGGATCTTGACTGCTGAAAAGTGTAGCTCCCGATCCCTGTGTTCAAAGAAGACATTGCTGAAACGGCAGTCATTACACCATTCGGCCTAGTCGAGTTCTTCTTCATGGATTATAGCCTATTAAACGCCCATTGACAGCATCTTGTTCAATCTCCCATATTGCTACACATACTTCCACGATATCCCGATCTCCTCCCGCCTCTGTTGAGGAACAAAGGCACCACCTGGCCCAGGTTCAGTCTGCCCTACGTGACAAAAACGTATAAATTAACCACAACAAATCGCAATTGGGCCCCCTGAGTGTAATCTTTCTTGGTCACACTGTTACTGCTGAAGGCAACTGTCCTCTAGGCGCTACAGTCTGGAACCGCGCGACCGCTATGGTCGCAGGTTCGAATCCTGCCTCGGGCATGGATGTGTGTGATGTCCTTAGGTTAGTTAGGTTTAAGTAGTTCTAAGTTCTAGGGGACTGATGACCTCAGATGTTAAGTCCCATAGTGCTCAGAGCCATTTTGAAGGCACCTGCCCAATGTCCGAAAACGTCGCTTTCACCCATGAGCTTCCCATATCCACGACTTACTGTAATTTACGCCGTTTTCTCTGTATGGTAAATTTCTAATGCAGACATTTGCCCCATGCCACCTCCATCCACTCCCCATTCACAGACACTTTGGCTGGTAAAAGCAGCTCTAGGAAACGAGAGGTACAATGGTCAGACAGAATGAATCAAGCATTCAGCACACTCAAGGCTGCACTTTCTAATGCTGCCACACTTGCCGCACCCACTTCCCGATGCACGCATCTCTGTTGTAGCTGATGGAACTGAGGCGGTAGGCACTGTTCTCCAGTAATGCATAGGCGATACAACCCAACCACTCCAGATCTTCTCCAGGAAACTCACAGCTTCCGAATACAAGTGGTCAGTATTCGACTACGAGTTACTCATCTTCTGTGAAGCCATGAGATACTTCCGTGATGACACTGAAGGGCGAGCGATTAACGATTTTTACTGACTGTAAGTCACTTGTTGATACTATCCACAAACCAGCAAAGGACTTTCCTCCAAGAGATTCCACCACATGGACTTGATTGGCCAATACACCATCAACACTTGGCACATCCAGAGGACAGACTACATGATTGCCGATTATCTTCTCAGAGCAAACATCACTTCTCCTTTGGACTTGGATGGGATAGCAAGCCCACAGACAGATGCCTTAAAACTTCAAAATCTGTAACAGGACCACAACTTGGGGGAGACCTTGGTATCCCCCTATCTTCCTGAATCTTCATTTACTGTATTATGTGGTATGTCTGTAGGCAGACTCTGGCCCCTTGCCCCAACCCCTCTCCAATGGACAGTTTTCCCAGTTATCCCCGACCACATCTTCCCAGGCGTCAAGGCTACAACATTCCTCGTCATGGAGACTTTAGTTTGGCCTGACCAGAAAACGACTGCTGCACTTGGACTTGTGCATGCAACCTGTGTCAATGAAGCAAGATCAGACATCACACAAAACCACTACTGGACAAGTATGACACACCGAAGGGGAGCCTTAGGTGTGCATCTCAACATAGTGGGCACCATTCCCCTGTGTTTCAGCTATAGATTGGGTAACTAGATGGGTCACCTCCTTCAGACGTCATGACTGACTCTGTCACATACATACACTTTCGTCTCTGCATGGATTACACACTCTGGATGGTCATCGTCTATTAACACCAACCAGAGATGGCAGTTCAGATCCTTATTCTTCGTCAATTATCTGTTTTGTGCAGTGTCGGCAAGTTCCATACATCTGTGTGCCACACACAAGGCAATGGGCTTGTAGCACATTGGCACTGCACACTCAAAGTTGCTCTATTGTTCAATGATGTTTCCTTATCAAGGACTCTCCTGCGGGTCTTACTCAGCATTCGCTCTGCCCACAGAGATGCCTTGAATGCTTCTATTGCAGATATCCTTTATGGTGAGCCCCTTGTGCTACCGGTTGACTTCGTGGAAGACTCCGAGCTCCCATCCCAATATGAGTTTGTCCCTGCCATAGTCAAGCATGTATGCTCACATATTGCAAAGACATGCATCCCAGCCTCACGGCCACATACCCTATTGTCGTTGTTTATACATAAAGTACTGGCTCACTGCAAAATCGTGATGTTACTTGACGACAACACTTCGGGCAGCTCTTCAGCCACCATATTCAGGCCCACACAGGACACTCAGCTGCAAGAGTAACACCACTGACATCTTACCTTTTCTTTTTTTCCAGTTATCAGTCGTCTGACTGGTTTGATGTGGCCCACCACGAATTCCTCTCCTGTGCTCTTGTAGTATTTGCAACCTATGTCCTCAATTATTTGCTAGAAGCATACCAGTCTCTGTCTTCCACTACAGTTTTTACCCTCTGCAGCTTAATCTAGTACAATGGAAGTTATTCCCTGACGTCTTAACTGCTGTCCTTCTATCACATCCCTTCTTCTTGTCAGTGTTTCACATAAATTCCTTTCCTCACCCATTCTGCGCAGAACTTCCACATTCCTTACCTTATCAGTCCACCTAATTTTCAACATTCTTCTGTAGCACCACATCTCAAATGCTTTGAATCTCTTCTTTTCCGGTTTTCCCACAGTCCTTGTTCCACTACCATGCAATGCTCTACTCCAAACGTACATTCGCAAAAATTTCTTCCTCAAATTAAGGTCTATGTTTGATACCAGTAGACTTCTCTTGATCAGGAATGCGGTTTTTGCCAGTGCTGGAGTCCTCCTTGCCCTGTCCATCATGGATTGTTTTGCTGCCTATGTAGAATTCCTTAACTTCATCTTCTTTGTGATCACCAACCCTGACCTTTAGTTTATCACAGTTCTTATTTCTGCTACTTCTCATTACTTTCGTCTTTCTGCGATTCACTTTCAATCGATATTTTGTACTCATTAAACTGTTCATTCCATTCAGCAGATCATGTAATTCTACTTCACTTTCGCTGAGGCTAGCAATATCATCAGCGAATCTTATCATTGATGTCCTTTCACATCGAATTTTAGTTCCGCTCTTGACTCTTTCCTTTTTTTCCCTCACTGCTTTTTTTTATATATAGATTGAGCAGTAAGGGTGAAAGACTACATCCCTGCCTTACACGCTTTTTAATCCGAGTACTTTGTTGTTGGTTTTCCGCTCTTATTATTTCCTTTTGGTTCTTGTACATACTGTATATTAATTACCTGTCTTTCCATATAGTTACCCGATTTTTTTCAGATTTCGAACATCTTGCACCATTTTACATTGTCGAACGCTTTTTCCAGATCGACACATTCTATGAACGTGCTTTGATTTTTCTTTCCATTGTCAACCGCAACGTCAGAAATGCCTCTCTGGTGCCTTTCCCGTTCCCAAAGCCAAATTGATCGTCATCTGACACATCCTCAATTTTCCATTCTTCGTTATATTTCTCTTGTTAGCAACTAGGAAGCATGAGCTTTTAAGTTAATTGTAATATAGTTCTCACCCTTGTCGGCTCTTGAAATCTTCTGAATTGTGCGGATGATGTTTTTCCGAAAGTCAGGTGTTACATCACTAGACTGGTACATTCTACACACCAACGTGTATAGACGTTTTGTTACCACTTCCCCCAATGATTTTAGAAATTCCAATGGAATGGAATCTATCTCTTGTGCCTTACTTCATCTTCAGTTGTCCAAAGCTCTTTTAAATTCTGATTCTGATACTGGATCCCCTCTCTCTTCCCTATCTATTCCTGTTTCTTCTTCCATCACATAATCAGACAAGTCCTCTCTATCATAGAGGCCTACATTGTACTCTTTCCACATATCCGTTCTCTCGTGTGTACTTAACAGAGGAATTATTATGATACTCTCAATTTTACCGTTCTTGCTTTTAATTTCAGTAAAGGTTGTTTTGACTTTTCTGTACGCTGAGTACGCTGAGTCAGTCCTGAAAATAATTTCTTTTTCCATTTCTTCACATTTTGCTTGCAGCCGTTTCGCCTTAGCTTCCATGCACTTCCTATTTATTTCATTCCTAAGTGACTTGTTTGTCTGTATTCCTTAATTTCCCTGAACATTTTCTTTTGTTGAACTTCTGTCTTCCGAAGTATTCCTGCTGTTACCCATTGTTCGGTTACCTTCTTTGTACCGACGATTTTCTTTCCAAATTCTGTGACTGCCTAGTTAGCTACACATTATCGCAGTATCTATAGCCTCAGAGAACTTAAAGCGAACGTCTTCTTTCTTTAGTGCCTCTGTATCCCACTTATTTGCACACTCTCTCAAACTTCTCTGCACACTTCTCTCAAACTTCAGGCTACTCTTCATCACTACTAAATTGTGGTCTGAATCGATATCTGCTCCTTGGTACACGTTAGAATCCAACATCTGATTTCGAAATCTCTGCCTGACCATGACGTAGTCTAACTGAAATCTTCCCGTATGTTCCGGCCTTTTCCAAGTATACCTCCTCCTCCTGTGATTTTTGAACATAGTATTCGTTATTACTAGGTGAAACATATTGCAGAAGTCAATTAATCTTCCTCCTCTCTCATTCCTAGTACCAAGCCCATATTCTCCAGTAACCCTTTCTTCTACTCCTTCCCCTAAAACCGCATTCCAATCTCCCATGACTATTGCATTTTCATCTCTCTTTTTGTGCTGAATTACACGTTCAGTATTCTCATATACTCTATGTCTTCATCTTCGGCTTGCGACGTCGACATATATACTTGAACTATCGTTTTCAGTGATGGTTTGCTGTCGAGTCTGATAAGAAAAACCCTATCACTGAACTGTTCTCAGTAAACCATTCTTTGCCCTATCTTCCTATTCATTACGAAACCTTCTCCAATTATACTATTTTCTGCCGCTGTTGATATTACCCTATACTCGTCTGACCAAAAATCCTAGTATTCTTTCCATTTCACTTCACCGATCCCTACTATATCTAGATTAAGCCTTAACGCTTTCCTTTTCAGATTTTATAGCTTTCCTATCAAAATTTTGGCATCCCACGCCCCGACTCGTGGAATGTTATCCTTTCGTTGTTTATTCAACCTTTTTCTTGGGTTCACCTGCCCCTTGGCAGTCCCCTCCTGGAGACCTAAATGGTGGACTAGTCAGGAATTTTTTGCCAATGAAGAAATCATCATGACACTTTTTCAGTTACACGCCACATGGCCTGTGGATACACATTATGTGTCTTTAATGCAGTGGATTCCACTGCCTTCTGCATTCTCATGCCGTTGGTCATTGCTGATTATTCCGCCTTTACAGGTACATTCTCACTCCAAAGGCAAGAGAGTGCCCTGAACTTCTTTCCACTCCCCCGCTCTCTTTAACAAGATCGTTGGCTGAATGAGGGGTGACTTCTTATGCCAGATGTCTTCGGCCGCCACTGCTAATGATTTTTATTCAAAATTTAAACGTGGCGGTATTCGAACCCAGAACAGTGGACGTTTTGACTACTGACCAAAGACACTACCCTCAGACTACAAGTGTTATTAGGGATACCTCAGTCAAAAGGAAGTGCCAACCAGTTTCCATCAACGGAGTAAAACCTCATTGGACCCTCAATGATGGACGTTCCTTAGCTACTGTCCCTGATATGGGAAAAACATGAGACGACGCTACTGCCTCGTATAACGATGACTCCACCCAGTATGTCATGCAGCTGGGATATGCGAGTACTCTTCATTTTCTCTCCTCCCACCCTCCCCCATTCCCCACCCAGTACTGCTGTTTTCACAGTAAACGTCTTCGACTTTCGCATCGACGACTTCTCCATCCAACTCCATGACACCACGATCTTAATTTTTGCTATTCCGATGCCCAAACACGATGACTCATCCACCACTCACATCTATTTACTTTGTTATTTTTGGATACTAGTCAATGCTGACGAGGTCAACATGGTGTCCAGAATTGTCGGAGACGGCTGCCGCTCAATTATTGTTCTGCTGCCAGTGCCTTCGTAATATTTTGAGAACTTGATGGAGACACACCTTTCCTGCAAGGGCCGACGCCTGCAACCGCAAGTTTGGATCCGAAACTACGTTTTTCCAGGCATTTGTGCCTTGAACCTCCATCTGTCACTGGGAAAAGGCCCAGCTGTGCCATCCTTCAGGACATAGCTGGTCATAAAAGCTTCCTATGTGGTCCTACCGACGCTGGCCGCCCGCCGTATCACCCTACATGGCTCTTCACCAGCCTCGTTAGTTCTTCCTCTTCTCTTTGCTCCGCCCAACCGAAGGTGAGGACTGGGGGGAGGGGGGGTGCCTCAGCGGTGGCTAGCACCAGTGAACCGAACAACCTTGATGAAGGAAGTGACAGTCCTCGATTTCAGTTTCCTTTGGATCATTTCTGTATATGCGCATGCTTGCTTGTAGTGTGTTTGAGATACAAATAAATAACAGAGTTATATCAACTAGTTGGGTTTCAGTGTCTATCTCCGCCGAATTTAGTAGCTGAAACCCACAACATTTTCATCTGCACAGTTTTCAGATCAGATGGAAATTCATTGTCTCTTTTCTTCAGTTAATATTAAAGATAGCCAATATTCACTGCAATGAGAAATCTGTTGAAAACTGATAAAAAGTCCTTCTAGATGATCAGTCTTCATTTACAGTCTGATCTGAATTGTTGAGAACCTGAATCATAGTCTTTGTCTCCCATTTTCATTAGATCTGTTCATTCTATACTATCTGCAATGTTTTATGTCTTACAGTAACTGGTGTCCATTTATTTACAGAAGTAGGTATGTAATCATTTCTTCATAATATGGGTGCATAAAATGATTGAGAACAAGTATAACATAAACAGGAGAACAGATAGAGATCATATAATTACCTTCTGCACACTCCATCCATGAACATTGCGGAAATATGTAGGTGCTTGAGTTAAAAGAGTGAACATTCCCCATATACATCCCCATGCAAGCATTATGTTCGCTAGGAGCGGCCAGCTTGTAAGAATTTTACACCATGGAATAGGAAGCTGCAACATAAATTTGTCCAGTTACATTTCAGACATGAGGGAAAATTATTAATTTACACATTAGTCACTGTTTATAATAAAACACATTCATTCTTTGCTGAAAACTGTTACTGTTTGTACCATATGATTATGTTACAGCACAATACCGACTTGATATGTCTTAGAGAAGTTCTGAAAATTTACAAATCTATGTAATTTGGTTTTCTGATTGCAAATTTAAACTTTGGCACCTCATAAGTATGAAAAAAGGTAGTAAAGGCATAAAAAATCAGGCTTCCAAACTTTTGCCCATAACTTCAAAGTTGTGCATTTTTTGTGTAACATTTTTCTGTATTAAATTAAACAAGACTTAGTTGTCTTCAGTCCCAGCCCTCTCTTATTTACATATTAAAAGACAGTTCTTAATTCATTACTGAACAACTTCTTTCTCTGGTTAATTGGCTTCTTTTATTAACGTTACTGAAAGAAAAGGAGAAGGTATAAGGAGCTGTGAGATAAAATGTGCAATGTAACATATGTATATAACATGCAAGTAACATTATTTGTAATATACAGAAATGGGTAATATTACATATTAGTTTCTGTCTTTTTATCCTGGAAGGCCTGAGAAGCGAGAAGTCCTCTACCCCATTGCTATCTGCTCACTTGGAGGAACCTTAAGGAGAACATAGTTCATGTCAGAGTTGGTGCTGTGATGTTTTGGGGCATATTTTGTACTGTGACTTAGGACACTCGTTCACGTTAGCATGAACATGAACCAGCATGAACTTTCTCAGTGATCAAGTACTCTACTTTCTACTACATTTTCATGATAATTGTGTTGAGAACACTCCTTTATTCCAAGATGAGAACTGCCAAGTCTTCAGGGTAGGCCTCATATGTTCCTGGTTTGACAAACACTCAGGCACCTCATCACTCCTTGACTAGCCTCCAAAATCACCAAATGCTAATCTCATAGCAAATGTCTGGGACTATGAGGAACACTGGATGACATGTAACAATCAGTGCTCCCACAACATAACTCTACAGGATCTAATCATCACTGATTGGCTTCACATGGATCTGCCATACCTGAACAAACTGAGACAACATTCCACACCAAACTGAGGTCATTATTATTCACAGGGGCCACAACCTTAGACATTAGTGTGATTTCTCTTAGGGATTATTATTTCTTCTCTTGGTGTACTTAGGTTGTTCCAGACATTTTACATAAACTATTATTCGTATTTTCCAATTATGATTAATGCCCTTATCATCCTCCCTATTCAATCTTTCTTTAAAAATGTAAGCATGTTTGTGTCATTTGGTTACTTCACTTCCACCCTTCAGCATCCTACTGCAACCCAATTTTTCAAAGATAGAAATACAAAGTTAATGAGGGTTAATGAATGAATGAATGCAAAAATGAAAAACAAATAAGACAGATACCAAGCAATGCTTTCCAGTCCATAATTTCAATGGACGATTTATCCAAAATAAATCAGCAGATGAAGAAAGTCCTCAAGATCAAAACTTTAGGGAATTTAGCCCTTCTTAATTTAGTGATGACAGATGTTACTCAAAATGCAGCTCTTTTAAGTTAAGAGGAAGATACTGGAAGGAAATGAACAAGCTTTTTATTTACAGCTGCTTTCTATTTCTAAGGGAGTAGCAAAGTTGAAATACATAACGACACCCTAAAAAATAGAAGGGGACTTTACCCACTCATTGTGAGACTGAATTGTAGGACTATCTACATAATCATCTGAAGTAAAATGGAAGTGAGGTGCGACTAACAGTTATTTATACAATCATGTGGTTGTAATCTCTATGAATCGTTCAATCAGTTGCTATTTTTCTATAACAGAAGATACATTAATTTCCAGAAAATCCTTATGAGTGTCTATGCTTGTTGCTTAAAGGCCACAATAATATTGAAGCAGTAAATGACTTAAGTGAATATATAATGTAGTAAAACATAAAATATATGTTTAATACTCTTACCAATACTATTCCATCACTTGTTAAGTGAGAGTCTCTCATTTTCTTATACTGATTTTAAAATAAAGTACTTCAGAAGTAATTTCAATAATTGTCAATACAGTTAGATTATCTTTTGTTATTACTGGTTGTTAGTATACTGCTTTGCCAGTTAATATAAAACTTGAGTGACTGCACATCCCTAAAAGATGTCTTACACTATAGGATTTATGGAAATTAATGAATGATAATAATTATTCACAGCTAATTCATAATTTCACATACACAAATTTTTCATAAGCAGAAATATCAAATCAATATAAGCATCAGTCTCAGATCAAACCAATATCTGTAGTAGCCTTTCTTGATACTAATATTTATGCTAGAGCAATAGTCACCTTCTTTTCAGAAACACTGTCCCCAATGCCATTCTGGATGTGTTTGAGCTCTGACTCACTAATTCTGGGATGATCTGCTGGATTGTCATACACAAGCAACCACCAGCCGACGAACCATATTATTCCAATTGTACCAGTTACATAAAACACTGCCTGCCAGTTGAAAAAGTGAATGATCATCCCACAGAGAGGGAAGGTCAATGCGGCACCCACAGAACTACCTGCAATATTTTTGTCAGCACTAGTAACAAAACGAGCTTAAATTACATGACACTGGCATGCAACATTAAAATGTACATAAAATATTCACATTAAAACATTTTTCATTAAGAATAAAACAGAAAGGGTCATTTCATATTGATTTACATTACTCTAAATCTGAATGCTGGAAAATGCAACAGGCAAACACTGAAAAACATTTATTTGCATTTTTAAATGTTACATCTTACGATTAATTCAACTACTCATTTTTACTTAGTCTACATCTACAGCTGGACTTTGCATGCTACCTGACGGTGTGCAGCAGAGAGTACTTTGTGCACCACTTTCACCTTCCCCCTTTGCTGTTCCAGTCATGAAGGGGCCACAAGATGAATGATTGACACTAAGCCTCGATGGGAGCTTAAGGCTCTCTCATTTTGCCTTCAATGTCTTTTTCCAAGTTACGTGTTGGAATAAGCAATATATTGATAGACTATTCCAGAAATTTACTCTCCCAGAATTTTAACAGTAAGCCACATGGTGATTCAGAATGCCCCTCTTGGAGCATCTGCCACTTGAGTTGGCTTGAGCATCTCTATTTGTTTTCATGCTTACTAAATGAATCCTAATGAAACGTGTTGCTCTCCTTTGGATCTTCCCTGTTTTGTCTATCAATTCTAGGTCGTATGGATCTCAGGCTGGCGAGCAATACTCAGGTATTGGTCAAATGAGGTTTTTGTAAGCTATCTCCTTTGTGGGTGGATTGCATTTCCTGAGGTCTCTTCCAGTGAATCTCAGTCTGGTATCTGTCTTACTTGCTTTCAGTTTTATGTGGTTGATTCTCTTTAAATTGTTCTGTATGCATATTCCTAGATTTTTATGGATGTGATTACATCCAGCGATTGTTCTACAATCTTGTAATGATACAATAATGGGACTTTCTGCCTATTTATATGTAGAGCGTTAGATTTATATTTTTATTTATGTTGAGGTTCAACTGCCTGTATTCTTTCATTTCATTACAGTTTTCTAGCATTGAGATTTCTCTGTATACAGCATCGTCATCCACAAAAAGCCTCACAGAAATTCCCAAGTGCTCCATTAGGTTATATATATATATATATATATATATATATATATATATATATATATATATATTATTGTGAAAGGTAAAGGTCTATGGAACCGAGGCACTAAACTTGGTGAATATAATAACACATGATCACTTTATGTAACGAAAAGTATTTTATTACAAGACATTGATTCGAAGTCGAAATTCACTAACGATCACAATGGCAAGAGAAAACAGACTGACTCAAAGATGGTATCACTTAGTTTCACAGCAGCAGTTTTGGCAGACTCTCGATAGTCGATCAGCTGTCAATACTCACCACAGAGTCCCCCCCCCCCCCCCCAAGTAGTGTGGAGTATGGAGATGGAAATGAAGTGCTGGTGCTGTGGTCGACAGGGAAGAGTGGCAACCGGTTGGCGTCTGGCAAAGAGATGTGCAAGATTTCATGTCATTGTAGACTCATGAAGGAGACACGACTGGAAAATTTCTCGAGGCAGTGTGAAGTCATGGATCCCAGAGGCCACATAGTCCCACAGCCAGTGAGGAGGACACAGAGGCCAACCCACTCGAGAGAGCAGGACTGTCGGGTCCCACCGCATGGAGGAATGGTGCGTAATTAGTGGGACAGTGACAGAGGGAGGACCATTGTTCTCGATGGAAGCCACAATGTTGTCTTAGTCAGCGTCGTGTGGAAGCTCGAAGGAGCGGAGAACAGCGATGTGGGCCTTCCTGACTGGTCGAGCATATGTGAAGGAGCGTGAAGAACGAAAAGGGTGCCAACTCGCAGTTGGAGAAAAGAATCCTCGATTCAGAATGCAGATATGTAGACCATGAAGATGGCAACACTTGGAGAAGAATGAGGCAATGACGATGTAGAGGTCACACAGGGAAAGGGCACATTGTCCAGCAGGGGGTTGTAATATCTCTTTATATTCTACTAATTATCCCTGCACAATTCTATGAGTGAATTACGTTTCCTACTTGACCATCTATATACTCGCAGAATCGATGCGCAAAGTAGTACAGTACTATTACTACTCCATGAGCGCATAATTACTCTTTGTAATATTCTCTCTGGTGTGTTGAGAGGACTTCTAGGATCTTCTCCGTGCCGAATAGTCGCAATGAATAACTGTAATTTTGCTATCGAGATTACTGGAAGAAAGAGGTTGAAAATATATATATGGTTCTCGGGCGAGACGTCGGATGTCATAGTGCAAACTCCACAATATTTCGTCAGCGCAACTGGCCGACATCTTCAGGTGCGACGAACACACTGCTAAGGCAGGACCAGGGCCCCCTATCTATGCCAGTTTTAGACAGGAAGTGCGCATGCGTGGAGGCGCCAAATTCGATGGCCAATAGCGACGATATCAGCTAGTAGCTGGAAGGACAGTAACGCCACCAACAGGATGAAGAACCAAATACTTCGGCGCACGCGCGGAGGCTGCCGCCGCTGCTCTGCGCTGCCATCGGCCGCCCCAGCGACCTCTGTCGGAGGCCGCAAGCGCGGAGGCTGCCGCTGTTACTCTGCGCTGCCATCGGCCGCCCCAGCGACCTCTGACGGAAGCCGCAAGCAAAACTGCGCGTCCACGTAGGCGCCTTGATTATTCTCCCGTTGTCAACAGAATATTTATGTTGCTGGCGAATCGTCGTCAGTCTCATGACCAATAGTATTCCTCTCTGCTCGAAGCGACTTCAATATGGCCAGTGCTGGATCCCAAGCTGTACTAAGCTGAAAGCCCGTGTCTCTGTTTACAAGATTCGTCGAGTTACGTATTTCCACTGCTTCCTTAATAACACTGTCCCAGTACGAACTCGTCGATGCGAGGATTTTTGTATGTTGATAATTCATAGAATGGCCTGTACTGAGACAATGCTCGGCCACTGCAGACTTTTCTGGTTGCTCCAGACGAGTGTAGCGTCGGTGTTCAGTGCATCTCTCTTCTACAGTGCGACAAGTTTGTCCGATGTACGACATGCCGCAGCTACAAGGAATCTCGTAAACACCGGGTTTTCTTAGGCCAAGGCTGTCCTTAGATGAGCCCAAGAGAGCTCTGAGTTTTGCCGGCGGACGAAAAACACATTTAACTTTATGCCTCTTCAATAATCTTCCTATTTTTGAAGAGACACCGTCGATGTATGGCAAGATGACCATTCCCCTTTGTTCTTCGCCTTCTTCCACTTCCTCACGTTGGGTAACCCGCTTCAGTTGTAAGGCACTTCCTGTCTAAAACTGGCATAAATAGGGGGCCCTGGTCCTGCCTTAGCAGTGTGTTCGTCGCACCTGAAGATGTCGGCCAGTTGCGCTGACGAAATATTGTGGAGTTTGCACTATGACATCCGACGTCTCGCCCGAGAACCATATATACAACATGTCCGTCGGGAAAGCCTCAAGCAACAGATTGAAAATACATTGTATGCTACTCAAGAAAATATATATTGAGCATTTACATCAAAGGTGTGTAAGGAATTTCATTATATATTTATTCTCTAATTGGAAATTTGTACGGAGGTGTCGTTTCGTTGGCAATCAGAAGGGAACTTCCGATGAATTGGAAACGAACCTGCAGTTATTAAATCCAAGAGCTCCATTATTTCATCGGATAATTAAACTCTATCAAAGCAAACTTTCCGCTTGATATGAGGTTTCCCGACTGACGACGCAACGCAAGAAAACCAAGATATTTTATTTACACAGGATTGCAGATCGCTTCGAATCATCGAGACTGCGGACAAGGAGAGTCATCGTCCGATTCTGATTAAACAAGTAAAGCTTAATGATAGCTTTCTTCAGCGACTGTGATGACTGTGATATGGCTGTTTACGAATGAGATCATTAAAAAAATACTAATAACTAACTTTCCTCCTCACCAACAAACAGTATAATCACAATATTAATTAAAATTATAGGGTCATCACATGGAGCACTAGTTTCCGCAGGTACCCACGCAGAGGTGAACTCATGGTTGGTGCACATGGGAGAAGCCATGTCTTTGGATGACATCTCAAAATCGGATACTGACGGAGGGTCCGCGTCAATGGTCCAGGAAGGTTTAACCAGTTAAGCGACACAATCTGTTGTTTCCCATTCAGGCAAATGTCTAAAGTGATATTCGTGCACCAGAGCATCCTATGCAGGCCGTAACAAGGAGGTTGTAATGCTGAATGACCATGTCATCTTGGAGCATAGTGAACCGTGCGAGCACACAGAGATGGAGTTCGGATGTTGGTAATGTGTAAGAGGACGCACTCGACTAAGGGGGGGGGGGGGGGGGGGAGCTCAGAAGGGAGGGGAGCTCAGAGTCTTCAACAGACTTGGCAGGGAGTATCAAAGGTCCATTATATAAGATTGTGGCTAAGGGTTGGGTTGGGTTGTTTGGGGAAGGAGACCAGACAGCGTGGTCATCGGTGTTATCGGATTTGGGAAGGATCGGGAAGGAAGTCGGCCGTGCCCTTTCAAAGGAACCATCCTGGAATTTGCCTGGAGCGATTTAGGGAAATCACGGAAAACCTAAATCAGGATGGCCGGACGCGGGATTGAACCGTCGTCCTCCAGAATTGTGGCTAAGGAAGAGTTTAGGTCCTCTTAAAAGTCTGTGTGGATGTCGAGTAACAGCCACAGAAGGGCCTCTAACCAAGAGCCTAAGTAACACATGAGAGCTGCTTTAAGTGTGTGGTGCCAAAACTCGGCCAGTCCATTGCTCTGGGGGCGGTACACAGTCGGTTGGAATTTGTTGACACTACACGGGGCACATAACCTAGTAAAGGGGTGTGACTCGAATTGTCTCCCTTGGTTGGTCATGATACAAGAGAGACAATTGAAGTAGGAGGGCTCTGTAGTGACAAAGGCTGAAACGACTGAATCGTTAGATATGTCTGACAGGGGAACAGCCTCTACCAATCTTCTGGCATGGACGATGACTGATAATATGTACCTAAAACCTTCAAAAGGGGAGACAGAACCCACGAGGTCGAGGTATACATGATGGAACAGTCGTTTCGGTATTTTGAATTGTCCTAGAGGAAGGTGAGCATGACGACCGAACTTCCTACCCAGGCAAGGTAGGTATGTATGTGTCCAAGAGCGACAGTCGTTTTTCACTACAGACCAGACGAAAAGTTCTCTCACGAAGCATGTGTTAGCTTTAATTCGCAGGTGAGCCACGTCATTAATAGCGGGAAAACTTTATGTTGGAGGGAATTATTCTAATTTCAATGCAGTGGTAGAGTCTCGTTGCACAGTTTGAATGTCTGGGTCTTCTGTCTGCATGTACTCTAGTTCCTACAAGTCCAGGCGGGAAGAAATGGCATGCATACGCAGCGTGTAATCGGTGACAACTTATCAGCCCTCCTAATGTAGTGGACGGCTGTGGTGTACTAACTAATGAGGTCCATAGGATAGAAACGTCTGGGGCAAAGATCGTTGGCATGGTTCAGGAACGTATCCGTGAGCGGTCTGTGATCGGTGAAGATCGTTATTTCACCTCCTTCAATGTCCTCACGAAAGTATCGCACGGCCTCATGCACCACAATGAGCTCCCGTTCGAATGCTGACCACTTGCACTGAGAAGGGGAGGAACAAATGGAGAGGTTCGGCCGTATCGTCGATGTGTTGCTGAGTAACGGTGCCGTTTTACAAGCAAGTAGATGAGCGCGTGTAACGGCGTTCGTGAGGACAGAATGTGTGGATCATGTCATCGGACCACTGCACTTTCCGTGCCACAAAAGTGTTCTTGCCCACCAAGGCGTCCATCAACAGGACCTGGAGAAAAGCAGCGCTAAATACACTCCTCGAAATTGAAATAAGAACACCGTGAATTCATTGTCCCAGGAAGGGGAAACTTTATTGACACATTCCTGGGGTCAGATACATCACATGATCACACTGACAGAACCACAGGCACATAGACACAGGCAACAGAGCATGCACAATGTCGGCACTAGTACAGTGCATATCCACCTTTCGCAGCAATGCAGGCTGCTATTCTCCCATGGAGACGATCGTAGAGATGCTGGATGTAGTCCTGTGGAACGGCTTGCCATGCCATTTCCACCTGGCGCCTCAGTTGGACCAGCGATCGTGCTGGACGTGCAGACCGCGTGAGACGACGCTTCATCCAGTCCCAAACATGCTCAATGGGGGACAGATCCGGAGATCTTGCTGGCCAGGGTAGTTGACTTACACCTTCTAGAGCACGTTGGGTGGCACGGGATACATGCGGACGTGCATTGTCCTGTTGGAACAGCAAGTTCCCTTGCCGGTCTAGGAATGGTAGAACGATGGGTTCGATGACGGTTTGGATGTACCGTGCACGCCCCACGTGTTGAGCAATTCGGCGGTACGTCCACCCGGCCTCCCGCATGCCCACTATACGCCCTCGCTCAAAGTCCGTCAACTGCACATACGGTTCACGTCCACGCTGTCGCGGCATGCTACCAGTGTTAATGACTGCGATGGAGCTCCGTATGCCACGGCAAACTGGCTGACACTGACGGCGGCGGTGCACAAATTCTGCGCAGCTAGCGCCATTCGACGACCAACACCGCGGTTCCTGGTGTGTCCGCTGTGCCGTGCGTGTGATCATTGCTTGTACAGCCCTCTCGCAGTGTCCGGAGCAAGTATGGTGGGTCTGACACACCGGTGTCAATGTGTTCTTTTTTCCATTTCCAGGAGTGTATATGGCGCTAGAAAAAATTTACCACTACGAGGAATTTACTACAGATCGCGGTAAGTTTCTGGTAATGGCAGGTCATTGATAAATGCTACACAGTCTAATGTCAGACGGTTTCCCTCAGTGTTCATGGTGTAACTGAGGAAGGTAACACTAGCGTGGCGCAATTGTTATTTGTTGCGGTTAATTTGCACACAGTGATAGGGGAGTGCTTTAAGGACCTGTGCTAAGTGTTGTTCCTGTTCCTTGGCAGAGGTGGAGTAGATGAGAGTGTCGTCGAGGTAGGCATAGCAGAAAGATAGGGAAAACGGTACAGAGTCAATAAACTGATGCCACGTCTGAGTAACGTTATGAGACTGTGTGGTTGAGTTGTTGAGCAAATTCTTGTATGTGAGGAATATGGTAGTTCTACATAATTGTACATGCTTTGAGCTAGGAATAGTCCCCACGTAACCAGAGTGAACTATACTTCTCAAAGACTAGATGAATGGGCAATGATCAATTGCTATCCGCTAGAAACATGATTCCGGCATTTAACAGTTTGTGAAAGGCTACATTCACATGACAAAGTTTCTTAGAGTTTAGGTGCCAGACCATGTGACGGACCGGAGGGCCTTCTGTAAGTGCTAACCTATGGTAAGTACTGTTCGTAATCGCACCAAAGAGAACAGTGGAGGTAATACAAGCATATGAACAAGAGATGGAAGTACCTGACCACGCAAAACATTGATAGTTTGAGTGTCAATGACCTGAGTTATATGAAGCGTGGTTGGGGATGAGGGAGTGGCGGTCACAGAGGCAGAACCCATGTCATGTAGCAGCCAGTAAGTAGTGAGATCGTTGACTGTGTTCTCCACACTATCACAGACAGACCTGCTCCACGCCAGCAATTCCTGCTGTCATCAAGGAATGTAGATTTTATGACGATCTCTTCGAAAATCGAAACCGGTCATCTAAAAAATAAAAATTAACAATTTAAATGCGCTAACGACTGTGTTTATTAAATAAGTTATAATTAACAGATTGCTGTTTCTCCTGGAACGATGGCCGCCCGGGGTTGTCGAGTGATCTTGGGCGCCTTGCCACGGTTCGCGCGGCTGCCCCCGTCGGAGGTTCGAGTCCTCCCTCGGGCATGTGTGTGTGCGTTGTCCTTAGCGTAAGTTAGTTTTCCTTAGATTAAGTAGTGTGTAAGCCTAAGGACCGATGACCTCAGTAGTTTGGTCCCATAGGGCTGTACCAAAAATTTCCAATTTTCCTGGAACGATGTTCCAAAAACCTGCATTTATAGCTCCAGTGTAGGCCGGAGCAAGAGGTCAGCAGCGCTGTGAAAATTGATGTCAGAGCTGTCGGTGGTGCAAAGAACTAGAATTGCACGGAGAAGGCTAGAAGCACTGCAGGAGGGGGAATGGCACTGGCATCTGCCCTAGTGTCTACCAGAATCGTGGAGTCTGAGATACAGCGTTTGCTGCGGAGAGGAGCCACTTTGTTGGACGACTGCATTATGACTGCGAACTGACACACATAAATTGGCCCATGTGTTGGGCTTGGGAAGGCCTCAGATGGAGGGAGAGGGGTGGGGGAGGAATTGCCATACGTCACATGGTACCAGCATAGTAGATATGCTGGACATGGAGTGGGCTGTGATGTAGTCGTTCCGTCCGTCGAGCAGTAGGGGATGGAGTAGCAGGTGCTAGCCACAGTTCACCAGTTGCCAGGGAGTAGCTTGTCGACGTGCAGCAGCTCATACAAGACCTCTACCAGAAGGTCACAGGGGTGATGGGTAGTAAGCAGTAGCGCTGTTACCAACCTACGAGGCAGGCAATGAGCAAGCATAGGGAGGACCTGTTGGTGGCAGATGATACAAAGTAGCTGAAGTTGCAGATCAATGAGAAGTTTGCCGAGCGACATTACATTGTGCACAAGGCATCAGGCATGTCCTCCCAACCAACCTGCGCTTGAAGGTGCCTCCACAACTGTGAACATGTTCTGCTGTGGAGCTGTACCTCGTGGATGATGTATCACTTCTGACAGATGGCGCGACAGGCACTCAACGATGAAAGATTTCGCGATGATGTATTTACGTTGAGTAGGTGGCTTGAGAAGCAAATCACTAGTGAGGTCAATAAGATTGAGGAGACAGCTGATAAGAAAAATAAAACGAGCATCGTCGTTAATATTCCATTAATGTCCACGATGTTGTCCATCAGGGCAAACCATACTTTTGGGCTCTCTTTCTGCAGCTAGGGAAGGCTGGGGAATCTGCCAGCAGGAACGTGCTTCAGGGTAGGGCAGGAGCTGATGAGCACATGGCGAAGAGGTAGGTGGTTGAGGAAGGACGTCTGGTGACGTAGAGCAGTAAACAAGGTAGACAGAGGATGTGAGGCATTTACTGAGGACTATGTAGGGGGGCGGGCAGGCACTGGCTGCTGAGGCAATGAAATAGGAAACACAAGTGCGGTTCAAGACGTAGTGGTGTAAGCATATGATGTTACCGTCATGATGGCGTCGGTCACGTGAGGTTAGTCACTGGAGCACCAATTGATGTGAATGTACATGTGCACACGACTCTGAGAAGCTGGAGTTTTCGCTTCACAGTTGGTGTTCACTGTAGGCGCCCGGAACATAGAGCTGGAGTCACAACGCGATAAGCGATCCACTGTTTTCAGGTCTTGCCGCGAAAACCATAACGCACAACACGAATTTCGCTGAGGAAGGAGACGAATCGGGGGGGAGGTGGGGAGGGGGGTCACTAATGTGGGAACGAGGCACTAAACGTAGTGAATATGATGTAATGCAACCACTTTATGTAACGAAACATATTTTATTACGATACACTGATATCGTAATTCAGTAACGATCACAATGCAGAGAGAAAACAGACTCAGCTAAAGAGCGTATCACTCAGCTTCGAAGCAGCTTAGGCAGCCTCTCGGTAGTCGATCTGCTGTCGATAATCGCCACAGGCCCAGTAAGACTCCCTTGGGGTTGTAACAAAGCTAATGGAACCTTCACATTTCTTATGTTTTTTTTCAGAAATTCTTGTTTTTATTTTTAATGTATTTAATTTATTATTTTGTCTTTCAAATAATTTCGATTATGAGCATTTATATGAAACGTGCACAGTACATACAAACTTGAATATTAACTCATGGTATTGCCAACGTAACGTTAGTACCTATTACAGTCTATTGATTATTTAGAGCCCATAAGTGTGATTAGTTTTCCTAAAAACCGTGCTATTTACAAACACCTGTAATTTTAGATTTCTTTGTCATTGTTCAGATGTAAAGATATACCTGATTATCGTCTCCCTGATAAAGTAGAGGAGAAATATATGAAATACATATAAATAATTGTAGCAATTACACATATAGTGCTGGAAATATGTTAGCAAGATTTACATTCGTTTAGTTTCAGAGTAATTAGCACCCTTAGTTAAAATACTGAAATAGAAACCCTTATTTAGGCAAACTAGCAAGCGTAATTCGAGATTACTGTTGTATCTAAAAGTCCTCATTTGAACAAATCACGTTCTAGCATTAATTTACTCAGAAACGTAAATCTTTATTTCTAATTTGTAAAATGCCAGTAAACAACAATAGCTGAATGTAATTATAATTATTGCAAAATTATAAAACAGACAGGGTGGAAACCATTTTAGTCAGACTGCAAAGAGTTGTGAAATGTATGAAATCTATGTGCGCTGGTACGAGAAAATGTACTGCAGACAATGTAGTAGAAGATACCAGTCAGAAAATGTACCGGACTATATATCTAGATTTCGTGTCTGGGAATTTATTCAATTATTCAGTGATTGTTTTTACTGATTGTCCGTGAACTGGTAATTAGTTTCATTAACTGCGTTAACTTTCAATAATGGTTAACATCTACTGTGACTACAGGATTAAACTGTGAAATGTGTTACTTCCTAATTATACTTACTTTGCACAGTGTGCTTGTTTTGATATGATTGTCTACTTGAAAGTTCAGTATAATAAGTGACTGTGCTAATGATTTACTTGCCACACGTTAATTGTTGCGAATCATTACGTATATGTTAGGTTACTGCACTCGAACAATCACGTTCTAGGACATCAACCGAGTGTATTATGTGGCTAACCGGTCATCTTTGCATAATTTTAGTAAGTGAGACTAGATGTGGCCGTAAACCGTGAGTTCTTCAACTTCAAAGTGCAGTTAAAGTGTAAAACTGTAATCTATCATTGTACTAACAATTTAATGAAGGAATAATTCTGCTAAGAGAAAAGGTGTGTCATTTTTAGCCACCAAGTAGCCCAAATGACAAGCTGGCAACATTTTTGAAATAATGAATTAATTTTGAAACTAATTATTTTATACTGACTTCTTTATGGATATGCTACTCTACAAACGTCAGTCTAATGGAAAATTGCATTTATGTAATTTTAATTGGTGTACATGAGCTGTGAGAAACAATTAACGTTTTAGAATGTCATTCTGGGCCTCTTTTCCCTACACATCTGTTAGAAGAGTTGCAAGTTCATTCTCATACTCTAGGTATCCCTTCCGTCTCAAAGGCCTTTCGTCTGTTGAGCCATTTCAATTGTTTTTCTATACCATACTCACTTATTTTGGTACGTCATTTTGAAGTTCATGCAACAATTTCCACAGAGTGATTTTCCTCATTGATACCTGTTTTGGAAAGACATGGTCCTTAATTTCTCCTTCTCTCAGTCCTCCTCCATTTTGGTGTCAATTATTTTCAACACTGTGGGCAGATAATCATTCACATCTTGGAACTATCATTTTTGTAGACCAGTTTTTCTGTTATTTCTGTTGAATTCGCGCACGTATTGACAGTTTAAACAACAGCAGACATTATATCATGTTTCACGTGTTTATTGCTTTTTCTTATGGAATGGAGCCTTCTATTGGTTGAGGCATAAGTACAGATGGTGTAAATGTTGACTGTCTCAAGCTCAGGGAAGGAATTGACTATGGCTCTGTGGTAAAAGCACCTGGACATTTTATTGAAACGGTACGGAAAATTGCTTCTGGCCCGTTGCACTTTACCGTGTAAATAATTACTCCCAAATACAAATGTAGTTCCTTCATCACATTGCCTCTTCACTGGGTCCAGGTACACCAGTCATCTCATACAATAGTTAAGCAAAGGACATGCTTTAACAGCCATTGTAACGTGTGGCACTTAAATGTAATTCATTCATTGTGATCTGTAGATTTCCGTGGACTAAACGAATCATAAACCTTATTTTTGGTGACCAAGACTGTAAGAAGGCACAGATTTCTACAAAAAGGAAACCTCAACTTTAGGGCAAAAAATAACATTTAGTTTGTACTGGAGAAGGTGAATGGAAGACAGTTTTGTTTGAAGGATGCTGGAAAAATTCAGTGCATCAACTGTAAGTGAAACCACATAAAATTTTGCTACGTCTGTCATAGATCACATAGGATTAATGAAAATGAAATAAGAGAGATAGACAGATTAAAACATATTGAAAGGCACACCGTATAGATAGTTATTCCCCCCCCCCCACTCCATAAATGATTGGAATGGAACAGGAAATCAATCTTATTGGTATTAAGTATCCTCTTCAATGTGCTGTACTAAATATCCTCTTCAGTGCACTACACAATTACTCTACCTTGCAGAGTATTTACTTAGTTATAATTTCTGGCTGATCTTGTGATCAAAAATGGAATCTTCATAATCAAAAATCGGTGGAATAGATATGTAGTTGTTTTGTATTAACGCTCAATAAAACAAGAAACTGAAGAAGGACAGCATTACTGAATGGTCTTTTCCAAAAATGAAAACTGCCATATCAATAGATCTCCATTGGCGTACTGCACATCAAATTAAGTACAAAAAGTAATAACACACAGTTGTGTCTTAACATTTGTGTAAGCATATTAGGGGTCGAGAAGGAGACCTATGGGACATTGTTCACAACCTTATCCATATAGATCTGGAGGAAATTGAAAGTAGACACAAACTTGTATGGAAATTAAGTAATGGTACACTGTAAATTATGCTAAATAACAGGCGAACCTCTTTAAATCAAAAAAGCTTAAAGAATAGCTTAGAATGGTTGAGTTCACAAACAACTTTTTTTGCCACGGTATTTATAATGCAGGATTACATTGTGAAGTTATAGAAATAACAGCAGGCGAAGGTGACACTGAGACAAAGTGCATAATTAACTCTAGAACACAAAAGAGGAGAAAACGTTACATAGCTACTAAACCATCGTAAACTTTCTACTCAATATTTTATTCAAAGCAAGACATAATTTATAGGTTGTGCAATGATTAATTGCCATCAATAGATCTCCATTGGCGTACTACACATCAAATTAAGTACAAAAAGTCCTGTTTTATATGCTACTGCAATCGCAAATTTTACGAGGGTTCAGTTATCTAGGGTTAAAAATGGTTGACAGAAATTTGAAGAAGTTGTCATGCTCGACATATAACTGCTCTGTCTAACTCAGACATGTCGACAGCAGAATGGATTTTCACTCTGCTGTAGAATGTGCATTGATTTGAAACTTCCTGTGTGGCGGACTGAGATTCCAACCTGGGACGCTTGCCCGTCACCAGAAAGTGCTGTAACGGCTGAGCTACCCAAGCACGACGCAGACCTGCCCTCACAGCTTTATTTCCGTCAGTACCTCATCTCCTACCTTCTGGGAAAAATTCCATATCATGCTTACAGAGCTCAGTCGGTAGCCCACTTACCAGCAAAAGGCAAAGTTTCCATGTTCGTGTCCCAGTCTCGCAAACAGTTTTAATCTGCCAGGACGTTACATATCACTACCAGATTTATTTCCCTAAAATTGTTCTTAAATGTACGAACGTCTGTAAGAAAAATATGGCCATACTATGTTCACATGTTAAGCCTTGGTTACTTGGTGACCATTTTGCAAACTCTTATGCAAAACAGTAACTAAAAATGCCTGCCTGCAAGTATTTTTGGACATTGCCCAAGACGCATTGACCAGCAACAACGAGGAACTCTATCTAATGGCTTCCGCAAGTCACGGAACACGGCATCTATCTGGGCGCTTGTGTCTACCGCTTTCTTGGTCCCGTGGACGAACAGAGCGAGCTGGGTTTCATACGATAGCTGTTTTCAGAAACCATGCTGATTCCTACAGAAGCGATGTTTGGCCTCCAGAAATGTCATAATACGCAAGCATAAAGCAATTGACCGAAGTCAGAGATACTATATGCATTTTGTGCGTCTATTCGATGACCCTTAGTGAAAACGGGAAAGAACTTTGCTTTTTACCAATCATCAGGATCACTTCGCTTCTACAGAGACCTGTGGTACGCTGCTGCTAGGAAAGCGCCAAGTTCATTCGCATACTGTACGCGGAATCTTATTGATGTCCCTTCAAGTCCAGTGCCCGTCCTCAACTGAGCGATTTCAGTTGCTTTTCTGTCCCATGGTCAGATCTCTCTATGTCAGCCATTTTGTGGATCGTGCGACGATTTAAAGGAGGCATTACAGTCCCACCTTCCTCTGCGAAACAGCTTTGGAAAATGGCAGTATATCGGCCTTTTCTGTATCGTTCACCATTTCATTGCGATTATGGTCACAGAGTCTCTAGAGAGATGACTTCGATCCGTTTACTGATTTAATGAGAGAGCAGAACTTATGATTTTCTGTTAAGTCGGTATACAGAGATTTACTTTTGAACTGGTTGAACCCTTCACGCATGGCTCTCCTTGCTCTAATTCTTTTTAAAAAAATTTTCTGTGGGGCTTTAGTTATGTTTGAAATTGCAGTGAAGCTCTCTTTGCCTTCCTTGCAGTTCTCTAACATGGCTATCAAACCATAGCGGGACTTTTCCATCCCTCATGACTATTCTGGGCACATTTCTGCGTATTTTACAATGCTCTTCAATTTTGAGCAGTGTTAATATTGTTAGCGCTGGAGATAAAATTTTCGTGCAGACCCCTCAGGTAATCTGAAATCTGTTTCTCGACTCTCTTGCTAAACAGAAAGATCTTCTTGCCTTTCTTTGTATTCCTATTTACACTGAGGTGAGAGAAGTCTTGGGATACCTCCCAAGGTCGTGTCGGACCTCCTTCTGCCTGCTGCAGTGCAGCGACTCGACGTGACATGTTCTCAACAAGTTGTTGGAGGTCCCCTCCAGAAATATTGAGCCATGCTGGCTCTACAGTCGTTCATAACTGCGGAAGTGTTGCCAGTGCAGGATTGTCTGCACGAACTGGCTTCTCGGTTATGTCCCATAAATGTTCAAAAAATGGTTCAAATGGCTCTGAGCACTATGGGACTCAACTGCTGAGGTCATTAGTCCCCTAGAACTTAGAACTAGTTAAACCTAACTAACCTAAGGACATCACAAACATCCATGCCCGAGGCAGGATTCGAACCTGCGACCGTAGCGGTCTTGCGGTTCCAGACTGCAGCGCCTTTAACCTCACGGCCACTTCGGCCGGCTCATAAATGTTCAATGGGATTCATATCGGGGGATCTGGATTGCCAAATCATTCGCTCGAAATATCCAGAATGTTCTTCAAACCACTCGCGAACAAATACGGCCCGATGACATAGCGCATTGTCATCTGTAAAAATTCCATCGTTGTTTGGGAACTTAAAGTCCATGAAAGGCTGCAAATTGCCTCCAAGTAGCCTAACATAACCATTTCCAGGCAATGATCGGTTCATCTGGACCAGAGGATCCAGTCCATTCCATGTAAACACAGCCCACACCATTATGAGCCCACCACCAACTTACACAATGCCTTGTTGGCAACTTGGGTCCATGGCCACGTGGGGTCTGTGCCACACTCGAACCCTACCATCAGCTCTTACCGACGGAAATTGGGACTCATCTGACCAGCCAGCGGTTTTTCAATCGTCTATGGTCCAAACGCTATGGTCACAAGACCAAGAGAGGCGCTGCAGGCGATGTCGTGCTGTTAGCAAAGGCACTCGCATCGGTCGCCTGCTTTCATAGCCCATTAGCGCCAAATTTCGCCGCACTGTCCAAACGGATACGTTCGTCGTACGTCCCACACTGATTTCTGCGGCTATTTCACGCAGTGTTGCTTATCTGTTAGCACTGATAACTCTTTGCAAAACCCACTGCTCTCGGTTGTTAAGTGAAGGCCGTCGGCCACTGCGTTATCCGTGGTGAGAGGTAATGCCTGAAATTTGGTATTCTCGGCACACTCTTGACACTGCGGATCTCGGAATACTGAATTCCCTAACGATTTCCGATATGGAAGGTGCCATGCGTCTAGCTCCAACTACCATTCCACGTTCAAAGACAATTGATTCCCCTCGTTTGGCGATAATCAAGTCGGAAACTTTTCCACATGAATCACCTGAGTACAAGCGACATCTGCTCCAATGCACTGCCCTGTTATACCTTGCCTACACAATACTACTGCCATCTGTGTATGTGCATATCGCTGTCCCATGATTTTTGTCATCTCAGTCCACACGTGTATTCAGTGATGCTGTAATGACCTTTTGACCACAGAGTACCTGTCCTACACTAACTGAGTTGAAAAGTTGGGATCTGTCACCAGTACGTCTAATATCTTATTTTCACGAGTCTGTACTCCGATTAACTGCTCAAGTAATTTTTGGATAAAGTACTTGGAACAATTTCACATGATTGTCTGTCCCTGATACCTATCTTAATTCACGATGTCTTTGCTTCAACGCGAGAACACGAATGAGGCGTCTTCTACAGAGCCCTGTGTTCGACAGTGAGCTCTGAACGGCGTGATCCAAAGCCTGTGCCACCACCGTCGTATGATCGCTGCCTATCCTTCTTTAGAGGGTGGTCAAGCCTCCGACCTCCACGCCCTGCGATGAGGAGTGGATGTCGAAAACCTTGTTACCCACCCTGGTTTCACCGTATTTGAATTACTTTACATAGATGCTCACGGCAGCAGGAAGCGAACAGGGGACTAGCTTCACCATTTTCTAAACGCTCATTCGCAGGCACTGGGCCATAACAACCTACCGCTTGTCAAACTTGTGTGTATCTGCGGATTTCCCTATTTTCGGACTGCTGTGCTTACACACTTTGCTTTCAGTGTCACGTGTCCGCACACCAACAGAAAGAGTACAGGCTCGTGAAGGGCAGTGCTCAAAATGTTTTGGTTTATCGATGATAAGCGTACTTTTCCGTATGTTTTGTTCAAAAGAATCTGCTCGCAGTGAATTAGCGTATACACTGTCCAGTCGTATTAATGTAACCACCTGTCAGAAGTCTGAACAATCAACTTTTGCAGTGCGGACGTGCAGAAAGAGGGCCAGTGAGGTTCTGGAAGGTACCGACAGTGATGTGGAACCATTCCAACTCCAGCATCTTGGCCAGACGTGTTAGGTTTCTCGGTTGAGGATCCACGGTGCGAACAGCCCGATCGAGGTGGCCCAACAGATTCTCCACTGGGTTTAAATCCGGCGAGTTTGGTGGCCAGAGGAGTATTACAAACTCATCTTGGTGTTCTTATAACCACGCACACACACTGCGAGCTGTGTGATACATTGCATTGTCCTGATGGATGCCAACGTGCGGAGGAAAAACAAACTGCATGCAGGTGTGGACATTGTTCCAAAGGTCAGAGGTATACTTTTGTTGGTCCATTGTTCCACCGAGAATGACCAGATCACCCAGGGAATGCCACGAAAACATTACCCAGAAGGCTGGCCGTTGTGGCCGAGCTGTTCTAGGCGCTTCGGTACGGAACCGTGCTACTGCTACGGTCTCAGGTTCAAATCCTGCCTCGGGCATGGATGTGTGTGATGTCCTTAGGTTAGTTAGGTTTAAGTAGTTCTAAGTTCTAGGGGACTGATGACCTCAGATGTCAAGTCCTATAGTGCTCAGAGCCATTTAAGCCATTCCCCGGAACGTAACACTCCCTCCTCCGTCCTGGACCTTTCCAGTAATTTTTGCAGGTTGTACGCTTTCAGACATTTCAAGTCCCATGGAGCACAAACCGTCATTCATCTGAAAAGGCCACCTGTCGCAGTTCACTTCAGCAGACGTCCGGTTCCGGTATTGGTGTACAAATTTCAGCTTTTGGCGCCGATGAGCAGCAGTGTGATCCATACGTAACAACTTTCAGTGAAAGGTCACTTAGCAGACGCAGTTGGTAGCCCCTTGGTTCATTTGGGAGGTCAAATACTCAACAGCTTCACGACTATTCGCCTGAACACTTGGCATTACCTACATAAAACCATGGAATATTTATTATATTTGGAACTTGACTTGTTGCCATTCTATCCAATTTCACATCCATCTCTTGAATATTTGTTCATACTCTTCTACCTCTGCTTTAACACTTCTAGCAATCGCATTTGTACGTTCGACAACTCTCCCGGCTAAATTGTTGAAAACATTGTCAGCTACGCCCTCAATCTTCTTCTGCCACTGTAAGCACTCTTCCATACTGCCCCACAATTCATTCTGCAGTTTTTCTACTCTCGTATCTACTGAACCACACATCGATTTCACTTTGCTCTGTATGGCACCCATTTCATCTGAAAATTTTCCCATTCCGTTTGTACACCAGTTGCTTTTCTCTCTACCGTGTTCTCCACCCCCAGTATACGTTTTTCTTGCTCGTCTTTTAATTCAGACTGTCCCTTTCCTAATATCGCCTTGACATCTTTAATGCAAGCGTTCATACCCATTTTTACATTTTAAATGCTAGTGTTCATGTTATTCGCTTCCGTTTTTACGTTTGAAAGATTAAAGTTCAAATCCATGAATACTTGCTTCAACCATTACATAGTGTCTTCCCCAATTACGCTTCCCATATCAGATTTGGTCTTCCTTGAGCACTTTCAGAGCCCTGATGATCGTTAAAGTATCTAGTACCACTACATGTTGCTTAAGCTAAACCATAATGTAGTTCTTCCGACACCTCAAAAGTAACGGCTTCCTCATTCATGTAACACGAAGTACCCTTTCCACACCATCCATTGCCTGCCAGTTCGCCTCTAGACACCCCACCAGCACTGCTCAGTGCCAGTAAGATGCGTAACAGCATATAGGTCCATGTCAGTAATCTACAGTCTGTCTCCCTTCCAACTTACAGTCTTTCTTACGTCTAATAGTTAATAAAACGGAATTATTAATAAAATGGACAGTCAGACTTTGCCTTGTACTATTAGGACAGAAGTATTTACGGTATACAAAAGTACAGTTCTTTCTTTTTCAAACTGTCCCACATTACATTCAGTAATTTCGTGTAAATAATTAATAATGTACTTTCACACAGTGTGGTAGTAAAGAAATAATTTACAACTAGAATGCATGCATGATTGATTATGAAAGTATCATGCTGCATTCACTGATTGTATTCATGTGGAGGAACTGATGATCAGACCTGGTAGCAGCAAACCTATGGTATAACAGACTCTGGCTGTTTAGTGTTCATGACCGATAGCTAAAGCACAATCCTATGGTCTGATATACTGCCTGTAAAGACTGTGCATAGTGCTTACTCATGATTAAACTTTATATAATTCTCAATTGATTTGTTTGCATCTGAAAGTTAACTTCTGTATCATTAGATATAACACAGGTATAAGTATTTCAAGAGACACTTTATGACTGCTTAGTGATTGGGATGTAGTCAGATTAGTTCTACAATGAGTGGTTGAATTACTATTGAGCTTTTAATATTTGGAAATCCGTTCACTTTTAAAAGTAATAGAAGTCTCAGTTTTTATGGCTGGAAAAACATTCTGTCAGTCGCTGTCCCCTTGATGAGCATAGACTTGCCGGCCTTGTAACTACTCTGACCAGTTCTTTGTGTCATCTCGCTAACCACCATTGGGTTAGAAATTCCCCAGTGCCGCTGAAGCTGGAGGCCGGACCGTCGCCGTTGTGGTTGAACAATACTTGCGCGCCCTCAAAATTTTAAGATCATAGCTTAGCTGGTTGGACCTTCTCCAGCATATGCTACAAACATGCAATATTGACATACCGTGTATGAAGGAGCAGAATCCATACATACTATGAAATAGATGGATGTATGAATGTGTGTGTGTGTGTGTGTGTGTGTGTGTGTGTGTGTGTACCACATCTACTCCTACACTACTGGACCAGTTTCAACAAATCTTGTTACGCATATCCCTTACTGTCAGTTAAGGATTACTGTCGGGGTAAGAACCACCTGTCTATCATACTTCAGAAGGTATGATGTCGTAAACAATTAGATGCGTGAAAAAATGGTGCATCGTGCATGACGCTTAAATTTATTACTTCTTTGCTACTAACTCTATTCACAACTCATTTTGCAGACAGTAATCACTTTTACCACTGAACGTACCTACAAAATTATATCGTTGTATTTCACACAGATCAAGAAATATGAAATCATAAACACCGAGATGCGTGAAAAACTGTCGCATCATGTACGACTTTTAAATTTAGTACTTCTTTGCTACTGACTCTATTCGCAACAAATTTCGCAAGCACTATTCAAATAAGCCGCTGAATGTACCTACAGAAATACGTCATTGTACGACGCGTAGTTCAAGAGATATGACGTCATAAATGCTGAGATGCGTGAAAAAATGCCGCATCGTGCATAAGGTTTTAATACATTTATCCTTTACTACACAGATACATTCCTAAGGTCGAGTCAAGGAAAACCCAGATACCTGCCAGCGCTTTTGACAGCTTTCTGCTGCGAAGCGCAAGCTGCCGTATGAAAACAATAGCCGTGTAAAAGACCTACAGGGATGTCTACAAAATCGTGGTGTAGACACGCGAAGCAGCTGTAGTCACACATTTGCACATTACGCATATTTCTTTGTACGACTGTTTCCTAATTTCAAAGATATTTTCATGAACACGTGGAAATGAAATTTTTTCGATATTACACTATAAATACAGTTCCTTTTTTCGTTTCCGTTTCTGATAGAAAATTGGCAAATTGAATACCCGGACAGTGCCAGATTTGTCAGCTACTTACAATATATTTACAAGCTATAGTCTAACATACGCTACAGTGTAAGTGGTGAGAAGCATAATAAGGCAATTAATGCGTCGACAGTAGTAGTTAAATTTGTCCTTACCCATGATTGCGCTCATAAATTTCCCTCTTTCGTTGGTTGGTATCCATCTCGAGATCATGTAGGTAAGGGATGGCCAGCAGAAACCCTGACAACACAAAAGTGCTTATGCATTGTTTTACATCAAAAATTTCCTTACGCAATAATGCTTTAATGAGCCAGTAACCAGCTACGAAGGTCATTTTAAAAATAAAGAACATTCTTACATGACGATCCGCACAATTTCCCCCGCTGCCTTTTCTTACATATTCCTCTTAATTGTTGAACAGGAACGGTAGTTTACTGATAGTTTCTGCGATTTCAAAATTTGTGACAAAAATTAACGATCGTCCCAAGTGTGAGGCTCGTAGTGTAACACAGATAGGCGATTATTATGGAAATGTGATACATTAAGGCCCGATTCGAAAATAGTGCATCATGTTTAATGGCGGCCGAACGAATATTCATGATGAAGAACGATCAGGCCGACCTTCAATAGTGACTCACGAACTCAAGGAATGAAGGGGAAAAGTCAACAGCATAGTCGTTTAATCAGAAGGAAGGTCAGCGTTGGCCGTAATATTGATGGTTTGACAGCAAAATCGATTTTCAGTCACATAGTGATCATCTTCAGTGCTGTGATGTACAAGTTAAACTTTAGGCACTGGTATCAAGTTATTATCAGTAACCAAAGCTAAGAAACGATCACAATAAATCAGTTATCACAATAACAGTTATTGTGATCGTTTATTAGCTTTGGTTACTGATAATAACTTGATACCAGTGCCTAAGAGCTTAACTTGTACACCACAGCACTGAAGACGATCGCTATGTGATTTAAAATTGATTTTGCTATCAATAAGCCATCAATGTTACGGCCGACGCTGAACTTCCTTCTAATTTCACGTATATGGTCGTTGTGTACACAGCACTCCATGGAGTCGCCAATCAATAGTCGTTTAAACTGAATGAAGAGACTAAATTAAAATTATAAATAGCAAGCCATGTAAGCTTCGTGGTCTTTTCCCTAGAAATACTAAGACCAAAAGATCGTTTAGCTGCGATTATTATTATAATTTGCTCAAACAGGTCAGAAAATCGAACGACTTAGTTTACGCTATTCCCCTATACATGAAATGCGGTATACTTGTAGCGCGCTGGTTATTAAGAATGAAGAAAATTCATGGTGTGGTCTACGACCTAGTGATTGACAAGGTCCAAGTGAGAAAATAAAAGCACCTGTAAGTTGTGCTATACATTTAAATGCTCGTATTACATCAACAAATGCAAAACGAGGATAATGGAATGTAGTCGAATTAAGTCGGGTGATGCTGAGGGAATTAGATTAGGAAATGAGACACTTAAAGTAATAAAGGAGTTTTGCTATTTGGGGAGCAAAACAACTGATAATGGTTTGGACAAGAAGAGAATAGAAGCTTTTGAAATGTGGTGCTACAGAAGAATGCTGAAGATTAGATGGGTAGATCACATAACTAATGAGGAAGTATTGAATAGGATTGGGGAGAAGAGAAGTTTGTGGCACAACTTGACTAGAAGAAGGAATCGGTTGGTAGGAGATGTTCTGAGGCATCAAGGGATCACCAATTTAGTATTGGAAGGCAGCGTGGAGGGTAAAAATCGTAGAGGGAGACCAAGAGATGAATACACTAAGCAGATTCAGAAGGATGTAGGTTGCGGTAGGTACTGGGAGATGAAGAAGCTTGCACAGGATAGAGTAGCATGGAGAGCTACATCAAACCAGTCTCAGGACTGAAGACCATAACAACAACAACAACATTACTTACAGCATCTGGAAACATGGAAAAATCATTAATACGCCCTTCAATGAAGAGCATGACCAAATGAAAGTATCATTTCTAGCATGATGGCTGTAACAAAGACGCTAGCTCTACCTCAAATTGCTTTCCACGGCCATCGTGAATCTGAAGTAGGGGAACAGAGGCAATTTCTTAAATATAACAGACTTCCTAATGACATATGATCCTCTTCTGAGAGCACATCTTTCAAGTAGAAAAAAAAGAGAAAATCTAGCTAAAACGAAGTATTGAGACTGAAATTCAAAACGAGATGATACAACTGTCTAACGATTGTGTGTTAGAACACATCACTGATCACCAGTTAAATTAAGCAGCAGCCATAACTTTCACTTACTGTAAACACAGCTCTCAGTGTTGTTGTAATACATTTGCACTTAAATTTACGCAAACCAGAGAGAAAGAAGTATGAAATAAAGAATTATTTTTAAGATCCCATTATGTAAGAGGTAATGATGCTGATAGTTTTGGAAAATAAATAATAATTGATTTAGAAAATATGAACATCCAAATGGATAGATGCAGACGTCAAGGATATGATGGTGCTTCATCTATGAGTGGCAAACACTCTGGTTTGCAGTCAAGAATTACAGCACAGACCCCTAATCGTGACTTCATACATTGCTCGTCACATAATTTAAATTTGGTACTAATGATTCTTTCCTGACTATAGTGGAAATGTAACTATTTTTTGAGAAAAAACAATGCTCTTTTCATAGTGCTTCTGTTGTTAGATGGTAACAAATAAAGGTATCTATTGCCGCTGAGAGATGTGTTATAACGATTCAACTGGATGGTCAACCACACTCGACACGTTCTTATCAAACAGAATTTAATACAAATTTTGTAGTCCCTATCCAACACCATTTTGAAGACTGAGAGGAAAGCAGAGAGGGAGGAAACTTCTAATTTGAAAAAAAAGGTGCAAGCTTTGCATATTTCAAAATAAGATTTTGGAAAACGTTAACATAGGTTCCAAGCTACTGCCGTCCCATGCTGTGCAGACAATGCTTCTCAACATCTTCAAACTGCAAGAAACTGTCTAGGCATCTTAAGAAACAATTTTGAAATTTTAGTAGAAGAACCGAAAGTACTAGCGAAAGTTTCGAGCACTGAGCTTAATTTGAACTCAAAACACACATGTAAAGTGAAGACACCAGAATTCTGGATACATTAAAGTAAAAGTTATCAATTCATTTGTAGATATTTTAATTCAATAGTTAAATAAATGTTTTACCTGTCAACACAATGTTAATTATTATTTTTCTTTCTTACATCCTGTTCATATTTTTAGTTGATACTCAGGAAATATATTCAGGAAAGAGCAGAATTGATTAGAAAGAACAAGTCAGATTTTACCACATAAACTTACTGTCCTAAAAACACTTATGCTGAAAGAATATGGAAAGAAAGGACATATGTGTCATCATTTTTGTTTGTTGACAATACTTTTCTTGCAAGTAGTCTCCCTGATGCGTGTGCAGCTCTTAACCCTGTCAATTACTTCTACTAGAGTAGAAAGATAATTTTCTAAATTGAAAGTAATCAAAAACATTTATGAAAAACTTAGTGTCTGAGCCTAGATTAAGTGCTTTAGGAAGTCTAAGCAATGAAAGTGAAACATGTCATTCTCTTAATATGGAAGGCACTATCAAAAGGTTTTTGGATACTAAAAATAGGAGAACTGGAACGATGTGTTTGCTTCACAAAACTAAAGGCGTTGCATCAATAGTTGAGTTTATTTCATTTTTAATTTGAATTGTGGTGCGTGAATGCCTATTTTAACATTTGTTAGTAAACATGGTCCTCAAAATTTATTTGCCAGCCACCCCCCTCCCCCCCCCCCCCAAAAAAAAAACAAAGTTACGCCACTGAGTGCATAGAATGCATAGGAGACCTTGTGAAGCACTATGACAAATGTTTAAATTTCAACAGTGACTTCACAGAAAAATAGCTAAGATATCAAAAAACTGGTAAAATTAGTTTTCTTTCATTGTCTAGAATAGAACTGTTTGCAGAAACCGACTTCATTACTTTTAGAATGACAGTCTTATATTCTACTTTTATGAAAAAAACTTAAAATAATATTTCTTCTAAAACTTATGTTGATATTATGTACAAATGTCGTTCACTTGGCATGTATGTATAATTAGCTGTTCATATTTAATTAGCCATATCAAACAAGACTACATATAGAGGATGTACTCACCCCACAAATTCCTTGGAAAATCCTGAGGGCTACCAGGACCCTGTAGTCAAGTGATGCAAAAAGTGGTATTAGCAGTGTTGTAACGGAAATCATAAGATTACTGATGCCAAACACTTTCTTTGTGCCATAATGCCGCCCCATCATTCCTCCAGGTAACTGCGCTGCCCAGTAGAACCAGAAAAATGCTCCCAGGACAACGTTTTGCTCATGTTCGTCCCAGTCAAATCTGAGCTGAAAAACGTGAATGAAATTGGTTCAAGCAAACTTTTCAAAGTAACAACATAATAAACTGCTCAAAAGACGTCTTGCAGCACCCTCGTGAATTGCATTGTGTGTGTGTGTGTGTGTGTGTGTGTGTGTGTGTGTTTGTGTGTGTGTGTGTTTATCGTTAATCACTTTTCAAACGCTCTTGAGCCGTATTTTGCCGTATTTTTAGCTCGGCGCGGTTGACAGTACAGTCGGAATGCGTATGCGATATTTCGACTTCTGAAATAGAGTAATCAGCTGCAACAATTGACAGTTTTATTCAATAATCGATTTTTAGCATTCTTCTGTCAGAATTTCAGATTATTTCATCGGCGAAGTTACACGTTTCTCTTTGCCATCTGGAAAATGACATTCTCGATAGAAAAAGATTTGAAATTGTGGAAACGTATATGAAAACAGGTTCAATTAAGGAAACTCGCGAAATTTTCAGTGCCATGTATCCGGATAGAGGACTAGCAATAAAGAGATCAATACAGAGTTTGTATAAAAACTGGCACACCTACGGATCTGCGCAGAATGTTAAACGGCAAAGAATTCTTTCAGTCCGCACGCCAGAAGCGATTTCATACATTCGCCAAAGAATCATTTAGAGCCCAAAGAAGTCTACACGTAAACTGGCCTAACAGGCGCATGTAAGTAGGAGGAGTGCCAGCGGATATTGAAAAGTCTTTATTCGAACTCACATCATGTGACGGATGTGCAGTAGTTATGGGAGGATGACAGTCACAAATGTGTAGCTCACTGCACGTGGCTTCTGAATAACATCAACCATGGTTTTTTAGACCCTCACGAGTGATTAATTATGTTTCAACTTTCATGTGAAATCACAGAACAAAAGGTACTGGGCAAAGGAGAACCCTAACATTTTGTTCCAGCAACCACTCCACGTTGAAGAAATCCTCTTTTGGCGCGGTGTAACAGGAACGCGCATCATTGGACCGAAATTTTTTGATGCTGCCCTCAACACAGTTGCACATGTGGAAATATTTGATACATTTTGTGCTCAATTCACTGAATACGAAAGACAATACTGCTTCTCCTGCAAGATGGAGCAACATGCCACACGTCTAAGGTATCCCTGGAACGAGTCCACGCTGTCTTCACTGAGGAACGAACCGTCAGCAAACATTTATGGCCACCATGTTCGTCGGATGTAACAACAAGTGATTTTTTCCTGTGCGGACACTTGGAAAGCAAGGTCTATGAAAGGAATCCACACACAGTACAGGAGCTGAAAGGCAACATGAACCGTGCAGTGGCCGCCATCAATATCCGAACTTTACGCCAGGTATACCTGTTTATGCTTAGACCTGCACATTCTGCTACTGATATTGCAAAGCGTCACTTTCTGCATCTTCTATAAATGTATTTTTCACTGTATTTTCCATTGTAAATAAACGTAAGTCCATTTCAGCTCTTGGTTTCTGTAATTTCACGCATTTCATTTGTACTTACTAGTCTATTTTTATCTGCGCCACCCTGTGTCATTCTCGTCAAAGTAAACCAGTTGCATTGGCTTAAACTGGTCAACGAAGGCGAGAGGGAAGCGATGAGCGATGGAAACGATGATAAGCCTACAAATGATCGCTCTGAAAGTTCACGAGTGAGAAATTCTGCATACACTGATCAACTGAGTGTATTTTCAGCAGAAGAAGTTAACGAATGGATCGGCAGTAACAGAAATTCGGCTATCGAAGAAGAGCTGACTTACAACGTGATATTACGAAATGTTTTCAACCCACAGGATGCACCAGAAACTGACACTGACGAGGAACTCCCATCTCTTGGACTGAGGCTTCAGAAGCCTCAAACACTTTTGTGAAATTCTCTGAGAGCAGCCAACAATACAACATTTCTGAAGTTATGAATCTACACATCATGCAAAGTAATTTTTGTAAAAAAAAAAAAGAGCTCAAGCCACAAAACAAGATTATATTTCTGCAATACCCCAGAAGGCTCAAAACAAAATTTCAATCAAACTATAGGTGGTATACAGCAGACCAACATTTTCCACACCCTCGCCAGTGTCAGATGTCTGTGCTATTCCTAGAGACAGTGATTCCAATTAAACTGCACCAAATTCTTGGTAATATATTTTATTAATTAGCTTGTTCTTGATCTTTTAAATCAGTTATGTTTATTTTATTTCATAACTTGTATACAAAAATCTATGTATGTGTATTGTAATTTTCTTGAACTTTGAACCTTAAATTGATTTAATACAGCGATACAGTACTTGACTTTCAATTGCGGTTTGCTTATACTGAAAAGCAATACCCGCATACTTTCAATTTTTAATACCGTAATCTCTTCTGTTGCCAACGGCCTTGCCACAGTGGTAACACCGGCTCCCGTCAGATCACAGAAGTTAAGCGCTGTCGGGCTGGGCTAGCACTTGGATGGGTGACCATTCGGTCTGCCGAGCGCTGTTGGCAATCGAGGAGCACTCAGCCCTTCTGAGGCAAACTGAGAAGCTACTTGATTGAGCAGTAGCGGCTCCGGTCTCGGAAACTGACATACTGCCGGGAGAGCGGTGTGCTGACCACATGACCCTCCATATCCGCATCCAGTGACGCTTGTGGGCTGAGGATAACACGGCGGCCGTTCGGTACCTTTGGGCGTTCATGGCCTGTGCGGGAGGAGAGAGAGAGAGAATCTCTTCTGTTGTGCTAACAATTATTTGTTTTGTATGTCAAAACTATTAGCTTCGCTTATACCCCCATTTTGTAAAACCGTTTTTTTAAAAAACTTAATAATCTGGCAAATTTGATAAAGGCTTTGATAGATCCCTAAGCATGCTCAACTATCAAATTCCTTCTATAAACAGCACTCTCAATATTGTTCAGTACAGTGCTCCATGTCACCAGTTGTAAGCGTGACTATGCGACTTGAGCAAACTGTTCAGTATGTCAGTGTCCCTTGTAGGTTCATTTCAGGCTTACTGCATGCGTACACCGAAGGAAGTTGTTAGACTGGCATCAACTGTAGCGCTGTCGTTCAAATTCCCACCCGGTGTCTCGGAACAAAAAACATCGTACATCAACCTCATGGCAGTCACGAGTGATCAACAACACCAGCTGATGACCGGTATCTTAAAGTTGTGGCTCGTAAGTACTCCAAATACAGTATGATAGAGCAGCACGCTCTCTTTTCAGAGGCAACTCTGAGAGCTGAGGCGGTCCAGAAAATATGAAACCATCTTCATGCAGTCAGTTTAGCCTCCACGTCTGTTTCAGTTGGCTGCCTACTGGCAGGCAGATGGGCACCCACAGGGACAGGTGGGCAGGGGTGAGCATCCAGCTGCCACAGTATCAGTAAGGCTGCGTGTCTGTAGGATGAGCGACATTATCAGACCAGCCGAATGTACATGGCCAGGGTTGGACAAGTGGTTCTAGCTTGGCGGGGTGTATGTAATAGGGCCATTTGATGAGTATACTGTACCAGCTGTATCTGCCCGCAAGCGAGCTAAGGAGAACCTGACAGTGCCCACAATCTATCAGGGGACAGTTTTGGAACAGTTTAGATCTGGACGTTCATAACAAACAACACTATAACCTCCCTATCACCCCCCCCCCCCCTCGCGCCACAGGCCCACGGCGGGTGAAGAAAGTGGGTAAGCGAACTTCGACCAGTGGAGTGGGTTCTCTTCATCGACGAGAGAAGGATTTCTCTGGTGCTTGATAATCGAAAGAAGAACGCAAAGTCGGTCAGGTACCTATTCTCGTCTAAGACATTTAGCTTTAATAGTTCACCATGGAGGTGGATCAGCCATGTTTTGGACGGTACCTAGTACAGGTGTCACTGTAAAGTACGGGTGGACAACGGGTGGCCCGGAGGCCTCATCTGGCCTGCGATTATTTCCAATCTGCCCCACAGAAGAAATTCCCGTTGAATGTAAAATGAATATATTTTCAAAGCACGTATTTTGAGGCATAATTCGTTGGCGTGGCATGTCAGGAAAGGAGTGCTATTCATACCGGGTGCGTTACCCCATAAACATTAAGGTTATAGTCGCTATACTTTTGACACTATGCTCTAGGAGCGTTGCTGTCGCGTCGTGATGAGGCGGCCCATTACCTGAAAATAAGTGAATTAATCAGGCCTGCGGGTCACCAAAGGTTGCCTAAGCCTGCTGCAGAGGGTAACTTGAGGTCTTTGATCGGTAAAAAGTCCTCCAATCTTTGTCGAGCCCTACAGTCCACATTTCAGCAGTGGGTTCGTCTTTCAACACGATAACGCACGCGTACACTCGCTCACCTTGTAAACCCATTCCTCCCTGAGGGAGGGGTCAGAAGAAAGGCATGTCCTGCGGTATCTGTTGGCGTACAACCATTTTGTATTCTTGGGTGTAACTTTATTGAAATTTTTTGGCTGTTATGACATAGTAGGATGATTATCTTTTTGAAACCCAACGTTTCGTCACTGTCTGCTGAAGACAACTTCCAGGGTGACAGTAGCTCATTTGGAGGTGCGAATTGCGAAATGTTTTCGGAGGATAGCCGGTTTGTGCAGGGGCTGGCATTTGACGCTGAACCAATTCACATTCAGGTTCGCTATTCGCTGAAGTAAAAATCCTTTCCTGTGTGCTCCCGCAGAGAGCTATGACGTCACATGATTTGAAAACTCGAATGCAATTGGCCTTTGTCGGTTGCTCTTGTCCGCTATTGCTATCACTACATGGTGGGAGACTGGTGCAGATCTTCTTCAGCATCAGCATCCTTATATCACCTAATTTCACCCCTCCTTCTTCTGATTGAAATTATTGTAGTGTTTAGTAATCCCTATGGTCTCCTTGCATAGCCTTTACGTCTACATGAGTATTCTATAATTTACCCGTGTCTGACAGAGGACTGATCAATCCCCTTTCACACTATTTCTCTGCCGTCCCACTCTCAAACAGTGCACGGGATGAAACGAATACTTAAATCTGTCCGCACGAGCTCTGATTTATTACGGTGATAATTACTCCCTTTGTAGGTAAACATCAACAAAATATTTCCGCATCTGGCGGAGAAAATTGGAGATTTAAATGTCGTGAAAAAGTTTCGTCAAAAGGAAAAATGCCGATGTTTCAAAGATTGTCACCCTTACTCGCGTGTCATACCTGTAACACTCTCCCGTATTTCGCGTTAGTATAAAACAGCAGCGCAATACAAGGGCAGCACAGTACAAAGGCAGCGCATATATAGTCAAAGGTTTGTGGCGGAGGGGGTGGGGGCAAGGGGGGGGAGAGGATTCACAGAGATGCTGAAAAACCTAACCTGCCCGATACTTGAAGAAGACGCAAACTATTCCGCGAAAGACTGCGTGCAAAATTCCAAGAACCCTTATCGAAGCATCTAGGAACATGCTGCAACTCCCTAGGAATTGCTCCTGTAAGGACCGGGAAAACAAGGTTAGTCTAATAACAGCACGCGCAGATGGCGTAAGTGAAAACTGCACCAGTAAAAACGAACTTAAAACTGCAAACAATTGCAAGATTTGTGACATGAAAGTATTACAGGATATCCAGCGTAGCAACTGTCACCGTTGGTTTCTGAGAAATTTTCCACAGTAAACATAAAATTTGTAACTGACGACTATTCATGGTCTCGTCTCATGTACGTTAGTCATGCCTGTGAAAGAAAATTTAAAGACGTAATCAGAAAAAAGGACGAAACAATCAGAGCACTTCAAAGTGATATATTTGCTCTAAACAAAAAGTATACTGCTCTGAAGAATAAGAGTGCACTTCTGGAAAAGAAAATACATTTCTCTCCATCGCTTGAAGATCACAATAAAGAATCCGATGTAAACAAAGCGGACATGTTGATTCACCGTACAAATTGTACTTCATGAAAAGAAGACAGCCATAAACACCAGGAAACTGAGGAAGGCATCTCAGCGTCGTGTAATAACGGTTTTTCAAAGTAATGTGCCAAATGTACGTCAAACAACGGCTCAGCCGTGGAAAAACGGCAACAAAAGAAGAAAGTGAAACTACTTGGCAATATTCACGCTCGAGACATACCGGAATTATTGACAAACAATATGAATGACAGTGTTCAGGTTTCTGGAATCGCAAAACCTCGAGCAAATATCGATAGCGTGACGGTGAGTGTTAACGAAGAATGTTCTGATTTCACAAGGACTGATTGTGCTGTGCTCATAGGGGGTGCTAATAACTTCTATAGGAACGAAGCTAGTGCCTTTATTAGGAAGCTGTTTAAAATGCTCGGTTCCTGTATTTCACCAAAGTCATCGTAACAACATTGCCATTAAGGTATGACTTGCCAGACTGGTCGTGCGTTAACAAAGAAATTAGACTTACTAATTTGAAGCCGAAAAACTTCTGGGCAAGTTTGTGAATGTTAAGATGATAGACATTAGTAACTCTGAAACAAACTGTTTCACATACCATGGAATGCATCTCAGCAAACACGGTAAAAGGATGCTAGCTTCTAACATAAGCAATGCTCTTAAAGAGATCTCTCTCGTCAACGAAAGTAGAAATAAGTCTGTTATTGTGCTGGCCGATCCTTCACGGGGAAACTAACAATTCCCATGGAAGAAAAAAAATTACGAAATGCAATTTACGATTAAAGACCCAGTCGGGTGCCACATTCGATGACCAATTAAATGATTCTCTGTTTGATTTAGTTCGTAATAATTTCATAATGCATCTTACTATAGGCGGTCTATCAGTAGCAATGATGAACAAATTGCATGAATTAAAAGTATTTCTGGAGAACACAAGTTCTGTAAAAGTTATATTCTTAAACGAACACTGGCTTAAAAATGAAAATATAAGCTTGATAAATTCACTTTCAGGTTGCAATTTAGCAGCGAGTTTTTTGTAGAAAAAACGGTTTTGGAGGATCGTGCATTCTAGCAGAAGAATAACTAAGCTTAGAGTCAGGCAGACTTTTAATTGCTTGAACGATGAACTATTATTTCAAAGCTGCTGCATTGAACTTTCTAAATACGGCATATTAATTATTAGTTTATATCATATATCTGACTATTCAGCTACATATGCATTTTTAGACAAATCTGAAACGCCGGCCGATGTGGCCGTGCGGTTCTAGGCGCTTCAGTCTGGAACCGCGTGACTGCTACGGTCGCAGGTTCGAATCCTGCCTCGAGCATGGATGTGTATGATGTCCTTAGGTTAGTTAGGTTTAATTAGTTCTAAGTTCTAGGCGACTGATGACCTCAGAAGTTAAGGTGCATAGTGCTCAGAGCCACAAATCTGAAACCTTGCTGTGTAGGTTGCACGTAGAAAAGTTATATAAGAAGGTCATAATTTGTGCTGACTTCAACATAAATGTAAGAGCTGATGACAGGTTTGCTGTTTCTCTGAAGGACATGTTATCTACAAATGGCTTAACATTAAACTTTAGCGAGCACTCTAGAATAACAGTATCTTATGCAACATGAATAGATAATATAGTGAGCAACACCAACTATGGGGCTACAGAAAAATACATCTTAGGATTAGGTATATCTAACCATTCAGCCCTTTTTATCCCATTGCCAAATTTAGGAAAAACTGTAACAGTGAAACGAGTCAGGAACTTCGGCCAACACAATGTGAATACATTTGTCTCAAGACTAAATGAAACATGTTGGACGTCCAGTCAGCCTTACTCAATAAACGCAAACTACAATGCTTTTGTATCAGAATTCATTAGCGTTTTCAATGACTGCTTTCCCTCCACAACACCACGTGACAAAAACTGTAAAAAGAACTCATGGGTAACTGAAGGCATAGCGATCTCTAGTATTAGAGAGAGGAACCTGCTCATGGAAGCTAAAAACAACCATGCTGCAGAATTTGTCAGCTATGTAAACAAATATAAAAGAATATTTGGTAGAGTAGTTAAACAGGCAAAACAAATGGCAAACAATAAATACATATGAGATGCCACAAATAAATCAGAAACTGTATGGCAGATTGTCAGGACTGAAAAAGGTTCTGAAAAACAAAAAGCTTTAATCATAAATTGGAAATAGATGGGGAAATGATTACAAAATTCCAGACATATTTGTGACGAATTCAACAGGTATTTCATAAATTTTAACAAAATTTACTATCTCCCTCCTCCATACGTAAGTCCCAATATAATGTGGCACAGATCAGTAGAATTCAAAGCCACTCATGTATCCTGCTATGAAGTGGCTAACATTATAAAATCCCTAAAAAATCTCAAATCTGTGAGCTGGGATGAAGTTACAAAAAAATAATAAGGCAGTATGTAATAACATTGCACCCCAACTCTGTCACATAATAAATCGGTCGTTTCATGAGGGCTGCTTTCCGGACAGTTTGAAGTATGTGGAAGTTCGACCTAAACCACAAGAAGGGCAGACAAGAGGAGATAGGAAATTTTCGCCCAGTATCAATACTACCAGTTAATTCTAAAGTACGAGGGCCGTTCAGAAAGTAACCTCCGGTTGATATAAAAAAATACACCAAGTTAAATAAAAATATTTTAATATATACATCTTACAACTACATCTTTGCACTATTTTTCTACATAGTCTCCATAGCGATTGAGGCACTTATCGTATCTCTTCACAAGCTTTGAAATTCCTTCTGCATAAAAATCACCCGCTTGTGCCTGGAGTCAGCCTGTGACCGCATCTTTGAGCTCTTCGTCGTCATCAAACCGCTGTGACCCGAGCCATTTCTTCAAATGCATGAAGAGGTGATAATCACTTGGCGCCAGGTCTGGGCTGTAAGGTAGATGGTTGATAACGTCCCACTTGAAGGACTCAAGAAGGGCCGTTGTTCTGCGAGCAGAGTGAGGACGGGCGTTATCGTGCAAAAAAACGATACCGGAAGTCAGCATACCACGGCGTTTGTTCTGTATAGCCCGTCGTAACTTTTTTATTGTTTCACAGTACACGTCTTGATTAATGGTCGTACCACGTTCCATGAATTCAACCAACAACACCCCTTTGGCATCCCAAAACACCGTTGCTATCAGTTTTCTGGCAGAAAAATCTTGCGAGGCTTTTCTTGGTTTGGTAGGCGAATTTGAATGTGCCCACATCTTTGATTGTTCTTTTGTCTCAGGGTTCACGTACTTAATCCAGGTTTCGTCACCGGTCTGTTTAACAATGGTTCTCCCTCGTCCTCATAACGTGACAGAAAGTCTAATGCAGAGGCCATTCTTTGAGTTTTGTGGTGGTCGGTAAGAATTTTGGGCACCCATCGTGCACAGAACTTACGGAAACCCAATCTTGCTGTCACTATCTCGTACAAGAGAGTCTTAGAAATCTGTGGAAAACCAGTAGACAGCTCCGACATTGAGAAACGTCGATTTTCACGAACTTTTGCATCAACTGTCTGAACGAGTTCGTCAGTCACCAATGATGGTCTACCACTCCTCTCTTCATCATGAACGTTTTCTCGTCCACTTTTAAATAAACGTACCCATTCACGGACAACTCCTTCACTCATAACTCTTGGTCCGTACACGGCACAAAGCTCACGATGAATAGCTGCTGCAGAATATCCTTTGGCTGTAAAAAACCTTATGACAGCACGCACTTCACATTTGGCGGGGTTTTCTATTGCAGCACACATTTCAAACTGCCACAAAAACTAAACTAGCGCAGGTACGACGTTCACTCGACCACGGCTTGATGCCGACTGACCTGTTGAGTGCGTGAACGCACAGATGGCGTCGCTACTCCCCCCACAACCCGCACTGTGACCAATCGGAGGTTACTTTCTGAACCGCTCTCGTATTTGAGTGAGAAGTGTATAACCAACTAGAAAAATATAACAAAGACATAACATTATCCTTAATAATCAGTATGGATTTAGGAAAGACTGATGCCCTGTCCATGATACTGAGGAACTAATCACTAAAATAAACAAATGCCTTGATAACAGGGAGAGGGTATCAAGTATCTTCTGTGACCTAAGTAAGGTATTTGATACGGTAGACCATAAGTAGCTGCTCCTCAAATTAGCTTCTTATGGCTTCTATGAAAAATCTTAAAGTTTGTTCACATTGTATCTCAAAAATAGGAAACAGAGGGTAGTTATACAACATAAGGGCGAGAAAACTTGCTCCACTTGGAAGGAAATACAAGCAAGTGTACCCCAGGGGCCATACTAGGCCCATTACTATTTCTATATTATTTACATGACGTGCCAGGTAAGGTAACTTCAGGCACGCTTCAGCATGCAGATTACTCAACAGTGGTAGTCTGCTTTAAAAGCACTGAAGAATTAGCACAGAAAACGAAAGAGACTCTTCAAGAACTAGAAAATTGGATAAATAATAATGCTATGAAACTAAACCTAACAAAAACACAAACTGTACACATCAGGACCAAACAAACTGTTCAATATATAACACAGTTAAGTTATAAAGGCAGAGAACAGATAATTGCACAATCTGTTAAATTTCTGGGAGTGATCATTAACAAAACCTTGTCATAGACTGATCATGTGGATTGCTTACTGAAGCAGTTAAATTGTTTTGTTTATGCAATGAGGATTCTAAATAAAGTAACTGACTTAGCTGTTAGGAAAATTGTGCATCATGCATATTTTATATCAGTTGTAAGATATGGCATAATTTTTTGGGGAGTTGAAAAAGGAGACCTCCTAAAAGTGTTCATGATACAGAAAAAAAATGATCAGACCTACGACTGGAACAAACAATAGACAATCATGAGAACATCTATTTGCAAGTCTTGACTTACTGAGAATTCCTTCCATGTTTATATATGAAACACTTCTCTTTGAGTTAAAAAACCCACATCTTTTTGAGGGAAATTCATTTATACAAGCTTATGAAACAAGGCACAAACAAGATTACATGCTACCTTGCCACAGACTACCATTATTTGAAAATACTCCATATTACATGACTTTGAAGCTTAGCAATAAAATACGTCCAGAGTTAAAGGACTGTAAGACAAAACCCACAGGTGCAAATATTGAAGAATATTTACAAAGCAGATGCTACTACAATGTGGGTGATTTTATAAACACTGAAGACAAGTGGGAGATATTACAGCTATTTTGTTTTCATGTTTCTTTTTACATTACATTCTATGTGTATGCTTATGTTCCCTTTTAATGAAGGTATATGTTGTTTTTATATGTGTCCATACTTATAAACAATGTATCGTGTAAACTATGTATCTAAATATCTAGATGTACACATGTATACTACTTTTATGAAAGTATGTGCTCTTTGAAGTATGTCCATATTTATAAAGTAGAAAAATAAACATGAAAAATACTGAAAGAGTAATTTTAAACCACTGTGGAAATTTTAAGAAAGAGGAAGAAATCTAACATGTAATTATCTTTTTATGTTTAATGTGCTTCTGGGCGCATTCATATGCTTTATTTTAATGTATCTTGTTTTAAGGTATACTTAGGCAGGCACAGAATTATTCATTGACGAGTCACCAATGTTTCACTCAAATGAATGTATATAACATGTCATGTGACAATAAAGATTCTATTCTGTTCTACTCTGTCTAAGCAACCATTCTTTCCACACTGAAAACGTGAATGGAACGGGAAGAAGCTATAATATCTGATGAAATGGGAAGTGCCATCTATCACGCATTTCACAGCGGATTAGAGAACGTGGGTGTAAATCCAGGAAGCAAGATGCTCTGAATTGTCCGCGCTACCACCGTTGTTCGGACTTGACTTCTTCAAAAATACCGAAACCATAAATATTGATAATTCAATCAATTACCAAGAAATAACAATATCCTTAGAAAAATTATATAATAGACCAACATTTATTATTACAATAATAATAATAATTTATAAAACAATGTAATCAATCAGCTGATTTGGTGCCTGTAAACATTTTTGGGAATGGAATACACTGAAGTGACAAAAGTCATTGAATAGCGATATGCACATATGCAGATGGCGGTGGTGTAGCGTACACAATGTATAAAAGGACAGTGCGTTGGTGAAGCTGTCATTTTTAGTCAGGTGATTCATGTGAAAAGGTTTCCGGGGTGATCATGGCTGCACGACGGGTGTTAACAGACGTTGATCGCAGAATGGTAGTTGGAGCGAGATGTATGGGACATTCCAGTTTGTAAATCGTTACGGAATCCAGTATTTCGAGATCCACAATGTGAATAGTGTGCCGAGAATACCAGATTTCAAACATTACCTCTCAGCAAGGACAACGCATTGGCTGACAGCCTTCACCTAACAACCGAGAGCAGCGACGTTTGCGTAGAGTTGTCAGTGGGAACAAACAAGTAACACTGCGTGAAACAACATCAGAAATCAATGTGAGACGTACGACGAATGTATCCGTCGTGACAGTGCAGCGAAATTTGGCGTTAATGGACTGTGGCAGCAGACGACCGACACGAGTGCCTTTGCTAACAACACGAAACCGTCAGTATCGACACTCCTGCTATCGTGACCATATCGGTTCGTCCCTAGACGACTTGAAAACCGTGGCCTGGTCAGACGGGTCCCGATTTCAGTTGTTAAGAGCTGATTAATAATCAACATTGGCAGACGAAGACTTCTGGCATAAGAAGTCACTCACATCTGCGAACGGCCTTGTCAAAGATGGCAGGACGAGCGGACAGAGGTTCAGGGCATCCTCTTACCTTGGGTTGGGAAACTGCTCCTAAAAGCGGCACAATCAGCAATGACCAACGGCATGAGGATACAGAAGGCAATAACTGCATTAAAGACACATAACGTATATCCACAGGACGTGTGGCCTGTAATTGAAAAAGCATCATGATGACCTCTCCATTGCCAAAAGATTCCGGAATAGTCTCCCATTCGAATCGCCGGGAGGGACTGCCAAGGGAGACGAGAACATGAGAAAAAGATCGAATAATCAACGGAAAGATAACGTTCTACGAGTCGGGACGTGGAATGTCAGAAGCTTGAACGTGGTGGGAAGTTAGAAAATCCGGAAAGGGAAACGCAAGGGCTTAATCTAGATGTAGTAGGAATCAGTGAATTGAAATGGAAAGCCGGCCGCGGTGGTCGAGCGGTTCGAGGCGCTTCAGTCCGGAACCTGCTACGGTTGCAGGTTCGAACCCTGTCTCGGGCATGGATGTGTGTGATGTCCATAGGTTAGTTAGGTTTAAGTAGTTCTAAGTTCTAGGGGACTGATGACCCAGATGCTAAGTCCCATAGTACTCAGAGCCATTTTTAAATGGAAAGAAAACAAGGATTTCTGGTCAGATGAGTATAGGGTAATATCAACAGCAGCACAAAATGATATAACGGGTGTAAGATTCGTTATGAATAGGAAGGTAGGGCAGAAAGTGTGTTACTGTGAACAGTTGAGTGATAGGGTTGTTCTTATCAAAATCGACAACAAACCAACATCGACAACGATAGTTCAAGTACACATACCGACGTTGCAAGCTGAAGATAACGTATATGAGGGTACTGAAAGGGTAATTCGGTACGAAAGGGAGACGAAAGTCCAATAGAATGCAGTTGTAGGGGAAGGAGTAGAAGAAACGGTTGCAGGAGAATATGGGCTTGAGACAAAGAATGAGAGAGGAAAACACTCATTGAGTTCTGTAATAAATTTCAGCTGGTCAAGAATCACACGAGGAGAAGGTATATTTGAATAAGTTGGGTGATATGGGAAGATTTCAGTTAGATTACATCATGCTCAGACAGAGATTCCAAAATCACATACTGAATTGGAAGGCGTACCCAGGAGCAGATATAGACTCAGATCACAGTGAAGTAATGATGAAGAGTAGACTGAAGTTTAAGAGACTGGTCAGAAAGAATCCATACGCAAAGAAGTGGGGTACGAAAGCACTAAGGAATGACGCGATAGGCTTGAAGTTCTCTAAGGCTATAGAGACTGAGATACAGAATAGTTCGGTAACCAATACAGTTTAAGAGGAAAGGACATCTGAAAAGGGGAATCACAGAAGTTGTAAAGAAAAACATAGGCACAAAGAAGGTAACTGCGAAGAAACCATGGGTAACAGAAGAAATATTTCTGTTGATCGATGAAATCAGGAAGTACAAAAATGTTAAGGGAAATTCAGGAATACAGAAATGCAAGTAGCTGAGGTATGAAATAAATAGGAAGTGTAGGGAAGCTACATGAAAAATGTGAAGAAATCGAAAAAGAAATTATTTTTGGAAGAACTCACCATACAGGAAAGTTAAAACAATTTTCGGCGAACTTAAAGGCAAGGGTGGTAACATTAAGAGTGCAACGCGAATTCCACAGTCAAATGCAGAGGAGAGAGCGGATAGGTGGAAAGGGAACATTGAAGACCTCTATGAAGGGGAAGACTTGTATGATGTGGTATAAGAAGAAACAGGAGTCGATTTCGAAGAGATAGTAGATCCAGTATTAGAATTAGAAATTTAAAAGAGCTTTCGAGGACGCAAGATCAAATAAGCCAGAAGGGATACATAACATTCCACCAGAATTTCTGAAGCCATTGGGGGAAGTGGTAACAAAACGGCTATTCACGTTGGCGCGTAGAATGTATGAGTCTGGCGACATAACATCTGACTGTCGGAAAAATATCATGCACACAATTCCAAAAACTGCAAGAGCTGATAACTGCGAAAATTATGGCGCAGTCGGTTTAACAGCTCATGCATCCTATTTGCTGACCAGAATAATGTGTAGAAGAATGGAAAAGAAAACTGAGGATGTGTTAAACGACCATCAGTTTGGCTTTAAGAAAGGCAAAGTTATCAGGTTTCCAATGATAAAGGAAGCGAGACTAAAGAAAAACCGATTCATATGATTTGACGAAAAAGAAAAAGCGTTCGATAATGTAAAATAGTGCAAGATGTTAAAATTCTGCGAAAAATAGGGATAAGCTATAGGGAGAGACGGGTAATATAGAATATGTACAAGAGCCAACAGGAAATAATAAGAGAGGACGCCAAAAACCAAGTGGTCGGATTAAAAAGTGTGTAAGATAGGGATGTAGCCTTCACCCTTACTGTTTAATCTGTACATCGAAGGAGCAATGATGGAAATAAAAAGAAAGATTCAGGAGTGGGATTAAAATTCAGGGTGAAAGGATTTCAATGATACAGTGTCCTGATGAAACTGCTATCCTGAGTGGAAGTGAAGGAGAATTACATGATCTGTTGAGTGGAATGCACAGTCTGCGGAGTACAGCACAAGGATTGAGAGTAAATCGAAGAAAGACGAAAGTAATGAGAAGTAGCCGAAATGAGAGTAGTGAGAAACGTAACGGTAGAAGAAATTAAGGATTTCTGCTACCTAGGCAGCAAAATAACCAATGAAGGACAGAGCAAGGAGGACATAAAAAGCGGACTAGCACTGGCAAAAGGGGCATTCCTGCCTGAGAGAAGTTTACTAATATCAAACATAGACCTTCATTTGAGGAAGAAATTTCTGAGAATGTACGTTTGGAGAACAGCATTGTAGGGCAGTAAAACATGGACTGTGGAAAAACAGAAACAGAAGAGAATCGAAGCGTTTGAGATGTGGTGCTACAGATGAATGTTGAAAATTAGATGGACTGCTAAGGTAAGGAATGAGAAGGTTCTGCGCAGTATCGGAGCGGAAAGGAATATGTGGAAAACAGTGACCAGGAGAAGACATGGGACGATAGGACAACTGTTAACATATCAGGAAATGACTTCGATGGGATTAGAGGGAGCTGTAGAGGAAGCTGTGGAGGAAGAGCGAGACTGGAGTAAATCCAGCAAATAACTGAGGACGTAGGTTACAAATGCTACTCTGAGATGAAGAGGTTAGCAAGGAGAGGAATTCGTGTGGGACCACATCAATCCAGCCAGAAGACTGGTGATTCAGGGTTCGTGTGAGGGGTGCGGCGTAGACTCCATGAAGCCACGGATAGAAAAAATTGGTTCAAATGGCTCTGAGCACTATGGGACTTAACTTCTGAGGTCATCAGTCCCCTAGAACTTAGAGCTACTTAAACCTAACTAACCTAAGGACATCATACACATCCATGCCCGAAGCAGGATTCGAACCTGCGACCGTAGCGGTCACGGGGTTCCAGACTGAAGCGCCTAGAACCGCTCGGCCACCCCGGCCGGCCACGGATAGAAGCTGTCAACAGGTTCAAATTCAAATTGCTCTGAGCACTATGGGACTTAACATCTGAGGTCATCAGTCCCCTAGAACTTAGAACTACTTAAACCTAACTAACCTGAGGACATCACACACATCCATGCCCGAGGCAGGATTCGAACCTGCGTCCGTAGCGGTCGCGTGGTTTCAGACTGTTGCGCCTATAATCGCTCGGCCACTCCGGCCGGCTGTCAACAGATGACCCTACAAGTTGGTAATGGTTCCGTAATGGTGTGGGCTCTGTTAACATGGAACGGACTGGGTCTTCTGGTCCAACTGAACCGATCATTGACTGTAGATGGTTTTGTTTGGCTACTTGGAGACCATTTGCAGCCATTCATGGGCTTCATGTTCGCAAACGACGATGAAATTTTTATGGGACACAATGTGCTGTGTCACCGGGCCACATAGTTCGCAATTGGTTTGAAGCACATCCTGGACAGTTAGAGCGAATGATCTGGCCCCTCAGATCGCCCAACATGAATCCCGTCGAACGTTTATAGGTGATAATCGACAGGTCAGCACTTGCGCAGTTACGGGCGACTATAGAGGCAGTATGGCTCAATATTTCTGCAGGAGACTTCCAACAGCTTGTTGAGTCCACGCCATGTTGAATTGTTGTACTATGCTGGTCAAAAGGAGCTCCGACAAGATATTAGGAAGTATCCCATGATCCTTGTCACCTCAGAGTAGTGCATTATTATAGCCCGGATTTATGCATTGTGAGGAGGCGAACAACAGATGGAAGCAAATTTTGGAGTAACTGTTGTTTAAATTTCTCACTCTGAGTTTCGTTTACTTCTCTTAAAACAGTTACCTCGTTATCGTCATCAATCGGTTCTACTTGAGGAAGGCTCTCGTTGAGGGTGTAGTTTCTGGTTATGTTGATATCCGAGTGGAAGCATTCGCTGACCACTGCACTCCCGTCTGACGATCGTTTCTTCACCATGGAGACTATAGCGATGTTTATGTTGCTCCTGATCATGTAGTTGACTCCACAGCCCAGGAAGGTGATACACCACAGTACACTGGTGCATGACAGGCATCCTATAACAGAGCAATAGAAAAGTGTTTTTTCAATAGATCTGACAATGAATTTTGTTGTAATATCAGTACGTTCATCTCGAGATTGCTGGCATTAATATTAGTTTCTTTTGCTTTCTTCTTTCTCGTCAACTTACTTTTGATTTCAATTTAGTATAGTATAACGTATGCCACTGTACAAGATAGTGTGGCATTCCAGGTAAGTAAATTAAACATATTTATGTGTGACTCTGAAGAACATTGGATACATTTTTCAGTAAACATTATAATGCCTACAGAGCGTTTCTGCAGTTTCACTACGCAAGATGAGAGCTTTTAATAAGAAACGAGTAAGTATCAGTCTGAAAATCAACTGTTTTTTTAATGCCTCATCTTTCATTTTGAAAATTCAATCAGGTTAAGAACAACTTTATTTTCTCCTTAATTAGAAAGCAAGGAATTACGATGCATTTTTCCTCGATTGTCTGTAATACAGCATTACTTGTCTACTGTTAATAAACATTATTAAATTATTTCCAAGTTTGCGCCAAATGAAAATATATTAATCGGCTTGTAACTTTGCTTTCTTCCTCGCTCACGTCATCAATTGCTTATATGTGCTCATAACTGCATAGGCGTCCGCCCCCGGTAGGTTAGTGATCAGCGCGACAGAATGACAATCCTAAGGTTCGATTCCCGGCTGGGTCGGAGATTTTCTCCGCTCAGGGATTAAGTGTTGTGTTGTCCTAATCATCATCATTTCATCCCCATCGACGCGCAAGTCGCCGAAGTGGCGTCAAATCGAAAGACTTGCACCCGGCGAACAGTCTACCGGATTGGAGGCCCTAGTCACACGACATTCACATTCACTGCATAGGTCATTTCATGATGTAATTGTCCCGTATTACGACCACTTCGGTGATAGAGAATCTCCTCTGCAGGAACTGAAAGGAAAATTCCACGAAGGACGACACCTCTGTAGTTTGGAGACGACTATTATTGGTATATTTATTAAAATATTGTTTATTTCGAGACACTGCCACTTATGTTTTCAAGTTATCTGTTTCAACCTTGGAGATGAGATTTATTACAAGAATCCTAAGGGAAAGTAATTAAACCTCTAAGGAGATATCTTGTAAACACCTTGTTCCTCATATTTAGAGTGATCGTCATCAGCGACGGGGAAGACAGACAGGGAAGAGCAGAGCGTTTCGTCACTAATGACATCGACTTCCATGGGATTTTAAGCCCTATGCTTCCTTTTTTTCTAAAATCTACCGCGAGAGTTAAAGAGGACAGACAACAAGGGACCAACAGAACCGGGTGTGGGCAAAACGGAAGGAACTGCAAATTCGCTTCGCCACCAGTGCGGCAGCTTGGTGGATTCCGGGCCTGAGCTAGCGGCAGCTTCCTATCAACACGGAAGGAAGGAGAGGAAGATTAGGGCTTAACGTCCCACAGACATGGAGGGTGTTAGGGACGGAGCACAAGTTCGAAATGTTTCAAGAACAGGGGAGGATATTGGCCATGCCCTTTGAAAGGAGCCATCCCAGCATTTGCCTGGAGTGATTTCGGGAAAACCTGAATCTGGATGGGCGGACGCGGATTTGAACCGTCGTCACCCTGCATACGAGTCCATTGTGTTAATACTGTCGAGCTCGCTTTGTATATCAACACGGAGACATCGGTACATGGTCTGGGTTGATGGATGCCACCTTCTATCAACAGAGGGATGTGCTGGCGATATACAAGAAGATACTATCAGTGGTGTATACTCTACAAGGGTGTTCCACAAGAAAAGTATCATGCAGGTGGCGTTTGGCGAAAACAAAGGTTGTACAGTCGCCTCTATTCATGCTGTGGTTCACCATTTAGCTGTGCTACCATCTGAAGGATTCAGTGTTTCCAGTTTACTACTGTACTAACTATAGGGCCGGTACAACACCTAATTGTGTTTGCCAGAAATACGCTTCAGTAGTGGAAGATTCTGTATGAATTACACTCTAAGATCAAGAAATAAAAAAAGCGACGCACGACGAAGGAATTATCCGAAGGGGACGGAAACCGGGAGACGTGATGACCAAACAAATAAATGATTATAATTTCAGAAAAGAGAAAGATCTACACAAATTGAGCAAGTCAATAATGCGTTGGCCCAACTCTGGTGCTTATGCCAGCAGTTATTTAGTTTGGCATTCATCGACGGAGTTGTTGGATGTCCTCCTGAGTGATATCGTGCCAAATTCTGTCCAAGCTGTTGTGCTACATCGTCAAAATCCCGACCAGGTTGGAGGGCACTGCTAATAATGCTCCAAACGTTCTCAGTTACGGAGAGATCCACGACTTTACTGCCAAAGCAGGGCTTGGCAAGCACGAAGACAAGCAGTAGAAACTCTCGCCGTGTGCGGGCGGGCATTATTTTGCTGAAATGTAGGCCTCGGATGGCTTGCCACAAAGGGCAACAAAAAGGGTCGTAGAATAACGCCGATGTATCACTCTGATGTAAGGTTTCCGCGTATGACAACCAAAGGGGTTCTGTTATGAAAAAAAACGGCACTCAGACCATCATTACTGGCTGTCGAGACGTATTCGTTGGTATCCCACCGCTGTCCAGGTCGTCTCTAGACACTTCTTTGGCCTGAAATCTCACTGAATGGAGTAGAATTCTCTTCAGTGATGAATCTCGCTTGGAATTGAGCCCCCAAGTAGGATTTTCTTTCCAGAATGAGATTTTCACTCTGCATCGGAATGTGCGCTAATATGAAACTTCCTGGCAAGTGCTTGTCCGCGAAAGGCAAAGGTCCCGAGTTCGAGTATCGGTCCGACACACAATTTAAATCTGCCAGGAAGTTTCAGGATTTTCTTTGTCTTAGAGTGTGCATCTCTGGGGTGTACTCTTACATTACTTTTATCTTACGTTTAGCTGGTCAGCCTTTCTTATATGAAATCCATTGGCCTAGTGTTCTGAATATAACGGTGCCATTGCCGTGGAGGAAATATTTTGGAGAACGCTACGGCATAGAAGAGTCCTACACTGGAACGCTTTGCTGACATGCCTGACGTGAAGTTCCTCTGCACTTTCGTTTTGAATGTAACTGACGATCACACTACTGTCGTTGCTCATAGAGACTAGGTTCAAATGGTTCAAATGGCTCTGAGCACTATGGGACCTAACTACTGTGGTCATCAGTCCCCTAGAACTTAGAACTACTTAAACCTAACTAACCTAAGGACATCACACACACCCATGCCCGAGGCAGGATTCGAACCTGCGACCGTAGCAGTCGCGCGGTTCCGGACTGCGCGCCTAGAACCGCTAGACCACCGCGGCCGGCATAGAGACTAGGCTAGTTCTGTTGGGTTACCTGTCATCCCACATGGAAGGCACCTGTCCTCAACTGGTAATGAAGTGCACTAATATGCCCAAGTAGAAATTAATTTTGCTGTAGCTAAATTTATCCAACTGATAATCTCCCAGTATTTCACTAAACCAATGAGCGAACCGCAGATATTCCTAGTCTGAAATATTCTGAGTGTCTATGAAAAAGCCTTGAAGTTTGATTTTGCTAGAGTGTATCCAATATCGGAGCTAGAAGAATGCGGTTAACACACATCGGTTTCGCGTAACGGGGAGAAATGGAGGAAATGAAGCACTGTTGCTTACAAAATAAAACCAAAAACTGTTGAAACAGTATGTTTATTAGTCACTAAACAAACTAATGCTACTTACCTTATAACCAAGTATGTACTTAACCTAGAAACTATAGTTTGTATTTTATTTCCTCATTGTTTTGGTGTCAGATAGCTGACGTCCAGGTACATGAAATAATTTTTACGTTGATATTTTAAGTAATTTTAGACGCTGAGATAACGCATCACAGACTAATGGTACCTAGAACCGTCTGCCATTCTCAGTTGCAAAGATAATAGCGGTGAATGGCGACGTTTTGATATTTCGTCGACAAATTACTCTTGGTACATTTGGTACTAGACAATATCCATTTAATATCGTGGATTTCTTCAAATTGCTACTGAACTGATGCGTCTGTCTGTGTGGTGGGCAGGAGTCGTACTGCTGCCTTTTCCTGCTCTTCGTTTCGTACGCCCTTCAGCCCTTGTGTCACAGGGTTTTGAATGTAAACGTTTCAAGAAGAGTCGTCGAACAGACGCAGAAAGCTATAGGCCTATTTCACTGACGTCAGTCTGTTGCATAATTTTGCCACATGTTTAATCCTCGCGTATTGTGTCAATTCCGGATAATGGAACTCTGTTGGAATCAACACGGAATTCATAACACATGACGACAGTTTATTGCTGAAACGTGTCGTGCTAGTTAAATATTAGTAAAAAGTTACAGTAGAATTAGAAATTATTTCATAAATTTACAAGACACGCAGTCTTCAAAAGATTCCATATAATTCGGATAAATTTAAGATCAAAATTGACTCCGACAGCAAAGATTGTTTGAAACTTAGCTAGTGCTGTTTGTTCATAAGACTCAGAAAGCAGGGTACACAGGTTTCCAAGTTGGTGCGGTGAAGTTGCAGTTCCAGAATTCGTTCGATATAGTTTCTCACTAGCGCCTAATGAACAAAATACGAATGTACGAAATATCAGACCAGATGTGTGATTGGAATGGAGAGTTCCTAGCAAACAGAACACAGTACGTCATTTTCGACGGAGAGAACTTTTCTTCGGGCATTCCCCAGCGGAATGCTACAGGATCTTTACTTTTCCTATCCATACATACCGTAAAAGTGTGTATATTTATGTATTTTCCACATCGCCTCCTAAACCATTGGAACAATTTCAACCAAACTTGGTACATATATCACTTATCCTCTGGTAAGAACGACTGTGGGGTTATGAACCGCCTACCTCTCAAAAAGGCGGAGGTGGGGATGAAAAAGAAGAATAACTCATGAAGCTCCAATAGCCCGACTACATTAATCCAGTATTTGAGAACGAGAGCACTTACTGACTGCAAACTAACTTTGCACATAATTTCAAACCTTAAAGAGAGTTTTTCTTGCTGACGTCTCTCACAAAATAATGGAAGGAAAATAGATTATCACTTATGCATTTTCGTTGATCATGCAGTAAAATTGTCGCATCAGGCATGACCTAATTTATTGCTCGTTTACTATTAACTCTGTTTGTAACACATTTTGCACCCAGTATTTACATATAGCACAAGTGTACTTGCAAAAATTCATCATTGCAAGATGCATAGTACAGGAGATATGACGTCATAAACAATGAGATGCGTGAAACACTGTCGCATCACGTACGCGTTTAAGTTTTTTACTCACTTACTACTCATTCTATTCGCAAACCACTACGCCGCCGGCAATAAAATATATCGCTGGCAATTCCTACATAATTATATCATGGTACGACACATAGTTCAGGAGGTATGACGTCATAAATATGGAACTGATGAAAACGAAACTGCAGAGCGAAATTCGCTAGAGATACAAGTGAATTATGTGTACAGATATGTGAGATATATGTAAAATGTATGCGAAATGTGTATAAACCTCGATTTGAACCAAAGTTTGTACACATACTATTTACTGTGCGGAAAGAAATGCTGTGTGGGTACAACCAGCAACCTCCTACTGGTGTGTGTGTGGGGAGGGGTGGGGGCGTGAATAGGGGAAATAGAAGGTTCTGATGGACAGACAGGGAAGGGTAGGAAGGAGATGGACGCAGATAAAGGGGAAGGAGGAGCTGATCAGAGAGGGTGGAGGGGAAATTGGATAGAGAGGTTGGGAAGAGCAGATGGACAGAGAAGGGGTGGAAATGAGATGGACAGAGCGAGGAATGAGTAGGAGATGGATGGAGAGGGAGAAGAAGGAGATGCGCAAAGAGATGGGAAGGAGGAGGCAGACTTAAAGAGGAGGAGGAGAAAATAGAAGGAGAGGAGAGGTTGACACAGGGGGAAGGACATGAACACAGAGGGAAGGAGCAGATGGACAGAGGGGGAAGGAAAAGCTGGACAGAGAGAGAAGGGAGAAAGATATGGGCAGAGAAAGAGTGGAGGAGGAGATGGGCAGAGAGAGATGGAGGATGAAATGGGCAGAGAAAGGGAAGAGGAGGAGTTGGACAGAGGTAGGGGGGAAAGGAGATGTACATCTACACACATAGTCCACAAGTCACCATTCGGTACATGGCAGAGGGTTCCCTGTACCACTACTACTCACTTTCTTTTCTGTTCCATTCGCAAATAGAAGGAAAAACGACTGTCCGTAACCCTCCGAACGAGCCCTAATTTCTTTCATCCTCGTAGTTCTTACGCGAAGTGTACATTGGCGAGAATAGAATCGATGTGCAGTTGGCCTCAATAACTGTAGTTGTCGAAGTACCCTCCACCATACGTCACATGGTGACTTGGAGAGTTTAGATGTAAATGTAAGGAAGCTGTCGATCCTGATATAGAATTTATGAGATATGGAGACAGTGAAACCACTCTGATAGTTTTCGTGTTTAGTGAGGTCTGTGACTGGTGTGCCATCTTGAGCTTTGTGTTCAAGAATGAATACAAAGTGAAAAAGAACAGGCAGGTTACTTATAACTTCCAGAGACACGAAAAAAACAATAGATGATTGTGAGACTTCATCGGATTGAATGGTTGTATTACCTTGACTGTTTTATGGCTCAAGCGACGCAAGTGGTATCTTGGGGCGCCAGGTTGAGAGTGCAAACTTTGTACGCAGGGTGTGTCATAATTAGAAGCGAAAATAACACATTTCTGCGCTCATTAGGTTGAGGCTTATTTTTAAAGGTATCACTAAGAGCAAACGAACGGCAACCAATCCATAAGAAAGGGAGGCAAAGAGGGAAGGGCACCAAATGATGCGTCACTTGCGTGGAAAGTTGCTCTCGAAACGACACTGAGTGTTACAGCAAGAAAAGAAGCGACATACGTGAAATGGCAGTACGAAGTGCTCAGAATACACGCAAAGGACAATGTAGTCTGAGCTCTTAGGTACAAAGGATACTGTCAGATTACTGTTGCTGTGTCTCGATCGATACTAGAACACATATTAAACCTCTGTGAGGTGCGACAACGCGCGTTTAAACATTCTGGGCTCAAGAATGAGATTTACGAGTGCTTCCTTTTGAGTACACGCCAGCGTGACAGTCGTTACAATGGATTCTACAGTTGTGGTCGGTCGTAAACGCTCAATCAGAGGAAGTATACGAAAAAATACGAAGAGTGTATTGAATTTTACGGTCGCATATCGAAGAATTTTGACAGTACGGAAGTGTTCATTGACATGGAAGTTCGTGGTAAATTAAAGTTGTGTACGTGACTGGGACTCTAATTCGGGTTCTTTCTCTCATGCGGCCAAATTCTCTACCAGTCGCCAGCACACTGTGACTAAGCAATGTCTCCGCAAGATTCGTTCTTCTAGGAATGCTAACCCTGAAACTTACGCAGGAGAGGAGCTGTAAAGTTTGGAGGTAGGAGACGAAGTGCTTGCGGAAGTAAAGCTGTGAGGACGGGTCGTGAATTGCGCTCGGATAGCTCATTTCAGTCCGTTCTCGGCCGCCGTGGTGTGCAGTCGTAGCAGAGTCTACCAAACGCCAGTCAACCACATCAGTGATTTAAAGAACCGAATCGTTGCTGCCATTGCCACAGCTGACGCGGATAGGTTGCGCAGAGTGTGGGTAAAACTTCAATATAAACTGGATGTTGTGCGTACCAGCAAAGGCGAACATGCTGAAATTAATTAAACGGCATAAGAATTTTGTGACTGAGTGTGTCACATTAGCCAAATATGGCGCGAATATATTCACAGTTTGGATTCTATAACAGATTTAAGTTGTGCTGTATCTTTTAAGACACCATGGCTATTAAATTTTATTGATCAACAAACAAACTTCAACACTTCGGAAGACACGGGGAAACCAACAGATGCATCATTACCGATTTACAACTACGTGACGAATACATCAGCAGGCAGGCTGAATATAATGTTATGTACCAGGACAGTTAAAAACAGATGTAGTAAATTCTGAAACAGCACCTTCCACCTTCCCTGACCATTACTGTGACGTGACATATATCAAGATGCAACCACAGCAAATGAAACGTGCAAGTGAATGTCGGCATCCTATTGGACGGAGAATTAGAATGCAAATTTCATGGCGTATGGTGGACCTGTACAAAGCAAGTGCAGAAATATCCTCATGCACTGAACTCGAGATAGGACGTTCATATTCATAGGACATGCAGAAACGATTAGCATTTCAGACACCTCGGCTCAGCATCCGTTCTGCTGTCTAGTAGTCACAGGGCCCGTCATGGGCCCTGATAACTTGTTCCATTTGTGATGACATCGACGCATATAATACGAGAACGGCGTCCTGCGGTAAGGTCATCCATGCTCCATTCACCTGGTTCAAAAGTTCACCCGTGGTGGATGGCATTGTCATAAGCTGCACCCGTCATTTCACCATATCCCACACATTTTCGATTGGCGACAAGTCTGGTGACTTGTCGGGCCAGGGCAAAAAGCTGACATCCTTTGACATCAAGAAGGCACGTTTTAGTGCAGCAACATATGGTCATGCATTGTCTTGCTGGAAAATGGCGTCTGGGGTGTTGTGCACAATGGATATGGGTATGGGTCGCAAGATGTCATTCACATAGGTCAAACTGGTGCCCTGAACACGTACCAACTGTGATTTGTGGTTGTACCCAGCAGCACCCCACACCATGAAGCCTTGAGTTGGCGCTGTATGCCTTGTACGAATGTAGTCACTGTTATACTGCTCCCTCTGTCTGCGGCGAACCAAAATCTGCCCATCATTTTCAAACAAACACAACCTGGATTCGGCCGGAAACATATCTGAAACTATCTGATGCCATTCCTGTCCACAGTGACGCCGTTTCATACACCATTGCCGTCTAGCATGTTTCTGCACATTCGCCAAAGGTAGGCGGTGAAGTGGACAACGTGCAATTAAACTATGCTGTAATTAACGGCGACGGACTGTCACCCCTGATAGTGTACGGTGTATTACACCTTTCCGCAGTTGCTTCAGAGTCGAGGAGAACGCATATCTCCCCTGAAGTTCCATTCGGATGAGGTGTCGCACTTCTCGGGGGTTGGTCTGCGTACTGCGACCTGACCCATCTCTAATGTTCTACGGCCGTCCGTGAAAAATTCTGCACACACCCATCGCACTACCGAAACACTTCGTCCCACACGAGCAGCATTTCCTCGGATGGATGCCTCAGATTCTCTCATGCCAATAATGCTCCCTTTTTCAAACTCACTGATATGACGGTACGGTTTGCGTATACGTCTGCGGGGCACCCTGGACGTCTTCTCAAATCACACAAATCCATTACCTTCGGTTTATAGCGAGAACGAAGGTTTCGGGCACATTTTACCAGCGGGTCGTGTTGTGCTACGATATCGATGTTGAACCTGAACCTGCGGACAGAATCGACCTATAGTGTTCTATTTTTCTCTGAACATGAGGTTATATACAGGGACTGCACAGAAAAATGAAACATCGCGAGCAATACATGCTTAAACATAATACAGATGCAAGACAACCCTCAGGTGGTGCTTTTGTATTTGAGCACGAACAGTACTCGTGAATATTTCGTCAGTAGTGGTCAGATCGGTGTCTTGTCTAGTTGTGCGTCCATTGTGCCGTAGCTAAGTGAATTCGAACACTAGGAAGTTGTTGGCGCTCTTCTGGTGGGTGCTCCCTAACCAAGGCAGCCGAAGTGGCAAAATCAAGAAAGCATCATCCGCTAAGCCACAACGCAGACGAGATTGTATCTTGACTAATCGTGACAGACGGTCATTGCAGACGGTTGTGACGAAAAATAAGAGGGTGACAGTTGCAGAAATCATTGCAGAACTGAATTTAGCTCCAAAACAACACCAAGACAACTCCCTAAGCTGGGAATTGCAGATCGAGCTGGAAGCAGTACATCAGTGGTTCAAACGCCCCTAACGGAAAAACGTGGTTCCGAAGCCATAAGTTTTTTTCACCTTCTCGCCTACGATGCAGGCTGCTTACTGCCAAGAGTGAAACAGAGTGGTGAACTCTTTAGAAGAAACAAAAAATACAATCAAGTGTATGGTCAGCATATTTTCCGTAGGTAACATTTCTCAAAAAATAGCAAACCTATTTAAGTCACATAAAGTGAAAGTATCTTTCTCCACAAACAACAAACTACTACAGATATTTGTCCACTCTTTAAACAATAAAAAAGATAAATTCTCAAATTCAGGAATATAAAAATAACATGTAAAACTTGCTCAGGCTACCACATAGGACAAACTGGCAGGAATTTTAAAATTAGATACAATGAACACATCAAATGTTACACACATAACAAATTTATAAAATCAGCAATAGTAACACATATAAAATAACTGGGTACCTATTCTAAAACAGAGAAGATATTCAACCACTTCCAAAAATCACATACAATGGATATAATGCAGGAGCTTGAACGTTTTGTACACCACAAAAAGTAAGAACAAAATTTCTCAGCGACAAACTAGATACTGAATCGGTTAACTATTTCAAATGTTTTTCGAGCATGTGATAACGGTATTAGTTTTCGTAAATATGTACTTTTTCTCAATAAAAATGTAATCGGTAATTCAGTAGCCAACAGTGGTAAAAATACATTTTATAACTGACAACTTTGTAGCATGTTTTGATCACGAAAACAAACAGAGTAAGTGATGACTTGCGTGTGTGATATTCTGTATAATGGATGACACACAATACCTTTAAATAGACAAAGAAAAATATCTTTTCTAACATTAGCATTTAAAAACACTTAAAGATTCATTTCGTCCGATTTTCCGACTGCAGTATAACCTCAAAAAGACGCAAGGGAGGTAGAAAATCACACATGCAAACATTACCAAAAATGTTCATGTAAACAAATGCACTTGAAAATGAGAATAAAATATCGAAACTCGCTGTGAAATGCATGAAAAAGTAAATAACTGGTGCAGTTTTCATTATTTAAATCAGAGATATAATTCTCTTAACAAAGATTAGTTTGTGATCAGTGTTTACGTTGCTGTAGAACCTTGAGCTTAAGCAGCGCCGCATTTATGCAGAGATCACCTAGGCTGCAGAACAGACAAAAATTTAAAATAAAAATTGTCTCAAAATGAAATTATAATTAAATCACTACCCTAAGCTGTCGACAGACGTTGATATACATCAACGAGGACAGTTGGAAATGTGTGTCCCGACCCGGACTCGAACCCGTGATCTCCTGCTTACAAGGCAGACGCCCTATCCATCTGAGCCCCGAGGGCACAGAGGATAGTGCGACTGCAGGGATTTATCCCTTGCACGCTCCCCGTGGGACCCACATTCCCAGCTTAATGTCCACACACTACATTCGTAGTGCCCCCGCCCATTGCAGTATAACCTCAAAAAGACGCAAGGGAGGTAGAAAATCACACATGCAAACATTACCAAAAATGTTCATGTAAACAAATGTACTTGAAAATGAAAATAAAATCTCGAAACTCGTTGTTATAGGCATGAAAAAGTAAATAACTGGTGCAGTTTACATGTATATTAAAAGTGTCTCTGTTTTAATATTGCGGGACGCATCTTCTTATAATCTTAAAAGATGTAGACGTAATTACTTTGTGTGGGCTTATTTGGCTGAAGTTTTTAATGGTTGCAGTGACAGCCGGTCACTTGGCAATGACAGTAAGTCATTGAAATAGACGGTTAACGAAAATTCGGCAGTTTAAAGTGAATCGATTACGCAGACAGCCGATTTCCTTCGCACTTCATTTCATAAAAGGGAGGACACGTAAATTTTTATACTTCCCGTCGCCAGAGGAAGTTTCTTGAGGTTTAATATCCGGGGAAAACTACTTTCAGATAGGTTTATTCGTTAATGTAACATTGCCAGAAACGTACAAGACCCATTGTGTTTGACAAGATAACACATTGGCTTGTGATGCCACTACAATAGCTACCCACTATCCAGCCCACTTTGTACTTAAATGACCTTGAAAAGTGCAAGTGATAGTATGGGTTATCTGTATGACAGGGTCAAACACATGATGTTACAAGCCACGTCTCCGTATCTACGATATCATCATCATGTGACAAGCCCCGCTCCCCTTATATAATATGTCAATCACAATCTAAGAAGCAGCATATCATTTCTTGTAGGTAACGACACCCATGAAAATGAAAGAGTCAATGTAATCGCAGTATTTTAGTGGCTATTAAAACGAAACAGACAATCACAGTTCAGCTGCCATATTCAAAGGTATCTTAATTTTTAAGCGTAATATCTAAAATACGTAAGTTTTGTCATCAGTGACACACACACACACACACACACACACACACACACACACACACACGTACACACGCACACACACACACGTACACACGCACACTCAATGTTCAGTGCATGAACTTACAGGTTAAGCAACACTTTCGAATGTCCGTGGTTCATTCTCTGTATCGCATTTGGTGTAAGGCACAACAAACCTCAAATTAAATATTTCCACATGCAAACTGTTCTTTGAAACACATGATGCTTCTTGTCACAATGTTATTTCCACATCTAAAATGTCTGCAAAAGACATCAGCAACAAAAAATGCTATGCTTACTGCTAGTGTTATAAATACTCACACACACACACACACACACACACACACACACACACACACACAAATCTGTCAAAACTAAAGCCTAAAACATGACAGTGGAGTCTCAAATCAAGTGCCCGATGCTATTTCCATTTATAAATTGTTACAAAACACATTCTATGTTTAGGCCTAAATCGGGCAATATGCCAAAGCGAATCTGACTAATCCCATAACTGCCCAGAACACATGTTGGAGAAAATACTACATTAAACAGCAAGCAAATAAACAAATCTGTAGTCTGAATTAATTTTTTCATTTTTTTAGTAAATACTTTTGACCATGAAAAAAATTCAGATACTTTTGAACATGGTAGCTGTATTTTGATCGGCTGTTTCGACATTGAAATAGTAGGCTGTGATTGGCTGTCTCGTTTAGCTAGTGAAATACTCGGATGTGATTGGGTGTTTCGTTCTCATAGCTGTCACCGTTCCAAGAAATGAAGTTTGGCTTCTTGGATTTTGAATGATGTCATAGATAAGTCGGCATGGCTTGTTATGTGATGATGATGATGACTTCACAAATAAGGGAGACGTGGCTAATGATGTCACGTGTTTTCTCCTGGCATACAGATAATGTGAACTGGCACTTTTACATTTCGAGGACGTTTAGTGCAAAGTGGTCTATACCACCGACGTCATAGTATGATACGGCAACTATTATTAACTAGAAATCAAAAAGTTACATTGACAATATGTTTCTAAGAAAAATTACTCTATTCCTAGAAGAAATATTTTTGTTGTTGTAATAATTATTCTGCTACCAACTGAAAGTAACTTCAAAAATTTATCAGTATCACTGTTACAGCATTATGAGGGCTGCACCGGTCATCACAAGCGGAAAACAACAATGTAACAGCAAGGCAAACCTGTCATTGTAATAAGACGATTGTCTCCGTGTAATCTACAGGTATTATTAAGCACTGCCATAAAATACAAAGTTATCGTCATGTAAAAAAGGAACTTAAAAATTGAAGTGTCATACGACATTTCTTTTCATCTTTAAACTCATCAATTCATTAAAACATAAATCGTGTATCAAAATTATATAAAATTAAGTATTAATCTTAAATGCTTCGTTATAGGCTTTAAATTCGAAAATTACTTTAAAATACTATTTTTTTTAGTTAAATATATGAAAATTTCTCCAAATACGGCCCACACCATAGGTTCAATCTAGGGATCTATGGATCCTAAATGTGACCATGAACTAGGTGCTGGTTTTTCGTTTCTGGTAGACATTCAGATCCAGTAGTATTACAACAGAGCTGCTTTAACGTAGGGAAAGATGTAGCAGCCTGCAACTGACAACTCTCTCCCCGTGCTCTTATCTAAAGCCTGTGAATCAGTTATTACGTGCTCAGAGCGAAGGTGGCCTTGGGCTGACACAAAAGGAGTGACGCAGTCGGCAGCGTGGAAAATTTGGACTACATGATCTTCTGAATGACATAAACTGTCTAATGGATACAGAATATAGACTGAGAGTAAATCGAAGAAAGACGAAAATAATGAGAAGTAGCAGACACGAGAACAGCGAGAAACTTAACATCAGGATTGATGGTCACAAAGAAGATGACGATAAGGAATTCTACGACCAGGCAACAACATAACCAATGAAGGACAGAGCAAGGAGGACATAAAGAGCAGACTAGCACTGGCAAAAAGAGAATTCTTGGCCAAGAGAAGTCTACTAGTATCAAACATAGGCCTTAATGTGAGGAAGAAATTTCTGAGAACGTACCTCTGGAGCACAACATTGTATGGTAGTGAAACATGGACTGCGGGAGAACCGGAACAGAAGAGAAGCGAAGCATTTGAGATGTGCTGCTACAGACAAATGTTGAAAATTGGATGGACTGGTAAGGTAAGGAATGAGGAGGTTCTGAGCAGTACCGAAGAGGAAAGGAATATGTGATAAACAGTGACAAGGAGAAGACACAGGATTATAGGACATCTTTTAAGACATCAGGAAATGATTTCCATGGTATTAGAGGGAGCTGTAGAGGGCAAAAACTGTAGAGGAAGAACGAGATTGGAATACATCCAGCAAATAGTTGAGCATGTAGTTTCCAAGTGATACTCTGAGATGAGGAGTTTGGCACTGGAGAGGAATTCGTGACGGGCCGCATGAAACCAGCTAGAAGACTGATGACTCAAAAAGAAATCAGCAACCTCGATGTAGCTGTAGCAACAGTGATCACTAAAGTATAAAAAGCGATTAAAGGAAACAGAAAGATTTTCATTATTAGTAAACTATTTAAAGAGGTAGTCGTGACGTATTTCAAAGAGGAACTCCAAACATCTCCCGTTGGGAGAAGGATGTAGAGGAACTGTGACTCACATTTGAAAGGGTAGTTAACTATGCACTGATTAAATATTACCTAGTAGCACAGTTAATAAAGGCAGGAGGGGGCATCCATGGTATACAATCAATGTAAAGGAACTTCTAGAGAAACAGTTACATCTGCGTAATTGGTGTAAAACAAAGCATAGCCGTGTAGATAACAAGATACTAAATGAGCTGTGTTTGGCTATCAAACTGGTAATGTGTTAATCATTCAGCCACCACCGTAGCAGAATCTAATTGGAAGAGCTATGCAGAAAACCCAAAGAAATTCCTTTTATTTGTAAAGGCTGTCAATGGCAACAAACTTACTGTCCAGACACTCATGGGTACCGCAGAAACTGAAATTGAGAGAAGCCAAGGAAAGCAGAAACAGTCAACCGTGTTTTCAAATGTTACTTCACTAAGGCAGATACCGATGTATGCCACAATTTACTTCCCGCAACACGGCAATGATGCGTGATGTAGACTGTCAGTGTGGCGTTGAGAGATAGCTAAGACCATTAAAATGAAATAATGCTTTATGGCCCGGTGGAATCCTTGTCATATTCTACACATAACTCGCAGCTAAGTTGTCTCCAATTTTAAGTAGGAATACGGAAAACCCATCCAAATGATGCGAGTAATCACCGGAAGCAAAAACACTATCGGCAGCCTGCTAAAGAACCACTTCAAACTGTTTTGTTAGCTTCACCTGGTGGAAGAATAGCATATATCACCATCACAGCCCGCACAGTGCGCTAAATGTCACACATTTGAACACATCACCGAATATTGTAAAAGCAAAATCCGATGCAATAGGTGCGGAGGCCCACATGTAATCGCAGCATGCCAACAAGAACCTAGCAAACCAATCTGCGTAAACTGCTCAGGTGAACACCTATCAACAGACATCAAGCGCCCGAAGGCGCCGATATCAATCGAAGCGACCGCTAAAATCATATGCACCGACGAACCTGTGCCCATAAAAACAACTGGCAACAAATGCGAAGAGCCACAAGCGGTAGCATGCGAAGACTTTCTTAGAGCATCAACACTCGCCCTAATGAACATACTTCCAGGCAGGAAAAATTTGGTCCTGAGCGCTATGAGGGAGGTCTCCAAAACCTTATTTAAACGTGAAATAAACGTCTCACAGGCATGGAACAAGGTCCACTTCAGCATCTCCCCAGTCAGCGGCGCCCAAAAAGCGCAGGAGGAGAGAAGCAAACACGCAGATAACCAATCACCTTCACAGTGCGAAACTCGGTTTTGTTAATGCCAATGGTTTTAACACGAAGAAACCGCACATTGAGCGGCTCAAAAAGGGCCGAAAACGTGCAGATACTAGGTATCAGAGAAACCACGGCAGGACAGGCACCCATCAGCATATCAAATTACACATGCTACTGCAAGGATTTCGTAACAGAAGCTAGACATAGCGGATGAGCCCACAGAGGAGTAGCATTATTACACCACAAGAAAATACCAGAAGTACAGGTACAGTACATTGTAATTCTGTCAGAGACAGCAAAGGACTTGGAAGAGCAGTTGAACGGAATGGACAGTGTCTTGAAAGGAGGATATAAGATGAACATCAACAAAAGCAAAACGAGGATAATGGAATGTAGTCGAATTAAGTCGGGTGATGCTGAGGGAATTCGATTAGGAAATGAGACACTTAAAGTAGTAAAGGAGTTTTGCTATTTGGGGAGTAAAATAACTGATGATGGTCGAAGTAGAGAGGATATAAAATGTAGACTGGCAATGGCAAGGAAATCGTTTCTGAAGAAGAGAAATTTGTTAACATCGAGTATAGATTTAAGTGTCAGGAAGTCGTTTCTGAAAGTATTTGCATGGAGTGTAGCCATGTTTGGAAGTGAAACATGGACGATAAATAGTTTAGACAAGAAGAGAATAGAAGCTTTTGAAATGTGGTGCTACAGAAGACTGCTGAAGATTAGATGGGTAGATCACTTAACTAATGAGGAGGTATTGAATAGAATTGGGGAGAAGAGGAGTTTGTGGCACAACTTGACAAGAAGAAGGGACCGGTTGGTAGGACATGTTCTGAGGCATCAAGGGATCACAAATTTAGCATTGGAGGCAGCGTGGAGGGTAAAAATCGTAGAGGGAGACCAAGAGATGAATACACTAAGCAGATTCAGAAGGATGTAGGTTGCAGTAAGTACTGGGAGATGAAGAAGCTTGCACAGGATAGAGTAGCATGGAGAGCTGCATCAAACCAGTCTCAGGACTGAAGACAACAACAACAACAGGTACAGCTCCCACAATGCTACGACGACCAACAAATCATCGTAATTAAAGTAGCGACCAAACATATAAAGACAGTACACGTAGCTATACTCTATGTGCCGCCAACCGAGGAACTATCGAAAGACTTAATTAAACACACAACCACATTGGGGCCAAGTATCATATTTGGAGACTTCAACGCCAGATCCGTTAACTTCGGAGATCATACGACGAACAGAAACGGAACAATACTGGAGGAACTATTACAGGAGAACGAACACATCATAAAGCTACCCAATGAGGAACCAACATTCATAAATCACATGGAAACCTCAATACCAGACCATGTAATTATTACAGCCAACACAGCGCGGCGTATAGGGGATATAATAATAGGAGAAAGCATCGGCAGTGACCATCTACCATTACTCACGAAAACAACGCTACTTAACCCCGAAACAACAAAACCAGAGAAAAAGACGTATAAAGACAGGAAAAATATAGACGCAGGAAGATACGTTCAACACATAACGTAAAACCTACTAATAACCGACGCAGAGAATGACATAGAAACACTTAACGAACGCAATCAATGAAGCCATAGAAATTAGTGCTCCAACAAGAACTATAATAGAGGGGAGACCAAAAATTCCGACAAACATATTGACCCTAATCAAACAAAAAAGGCAGGTCTATGCCCAGTACAAAAGGACCGGGGACCCGACCGTCAAAAAACAATGGAACAGGTTAAACGGACACGTCAGACACCTACTCGGGGAGTACAGAGCCAAGATCCTGAATGAAAAAATACAAAAACTTGACCCAAAAGATCCAGCAGACTTTTGGCGTAAATTTAAAAGAAGGGCGGAGCAAAAGCAAGGTGAAGAAGCGCCGCTCACCGTCAACGGCGAAACAACGACATCCGAAAAAGACAAAGCCGAAGCATTCATGGAAGCACTAAAAGAAGTTTATACCCACCCACAAGACGACAGGTTCGATGACAAACAACAAAGAGCAATAGAGATGGAAACCAACAAACATCTAGAAGAAACGCATTACAACGTACACGACGAAGATCAAATGGCACTCCTTTCATACACCACGACAACAGAAATCGGGCAGGCAATAGCCAGCGGAAAAGTTACGGCACCAGGCGCGGACGGCATCACTCGTAGACACCTGAGACTAATACCAGCAAACATTACAATACCAGCACTACAAAAGCTCTTCAACGCAGCATTAAAACTACAAAAAACACCACAACAATGGAAAAATGCTGAGATTAGAATGTTACCGAAACCAAACAAACCAAAACACGACGCCAGATCATACAGACCCTTTGCACTACTACCGGTCATCGCCAAAAAATTTGAAACCATTCTGACAGAGAGACTACAAAAATTCGCGGACAAGAAAAATATACTACCAGAGGAACAAGCATGCTTCCGCAAAACAGGAGTACAATTGGCCCGATTTTAAGAATGATCAGTAGTAGCGTTGAGGCAATAAACACCGGAAACGCGGCAGCAACGCACCTACTGGACATTAAAAGAGCCTTTGATAAAGTGTGGCATACAGGACTGACCAACAAGCTCATCAGATACAAAATCCCAATCGAAACAATAAAGCTCATCCAAAACATAATAACGGAGCGGTACATCAGAATCAAAGTAGGGAACCAACTGTCCGAAAAATTCAAACCAGAGGCAGGCGTACCCCAAGGAACCATAATATCGCCGCTGCTCTATAACTTACACACAGCTGATATCCCAAAATCAGTAGGACTAAACGAGGAAATAGCCCTCTACGCTGATGATACGGCTTTCTGGTGCCAGGTGGCAACTACAGAACTAATAGCCTCAGAAACAAATAGATACATCCAGTCACTAGAAGAATGGATGTCAACCTGGAGAATCCGCCCTAAACCTACTAAATCACAACTACTAATAATAAGGCATAGACATCTAACACAAGACAAAAAGCAAGACCCAAAGAACGCCCAAATAACACTATAGGGACAGAGACTCGAACCGACAACGACAGCGAAGTACCTTGGACTAGAAATAGGCAACCTACTCAACTGGGAGAGAAACACCACGCAAAAAATTGGAATAGCGAATGCAAAACTAACGAGGATTCGACTACTTCAACATTGAAATGGAGGAGCCTCTACACCCGTGGCACTACACATTTATAAAATGTATGTACGACCGATCCTAGAATATGGCGCAATAGCATGGTGCAGAACCGCAATTCAATGCAACAAGATCAGATCTGCAGACAGGAGAATGCTGAGGACGATAGGAAAAATCCCATACGAACGGACAGCCCAACTACATACCACACTCAGGACTGAATCTATGGAAAAATGACTCGTAAAACAAATAACCACTTATGGAAACAATAAGCTACAAACAAATGAAAATATAAAACAACTCATACAGAGAACTCCATATCACCTAAATATACCAAGATATAAATATCCGTATCCGCCACTCATCACAGCAATAGCAACAGAAAAAATCTATCCAGGGAAGCACACAGACATCATAATTATCACAGAAGACAAGGAATTACCGCAACACCTACAAACACCATAAAGTACAAAAAGGAAGACACCAAAACAAGGAATCCAACCCAACTCCAGCTGAGGTTTTAGGGGGTTTCCCTCAGCCGTAAGGTAAATACCGGAGTTGTGTATATCCCTCTGCACAAAAAGTGCAATAAGGCAACAATATCAAAAAAGAAAAAGAACAGAAACTTCAGATAAAAACCAAAACAAAAAAAGAACCTATCCCCTATGTAATAAAATAAACGGTACCACCACAGCAAGAAGTAAGAATAAGCTAAGGCTCCAAAGCGTCAATAAGCCCTCCATGAGCCCGCCCCACCCTTCCGGTGGAGGAACGAAAGTTTTAAAAAAAAAGTGTGCCCAATTAATTGGATGTTAACACGAGAAACCGCCCTTACAAGAAGGGCATCAGTTGTATCTCATAAAGCATCTACCTTCCATTCTCGCTGACATCCATACCTTTTAGAATATGACATATTCTGATCTCGAACAGAGTGACCTCTTCAACACCAATCAGCATGGTTTACGAAAGCCTCCATCATGCGATACCGAACTTCTTATTTCTCATGACACCCTGAAAGTCACGGCTCAAAGCAATCAAGGAATTCAGTACTTTTTGCTTCTCGAGAAGCATTAGAGTCGATACCACATAAACGTTCGTTAACAAAAGTGGATCATATGCGGTATCAAACAAAACTGGTTATGACTGAGGATTTCTTGTTAAAGAGGATGCAGCATATTATCTTGGATACAAAGTCAGCAGTTGTAGTCTCAGGTGTGTCCTAGAGAAACTTGTTGGAATCCTTGCTGTTCATGCTGTATGTTTATTACCCGAAAGGCAATACTCAGACTTATTACAGATGAGGGTGGTATCTATAACAAAGTTTCATTTTAAAAAGTTGCATAAATATCCAGTCAGATCTTGATAAGGTTTTGAATGAAAACTTGGTTTAAACGTACAGAAATGTAACATTGTGCACTTCAAAAATGGTGCTACAATTTCTGGGGATACGAAATGGAATGGGCACATGGGCTCACACGAAGTTAAAACTGGTGGCAGATGTCAGTTTATTGGTAGGATCCTGGGAAAATGTAATCAGTCTACATAAGAGATTGCTTGCAAAACATTCAAGTGAACGAATCTAGAATAATTCTCAATTGCGTGGGACCATATGAAATAGGCTAACAGGGTATATTAAATGTATGCAAAGAATGGCAGCTGAATGATCACGGTCTGTATGGCTCATGGTAGAGCGTCACAGAAATGCTGGGCAACCTGAGCGTGCAGATGCTCTTAGGTCAACGCCAACCATTCTTGCGCAAGCATACCGTATGAAGAGAGGAACTTAGGAACAGATGAGCCACTACCCCAGGGATTTCAAAGACCAAATTTGATAAATTGTAGCATTCGCGGAGGTGTACAAGCAGTCATTGTACCCACACTGTACGAATGAAGGTAACGGAAAGAAACTCAAATATGTGATACAGTGGAAAGTACTCTCTTCCATACACTTCACCGCGCTTTGCACAGTATTGATGTAGATGTAGACGTACACTCTTTGATATAAAACGTGGCCGCCGACGCTGCAGAGACTAAGCTTGAGTAATTCACGTAAGTGGCCAATAAAACTGGCCGCCCTTAGGAATTTAATTCCGGTCATCTGCACTATCTGGCAACACTGTAGGATGCAGAAGTTTCTTCTGCTCGGGATGTTACAATGCTGTACCAGCTCGTGGTCGTACGGTACAGCTACACTTGAGACGTGCAAGTTCGTGGACATATTATGTACTTTGGCTTCTAGTGTTGTTTACAAACATCATGACTTCTACATTTTCGTTTCGTCTGTTTATGATGGTCTTGTTCTATACGCTGCGTTACAGAGTCTTCGTTAGCTGGTAATCTCTTGGGTTTTTTTTTTTTTTTGGAAACATGGCAGCACTCCACATATGCAGAGGTGTGTTGGTGCATGTCAAAGTACAGTGCACCGAGTAAGTGTGCAGACGTTTTCAGACGTGCTAATGGTGACTGTGTGTTGAAAATGGCTCAAAGAACACATATTGCTGACGTTATGAGGGGTAGATTACTAGAGTGACTGGAGGCTGGTCAAACAAAGCAGGTCGTAGCATGGGCCCTCCGTGTGCCACAAAGTGTGATCTCAAGACTATTGCAACGATTCCAGCAGACAGGAAACGTGTCCAGGCGCTACAGTACGGGACATCCACAGTTCACAACACCACAAGAAGACCGATATCTCACCATCAGTGCCCGGAGACGGCCACGGAGTACTGCAGGTAGCCTTGCTCGGACCTTACCGTAGCCACTGGAACAGTTGTCTCCAGACACACAGTCTACAGACGACTGAACAGACATGGTTTATTCGCCTGGAGACCTGCAAGGTGCATTCCACTGAACCCTGCTCACAGGAGAGCCCGTAAAGCGTGGTGTCAAGAACACAGTACATAGTCATTGGAACAGTGGTTCCAGGTTATGTTCACGGACGAGTCTAGGTATAGTCTGAACAGTGAACAGTTTTCATCTGGCGTGAACCAGGAACCAGATACCAACCCATTAATGTCCTCGAAAGGGACCTGTATGGAGGTCGTGGTTTGATGGTGTGGGGTGGGATTATGACTGGTGCACGTACACTCCTGCATGTCTTTGACAGAGTAACTGTAACAGGTCAGGTGTGTCGGAACGTCATTTTGTACCAGTATGTCCGCCTTTTCGGGGATGCAGTGAGTCCCACCTTCCTCCTGATGGATGATAACGCACGGCCCCACCGAGCTGCCATCGTGGAGGAGTACCTTGAAACAGAAGATATCAGGCGAATGGAGTTGTCTGCCTGCTCTCCAGGCCTAAACCCCATCGAGCACGTCTGGGATGCTCTCGGTCGGCGTATCGCTGCACGTGCTCAGACCCCTAGGACACTTCAGGAGCTCCGACAGACACTGATGCAAGAATGGGAGGATATACCACAGCAGCTGCTCGACCACCTGATCCAGAGTATGCCGACCCGTTTTGCGGCCAGTGTACGTGTGCATGGTGATCATATCCCATATCGATGTCGGGGTACACGCACAGGAAACAGTGGTGTTTTGTAGCACATGTGTTTCGGGACGGTTTTCTCAACTTATCACTAATACGGTGGACTTACAGATCTGTGTCATGTGTGTTCCCTATGTGCCTATGCTGTTAGTGCCAGTTTTGTAGTGCCACGTTGTATGCCACCACGTACTGCAGTTATCTTTAATTTATGAGCATGCGTGTATTTGCCAAAAATTTTCCGCCGTCGCCAAGCAAACCCGACACCGAATAGTCTACCCCCAAAAAATCTAGCTTCAATGACAGCTAATAAGGGATGACGAACATCTGAAGGGAAGAGTTCTGCAGATAGCGTTGCCGAAATGGGACAGCCATCTAAAAAGGAAGCTCAAGAACCTGAAGCTAAAGCTGTATTAGATAACAAAGTTGTCAGTGACTCGACGACACAGCAGTTGAATCGGTTACTGCAACAACATGTGGTTGTGTCCTTACCTTTCACACACGTAGCCCACCACCAGGTACCTCAGCGAATAGGAACAATCCACGCAACTAAGGAAAACAAATAAGTCATCAAACCTAGCGAAAGTACACAAAAATTTTCGTGCCAGCCCACCATCGTCAACATTCCAAGCAACACACCCGGTGTACCCAAACAAGAGGAAAGTGACAGTCATAATGTAAATACACACCCGCCGAAAGAAAAGCCACGGCTGTCAGTGTGATCCTACCGTCACCTTCATCTGTCTAGCGAGATAGCATCAGTACACATAGTCGTACAAGGCTGCAATCCACTGTAAACGTCACCAAAAATCCACCAAAAAGGGAACTCGTCAAAACACTCAAAGCCAAAGATAGTGAAAGTCAGGAGTCTCACACTGCAAAAGACAATCAGATGGAGTGGTCTACGGACTTAAAATAATCAGACGGAATACAAAACAAACTAAGAATGTGGCAGGGATACAGAGTTCTTACTTAGATAATTATTAGAATCACATCTGATTTAAAAACAGCAACACTGCAGCAGTTCGCGTATGACTCTGAAGCCGACATTATGTTCCGATAAGAAGTGACACAAATAAATTAGTTTTATTGATTGGCGACTCCATGGCGTGATGTGTGTACCACGACCAAATAGTGGATAGAATTGGAAGGAAAATCAGCATTGGCCGTATTTTATTGTTCTGTTGTCAGCAAAATCGATATTCGGTCACTTAGTGACCATCCTCAGTGCTAGAAGTTAAAAATTTTTACATAACGATCAGAGATTATAAAACCGAAAATCACAACTACACCTGCGTATGAACATAACAGTTGGTATGAACATACCTGTAATATACAATTAAAATTGGTAGGCACTGGTATCAAGCTATAACCACAAGCTTAGAACGATCACATAAACTGAGGCCGCTGTTTACATGCACCTGTACAGCAGACCTCGGTGTGACAGGGCTTGGAACGCCCTCTATGTGACATGTGTCACGTGAACACTTAATATTACTGGTTTTGCAAGATATTAACACAAAATACTTCTTGTGCATTTGTGACTCATGAAGTAATTCAAATTTAAAATGTACGTAAAAAACATGGCAGACGAAGGGGGAAAGTAACATCTAAAATACACTGACGTATTGTTTTTTAAAAAACCAACTTACAAAACACAAAACAGATCGATAATAAGTTGTCAGAGTACAGGACAAGTAAAAGAGAAAAAGAAAAGGAAAAAGAATAATATATGAATAACATTAAATGAGGTACAACACAGATGATTGTTTGTCTACACCTTCAAAACTTTTTTGTAATGAATATTGTGTTTCACGGCGTTTTAATTATTACGTAATGGCGTTTTCGTACTATTACTATTTTATATATTTGACTCCTTAGTCTTAACGTAACAGTTTGCGTAAATCACGAACGGTGTACTTCTAGCTTCCCACGCCAGATGGTGGGTACTATGTTTTTTAAAAAACTGTGTTGTACCTCATTTAATGTTATTCATATATTATTCTTTTTCCTTTTCTTTTTCTCTTTTACTTGTCCTGTACTCTGACAACTTATTATCGATCTGTTTTGTGTTTTGTAAGTTGGTTTTTTAAAAAACAATACGTCAGTGTATTTTAGATGTTACTTTCCCCCTTCGCCTGCTATGTTTTTAACGTACATTTTAAATTTGAATTACTTCATGAGTCACAAATGCACAAGAGGTATTTTGTGTTAATATCTTGCAAAACCAGTAATATTAAGTGTTCACGTGACACATGTCACATGGAGGGCGTTCCAAGCCCTGTCACACCGAGGTCTGCTGTACAGGTGCATGTAAACAGCGGCCTCAGTTTATGTGATCGTTCTAAGCTTGTGTTTATAGCTTGATACCAGTGCCTATCAATTTTAATTGTATATTACAGGTATGTTCATACCAACTGTTATGTTCATACGCAGGTGTAGTTGTGATTTTCGGTTTTATAATCTCTGATCGTTATGTAAAAATTTTTAACTTCTAGCAGTAAGGATGGTCACTAAGTGACCGAAAATCGATTTTGCTGACAACAGAACAACAAAATACGGCCAATGCTGATTTTCCTTCCAAATAAATTGGATTTTGACCAATCGCGAACATCGCACAAGAAAGAAACGCAGGCATGACCATCCCCGTATGTAAAGGTATCCCTGTCTGTGATACTGAGGAACTAGAATACATGAGAGGAATTAGTTGTCAAATTTGCAATATCACACACCTGAACGTTTCCTCCCCCTTCAGGCAGTAGCTAAAAGGTGGAACGAGCCGCCTTCTTTAAGGATGAAAAAATTTATCTTCTCACCAAAAAAAAACCGCATAACTTACTTACAGGAGGCTATTGTAACTGTGTACTTCATGAGAAAGGCCAGCGACCGAATTGTAACTGCTGAAGAGAATTACACGACCTTGTGAAGAACTTGCGGCTCAAGGATGCATGGGCATTAAAATACCGCATATATGTGAAATATACCTTCCTGCAATCGACGTCGGCCAGCCGAATTCATCGAATGTACAGAGAACATTCGTCAACGAATGCTCCCTGCAGGTGTCACCCCGCTCCATTTTCAGGTCGCTGTGCGCTATCTCTGGGATTCTAACCTAGACAAATAGCTCACAAAAATGTGTGGAGGTCAATGCATGTTAGACGTCTCCAACCTTAACGACAAAGATTTATACACTGAAGAGTCAAAGGAACCGGTACACCTGCCTAATATCGTGTAGGGCCCCCGTGAGCACGCAGAAGTGCCGCAACACGAGGTGGCATGGACTCGACTACTGACTGAAGTTCTGCTGGAGGGAACTGACATCATGAATCCAACAGGGCTGTCCATAGATCCCTAAGAGTACTATGGGGTGGAGATCTCCTCCGAACAGCTCGTTGCAAGGCATCCCAGATATGTTCAATTATGTTCATATCTCGGGAGTTCGGTGGCCAGCGGAAGTGTTTAAACTCAGAAGAGTGTTCCTGGAGCCACACTGCAGCAACTCTGGACGTATGGGATATACTCGTAGCAGTGTCTTGCTGGAATTGCCCAAGTTCGTAGGAATGCACAAGGACGTGAATGGATGCAGGTGGTCAGATAGGATACTTACGCATGTGTCACTTGTCAGAGTCGTATCTAGACTTATCAGGGGTCCCATATCACTCCAACTGTACACGCCCCACATCATTACAGAGCGTCCAACAACTTGAACAGTCCCCTGCTGACCTGTGGGGTCCATGGATTCATGACGTTTTCTCCATACCCATAAACGTCCATCCGCTCGATACAATTTGAAACGAGACTCGTCCATCAGCTAACATGTTTCCAGTCATCAACAGTCCAATGTCGGTGTTGATGGCCCCAGACGAGGCGTAAAGCTTTGTGTCATGCAGTCTTCCAGAGTACGCGCGTGGGCCTTCGGCTCCGAAACCCCAAATTGATTATGTTTCTTTGAATGGTTCGCACGCTGACACTTCTTGATGGTCCAGCATTGTAATCTTAGCAGTCTGCAGAAGGGCTACACTTCTGTCACGTTGAAAGATTCTCTAAAGTCGTCGTTGGTCCCGTTCTTGCAGCGGTCGTTTTTTTAGCCGCAGCGATGTCGGAGACTTTTTGTTTTACCGGATTCCTGATATTCACGGTACACTCGTGAAATGGTCGTACGGGAAAATCCACACTTCATCGCTACCTTGGAAATGCTGTGTCCCATCGCTCGTACCCCGACTATAACATCACGTTCAAATTCACTTTAATCTTGATAACCTGCCATTGTAGCAGCAGTAACCGATCCAACGACTCCTACAGACGCTTGTTTTCTTAAATAGGCGTTGCCAACCGCAACGCCGCATACTGCCTGTTTACATATCTCTGTATTTGAATACGCATGCCTATACCAGTTTCTTTGGCGCTTCAGTGCAACATAGCCCCAACTGCCTACGTTTACTCGACAATTTCACGTAAAAAGCCGACTTGTGGACCAGACTTGCTAAAAGATGCTTAAGAAGATGCCTAACACCTCACGGAAGACATAAAACAAACGAAGTGAAGAAAACAATGGAATTTTACTTTACTGTCCTTAGAGAACCGTACGAAAATCCAACGATACCAACGATCATCTGCTACAAGTAAGGAGAATTAAAGCTAAACTCACTACTATCAAAAGGAAACAGTTATATGGCCTGAAGATCAAATCGAAAGTACATCCACAGTAGAAGCCCAGACAGCACCTATGCATCACCTCATCAAACATGAAATCTCCCGCAGACGAACATTTCTAGACGAACTGCAAACCCAGGATTGGCATACACCCAGTCATCGAAACGAAATGGTGAATGAAATACCTTACCAAAAACTCTACTCCGTGAGTCAAACCGATGGGAAGTTGATAGCCGAAGACATACAGCTGCCGAATAGAGAAATCACTGAAGACGGCAACAGAGAACTTGTAGCTAATACTTAGAGTGGTTGAAGTATTCGAATCAATTTTTAAATGACCTACTAACAAAGCTGCACGACCGTATTGAATCCCCAAAGAGTTTTATCACAAATCCTGAGACATCATTACGACTACTGCATTTCAAATTACATAATTAGAGGCGGGATGGTGCCTAACGAGATGAGGAAGGGCAACATTGCTCGCACACTAAAGAAGGGAGAAATGAAACAACAAAACAGTTCAAATGGCTCTGAGCACTATGGGACTTAACATCTGTGGTCATAAGTCCCCTAGAACTCAGAACTACTTAAACCTAACTAACCTAAGGACATCACACACATCCATGCCAGAGGCAGGATTCGAACCTGCGACCGTAGCAGTCGCGCGGTTCCGGACTGAGCGCCTAGAACCGCGAGACCACCGCGGCCGACCAACAAAACAGTCACCAGAACTATTAACGGCAGCATGATCCCGTTGCTTAAAGAAGTATTCAAAACACAGCACGTCTGCATCTGCAGAAGGTCTGTTATGTCAGCCGTTTCTGAAGTTAGAGGCGTCATTTCAATAGCTGCTGTGACCAACATACAGTGCGGCCCCCTTTTATCGCTTTATCGCTTTCCAGGAAGCCATTGATCATGTCAGTCATCAATATTTACTGAGAATAATGGAGAAAGTGAGATTGCAAAAGGGTATAACAAGTCATTCGTAATATGATCACTAGTCATTGGGGTACATGTTATGTTATTAGTTTTATATTTCATGGACCATTTGCATGATAATTCGTAATTATGTGGAACGAGTCATTTTACGTATATGTCATAATTTACCTTTAAATTGTACTGGAAAGTATAACAGCTAGCCTTATTACTTCTTTTTCTTCTTCTATTTTACTATTTAGGCTGTCAAGGAAAAAAACTAATAGTTTCCATTCACTATTTTTCTGTTTAAAATTTTACTATTCGTTGAAGTTGGTAAAAGTGGTTTCCCAATACTCTGTATTATTTTATTGTTAATGATGAGTAACAGAAACTTGCGTCTCCACCTTTTGACGACGATTTCATATTCAGCTGGGAGTGATGTACTGCAGCAATTATGATGCAAACTTCCAGAATGAGATTTTCACTCTGCAGCGGAGTGTGCGCTGATATGAAACTTCCTGGCAGATTAAAACTGTGTGCCCGACCGAGACTCGAACTCGGGACCTTTGCCTTTCGCGGGCAAGTGCTCTACCATCTGAGCTACCGAAGCACGACTCACGCCCGGTACTCACAGCTTTACTTCTGCCAGTATCTCGTCTCCTACCTTCCAAACTTTACAGAAGCTCTCCTGCGAACCTTGCAGAACTAGCACTCCTGAAAGAAAGGATATAGCGGAGACATGGCTTAGCCACAGCCTGGGGGATGTTTCCAGAATGAGATTTTCACTCTGCAGCGGAGTGTGCGCTGATATGAAACTTCCTGGCAGATTAAAACTGTGTGCCCGACCGAGACTCGAACTCGGGACCTTTGCCTTTCGCGGGCAAGTGCTCTACCATCTGAGCTACCGAAGCACGACTCACGCCCGGTACTCACAGCTTTACTTCTGCCAGTATCTCGTCTCCTACCTTCCAAACTTTACAGAAGCTCTCCTGCGAACCTTGCAGAACTAGCACTCCTGAAAGAAAGGATATAGCGGAGACATGGCTTAGCCACAGCCTGGGGGATGTTTCCAGAATGAGATTTTCACTCTGCAGCGGAGTGTGCGCTGATATGAAACTTCCTGGCAGATTAAAACTGTGTGCCCGACCGAGACTCGAACTCGGGACCTTTGCCTTTCGCGGGCAAGTGCTCTACCATCTGAGCTACCGAAGCACGACTCACGCCCGGTACTCACAGCTTTACTTCTGCCAGTATCTCGTCTCCTACCTTCCAAACTTTACAGAAGCTCTCCTGCGAACCTTGCAGAACTAGCACTCCTGAAAGAAAGGATATAGCGGAGACATGGCTTAGCCACAGCCTGGGGGATGTTTCCAGAATGAGATTTTCACTCTGCAGCGGAGTGTGCGCTGATATGAAACTTCCTGGCAGATTAAAACTGTGTGCCCGACCGAGACTCGAACTCGGGACCTTTGCCTTTCGCGGGCAAGTGCTCTACCATCTGAGCTACCGAAGCACGACTCACGCCCGGTACTCACAGCTTTACTTCTGCCAGTATCTCGTCTCCTACCTTCCAAACTTTACAGAAGCTCTCCTGCGAACCTTGCAGAACTAGCACTCCTGAAAGAAAGGATATAGCGGAGACATGGCTTAGCCACAGCCTGGGGGATGTTTCCAGAATGAGATTTTCACTCTGCAGCGGAGTGTGCGCTGATATGAAACTTCCTGGCAGATTAAAACTGTGTGCCCGACCGAGACTCGAACTCGGGACCTTTGCCTTTCGCGGGCAAGTGCTCTACCATCTGAGCTACCGAAGCACGACTCACGCCCGGTACTCACAGCTTTACTTCTGCCAGTATCTCGTCTCCTACCTTCCAAACTTTACAGAAGCTCTCCTGCGAACCTTGCAGAACTAGCACTCCTGAAAGAAAGGATATAGCGGAGACATGGCTTAGCCACAGCCTGGGGGATGTTTCCAGAAGATACTGGCAGAAGTAAAGCTGTGAGTACCGGGCGTGAGTCGTGCTTCGGTAGCTCAGATGGTAGAGCACTTGCCCGCGAAAGGCAAAGGTCCCGAGTTCGAGTCTCGGTCGGGCACACAGTTTTAATCTGCCAGGAAGTTTCATATCAGCGCACACTCCGCTGCAGAGTGAAAATCTCATTCTGGAAACATCCCCCAGGCTGTGGCTAAGCCATGTCTCCGCTATATCCTTTCTTTCAGGAGTGCTAGTTCTGCAAGGTTCGCAGGAGAGCTTCTGTAAAGTTTGGAAGGTAGGAGACGAGATACTGGCAGAAGTAAAGCTGTGAGTACCGGGCGTGAGTCGTGCTTCGGTAGCTCAGATGGTAGAGCACTTGCCCGCGAAAGGCAAAGGTCCCGAGTTCGAGTCTCGGTCGGGCACACAGTTTTAATCTGCCAGGAAGTTTCATATCAGCGCACACTCCGCTGCAGAGTGAAAATCTCATTCTGGAAACATCCCCCAGGCTGTGGCTAAGCCATGTCTCCGCTATATCCTTTCTTTCAGGAGTGCTAGTTCTGCAAGGTTCGCAGGAGAGCTTCTGTAAAGTTTGGAAGGTAGGAGACGAGATACTGGCAGAAGTAAAGCTGTGAGTACCGGGCGTGAGTCGTGCTTCGGTAGCTCAGATGGTAGAGCACTTGCCCGCGAAAGGCAAAGGTCCCGAGTTCGAGTCTCGGTCGGGCACACAGTTTTAATCTGCCAGGAAGTTTCATATCAGCGCACACTCCGCTGCAGAGTGAAAATCTCATTCTGGAAACATCCCCCAGGCTGTGGCTAAGCCATGTCTCCGCTATATCCTTTCTTTCAGGAGTGCTAGTTCTGCAAGGTTCGCAGGAGAGCTTCTGTAAAGTTTGGAAGGTAGGAGACGAGATACTGGCAGAAGTAAAGCTGTGAGTACCGGGCGTGAGTCGTGCTTCGGTAGCTCAGATGGTAGAGCACTTGCCCGCGAAAGGCAAAGGTCCCGAGTTCGAGTCTCGGTCGGGCACACAGTTTTAATCTGCCAGGAAGTTTCATATCAGCGCACACTCCGCTGCAGAGTGAAAATCTCATTCTGGAAACATCCCCCAGGCTGTGGCTAAGCCATGTCTCCGCTATATCCTTTCTTTCAGGAGTGCTAGTTCTGCAAGGTTCGCAGGAGAGCTTCTGTAAAGTTTGGAAGGTAGGAGACGAGATACTGGCAGAAGTAAAGCTGTGAGTACCGGGCGTGAGTCGTGCTTCGGTAGCTCAGATGGTAGAGCACTTGCCCGCGAAAGGCAAAGGTCCCGAGTTCGAGTCTCGGTCGGGCACACAGTTTTAATCTGCCAGGAAGTTTCATATCAGCGCACACTCCGCTGCAGAGTGAAAATCTCATTCTGGAAACATCCCCCAGGCTGTGGCTAAGCCATGTCTCCGCTATATCCTTTCTTTCAGGAGTGCTAGTTCTGCAAGGTTCGCAGGAGAGCTTCTGTAAAGTTTGGAAGGTAGGAGACGAGATACTGGCAGAAGTAAAGCTGTGAGTACCGGGCGTGAGTCGTGCTTCGGTAGCTCAGATGGTAGAGCACTTGCCCGCGAAAGGCAAAGGTCCCGAGTTCGAGTCTCGGTCGGGCACACAGTTTTAATCTGCCAGGAAGTTTCATGATGCAAACTTCTTTTTTATCGGAGTACCATTGTTCTACCAAGAATACAGCTGTGAAATATCGCAAGTCACACACGAGGCACAATATTTACACTTTTTACTCCAAGATAGTTGAATAAAGCATTAACGTTACGCAAGTACTGGGTACAGTAAACTTTCCGCTGAGTCGTTGTTGAGATTTATTGCAAAGAACTCAGATGGGGCTGTTCAGGATTAACTACAGCGCAAGATTGCATGAACTGAGATTGCATGACCAGCGTACATCCCCCCAACATGGCAGAAAGCGGCCGCTGCACATTGAGATGACAAAAGTCATGGTATACCTCCTAATATCGTTTCGGACCTCCATTTGCCCGGCGTAATGCACCAGCGCGATGTGCCATGGCCTCAACAAGTCGTTGGAAGTCCACTGAAAAAATACTCAGCCATGCTGTCGCTATAGCCATCCATAATTGCGAAAGTGTTGCCCGTACAGTTCGTACTGACCTCCCAATTACGTCCATAAATGAGGCCTTGAGATCAGAAACGGGACTTGTCACGCTGTAATTTACCGTCTAGTAAGGTCATCCAAAGACCAGTATCAGATGCAAAGCGATTTAGAAAAGATGGCTGTTGAGGTGATCCACATGAGTTCCAAAAGTAATCCGTTGGAATTAGATTACTCGATAAATAGTACAATTATCAAGGCTGTCAATTCAACTAAGTACCTGGGTGTTAAAATTACGAACAACTTCAGTTGGAAAGACCACATAGATAATATTGTGGGGAAGGCGAGCCAAAGGTTGCGTTTCATTGGCAGGAAACTTAGAAGATTCAACAAATCCACTAAAGAGGCAGCTTACACTACAATTGTTCGTCCTCTGTTAGAATATTGCTGCGCGGTGTGGGATCCTTACCAGGTGGGATTGACGGAGGACATCGAAAGGGTGCAAAAAAGGGCAGCTCGTTTTGTATTATCGCGTAATGGGGGAGAGAGTGTGGCAGATATGATACGCGAGTTGGGATGGAAGTCATTAAAGCAAAGACGTTTTTCGTCGCGGCGAGATCTATTTACGAAATTTCAGTGACCAACTTTCTCTTCCGAATGCGAAAATATTTTGTTGAGCCCAACCTACATAGGTAGGAATGATCGTCAAAATAAAATAAGAGAAATCAAAGCTCGAACAGAAAGGTTTAGGTGTTCGTTTTTCCCGCGCGCTATTCGGGAGTGGAATGGTAGAGGGTTTGTATGATTGTGATTCGATGAACCCTCTGCCAAGCACTTAAATGTGAATTGTAGAGTAATCATGTAGATGTAGATGTAGGTTTTTGGGGTGTATAAGTTATTACTGTAGTTGGTATTTTCACACGATTCCGCACCTTTTGGTTCTGAAATGGGATTTTTCCCTGTCAAAATCAGTGTTGAAATTACGTTTCGTGCAGAAAGAGGACTTGTTACAGAGACAAGTCCCTATATTGCACGAAAGAACGTGAGGCGTGAGGGCATCACTGTAACGGTTTGCGGTAACTAGCTGTGAGATCTCCAAATGGCTTCGGTGACGGAACCGTCAGACGAGTCCGAAGACGATTTACATGAATTTAGAAGGAAGAAAAGACGCCCCGAATTGTGGAAGAGTGATGTGTTTAAATAAAAAAGAGTCAAGGATTTGGAGCATGCCAACTGGAAAGGAAACATTGTTCCTAGGAGGGAAACAGGTGCAGATTGCAGGTAAATAGTCATATAATGTTCATTGTTTGAATTCTCTGTACATAATGTAATATTCTGTAGCAGAGGCAAGTTGTGTAGAAACATTGTACTAAAATGTGAATATAAATTCCTTTCATGGACGCAAAGTTTAAATTTATGTTTTAGTTGTAATATAGGAAATCGTTAAAAATATGTTATTTGCCGAGTATATAGGTTAATAACACGCTAATATCTGTTTACAGATGCCGGCGTAAATGTTTTGAGAAGTTCTCATATACTGAGAAGGAAATATTATTGACAGAATTCAACAATATACCCAACAAAGATGGACAGTATAGGTTCTTGAGTGCTCACATTCTTCCCTTCTTTCCAAAAGCATGGAGACCACGCCTAAATTCCATTGCCATTCGTGGGAGGACAGCAAATCATTATTATAAGGTAACTGGCATGACAACTGTAATATTATTTTATTAACCATTTCGTTCCAGAATTATGTACATCTTTGATCCACGTTTAGTAAATTCTTTAAGGCATATATTTAATAGGGTTACAGTATTACGATTAGGTAGATTTTTGTTTTATGATACTAATTCACTTGTACCTGCAGGTTAAAGTTGGCTTCAAGGAAACTATAGTATGCAAGATAGCTCAATTATAGCACTCCATGGCATACCAAAACGCCGAGTAGAGCGATTGTGCCGCTTAAGTCAATATTTCAGTATACTGACTGTTTTTTTTAAATCAAAAAGGGGATATGTCAGTCATTTTCTATTACCATTTTCTATTAGTTGCCTTCATCCTATTATTACAGATTGTTGGTATAACATTCCATTCTTCCCCACGAGTCTGTGGGACTAACTATAAGGTTTAGGAATAACGCTATTCATACTTATACAGTTTTTTCAATACATCAATTGAGTTACATATCTCCTTTTTTGCCGGCCGTATGTGGCCGAGCGGTTCTAGGCGCTACAGTCTGGAACCGCGCGACTGCTACGGTCGCAGGTTCGAATCCTGCCTCGGGCATGGATGTGTGTGATGTCCTTAGGTCAGTTAGGTTTAAGTAGTTCTAAGTTCTAGGGGACTGATGACCCCAGAAGTTAAGTCCCATAGTGCTCAGAGCCATTTGAACCATTTGAACCATAACCCCTTTTTGATCTCAACGCCTCAAATGTTCGATGGGATTCATGTCCGTTGATCTGGCTGGCCAAATCATTCGCTCGAATTATCCAGAATGTTCTTCAAACCAATAGCGAATAATTGTGGCCCGATAACACGGCGCATTGTCATCCATAAAAATGCCACCGTCGTTTCGGAACGTGAAGTCCATGAATGGCTTAAAATGGTCTCCAAGTACCCGAACATAGCCATTTCCAGTCAATGATCGGTTCTGTTTGACAAGAGGACCTACTCCATTCTATGTAAACACAGCCCACACCATTATAGAGCGACCACCAACTTACACAGTACCTTGTTGACAGCTTGGGTCCATGGCTTCGTGGGGTCTGCGTCACACTCGTACTCTACTATCAACTCTTACCAATTGAAGTCAGTACACACCCTACCAGGCTAGGGTTTTCAGTCGTCTAGGGTCCAAGCAATATGGTCACGAGCCCAGGAGAAGCGTTGCAGGCGATGTCGTGCTGTTGGAAAAAGCATTTCAGAAGCTGCTATAGCCCTTTAACGCTAAATTTTGCCGCAGCATACTAACGGATACGTTCGTCGTATGTCCCACATTGATTTCTCCTGTTATTTCACGCAATGTTGCTTGTCTGTTAACAGTGACAACTTTTTGCTAACGCCGCTGCTCTCGTCGTTAAGTGAAAGCCGGCGGTCACTGCGTTGTCCGCGGAGAGAGGTAATGCCTGAACTTTGGTATTCTCCGCATACTGTTGCTCTCGGGATGCTGAATTCACTAACGATTTCTGAAATGGTATGTTCCATGCGTCTAGCTCCAACTACACTATGTGATCAAAAGTACCCAGACATCTGGCTGAAAATGACTTAAAAGTTCATGGCGCTCTCTATTGGTTATGCTGGAATTCAGTATGGTGTTGGCCCACCCTCAGCCTTGATGACAGCTTCCACTCCCGCAGCATACATTCAATCATGTGCTGGAAGGTTTCTTGGGGAACGGCAACCCATTCTTCACAGAGTACTGCACTGAGGAGAGATATCGAGGTCGGTCGGTGAGGCCTGGCACGAAGTCGGCATTCCAGAATATACCAAAGGTGTTCTATAGGATTCAGATCAGGACTCTGTGAAGGCTAGTCCATTACAGGGATGTTATTGTCGTGTAACCACTCCGAAACAGGCCGTGCATTGTGAACAGGTGTTCGATCGTGTTGAAAGATGCAATCACCATCCCCGAATTGCTCTTCAACAGTGGGAAGCAATAAGGTGCTTAAAACATCAATGTAGGCCTGTGCTGTGATAGTGAGACGTAAAGCGACAAGCGGTGCAAGCACCCTCCATGAAAAGCACCACCACACCATAACACCACCGCCTCCGAATATTACTGTTGGCACTACACATGCTGGCAAATAACGTCCACCGGGCATTTGCCATTCCGACATCCTGCCATCGGATCGCCACATTGTGTACCGTGATTCGTCACTCCACACAACATTTTTCCACTCTTCAATCGTCCAATGTTTACGCTCCTTACTGCAAGCGAGGCGTCGTTTGGCATTCACCGGCGTGATGTGCGGCTTATGAGCAGCCGCTCGACCATGAAATCCAAGTTTTATCACCTCCCGCCTAACTGTCATAGTACTTTCAGTGGATCCTAATGCAGTCTGGAAATCCTGTGTGATAGTCTGGATAGATGTCTGCCTATTACACATTACGACCCTTTTCAACTGTCGGCGGCATCTGTCAGTCAACAAACGATGTCGATTTTACGCTTTTGTGCTGCACGTGTCCCTTCAAGTTTCCACTTCACTATCACACGGGAAACACTGGACCTAGGGATGTTTCGGAATGTGGAAATCTCGCTTACCGACGTGTGAGACAAGTGACACCCAATCACCTGACCACGTTCGTGATTACCGCGAACCGCCCCATTCTGCTCTCTCACGATGTCTAATGACTACTGAGGTCGCTGATATGTTGTACCTGGCAGTAGGTGGCAGCACAATGCACCAATTATGAGAAAGATATGTTTTTGGGGGGGAGGGGTGTCCGAATACCTTTGATCACATAGTGTATCATTCCGAGTCCAAAATCTGTTAATTGGCCATGTGTGGCCATAATCACGTCGGAAACCTTTCCACATGAATCACCTGAGTACAAATGGAAGCTCCGACAGTGCACTGCCCTTGTACAACTTGTGTTCGCGATACCACCGTCTTCTGTATATGTGCAAATCGCTGTCACGTGACTTTTGTCTCCTCAATGGAGATTCCGCTTGAGAAACAATTCCACAATAATTTCGGTACGTTGTATAGTATTACACGTGGGAATCGTGACAATAGCGATGTCAGTACTAATATTTGTTGGTTTAGAGTTTTTATGGCCTTGGTTTGAATACAGACTTGATCGAATGAATCCAGTGTCAGAAATTGAAGACTCGTGCTCATCAGAGACTGGCCGTTACCTCAATGTGGCTAGGATGAGGTCAAGCAAAAAATAACACTCCCACTTTCGTAGTAATCTAGGCAAGTTATACAGTGTGAACCAGAAATTCTTCGACAAACTTTCAGAGGTTTACAGGGAGTTGGTCGCTACGAACCTTATGTATGTGTTTGCTGAAGGCAATGCATGGGCGTCACAATGACACTATACTGAGCTACTGCCACACCTCCGGCAACCACATTACGGTTCTTTTGCCTGAACAACCTCTGAAAGTTTGTCAGTGGAGTTGCGATTCACCATGTAGTTCCAAATGGCCTACTGAACAAATCGAGATGACAGTCCTTCTTGTTGTTCTTCTTCTTCTGTCTTTCCTTGTTTACGGTAAGGTAAAGCATTCTATTCCTCGGTCTGACCACTACGCCTAATATACAAAGACGTATATATTACACTGTGATTATACCTACATACATACTTCAACCTCAATTATTTGCTGTATGTATTCCAACCATTGTCTTACCCTACATATTTTACTCTCTACATCTCCCTCTTGACCATGGAAGTTATTCTTTCATGTCTTAACAGATTTCCTACCATCCTATCCCTTTTTCTTGTTGCTTTACTAGCCTATTCTGTGCAGAACCTCCTCATTCCTTACCTTATCAGTGCACCTAATTTTCAACATTCTGTATCACCTCACCTCAGATCCTTCGATTCTCTTCTTTTCCAGTTTTCCCACTGTCCATGTTTCACTACCACATGATACGTGCTCCAAATGTACATTCTCAGAATTTTTTCTCAAATTAAAGCCTATGTTTGATACTAGTAGACTTCTCTTGACCAGGAGTGCCCTTTGTACCAGTGCTAGTCTGCTTTTTATGTCCTTCTTGACGCCTAGATAGCAGAAATCCTTAACTTCATCTACTTCGTAATCACCAGTTCTTATGTTAAGTTTCTCGCTATTCTTATTTCTGCTACTTCTCATTACTTTCGTCTTTTTTCTATTTACTCTCAGTGCATATTCTGTACTCATTAGACAATTTATACCATCAAGCAGGTCCTGTGAGTCTTCTTCACTTTCACTGAGGACAGCAATCTCATCAGTAAATCTTAACATTGATATCCTTTCACCTTGAATTTTAATCAAACTTTTAACCTTTCTTTTATTTGCGTCATTGCTTTTTCAGTGTACAGATTGAAAAATAGGGGCGAAACACTACTTCCCTGTCTTAAGCCCTTTTTAATCCGAGCACTTCGTTCTTGATCCACTGTTATTGTTCCCTCTTGTCTCTTGTGCATATTGTATACCACACGTCTTTCCTTATAGCTTAACCCTATTTTTCGTATAATTTCGAACATCTTGCACCATTTTACACTGTCTAACGCTTTTTTCAGGCCGAAATATCCTATGAACTTATCTTGGTTTTTCTTTGGTCTTGCTTCCTTTACCCACGGCAACGTCAGAACCGCCTCTCTAGTGCCTTTACTTTTCCTAAAACCAAACTGATCGTCATCTAACACATCCTCAATTTTCTTTTCCAGTTTTCTATATATTATTCTTAACGAAAGTCAGACTACGAAATAGAAGGAAAGCTAGTAAGAAAGAAATGAAAGCAAGTCAGGACGAGCTTAAAAAATAAACGAAATAAGGTCAATATAAGTTTCAGAAGCTGTATGCAATAGAAACAAAACTAGAAATGTTTCGACCAAAACTGAAAAATGAAATGCAGGTAGGGTAGAGAAAATTCGAAGTAGAACTTAAAGACGAATTAAAGGCATGGAAAGACGAGATAGAAGTGGAAATGCGAGCAAACCAAAGCCGACTTGAAAATAAGATCGCATCAGGTCTAATTAAGTTAGAGGGTGCTTTGCTAAAACGGAGATGGGACTAAAGAATGGACTTAAAAGTGTCAGACAGGAATTCGATAAGAAAATCGAAGCTGTAAGGAAACAGACAGAAAAGGCTATAGAGAAGAGGAATTTGAAAGTAAGAGATCTATTGGAGGCAAAAGTTTCGGAACACGTTAACTTTATGGAGAACAGAAGTATGTGTAAACCAGGGTCAAAGTAGAAACACTGCAGGAACGATCCACCGTAATAGAACAGAAGATAAGCTAGACAGAAAGTTGCAGGAATGTTTTCATGTGTGGAATATGGTATGAAAATTTTGAGTGGCGTTTCGAAAAGGCGAATGTCAATATTTTGTAGTTTAGGGAAGAAGGATATGTACATCTTGAAGAACTGTGCGAGGATTCTAAAGGAATATGGCAGCACATTGTGGTGAGGTAAAGGAAATAGCAGCAGTCTGAAAAAGGATGCTAATGAGCAGTTGTCATGCAAGGTGCAAAATCATTCAAAGAGTTTGTCCACAAGTTTATCCACACATGTAGTCACCTTAAACACAGTCAAATATGATAGAATTTTATGCGGAGGCAGTATGTCAACGTATTGTAAGAGGATGCTCCACAAGTTACATCACATGGACATATTTGTTGGTGAAAAAAATAGAGCTTTCAGAATTATAGAGGATATTGCCATGGACATTACGAGAATTAGTTTTTAGAGTACCGCAAAAGGATGTAGACAGTCTTATGAGAAGAGTGGAGAGGGCATAACCAAACTTCAACAACAAATCAATACGGACTACATGACTGGCTTGAGGAGAAACAATGGTAGCTGCAGACGTGGGGGGTGTGGCACAGGCGACCAAGGAAGACCTAACAATAATGGAAGCAATTAAAGAACAGAGGGAGGAGAAAGTAGGACGAGAAATCAAAACAAAAATCACTAGCAGCCAGGACCAACTCATAGGCCACAGACAATGGTAGCAGCACTATAGTTCAAAGGACAACACACGCACTGCGATCAACGAAAGAAAAGACGAAGCTAATTACAAACATTTACGGCGGCAACTCAATGACGAGAGGAGGAGGAGACACAGTGACAATGTAAAGGGACAGAGCGACGTCACAGGCGGCGAAATAGTGGGGAATGGCGAGCAGGGAAAAGGACAGGGATGACGTCATGCATAACTATGAGACAAGCAAACAGCGTGGAGTTTAACAGTGATGCGGGCTGGCTGACTTCGTTTACGATAACACAGAGCAGGAAGCAGTGTGTACGTAATCAGAAAGGTATGGCAACAACCGCTATGGCTTGTAGAAGGAACAGTCATTGCAAGTTGAAGTTTTAGAGAAATGAGGATGGGAATCGAAAGAAGATGTAAAAGAAAATATCTATAAGAAAAGCCCAACGATACCCAGAATTCTCTCTCAAGAAGAGATCAGAACAGTGGTGCAGGAGATAATGAAATGCATTTCTGAGTTATCCCATCTACGAACAAACAACTCTGACATAGAGCGCAGCAAATAATTTATTAAGCATCAGAACACTTGCGAGCAGCAAAGATATTTATACAGCGAACACACGTTGAAGAAGCCATGTATATTTCTCAAAGAAGTTCGTACACAGTTATTTCACTGGAGTTAATCGATTAGTTGATATTGTGGTCACCGCAGGAGCTCCCTCCACTGAAAAGATGTAGAGGTCTCATCTGCCTTCTATCCTCCCCGAGGACTTTGGGGGAGGTGACCAGCTCATGCCTGTGGCAGGCAGCATGGGTGGAGGCATGGCTGATGGAAACTGCAGGAGTTGTAGTGAACACCTGCGCGTAAGTTGTCACACAGGGAGGCAAGTGCTTCTGGAATTTCGGAGAGCGTATCCATCTCACCCCCTCCTTTACTGCGCAAAAGATAGCCTGGTGCACCAGGAATCACTAGGAATTTGCATTTTATTTGTCTGCCAGTGTGGATGAATAATGATGTTGCAGGTGGCGTGGCAGGGGTGTCTTCGTTCTCTGACGAAGGTGTCACTTCAGACGAAGTGGAGAGGGGCACGTCCACCGGCGAGTTTGGCGCAGGTGTCAGCACAGGTGGATTGCACGGTAGTTCATCTTGGGGAGGAGCAATGAAGGCAGGTTTGAGTCTTTCTACTGATACTGTCTCAATGCATCCTCCGTTGCAGATGATGAAAGTATTCTCATGAATATGTAGGAGATGATGCAGAAGTTCAAGGGAATTCGATACATGGCAAGGCGTTATTTAATCTGCAGACACAGGCAGATGCCTTTAGTAAGAGTGAGTCTGTAACACACTGCGTTTCTATTCAATGGGAAATTTTATCAATGCAAAATATTTATGAGGCTAGGAACCGAATTAAGTTCAAAATTAACTATTTATGTAGATGACCCCTTTTACAGCTACCAGGCAATAGAAGAAACAGCGCCAAATACTTTCAAATTATTCAGCATTATCATTAGGGCAGGAATGACTTTCAAAGTTGCAAAATCTGAATTTTTAAAAGGAAACTATCAAGCTTTTAGGACACTTTATACAGCAGAAAAAAATTGAATTGGATTTAGAAAAAATATGAGCCATCAAGGAGTTGCACTCTTCCAACTGAAATATCTGTTCGAAATGTGGGAGTCCTATCACAAATTTTTCCCTAATCAAGTACTGAATTGTCCACCGTTCCACGTTTTTACTACTCTGTAGTGTATATTTTGTATCTCGACAGGCACTTGTTTTTGTGAGGACAATCAGTTACAGATGTAGAACTTGTTAGTTGGACAGCAGCTCATCGTCAGTAGCACAACACACCACAGCACTTCATTTGCGAGTCCTGACGAGCTTCTAATAACAAGAAGCGATTTATTTTTTATTTACTATGTGCACTTTCGCCTAAGTTCTTAAAATTCTTGCGTGTTTGTGTATCTAGTAACCACAGTTCCGCGTTTTTACAACTGTATAGTGTATAGTTCCGCCATCTCTGGTGTGGATAGGTACTGTGATTGCTGTGTTCAGGTGCAAGCTGAGTTGATGACACTTCACTCACAAGTCCAGGCGCTGCTGTCTTCGGTCACACAACTTGAGGCTGTTAGCAATGGGCATCACTGTGGGGTAGGGCCGAATGTGGGGATGCAACGTGCGTCCAGTACATCCCTTGTGCCCCCCGATAGGTTCACTGCTGTGGCTGCCCCTATTACTGCCCCCACTGAGGATGACCCCCTCACCTGTGATCGAGTGGGAGGTCGTCTCAAGGTGTGGTAGGCAGCGAAAGACTTTCTAGGGCGGCCGATGGAAAGGTCTCCCTGGTTCATCTGCCAAATAGGTTTTGGGCACTATCTGTGGCTGACAAAGATCCTGAGGCAAATGCAGTCGCTCGCCCTGTTCCAGAGGAAGCCTCTAACCCCACAAGATCGAGCATTCACGGAAGGTGGTGGTTGTGAGCTCCAATGTCAGATGTGTAATGGACTCCTTAACGATATGGGTGCCAAAGAGGGGAAGCAATCCAGTGTGCACCCTGTTTACATACCAGGAGTCATTTCATATGTGGCATGAGCACTTCTGGATGTCATGGAGAGCACAGGGTCCAGCCAACTGCAGGTGCTCATATCGGTACTAACGATGTGTGTCACTTTGGACTGGAAGAGATTCTCTCTGGTTTCGGGCAGCTAGCTGAGGTGGCGACTGTTGGGCCGTTTGCAGACCTTTGGTACAGAGTTTAGTGGAGAGTCTGAATCAGAGGCCCAGACGCTTCTGTGACAATGTAGGTTGAAGATTTCTCTAGTGCCTCCATAACGTGGTGGGGTTCCGGGTCCCACTTAAGGTCAGCGCTCCATTATATACAGGAGATGGATACACAGGTATTGGGGGCAGTGAGGAATGAACTGGGCGGTTTTTTAAGATCAGATGTTCTCTGTAATGTACAGAGAGGGCTTCAGTCTCAAAGAGTGCACGACGAACGCAGGAAGAGGGTAGGCATAGCAACAGTCAGTATAGTAGTTGTAAATTGTCGTAGCTGTGCTGGGAAGGAACCAGAGCTCCAAGCACTAATAGAAAGCACTGAAACTCAAATCGCTATAGGCACCGAAAGATGGATATAGCTGAGGATAACTTCAACCGAAATTTTTGCAAAGGACCAAACAGTGTTCAGAAAGGATAGACCAATTGCAGTTGGCTGGATATCGATGCGCTCGCTGGTGAACATAGAAACGGAGGGAGCCGCCAAGCGAGAGCCGCCTGCGGAAGAGTAGCCCAAACTAAAGGTACGGAGAACGAAATGCAACAGACAGACTACGGACAACAGATCAGGGCAAGGACAAACAACCTTACGACAATGAGGCGCTACGCAGAGCAGTCGCCACAACAATGACAACAAGATCAAGAGCAATAGAGAGACAAATTCAAGACGCAACCAGGGAGAGTAACCGGGTGACGCGCAAGGTAGTTATCGATCAGTTCTAGTGCAGTGAAGATAGATCCATAAGTATCAAGTGTGAGTCCTGAACTGACTGGCTACGCAGCTGCCTAAACCCCCGCCGCATGGAACGCTATTGGCAGACGCCCTGATATGACGAGATGGTGGCGCACTCGCCATGACAGCGCAGCACGACTGCGGTGCCCTACCAGTTGACGAGGTCCACTACTCCGGCGGACATTCAACCTCTGTAGCGCCTGATACCAGACTTTAATCAATTAATAATTGGTTGCTTTTACCGAACCCAGACTCAGGTGATTTGGTTGCTGAACAATTCAAAGAAAACTTCAGCATCATCTCAAGTAGGTGCCCCACTTGTACAGTTATAGTTGGTGGATGACTTCAGTATTCCTCGATGTGATGGCGAAGATATATGTTCAAAGCCGATGGCAGGTAAGAAACTAATAATCAGATATTGCACTCATTGCATTAGCAGTTAGTTCAGGACCCTAATCGAAGTATAAACAGATGCTGACCTCTTAGCAACAAGTAATCTTGAGCAAACAGGCCGCATCATGGCAGATAGAGGGATTATTGACCAAACGGTCGTTGTAGCGAGACTCGCTACCACATCTTTCAATATCTACCAAAAGTAAACGCAAAATATGTATCTATTTTTTAAGTATATAGTAATTCGCTTGGCGCCTTCCAAAGAGACAGTCTCTACTCCTTCCCAACTAAGTATGTTACTATAGACCAGATGTGGCTTAAATTCAAGAGAATTGAGAGGTTTATCCAGTAAAAATTAATAAATGGTAGTACTGATCCCCATGGTATACAAAGCAGCTCAAATTGTTGCTCCAGAAGCAACGAAAACAGTATCTCAAATTTAAAAGTACACATATCTCAGATTGGCAATATTGTACTAAAGCTCGAAACAAAGTACAGACTTCAATGTGAAATGCTTTTGTTAGTTTACACAACGAAACTCTTGTCTCGAAATCTGACAGAAAATCCAAAGAGATTCTCGTCATATGTAATGTATATCAGCGGCAAGACAGAATCAAAACCTTCACTGTGCCATACCAATAGTGATATTATCGATGACAGCGTGATTAAAGTGGAGTGATTAAACTTAGTTTTCCGAATTTCTTTCACTAAAGAAGACAGAGTAGATATTCCAGAATTCGAGTCAAGAACAGCTGCCGACAAGAGTAACTTAGAAGCAATTACCCTCAGTGTAGCGAAGCAGCTGGAATCGCTTAATAATTGCAAGTCTTCTGACCAGATAATATGCCAGTCAAGTTCCTTCCAGAGTATGCTGATACAATAGCTCCACACTTAGCAATCACATGCAGCCGCCCCCTCACCGAAAGATCTGTACCAAAAGACTGGAAAGCTGCACAGGTCACATCAAAACTCAAGAAAGGAAGAATAAATATTCCGATGAACAGGCCCATATCATTTGAGTCGATTTGCAGTAGAATCATGGAGCATATACTGTTTTCGAACGTCTTGAATTACGTTGAAGAAAAAGGGGTATTGACGTATAATAAGCATGGCCTCAGAAGGTATCGTTTTTGTGAAAACTTCTAGTAGAATTAATAAACAGCCATTATATATATATATATATATATATATATATATATATATATATATATATAATTACGAACACAAAAATTATTCAGGCTTACTGAGTTACGTTTTGTAGAGGAGAACTCGGAGAAACGCTAAAATGTAGACGAAAGGCATCGGCCAAATATCAGATTTCACTTCTGTAATAATTAAAACCTGCACAATATGCTGGTTGTGATTAAGTATTACCTCACCAGCGTACAGCTAGTGCACTAGCATTGCGTTCGCAATGCTGAGGCCAAGGAAAGCTTCCAGCAAGAAAGTACACTAGTAGTATGTGTGAGGAGGGTGCATGATAGTAAATGAACATTATTATGCTAAACTGTTAACATCAACACATGTTTTGGATTTGAAAAAAAAAATGTTATGTGTGGGGGCACCATGCATTGTCATTACTGACCATAAAGCGTTATTACATATCAGGAAGAGCTAACTGTTAAATGGTGAGCTGAAACTCTGATCATTGTTTCTACAACAACTCAGTATTGACATAAGATATGTGAAAGGAGAGCAGTGTGATACCTAATGCACTCTTTCAAATGCTCACAGATATGAATCAGGAAGAAAACATATTTGATTCATATGGAAGAAATGATTTACATATGTCAAAGGTACCCCATAGCAAGCTCATATTAAGAAAATATGCAGAAGATTACACCAACTGTAGAATGAAGATTTCCATTGCAAGCTCGAGATGATCAAAAAGATGGTAAACTGCTAAAGCGTTATATTCTTCGGAAAAAAACCGGTTAAGGTGAAGAAGAGAAGAAGATTTTGGCTGGAAGATCTTTTGGCCTAAAAAGTTTACTGACAAATTGTTTGAATACATCCCTCTAAGCAATGGTCATTTTGAGGTACGAAAATATTTAGATAAGTTGAGAGTGACAGCCATTTTCAAAAATATGTGGAAAAGAAAAAAGCAGTGCAACAGTGCTTGTGACGGATGTCAAAATATGAAGAACATGAATAAAGCTGTCCAACGCAACACACAAAATATTTAAGTATATGATGTATTAGAATGTTCAGCCATGGATATGCTTTGTCCCCTACCTGTAACTGTCAGAGGAAGCCGATGTGTGTGGTCGTGCTGAAAAGTAAAGCCTCCGAATTTTAATGTGAATACTCTTAAAGATTTTTAAATAAAACAAACTTTATTGACGGTACACATCTTTATTCTTCATGTGTTCATATTTGCAGCTCTCTGCAGCTAGAGGGCTCCAAATTGTAATGTGTAACATGGTGGTATGTAACATAACTATGTTGGTGTGGGAAAAACGGCGTATTGTAATCGAGTTTCGGTTTCGAAGAGTTTGTCCACACATGGATCACCTCTCCTTTAGCATGACGAATGCCAGACCAACAATCCGACACCTTGGGTTCACTGTCATCAATCATCCTTCATGCAGTGCTGATTTGGCCCCATCCGAGTTTCATCTGTTTCCGAAACTTAAGAAGGTCTACAAGGATTCCACTTTGATAAGGATGAAGCGGAGCGAGTAGAGGATTCGCGAACAAAATCAAACATTCTACAGTGACAGTATCATCGCACTGGTCTTTCATTGTGAGAAATGTGTTCGTTACCTGGGTGACTATGTTGAGCAACAAATATATAGACTCAAAGAATAAAGATGTAGAATGTTAATAACGTCTGTTTTATTTTCAGAGCCTTAAGAGTTTTTGCATAAAAAATTCGGAGATATTAGTTTTCAGCATTCCATCATATTTTTGTAATATTTGATGGGTTTACCAAATTCAATAAGTTGTGCTGAATTAGCAGGGAAAATATCAGAACAGTTGCAGCAAGGATTGGCAAACATGTAGAATAAATGGATATTGGGAATTCATGCTGAGGGACAATGGTCCTCAGTTCATGTTCGGAGAAAAGAAGCATAAGTTAGCATCAGTTGGGATAAAATTCTTGCGTAGAAAACCCTACCGTTAGACGAGCAACCCACCGGAACATTGCTTGAAGGAAATATCACAATTACCAAACACTTACTGTTCAGACAATCACATGATTTGGGGAAAATATGTTAAGCTATTTGAGAATGTCATTAATTGCATAATTCATGAAATTACAGGCCAAAAACCATATTTAATGATGACAGACGAAGCAGCACCCAATTTGATCAGAGAGACAGTCAAACTGCCACACCAAAGAAGAGTTTTGGTAGAGAATCTAAAAGCAATGATCAGAAGAAAATACGTAAAGGTTGCGTTCTGGAGGAAGAAGCGATATGACGGAAAAAATAGAACATACAGAGTTCAATGTTGGAGATTTAGTTCTAGCGAGTGTTCGTAGGAAATTCAGTGAGCAGAAGAGATTGAACAATTCTTTGATTCATAGGAAGGACTTCTCAATATTTCTGACAATCCCGTTAAAATATGTGTGAACTAGGTTATACAGAAACAAATTAAAGATATAGGATCATAAAACATCATTTAAGTGTGATGATTAAATGAGAGAGGATGTGTGAAAGATTTTTAAAATGTTGTGTTTTAGTTTGTTCTCTATGCGTGTATATTAGTTCAGTGTGGCGATGTTTACGTGTGAAAGTGAGAGGAATGTGGTGAGATTAGATCCTGCACTGCAGAAGCAAGTGTCAACTCCATGCGGCGTCTTACTTGATGTTGAAAGTGCCAGACACCAGTATTGGAACTGGGAAGAGTTGTTTCTCTGCTGGGAGAGAGCGCTAAGTGCAGTGATAAGCAGTGAAAAAACGAACGGCTCTGAGTGCAAAGATGCGAACATCAGACATGAGTTTACATCACAAAATGTTTATAAACTTAGTAGCACTCAATGAACTAGCACGTTAGTAGAAGTGTTGGTCTCATTGCAAGAACTCTGTCTGAGGGTGTAAATACGAATTAATTAAAGTTGATAATTGTTCAGTCTATCAAAATGTAACGTCAGTGTAATAAATAAATGTAAATCGTGGAAATTTATAGTAATAGTAATTGCACCTTGTGAGGGTTTCTGGAGGAAGTTTTTGTTATTGCAAATTCTAAATAGCAGCATAAATGTAAATATACAAAAGTCCAATATCTGTATGTAAAATATTTACGTATTTATAAAATTTCATGTGCCGTCAGATGTGAATCCCATGTGATATTCATTTAGTACAAAGTGCCATGGTCCAGTAGCGTACAGTTATATCTCCATAATTTTAAAAAAAATGAAGATTAAGCAGTTGAGAGTTGGAAATCAACGAGACAGGAAATGGGCATTGCCAGAGTTGCGTTCAGGGGAGATTAACGGTCCTTAATTACGGACTGAAAAATTAATTTCGAGTCAGGAAACAGACAATAACGAACATATTGGAGCCAGAAAGAGGGGCGACCCAAAGAAGAGATTCACCGGAGAAATTTTTCTGAAGATCATCACAAGATTAATGGAGAAGCTTCCAGAAACACACCATAGCGTCATTGTTGTACGAGTAACTGCAATTTTTAGTATGAACTTAACCTACACAAATGATGCAAACTTTTGGAGAAGCTGAACAAGGCAGCAGAACCGAAGAGCAAGGAACAGAAGATACAAGATTTATCAAGAGGGTATATGTAGAAAGTTAGCAAGAGTGAAGAATTCAATACATGGAAGGTACAAGAATTGTGCAGGTTTCATCAAAGGAACAGGAGTAAATGGAATAACAGTAGTAAATGTGTATGGTGAGGATAGCAGCTATTTTATTTTTATATTATTTATTTATTTATTTATTTATTTTACTGACACAACGGAATCAGCCGGTGAATTGCAACAACAGTGGACGGAACAAAAAGATGTGAATGTTGAGCAATATATTGTGCTACGGAAAGGGGCTTGGAACAGTGTATTCTTTATCAGACTCATTCATTGTGAAAGCCAAGCACTAATTTTGTTTAAAAATAAAAGCTTGAATAAACTGATACGACTCCACTCAAATTATTATGTGTACGTCAATTATAAAAGTAAAAAACTGTGTGTTTTGGTATAACCCAGAGAATCGCCATCTTTGTACATCATCTGAAGTGATTTCATGCTTTTATGTCGTCAAATTATTTTTGGGTCACCTATTTTGAAGTAGAATATTATTTTTATAATTTCGACACTTGAACTGAAGACATATCGGCACACTCGTATACTGACTATAATAGTTTCTCACTCCCATTGAAACAGGTGCCGAGGTGAGATCGATGATCAGCCGTCTCCACTGTCTCAGGTGAGAGAGAAAATCAAACTGCACATCTCTGGTGAAGCCATCTGCATAACAAACTGAATTTAATTACGCATCACTGATAGTATTTCAGTATAAACAACATCAAAGTATAGGAGTCCAGGCTAGAGGTATACAAAGACATTTGTTTGTATGTCAGTAACTATTAAGGGTTATAACTTTTTGTGTCCAACATTGTACACAGGAGCTCAAACATTTTTATGCATGTTGTTACAGTTCAATGTAGGTACCGTTTGTAGCTTGACAAATATCGAAACGGTTTTCCACTTTTCGCCACACGGTCATAAGCACGACAGGTCTCACGGAGGTATGCGGTAACATCACCGGGATAGTGGGATCACTACCCTGCTGGAAAATAGTGTTGGGAGGCATCTGTGGAACTGCACAGTTCGTCAAATTGTCAAGCCAGACGTACCCTATCACAGGCTTGCATGCGCCGTTTTGGTCAAATGGTGAGAACACATCTTGGAGAGCTTCTCAGCCGACGGCGTATTTGCCCAACAACATAAACGGTCGAATTTTTCGTTATAAGGACTTGTTTGTATGTACCTCTAGCCCGGACACCATGTGCAACAGAACTGTATTACTTATTCTGAAAGTTAATAATGAAACTAAATGCATTCTATTCCGCAGACAGTGTTAGGATAATATTCGCAGTTAGATCGCTGGAAAATGGTGTTGTCTTGAAAGTGACGTGTTTAAATCATTGTTTGTTGGCGTCAGTTTTCTTTTTAATACAACTTTGTTTAGAGGTTGGTTGATTTGTAACATTGCGTTGTTATGTTAATGAAAGACTTCAGTTCGCACACATGAGTACATATACTGCAATAGGAACTCCGTCATAGCAATTTCAAATACTGTTTCAGTTCAGTTACTATTATTTATGCACATATTGTTCAACAGAGTTTCAAGAAATTCACAACAGGTGAAAAGTTATTATTTAACGTAGTAAAATTTTGCATTAGTGAAATTAATACTCAGTGGCCTTTCCTGAGAGGAGACGTTGCCCATTTTACCGGTTGTTGTAATGCTGTAACTGCATCTGTTTATGTATGAATGGTTTTGTGTGTCCGCAGCTCGTGGTCGTGCGGCAGCGTTCTCGCTTCCCTCGCCCGGGTTCCCGGGTTCGATTCCTGGCGGGGTCAGGGATTTTCTCTGCCTCGTGATGACTGGGTGTTGTGTGATGTCCTTAGGTTAGTTACGTTTAAGTAGTTCGAAGTTCTAGGGGGACTGATGACCATAGATGTTAAGTCCCATAGTGCTCAGAGCTATTTGAACCATTTTTTTTTTTTTTTGGTTTTGTGTTTGTGTGGTGTCTGTCTGTGTGTGTGTGTGTGTGTGTGTGTGTGTGTGTGTGTGTGTGTGTGTGAGAGAGAGAGAGAGAGAGAGAGAGACAGACAGAGAAAGAACTTAGTTTTACATTTTATTTGCAAATGAAGTCGTGAGATTTTAACACATTTTAGTTCAGTGTAGGCGTTGGTCCAATTCTGATTTATTCCAATAGAAACAATAGTAACTGTGTGAATAGCCATTCGAGTGCTAGTGAAGAACACTAACAATTAGTCCATCATTCATACATACCTAGTGAAAGAGCCATGTTTTAGTGTTAGTCAGGCAGCTGCATATCAAGTTAACCGTTTTACGATCTCTCCACAGACTGTCAATATGCTTTCAGAACGCTGAATGTTGAGCCACAAGCCGTACTTAGCTGGAATCCACGATCTTTATTTATCAGCTCATCCACGTGATGTACGTAGATCAATTTCTACAGATTCTTTTGCAGCTTAGTCCCAGAAGACACTGGCCTGTTTTAACAACTTGGTGCAGTTGGTTAGTTAGTTAGTGACACGTTCCATAATTCATGTTATGTCCATTGGAGAGACGGTGCTCCACTGTAGCTAACTCAGTTGCTTGTTCTTTATCTGTGTAACACTTGTGCTTATATTTCTTGTGGCCTTCGGACGGTCTGACCTACGTACATTTTCTCACACTGGCAAGGAAGGCGTGTCCTTAACAAACACCAACAACGGCTTGATCTTGTGTGGCGGGCGTAATGTACCGCCAAGTCTGGGTGGAATGCCAATTCGGTTTTACGGAGAGCACTCTACGGCATTGGCCCCTTACTTAACTTAAACCAATCGCGAATTTCTCGTGCAGTTCAAAGTCCAAAGCGACTGGAAAAAAGCGCAGGTGACTCCTGTATACAGGGAGTCTAAAAGAAAGGACTGACAAAATTACGGACCAATATCCTTAACATCGGTTTCCTGCAAAATTCTTGAACGTGTTCTAAGAGCGAATATAATACACTTGCTTGAAATGGAAAAGCCGCTGTCCACAAATTACCACGAATTTAGAAAGCATCGCTCATGCGATACTCAGCGTGCCCTTTTCTCACATGGCATCCTGCAAATCATGGATGAAAAGCAACAGGCAGATTCCATATTTCTAATTTCCGGAAAGCGTTTGACGCGGTGCCCCATAGCACACTGCTAACGAAGGTCCGAGCATTAAGTTCCCAGGTATGTGAGGGGCTCGAATATTTCTTAAGTAACAGAGCCCAGTGCGTTGTCCTCGACAACGAGTGTTCATATGAGTGAAGGGTATCGTTGGGAATGCCCCAGGGAAGTGTGATATGACTGATCTTATTCACCATATAATTAAATGATCTGACGGACAGGACAAAATGTCTAGTTGGTGTGTTTTGAACAGCAGCTTGCTCTAAATGCTGCAAAATGTAACTTAACTGCGGATGAGTAGGAAAAACAATCCTGTGATGTTCGAAAATAGCATTAGAAGTGCGCTGCTTGTCGCAGTTACGTGGATTAAATACCTGGCGTAAAGTTGCAAAGCGATATGAAATAGAACGAGCGTGTAAGGACGGTACTAGGGAAGGCGAATGGTCGACGTCGGTTTATTGGGAGAATTTTAGGGAAGTATAGGTCATCGAGAAAGGAGACCGCATATAGAACACTAGTGCGATCCATTCTTGAATACTGCTCGAGTGTTTGGGATCCCCATCAGGTCGTATTAAAGGAAGATATCGAAGCAATTCAGAGGCGCACTGCTCCTTCTTTTACAGATAGGTTTGATCAACACATGAGTTTCGTGAACGCAATTGGGAATCCTTGGGGAAAGTAGACGATCGTTCAAAAATGGCTCAAATGGCTCTGAGCACTATGGGACTCAACTGCTGTGGTCATAAGTCCCCTAGAACTTAGAACTACTTAAACCTAACTAACCTAAGGACAGCACACAACACCCAGCCATCACGAGGCAGAGAAAATCCCTGACCCCGCCGGGAATCGAACCCGGGAACCCGGGCGTGGGAAGCGAGAACGCTACCGCACGACCACGAGATGCGGGCGTTCAAAAATGGCTCTGAGCACTATGGGACTCAACATCTGAGGTCATCAGTCCCCTAGAACTTAGAACTACTTAAACCTAACTAACCTAAGACATCACACACATCCATGCCCGAGGCTGGATTCGAACCTGCGACCGCAGCGGTCGCGCTGTTCCAGACTGTATCGACGATCGTTTCCGCGAATGGCTGTTGACAACATTTAGAGAACTGGCATTTGAAGCTGTCTGTAGAACGATTCTGCCGGTGCCAACGTATATTTCGCCTAAGGAGCACGAAGAAAAGATGAGAGAAACTACGGCTCTTGCGGAACACATGGACAGTCGTTTTTCCCTTGCTCTATTTGCCAGTAGAACAAGAAAGGAAATGACTAGTAATGGTACAAGATACTCACCGCCGTGCACAATATCGTGACTTGCGGAGTATGTATGTAGATTTGGATGTAGAGTCTGAAAATTTGTCTGGATGAGCTACCTACTATGGGAAAATGATGTCGCAACAGGATCCTCTTCCTCCTTTACAAGCTGTGGCCTCGGCTCACTGTTTTTACTAACTGTGGGAGAAATTTGCATCCAAACCTGACAGCGGCATATCAGATTAATTAACTCAAAAGTATGCTTCTTCTCCTGGAATTATATTACAGCTACAGTTAAGAAGATGGAAACTGTAATTTCTATTAACTTGGTTCAGGCATGCCGTTTACTAACAGCGGCTGACTTAACTATCTCTTCCGCCCACAAACTCATACAAGAGGGACATGTAAGGTGGCAGAATAAATGAAGGTCAGATTCGCACCTTACATGAGAGCTTTATACATCGCAATGTGAAGGTGAATATGGCACCCACCTTAATTCTGCGGTAATGAGCAAATTTGCCTAGCAGTATGTGATGCAAAAATGGATGACATAGAACTGACAGTAATTACACCATTCCTATAATGCATGTTTGAGCGAAAGGTGACATTTGCAGTGAGAGCATTTTAGTTTGGAATTCAGAGGGACGACGCAGAGGCAAGGCCGCACTACAGGGGGTACCACGTAAACCACTTAAAGGCGTGTCCCAGGTGGAAAGTCAACGACTGAACAGGTGACTCAGACACGGAAAGCGAGTATAACTGCCCATCTTCGGGAGGACAGGAAAGAAAACTTTTAGAAAACTGCGTTTCGGAATATACGAAACAAGACCAGTGACACATTGTCGATCACGTGTGCAGTGAGTGGTACACACGTGAGAGAGTCAATGTACGCATTTAGGCGACTGGAATGGGCACAACACGCCAGATTGGCGGAAACTTGCTAAGAAGGAAAAAAGAGCCAAAGTTTCGACACAATTTAATGGTAGGTACCTTACGATTGATAGAGAGAGTTCCCACAAAATAAGAGGAACGCTCCTAGTGGTCGAAAAAAGCTGTGACGTGAAGAATGAAAGAACCGGGTTGGGGAGACAGTTCGGCTATGAGTAAGACAAGACGGAAATTTGGGGGACTCTTCTCTGAACTGGCGTCAAGTGCAGAACGGAGCGCATAACGCTCTGTACAATGCAGAGGAGCAATTTGTGTGAACACTGCGTTCACAGCGGCTGATATCCAGCTAGAAATTAGTTGTAGCATCGTTTAGCTCCAACTGTGGAGAAACGAACCAGCCAATTACTTAATTGTTCTTTCGAGAACCGATAGGGCATTGTAATATGCACACTGCTCCAACCATGGGAGTGTATATTGCCACATTCTAAGACTAGGGATAATACATGTTCTGTCGCATAATGAGAAACATATGGAAAGTTTCTGCTGGAAAATTCAGCAAAGGTGTAATTAGTTTTATAGGAATTTCAACGGAAGAGAGTTGCCTAGCAGACGACAGCTCATCGCAGCTTAAGGTAAATATCGCGTGCAGAGGTGTAAACGTGTTGGTTTACCAGCTTGCGTCCACTGGAAACTCGAGCGACCTTGGGTAATCTTTAGCTCAATTTGCCACATAACTAACTACCCACCATAGACTTGATTGTCATCCTAAAAACAGTACCGAACTTTGAACCGGAATCGGACGATTTCCGTAGACTGACCAACATCATAACGTAAGTGAAGGAACAATTTTGTAAAGAAACTTCTAGCTAAACTTTGATATTGTAGTGTTTAGGATAATTTAACCTTCTGAGAGTTAATATTTAATATTGTTGTGTTTAGGGATATTTCACTTTTTGATGTTGACGAGATGCATTATCCTGACAACTGTTTTTTGTTGTCACATTGAAAACTGTGTAAAAGCGTGTATTTTTGTGCTTAAACATGTCATGTCAACTTACACAGTTGTCTTCAATCCTAGAATAAGTAAACCACAAATATTGCACCTTACAGACAAATCGAACACTTCAGAGCAGACAGTTTGGCGCACATTTCCTAAATGATGCACTGCATACAGTAGTAGCAGTAAAATTCATAAATCGAGCGCACCAGTTCCACACTGAATCGTTGGCGTATGGAAATATGGTATATAATACGTCGGCATAAAGATTATATTCTTTCAGGTGGTTCCAATTGCTATGAGAAACTTTTGCAGCTCACTGTGTATAAAGTCAATCACTATTTCGCAGAGACTCTGAGAGTTCCATGTGGGTCATCGAATGTCATGTATAAAAGAAATCTTACTTCACAAAAAAGGTGGACATAGAGTACTAACTTTTTCACCTGGCAATAATGGTTTGACATGCCGTAGGTGCTGCAGCCTTACCTTTTTCCCTTGTGATCGCCATGCTGGCCAGCTGCAGAGTGAGCACCGACACATGGCAGTTGCTTCAAGACGCAGAAGGCACAGTAAATCAGTTCTTGTTTGCTAGCATTTCTTATCGTGCATCCTCCATTGTTTGAGGGTGCTCTGTGAGGTGACGTTGAGACGAGATCCCGCCGACTGCTCGTTACACATTTTCCGGCGTCGTACGGATTTCAAGGGCGGCATATCTCTTGTTGCGTGGGTGCTTTGCAACCTCTCGCACCATGACGTAGCACACAAAGCACAAGTGTTGATACGACGCTGAATTTTCAAGCAACCCAGGTTCTTCTTCCTTCACATATTTGCAAAGTCTACTTCGTTCAGTCATTTATTGACTCATCTGTTCACTTACATTTCATGTTCCAAAAGTATATACAGCGGTGTGGAACGATTCAAGGACTATTTTAGTGCATACCATCTACTATTAGGTAGCATTTTTGCTTTGCATGTTTATTTATCTACAACCATTTTTGTTTGCAGCACACTGTTGCTATCTCACTTTACATACTGTAATTTTTGTCAATTAGCGAAGAGATCTCCACCCCCTCTTACTCCTACGGATTTATGGACAGCCGTGCAGGATTCGTGATGTTACTTCCATCCAGCACTACCTCAGACAATAGTCGAGTCCGTACCACGTCGTGTTGTGGCACATGTGCGTGCTCGCGGGGCCCTACACGATATTAGGCAGGTGTATCAGTTTAATTGTCTCTTCATTGTATAGCAGGTAACTAAGACTTCATAAGATTGTGCAATACTGTGTAAAACGTGCTGGCTGCATAGAGAGACAATGTGGCATCGGAATGGCGTGGAAGTTGCAGCATGGTACCTTGATGAGGTGGCCTGACGTCATGGCGTCTACAATATACATTGACAATAATTCACCGTGTTCGGCTGTATAATCGTAATTTGCCTTTTGCCGTTCAGAGACTATGTTTAATCAATAGTTAAGACGTTACGCACCACCACGTATAACATGGACGTGAAAAAAGAAGGGAGATGGCACTAAAGACTTATACGGTGTACATTATTTTGAAGTTAGAGGCGGTGGGGTCAGCCGTCATCTTAAATAGTCCAAAACATTAGCAGACTACTCCTTACGATTGCTTGTTGTTCATTATTTCTGTCATGTGCACGCAGCATCTGTTTTAAATAATAAAAATTACAGTTATTACATGAATACATAAAGGCAATTTAAAACGGTTTTCTGATATTGAAGGTGTATTTATATTCTAATAATAGGGCTCATTTGGCCTCGTTAATGCAATTTTGTTTTTGTTGATATACACTCCTGGAAATGGAAAAAAGAACACATTGACACCGGTGTGTCAGACCAACCGTACTTGCTCCGGACACTGCGAGAGGGCTGTACAAGCAATGATCACACGCACGGCACAGCGGACACACCAGGAACCGCGGTGTTGGCCGTCGAATGGCGCTAGCTGCGCAGCATTTGTGCACCGCCGCCGTCAGTGTCAGCCAGTTTGCCGTGGCATACGGAGCTCCATCGCAGTCTTTAACACTGGTAGCATGCCGCGACAACGTGGACGTGAACCGTATGTGCAGTTGACGGACTTTGAGCGAGGGCGTATAGTGGGCATGCGGGAGGCCGGGTGGACGTACCGCCGAATTGCTCAACACGTGGGGCGTGAGGTCTCCACAGTACATCGATGTTGTCGCCAGTGGTCGGCGGAAGGTGCACGTGCCCGTCGACCTGGGACCGGACCGCAGCGACGCACGGATGCACGCCAAGACCGTAGGATCCTACGCAGTGCCGTAGGGGACCGCACCGCCACTTCCCAGCAAATTAGGGACACTGTTGCTCCTGGGGTATCGGCGAGGACCATTCGCAACCGTCTCCATGAAGCTGGGCTACGGTCCCGCACACCGTTAGGCCGTCTTCCGCTCACGCCCCAACATCGTGCAGCCCGCCTCCAGTGGTGTCGCGACAGGCGTGAATGGAGGGACGAATGGAGACGTGTCGTCTTCAGCGCTGAGAGTCGCTTCTGCCTTGGTGCCAATGATGGTCGTATGCGTGTTTGGCGCCGTGCAGGTGAGCGCCACAATCAGGACTGCATACGACCGAGGCACACAGGGCCAACACCCGGCATCATGGTGTGGGGAGCGACCTCCTACACTGGCCGTACACCACTGGTGATCGTCGAGGGGACACTGAATAGTGTACGGTACATCCAAACCGTCATCGAACCCATCGTTCTACCATTCCTAGACCGGCAAGGGAACTTGCTGTTCCAACAGGACAATGCACGTCCGCATGTATCCCGTGCCACCCAACGTGCTCTAGAAGGTGTAAGTCAACTACCCTGGCCAGCAAGATCTCCGGATCTGTCCCCCATTGAGCATGTTTGGGACTGGATGAAGCGTCGTCTCACGTGGTCTGCACGTCCAGCACGAACGGTCGTCCAACTGAGGCGCCAGGTGGAAATGGCATGGCAAGCCGTTCCACAGGACTACATCCAGCATCTCTACGATAGTCTCCATGGGAGAATAGCAGCCTGCATTGCTGCGAAAGGTGGATATACACTGTACTAGTGCCGACATTGTGCATGCTCTGTTGCCTGTGTCTATGTGTCTGTGGATCTGTCAGTGTGATCATGTGATGTATCTGACCCCAGGAATGTGTCAATAAAGTTTCCCCTTCCTGGGACAATGAATTCACGGTGTTCTTATTTCAATTTCCAGGAGTGTATTTCGAATAACCAAGAAAAGTAGGATGTGATGTAAAAAAGAAGGATACTTTCGTAATTCGTTTAAGTCCCCTTTTACTGTATTTGTACTTATCGCAAATAAAGTTGGAACTCTGAAACCAACGCTTGTTTGCTTATTGGTACTGCTCCTTTTTGTTCGTTACATTTTCAGCTTTCGAGCACAACATTTTTAATAATTACGTTTGAAAAAAACTTACCTACACTTTCTTTGTTAGCCGATAAATATGAGCAATGAGGAAAGAAGCAAGGCACGCTATCTTACCTTGCGCATGTCAACAAAGTGAATGATTACTGAAATGTCAAAGAAACAGATCTGCACAGAGGTGTAACTCCATGCAGAATAAAATTCTTGTTTTATTAGATTGTCGTGCATTAGTCTCATTGCAGTACACGTCATATCATTCTGTAATCCCTCCTATGACGCATCATTCAGTGTGGCCAGTAATAGCAATTTACAACGTAAAATAACCACTATAATAAAAGTAAACAGCGAAACCATAAATTATGCGCACGAAAGAAAATAGTGCTTGAACTGTTCCACGTAAGAATGAAGTATAATTCCTTTAAACTTTAGATTACCATCTGAACGATTACCACATCTGTAAACGACGCAAATTGGCATTTTTTATGGAACAGCAACGTCTCCACACAATCAAAGCACCAGATGAAGGCGACAGATATCCCCAACGTTCACGGGCACGTCAGAGTGACGTCAGATGGAGTACCACAGCTGTGAACCATGGATGTATAAATGCGGTGAATCTAATGTTGTGGGCTAGTTAAGATGGCGGACGTCTGCTTCAAGTTTGTGACGTAACGATAATTTCCTTCTTTTTTTACCTCCATGGCGCATGACATAGACCACAGATAACATAGACTGCACGTGACCTCATTACACTGAAACCAACATCAAAACCACGTGACTCGGGGCAGGACGCCGGGTTTCTGTTATTACGCACTGTGTGGGATTAATTTGATACAGTTTTCCTCATTTATAGCTGAAATGAAACACTGACTTTATCAAGAAAATAATGTGCCGTCCGTGTTCCGACCTGGCTTGTTCCTTTCATCTGCAGTGATTGTTTTTGCTGGCGCTGTTTTGTTCTTGTTTCGTCTTTTATGATGGCAAGTTTAAGTCAACAAATGCAGCTGTGAAATTCTGTTTCCTGCTCGGTAAAAACACTGGTGAAACTGTTTCAACGTTGAAAACAGCTTGCCAAGATGATGCTATAGAAAAAACTCATGTGTACGAGTGATTTGCTCGATTTAAAAATGGCGACATGGCGACTGATGACAAACCTTGTCCTGGACGTCCACAACTGCCCGAATCGATGAAAATATTGAAAAAATTCGAGAGCTTATATTCACAGGCTGTCAACAGACAATTGACCAACTGTTTAGTGGGTTATCTTGGAGCTCGGATCAGCGAATTTTAACTGAAGATTTTGGAATAAGTTTGTTCCTTGGGTTCTGACTGACAATCAAAAGGAATGTCGAATTGAAGCATGTCTTGCTTTGAACACAATAGCTCCAGACTGACCTAGATATTCTGTCAAGGGTCATTACTGGTGATGAGTCATGGTGCTGTGGTTACGACCCAGAAACAAAGCAAAAGTCAAGCCAATGGAAGACATCATTCTCACCCAGTCAAAAAAAAAAAATGTCGTCAAGTCAAATCAAACATCAAAGCAATGCTGATTTGCTTTTTTGATGCCAAAGGCATAGTTCATTCACAGTTTGTTCCCTCAGGACAGCGTGTCAATCAAACCTTTTATATGGAAGTTTTAAGAAGATTAAAAATGTTGGTTAAAAAAGACCCGATCTGTGGCAGACAGGAGACTGGTTCTTCCACCATGACAACACACCTGCACACACAGCCATCTCTATTAGACAGTTTCTGGCTAAAAGTGGCATGGTTCCGCTACCCCTTACTCGCCTGGCCTGGCTCCGTGCAACTTTTTCTTATTTCCACACATGAAAAGAGGCGTGAAAGGAGACTGATTTGACAACATTGAAGAAGTCAAGAAAAAACCGAGGGAGGAGCTGTCAGTCATTTCTAAAGATGACTACAAGAAATGTTTCGAACAATGGAAGCACATGTGGGACAAATCTGTTAGTTGTAATGGAGAGTATTTTAAAGAGGATATGGCTGTCTTGTAAACAATTTGAAAATACATAGCTTTTAAAAAAATAATTCAGTCTTTTTCGGGTACCCCCTCGTATAGAGCAGTTGCCTGTCTGCAATGGACATATTTAAAGCGTCATCTGTCCACCATTCCAGAATTATATTGATAACAAATGTCTTGTGCAACATTTTAAGTGTACAGTGAACTGTGACGTGATTAAAACCACAGGAACCATTAAATGGGTTCCCTTAGAAAAGTTAAATTGTGTACTCTTCACTGCAAGCCAAGTAGTTGAAGATTTTCTGCAAATAGTACCATTACAGCGTCACTTTCGTACGAGCTCGCTGAACGAGCATTTCTGCTGCAGTGAAGGGCCATCTCTGAAGATGCAAGGTTAGTGGGTTTCAGAAAAACTGCGGAATGTGACGGATTTGCACATCTTCAACAACAGCCTAAAGTGTACATTACTCTATAACAACCAGAGTCCAGGCATGTCTTGCCAATACAAGGAGAGTGTTGTATATGGCATCCCTTGCGGGGATGAATATGAATGAATTTAGGCTGTGACAGTGAGTAATTGGAATGAATAGTGAATACACAGTAATCTTTCAGTCTTACTGTTCCACCTACACATCAATGAAGCAATGTCAAAAACATAAGAAAGGTACAAGGCTAGAATTACAGTTCAGGGTAAAAGGATATCAATGATAAGATTCACTGATGATATTACTATTCTCAGTGGAAGTGAAGATGAATTATAGTATGTCTTGAATGGAACGAACAGTCTAACGAGTACAGAATATGGATTGAGAATAAATCGAAAAAAGACAAAAGTAATGAGAAGTAGTAGAAACGAGAACAGAGAAATATTGACATCAGAATTGGCGAGCAGAAAGTAGGTGAAGTTAAGGAATTCTGCTGCCTAGGCAGAGAAGTAACCTATGACGAGTGATGCAAGGAGGACATAAAAAGTAGACTAGCACTAGCAAAAAGGCCATTTCTGCAAAAAATAAATCTACTAGTACAAGCATAGGCTTTAATTTGGGGAAGAAATTTCTAACAATGTACGTTTGGAGCACAGCATTGTTTGGTAATGAAACACGGACGGTGGGAAAACCAGAACAGATGAGAATCAAAGAATTTGAGATTTGTGCTACAGAAGAATGTTTAATATTAGGTGCACTGATAAGGTAAGGAATGAGAAGGTTTTCTGCAGAATTGGCGAGGAAAAAAATAGATGGAAAACACCGACAAGCAGAAGGCATAGGATGATAGGACAACTGCTAAGACGTCAGAGAATAACGTCCATGGTACTAGAGGGAGCTATAGAGGGCAAAAACTGTAAAGTAAAACAGAGATTGGAATATATCCAGCAAATAATTGAGGATGTAGGTTGCGAGTGCCTGTGATGAAAAGGCTGTCACAGGAGAGGAATTCATGGTGGGCCACATCAAACCAGTCAGAAGACTAAGAACCGCGGGGTAGCTGCGCGGTCTAGAGCGTCTTGTCACGGTCCACGCGGCTCCCCCCATCGGAGGTTCGAGTCCTCCCTCGGGCATGGGTGTGTGTGTCGTCCTTAGCGTAAATTAGTTTCAGTTAGATTAAGTAGTGTGTAAGCTTAGGGACCGATGACTTCAGCAGTTTGGTCCCATAAGACCTTGCCACAAATTTCCATTTCCAGAAGACTGAGGATCAAAAAACAAGTGGATATATGACAGTAACAATCTATTGAATAATTCCAAGGATCGGCTGCACAGGGACCATTTGTAGGAATCGTGTGGCAGTGATTTCTGGTGAAATTTACGCAACATTCTATGACAGTGAGTGACAGTTTCTGTTGTCACAACAGCAAAAAAAATGGTTCAAATGGCTCGGAGCACTATGGGACTCAACTGCTGAGGTCATTAGTCCCCTAGAACTTAGAACTAGTTAAACCTAACTAACCTAAGGACATCACAAACAACCATGCCCGAGGCAGGATTCGAACCTGCGACCGTAGCGGTCTTGCGGTTCCAGACTGCAGCGCCTTTAACCGCACGGCCACTTCGGCCGGCTCACAACAGCAGATAAGGCGTGTGTAATGCAGAGGACTGTGAAGTAGGATGTAAAATAGGAGACTGACATCATCAGCAGAAGTCAACAAAACTTCGTTGTGATGCATTGCTTCATAGAACGGCGCGGCAAGGGAGAAAGCAGCCACCGACAGTAGAATGACATGACGGAGGTAGCAGTTAAGCCGTCGGCACACGGACCGTGCATCCGAACGGTGAGCGTTGAGCGTGCCGAGTTTCTGATGTCGTAGTGTGGATTAGCACGCTCGAGAGTCTTTCCGAACGTGCAGAGCAAAAACTGGCATGTCAGATATTCTGAGCGTGCATCTGAGCGTTGACCAATGAGATGGCACAACGCCACCTACGTCACAAGCACGCCGTCTTCCTTCAGCACAGAGTTGTGAGGTGCCATATTGGCATTCATTTCAAGCCTATATGTATATATGCCGTTTCTGAGCACCAGCAAATTGAGAATCACTGGGAAACCCGTTGTTAGTTGTGTGATACTTTCCAATAAAATAATGAGAAACATCATATTCGTGGCAAAAGAATTATTGTAACTTGCGTATTATGAGAGTATGCTATTTGAAGGAGGGTCACACTGAATATCCACCCAAAACGCATTGTTTCTGGTACAATTTGTTATAATTAAATTTCAATTAGTAACATATCTACGATTAAAATTTTCAGCACCGGGTAACATAATATGATTAGATGCAAAAGGCGTGACGTTGGTTTAGCGTAATGAGTAGCGTCCGTGTCCGATATACTGAGGTATTTGTTGAGGCGGTGGTTTTGCCTCTTGACACTTCCAAATTTGTTTGTTCCTAACATTCACGTTTTTATTAGGTTCTGATACTTTATTAATAGTTTCATATAAGTATATATTATAATATTTGATGATATGTAAATATAAGTTCATCTATTTTGAGGGGTGACTTTGTTCGCTTGGCTTAATCTACAGGACAGTTTGCGCTACTTGTATAAATATATTTTGCTCCTCTATCTTTAACGCTTCGTAATTCACATGTTGCAGAGATTCTGCTACTGGGTAGGAACAGTGATCACGTAAGACTGTCCTTGGGGTTTTACTAAAATGTGGGAATGATGAAATAATGTTCATCTTATGCGCAGAAGTATTCCAAATTTGTAACGCACTGTTTGTAACGGAGCTTTTACAAGCCTGTGTCCTTATTGATTGGACGTGGTACTTCCCTCTTCGTGGACAATGGAAGAAATGTGCGTTTTAATAGAGCTAACGTGGGAATTTTACACGCGCCTGTTGAGTAAACATTGTGATTTACGAACTAGAAACATCCCTCAATTTCCGGTGGAGTGCGTTGCGATCGCGTATACCATGTTGGGGCCCACGTACCGCATGCACAAGTTGCATCGTTCCTGAGCGTTCAGCAGCACGTTGAACTTGGCACGCTCAACGTTAACGTTCGACAGCACGGTCCGTGTGCCGACGGCTTTACGGACAACAACGGTGTGGCATGGCGCGAGCAAACATCACAACACTGAAGGCGGTGGCCCTTGTCACAGCAGGAGGCAGGCGCTGGAGAACAAAGTCCACCTTGCCGGCTGGTACACACAGCCTTCACGGGCAGCCTTGGGTTGTAAAATACAGTACGTTGTCTGACCTTGTCGCTTGAAAGGCCCAGCTGAATAGTGATGTAGACCCAGAGCAGCAATGCACAGCAGAGTATGCGGCGGCGCGGTTCTTTACGACCCTTTACGGCGGAACTGCACCTACCTGTGAACATCGTCTCAGCAGATCATCAGTAGGAAAGCCGTGTGAAACCTACTGTACTTCGACGTGAACCACGCTGCAATTAAAGTCACTAATCTACGTTTCGGGAGAAATTTCTCACACGAAATGAAAGGTTCGAAATTTTGTCCTCAATTAATATATTCTGAAACTAAGGTGAACAAGTATCACTGCCGAGCCCGTGCTAGTCTTAACACAGTCACTCACAATCTCTTTCACTCACGTTAGCAAGTTTATGGTGGTGCATTTCCCGAAAACGTAATAGCTACAAAAATACGGATTGTTTTTGATTGAAAATGCTCGCCAAATATTAAGTCTGTCGGTACCTAATGCAGTCACAGTTTTTAACCACCGACCTGCTCAATACGCCACGTGGAATATATTTCTTTTCTCGTCACAAAATTCACTTAAAAATTCCGAAAATTCTACACGCCCATCGGAATAATTATGCCGTCACTTTACCACACTCTCGATGTATGAAACACTGCTAGATCGGGTAACTCATCGTTTCCATGGGAACTACTACTACACACGTTTGAACTGTTTCATGGCTAGGCTTCCACTCTTCTCTAGAATACTCTAAGTCTTCTCTACCAGCAGAGAAAGACGCGCAAAGAATATTGCTTTACCATTGGTCAGTTTACTCAACAGCCAATAGCAAAACAACATTCTCTCGCGTCAATCCGCGCTTTTCATCAATAACCAATCACAAAATAGTAAACCTGATGACTGTTCTTTTTACCGACGTGATTATCTAATATGCTGAAGTTTTGCTTTTGTTATTTATACCTGAATTGACTTTCCCTTTACCATAAACATATTTTACAAAAGTATTCTACAAAAATCCCCTTTGTCCATATCCGTACTTCTTCGAAATGTTCCCACACTAAATCCCACTACATAAATCGTTAAACAATTATCTTCATATTAATCTTAAGCCACACTAACGCATTATTTATACTGCTAAAACACATTTATAACATTTTACATACACAAAAAGACATAACAACACTTCAAGAAAATACTAGAACAGTTTATGGAAAAAATTATATTACTTTAGTGCACTCTAGTGGGCACAATCGAAACTAAAATCACAGTCCCCCTATCCAATATTGTCCTCTATCGGCTGATACATAAACTACGTACGCGTCCAGTCTCACGTCACCATCTGTCACTATCCAGCTCTGAGACACAGCTCCCACTTAACCGCCTGCAGGGCAAGATCGTTGTACGGCGCTACGCCTCAAGTAGAACGCACCGCAACAATAGTGTTGACGCGCGCATACAGCAAGTGGTAATTAGATTTATGTTTATTTTTGCTATAAGATGGTTCAAATGGCTCTGAGCACTATGAGACTTAACATCTGAGGTCATCAGTCCACTAGACCTTAGAACTACTTAAACCTAACCAACCTAAGGACATCACACACATCCACGCCCGAGGCAGGATTCGAACCTGCGACCGTCGCGGTCGCGCGGTTTCAGACTGAAGCGCCTAGAAACGCTCGGCTACACCGGCCGGCCTGCTATAAGAACTCAGTAACATTTAAACATGGGTGACAGCAAAAAAAATCTTGAATAAATAGTGAGGTACGTTAGTCTTCTAGTGGAATAAATGATGAGGACGAAATTTCGTCAGGTTCACAGGAAGAAATGTCAGAATTAAACACCTTTGAATTACCTAACGGTAGGTCATCAATGAAGAATGTTTTGGAAATAAAAAATGGGTCAGAAGTAACGAAAATAACTCATCGTGAGCACATTCCTCAAGCACACTCTGCAGACCATAGGTCTGACCTGAATTAACCACCTGTAACTCACTGCACTGAATCGGCTGGTACTATGGCTGTTGACGGTGACGACGAATTATCAAGTGAAAGTACAATAGTAAATGTTGCTGATAATAAAGGTTACATAATGAGGTTTCTCAGAGAGTTGAGTAAAAAAATGGACAGTCAAGCAAAAAAGTAAGTCAATCATAAACACTCTCAAGGAGAATAAACAAGCAATAAAGAAGAAATTAAATTAACAAATATTACAACTGGCCAAATGAAATACGAGATTTTCTTTGAAACTACAACAGTATTTAAGAGGTTTGAAGATAAGCAGAATTAAGTAATTAAGACATTATCAGCAAAAGATGTTAAGAGTAGAGAATTGTTTGAAGGAGGTGAGCCTACATTGGCTTGTTTAGGATCTTATGTGGTGTCATTAGTGAATGAAAGTCACTTGGAAACTTCATCTTGTCTTGAAGATGATGTTTCAGTATTTACCAACGAAAGAAATGAGCTTCAAGTGATTGTTTCCGTTGTTAATAACATTCATATAGATGACGTTATTGATAGTCAGTAAATTAGAAAGCAAAAGCGAACTGATAATTGTCAAGCTTCGCATGGGCACCAGTGTTTCAAAGCAAAAAATGTTCACAAAACGCCATATGGTTAAAAATTTCACACATATCTGCTTAAAATCAAGTGTAATGAGAATGCAAGCAAACTTTTTTTCGATCTGGGAGAGTTTCGTGGTAAAATAGAGTGTAGAGCAACTTCCTGGCAGATTAAAACTGTGTGCCCGACCGAGACTCGAACTCGGGACCTTTGCCTTTCGCGGGCAAGTGCTCTACCAACTGAGCTACCGAAGCACGACTCACGCCCGGTACTCACAGCTTTACTTCTGCCAGTACCTCGTCTCCTACCTTCCAAACTTTACAGAAGCTCTCCTGCGAACCTTGCAGAACTAGCACTCCTGAAAGAAAGGATATTGCGGAGACATGGCTTAGCCACAGCCTGGGGGATGTTTCCAGAATGAGATTTTCACTCTGCAGCGGAGTGTGCGCTGATATGAAACTTCCTGGCAGATTAAAACTGTGTGCCCGACCGAGACTCGAACTCGGGACCTTTGCCTTTCGCGGGCAAGTGCTCTACCAACTGAGCTACCGAAGCACGACTCACGCCCGGTACTCACAGCTTTACTTCTGCCAGTACCTCGTCTCCTACCTTCCAAACTTTACAGAAGCTCTCCTGCGAACCTTGCAGAACTAGCACTCCTGAAAGAAAGGATATTGCGGAGACATGGCTTAGCCACAGCCTGGGGGATGTTTCCAGAATGAGATTTTCACTCTGCAGCGGAGTGTGCGCTGATATGAAACTTCCTGGCAGATTAAAACTGTGTGCCCGACCGAGACTCGAACTCGGGACCTTTGCCTTTCGCGGGCAAGTGCTCTACCAACTGAGCTACCGAAGCACGACTCACGCCCGGTACTCACAGCTTTACTTCTGCCAGTACCTCGTCTCCTACCTTCCAAACTTTACAGAAGCTCTCCTGCGAACCTTGCAGAACTAGCACTCCTGAAAGAAAGGATATTGCGGAGACATGGCTTAGCCACAGCCTGGGGGATGTTTCCAGAATGAGATTTTCACTCTGCAGCGGAGTGTGCGCTGATATGAAACTTCCTGGCAGATTAAAACTGTGTGCCCGACCGAGACTCGAACTCGGGACCTTTGCCTTTCGCGGGCAAGTACTCTACCAACTGAGCTACCGAAGCACGACTCACGCCCGGTACTCACAGCTTTACTTCTGCCAGTACCTCGTCTCCTACCTTCCAAACTTTACAGAAGCTCTCCTGCGGGCACACAGTTTTAATCTGCCAGGAAGTTTCATATCAGCGCACACTCCGCTGCAGAGTGAAAATCTCATTCTGGAAACATCCCCCAGGCTGTGGCTAAGCCATGTCTCCGCAATATCCTTTCTTTCAGGAGTGCTAGTTCTGCAAGGTTCGCAGGAGAGCTTCTGTAAAGTTTGGAAGGTAGGAGACGAGGTACTGGCAGAAGTAAAGCTGTGAGTACCGGACGTGAGTCGTGCTTCGGTAGCTCAGTTGGTAGAGCACTTGCCCGCGAAAGGCAAAGGTCCCGAGTTCGAGTCTCGGTCGGGCACACAGTTTTAATCTGCCAGGAAGTTTCATATCAGCGCACACTCCGCTGCAGAGTGAAAATCTCATTCTGGAAACATCCCCCAGGCTGTGGCTAAGCCATGTCTCCGCAATATCCTTTCTTTCAGGAGTGCTAGTTCTGCAAGGTTCGCAGGAGAGCTTCTGTAAAGTTTGGAAGGTAGGAGACGAGGTACTGGCAGAAGTAAAGCTGTGAGTACCGGGCGTGAGTCGTGCTTCGGTAGCTCAGTTGGTAGAGCACTTGCCCGCGAAAGGCAAAGGTCCCGAGTTCGAGTCTCGGTCGGGCACACAGTTTTAATCTGCCAGGAAGTTTCATATCAGCGCACACTCCGCTGCAGAGTGAAAATCTCATTCTGGAAACATCCCCCAGGCTGTGGCTAAGCCATGTCTCCGCAATATCCTTTCTTTCAGGAGTGCTAGTTCTGCAAGGTTCGCAGGAGAGCTTCTGTAAAGTTTGGAAGGTAGGAGACGAGGTACTGGCAGAAGTAAAGCTGTGAGTACCGGGCGTGAGTCGTGCTTCGGTAGCTCAGTTGGTAGAGCACTTGCCCGCGAAAGGCAAAGGTCCCGAGTTCGAGTCTCGGTCGGGCACACAGTTTTAATCTGCCAGGAAGTTTCATATCAGCGCACACTCCGCTGCAGAGTGAAAATCTCATTCTAGAGTGTAGAGCAGTTGACGTCCGTGCAGCGACGACATCTGCTTCGTTCACCGCCACCGCCTACCATCATGATATAAATGGACTCAAGATGGCGACTTTCTGTCCGAAACCGGTTATCATTACAAATAATATTTCATTGTATAAAGGCTCCTTTGATAAAAAAAATTGTTTACTTCAACTACTAGGCTAATTACTGTTTAGCTCTACAGGACCTTTATACTGAAATGTTTCCCACACCACCTTGTATTGTCTTTCTATGTGTGTGAGTAACTGTATGTTCACTGTTGTGGGTAAATACATACAGCGTACACAGGGCAATGTGTGAAGCTGACAGCGATTACACGCTTCCGCTGTTGTAGAAATCTGCTCCAGATGCTGCAGATACCGTGTTGAGCTGAAAGTGGTAACCAAAGTACGGAGAAATATTCTTCGGGGCTCTGTTGCATAGCAATCAGATTGCTTTCAGTTCTGAGAAATGTCCAGGTACTATTGTGGATTTGAATGATCCATGAAGTGACTTCTTTTCCGAAGCAAACATCGAACTGTTTCGCTAGAACTGAACGCTCCCGTCGGAACTGTTCTCAAGCTGGTATTTATTTTCAAATGAGAATAGAAATATACGCTGGGTGTAGAATAACACGTACCTTCTTGAAATGAACAATATTTTATTGTTCTATTAAGTGATTTCCTTCCATATACACATATATTTTACAATGTGAATCAAAAACTCGCAATGGCGTCGATTTTTACATCACAAGAATGGCTCTCTTCTTGTAAAAATTACTCCTCAGAAGAAGAAAAGCTCTATATCCTAAGAATAATTATGTGAGCGCTGACCGCCACAGAGTAATGAACAATATCTTTGTCTCTCTCTCTCTCTCTCACTGTCACAGCAAGTTACGCTCCTGATACATCATAATTGCAGTCAAGACTGTTTTTAACCCATTTAAATGTATTTTGCCTTCTTCTTCTTCTTCTTAGGTCTTAACCATTTGGTAGATTAAAAGCGGTACGCCATTCATTTCTGTCCTCGACCTTCCTCTTGAGAGAGGTTATAGGTGGTGCAGCTTGTATCCTCCATGATCTGGTTGGTGTATTCTAGCTTCAGACTGCCTCTTGTATTATTCCCTTATACTGTCGCTTCAATGATACCTTTAATGATTCCATCATGCCTCAGCAGAGGGCGCATTCATGTGTCCTTTTTGTGTTCGATTAGCTTCAGAAGACAAGGTCTCTTCCTCCACTCTGTGGAGCCCCTCTTCGTTTGATATCTTGTCTACCCACGAAACCTTAGGCATTCTGTGGTACCACCACATCTCAAAGGCTGTTATTTGATGTTTGTCTGCTTCTCCTAGTGTCCATCTACAGCAGCATACTCCAAACAAATGTATTTACGAGGTTTTTCCTGAGATGTTTGTCTATGCTGCTGGATGTAAAAAGATTTCGTCTTTTGTTAAAATCAGGTTTTGCTGATGGATTCGGCTTACAGTATCCTTTCTTGACCTTTCGTCTACTGTAATTTTACACCCTAGGTAGGCTAAGGATTCGACGGTCTCCAGTCGGTCATCGTTAAGTGAGCACTGAACTACGGTGTTTCGTCTGCCCATCACTAAGATTTTTACTGTACCTTTATTAGTTTTCATACTATAGAAAGAACTCAAGGTGGTCTCCATCTGGGCCAGCATCACTTCTACTTGTTCTGCATCTTCACTTAACACTACGATATCATCAACAAATCTCAGTATGTCTATTTTCTTCCACGAATTTTAGCTCCTAGTTTCTCCCTAACATCATCTATTGCCCTCTGAATGTATCCATTGAACAAGACAGGAGAGAGTGAGCACTCGCGTGGTGCACCTTGCTTAATGGTAGCTTCCTCTTAATGTTCGCCACGTCTTATCACAACCACCTCTTCTGTACATAGTCTCTGCATTAATCTTCCGTCCTTAAACTTTACGCCAATCTCTCTCGGCATCTTAAAAAGCTGTCGCCAGACTACCTTGTTGAATGCTTTTTTTAGGTCTGTAGGCAATGTATATGTGTTGACCCTTCGTTAGTCTTTTCTCAAAAATTAATCGCAAGCTGAGTGTTGCTTCTCCTGTGCCTACACCTCGATTAGTCGCCCGTGATCGTTGCACCTACCTGCCTTCTAGCCACCTTAGAATGACAAAGCTCAAAATCTTTGAGGAGTGTGTTACCAAACTGAAGGTCATATATTGTTCACATCAGTTTGCATATACGTTTTTGGTATTAGCACTGCGATACGTTTTTAAAGTCTGTGGAGAGCTCCCCGGTTTGGTATAGAGCTCGCATGAGATGTAATAGGTCTTCTTACAGTAGTATTTTAGCTAGAACGCTGATTTTCTCCAAGAGAAATATTCTGAAAAATTACAGAGACCGGATCGATTGAAGATGGTTATTTTCGCCAATCATGTTCAAGCAGCTACGCAGGGCATACTGCAAGACAAAGTGTTATGCACGTTTGGAATAACACACAGCTATCGGAAATTTAGGCGACCCCAGCGGAAAATCACGTGCGTCACATCACAAGCGAAGATAAATCGAGACAGGACACTGATCGATAGCACGTCAGGTTCGGATGGGACCCTATCACGGACTATAATGACTAAGGGACCAAATAAAGTAAAATTCTTTGATCTATCGAGCAGAATAAAACTAAAACAGCAGAAGAAAAGAAAGTTGGTTAACATGTACTTAAACAAACCATTCACGTGGAAATAACATAGACATCGTGGATACAGGTAACAGGGTTGAATTAAATGAGCAGTCTGCACAGGCAGAGAACAGAAGGATGTATCGTATTATGGTATTTTATCCATCTTCAGCAACTGTGGTTGTGTATATCAAAATAATCAGCAGCCAGTGGTACGAAGGAAATTTAATTTCTCATCCGGTTTCAGGCACTTAATGCCTTTTTCAGAAGGCTCTACAGAAAATATACTGCAATAAGGAGAAGTCAGATAAGAATATTAAAATTAAAGAAGTAAACTTTTAAAAATTGAGAGATAAAAAGTGGTGCCTACTTATAAATATCGCTTTATTTGAGAGTGTCAACAATAAAATTCATGCAGCATACTGCTCTGGTCGTAAAAATACAAGAGCAATAACTAATACAATAAATACTCCATTACAACAGGAAGAGCTCGTAAATGCATACTTGTGGTTCATAGTGCCCGTACAAACATGATACAAACAAGTACATAGTGAGACAAGTACAAGTGCATCCATAGCCCCACTTGGTGTTGGTATTAACTTATTTTATTTATCATTAGATTTTTATTGTTACACTGCTTACGTGCGCTTATATTTTTGTTTATGCTTTATGACAAATATAGTTGTGTACGGTTTTAATTTTATTGTTTTATCGTACTTTTACCCCCAACTCTGAGACCAACCTCAAGATATGTATATCGTTAGCTGATTAGCTCCAGTTCTGGCATGTTGCCTTGCTTTTGTTTGGCTGCTTTATACAATTTTTTTACAGGTACTATAAACCGTATGTAAGCATTTACAAGCTCTTATTGTATTATGGATTCATATTGTATTAATTATTGATCTTGTACTTTTTAGGACCACAGCAATATGCTGCATGCAACTTATTGTTGACGCTCTCAAATAAAGCGATATTTATAAGTAGGCACCACTTTTTATATATAAGTTATAAGCATGGAAGAACTTTTGTATTAATATTTTTCAAATTTATTTTAATTTTAATATTATTATCTAACTTCTCTTTCTTTGTGGTATATTTTTCGTACAGCCTTCTGAAGAAGGGAACTAAGTGCCTGAAACCGATTAAGAAATTAAATTTCCCTTATGCAACTGTTGGCTGTTTGTCTCGAAATACTTTGTATTGTGGTACACGACGTAGATCTCATAAAAATCTATTGTTTTGTTAAGCAAAGGATGAATGCATGGAAAGATGAGTCGCTGAATATTTGTACTGTAGAAAATTATGATTATGAGAGAAAGGAAAATGACAGGTCGTCTTACAAAGAAAGGCCAAAAGAGAAACCAAGGTAAGTCAAAGTTATGTCTATTTGATACCTGACGACACGGGTGTGGATACATTTTACGATGAAATGAACTCATTAGAAAGATGAGATAAGTACAACCTTTATATGTTAATTGAGTTTTCTCATTTTGAGAGTACTGAAGGACGATTCGTTTTAGCTTAAAAAACTATTCAAGAGCCAAGGTCACGTAAAATATTTCTTTACTTAAGGCAACTGGTTTCAACAGACTTAGCTGTCATCTTCAGGTCTTAAAATCTTTCTGCTGTAAAACATGTTCATTTTATGCTGAACCTCACACACAAGATGACAAGTGGATAAAAATCAGCACATTATAAAGGTTTGTCATTGCTAAAATAATTAAAAACCTAAAACACATTGTACAAAATGCCATGTCCATATAAAAATCGCTCACAGTTTAAAAATTTTTAAAGTAGATTCGCACAGTTTAGAATATGTTAGAATATGTGCAGCACATGTAAACAAATGTGATACTGTGTCCATGATTATTTGATGTAACAACCCTCTGCGAGCAATATGTACATGTACATGGCCTTTTGTACAAGTTGCTTTAGGTTTTTAAATATTTTGGCGATGACAAAGATTTATAATGTGCTGATTTTTATCCTCTAGACATCTTGTGCGTGAGGTTCAGTTTAAAATGAATACGTTTTGCAACAAAACGATTTTAAGATCTGAAAATGATAGCTAAGCCTGTTGAAACCGCGTATGTTAAATAAAGAAATATTTTACGCAATCTCGGTTGTTGAATGGTTTTTTATTGACTAACGTCAAAGTAGTCGACACTGGAACAACATCAGAGGTTTCACAGTTCTTTTATGGGTATGTTATTGGTGACCATAGGGCCTCAAGCTATAGCAGTGCTGTTTCCTTTATCTTAAATTTCTGCATTATTGTCTGGTCTCCTAATGTTTATAAATCTAGCAACAGTACTCTTTAATTATCGATCTGTAAGGGGAGAGGGTGAATGGCACGCAAAACTCGTTTACAGGCTCAAAGACACTACTGAGTGCAGTAAAAAGAGAGATTTTTCTTAACTATCGAACATCAAGAATGTGAAACTTTTAGAAGTTGTGGAATTCACAAACATGAAACAGATCACAAAACAAAATAATGCGTAATAGACGCAGAGATGGGTAATACTAAAGCCACATGTTTGTAAACGAGTTATCACAAAAAGGCTTAAAATATCTTGCATATTGTCAACAAAAACGAGTACGAATTCATTATTACACTTTGCAGACATAAGATGCACTAAAAGTTAAATGAGCATAGAAATTTAAAATTTTATTAAAAGTTACGAGTTAAAATAACAGGTAAGTAAATAAAATTACGAGTATACAATATTTTAGGAGATGATCTTGGTGTTCCCCGGTAGTACATTTGTTGTGTGTGGTTAATGACTCTTTCTACATGAGGAAATTGGGGGCAGAATTTTCTTGTAACTGCATGTGTAACCTGTATACAGCTTGTACCCAGGGGGCGCAAAAGAGGTGACCAAGAGCAAGGAGCGAAATGCACTGGGGACGATAAATGCTGAGCACAATGACATGGCCATGCGAATGATTCTGGGAAATGGTGTTCAGTTGTTCTTAACTGCAGAAGGACTTCTGGCCGAAGAATTCTCCTCCTTCAGTTTAGATAGAAGGACGCCGGTTCACAAAACCAGTCACCAGTCCATCACGGAACATGGCCAATGGGTGAAAGTAGAAGGAGGAAGCCATTTAAAAAAGACTGCTGTAAACTGAACTTTTGTACAAACAGTTGGAAGGTCTCATGTTAGAAGCTGGGGCAACACAGACGGAGTGGCTGGTTTATGTGTCTAGTGGAGCTAGGACTGTACACCCCCTGGCGCCGGGAAGTCGCCAGGTTTTTTTCGGTGAACAACAAAAACATATATTTCATGGGCGTGACTCTCTTGGAAGCTTAACAGCCTTCTTTCAGAAACTGGAAATGGTCAGTCCAGAAAGATTAGATCACTCCATCAATGAGGGCCTGTGGTCCCATCTAGGTAGATATTTTTTGCCAAAACATGGACAAGCTTACAGTGAGAGCGACGCTTCCTCACTCTGAAATCTTTTTCTCAGACAAGAGACATTTGGAGTCGTTGATTAGCTCCACTTAGGATATGCAAAGTACAGGCTTCCGCCCCCAGTGTGAGAACCCCAGTGCAATGCCTCGACTGGCTACCAGGCCAACAGAACAGCCAAGCAGGTAGATTCAATGAGTAAAGGATAGTTCGATTGGTTTATGCAATGTGGGGGTGGTTTCGTTTTGCTAGTTCAGCTTCCATAACGAGGCTTGGTGGGAAGTGGGTGTGATTCTTCGAGGACTTTGGTCTTCTGGTCATCCCCAGGTGGAGAACGTAAGGTCTTTCCCAAGTGGGTGAGACTTTTGGTCTGTATTTTGTGGTGGACTAAGAGCCTGTGGGAGTTTCCAGCTGTACCAACAGTGAGACTGCATATCATCTCAGACATATTGTGTGTCACGACGGTGAACACATTCATCGTGAATCGGTCGTCTGACAGTTCCAACACGCACCGTCATGCCTGTGCATCAAACTGGTTTGGCCAGACCAGCAAAAGGATGCACCTCACACTGAAATCTGCTGGGATTTCAGGTCTCTGATAGGGACGTCCCCCGCGCATTTTCGTGGACACATTGGAATATTACAGCTGCCGCAGCGACTGCTCCGCGCCCACGGCGTGACGTTTTCTCCTGCCGCCTGAATCTAGGTGAAAGAGTGAAGTACTGCTGGACTGGCGTAGGGCTGATAAATGATATTCACAGCTCCCTGTCCTTAGGTGAACCATAGTTTGTGGTATAGTTGATTGTAGTTGATTTTATTTGAATAGAGTTGGGCCTCACAGTGGATTCACGTAAACAAAGTCAGATTGCGTTGTAAAAGGGATTAATTCAGGGGAGAATTTGTATATCTTCCACATCAATGTATGCTTTGCCTATCATACACCATTCCTTATCTGATTTGTATTTGTCAATTCTGTGTAAGATTTATGAGCTAGTTGTAGTTACTAAATGTTTGATAAAACTTGTCATTATTTTGTAAACTTAAATACGCCACTGTTCTCATTCATACTACTTCTACTATTCACTGCCTTTATTTTATTGTTGCAGTACTTCAAAGTAGCTTCACTCAGACACATATTTATGATAAAGGTGAGCCTGCCGGTGTGACCGAGCGGTTCTAGGCGCTTCAGTCTGAAACCGCGCGACCGCTACGGTCGCAGGTTCGAATTCTGCCTTGGGCATGGATGTGTGTGACGTCCTTAGGTTAGTTAGGTTTGGATGTTGAGTCCCAAACTGCTCAGAGCCATTTGAACCATTATATAAAGGTGAGCGACGGCTTGCAATACCTCCTAGTATCGTGTCGGATCTTCTTTATCCCGGCGTGGTGCAGCAGTTTGACGGGACATAGACTCAACAAGTCGTTGGAAGTCCCCTGCGGAAATATTGAGTTATGCTGCCTCTACAGCCGTCCATAATTGTGAAAATGTTCCCCGGATAGGATTTTGTGCACGAATTAACCCATAAATGTTCGACGGGATTAATGTTGGGCGTTCTGGGTGGATAAATCATTCGCTCGATTTGTCCGGAATGTTCTTCAAACCAATCGTCAACAACTGCGGCCCGACGACATGGCGCATTGCCATCCATAAAAATTCCATCGTTGTTTGGGAGCACGAAGACTACTAATGGCTGCAGATGGTCTCCGGGTAGCCGAACTTAACCATTTCCATCCAGTGAACGGTTCAGTTGGACCAGAGGACCGAGTCCATTCGATGTAAACACAGCCCACACCTTTACGGAGCCAGCACCAGCATGCACAGTGCCTTGTTGAGAATTTGGGTCCATGACATCCTGGAGTGTGCGCCACACTCGAACCCTCCCATCATCTCTTAGGCTGGTATTACACTATCAAATTTCTTTGTCAAAGATTTGATCAAAGATATGATCAAATATATTTGACAAAGATCTTTGATGTGGCGCTAAAAGGGGGTATTACACTGTCATCATATTTTTCGTCAAAGTTCAAAATGGCTGACAACAACAACTTGTTATTAACCGCAGCAGTTGCATGTGCCACAATTTCACTGTGTTCACATGCGGAAAGAAGGGGGGAAAAAAGGAAACGTACCTGGGTGAAGCCGTGGGTTTTGCGACGACACGATGAAAGCATTCAACAAAACTTGTTAAGTGAGCTTATAGTGGAGGACGTCAAATCGTACATCAATTACTTAAGAATGGATGAGCATACATTTCTGTATATGCTCGGTGAAGTGTACCTGGTATCCTCATGTGGTGTCACCGCCAGACACCACACTTGCTAGGTGGTAGCTTAAATCGGCCGCGGTCCATTTAGTACATGTCGGACCCGCGTGTCGCCACTGTGTAATCGCAGACCTAGCGCCACCACCAAGGCAGGTCTCGTGATACGAGAGAGCACTCGTCCCAGTTGTACGAGAACCTAGCTACCGCCCAGTTGTACGAGAACCTAGCTACCGCCCAGTTGTACGAGAACCTAGCTACCGCCCAGTTGTACGAAGCCTTTCTCTCATTAGCCGAGAGACAGAATAGCCATCAGCTAAGTTAATGGCTACGAACTAGCAAGGCGCCATTTGTATCCGTGCCTATAGCTTACGAGTATTCAAGAGAGATGTATTCCAAGGACTAATAAAAAGATAAGTAATAAGCATCTACATACTTTTCTTCTTATTCATTTATAAGTTCTCATGTTCCAGACTTCACGCCCGTCTGCTTTAGCCGTGCGTGCCCTATCGGCTACAGCGTTAGTCTAGAGTTCATTTTCAGCCATCTCAACTTCACGGTGTCGGCCCAGCTACCGACACAACATTTATTGGCGACGAGCAAAAGAGTTTGTATTAATTCGTTTACAACATTGGCGACGATTTAAAGTGTTCTTTCTGATTGCTTACATTTATTTGTGTCATGGCTTCGCCACATTCTCCAGATGTACTGTCCGAATTTTATCGCTTGCAGAATCAGCAGACGCAGGCGTTACTGGATGCCCTTGGACAGCTCGTCCAGGGTCAACGTACCATTCAAACCGATGCGGCCGCCGCCGCTTCTTCGCTACCGCTGCCACTAAACGCTGTTGCACCTCCCTTTCGACCATACGTGGCAGCCGATGAGACCTGGCACGAGTGGTCTCGCCAGTTCAACTTTCATCTAGCAGCCTACAGAATTCAAGGTAATGAGCGGCAGCCGTTTTTGCTTTCTTGTGTCGGTGTGTCCACATACCGTGTGATAGTGAAATTGTTTCCCAGACGCGACGTAGCAACTCTGTCCTACGAGGAAATTTTGTCTGCATTAGATGCCTATTTCAAAGAAACAGTTAATGTGGTTGCAAAACGGTATACGTTCTTTCGTACAAAACGTACGGCCGGTCAAACTAATAGGGAGTGGGTAGCAACATTGCAAGGACTTACTAGGGACTGTGCCTTTGAATGTGACTGTGGTCTTTCTTATTCAGATACAATGGTGCGTGATGCAATTGCACAGAACGTTTCTGATGTTCGCATACGGGAGCAAATTTTGAAACTAGTTAATCCCTCCCTTCAACAAGTGATAGACATATTGGATAGACAGGACACACTTGACTGTGCTCAGGAATCTTTTGAAACTTCGCCAGCCGTGTGTAACATTAACCGGCCCGCTGGACGCGCTGCGCGGCCCGGTAACCGGGTCTTGCGCACGTCGACACAGCGGCCGCCGCGTGCTAAGCCAGGTGTGCCGCGCCAGCACACAAATGCAGTGAAATCATGCCCGCGGTGTGCTACTAGACATTCGCGTGAACATTGCCCGTCACGCCAAGCTATTTGCTTTTTCTGCAATAAGAAAGGACATGTTCAAAGTGTTTGCCAGAAAAAGCTCAGATCAGACAATCACAATCATTCCAGGCCCTTTGCTTCGCGCCGGAATCGAACCAAGGACACTCAGGCTCGTGGACCTTCGCCTATGGACATTCATGTCGTTAATTCCGCTTCGTCCAGTGACACTTTCTCTAACAGTGACTGTGATCGTCCCACAAAAACTGTGCGTCGACGTCGCCGGAAATCACGTCAATTAGCAAGTGATTCTGTACCAGTGTCTATTCAAATTGCACAAAACAGTCGCTCTTGTCGTCAGCAGAACAATAAACTTTTTGTGGACTTAGACTTTGAAGGCAAAGTGATACCATTCCAGCTCGATACCGGAGCTGCAGTTTCATTGCTCAATCATGACACATACAAACAACTGGGCAAACCTCCGTTGCGTTCCGCAAATGTTAAGCTAACTACATATTCCGGACAGACAATTCCTGTGTTAGGACAGTGCAGCCTTCTTGCAACATACAAGGGACAAACAAAACTTGTGTCATTTTACGTTCTTCGTTCTTCTTCTGCAGTGAACTTGTTTGGTCTCGATTTATTTCGGTTGTTTAACATGTCTATTGTAAATCAGGTCCTATCAGTGAATCAGACTGTGCCTACAGACAGTGTTTCTCGGCTGTGTGACGAATTTGCAGACATTTTTGCACCGGGCTTAGGTTGCGCTAAAAACTATGCAGCACATTTAGAACTGAAGGTAAACGCGCAACCGAAATTTTTCAGGGCGCGCAATGTTCCCCACGCATTGCGTGATGAGGTCGCAAGAACGTTACACGATCTCGAATCACAGGGTGTAATTGAACGTGTGCAAGCTTCTCTCTGGGCCTCACCCTTAGTAATTTTGCCAAAACCTTCCGGAAAATTGAGACTTTGCGTGGACTTCAAGGCCACAGTGAATCCACAGCTAGTGACTGCTACTTTTCCTTTGCCCCGCCCGGAAGATCTTTTTGCTAAACTGTGCCCCGGAAAATATTTTTCAAAGTTGGACCTAGCCGATGCGTACTTGCAAATACCGGTGGACGACGAATCCCAGCGCGTATTGGTGGTTAACACGCATCTTGGATTGTACCGCTTCAAAAGACTGCCTTTCGGGTGTGCATCCGCCCCTGCCTTGTTTCAGCAATATTTACAAACTATTTGTGCGTCGGTCCCTACTGCAGCAAACTATCTGGACGATATAGTGATCTCCGGACAGACAGAAGAAGATCATCTTGCGAATTTACGAACATTATTTCAGGTCTTGCGGCAAAATGGTCTTCGCTTGAGGAAGGACAAATGTGTGTTTTTTGCTCGTGACTTACCATACCTGGGACATGTCATTAATGCCCAAGGCATACATCCGAGTCCAGAGCACCTCCGTGCCATACAAGAATTGCCTTCCCCTCAAAATGTGAAACAGCTACAGAGTGTGTTGGGTAAAATTAATTATTACAATAAATTTGTGCGCAATGCCTCTTCCATTTCAGCTCCGCTTCATCGCTTACGCCGTAAAGGTGTTCCGTTCGTCTGGACGACGGAATGCGAACGCGCCTTTCGCCAGTTGAAATCGGCGTTGCTTTCTAATACTTGCCTTACGCCATTCGATCCCCAGAAACCCCTTTTGTTGATGGCAGATGCATCGGATTTCGGGATCGGTGCTGTGCTTGCGCACAAAGTTGGCTCCCATGATCGCCCTATTGCCTTTGCGTCCAAATTGCTCTCGTCTGCGCAAAGAAATTATTCACAGATAGAGAACGAAGCTTTGGCTCTCGTGTTTGGTGTTACTAAGTTCCATGATTTCTTGTATGGTCGTCACTTTACCATCATCACAGACCACAAACCTTTGACATCGCTTTTTCATCCGACCAAGCCTGTACCTCCACGTACAGCGCAGAAATTCATTCGCTGGTCTATTTTCCTCTCGCAGTACCGCTACGATATCTTGTATCGGTCCACTGCTAAGCACGGAAACGCCGATGCATTGTCCCGTTTGCCTGTTGCTGAGGATAAAGCATTCGATTCTTCCGAACTTGCTTGCATGTTCATTGATTCGGAAACCGATGAAGTGGTCGAATCGTTTCCGATTGATTTTCGTCGTGTCGCTACAGCCACAGCTGCTGACCCTGTCCTTGCTACTGTTTTACGTTTTGTTGCTACGCAATGGCCTTTGTCAAAGTCTCGGATCGAGGATCCGTTGGTTCGCCGATTTTTTGCTCACAAGGAGAGACTTTTTGTTCGACGTGGTGTTTTGTTGTTGCGTTCTGATAATGATCAGTCCAGAGTCGTGGTCCCCCGTTCGTTACAGTCCTCTGTTTTACGGCTTCTTCACCAAGGACATTGGGGTATAGTGCGAACGAAACAACTTGCTCGTCAGCACTGTACTTGGTTCGGAATCGATGCTGCGATTACGAATATGTGTTCTTCGTGCCCGGCGTGTGCCGAACAACAATCCGCACCGCCGCGGAAAGTCTTTGCATGGCCAAAAGCCACTTCCCCTTGGCAACGCTTGCACATTGATTTTGCTGGTCCATTCTGGAATGCTCGATGGTTGGTTCTGGTCGACGCCTTCAGTAATTTTCCTTTTGTTGTCCGGATGTCTTCCACGACGTCCTCCGCCACCATTCAAGCGTTGTCTGCTATCTTTTGCATTGAAGGTCTTCCGCAGACTATTGTTTCCGACAATGGCCCACAATTCATGTCCGCAGAATTTCAGTCATTCTGCCAGGCCAATGGTATTCAACATCTGACATCCGCGCCGTTTTCGCCTCAGTCCAACGGTGCCGCTGAACGATTGGTCCGGACTTTCAAGTCACAGATGTTGAAGTTGAAAGAGTCGCATTCTCGGGAGGACGCATTGTTGCTCTTTTTGTCCTCGTATCGCTCTCAGCCCCGCGATGGTCGCTCGCCGGCTGAGTTGCTCCATGGTCGTCCTCATCGCACCTTGATGTCTTTGCTGCATCCGCCGCATCAGGTTCCTTTGCAGCGGCAGACTCCTGCTTTTGCTCCTGGCGACGTTGTATTTTATCGCAACTATCGAGGTTCACGGCGTTGGCTCGCAGGGCGCATTCTTCGCTGCCTCGGCCGCGCGATGTATTTGGTTTTGGGGGCCTCTGGTGAGGTGCGTCGGCATCTCAACCAGCTGCGCCTCTGTCGTCGCACGGGATCTGCCACTCCCCGTCTGCTTTCAGCGACGGTGCCGTCCGGTCAGCGCCCTGGGGACCCATCTACTGGCTCGCCTCATCCCCAGGTGTTACCGACGATGCCTTCCATTTTGCCCCATGGCGACGCGCCGCCGCCGCCGCAGCAGCAGCAGCCGCCGCTGCCGTCGCCTGTTCTCCCGCCGGCGCCGCCCGCATTCGACGCTTCGCTGCAGCCGTCAAGCGCCTCCCAGGGTCACGCGCCGCCGATCGCTTCCCGTGACCAGCTGTCCTCCGCCATGGAACTCCCGCCCGCTCCGGACCACATGACGTCATCGCGCGTCGGCTACCCCGACGCAATGGAGGTCGACCCTTCGGTACCTCCTGTCTCTTTACGGGCGCATCCACCGCATGTTGACGTGCACCCTGGACTAGTTTTTCAGGCGTTTCCTAGCTCCCCTCGGACCGGATGGCCGGGTGCGGGTGGCACAGCCTCGCCTGTTGTTCGGCTCCCCACCTCATCGCATACGTCAACATGTGGTCCTCCCCACGGCGGGCGGAAGCCTTATCACACGACCGTTCGCCGATTTGCGGGGGAGGAATGTGGTGTCACCGCCAGACACCACACTTGCTAGGTGGTAGCTTAAATCGGCCGCGGTCCATTTAGTACATGTCGGACCCGCGTGTCGCCACTGTGTAATCGCAGACCTAGCGCCACCACCAAGGCAGGTCTCGTGATACGAGAGAGCACTCGTCCCAGTTGTACGAGAACCTAGCTACCGCCCAGTTGTACGAGAACCTAGCTACCGCCCAGTTGTACGAGAACCTAGCTACCGCCCAGTTGTACGAGAACCTAGCTACCGCCCAGTTGTACGAAGCCTTTCTCTCATTAGCCGAGAGACAGAATAGCCATCAGCTAAGTTAATGGCTACGAACTAGCAAGGCGCCATTTGTATCCGTGCCTATAGCTTACGAGTATTCAAGAGAGATGTATTCCAAGGACTAATAAAAAGATAAGTAATAAGCATCTACATACTTTTCTTCTTATTCATTTATAAGTTCTCATGTTCCAGACTTCACGCCCGTCTGCTTTAGCCGTGCGTGCCCTATCGGCTACAGCGTTAGTCTAGAGTTCATTTTCAGCCATCTCAACTTCACGGTGTCGGCCCAGCTACCGACACAACACCTCATATCACAAAGCACAATACTCACTTAAGAACTGACATATCTGCAGAAGATAGACTCACTGTAACACTGTGATTTCTTGCTACAGGAGAGAGTTAGGTCAGGTCAGGTCAGGTCAGGTCTCCAATCTTCTTAATCTATTTTTGTATTCAGTGTACCGCACACTGTAAAGTGCCTCACCAGCTTCATGCATCTCTATTAATATTGTAGTTGTCGGTACACACCGGTTGTATTTACTGACAATGTTTATAAAAACACTACAGATGACAGAACGCTGCAGCGATGCTAGCGCTCCACGTGGTAACATGTCACATTGCAGTGAATAGAAGACAAGCGACGTCTTTGATCAAATCTACAGCGAGGCCCTAGATTTGATCAAATATTTGACGACATTTGACAAAGCTCCCTATTACACCATCAAATTTCTTTGACAAAGATATTTGACAAAGATATTGGACAAAGAAATTTGATAGTGCAATACAGGCCTTACCAACTGAAATCGGGACCTATCTGAGCAGGCCACGGTTTAAAAGTCGTCTAGGGTCCAGCCGATATGGTCACGATCCCAGGAGAGGCGACGTCGTGCTGTTAGCAAAGGCTCTCGCATCCGTCGTCTGCTGCCACAGCCCATTAACCCTCTCACGCCGGCGCCGTGGTTGTTACGTCGTGCGATGTGGGCGAGCGCCAGTGCCGCCCGGCCGTGCCCGCTGTAAGGCGCATTTTTCGCGCTCCACGCGTCGCTACTCTGTCCTAGTTTCACACTCCTAGTGTTATCGCAATTATTGGACTTTATATTATAATTTTATTCAGAAAAATATCTATACAAATCACACATGTTTTTGGTATTCATTTTGAACAAAAACAGTTTTCTTGAACGTTTTAGATAATTCGCACAATTTTTTCGTACATTCTATTAGATTCGTGTTTCCGATTCAGCTCTGGTGGGGTGGGTGCTTTATTATTTAAAACGTATATTGAATACTATTTTTGTTTTCTCTTGTTCAATGAAATGAGCGTTGGGCGTCATTGGCAGGGAGGCCCCTTACGGGGCAGGTCCGGCCGCCTTGGTGCAGGTCTTACTACATTCGACGCCCCACTGAGCGACCTACGCGCCGGATGGGGATGAAATGATGATGAAGACAACACAACACCCAGTCCCTGAGGGGGAAAAATGTCCCCAAACCACCCGGCAATCGAACCCGGGCCCTTTAGGACGGCAATCCGTCACGCTCACCATTCAACTATTTTTTTTCTCCTTGATCTCATTTTGTTCTGTATTGTTCGTTGTGTATGTTCGGGGCGGATGTCCCATGACACCCGTTCAGGTTGTTCGTTGAGCCGTTCACTCAGTTTTTTATTACAGAGGGCAGCTAACCCTCTGACCGAACACGCTGAGCTACCGTGCCGGCTATCGAGGCGGACTCTTGTTCAATAATATTTATTTACAATTGATTTACTTTAGATTTCAGCAGGATTACATTGCGAGAATATCATTGCACAGTGTTACATTTCAAAAAGTCTTTTGTGTATGGTAAATCACGAAGCAGGGAAAGGCGCAAAGTGTCGTATTGCATTCCTCACAACACATTTTAGTCTACTTCTTCTTCTTCTGCGCTCTACAGACAAAGCAAGTTCTGCAGCTGCTCCACTCGTCAGCTAGGTGAGGCTCTGCTGTCAGTCTCGAGGGACGTTCTGATCTTTTTCCCCCCGCTGGATCTTCTTTTTTCTACTTCATAGTTTTCCATGGTTCAATCTGTCATTTCTCCACTTTATTTTTTTCTTGTTCGGCGGTTATGATGCCTCTTCGTCTACCTCACTACCTGTAGATTCGTCTTCTGTGCACAAATCCAAGTCTGGGGATGTCAGTCGAACAGCCGGAGTAGCAGGTGTACCTGATGTAGAAGCAGCTACAATAGGAGTTTCACGTTCATCGTCATATTCGAATGATGATTCGCTTTCATAAAGTCACTAACCAGTACGAGAGAAAGAGCTTCCTCCACAGTATATCGCTTATCTGCCACATCACTTACAGTAGAAACTAAGTGAGCTTAACGACACGTCACTTCAGATTAGAAACAAGGCGGGAAACGAGCAGTGCAACTCAAGCGGAACCAACACTTTGAAACTGAATGCAAATGCCGTCTAGTGACTCTGTTGTTAACTACAGACTTTGAACAAAGCCCTTCGATGGTGCATAGGTCAAACTTCCTCGCAAGTCGAGCGTAGTGAACCGGAGAAATATGACGCGGGGCCGAACTGCTACAGCAGTCCACCGGCTGGCCGGCACGTTTGCTCCGGACTTCTACGATTTTGGAAATTTGTGGTAAGTTCTAGGGGACCAAACTGCTGAGGTCATCGGTCCCTAGGCTTACACACCACTTAATCTAACTTAAGCTAAATTACGCTAAGGACAACACACACACCCATGCACAAGGGAGGACGGGAGCAGCCGCGCGAACCGTGGCAAGGCGCCAGTGACCAAAAAATGGTTCAAATGGCTCTGAGCACTATGGGACTCAACTGCTGTGGTCATAAGTCCCCTAGAACTTAGAACTACTTAAACCTAACTAACCTAAGGACAGCACACAACACCCAGCCATCACGAGGCAGAGAAAATCCCTGACCCCGCCGGGAATCGAACCCGGGAACCCGGGCGTGGGAAGCGAGAACGCTACCCCACGACCACGAGATGCGGGCGGCGCCAGTGACCGCACGGCTACCCCGCGCTCCCGACTTCTACAGAAGTTCACCGTAGCGAAAGGGTTAACGCCAGATTTCGCCGCACTATCCTAACGGATACGTTCGTCGTACGTCCCACATTGATATCTGCGATTATTTTGTGCAGCTTTGCTCGTCTATTAGCACTGACAACTTTGCATAAATCCGCTGCGCTCGGTCGTTAGTTGAAGGCTATCGGCCACCGCCTTGTCTGAGGTGAGAGGTAATGCCTGAAATGTGGTATTCTCGGCGTGCTCTTGACACGATGTATCTCGGAACATCCAATTCTAAACGCCGGAAACCGTCACACACGAATCACCTGAGTACAAATGACAGCCTCTCAAACGCACTGCCCTTTTGTACCTTGTGTTCGCAATACTACTTCCATTTGTATATGTGCATCTCGCTATTCCATGACTTTTGTCTCCTCAGCGTAAGTTGATACGTATAATAATAATTGAAGGAAGGAAATCAGCTAGAGCAGATAGATAAGATTATTAATGTACGGAAAAAGTGAAGGGAGGTGAAATAATGTAGGCAACCGACAATGAACAGCGCATTGCTTAGATACATAAAGGAGAAGAGACTGAAAGATTATGAAATACTGAAGCAACCGTAAGGGCGCAGATTACTAAGGTAGAGAAGATGGAATAATGTAGGCAACCAGTACTGGCCCACTGGCTTTAAAACGAACTCCCTGTGTCGGTGGCCAGGTAAGGTGGCAACTTTAGTAAGGAATTCCTTAGCAAGAGACTTAATGCCGGCATAAGAAATGAACAAAAAGGTGAGCTGGTTAGTACTGAGGTAGGAATGTAATATTAAACTTTCTGAGGCAGGTATACTGTCAGAAAACAGGATAAATACTAATCATCATGATAATAAGAATGAAAAGACACGAAAATACGGTAGTATGGGTATAACATTTGAAATATTAACCCCACCCCCCACTCCCTGGAAATCTAAAGACATTAACTTTCCCTCTAAATTTACTGAAAATCACAAAAATTGGAAATTCTTAAACATATCGATGTTGACAAGGAAACGTTGTTGAACGATCAATTGATTAGCAGTAATCAAATATATCGTGGTACAATGTTGTATTGTATGTGTTGTATGTTAACTGGGGACCTAGAAACGAAGGAGAGGCTCCGTCCCCGCCGCTGCCGCAGTGGTCCACAACCCCACGACGACTACCGCAGTCCACTTCACCCCTCCGCCGCCCCACACCGAACCCAGGGTTATTGTGCGGTTCGGCCCCGGTGGACCCCCCAGGGAACGTCTCACACCAGACGAGTGTAACCCCTGTGTTTGCGTGGTAGAGTAATGGTGGTGTACGCGTACGTGGAGAACTTGTTTGCTCAGCAATCGCCGACATAGAGTAACTGAGGCGGAATAAGGTGAACCAGCCCGCATTCGCCGAGGCAGATGGAAATCCGCCTAAAAACCATCCACAGACTGGCCGGTTCACCGGACCTCGTCACAAATCCACCGGCTGGATTCGTGTCAGGGACCATGGTACAATGTTACCAGAGTTCCGAATGTTCCTGCAATGATTACTGTATGTCGACGGCATCACTTTCAATTTGTTGGTTTTTCTGTGGGAAGTTGCGGGAATCATACTTCAGAGGGGGCTTTTTAATGACTGTTTTATTGTAGATGACTTTACCTCTTTACATTTTATAACTTACGTTTCTCTATTTTAACGACAAATAATATTTTTGTGTCTTGTTTACGATGCCCAAGACTGCCTCCGATGGTGGTATCTTGAAGTTTTATCGATTCAGAATGCTTACGCTATGAATGTACTCCGAAATTTAGCTGTTTTACTCCGTGTGACGGAGTTTTAATGGCATATTTTGATTCGTTGTTTTTCTTGTAATCATTTTACCTATGCTTTGTGCTTTGTACGGGGACACTTTTATTTATTTTTGGGTTCCGTCTTGAGGCTTAGCGCCGTATACCGATCCTGCCTTGGAGGCGGTTAAGTGGGACATGTGTCTCAGAGCTGGATAGTGACAGATGGTGACGCGAGACTGGACGCGTGCGTAGTTTATGTATCAGCCGATAGAGGACAATATTGGATAGGGGGACTGTGATTTTAGTTTCGATTGTGCCCACTAGAGTGCACTAAAGTAATAGAATGTTTTTCATAAACTGTTCTAGTATTTTCATAAAGTGTTATTATGTCTTTTTGTGTATGTAAAATGTTATAAATGTGTTTTAGCAGTATGAATGATGCGTTATTGTGGTTTAAGGTTAATATGAAGATAATTGTTCAACGAGTTATGTAGTGGGATTTAGTGTGGGAATATTTCGAAGAAGTATGGATGAGGACGACGGGGATTTTTGTAGAATAGATTTGTAAAGTAAGTTTATGATAAAGGGAAAGTTAATTCAGGTATAAATAACAATAGTAAATAACTTTATGCATAAACAAAACTTCAGCATATTAGATAATTACGTCGGTAAAAAGTGCAGTCATCAGGTTTACTATTTTGCGATTTGTTATTGATGAAAAGCGCGGACTGACGTGGAAGAGTGTTGTTTTGCTATTGGCTGTTGAGTAAACTGACCAATGGTAAAGCAATATTCTTCGCGCGCCTTTCTCTGCTGGTAGAGAAGACTTAGAGTATTCTAGAGAAGAGTCGGAGCCTAGCCATGAAACAGTTCGGACGTATGTAGTAGTAGTTCCGATGGAAATGATAAGTTGCCCGATCTAGCAGTGTTTCATACATAAAAAGTGTGGTAAAGTGACGGCATAATTATTCCGATGGCTGTGTAGAAATTTCGGAATTTTTAAGTGAATTTTGTGACGAGAAAAGACATATATTCCGCGTAGCGTATAGAGCAAGTCGGTGGCTAAAAACTGTGACTGCATTTGGTGCCGACAGACTTAATATTTGGCGAGCATTATCAGTCAAAAACAATCAGTATTTTTGTAGCTATTACGTTTTCGGGAAATGCAACACCATAAACTTGCTAACGTGAGTGAAAGGGATTGTGAGTCACTGTGTTAAGACTAGCACGGGCTTGGCAGTGATACTTGTTCACCTAAGTTTCAGAATATATTAATTGAGGACAAAATTTCCAACCTTTCATTTCGTGTGAAAACTTTCTCCCGAAACGTAGATTAGTGACTTTAATTGCAGCCTGATTCACGTCGAAGTACAGTAGGTTTCGCTCGGCCTCCCTACTGATGATATGCTGAGACAATGTTCACAGGTAGGTGCAGGTTCGTCGAAAAGGGACGGAAAGAACCGCGCCGCCGCAGTCTGTATTGGTTTGCTTATACGCATTTTAATTACTAGTTTTGCATACTTTTGTTTTTGAAAATGTGCCTTCCAGCCGGTCATGCGCGCCACCTAGGCACTTCTTGCCGTACTATACGCGGCACCTGTATCTCAATTTTTCATCTTAATGTTTGTGCGCGCCCCAATAGAGACATTGTGCCGTGTGCGATTCGTACCGCGGTTTTGTAAGCGTGGCCTTATCTTGTACCGCCACGGCGGAGCCAGCTGATGTGCTCAAGGTAACACAGGATAAACGTGGAAAATTTTTCCGCCATGTATTTTTACTTTCTTGGCGTTATCCTGGCTGTTTGTCTCCTTCTACTAGGTCCACTTCATGATGTAGATGTTTCATGATGGATGGATTATATATACGATTACATTGGTGTCTATTTTACATTATATCATTATATATGGTTGTATGAGTGACGGTTCACGTACCCAACTATTTTTACGTAAGTTTTTATTACGTTTAGTTGACGTTGTCTGCGTAGCCCCGCAAGATAGGACCATGGCATTGTCCTTCATTTGTATCTTACTGGTTGGTCTATTGTTGTTGTAGACAATCTGATGATGCCTCAAAAGGGTGAAACGCGTCATTGACCGAGACTGTTCTTTTTCCGCAACAAAAATTACACTAGTTAAAGCATGGTATCAATACTAAGGTATTCCACGTCTTATTGACTTAAAAGGGGATTAGGTAATTTCGCAAAATGACACGGCTCACCATCGGCACTTGATCTTTCTGTACTAGAGGAATCTCCTCTAGTTTTCTACTAACGATGCATTGTCCTGCGTACTGTCGCCTGGTTCCCTGCCCCATTCTAAGGCACTCAACTTGATCTGCAACTGCATGACTTTAGTTTGTAATTCACTAGCCTTAGCCGCTGCTTGCAGCTTTAAAGCCACCCGCTCTGTTTTTCCAATACGGTTGAAAAAACGGGCCGTTTGACACTGCAATCGAAAGATTTGGGTTCGGGAGGGCAATTGCTTTCTAAGGAGGTGATATTTTTCTCCGTATCGGACAGAGAAGCGGCGGGGCACTCGAGGGCGCTACCCACCGAAGCAGTCTGTTCTGCTGACACTTGAGTTGGAAGGGCGGCTGCACCACGGAGACGCGCACTCAATTCTGTGTCGTCGCCTTTCCCCACCTGACCCCGAACTCGGAGTTCGTATTGTCGCTGCTCCTTCTTTAAACAGCCAACCCCTGCCGGTGTGGCCGAGCGGTTTCAGGCGCGACCGCCACGGTCGCTGCCTCGGGCATGGATGTGTGTGATTACCTTAGGTTAGTCAGGATTAAGTAGTTCTAAGTTCTAGGGGACTGATGACCTCAGATGTTAAGTCCCATAGTGCTCAGAGCCATTTGAACCACCACCGGTCGAGACCCCATCCTACCTCCAAGCACGATTGGAAACTACAATAGCGGTGTATTATAACAAAACAATAATTTTACTACAATCGCTCCAAGTACACCTAGAAACTACATTAGCGGTGTATTATGACAAAACAATAATTTTACTACAGTCGCTCCAAGTTCGCCTGGAAACTGACGAATTATGTAGCTCTACCACCAAAGGGAACCACGTTCTAGATGCCAATTATGAGACACGTCACTACGCCTTCACTACGAAAGACAAGGCACGTGGAGACATCATTCGTTAATGCACATTCGAACAACAATTTATTAAAATTACAGAAATTCACATAATTCACCAAACTAGGAAACTTGAAAATGAAAGGGTATACTTACCAATCTCCAGACTGAAATCACTGCAAAGCAATGATTTATATATGACGAAATTTACCAAATATTCTTTACACCAATGAGCACGTGAGAGTAAAATTACATAATCTTAGCGGTGCAGGCCTCTAAACAAAATCGAGGAACACCTAAAAGCTTTTAGCAGTGCATGAAATAATTTAAATGAACTCACAGTATCACACATCTGACCCTTAATTGGGCACATCCAGTGACATTTAAATCAATATAAAGAATTTTTTAAGGAAAGATATATGCAACAGCTGTAATTTGAAGGTGTAAATTTTTGAAAGTACTCTGAGCAATCTTCTGGTTTCGTGAGCAGTTCGCACCGGGCGGTACAATCCGTGACACGCTCCAAAAATAGAACCAAATAACCCAAATTAACTTGTTATAAAACGTACACAAAGCTATTATTACAAACAAAATAAAATTAACACGTGCAATATAGCGTGGCAACAAACAGCTGAATCTCACACTCTTCAAATTATACTTAGGGATCAGCTGCTCCCCTTCCGTCAATACACTCTGTCTTACAATATAAGAAAGGACATGTAAAAATTCCTAGTAACAAGTGACATAACAGAGAACTACAGTAAGTCAAACAATTTTGCTGTATTTGCAGGAACTGGAACATTTTTTGTTGCAAAAGCCACTGTACCAGGCTCAATAAAACAAACCCATTAATATCTTTTGGAGCTCAGTCTGGGCCAACTCCGTAAGGAGCACCCGCAAAAACCCAAACGAAGCGTTAAAGATCAGACCAAAACTTTATACTGTTCACAACTGCAAAATTTACTGAATATAAGGTCACAAATCCTTATTCAGTACTCTCACCGATGGACCAACGCCATGAACCGCAAATATATAGTTAGTAGGAAGCTTTACCACAGGAGGCTGAATATTGTGAAACAAATCAAGTGATTTAAATAGCAAGATGGTAGCTAGCAGTCATCAGATACTCTCCGAGGTCCACCCAGTTAACGAGTCTTAGCCACGCTAGCGCACCTTGCAAACACTTGGCTACTATAACCAATTAGAACTGCGCTGCTGCACTGCTAAATGTAAGCAACGTAAGCAACCACTTTAAAAAGTTTCTCACCGTGTACTGATGGAGAGACGTAAACATGTAGCTTGTAACATGACGGCACGTAGAGTAAAACTGTGACACAGATAGCGGTTTGCAGCACCAGCAAACCTGATTTTAGTATTTACTACCGCGGTGGAGAAGGCCCCTGTTCTACATCTACGTCTATGCTCTGGAACCCATTGTGAGGTGCATGGCAAAGAGTACATCCCATTATACCAGTTATTACGGTTGTTTCCTGCTCCATTCACGTACGGAACGCGTGAAGGATGATTGTTTGAATGCGTCTGTGCTTGCAGTAATTATTCTAGACTTATTCTCACGATCCCTGTGTGAGCGATACTTAGGGGATTGTTGTATATCCCTAAAGTAATCTTTTAAAGACGGTTCTTGAAACTTTCCTAATAGGCAATCTCGGGATAGTGTACGCCTGTCTTCAAAAGTCTGCCTTTTCGGTTCCATCAGTATCTCAGTGACACTCTCCCATGGATTAAACAAAACTGTGATCATTTGTGCTGCCCTTCTCTGTATATGTTCAATATCCCTCATCAGTCCAACTGATACGGGTCCCACACACTTGAGCAATAGTCTACAATGGGCCGCACGAGTGATGTGCAAGCAATCTCTTTTGTAGACTGATTGCACTTACTCAGTATTCCACCAGTTAACTGATGTCTACCACCTACTTTAACCATGACTGAACCTATGTGATCATTCCATTTCATATCCCTACAAAGTGTTACATCCAGGTATTTGTACCACTTGTCCGATTCCAACAGTGACTCACTGATATTGCAGTCATAGGATACTACGTTTTTTCGTGTTGTGAATTTCAAAATTTTACATTTCTGAACATTTATAGCGAGTTGCCAATCTCTGCGCCATGCTGAAATGTTATCAAGATCTGACTGAATATTTATGCAGCTTCTTTCAGATAACACTTCATTATAGATAACTGCATCATCTGCAAAATGCCTGATTTTGGTATTAATATTGTCTGCAAGGTGATTAACATACAACGTGAACAGCAAGAGCCCAACAGGCTTCCCTGGGGCACGCCCAAAGTTACGTCTACCCTCTGACGATGGCTCTCCATCCCAGGTAACGTGCTGCGTCTTCCCTACCAAAAAGTCCTCCATCCAGTCATGAATTTCACTTGATACCCCGTATGATCGAACTTTTGACAATACGCGGAAGTGAGGTACTGAGTCAAACGCTTTTCGGAAATGAAGAAACACTGAATCTACCTCTTCTAATAATTTCCGGGTATGCAGCCGGATCCCGCCGACATTCTGCCACGATATTTCGGCCCAGAGACGTCCGGCCATCATCAGGTGAGTACACAACTACTGAAGAGCCCAGGTGCAGTCGCGGTATTTATCCCGAATCTCGCGCATGCGAAATGTACTGGCATCCTACAGCGCATGCGTCAGGTGTTGACATGCGCAGCATAGCCGAGTTGTACGTGCTGCCCTCGGTGGTGAAAATAAAGGTTCATCTAGTCATTGAGTATCGAATGACACTGTCGATTCCGCTGTGATTGTATAATTTTAATAACAGGATTCCAATTTTTATCTAGCTGAAAGCCGTTGTCACGATTTATAAGATTATTGGCAAGACGTATTTCCACTGATTCCTTGATTACGGAATCCTAAAAACCGGAAACCGGGGCTAAAATTTTTTGTTCCATTGTATTCCATCGAATGTCCCAATGAAATACAGTGCTCTGCTACTGCCGATTTTGACGGTTGCCGCAGACGGGTGTATCTTTCATGTTCTATACATCGTTCATGGACAGTTCTTGTCGTCTGGCCAATATATGCAGAGCCACATTCACAGGGAATTTTGTAGACGCCTGCTTTCTTCGGTTGTAAATCGTCTTTAACGGATCCAACCAGGGCCCGGTTCTTTGCTGGTGGTCGGAAGATAACCTTGATTTTATTTTTCTTCAGTAATCGGCCTATTTTCGAAGACACATTCCCGGCGTATGGAAGGAACGCAGTTGATTTAAAGTCGTCATCTGCGTCCTCAGTGCGTTGCTTCTTGTTATGATAGTTGCGCATGGCAGAAATATCGTGGCAGAATGTCGACGGGATCCGGCTGCATACCCGGAAATTATTAGAAGAAGAAATACGCCGGGAAAATTTCAGAAGTCACTGCATCTACCTGGTTGCCATGATGTTTTCGAAAACCATGCTGGTTGGCACTGAGAAGGTCATTCTGATCAAGATACCCCATTATGTTTGAGCTCAGAATATGTTCTAAGCTTAAACAACAAAGAGATGTCAAGGATATTGGACGGTAGTTTTGTGGATTACTTTTACTACCCTTCCTGTAGACGGACGTGACCCGTACCTTTTTCCAAGAACTGGTCACGGTTTTGTGTTCGAGGGATCTACGATAGATTATAGTGAGAAGAGGGGCTGACTCAGCCACCGATTCATATTAGAATTTGACAGGGATTCCATCGGGGCCTAGAGCTTTTTTCAATTTTAACGATTTCAGTCACGGCGCAACGCGGCAACGCGTTCGTTGTCAAAAGCACAGCCGCCAACCCGGGGTTTCCAGGTGCTTCGCACGCCCCATGATCTTTCCTGCTAGGCCGCACCTGCCTCCTTGGTGGACTGTCTATGAGAGAACGAGCTCGTCAAGGCCTGTCAGAAGCCAGCCGTGGATGCCCTCAAGCCAAAGGTAAGCGCGCACGAAAACCTGGCACGATCGATAGATTTGCGACAGGACTCAGCCGCCTCCTCAGATTATAACGGTTGTCACAAAGTGCCGCTCGTGTACTGTTCCCTGCTTTTCCGCCATGGCTCCCTGGTAGTAGCAGGAGAAATTTTCTGGGGCAGAAAATCGTCAATTCCCCACAGATTACCTAACGAGGAATTGGGTGCATAAGAAAACGTCAAGCGTGAGCGAGTACTCAGGTGACTTTTACGTCTAGCTGTATTACACGTTTATACAAACCAGTTTAATGTCTCATCCCACCTCGCCCCATTGCTATTATGATACCCAGTGACAGCCCCCTTAGCTTACGGTTGACTCACACCACAATGGAAGCGTTAGAGTAACACGGGGTGATCCAATGGAGTTTAACCCCCCAAGCCGAAACTGAAGTTTTTAAATTCCTTAGACGTAAACGCAGACATCGTCGTATTTCCTGCATGGCGGCCAGTATTTCGACCAGTTGAACGGCGTGGCTATGGGAAGCCCATTAGCTCCATCCATAACCAACCTTTTTTTTATGGAAAAATTTGAAGACATCGCCTTGGACACGACTCCAGCTAAGCCAAGTTGCTTTTATCGTTACGTCGATGACACTTTTACCATCTGGCCCCATGGTAGTGAAAAATTGAGAGAATTCTTAGAACACCTGAACAGCATTCACGGCCACATCAAGTTTACGATGGAAGTCGAGACAGATGGTGCATTATCCATCCTTGACGTCCTTGATCGACGGAAGACCAATGGGCACCTCAGCCACAGTGTCTACAGGAAACCGACACACACAGATCGGTATCTGCACGCTGTAAGCTACCACCAACCGGCACAAAAATGTGGCGTTCTGAACACCCTCGTTCATCTTGCTGAAGTTGTCTCAGACCCTGAAAGTCTGCCACTAGAACTGAGCCACCTCCGAAAAGTCTTCCGGGAAAACGGGTACAGCCACGGACAGGAGTCACAGGCTATATCTGGTGTGGCACGCAAGAAACACACCAACAGAGAAGAGAGCACCACCGAAGAAGAAAGCAAGAAACTTGTGTTTTTGCCTTTCTGTGGTACAGTGTCGCGAAAGATTAGCCGGCTCCTGAAGAGATATAACATTTCATCGGTGTTCAGGCCCCCAGCAAAAATTCTACAGCTCATGAGGTTTGTGAAGGACGATCTAGGGATTAGAACGCCTGGGGTGTACAAGATACTATGTCAGTGTGGCTGTTAATGCGTCGGCCAAACAGTACGTACTGTGGGGCAGCGGACGGAACACGAGAGGTGCTCACGCCTTCGCTATCCAGAAAAATCAGCCGTGGCAGAACACGCCTTAGAAAATGGACATCGAATTCTATTCGACGAAACATCTATCGTTATGAGGACGAAGGGATTTTGGGATAGCATCATAAAAGAAGCTATCGAAATAAAAACCTCTGAAAACACCATCAACAAGGACGGCGGTTTGCAGCTCAGGACAGCCTGGGACCCGGCCATCGCGAGGCTAAAACGGGAGCGACGGACGCGGGACGAAAACATTACCATATATGGCGGGGAAGGGAGCACCTGTGATGTCACAGCCAGCAGTGCGGCTACATGGCGATACAGCAGTCATTCTTACCACTTGACAGTGACTGAGGAGAGCTCCGTCGAAAGCTCGTGGGATTTCAACCACCTGACGCGGCTGGAAGCCGGAGAAAATTTTATTAATAAGGAGCCACATTGTGGCACTGTGTCAAGTTACCATTGGTCAGTTAGTACAGTGTGGCGACATGTAGCTCAGAATGACATGTACGCAAAACGATTGCGAAACGAGCTAGCCGTATCCAGAGGAGAACTGCACCACATAGCAGCAACAGCTACTACAGGCAGGACGATATGACAACACGAGGGCAAGACTCTTGAAATGAGCTACGTGACTGAGTGCGTGGTTTTAGTGTAACAAATGTACTCCAGAGCCTTATAAGTAGTAGCAGATTTTGAGGCAGAGGCATTCGGAGCCCCGCGGCACCACAATGATGCCAGGTCCACATTAGGCAGTGGGTCAACTGGGCACTGCCAGCAGCAACCATGGGTTTGAGGACGTGTGGGGCCAGCCACAGCTAGCACTGAGCCTCCTTGCTGGACCGGACTTAGTGCCATGGAGCCGCTGTCCTGCCATCGATGCCTACTGCTGTCCGACTGCTGCCTGAGGGCAGTGGGTCATTCCCCATACACAGCTGTCTTCCTTCACCTACATGGTGGACATTGCCAGACCTGAGTCAACTAAGTGTGGGTGTCCACCATTGCAGGTCGCTGTCGCAGCACAACATGGAGTACTGCTGATGTCAAGCTCATGGCGCACTGTCAGGTCATCAGCTGTCACTCTGTCTGACATCGGCATCGCGGGGCGTTGTCGCTAGCCCTTCTCACTATGGTGAGAGCTGATGACACTGAAACTTTGCCAGCCTAGTTTGCTGGAGTGGTGCCTCGCATTGCTAATGACATAACGTTTATCTGAAGTTAATAAAGCATTGTTTTTCGGTCATATGTGAATCTGCTGGGTCCCACTGGGCCACAACCACACCACCCACCCTAGACAGTGCTGCCAGTACTCGCCAGTGGTGTCAGGAGGAGATAAAACCCATCACATTATAAGTTGGGTGGGGTAGGAGGTAACGATATAAGACCACTGTGAGCCATGTCGGAATCAATCCCACGCACCACGCCTTTGTATGCAATTATCTATACCTAGAGGGCGTCCATGGGCGGCTTCTAAGCGGTCTCTGGCGAGCTTGGTCTGTCTCAGACAGTCCGCCGAAGAAGCAGGTTCTTAGCTGCGAAGCTCGTGGAACGTGCGAAGCACGTGGCGGTCCGGGATTGCTGGCTGTGCTTTCGACAGCAGGCGTGTGGACCGCCTTCCGCCGTAGTTAGTGGTATCGCTTGATGAGGGGCATTTTCCACCGCAGCCTAAGGACTGGTGTTGCAAACATCCGTCTGTGCCAGAATTCTGCTCTGTGAGCTACCACGGGACCGCAAGCTGCATGTGTATGTCCCTCCTTTAGTGGCAGGTGAGGAGCTATGAAGTGATTGCTTACATTTAGCAGTTCAGCAGCGCTGTTATTAAGTGCAGTTACGACACGTTATGCCAGCCGAGTGCCTTGAAAGGTGTGCTAATTTGGTTACTGATCGTTAACTGGGTGGACCTCTAAGAGAAGCCGTATCCACTATCATATTGCTATTTAAATCTAGAAGGTATCAGAAAGATTATATAATGGTAAGACAGAGATTTATGGACCAGCTTTTAAATTGTAAGACATTTCCAGGGGCAGATGTGGACTCTGACCACAATCTACTGGTTATGAACTGTAGATTAAAACTGAAGAAATTGCAAAAAAGTGGGAATTTAAGGAGATGGGACCTGGATAAACTGACTAAACCAGAGGTTGTACAGAGTTTCAGGGACAGCATAAGGGAACAGTTGTCACGAATGGGGGAAAGAAATACAGTAGAAGAAGAATGGGTAGCTTTGAGAGATGAAGTAGTGAAGACAGCAGAAGATCAAATAGGTAAAAAGACGAGGGCTAGTAGAAATCCTTGGTTAACAGAAGAAATATTGAATTGATGAAAGGAGAAAATATAAAAATGCAGTAAATGAAGCAGGCAAAAAGGAATACAAACGTCTCAAAAATGAGATCGACAGGAAGTGCAAAATGGCTAAGCAGGGACGGCTGGAGGACAAATGTAAAGCTATAGAGACTTATCTCACTAGGGGTAAGACAGATACTGCCTACAGGAAAATTAAAGAGACCTTTGGAGAAAAGAGCCCAGATGGAAACCCAGTTCTAAGCAAAGAAGGGAAAGCAGAAATGTGGAAGGAGTATATAGAGGGTCTATACAAGGGCGATGTACTTGAGGACAATATTATGGAAATGGAAGAGGATGTAGTCGAAGGTGAAATGGGAGATATGATACTGCGTGAAAAGTTTGACAGAGCACTGAAAGACTTGAGTCGAAACAAGGCCCCGGGAGTAGACAACATTCCATTAAAACTACTGACGGCCTTGGGAGAGCCAGACCTGACAAAACTCTACCATCTGGTGAGCAAGATATATGAGACAGGCGAAATACCCTCAGACTTCAAGAGGAATATAATAATTCCAATCCCAAAGAAAGCAGGTGTTGACAGATGTGAAAATTACCGAACTATCAGTTTAATAAATTACAGTTGCAAAATAGTAACGCTAATTCTTTACAGACGAGCGAAAAACTGATAGAAGCCGACCTCGTGGAAAATCAATTTGGATTCCGTAGAAGTATTCGAACACATGAGGCAATACCGACTCTACGACATATCTTAGAAGAAAGATTAAGGAAAGGCAAACTTACGTTTCTAGCATTTGTAGACTTAGAGAAAGCTTTTGACAATGTTGACTGGAATACTCTCTTTCAAATTCTAAAGGTGGCAGGGGTAAAATACAGGGAGCGAAAGGCTATTTACAATTTGTACAGAAACCAGATGGCAGTTATAAGAGCCCGGAGTATGAAAGGAAAGCAGTGGTTGGGAAGGGAGTGAGACAGGGTTATAGCCTCTCCCCGATGTTATTCAATCTGTATACTGAGCAAGCAGTAAAGGAAACAGCAGATAAAATTTGGAGTAGGTATTAAAATCCATGGAGAAGAAATAAAAACTTTGAGGTTCGCCGATGACATTGTAATTCTGTCAGACACAGCAAAGGACTTGGAAAAGCAGTTGAAAGGAATGGACAGTGTCTTGAAAGGAGGATATAAGATGAACATCAACAAAAGCAAAACGAGGATAATGAAGTGTAGTCGAATTAAGTCGGGTGATGCTGAGGGAATTAGATTAGGAAATGAGATACTGAAAGTAGTAAAGGAGTTTTGCTATTTGGGGAGCAAAATAACTGATGATGGTCGAAGTAGAGAGGATATAAAATGTAGACTGGCAATGGCAAGGAAAGCGTTCCTGAAGAAGAGAAATTTGTTAACATCGAACGTAGATTTAAGTGTCAGGAAGTCGTTTCTGAAAATATTTGTATGGAGTGTAGCCATGTATGGAAGTGAAACATGGACGATAAATAGTTTAGACAAGAAGGGAATAGAAGCTTTCGAAATGTGCTGCTACAGAAGAATGCTGAAGATTAGATGGGTAGATCACATAACTAATGAGGAGGTATTGAATAGAATTGGGGAGAAGAGGAGTTGGTGGCACAACTTGACAAGAAGAAGGGACATGTTGCTAGGACATGTTCTGAGGCATCAAGGGATCACAAATTTAGCATTGGAGCGCAGCATGGAGGGTAAAAATTGCAGAGGGAGACCGAGAGATGAATACACTAAGCAGATTCAGAAGGATGTAGGTTGCAGTAGGTACTGGGAGATGAAGAAGCTTGCACAGGATAGAGTAGCATGGAGAGCTGCATCAAACCAGTCTCAGGACTGAAGACCACAACAACAACAACATTTAATTCATTTGATTTGTTTGACAGGGTTCAGCCTCCCATGGTAAAACTTCCTTCTAATTACATACTTGCTGCTTACTACGTTGATCCTTTGGTGAGGCAAGTGGATAAGATCATACAATCTGACATTCAGTAAATTTCGCCGATGTGAACAGCGTAACTTTTGGTGTGACTTGCAACGCTCCGTCTGTGTTCTTGTGGCCAGCCTTATAGAACTAGTCCAGCCTCTTAATATCAATGGAATTGTCTATTTTAGATCAGTAGTGCAGGTCTTGCAAACAAAAAATTTTCTACTTCTTGTACATGAAGATAAATCATACAAGGGTTGGAACTTTAATAGTGGCAACGATTTGTTTACAGCTCGTACAAAATAGATACGTGTTTCAAAGTTTTACTGACCCTCAAAGTAGTCACCAGCATTATGTATAACTCGTTTCCAGCGATGTGGAAGTCGTAGGATACTCTTAGCAGTGCCAGTTGTGTTGACAGTTCAGGTGGGGCGGTCTATTGCCCGACGAATTTGTAGCAGTTCTGAAGCGAATGCCGTGAAGTGTTTCTTTCAGTTTAGAAATCGAGTTGAACTCACGAGGGCGTAAGTCAGGAGAGTGCAGTAGGTGGTATAGCACTTACCAGCCCCATCAGTCAAACAAATCAATAACAGCTTGCACTGTACGTGCTTGAGCATTGTCCTGCAAAATGATGGTCGGATCCTGCAGAAAGTGTCATCACTTCTGTCTCTACGCTGTTCGTTTTTGGAACACAACCTACGACCAGCTTAGAGACAGCTTGGGAAACATATTTGCCTTTTGTGGTGAGTGCATATAATTTGAAGATACACAATAGCACCAGGCTGTCGCCATTCAAAGGAGTTTTACCTCAGTACAAGGTGAGCCAGTGGTAAATAATGTCAAGTCCATATACTCCAAAAGGGAAGACAAAGAAGTTTCTGACATGGCATTAGGGACCATGGCGAGTGAATGGAACCATCTCACATGTGAATATGGAGCTACAACTGCCAACGAGGTCAGCAGTTGTACATGTCAGGCATCTACAACCATTCATAGGTACGCCAGAAGCAATTACAGGGAGAATATTAGTGGAACCAAGGAAGAAAGCGAGAAAGAAGGAAGGAAAGAATGAACGACAGGAGGAGGAGACCTATATATTTCATATACCGTGTGCACTAACGTCTAGGAAGTGTGTTTTGTTATGATCCTGGCGATTCTGGTAATTTTTTTCAATATGAGTTAAAATAGTTAGGATAGTTGGGGGTACAGTCATGTGTCTATGTTATGGTACGAATCGTGTGTAGAAATTGTATGAAGGATTCTGGTCAATACACAGTGTGCGGATTTCAGTCGGAAATTGTTACTATTGCAGAGGTTTTCAGAAGCAAAGTAACCCTTTAGTTGGTCAATGCACAGTGTGCGGATTTAAGTCGGAAATTGTTTCTATTGCAGAGGTTTTAAGAAGCAAAGTAACCCTTGAGTTTTATAGGTATGAATATATTAGGACCATTCAACCAAACGCGTTTTGTGTTAACCATCACAGATCATTTTTTTGCCAATGTCAGTCCAGCAGACGTCACGGTTACGCAAGTGTTGGTGAATAGTTAGGTATTGAAGTTTGGAGCGCCAGAAACAATAATAACTGATCACAGAACAAATATTATGTCAGACTTCTGAGGGAAGGGGAGATGATGAGGGTCACTGTCCTCAAGTTGCCATTCGGTGGAAACAAGGAAGAAAGGATGCTACTTTTGATGGTGTTGTACCTATTCACTTGGGTGAGTAGGGGTGCTGCAGAACCATCGTCTAGATGGAGGAGTTTTGTTTTCCAGGCAACAGGATGTGTTACTATTTAGAAAAAAATGGAAATTAAGTTTGGTATTCAGTGTATGGGAGCTGAGGAGTGAGAATGGGGGGGGGGGGGGGGGTGGAGGAAGTGTTTGCAGGGTTGCAGCAGTTAGCAAGTGGTAAGGGATTAAAGGGACGTATCGGAAGAACACAAGAGGTTGCTCATGGCATGTGTGCAATTAAGGAAGCAGATACAGTCAGTAGTGGGGGAAATGCTGTGTGAGATGCAAACTGTGAAGAGGGTATGGATAGTCGGTGGATGCAGGATACTAAGGACAATATTTGTGAAGGCAGAAGCAAGTGACATAAATGAATAGGACAGCAAAAGCCACAAGGAAATTGGCAGCACGCAACAGGGCAATTGTCGGGTGGCATTCCATGCACACCATAAACTTGGAGAGCAACGTCTTGATGAACAAATTCATGCTTTAGCATCTAATTAGAGAGATAACGGAGTATGCCAGAACATCAGCTAACACTCTAAATCAGGATTTAGAGGCGGTGCAAGCAAGGATTCAAGTAGTAGATACAAGAATAACATTAATAAGATTGCTGCACTCACTAGGGGATAGTCTGTGGGATGCACGAGTGGAGTTGATAAATTTGCACGAAGCTTTTCATCAGGTGTCATTTGCGCAGCTGAGTCCAATCTTGTTATCGCCTCAGCAATATTTGAAAGGGTTGAGGTTAATGCGGGAAGAATTACCAGCCAAAGTACAGTCAGTAGTAGAGCCTACCTTTCTATTACCATGGCGTAATCTTGAAACTTAAAACATATAATACGGTTGTACATATTAGTGAAAATTCTGATTGCAGATAAGTATGCATTGTGCAAGTGTTACACAGTCCACATCTATCCAGTGAGGGTGGAAACAGTGGGAAAATCTGTGCAAATTAAAAAGGATGGGGTGTTACTGATAGCGTAAGATGAGGATTGGCACGTGGCAATGACTGAGGAATAGTTGCATCGGTACCAGAGCAGTGGAATTCAGATGGGAGGAAGTACTTGCGGCATGCAGTTCTTCAGGGGCAAGGTTGAGGGTCATTCATGCCGAAATGAGGCGATAGAAACAAAACTAGCGAACAGGGCTGTATTGGGTGTGTTCAGTGTACGACAACATAGTAGTGGTCACGAGTTGCTATGAGCAAGTGAAGCTCATGGTGGCCAGGCTCTTAGAACTAAGAGGTAGTGCGTTGCTTATGAACGAAACTATGTATGACAGTGCAGGACCACTTTTCATTTACCTGCTACAACAACGGATGTTTGTTAAATATAACGCAACTGCAGTTGTTTTGGCAACATGAGCCGTTGGAGATGTTGCCTAAGAAAAACCTTACCTTCTTGAATGATACTTGGGAACCAAGCCTAGTCCATTCAGACGACAGCTGCACAGCAGTGGCAGAACACTGCGGAACAGATAATGCGCAACATGGAGCAGTATCAGGATGGTACACAACGAGTATCTGCGACCTTGAGTGTTGCAATTCCTGGCGCAATGATGATTCTGATTTTGCTCTGCATACCTTTTGTTTACCTGAGACGATGAGCCATATAGAAATCTAATCTGTGGGTAACACAGGTTCTAGTGGATTGTGTCGTAAGTAAAGGGAGATGGAGAGTGTATTTGTAGAGTGAAGAGGATAAGAGGCAGGTATAAAATTTTAGTATAGCAAATGTATAGTATCTGAAGTTGACAGCTGAGTATTAAGTTGGAGAACTAGTCCTAAGGAAGACCTGATTGGCCTGGTTTCCCTGTGGAGGAGGATAATGTAGTATCACTACCCAGTTTTAGTGGAACTTGTTATAATTTGTAACAAGCCATGGTGTAACATTGCCTCAAGCTACCACTGGTCGGTAAGTGCAGTGTAGTGACAGTGGGTCAGAATAAAATGTACGCAAAAGGATTGCTAGCCATACTCAGTGAAAAACTGCACCGTGCTGTGGTAATAGCCGTGGCGGGCAGGATAATTTCACCACACTAGGTCAAGATGTTTGTTATGAGCTACACAACCAGGTGCAAGATTTTAGTGCAAAAATTCTCTTCATATTCATATAAATAGCAGCCGATTTTGAGGCAAGGGCATTCAGAGTGCAGCAGCACAAGAAAGACGCCAGATCCACGCCAGGCAACGAGAGCTGGCAGCTGTACCCATGGGTTTGAGGCCAGGTCAGACCAACCGCCACCAGCACTGAACCTTCTTCCCAGACTTGGTGCCATAGCGCTGCCGTCGTCTGTGCCTGTCGTCGTCTGACTCCTACCAAAGGGCAGCAGGTCGTGCCCTGTGCACAGCAGCCATCCTTCGCCCTACAGTGGACATCGCAGGAACTGAGTCACCTAACTGCATGCTTCTGCCACTGCAGGACACTCTCCCATCACAACACGGAGTGCCGATGATGTCAAGACCATGGCCCACTGTCAGGCCATCAACCATCATTCTGACTGACGACAGCATCGTGGGGCGCTGTCGCTGTTCCTTCTGATCAGAGCGGAACCTGGCGCCCGCGAGCCTCCGCCAGACTGGGTTTCTGGAGTGAAGCGTGTCTGCCTCGCACTGCTAACGACGTAATGTGTACCTGAAGTTATAAAGCATTGTTTCTCTGTATCTACTGGGCCCCACTGCCCCATAACCACACCACTCACCCTACCGAGTGTGCTTGTACTCAATAGAAGTTTCAACTGTTTGCGGTTACTCCTTGTAAGATATAGTTTCAGGACGCTGCTGATGCATCTCCGCGCCTCCACATAGAACACGGAGTTCTTGCAATATTTCCGCATCAGAAACATAACTCGGCCAATCGCTACGGACCCCAAACGTCGATCTTGAGAAACTAATACACTACCGAAATTAATCATAACTTCCTACATGCTTCAGGACCAACATTGTGTAATTGGGCTTGTTAAAGTAAGATTAAACGTATTGATTCTGTGGAAACTGACGTGTTTTAATGCCTACGATTTGTCGATTCTTTTATTCTCTTTTTTGGCTCTTTTCCGTAAACTACATCCCTGTTGAGCTTTTCGTTGAAATTGTATGATGCTAGTTGGGGATTGCCTCCCACCAGGACTAGGAAGACCACCGTATCGGATGGCACACGCTCCCCATTGCAAGCTCGAATTACGAAACTGTTTAAAACAACTCGCAGAGATGTTCAATGGCACGTATTTTGCGTATGCTCTTTGTGTAGGGGAGATATCAAAACGGAAATACTTGCAGAAGAAATGATGTAGGATTCATCTCAAAATGTTTAATTTCTTTTACCTAATTGCGTTCCCTTGCCAGTGCTTAAATTTTTCAAATTACTCCACGCTTATGCAAAGGGTCATCTCAAAATATTTAATTTATTTCATCAACCTCATTTCATATAAATTCTTTGCCTTGCTAGTGCTTAACTTTTTCAAATCACTCCGCAGTTATGCAAAGAGTGAGGTGTCTAGTCTCCATGCCTATTTGTCCTTCTGGATTTACACTATTTATGTGATACTCAAGAGTCCGCAGCTCGTGGTCGTGCGGTAGCGTTCTCGCTTCCCGCGTCGGGGTTCCCGGGTTCGATTCCCGGCGGGGTCAGGGATTTTCTCTGCCTCGTGATGACTAGGTGTTGTGTGATGTCCTTAGGTTAGTTAGGTTTACGTAGTTCTAAGTTCTAGGGGACTGATGACCATAGATGTTAAGTCCCATAGTGCTCAGAGCCATTTGAACCATTTTTTGACACTCAAGTTCTTCGAGAAGCAGTTGTCTCGAGAGACAAGTTGATGTATGCAGTGACTATCTTCAATGCATTATTAAACCTTTCCCATAGTCTCCCAGATGAAATGAAATTACAGTTAGCATTGTGCACTGAGTCAGATCCGGTTACAAGTGCCATATTATTTAGAACATCCATCTTTTTTAACAATTACACCCTGATAATTCACATACGAATGCTGTGACAGCCTAGAGCGGTTGTTAGTTTGAAACAATAGAGAAATAAACTAGGAATAAAATGCACCAGCTACGATATAATGCATTGAAATTCTGTCCCACACTCTCCTAGGGTGACCTGGATCCTCGTTGCCTTACGCTGTCTGAAAATTAAGAAGTTTATTCGTAGAGCGCTTTTTGCTGTTATTGACGAAGCGTCACCAGCAGTTCCATTGTAATTGTTATAATTAGACAAAACTTTTCGTTTGCTTGGTTTTTATGGAATGAATGGCAGTTTTGCTTAAGAATGACGCAACTGACACATTACTGTCGGCACATTTTGTCCCTTTGAAACGTCCCCTTAGAAAAATTATACATGACTGTGCTTATAAACCTCTTACATTATTTGATTTTCAAACAGCTGAGCAAAACTGAACGTACTCAGACATTACTCTCGTTACTTATTCTGATCAACACTAAACTGACACACAATATTTTTTGGCGCAACGCAATCTGACTTTCAAAAATCCCTACAACAGAATGGCCCTGACTAAATTAACCTATACGTTTCACAAATCACGTACCTCACAAAAATCTTCGTTACTCTAACTACTGCAATACAGCGAGCGCCACTACTGCCATCTAAATAAAACATTCAAACTACTGAAGGCACTAACTACTGATAGGTATAGTTAGCAAATGAAAGATTTTGATAGAGAAAAAACAATGTATTTACCTTAATAGTGTTCAAAAGTCATAATATATATATCAGTCCATGATATCCAATCTTACAAATTTACTGTCTCTGACCGACACACGTCCAGATCGTCCGCTCTCAAGATTCCGCCATCTCTCTCCCCACATCCACCACTGCTGGCGGCTCACCTCCAACTGCACAACGCTATGTGCTGTTAACATCCAGCTGCCCAACACTACAATGGCGAACAACAATGCAAACTAGCCACAGACTGCACACAGCACAGCCAGTGATTTTCATACATAGCGCTACGTGGCGTTACCAATAAGAAAAACCTAAACAGCCTACTTACATAGCCCCCATGCTCCCCACAAAAAATTTTACAAATTGTTTTGGGCACTGGCCAGTACATATTTGTTAAATTTTTTTCACAATTACAATACCAAAGAAATCAAATGCACATACTTATTGATACAATGTTGGTCAAAAGCTAAAATTTTCTCACAGCCCAAAAAAACAGTAAAATTACAGTGTTTTTCTCAAAGTCTAAGCAGTAAAAGAAAATGCACACAGAAGTAGTGGATTTCCATGCAGTCTTGAAGAAGTAGTGTTGTCCTTCCAACGGAAAGACAGTGCTGACTCTTGACATGCAGACAGGTAATGGGTCACAACAGAGCAAACCCACAGCAGAGTCAGTCGAAGTTTTGAAGAATATTGGTAGGTAGGTCATCACAGAGCAGACCCACTGTAGTCCTAGTAGAGATTATGGTATTGGTGGGCCACCAGAGGTGCAGACCCACTGCAGTCCTTGTATAAATAATGGTATTGGTGGGCCATCGAAGGTGCAGACCCACTTCAGTCCTTGTAGAGATTATGGTATTGGTGGGCCATCGAAGGTGCAGACCCACTTCAGTCCTTGTAGAGACGGCCAGCAGCCATCTGTTGCGACTGTGCAGGTGCACAATCATCATCGAAGAGTCTTGTACTATATAGCAAGTCCATAACCACCACTTGTGCACTCACAAAGTTTTTGGAATTCTTCTTAGAACCAGCAATTCTGTTAACCAGTCCCTTGCTGAATTATCAACACACGTGCAAACACTAACAGTCCCAACTTCTTAAATATTGTGCATATACTATGACCAACAGAAACGTGTGCACTTAAATGAATGCTTACAAGTTACTTAATTTGCTGAACTGGTGTCCATTACAATTTTATAACATGAGAATACAATTTCAAAGATACAGAAAACATCATTAAAAACATAATAATACAGATAACATTTGTAGTAATACAGGCTTTACAAAAGAATACAGGAATTATGACATAAGTAAATATATAAAATAATGAGAATAGTTTTCGAAACATTAATTTCACATATGAGCATTGAAACAGAACAGAATTAATAATATCTAAACATCTTTACAAAGTAAATAACATATTATTAATGCAAATTATATTTGAGGACAACAGTATTCCGCATCATAGTGAATGTATCTGAGTATTAGAAAAATTCTACGACATAAATCGTATCAGATAAACACATAAAGACAGGAAGAACACAAATACACAAGGGTACACAAACATATAGCGGAATAATACAAAAGGAAAGGACAGGGTTCGTTTTCAGTGTAATATTTGGTACTGCAGTCCAATTCGGAACTTCATTCCATAGATCTTTCCTCTTATTTCACCTTTTACTTTTTTTATATCTTGTCAATGCATTTCTCCCAATTCATCACAAGTCATTCTCTTAAATAGCCTACCCCCTCTTAAGCCAACTTAAATCTACTGAGCTCAGATGCTAAACTAAGGGACGAGGCAATGCAGCAGCACAAAACAATTAACGCAAACAGCAATGACAAAAAATGCAAATTGGCAAAGCAAGCAGCAAAAAATATAAATTAGCATAGCAATTGCAATATTACAACTAATATAAGGCAATGTGCAGCAAACAAGAAAAATAAATCAGTAGTAAAACTGGCTTAACAGAGTAATACAAAGCGAAATTCTGTAGCACTATGCCTGGCACACAGCAGCAGCAAATGCAATAACTTATATCTAAACATGACATACCTCAAGCAGAAAAAATATTACAGTAAAGATGGCCATGTCTAATACCTATGTCACATCTTAACACTAAAGTGATGCATCACGATAACTTACTCTAGCAGACAAGTTACCAAATCGTAAAAAAATCATTTATGCAATTCCTGTGAAGGGCAATGTCTATTTGTGTTCCCTTTTTTTAAGAAAGTAGATCATAAAATTATTGTTTAATGGATCTGTAGACAGAAAATATTTACATTAGTACATCTATTAAATTTTATATTAACCAATGCTGCAGTGCAGCTAGAAACTAAATATTAAACAAAATGAGCAAATATATACATAAAGCTGAAACTTCATTCACTTGGCAAATTGCATCTCCAAAGGCAGTAAAAAAATCTTTCAACTAGAGTGACAATAGATATAAAAATGTTTCTCATCATTTCATTACTCATTCTAGTAAATATCATAAATCAAGAGCTCCACAGTGTAATCATATATTTTCAAGTTTGAGCGTGTAGTATTTTCGATGCTTTCTACAAAGAAATGTCAATAGCGGGGATAATGGCCTCCTTTTTGCTCCACCTGTGCCTCTGAAAGGCACACACTAATGGCTTTTTTCCAGGCGACTGTCGCACAGCTTGGTGCTCACAGTGTATTACGTCAAGGTGACCTACCTTCCTTACCGAAATATTTACGACATCAGTTTCCGCTACAGTGACAGTTTGATTCAAATAAAATTTCACAGGTCGAAATATTTGCGTTAAAAATTTGTAGAAACAAAATCATATAAACATAACAGTGTTCAAAAAATTTTCATCAGCATTGTGATACATTCATGCATTTCCACACATTTCATAACTCTTGAAGTATGATTCTTGGTTTCCAACATCCTTTTTCACAAATCAGAGTCCCTAACCATTACCCATTATTCCTTACCTTATTACACATATACATATTTGTCGACACTTCTTCAATATTTTATCATAATAAATACATAGCATAATCAAATTCCTCATTATTGATCATAAACATACCTCAACAGCATAATACACATCGTCATCGTAATAATATCATAACACCTCAGTCAAATCTCAAAAACGTCGTAGCTTTCTGCAATAATTTCAAAACCTAAAAAAAATTCTCTGTTCATTTCACTAGTGTCATCTACATCAAACGTACTTTAAAAATCATAATCCCATACCAAATAAATCATTCAAAGCTCTCATAGTATCACAATGGTTCCAAAAAAATATGAACAGTTCACAAAGTACAGACAAAATACAATTTCATAAGTGTGAAGTTATCCAACTGTGTAATTACGGAAACATCTGTCACTGATGAAGTAAAAAAAATGTTTGTCTCTCTCAGTTAAATGATCAGATAGCTGTTTATTTTATGTGTTAGAGAAATACGGTACCGATGTGTAAAGTTGTATAAGCAAATACCATATTAGTGAGGGCTCCTTGTGCTTGCCAAACACATGGTACACAAAGTAAGCGCGTACCCCCTGAGGATTAATGTAATTATACCCTCAGGTGTTACAGATTACTGCAATGGAATGAAATGTATCACAGAAAACTTTCTTTGTAATTCAAAAATCTTGAAAAATAAATGTTTTAAGTACAAAATTAATCACTCAAATACGTGTACTGCGGCACTGAATTGCGTGTCTTGTTGTAACATAATCTCTGTCATTACTTGAGGGTAAAAAATGTGCCAAGTGTCGTAATTATCGTCGTCTGTAAGCAAAGTTCTGTAGAAGTCAATGTACTTACCTCGTAATAAACGAAGTGAATTGCTATGCGTATAGATATCGTAGTTGTTACGCTTATTGCCGTGATGAAGTAAATACTGTACTGTAACGTATTGTTGTGCTACAGAAAAGGCTCTCTTATTGTAGCTATACCACAAAAGTTACTACTAAAACATATTTTCCTTTCCAGAAGAATTCAGAAAAACTGTGCAGATATAAAACAGATACAGCGCAAAAGCAATAATATAAATTGTGTCACTCATTAGTAGCTTCGTGATATAATCATGTAGCTGTCAAATAAACTAACCACTGTGTCATCTGATATCTCTCAGAAAGTACTTTAAATCCAGAATGTATTTTCAGGTAAACCAAAATGTTGCATTAAAATCTCATTAGCAGTACCGGTACATGTTCTAAGTATGTGAGCCTTATGGTCATTACGTAATCGTGCCACTAACAAGCAAGAATGTACACATACAATAACACTGTGTCGTCTGTTCACTATAACAATGCATTCGTAATTTCTGTTTAAATAAGTTCTCTTGGTTCTTGACTGGATATTTAACTTCAAACATTGTTGCATGTTAACAGTTTCTAAGTCTGACAAAGCATACTCGTAATGTAAAGTGAAAAATTTTATAGCCAAGACTAAGTTAAAAGCAGATTATCTGTCAGTAAACGGTTTTACATGTGAAATGTAGTGTAAACCTTTACTCTTCACAGCACTCAGAGTTTGAACTTGAATACAATTATCATGCGGTATACGTCGGTAAGGAATGCTGGAATTTTTTTTCAATGTTAGCGTCTATGTTATTTTTCTCTGAGCCAGCCGGCACACGTGGCTGCCTGTGGTGTGAGTCATTGTCTGCTATCTCTTTGTTAGCGTGCGTCGTTATTGGGATTAGGAGACCTAACTTCTACAAATTCACCTTGCCGAGAGGGCCCAGCCCTGTTTGAATCCCGCCAGTTCTGATGAAATTCAGGTCTGTCGTTATGATAATATCATCTGTCGTCATGTCGGTAGTTCCTGTAGTTTCTTTCTTGTCAGTTAAGTGGTGGAGAATTTCTCCCTGAATTATTACTGCACGGTGGACCATTGCGTCTGAAGTTATTCTGTCTCTCGAGATAATAATAATTCTGGTTGCCATATTGTCTGTTTCTGTGATTGTCTCTGTCATATACATTACTACGGAAATGTGATCTTTCTCTGTAACTGTTATTCTGCCAACTGTTGTCATAAGGAGGGTGTCTGTTTTGGTTACGATTTGTGTTCTGAGAATAGCCTTGTCGTGTCCAGTTATTAATTCTTTCATCGCGGAATTGTGACGGATGTGACCTGCAATTGTTGTGTTTCTGTTTTCGCATCCTGCGATTGTCAGTGTCGATTTCCAATTCTTGTAAGAGTCCCTGAAAAGCTTCAATGTCGTCCTTGCAACGTCATGCCAAAATAATATGTCGTAAATGTTCAGGTAATTTGATTAAGCAAATGCGGATGAGTTCTGAGGGGCTGTAAGGGTTTGACAGGTACTGATACTTGTGCAACATGTCTTCAAAATATTTCACAAGACTAGAAAATTCAGATTGTTCGAGATGTTTCATCGTTATGATGCTATCAGAATGAGATTTTCACCCTGCAGCGGAGTGTGCGCTGATATGAAACTTCCTGGCAGATTAAAACTGTGTGCCCGACCGAGACTCGAACTCGAACTCCAACTGTAAAGTTTGGAAGGTAGGAGACGAGATACTGGCAGATGTAAAGCTGTGAGTACCGGGCATGAGTCGTGCTTCGGTAGCTCAGATGGTAGAGCACTTGCCCGCGAAAGGCAAAGGTCCCGAGTTCGAGTCTCGGTCGGGCACACAGTTTTAATCTGCCAGGAAGTTTCATTATGATGCTATGTTTTACTCGGTCTTGTGTAGCTTAAGACCAATATGCTGAGAGGAAGGCATGATAAAATTCTCCTTCACTGTAGCAATCGTGAATGACCAATCGCATTCTTACAGCTGGTTCATTCTCTAAGTAGCCACACATAAATTCTAATCTGTGCTCTACTGACCAGTTGGGAGGAAAACAATGAGAGAATTGATGAAGCCACGCTTGTGGATAAATGTCGTTGCCGGAATTCTTAAATTTTTTGAATTTACGTGTAGTAATAAACAGCTTATAGTCAAAATCATCATGTCGGCGAGTCGCAATGCCGGAATGGTTCCTTTCAAAGAGCACGACCGACTTCCTTCCCTGTCCTTCCCTAATCCGATGAGACCGATGACCTCGCTGCCTGGTCTCCTTCCCCAAACAAACCAACCAACCGGCGAGTCGCATATCGGTCATTGTTACGTCGTTTCGGCGATTCCATCTCAAAATTCGGTGTACCTTGCCAATTTCTTTCATAATTTCCGAAGTGCCCTGTGTTATTATTTTGTGGCTGTTCCGTATTTCTATGTCCCTCTTCCCGTATTGGAGCGCGAGTGTCCTCTGAAATACGTAATTCTTGTATTACCTGTGTCAGCTGATTTTGTATTTCCCGGATTTCTCTTTGGTGTTGCGTATTAATTTGATTCTGATTTTGTTTGAATTTTCTAATTTGTTTGCACTCTTCTGTGTCATTAAAGACTACCGGTTTTGTGTCATTTAGATTATTATCTACCTTCGTAGATAAATTATTTAGCTGATCCGAAAGTTCAACTACCTTCTCTGATAATGAACTAATTTCCTCCATGTGTCTTTCTGAACCAATTTTCAGAGTCTCTAAAGTGTCCTTTAAGTTTTCCTGAGTTTTTGCAAGTTGCGTAACCGAATCGGTAGACGCAACTGAGTCAATTTTAGCTTGCAAGGTCTCATGATTTTCATGAACAATAGTTTGCAGTTCTTTTATGGCTGCTTCGTGATTCTGTAATGCATTTTCGTGCCACGAAAAAATAGGTTGAAAAATGCTCACAAATTTGTGTTTTTACGTCATTACAGACTTTTTGACATTTTGATTTAATGTTATGTAACTCAGTAGTTAAATCTTCACGTGTTTGTTCAAGCGTGGTGTCTAACTTCCGAAGATTTTGTTCCATTGTGTCTAACTTTTGAAGCTTTTGCTGTGTTTGTCTTTGATTTTGTTCCATTTGTTGCATTAATTGCAATAATAATGTATTAGTGTCTGGAATCTGTTTCTCTATGCTTTTTGGCAGTGCATTTTCACCGGCAACATTCACATTTTGACAAGCAGAAAATGTGTCTTGACTCATTTGAGAAAAAGGTGAGGACCCAAAACCTGAGTCTACAGTATTTGCAATATTGTGTTCTTTCATTTCGGATTCCTGAGGCGAGCTGTTGCCGACCGATCGATCGATAATGCTTCCCTGTTCACTATTTGTTTCATTGTCTACACCATTATTTGCCGCCCACTCCATTTCCCTACGCACAATTACCAAATTACTACTTTGAATATCTGTTAATTCATTACACAGTGGTGCTGATAAGCTACGCTCGTCGTCACTATTATTTCTCAGTTTACTTTGGAGCCTAGTGTTAGGTTTTTCACACGCCATTATTGTCACAATATTTCACACGATAACACGGAAAAGCACAATTTGAAGAGCAAAAATAAGAGATCACATTAACATAGCACCGAAAATAATATCTAGTTCATTGCAAACGCAGCTGCGAAATACTTGGTGCAAATCTACATGCATGCCACAACTTTTTTACTATACAACAATGAAAGAGTGCAACTACAAAGGAGATTCTCTCTACAATTACAGGCTAGCAATAAACAAAAGCTACACTAATTACACAAACTACAAGAAAAAATCAGAAGATTCCAGTGAGGTATCCTCGGCTAAGGATCGACATATGAAACGTTCCCTTAGAAAAATTATACATGACTGTGCTTATAAACCTCTTACATTATTTGATTTTCAAACAGCTGAGCAAAACTGAACGTACTCAGACATTACTCTCGTTACTTATTCTGATCAACACTAAACTGACACACAATATTTTTTGGCGCAACGCAATCTGACTTTCAAAAATCCCTACAACAGAATGGCCCTGACTAAATTAACCTATACGTTTCACAAATCACGTACCTCACAAAAATCTTCGTTACTCTAACTACTGCAATACAGCGAGCGCCACTACTGCCATCTAAATAAAACATTCAAACTACTGAAGGCACTAACTACTGATGGGTATAGTTAGCAAATGAAAGATTTTGATAGAGAAAAAACAATGTATTTACCTTAATAGTGTTCAAAAGTCATAATATATATATCAGTCCATGATATTTTAACGAAATCGGTCGTAATGAATGGGATTGATTTGAAATTTCGTTAAAGAAGAATAATAAAATTTATCTGTTGTTTTTAAGTTAATTTTCTTTCGTGCGAACTTTGTTGTAGAACCACTCTCTTATTTTTGTGTGGTAATAAAAAATTTTTACTTACTTAATTATTATGTACATTTAAAGAAAAAATAATATTTACGTGAACTCATATGAACTGGTTAAGAATATTAGGTTGAGAATTGGGTCCTTTAAATCATTCGGCCTTGGCATACACTTTCCTGATGCAGTGGATTTTTTGTTAAATATTTTTACTGAATTTTATCCCGGCACTAGCCATAGAACACAAGATTACCTCTATTAGCAGAAAATGTTTTAATTATTGCCAAGCCGACATTTATCACTGATCAAACCTACTTCATTACACATTTAAGATATTTTGAAAGAACCAAACTGTTTAAATTTCAATGTTAACTAACATTAGCTATCCGCCTACGAATGCACAAACGTAAAATTAATTCAAATTTTTATCAGCCACAGGATCACTGAAAAAGAAGAACGATTTCTTAATTCACCATTGATTTTTATGCATCTGTTCCCGATTTACGGGTTTGCTATTGTTGGTCGCGGCACAGCCCAGCAACACCGCTAAAAAATGCTGAAAAATTCTTAAAGAAATGTTATAGATGACGTGGGCAAGCTAATTTACATAAATAATTCACACTTTTGATAAACTCTAATATATTTAGATCAAACAACAATACAACTCACATTAATTCGTAACGCATCGTCTAATGGCGGCTAAGTCCAGACAGAGACAAAAGAAGTCTACCCATTCGTAAAAAAACTCTTTCACAGTGTCCTACCGCAATGACTTCTGAACAGAGAAGACCAAAGAATACATAATGCATTGTGCTTAAATAGTATTGCTGACTATTAACATTTCTTTGCAAATTGACGATATTATTCTCTTCTGGCAACATATCTCTGCTATCGCAAATACTGACACATTTTACAATCACATAATAAATACAGAAAAAATTCCTATCCTAAATACAGACAAATATTACAACAAAAAATATAAGGAGAATAACAAATGTCTTTTACACCACATTCAGTAATATTTTTGTTCAATAATTACGATATATACAACTTGCCCAGAGCGGCGTATATGGTACAAATAAACTCTTTTTTTTTTTAATAACGTGAGTTTGCCAGGGAACGTTACAATATCCAATCTTACAAATTTACTGTCTCTGACCGACACACGTCCAGATCGTCCGCTCTCAAGATTCCGCCGTCTCTCTCCCCACATCCACCACTGCTGGCGGCTCACCTCCAACTGCACAACGCTACGTGCTGTTAACATCCAGCTGCCCAACACTACAATGGCGAACAACAATGCAAACTAGCCACAGACTGCACAGCCAGTGATTTTCATACAGAGCGCTACGTGGCGTTACCAATAAGAAAACCTAAACAGCCTACTTACACCTTGTTTCACTTTCTCATCACAACTGCTTCTCCTTTCATGTTATCAGAAAGTGGAATAGAAGTAGCACTGCAATGATTCATTTGTTTAATTTTCAAGTGTATACTGTAACATTAAAGTGAATATTGTTTACACAGAATGCTGACAGCCGGCGTCATCGCATTTTGGAGGGGCGAGCTTCCCTGTTGCTAGCCAACTCAGAAAACACTTCGGCTGGGCAAATATCTTCTGCCTGTCGCTAGTTTAATGCAGAATCTGCAACGTTGCAGGATATGTTTCCCAACTATGTGATGGCCGATTTACTTCCTGTTTCGGTTCAGAATTATCATGTTAAATTCACTCTGTATTTTGTCGTAATTTTGATAAAATCTTCTGAATTATTCTCATGTAAGGGATGACATAGAGGCAGCAAATTCATGGTTTTGAGTCCAGGAAGCTCCCTCCAATAGAAACTGCAGCTTACTTCGCTATTTACATTTCGAATTCTCTATCTTAGCCATCACTGGGACGGCAAGGGAATAATGTTTGGCGTAGCTGTATGCTAGCTTAGCGTTAAAGTGCTCACGATTCAAGTAGAAGAGTGTGTTAGGTTTTTTATTCCTATCCCTCTGGAGACAAGATTTTTACCTCTTATGTGGAAGAGTCGTTTGGTGGCATATCGAGAATCAGTGAAGAAATACTACTTGGCAACTATACCCTGTAGATCTAAAGATGAAAAATTTGCTGAATTACACACTTCTTAGTGCCTGGTTTCTCTGCTTTTGTCAACGGTATAGACTTAATTCTAGCACTGAATTATTTGTTTATTTGTTAACTGAATCTTGTTACGTACCTACCTCTACGCTACATTGTCATACTTTCGTGGTAGTCCTGTAATGCTACTTCAGCACGACTGTGGAATGAAACAGACACAGACTGTTTCAAAACCAACAGTGCGAATTATCCTGCTAATTCGTGACACTTCGTTTCATAAAAAAAGACTTTTTTGCAACATTATCACGGCAAGCTGTAATTCATTTGTTTTATTACAGTGCACGCTAAATAGCGTTTCTTCGTTAGTTTACTGAACAAAGCAGATACACATAACACATAAATAAATGAGGAGCAGTATAGTTTCCCACATTATCTAAAACAATATCACAATGTTCGGACAGTTTTTCGGCTTTTCACCTGCAGAAAATTTATTGATTACACTTCGTCTCCTTGCATGTCATGCTGTGTTAACAGACTGTAAAACTGTGCAGTTCAGCATAACAATGGATGTTTTTTTTCCTCATTTCAGATTGCAGTTCATTTGCAGAGTACCTCTTGATCTTAACTATGTTATTACCTGCAAAAAATTAATTTTTTTGGGCGTAATCATAATCATAAATTATGACAGCAACACTCCGTTTGTCAACTTCGTAGCTGCAGCTCTTCCCATTTCTAATTTATAATTTAGGCTTTTACGTGCTTCTCAATGCTTTTCATTATTATGTTCATAATCACATACTTGGATATACATTATTAGTTTTTAATGCTACGTCCATTAAAATATAGACCGTAATTCAGAAGATCCATTTCATTATACTCTCACTTTTATATTCATGAAATTGGACTATTCTGTCGAAAAACTGATGTTTCATTTCACGGTGTCCATCTGCTGTTCCATTACAATTTGTTTAACGAAAGATTTTCTTCGAGTCTATCTTTGTAGTCTTTTTTTCAGTTCACTGTATATTTTAGTATTAGCTCCTTAAAAACGCATGACAATTTTCTTGTCGACAGTAATGAACCTAAAAGTAGGTGGTGTCTTAATGCTTCTTGATTACACTTTCCTTTATACTTCTACGCTGCCATAATTTCTGCCTTTATCCATAAAATTTCACTTTTGCTTTTCACATGTATCGCTGCTGGACGATTATTAACCCTGACAATAATATACTTAGGAATAATTTCCTTATCCAAACAGAATTTGTTAAACCTGATTTTCACTATATCCTTCAGAGCGCATATTTTCATTTCAAGATTCATTTATAGATGATAATGTACTTGAGATCAAGAGATATACTGTGAATAAATTTCAGATAGAAATAAGGAATACAACTGAAAAATACAGTTTTTTTGTTTAGTGATGAGAAAGAGAAAATTAAAATAAAAATGATGAATACGTCTATTCCAGTGCTTCAGTCACCAATTAAACTATGCAAGCAAGGGGAACCAATTAGGCCGATTATTAACACGTCATGTCTCAACTTTCAAGTTAACCGAGAATTTAACCAAAGACTAAGAGCAGAATATACTTATAAAAGGAGAGTAAATGTAAAAATAGTTATGAATTTGCAAGGGATAAAGATGTACCCATCTCTGCTGAGGCCACTATGGCTTCCAGTATTTGGTACACTGATTATACGAAAGAACCTGTCAACATACTAGAAGATTCGTCAAGGAGAAATAGTAGAACTCATGAGAATTTTAGTACTTGTTTTGTCATTTAATTATTTTAAATTTAACAATAAGATTTTCTTATCAAAAAGACTGACTCATAATGGGCAAGACGTTGTCAGGTACTTCAGCTGAAATGTTCATGAATAACCTAGAAAATACGTTTTTTGTACAAAATCCTGACAAACGAGCAAAAATCATCTATTATATACATTATGTAGACGAACCGTACTGCTACACAAAGGTGACGAAAATGAAATTCGTGACGTACTGCAGCAGAAACAATGAATGTGATGTACGAAAAAATTAAGTTCACAACGAAACTGGAGGAAGAAGGAAGTTCAAGTTTTTTTGTGTCTTAATCTAAGAAAGATGGAGACATGACATTAGCATATTTAGGAAATCAATGGCTACTGATATGGTTGTAATGTCACCCCAAAAACCATGTTGTTGTTGTGGTCTTCAGTCCTGAGACTGGTTTGATGCAGCTCTCCATGCTACTCTATCCTGTGCAAGCTTTTTCATCTCCCAGTACCTACTGCAACCTACATCCTTCTGAATCTGCTTAGTGTATTCATGTCTTGGTCTCCCTCTACGATTTTTACTCTCCACGCTGCCCTCCAACATGTCCTACCAACCGATCCCTTCTTCTGGTCAAGTTGTGCCACAAACTTCTCTTCTCCCCAATCCTATTCAATACTTCCTCATTAGTTATGTGATCTACCCATCTAATCTTCAGCATTCTTCTGTAGCACCACATTTCGAAAGCTTCTATTCTCTTCTTGTCCAAACTATTTATCGTCCATGTTTCACATCCATACATGGCTACACTCCATACGAATACTTTCAGAAATGACTTCCTGACACTTAAATCTATACTGGGTGTTAACAAATTTCTCTTCTTCAGAAACGCTTTCTTTGCCATTGCCAGCCTACATTTTATATCCTCTCTCCTTCGACTATCATCAGTTATTTTGCTCCCCAAATAGCAAAACTCCTTTACTACTTTAAGTGCCTCATTTCCTAATCTAATTCCCTCAGCATCACCCGACTTAATTAGACTACATTCCATTATCCTTGTTTTGCTTTTGTTGATGTTCATCTCATATCCTCCTTTCAAGACACTGTCCATTCCATTCAACTGCTCTTCCACGTCCTTTGCTGTCTCTGACAGAATTACAATGTCATCGGCGAACCTCAAAGTTTTTATTTCTTCTCCATGAATTTTAATACCTACTCCGAATTTTTCTTTTGTTTCCTTTACTGCTTGCTCAATATACAGATTGAACAACATCGGGGAGAGGCTACAACCCTGTCTTACTCCCTTCCCAACCACTGCTTCCCTTTCATGTCCCTCGACTCTATATATATATATATATCAGATTGGTTTGTTCCAAATCATTTTAATAAAAGAATTGTTGAAATAATCTATGGAACATGTAACTGAACTGCCATCTGGTTTCTGTATTTTACCCCTGCCACCTTTAGAATTTGAAAGAGAGTATTCCAGTCAACATTGTCAAAAGCTTTCTCTAAGTCTATAAATGCTAGAAACGTAGGTTTGCCTTTCCTTAATCTTTCTTCTAAGATAAGTCGTAAGGTCAGTATTGCCTCACGTGTTCCAGTGTTTCTACGGAATCCAAACTGATCTTCCCCGAGGTCGGCTTCTACTAGTTTTTCCATTCGTCTGTAAAGAATTCATGTTAGTATTTTGCGGCTGTGACTTATTAAGCTGATAGTTCGGTAATTTTCACATCTGTCAACACCTGCTTTCTTTGGGATTGGAATTATTATATTCTTCTTGAAGTCTGAGGGTATTTCGCCTGTTTCATATATCTTGCTCACCAGATGGTAGAGTTTTGTCAGGACTGGCTCTCCCACGGCCGTCAGTAGTTCCAATGGAATATTGTCTACTCCGGGGGCCTTGTTTCGACTCAGGTCTTTCAGTGCTCTGTCAAACTCTTCACGCAGTATCATATCTCCCATTTCATCTTCATCTACATCCTCTTCCATTTCCATAATATTGTCCTCAAGTACATCGCCCTTGTATAGACCCTCTATATACTCCTTCCACCTTTCTGCTTTCCCTTCTTTGCTTAGAACTGGGTTTCCATCTGAGGTCTTGATATTCATACAAGTCGTCCTCTTATCTCCAAAGGTCTCTTTAATTTTCCTGTAGGCGGTATCTATCTTACCCCTAGTGAGATAGGCCTCTACATCCTTACATTTGTCCTCTAGCCATCCCTGCTTAGCCATTTTGCACTCCCTGTCGATCTCATTTTTGAGACGTTTGTATTCCTTTTTGCCTGTTTCACTTACTGCATTTTTATATTTTCTCCCTTCATCAATTAAATTCAATATTTCTTCTGTTACCCAAGGATTTCTACTAGCCCTCGTCTTTTTACCTACTTGATCCTCTGCTGCCTTCACTACTTCATCCCTCAAAGCTACCCATTCTTCTTCTACTGTATTTATTTCCCCCATTCCTGTCAATTGCTCCCTTATGCTCTCCCTGAATCTCTGTACAACCTCTGGTTCTTTTAGTTTATCCAGGTCCCATCTCCTTAAATTCCCACCTTTTGCAGTGGGCTTATTTTAGAGCCATGCTCGACAGGATGTTAGAACTACCACTCTCCCATAATGACGAATTGGAGGAATTTGAACATGATCAAACAAGTAGCCAGGGCAAAAACGTATGAGGACTGTAGTGTAACTAACATTTATAACAAGCCAAGGTGAAAAATACATGACAAGGAGGAGACAACAGAACCAGATGACAAGAGGTTTGTTGCTGTGTCATATAATGTCGCAGTTTGCGACAGAATTGCACTTGCATTCAGAAAAGCTAAAGTAAAAACGAAAGGTACAAAATTCTCCAAGATCATCTGCCAAGAACGTGAAAAGTTTTATGTTGGTCAGGCTGGGAGGACAATCACGACTCGTTTTAGAGAACATACGTAACCTATCCCCGATGTTATTCAATCGGTATATTGAGCCAGCGGTAAAGGAAACAAACGAAAAATCCATGGAGAAGAAATAAAAACTTTGAGGTTCGCCGATGACATTGTAATTCTGTCAGAGACAGCAAAAGACATGGAAGATCAGTTGAACGGAATGGACAGTGGAATGAGGATATAGGATGAATATCAATAAAAGCAAAAGGAGGATAATGGAATGTAGTCGAGTTAACTCGGGTGATGCTGAGGGAATTAGATTAGGAAATGAGACACTTAAAGTAGTAAATGAGTTTTGCTATTTGGGGAGCAAAATAAGTAATGATGGTCGACGTAGAGAGGATATAAAATGTAGACTGGTAATGGTAAGGAAAGCGTTTCTGAAGAAGATAAATTTGTTAACATCGAGTACAGATTTAAGTGTCAGGAAGTCGTTCCTGAAAGTATTTGTACGGAGTGTACCCATGTATGGAAGTGAAACATGGACGATAAATAGTATGGACAAGAAGAGAACAGAAGCTTTCGAAATATGGTGCTACAGAAGAATGCTGAAGATTAGATGGGTAGATGACGCAACTAATGGGGAGGTACTGAATAGAATTGGAGAGAAGAGAAATTCGTGGCACAACTTAACTAGAAGAAGGGATCGGTTGGTAGGACACGTTCTGAGGCAACAAGGGATCACCAGTTTAGTACTGGAGGGCAGCCTCGAGGGTAAAAATCGTAGAGGGAGACCAAGAGATGAATACACTAAACAGATTCAGAAGGATGTAGGTTGCAGTAGGTACTGGGAGATGAAGAATCTTGCATAGGATAGAGTAGCATGGAGAGCTGCATCAAACCAGTCTCTGGACCGAAGACCACATCAACAACGTATAGCCAAATAAAGGCACATGCTGTACACATTTGGATAAAGATAAATGTGTGACAAAATATACGGGATAATAGGGAAGTGTTGCGTAGAACACTAAAAGGACAATTACTGAACCTACTGGAGGAAATGGAAATTTACATGCAGAGAAAATGAGAGCTCGGATTACTGCCGAACAAAAAGGATGAGTTTAACATGAATGCTTATTTGCTTGTACTCAGAAACCTACCAGTTTGAGCAGCGTTGTGTGCCGCAGCAGCTTTTTTACCGTGTGCTCTGGCCACCAGAGTTAAAGAGACTGGCCCTTCCTTCACAAGTTACACTGTAGGAAAACAAAAACTTCTTACAGGGGCCACGAGATGGCCCCAGCTAGATTCCACTCTGAATGTGTTATCGACTATCGAAATTTTAATCAAATAGTTATTGTCGCTTTAATAATCTTGCTGTTGTAGTTCTGTGTAATTGCTTTGCCATCGTGAAAGATTTCTATTAATAGATTTGATGTTACTTTTACACCTTTGACACAACGATTTTCCCATGTTATGAGCTTTCTGTCACTACCCTTTAGACGTTAGTAAATATCTCCTCTCAGACAAAGAGGAACCACGTCTTACTTCAATTAAAAATTCGCATAGGAGTAATCTCGTTGTTCCAATTACATAGCAGTGCAGAAATTATTATCTGGATCTACAGAAAAGAAATTTTTGTTATCCAAAAGTAAAAGAGCACTTGTTCTAAATCTAAACACAAATATTATTCTAGAGAAAACTTTCTTCTTAACAGAATTTGTTTGCAATTAGTATCATTCAGGTGAGACGGCATTCAAGTTTCTACCAAATAATTATTAAACTATTACATTAAAAGAAGAATGACACCTTAGCTGCATCTTTTGAGAAATGAAAGATTAGCTCATTTTAGTTTACACGTATGTTAGATAGACTCACTTTAACTGATATTCCACAGCTTACATTTAGAACATTTCTCTAATATGGAAACGAAATCTGTCTTAGTTTCAAATGCAATTATATTTTATTTGGTTCAGTGAAAGCAGAGAAAGGTGATATGATCCATATTGGTGTAAGGCTTTCAACTGAGTTCACGCTAACAGTCATTTGATCCATAAAGTTTGCCGTTTTTGGATAATTTTCAGTGTAATTTTCATAACTGTTTTATCCCAGATTTTAAAAGGGCTTTTTCAGGAAGTACTTGTGTTTTATTGAAATAAATTATTATTCCTTGCTATCAACAACCTATTAATGGTTGTGCTGTTTTAAGTATATTGAGGCATACAACTATCTTACGTTTCAATAACTAATCTGTTGAAAGGAATTAAACGTAATGGCATACAGCAAAGAGAACAAGGTGTAATGATGCGCATTACTGTAGAGTCTTCAAGTGAGTGGACATAAATAGTCGTTTTCTCCATAAAGTCTGCAATTTTGCAGCTTTTTCTTCACAAATGAAGCATGACGTGCCATGGATTGCACAATAGTATCTACATTAGGGACGTCCACATTTGTTCTTGTGTGTGTGTCTGTGCGCATTTGTGCTCTGGATTTGCTTCTTCACAGAGGTCAGCCCCTTGGCATGGTGGACTGTTAGAACACATAGGTTTCGTGCCTCCCATGCAAGTGAATGGTGGTGTTGCCTTATCTCGTCATTGCCTTCAGAATGTTTGGCTCAGGTCTTCCTCGTCTTCTGGTGCTGGCAGTGGTGCTGGAAGCATGGAGGTTGTCATTCAGGGCAACCAGTCGTGTTGCTCACGTACATGGGCTCGCAGATCGGCAGGTTAAGCCACCTGTTACATCTACATGGTTGCTGTGCATTTCACACTTAAGTGCCTGGCACAGGGTTCATCGAACCACTCATACTACTTCTCTACCATTCCACTCTCGAATGGCGCGTGGGAAAAAGGAACACCTAAATCTTTCCGTTCGAGTTCTGATTTCTCTTATTTTATTATGGTGATCATTTCTCCCTACGTAGATGGGCGTCAACAAAATATTTTCGCATTCGGAGGAGAAAGTTGGTGATTGAAATTTCGTAAATTCGTCGCAAAGTAAACCGCCTTTGTTTCAGTGACTGTCACCCTAACTCGCGTATCATATCAGTGACGCTCTCACCCCTATTGCGCAATAACACGAAACAAGCTATCCTACCTGGTAAGGCTCCCACACCGCGCAGCAATATTCCAGCAGAGGAAGGACAAATGTAATGTAGGCTGTCTCTGTGGTGGGTTTGTCGCATATTCTAAGTGTTCTGCCAACAAAGCGCAGTCTTTGTTTCGCCTTCCCCACAATATTATCTATGTGGTCTTTCCAATTTAAGTTCTCGTAATTGTAATTCCTATATATTTAGTCGAACTGACATCCCTTAGATTTGTGCGATTTATCGTATTCCCAAAATTTATCGGGTTTCTTTCAGTACTCGGTGGGTGACCTCGCACTTTTCTTTGTTTAGTGACAATTCCCACTTTTTCCACAATACAGAAATTCTCTCTAGATCGTTTTGTAGTTGGAATTGATCGTCTGATGATTTTATTAGACGGTAAATTACAACGTCATCTGCAAACAATCCAAGGGGTCTGCTCAGATTATCACCTAGATCATTTATGTAAGTCAGGAACAGCAGAGGGCCTATGACACTATCTTGCGGAACGCCAGATATCACTTCTGTTCTACTCGATGATTTACCGTCTATCACTACGAACTGTGACCTCTCTGAGAGGAAATCACGAATCCAGTCACACAACTGAGACGATAATCCATATGCACGCAATTTGATTAATAGTAGCTTGTGAGGAACAGTATCAAAAGCTTTCTGGAAATGTTGGAATACGGAATCGATCTGAGATCCCTTGTCGACAACACATGGGAATAAGAATGATATTTTCTGAATCCGTGTTAGTTATGTATCAATAAGTCATTTTCTTCAAGGTGATTCATAATGTTCGAGTACAGCATATGCTCCAAAATCCTACTGCAAATTGAGGTCAGTGATATGGGTCTGTAATTCAATGGGTTACTCCTATTTCCTTTCTTGAATATTGGTGTGACCTGTGCTACTTTCCAGTCTTTACGAACAGATCTTTCGTCAAGTGAGCGTTTGTATATGATTGCTAAGAAAGGCGCTATGGTGTCTGCATACTCTGAAAGGAACCTGATTGGTATACCATCTGGACCGAAAGACTTGCCTTTCTTAAGTGATTTGAGTTGTTTCGTAACACCTAAGGTATCTACTTTTATGTCACTCATGCTAACAGCTGTTCTGGTTTCGAATTCTGGAATATTTACTTCGTCTTCTTTCGTGAAGGAATTACGGAAAACTGTTTTTAGTAACTCCGCTTTAGTGGCACCATCGTCGGTAACATTTCCATCGCTATCGCGCAGTGGCGGTATTGACTGTTTTTTGCCAGTGATGTACTTTACATACAACCAGAATCTCTTTGGGTTTTCAACCATATTTTGAAACAATGTTTCATTGTGGAAACTATTAAAAGCATCTCGCACTGATGTCCGCACTAAATTTCGAGCTTCCGTGAAACCTAGCCATCTACTGAGCGGCTGGCAATTTGCCTGTTTCCACAGCTGTCTTCCTTGCCCCAGACACATCATGCAACAAGTTTTCCACCACTCTCATCACATTCTCATGAGCAGAGTTACCAGGCTGTCGATGTTGCTACTTTTTGCCGCTCCAATATAACTTGTGCTGGGAGCTGTGTTGATGCAGTCGGTGACTCCAGCATGGCAGCTATCGCCACATTCCAAGAATTCGACGTCACTCCTGGTCTCCTTCTGCCTGGTGGGCCTGTAGATTGCAGTCTTCCGTTCGGTCTCCACTGCTGCTTGTTGACCGCTCCACATCTCCAGCTCATGTGGGCTGCCTGTCTGTGGCTGCATCGTGCACTTTCTGGAATGTGTGAGCCTTCTTCTATGGGTCCGTTTAGCCACAGCTGTTCCATGTGTCACCAGCAGCGGCCTCTAGGGCAGCCCATTTTGACGAGCTAATGCAGCTCGCCACACGTTTCTCCCAACAGTCTGCCCACTTTGGTTTACTGGGAAGGGGGCAGTGCTGACTCAGTGCACTTGACACAGACGTCGGGCATCGAGTAGTGGCGTGCCACATGCCTAGTGCAATCACATCTGAAGCATTGAGGCGACCAATATGTCAACTTCATGGTCTTCACCACCATGCGTGCACTTTTGTGAAACGTAAGAAAATAATTTTCTGTACTGACCTAGCCACTACACTGTCAACAGTTTTACAAGTCGTCAAAGATCAAGCATTAACTTATCGGATGTATGGCATGTGGAAACACAATGTGCACACGGTGCCAACAGCTGCTGTGCCTTAACGGTTGGAGGGTCCTTGCTTCTCTGTGTGACGTCACATGCAAGCACCACAGCTTTTATCTTTAGGTAAAACCCAGCTGGTACTTCTTTTGAAGCTACAGTAACTGCTACAGATAAAACCACAAAAACGAGGACACTCATAAACCCTGAAATACTGCTATTAAAGTTATGGATGTACCAGTGAAGTTTTGCAACACACAAAAGCACTATTAGACACAGAATTTTAACCTTAATCAGATGAAACAGACATCTGCTAATACCACAGCATGGATAATTAGTTATACTTAAAGCAATGGGCCTAATTTAACTAAAATTATGAAAATTAATAGCGCCTCTAAAATAATTAATATACACCAATCTGACGCACACCGTTATATCCAGATAGGCTAGCACTATTTAACAAACTGTAGCGCTCACCCCTCAGGTCAGGATTTTTAGTGGGCGTGGACGTTGAGCTGGTGAGATGGTGATGCTATTGGTGTAGGAGGAACTGGTGTGAATGGCTGGTCGTACATCCATACACAGAACTGCACTGCGCACGTCTACCGCGTTTTACTGGCCGCTACTGACAGCAGTAATTATCCTGAACAATTTTGAATCTGAGGCGATCTGCGGTACGCACTATAACTGATGCAAGTTTGAGTTTGGAAAAAAGAAAAAAAATTATGTAATCTACGTGAGTGTAGCTGGTGAACCACTTAAGGGATTTTAGAAACATTGCTTTTTGTGTATTTGGTGAGTGTTTGAATAAATTCGTTCAATTTTCACCAAAAAAGAACAGTTATTTGTTAATAATTATTGTTTAAAATAACTGATGAAAAATACCCTATGTGGGTCACTTTAAAACGTTATTTCTAAGTTGTGGTTAAATTTTCTAATAAAAAGATTGAAAATTGTTAGAATTATGCGGTGTGCCGTTTTGAAAAATCATATTCCGAGAAAAAAGCGTTTAAAGTTCTGAAATGTATCATAGAAATTAAGAAATGAAAAAATTCTACTTTCCGAAAACTCTTTCCATTAATGTGCCATCCCATGACTGACCTGTCGTATCGATACCGTTGCGACTGAAATGATATCCACTAGCTTATCATAAAACGATTGAAATATCGGTCTTTGCAGTTCCATGAACGCACAAAACTTTTTCAGCTCCGTTTAGTCCCAATCCAAGTACGCGCACTGCTGGGATGATTGGATGGTTGATTTCATGTTGTTGTTGTTGTCGTCTTCAGTCCTGAGACTGGTTTGATGCAGCTCTCCGTGCTACTCTATACTGTGCAAGCTGCTTCATCTTCCAGTACGTACTGCAGCCTACATCCTTCTGTATCTGCTTAGTGTATTCATCTCTTCGTCTCCCTCTACGATTTTTACCCTTCACACTACCCTGCAATACTAAATTGGTGATCCCTTGATGCCTCAGAATATATCCTACCAACCGATCCCTTCTTCTAGTCAAGTTGTGCCACAAACTCCTCTTCTCCCCAATTCTATTCAATACCTCCTCATTAGTTATGTGATCTACCCATCTAATTTTCAGCACTCTTCTGTAGCACCACATTTCGAAAGCTTCAATTCTCTTCTTGTCCACACTATTTATCGTCCATGTTTCACTTCCATACATGGCTACACTTCATACAAATACTTTTAGAAATGGCTTCCTGACACTTAAATCTATACTCGATGTTAACAAATTTCTCTTCTTCAGAAACGCTTTCCTTGCAATCGTCAGTCTACATTTTATATCCTCTCTACTTCAACCATCATCAGTTATTTTGCTCCCCAAATAGCAAAACTCATTTACTACTTTAAGTGTCTCATTTCCTAATCTAATTCCCTCAGCATCACCCGAGTTAATGCGACTACATTCCCTTATCCTCGTTTTGCTTTTGTTGATGTTCATCTTATATCCTCCTTTCAAGACACTGTCCATTGCGTTCAACTGCACTTCCAAGTCCTTTGCTGTCTCTGACAGAATTACAATGTTTTTATTTCTTGTTCAAATGTGTGTGAGATCTTATGGTACTTAACTGCTAAGGTCATCACTCCCTAAGCTTACACACTACTCAAGCTAAATTATCCTAAGGACAAACACACACACACCCATGCCCGATGGAGGACTCGAACCTCCGCCGGGACCAGCCGCTCCGTCCATGACTGCAGCGCCTTAGACCTTTCATTTCTTCTCGATGGATTTTAATACCTACTCCGAATTTTTCTTTTCTTTCCTTTATTGCTTGCTCAATATACAGATTGAATAACATCGGGGAGAGGCTACAACCCTGTCTCACTCCCTTCCCAACCACTGCTTCCCTTTCATGTCCCTCGACTCTTATAACTGCCATCTGGTTTCTGTACAAAATGTAAATAGACTTTCGCTCTCTGTATTTTACCCCTGCCACCTTCAGAATTTGAAACAGAGTATTCCTGTCAACAATGTCAAAAGCTTTCTCTAAGTCTACAAATGCTAGAAACGTAGGTTTGCCTTTTCTTAATCTAGCTTCTAAGATAGGTTGATTTCATATGCCTTCCGCATAAACTTGCTACTTGGTATAACAACTTCTGGGCAGTTTAGAGAAGGAATAATTACTGTGAAGGACTTGGTTCTTTCAACGTAATGTATGCATTGCACGTTTTGCATTTCACGCATTAAGAAAATTTATAAATCTATACAGCTCAATCCGTAACTCACATTAAAGTCCTGGTCACTGTCTTTCAGTTTCATGACACAGGCACTGACTCCTTCCGAACTGCTCTTTATTCTTTGGACGCTTTGACGACATACTGCTTCGATGCCGATTTGGATACGATGTTTCCGCAACTTTTCTGCCAGACTACACTTTGTTACCATGCATTTTTACTTGAAAGACAAAACTATATATTATAATATCACAAATACACTATCAGAAGTCAATACTACACACAAAAATCAAGGTTCCAAGCGAAAGAATTGACTCCTTCCGAGCTGCTCTCAACCCCATATCTGTTCTTTGGACGCTTTGATGACGCACTGCTTCGACGCCGCTTTGGACACGATGTTTCCATACCTTTTCTGCATGAGTACACTATCTTACCACTCAGTTTTGCTTCAAAGACAAAATCATATAGCCGCGCGGGGTATCTGTGCGGGCTGAGGTGCCTTGTCTTGGTCCGTGTGGCTTCCCCCGTCGAAGGTTCGAGTCCTTCCTTGGGCATGGGTGTGTATGGTGTCCATACCGAAAGTCAGTTTATGTTAGATTAAGTAGTGTGTAGGCTTAGGGACCGATGACCTCAGCAGTTTGGTCCCATAAGACCTTACCACAGATTTCCAAATTTTCCAAAAACTATATACTATAAGATCACAAATACACTATCAGAAGTCAATACCTCACACAAAAATCGAGGTTCCAAGCGAAAGAATAGCCTTTTTCGCAGACGTACTGACGGTTACTGACGCGTAGTTAATGTATTACTGTTGTGAAATGCTTCTTACTATAGCCGTATCGAGTAGGCACAGGTGAGCGCTAGAGAAGGATCTCGGAATTCCGTAGAACACAACAAACAAACAAAATCAGGGATTAGGCTTTTACCTGATGTTTTAGAAGGTTCAAAACACCTTTTCAGCCAGTAAAAAAAAAAAAAAAAAAAAAAAAAAAAAAAAAGGCAAGCACCGACAGCATATCACGGATGACTTAAAGGCAGAACCCCATGACCCAACCGAGCGAGGTGGCGCAGTGGTTAGCACACTGGACTCGCATTCGGGAGGACGACGGTTCAATCCCGCGTCCGGCCATCCTGATTTAGGTTTTCCGTGATTTCCCTAAATCGCTCCAGGCAAATGCCGGGATGGTTCCTTTGAAAGGGCACGGCCGACTTCCTTCCCTAATCCGATGAGACCGATGACCTCGCTGTTTGGTCTCTTCCCCCAAACAACCCCCCCCCCCCCCCCCCCCCATGACCCAGACAGTGGACACATTGCAGAGCCATGGAGGCGGTCTCGAGTGTCACGCCCTAGAGGTTATAGGCGGGAGTTTGCAGTCACTCCCCTTCACCATGGGAAGGAGCAGGTTCACCCACATCTTCTTGTGCCATGGTGGGGCCAAATAGCAGTGGCAGCTTGCAGTGGCTAAGTCCCACTATAGGTGGCCGGCTGTTGCCCCGGAAAGGAAGCCTTCTTTCGGCCATAAGCAGCACATCACAGTTCGCCAGTCAGGCTACCCTGTAACAAGCGAGACTGTCATTCCGTCAGAACCAGAGATACAGACGGGACGGCGAGACATTGAGAGTAAGGCTTCAGAAACGGACGTATTTAAAACTGGACATAACATCATTGGGGCCGCCGATGCGACCATTTACCCTCATTATCCGTGGTTGTCAGCGACCTGTTCTTTCAGTGGTGTCTCAGTTATTCCCTGTTCTCCTTGCATTTGCATTTTCTGTCTCTACTGGGACGTTGCGGGGCGACTGAGCACGATGGTTACACACCGTGACTCTAAATGCAAGGCTTGCAAAATGACGTATCAGCTACTGTCGTACTACGCAGTTTGTGATTCTCATTTTTGGATTGGTTGGATGTGGCATTGTGTAACGAGTGGCGCTCTGCCTTCTGCAACATAGCACTGCTTGTGTGTCCCAGATGCTAGTTGCGACACACGGTATTAGCCGGAGGTGGTTCTCTGCTGTCCGCACCACATTATAACTTTAAAAAGTTATATGCGCACCTGGCAACGGAATTTGCTGTGTAACAGCACTGTGTAAGTTCATGTAATTATTTTATTTCAGCTCTCAGCCGGAGTATATTTCAGTAAAATATAATCAGCAACAGTTAAACATGTCCAATATATGCTAATACATCGGATAAGTATAACACACTGTATAGTCATCGTTTATTGAGATTGTAATCCCTGACACAGTACTCGTTAAAGCCTGTGCTATGGTAAGTGAGCGGGATTCGCCTTATGAGAAAGGATTTTTGCATAGATATCGACTGTGTGTACCTGAATGGTGGCAAATCAGACTTACATCCACTCTGTAACAACAATGATCCGTCAAGTAAGTTCGAAATGCAATCACACGTCAGGATGGATCAAAAGCAAACCAGAAGATGCTACCAACGTGACAATAATACGGTCGCCAGCCTAATTAGGCATTAACTGAGTTTCTTCCCTGTACAAGTTGGTATATATTCATGCAAAACAACAAGTTGTAACACTTCATAATACAGTAGAATTTTAGGACCAGAAAATCTATTGAACTGATAGTTTCACGTTTAGTATTGATATGGAAAATCATGAATACATAACACTACACTATAATGTTTACTACAAAACTTTATACTGTCTATTAATCTGATTAAAATTGGGCATAGATTACCCTAGAAATTGTACTTTCATGCCACACACAAAATGTCAATTTTGATAAAGATAAAACACTGATAAATTTTGACTTTTATATTGACTTTAACTTTTGCCGGTCAAACCAATTTAGAACACTTCAGAATTCGAAAGAATAAAGAGGAGACCCTGAAACTGTTATGATCGCTGTATTTAAAAAAATGATTACTGAACTTATTATTCATTCAAGATTTCCAGCATATAAGTTACTATTCTTTTCATCTTATTTACTGCTCATTTAAATGCCTTTAAATCTGTATCGAACACCATTCTAATATAGCTAGTTTTGCAAATAATTATTATTAACACAATTTTTAATTTTCATTTCGGGACACTCGGATTGCACAACGTTTGGAAAGGACCCTGTCTAGGTTAGTTGTGAGGATAATTACATGATGCAAAAGTTCTGGTAAAATTTAGATTATTACTGCACCAAACAAACACAGTTCACTCTCTGATTCATACGAATACAGTACTAAAAGTTCCAACCTGCTAGTATCGATGCGTCGGTTGACGGGCGGCAAGATAGCGAGGCACAGAGCACACATACAACCACAGCTATGGCTCTTGGTGTATCGGCACTTTAATTCTTCTTAGCGTCGCAATAGTTTTCCATTTAGTGCCTATGGAATTTTGCCATGCTGTGTGGGCGTTGGAACGGCATACCCGAGGTTCAGTGAAACTATGCCTTCCAGGAGAGCCTCCTCGCTCCAGAAAGTGTTGCTCAAACCAGTGCCAAACTCCAACTACTACCGTGCCCGTTGTGCCGTGCAGTGCCCGCACGCATTTTCCCGCGCTCGCCTGCCATCCACCTTTTACCGCTCCCTGACAGACCGGGTATTCACCCGAGGTTTTGCATTTTACATATCCTAACACATTGTCTACGTATGGACCAGATGCACAGTTACAATTTTAAACATCCTAACAACAGTTACAACATTTGTTACATCTCAATTCTATTACAATATTGCTTGACATTGGACGTAAACATTAATATTCACATCGAAACTTATTTACAGTTTTCTTAACATAATGGCATGAAACAAAAAGAAATGAAATCAGTACATCAATTACACAAGTTTATCGTAAAATCAGATGAAAAGAATTACTTATACGTACAATAGTACAGAGTCGTTATTGTTACAAGATATACGTATTTTCGGCAGAGTTACAAAACATACCGTTTCCGTTCTACGACGGTTTCACTTTACATGTTTAATTCACCCACTTCTGCTTGAGAATTGAATTAGGCGTGACGCTGTGCAATTATTAGGTAACAATTCGAAAGGAAACGTAACGAAACATCCATTTATCACTTAAGCACATTTTTTGTATGAACTCTTAAACATTATTTGTTTACATTATTCCAAAACAAAAAAGAACCCAGCACTCTGAATCTACAGAACAGTACTGTTGCATTACAACAGCTGTTTGATATGGCGACAACCAACGTTGTTACAGACATTAAACCTAGGAAGCATGTTGTGGCACACTCTCTCCATTTCACATGTTTCTTCAGTTTCTAGTGCAGCGGCCAGAACTCATGCCAGAAGATCTTCCTCTGTCTACAGGAGTCCCGAAAATTAAACTTTGCGCACAACCCCACAGGAAGTAGTCTGTAGGAGCAAATCCGACGATAGCGGCGACCACGCGGTTGGACCACCTCGGCCTAGACATCTTTCACCATAACGTCTGCTGAGATGTCTCGGAATTGAGGTGTTGCACCAACATGCTGAAACCACATTTCTCGACGGACAATCAGTGGAACCGCTTCCAAGAATGTCATCCTGTCTACCCTATTGCATGCCAGGACAAGCAAGTCTGAGATTTTCTCTTCAGCATACGTGGACGCTTTACATAACTGAACTGAAACCGTCGTAGAACGGAAAAGGTACATTTGCAGACTGGGTTCCTATTCAAAATATTATGTACTCACTCCCCTCTACAAGTCCTAGAAGTGTGTAACGAGAGTTTCCGAACATTCTGTATAAGGGCCGAGTGGAAGCGAGCAACGCGCTTGCTCTGGTAGAGCAGGTGGACGCTTGGTTTGGCGGTTACGAGAGAGTCTAGTTCGTGTTATAGCTTGGCCGGCATGTGGCCACACATTCCGCTAATAGAAAATATTTGTTGATCTCTAACACTTAGAAAATCTGCACAAATGCTCTTGTTAATAAACTGAAAACTATTTCCCCAAATTGCGAGTTGAGATACTTTAATATTTTCAGTTTCAGTTACGACAGACTTAAAAATTTCGACCACAGTCAGTGTTGTAGAATTCAGTGAGCTGTAGTGCCGATCTTTTACTCTATTTCGGATCTTTTTGAAGGACATTGAATCTGTTTCGAGATTCAATGGGATTTGTGCAATTTTAGCTGGGCCATTGATGTTTACGTAAGACCAGCAGGTTTGCAGTTATAGACTAATTTTTCCTTCGATTGGTCCACTCAAACAATGAGTTTAGACACGCTTCCAAGCTTTCAGATTTTCATTATTATCACGTTCTGTGACACTCCTATGTCAGCTACAGTTATTAATAATCTCCTGTCACTTTCCTAACAATTGCTACCGAATCTGGTATAAAATTGAAACATATTGCATCAGTGTATGGCCACACATGAGACAGATCAAAAGACTTCGAGAACGTGAAATGACACACTTGTTCAAAGCCACACGTAAACGGGTGATAGGTCGCACGGCTTCAAACATGAACTAAAATGTTTTGTGCAATTCTTAAACACAGAAAGAGTGAGTTTATATCAGAAATGCCTGAGATATCGAGAATAAAACCGTATAGATCGTTAAATATATTTCGTAATTTATTACGACTTTTCAGCTAATGCCAACATCAGATCAAGTCTCAGATCACATAAACTTAGTTTAGAGTTAGTTACGATGGTAGAATCCATTGCACCTGACGCGAAATCTTGTTTTACGAGCTCAAAGTTTTGGCCTGATGATGGCAGTATCCAGAACGTCACAATAAATACGACGGTTGAATGAAAAGTAATGCCTCCACCTTCGTTAATTGGATTTGGATGGGAATATTTTAATAAATCAAACGCAGGAATAATCCTTAGAATGTGATCTTTAATTACCAATACTCACTTTTCCAAATAATCACCAGCCAATTGGATACATTTCTGCCAACGATGAACAAGTTTTCCGAAGCCGTCACGGAAGTAGTCGACACTCTGTTTCCGCAACCACAGTCTCACAGTTCTCATGCATAATGATGTCCCCACAGATCGTCTTTCATTATCGGGAACAGATGGAAGTCAGACGGTGCTAAATCTGGACTGTATGGAGGATGCCGTACGATGGTGAGATTCAGTCTCGGAAGTTCTGCTGTGGTGGCAAGTGAAGTGTGTGGTTTGGCATTGTTATGCCGCGGGAAAACATTTCCCTTTTCCTTTCGGACCCTTGTTAGTCGTAGTTTCAGAGTTCTCAGCGTTGTGTAGTAACGCTCTGAATTTATTGTTGTTCCACGATCAAGGTAATCAACATGGGTAACACCATCTGCGTCCCAGAATACTGTGGCCATGATTTTTCCAGCTGAGGGCTGCGTCTTAAATTTCTTTTTCTGGGGCGAGTCTTTCTGTCGATATTCTGTAGACTGACATTTCGTCTCCGGTTCGTAATGGTGTACCCACGTTTCGTCCCCTGTCACAACTGAATGGAGAAAGGCGTCACCTTCATTCTCATAAAGCGAGAGGAGTTCCTGGTAAATTTCAAGTGCATTTTCATTTCAGGAGTCAGCATCTGGGGTATCCATCGTGCACAGATCTTCCGATAGCCAAGCAAAGCAATAATGTGACCTACATGTTCTTGCGAAATGCCGATTGTGATTGTAATTTCCCTTTGAGTGATACGACGATCGTCCTGAATCAATCTGTCAACATTTTGCTTGTGAAACTCGGTGGTTGCTGTCACAGGACGTCCAACTCTTTGTTTGTCACGCAGGTCAGATGTTCCCACCTCAACATCTTTAAACTTACTCGCCCGACGACGCACAGTACTCACATCAACACAATCACCATAAATTGCTTTCATTCTCTGATGAATCTCCTTTGTTGTGACACCTTCTGCTGTCAAGAATTCAATGACTGCACGTCGCTTAAATCGCATTGACCGACCGTCTGCGCAGGGTTCCATACTTTACGCTGTAACAACACAACCGTTCAATGCTAAAGCCGTCGGCACACGGACCGTGCATGCGAACGTTGAGCGTTGAGCGTGCCGAGATTCAGACGTCATAGCGTGGAATAGCACGTTCGGGAGTCTTTCCGAACGAGCAGAGCGATATCTGGCATGTCAGATATTCTGAGCGTGCGTCTGAGCGTTGACCAATGAGATGGCACAACGCCACCTACGTCACACGCACGCTGTCTCCCTTCACTATAGAGTTGTGAGGCGCCATACTGGCATTCATTTCAAGCCTATACGTATATTTGCCGTTTCTGAGCACCAGCAGATTTAGAATCACTGTGTGATTCGATCCAATACAATAATGAGAAACATCATATTCGTGGCAAAAGAATTATTGTAACGAGCGTATTATGAGAGTAGGCTATTTGAAGGCAGCGACACACTGAAGATCAACCCAAAACGCATTGTTCTTGGTACAATGCTATAATTAAATTTCAATTAAGATAATTATCTAAGATTAACGTTTTTAGCCAGGGGTAACACAATATGATTGAAATAATTCAGCCTGTTGTTGGTTTAGCATAATGAGTAGCGTCTCTGTCCAATAAGCGGGCACGGTAGCTCAGCGTGTTCGGTCAGAGAGTTAGTTGCCCTCTGTAATAAAAAAAGTGAGTTAATAGATCAACAACGAACCTAAAACGGATGTCACGACGTCCGCCCCAAGCAGATGCAACTAACGAAAGCGAACAAAATGAGATTAAAAAAAAAAAAGAAATGAGTCTTTGTTATGGCGGTGGTTCGCGTCTTAACAGTTCCAAATTTTTTTTCCTAACATTCGCGTTTTTATTAGGTTCTGATACTTTATTATTAGTTTAATATAAGTATATGGTATAATATTTGATGTTATGTAAATATAAGTTCACCTTTTTTTGAGGGGTGACTTTGTTCGATTGGCTTAATCTACAGGACAGCTTACGCTACTTGTATAAAGATATTTTGCTCCTTTTTCTTTTACGCTTCGTAATTCATATGTTTCAAAGATTCTGATACTGGGTAGGAACAGTGATCAAGTAAGACTGACCTTGGGGTTTTACTAAAATGTGGGAATGATGGAATAATGTTTATCTTACGCGGAGAAGTATTCCAAATTTGTACCGCACTGTTTGCGATGGAACTTTTATAAGCCTGTGTCCTTACTGATTTGACATGATAGTTTCCTTTTCGTGGACGATGGAGGAAATGTGCGTTTTAATAGAGCTAACGTGGGATTTTTACGCGCACCCATTGAGTAAACAGTGTGATTTACGAACTAGAAACATTACTCAAACTGCTGCTGGAGTGCATTGCGATCGCCTATACCATGCTGGGGCCCACGTACCGTATGCACAAGTCGCATATTCCTGAGCGTTCAGCAGCACGTTGAACTCGGCACGCTCAACGTTAACGTTCGACAGCACGGTCCGTGTGCCGACGGCTTAAGGCTTCCCGCCAACGGGAGCTGTAGAGAAGAGGCTATGGAACAAGCCAGTACCTGCCGCATACCAGCGCTGCCAACTGTTGAGGAGTTATGAAGGTGGAGGTATTACTTTTCAGTCAAACCTCGTAGATATATCAAGCAATGTAGATAGCTTTAGTCAAAAAAATCAACTAATTTTAGGGAGGCTGAATTATGTCCAGATGTCAATTTGCAGCAAGCTTCAAAGCTGCGTGTGGACTTCGATATATGTAAATTCATGCCAGGCGCAAGTCTATCATCAGGGCTGTGGCTTACTAAATGACAAAGCAGTTTACAAAACTTAAATATACATTGTCTCGAATATGGGGCTTGTGTGTGGCACTTCCTTTATCTGTGCCTATGCCTATTTCTTTTTTCTGGTAGCCTCTCCTTCCTAATACGGTAATTGGAACTGCACATGCGGGTATATTACCATATGCATTTATTGCAGGAAATAGAAATCTAGTTAACTGCTCCAAAAATAACTATAGTGCGAGTCTGCATGGTCGGCCAACTCAGTTGGCTAAGTTCTATCCTAGCTACACAAGAAATTACTCGTAACTTCAAAACTCGTTAATAAATCAATAAACAGTACCACACATAGCTAGACGGAAAAAGTATCCTCCATGATTCATTTTGAAACAGGGGTTCATGAAGTTCTGTAAGGCTCTGCGCAGTGGACATCGTTTCTCCTTCCAAAGTCTCCCACTACATTATTTTGATCATTCCGACCAAACAAAGCCATGACAAACCGTGGAGCTCTTCTATCTCTTCCATTAACCCAGCTTCGTAAGTGGCCAAGATCAACGACGAACCTTCGAAATAGGTCGAACGATGTTTTTGTAAGCGTCCATTTCCATGTATAAACGATAGTTTCTTAAGATTGTTCCAGTAAACCTAAGTCTAGTTTCTGTCTCTCCCATGATTAAGTTTACATGGTCGTTCCACATTCGACTTTTAATCACTAAGGGAGGAAATTATTTTTTAGGGAGGTGTCACCAGTCTTCTGACTGGTTTTATGCAGCCCGCCACGTAACCCACCCCTGTGACAACCTCTTCACGTCAGAGCAGTACTTACATCCGATGTCCTCAATTATTTGTTGGGTGTGCTTCAATCTCTGTCTACCCCTACAGTTGTTACCCACTACAGCTCGCTCTAGAGCCATGGAAATTATTCCTTGGTGTTTTAACACATGTGTTTTCTTCTTGTACCTTCTTCTTGTCAGTCTTTTACACATGTCTCACTCTGTGAGAATCTCTGCATTTCTTAACTTGCAAGTGCACATGGTTTTAAACATTCTTCTATAGCACCACATATCAAATGCGTTGAATCTTTTCTTTTTCGGTTTTCCCACTCTCCATGATTCACTATCACACAATGCTGTAATCCAAATGTACATTCTACGAAATTTCTTACTTTAATTAGGGCCTATGTTTGACATGACAGACTTCTTTTGGCTGGGAATGCACACTTTGCTTGTGCTAGTCTGTTTTCTATGTCAGTTTTGATGCGAAGGTTATCGCTAATCTCACTAAAGCTATTGCTCACTACTACAGTCCTTGTTTGGTTTGCTCTCAGTCCATAGTATGTGCTCATCAGACTGTTCACTCCATCCAATAAGTATTGCAATTCTTCCTCACTTTCTTTGACGATAGAAATGTCATCACCATATCTTATTTTAATCTCACTTCCAAAACTTCCTTTAATTTTAGTAACTTCTTCTTCGATGTATACACTGAATAGTATGTGCGAAAGACAACATTCCTGTCTTACACCCATCGTCACCTGAACACTTCAATCTTTATGTTCCATTCTTATTTTCCTCTCTTGGCTGTTGTACATACTTTCGCAATAGGTTACACCGGTTTTCCTGAGAATTTCTTACGTTTTGCACCACTTTACATTATCGGATTCTTTTTCTGCATTGACAAATCTTATGAACGTGTCTTCATTTTTTGTAAGTCTTGCTTCCATTAGCAATCTCAGTACCACCTCTCTGGTACCTTTACCTTCCCAAGAGTCAAAATGACCAATATCTAACAGATCGTCAATTTACAATTCTTCTGTATATTATTATTCTCAGCAACTTGGATGTATGAGCTGTAGCTGATTGTGCAGTAATTCTCGCTCTTATCCCCCCTTACCATCTTCTGGGTTGTGTGGATTATAGTCTTCCAAAAGTCTGATGGATTGTCTCCAAACTCACGGAGTGTAAAAACTCACTTGAATAATAGTTTGCTCCCCAATGATTTTAGAAATTCCAAAGAGAATTTCATCTGATTTGATCGCAGGTATTCCAAAACTATGATTAGCTCTGATTGTAAAATTGGATCTCACATGTATTACGCATCGAATCTACTATCACGCCATCAGACAGTTGGTCCCTGTCGTAGAGGCTTTCAGTGCATTCGTTACAAGCATCTGCTCTCTCCACTGTGATTAATAATAGAAACCCTTTAGTCCTCTTAATTTTGACAGCTTGAAACATGGATTATTTTCTCTTCGTTATGAAATTAATACGTTTTCTCAATTTGATGCTTATGAGAATAAAAGCCTGCCTACATAACTTCAGAGATTAATTATTCCAATATTATGCACACTCTGGTATGATTTTTTTTCTAGTAATTTAATTGAAAGCTTTGTTGCTTTGGTAAAAATAAAATTGTTTCTTTTTGTCGTGACAGAGTAAATTACTATTAATCACACCAGATTTGTCAGAGAACAGCAGCAACATGCGTAATTGATCCAGCTTTAAGAAATTCTATTACCTTTTAGCGGAAAATTCGTGCGGTACTCTCCGACGTTAGAAAAGTCGTGGTGTTCCGTTCGGAGCAGGAGGCGGCTGCCTTTTCTCATTCGCGATATCGAAAATTACTAAAAAATGAACAGAATTTTTTTTTTTTCGGAGGAAGATCGCGCGGAGAAAACAGACAGAAGTTACATGAAAGAAACCTAAGAGACCAACTAATTGGATTTGTACGAACATATAAACGGAACTGAAAGAACTTGGAATAAATACTATAACGATGTCGTCACGACAACCTCCTATTCCGACAGAACACACGCTGGATCATAAGCTGCATAAATCTTTCAAACAGAAAAGATTATCACAAGTATAATTAATGAAAATAAGGTTGAGAGATTTTCTTTGAAATTAAATAAACTTCAAGGCTTCAAGTATTATATTATGAAACGGAAACTTACATTAACATGGCCACCCATTGTGGCGGTGGAGCGAATTTTTCACGATATACATTCTCGCTTCTTTGTGGCTACATATATTTTTTAATCACTTAAACTCTTAAAGTTACAATAAAATGATTATATCAGTATGGAGCACAATACTTTTGCGTCCGACTCGCAACACATTCACAGAACAGCTAGACAGCGGTGCGGCTCCCTGCAGAAGTAAAAAATTGGCAATTGTTATTTTGAAACATAGGTGCATCTTTTTTTTTTTTTTTTTTACTGATCGATAGCAGCGTATAACAGTTTATAGCTATCGTGATATTCTGCGCTTTTCAGGAGCGCGGCAAAGATATCTGGTTACAACATTCATTGGTATATGTTAAAAGTTCGCACATACTGACGCGAATACAGAAAAAAAAACTTTTACACGTTAAAAATCGCAGTGATAAAGGCTGTAATGTCACAACACATTGTTTTACACCAAGAAAAAGAACCAGCCAAAAACTCACTTCTGCAAAGTAGTGTCGAACAACTGCTTATTACGGCAAGCAGTGATCTAAAAGGCAGCGTGACGTTATTACAACACAGACTTACCTTTTGATTCTCCATACTTGAAGTCAACACATTCACAATCTTTTAACCCACCTGCCCATACCTGTGATGCCATTGTTCTTACACTGCACTCCTTTGTATGAACCTAAATGGACCTTGCAGAAATACAACTATGCTCTCAGAGGATTTGGTACACCATTAATGAAAGCAAAAACTAATCTTGTAAAATCAAATATATTATTGAAGCCCTTTGTCCTCCAGTCAAGTTGGTGAACAGATGTTAGACCAGTTCTGCAAAGTTGACAACAGTCACCCAAGGGCGCCCATACGATAGTTTGTAGGGGGAGGGGGACCAGACCTGGGGGAATGAAATATTTGTAATATTTTGGAACACGAATAGCGCTTTGTAATAGCCATTAAAAAACTCCAGTTCGGATCATGTTAAAACCCTGCGTAATACCGATTTTTAAATCAGTTTATTGAAAGAAAAACACCTGACTGCACAATATTTTTTCCGTTCCCTGAGAGGTTTGGGGATATTTTTCCCTTCCCCTGAGAGCTATGGAGGGTGTCATATCCCCCTCTCCCTTTTTTACTAAGCCTCCAGAATTGTCTCAGTTTCCGTAGACGATGGTATAAGAGACGTGTAGTATGACTGTCTATGCTTTTCTATCCGAGACTTACAAAGATTAAGACAATCCGTCCTTGGATTATCTTCATGAGTCGTCGCGAAGAATTTCCTTCCTATCCTTTTTTACCACGAAGTTCTCGTAGCAGATGTTCTCGCAGAAGCAGTATCTGACACATTGGATTCTCTGGAAAGTAAATTCTGTAACCTGTAGTTTCTAAGTGATAAACCGGAAAGCTATATTACTTAAAATAATATTCATGCATGCCTTTAAGATGTTTTTATTTATGAAAACACCATAATCTGATAATAAATGAAACAATATGTTACTTAACAATTCAAAACTAGCAATGTCTTAAAGCATGGTCGACAGAAACAGATCGAAAAGTATCCTATCGGCGACTAGTGATTACGTTACGCAGTGTAGAGCTCATACTTACAATCGTGGAGCATCGTAACTGTTCGTACAACTTCGTTATCTTAAGCATTGTACATTTGTTTATTGGAATAACTACTTTCTTGCGTAATTCTGTTGCAAGAAAGTATTCTACTGATATTTGTAGTGGAAAAGGTGGATTTCATTTGTAACTATTTATTAAACAAAATTACTTGCTTCGCACAAGGGATGAAAAACAGGAAAATTTTTAAAAATAAATAAATCCATTAAAAATCTCTAATGTACCTCTTACATTCAGATTGCATTTTATTTCCTTATTTTCCAGATATACACTACTGGCCATTAAAATTGCTACACCAAGAAGAAATGCGGATGATAAACGGCTTTTCATTGGACAAATATATTATACTAGAACTGACATGTGATTACATTTTCACGCAATTTGGGTGCATATATCATGAGAAATCAGTACCCAGAACAACCACCTCTGGCCGTAATAATGGCCTTGATACGCCTGGGCATTGAGTCAAACAGAGCTTGGATGGCATGTACAGGTACAGCAGTCCATGCAGCTTCAACACGATACCACAGTTCATCAAGAGTAGTGACTGGCGTATTGTGACGATCCAGTTGCTCGGCCACCATTGACCAGACGCTTTCAATTGGTGAGAGATCTGGAGAATGTGCTTGTCCAGGCAGCAGTCGAACATTCTCTGTATCCAGAAAGGCCCGTACAGGACTTGCAACATGCGGTCGTGCATTATCCTGCTGAAATGTAGGGTTTCGCAGGGATCGAATGAAGGGTAGAGCCACTGGTCGTAACACATCTGAAATGTAACGTCCACTGTTCAAAGTGCCGTCAATGCGAACAAGAGGTGACCGAGACGTGTAACCAATGGCACCCCATACCATCACGCTGGGTAATACGCCAGGATGGCGATGATGAATACACGCTTCCAATGTGCGTTCACCGCGATGTCGCCAAACATGGATGCGACCATCATGATGCTGTAAACAGAAGCTGGATTCATCCGGAAAAATGACGTTTTGCCATTCGTGCACCCAGGATCGTCGCTGAGTACACCATTGCAGGCGCTCCTGTCTCTCATGCAGCGTCGAGGGTAACCGCAGCCATTGTCTCCGAGCTGATAGTCCATGCTGCTGCAAACATCGTCGAATTATTCGTGCAGATGGTTGTTGTCTTGCAAACGTCCCCATCTGTTGACTCAGGGATCGAGACGTGGCGGCACGATCCGTTACAGCCATGCCTATAAGATGCCTGTCATCTCGACTGCTATTGATATGAGGCCGTAGGGATCCAGCACGGCATTCCGTATTACCATCCTGAACCCACCGATTCCATATTCTGCTAACAGTCATTGGATCTCGACCTAGCGAGCAGCAATGTCACGATACCATAAACCGCAATCGCGGTAGGCTACAATCCGAAACATGATGGTACACATTTCTCCTCCTTACACGAGGCATCACAACGTCTTACCAGGCAACGCCGGTCAATTGCTGTTTGTGTATGAGAAATCGATTGGAAACTTTTCTCATGTCAGCACGTTGTAGGTGTCACCAACGGCGCCAGTCTTGTGTGAATGCTCTGAAAAGCTAATCATTTGCATATCACAGCATCTTCTTCCTGTCGGTTAAATCTCGCGTCTGTAGCACGTTATCTTCGTGGTGTAGCGATTTTAATGGCCAGTAGTGCAGATTTTATATCTCGCCTGTAGTAGCATTATAAGACTCAGACAGCGCAGAATGCATATCAGGGAGTAAGGTTTGAAGTAGCCGCTGGACCATATGGCCGTTAGACAGCGGGGTCAGCTTTTGAGGCTAGCTGTGAGAAAGACAGCTACACCAGCGCATGATACCTGGGAAAACCACTGCCATTCTGGCACAAAACAAGTAGCTTTGTTTAATAAATATTTACTAGTAAAAGACACTTTTTCCACCACACATATTAGGATAAACCTATTACACAGAGAGACCAGTTGTGGCCTCTGAAGAAAAGACAGCTGTCTTGGACGCAACTATCGGATGCCGTTGGCTGGTGGGGCTTGAAGCTTTCTGTTGCTGTGACTAACTTTGTGTAAGAGAGCACAGATCTGAGCATTAGAGACTGCGGTTGTTTTTGAAAAATGTCGGGGACATTGCGTGTTCAGCAGTAGTGAGTGTTAAGATATATCTAATGTTAGTCTGCTTGTCTTGTTGAAGAGATAGAGTATCTTGGGCCACACCCCGGGCAGTCTTTTGAATTCGTTCAAAGAGGTTGATACTGAGCCCACTTTTGAGAAACAGAGACATGTCCAGTTGCAGCCTTGTTCTGAAAGATTCTCGAACTGTTAAGACTTGGTAAAGTCTTAATGTAAGTTCTAAATATTTCTTTAATAGACAATGATGATACTTTCTCAATAAAATCACTCTTTTTTCATTTGCTTATGCTATTGTCGCTTTACACCAATTCTGTCCACAATAAATTTTGGATTTAGCAAAGAATTTTTACGAATTGTGAGTGTGCACAGTCTAAATTAAGGTATTTTGATATTTTTTGCAGATAAACGTATAAGATATGTGAATTGGTCTAGCCCATCAGGCAACTCCTCCTAGTTGTACTGGTATATTGTTTTGAGGGTGGCTGAGTTTTGTAAGGTGCTAGTAAATGCAGGACTTAAATACGAACCAAACAGATGGTTGTGGATCTGCCGGCAATAAGTCACACAATTTCCCCAAGGCACAAAATACTCTAACCCTTCAATCATGATCAAGTTACCATCAGCTACAATCTATTACAACACCGAGCCAGTACACAACTAGATAATTAGCATCATCCAACTTACTCACATTTGACTGAATGACGACGTATGATGCGTCATAAGCTTGATTCAATTAACCGAGATAGAATTTTGTGGAAACTGAGAAAAGCAAAAATATATTTTTAAACATCAATTAAACGCACTGTCAAACACAACTGTACGTAATTCGAATTAATAAGCATCAAATGAACAAATACCGTAGCTTATGATATGACTAAAGAGGACTGCTGTCTGATGTAGGTCTGACCTCAGACAAGTCCCGGCGCATTCTACTCCACACGATGGTCTGTCATTCCTATATACAACTTTTGGGACCTCACTAACGACAGCCAAACTCCTTTACCCATAATTTCCCTATTAAAGTGGTAGTGTCAAGCGTCAATTCCTCCAGTCGAAACCCTTCTAGAGCAATATCTTAAATAATTCTCCCTTCACTCTTACGCTAATAAAATATGTTTCTTTTTCGGAGGGACTAGTTTTATTTCCTCAGTCGTCCATTCCTTGGACTCATCCACCTGCTTATTGCCAAGGGGTGTCTGGCCTCGCAAACTGCATCAAACTTTTAGTTTATGCCTTTTATATTCTTTGCCAGTTTCCCTGAAAACTTTCTGTCAACGTGCTCTAAATGTCGCCATGATGATGTAGCACCTTGGATGCTCTGTCACCTCTGCACATTTCCAAGAATTCTCGTTTTTGTTCTTCATTTCAACTGCAGTATCTTGTGATCCATAACTTTGATCACCCTACAGTTTTCACTAACACTCTTAAATATATAACCGCATCCATACACTTTCTCTTGCAACCTCTTTCTCCTGTTAGTCAGTTCTTACGCTTACAGAAACAAGCACATTGACAGCAAGGTACGAGGGCCGTTTGAAAAGTCCGTGCCAAGTCCGAGAGATGGCACCACCGGCGTGTATCGAGGTCATGTTTATTTAGTAGTATCTTTGGAAAGAACGCGCACCAAATTTCAGCCATAATGGTCTATTTCTTTGTGTTTGGCATTCGTGAGAATCAAGGAAGTCGAGTGATCGTCAAAAAATGGACGAAAAAGAATTTAGTGTCGTAATTAAACATTACCCTATGATAGGCAAAACGCCTCAGGAGACTAAAGAGAAGCTTGATAAACATTACGGTGACTCTGCACCTTCGATTAGAACAGTTTATAAGTGTTTTCAAAATTTTCGGAGTGGCCATGTGGGCACAAGTGATGCTGAACGTTATGGTGTGTGAGATTGCTAGTGCTGTGGGCGTCTCGAATGAATGGGTACATAATATTTTGCATGAACATTTGGACATGAGGAAGCTATCCACACGATGGGCTCCGCGACTGCTCACACTTGACCAAAAACGGAATCATGTGAAGTGTTGCAAGGATGGTTTGCAGCTGTTCAGGAAGAATCTGCAGGACTTTAAGCGTCGTTTCGTCACTGTGGATGAAACATGGATACATTACTATACTTCTGAGACCAAACAACAATCTAAACAATGGGTTACTGAGGGAGAATCTGCACCAAAAAAGGCGAAGACCATTCCTTCGGTTGGAAAGGTTACGGTGACTGTTTTTGGGATTCGCAAGGGATAATCCCCATCGACTATCTATAAAAGGGTAAAACGATTACAGGTGCATATTATTCACCGTTATTGGACAGTTTGAAAACCTAGCTGCAAGAAAAACACAGGCGATTGGACTGCAAAAAAGTCCTTTTCCATCACGACAATGCACCAGCACCCACCTCAGCAGTTGTGGTCGCAAAATTATTGGAAAAAAGATTCCAACTCGTTCCAAATCCCCCCTATTCTCCAGACTTGGCTCCCTCGCACTACTGTTTGTTCCCCAATTTGAAGAAATGGCTGGCGGGACAAAGATTTTATTCAAATGAGGAGGTGATTGCAGCAACTAATAGCTATTTTGCAGACTTGGACATTTCCTATTATTCGGAAGAGATCAACAAAATAGAACAGCGTTGGACGAAGTGTGTAAGTCTAAAAGGAGACTATGTCGAAAAATAAAAAAGTTGACCCCAAACACGTTAGTAGTTTTTATTTTTGTATGAACTTTTCAAACGCCCCTCGTAAGTGATTGCACACATCATTGCCATATCACAATCCATCCCACTGGTTCCTAAACTCCAGGAGTTTTAAGCAACAATACTACAACTACTTTTTCTGATCTCTCATTAAATTTTTTCGTAAGATTCTTTATCATTATCCTCAACTACAGATTCTTTTTAAATAATTATATTCATCATTTAACTATTGCTTAGCTTATTGGCTCTTACTAATTGTTTCTATGAGTCTTTATCTTTCGGCCATTTGAACTATATTTTCTTCTCCACACTTCTGGTTGCACTATTTTGATTCGTCTTAACATGTGGAACACTACTTCACCACACTCATTTGCCTGTTTCTCATTTAGAAATCAAACAAAAAAGCCTGCAGGGTGTATGCAGAATGGTACCCGGACAGAGAGCATCCAACGTGCCGCACATTGCAAAACATCTACCGCCAACTGTATGCAACAGGTATGGTCGTAGCATGCAAACAGGTCCGTAACAGGCCTGTCACAGGAGAAGCAGGTGCAGTTGGTGTGTTAGCTGCTGTTGCCATGAACCCACACGAATACACGGGACATTGCGAGAGCCGGTGGACTGAGTCAAAGTAGTGTCATGCGCATACTGCATCACCACCGCTTTCACCCGTTTCATGTGTTGCTACATCAGCAATTACATGGTGATGACTTTAATCATCAAGTGCAATTCTGTCAATGGGCATTAACAGAGAATGCGTTGCAGTTCTACCTGTTTACCGATGAAGCAGGTTTCACAAACGGAACATGCATTACTGGTCCGTGGACAATCCTTGCTGGCTCAGACAGGTAGAGCGACAGCGGCTGTGGACTGTAAATGTATGGTGCGGAATCATTGGCGACTACCTCATTGGTCCTCACTTCATTGCAGGGGCCCAAACAGCTGCAATATACATTGTGTTTCCACAGAATGATCTGCCAATGTTGCTCGAAAGTGTCCCACTGGAAACGCGTCGACGTATGTGGTATCAGTATTATGGTGCACCTGCACATTCCGCAATTAACACTAGGCTGACCCTTGACAGTATGTTTGATGGGCGTTTCATAGGACGTGGAGGATGCATAAATTGGCCAGCCCGTTCTCCTGATCTTACACCTCTGGACTTCTTTCTGTGGGGTACATTAAAGGAGAATGTGTACCGTGATGTGCCTACAACCCCAGAGGATATGAAACAACGTATTGTGGCAGCCTGCGGCGACATTACACCAGATGTACTGCGGCGTGTACATTCATTATGTCAGAGATCGCAATTGTGTGCAGCAAATGATGGCCACCACATTGAACATCTATTGGCCTGACATGTCAGGACACTCTCTATTCCACTCTGTAATTGAAAATGGAAACCACGTGTGTACGTGTACCTCATCCCTCATGGTAATGTACATGTGCGTCAGTGAAAAAGACCAATAAAAAGGTGTTAGCATGTGGACGTAATGTGCTGTTCCGGTCTCGTCTGTACCTAAGGTCCATCACCGTTCCCTTTGGATCCCTACGTAATTCGGTGCTCTCCGATACAAACGATCGAACAGCAGAGGAGTGGTACTCAAGCGTCAACTTTAGGTTACACTATCTCCGGATGTAATTAACATTTTACAATGCAACAAACGGCACTGATTACGTATTTGTTTATATGTTCAGATGTGCTAACAAAACTAACAGGGTTCCGTTTAAAAAAAACGTAGGTTTGTGTTAAAAAACGTACTTCTGTGCATTTTTTATGGTTTGTATTAACCAATTACACTAGCCCCTCTCCTCACGTTCGGTCTGTGGAATCAATTCGTCAGTATTTGATGTGGTTTACGAAATATATCCAGCGGTAATGTTAGGTGACTCACCCTGTATATGCTTCTCTTTAATGTTAGGAGGAACATGATGCACACACAGGTTAGTTTTGTCGTGGTAGCAATGAAAATTGTAGAATGCACATCTGTCAGCAAAGTATCATTGTAACTCCTCTGGTGGCTGGAGGTCTCCAAACGAGTTAAAATAGCAGACATTATCCGTATTTTTCTTAACATACACCACCCAGTGCGTTCCTGGTCCCCAGAAACATCTAAATTCACAATTCTACATTCTCCAGATTTCCACATACTCTTCGAATGCTGAATTTTTTCCTAACAAATTGGGGCAGATCTGTATTTTAAGCCATCTATCCAGTAGGATATCTAACAGGCTTTTTTATTTAGGGAAAGAACTAGTCGCTTTTTGTATGGGTTCAGGTATAGTCCTTTTCCAATGGCTACTGCTTCCATCATCCAGTTTATGTTTTTGCTTTCTCTAGCTGCTCCTGGGAGTTCTTGACTGTTCTACCAACAGCCACAGCACCACCAGCTAGTGAACCCATCACTGAGCGACCTGTGAGGGCAGGAATGAGGACAGGGTACTTCTGCCTGATGTCTTGGGTATATGAGCAGAACTCGAGGCACTGTAACCGATCCTTTATGCTTCAGGGCGCTTTTAGCTGCATTCATCGCTGCCAGGATACAGTTTTTTAACCACCCCTGCCCCGGCTTCTTCTTCTTCTTCTCCTTCTTTTTCTATAGTGCAGAATTCATAAATTGCTTGAAATTGACGTTCAAGCCCAACTTAATTTTACCACGCATGATTTTATCAACTACAAATGCTGCAATGCACTGTCCTGTACCAATATCCCTTCTCACACATATTGACATGACTTTATTGGGTAAAATTCGATCTGCAGTGTGACATCTTGGGAGATCTTCATGTTTTGTGTATGCAATTTCATGTTCCAAACACGCCTCGACAAGCAGGGTAATCCCCACATCATCACAAGAAAAACGTTTTTGAAGCATTTTACCAGGTCCGCAGTAATTATACCCTGGAATGTGCAATTCAACTGAAAGTTTGTAAAGACCACCACCACCTCCTATAAGGTGTCTCCTACCATACATGTTATGCTACTATGCTGACTATGGTATGTAGACCCCTTTATACAGCAAATTGTCAGCATTAATCCAACTACTTTGTGTTGCAGGAAAACGAAGCCATTTAACAAGTGCTCTACTCCCTCAGCATCTTATGAATGTTCTATGAGAAACCATGTGGTTCTGAGCACTTCTGCAATTTCTCTGTGTAAAAGCATCCTGAAATTTCAATGCTGCTGTTATCCTTTTTAACACACACTTTCTGGGATTTATTCTCTGCACTCTGGAAACTGAATGTCTCACTCAACTAGTTTGGGAGGTGTGATTTCTCAAATGCTGTATTGTGTTTTGAGATACACACCAAATCACCTGCATCAAATTTCTGTTTACGTGGAGCCAGAATTTTAATGGGCTAGTACACCGCATCCATGAGTCCATCATCACAAACATGAGTTGGTCGCATTTTTATTGTGCTATGTTTTGTTTGCTTATACTGTCCAACTATTTCTCTGAGGATATCCATTCATTTGTATGAACCACAAAGACTGAAATGCATCCACATTTTATTTTTTATTGTTCTCTTCAGACATTCCACAATGCTCACCTTCAGCTGGGTGAATCTTGAAAAGTTATAACACTGCAATACGTTCTTCAAATACCTATTTCAAAACTCTCCACCATGATCAGTTAAAGGTTGTCCAGGCATTGATTCATTCCTTCCTGCATCACATCTGAAACACCACTGTGACAGGTCTCACCATTTTGTTTTGAAAGATAATGCCCAGGCAAATTGGACCATTAAAATATATTTGAATCCATTATTTGCATTTTAATATTCCCGAATATCTACAAGATCAGCCTGGGATAAGTCATCCAAACCTTTAATCACAACATTCCTACAAGGGTATGTTTTGCATGCTTGTTTATGCAGTTCTCAAACTACCGTCTCCATACTTGTTTGATTATGCCTCTAAGCTCAGATATTATTGAAACCACCTCACTTAAATGAGCAGTATTACCAGCAGCTGCAGAAGCCATGAACCGTCATAGTCGATTCATTAGCTCATTGGGACCATCGTAATATACTGTGGGTGTCTGTTGCTGACTCCTTTATGCTGGATGTGAATACCATCAACAATTGTACATCTAGTATCTAATACAGGTTTTATAATGGTTCTGTATTTCCGCTGTGCCAGTTTCGCCACTTTTCTATGTACACTCTCCAATTTCAGTATTTTATCATACATCTCCAGATCTTTGGATGAATAATTTAACTGTTTTTGTGGGATTTAGGAAAATGTGGTTCATTAAACCAGTTGGTGTTTGAAATTCCGTATCACCTATCTGTATTGGTTTTTCTTTTAAATTTATCGCTGCATGCCCAGCATGTATGGTTTTTCACCACTCACACTAAACGTTTTGTCTATCCTAGCATCACTCTGATGGTCAATGAAATCAGCAACACTATCACTGTTCTGTAATTTTGCTGAGAGTTCAAGATTCAGTAACTGGTTTAAAGGTTTGTCTCAGTGTCTTCTTTCAATCCAAATGTCCTAAGCTTAGCAGTTATACCTTCTCTTGAACAGCCTACAACGCCACAATGACCTTATGCTTACTCAACACCTAAGCGGACTCCTTTGCCTGGTGCACCTTGCACATACTCCACCCAATCCTGTCAACCTTTACAGTTCAGTCGTTCTTTTCAAGCTGAGTAACCCAATTCGTTGATCACTCTCAGAAAGGTTTGAGTAGATATCTCTAGATCCTCAACTTCACATTTGAGAGGTGAAATTTTCCGTCTATATACAGATAAATTCTCTGTCTATGTATACATGTGTACACAGCCTCTCAGATGAAATGCCCTGGATGTGTGGAAAATTGTCCATGGTGCGATGTATACTAACATTCCCACCTCTCTCTCTCTCTCTCTCTCTCTCTCTCTCTCTCTCTCTCTCTCTCTCTAAACTCTTCAAAGTTGTGCCTCTACCTACCGTCACACATTTTCCTGTTTTATCAATAACAAGAAACCCATACTGTGTCCAACTCCATCAATCTCCACATATCTTTACAAATCTTACAAGAGCTTCGTAAATGTGCTTTAAATTGGAACTGTTTTGCATTATCTCTCACTTTTTTGGAATTCTGGAATATGTCTGATTCAAATAAAATATGTGAACACCCATGTTGTTGTTGTTGTTGTTGTCTTCAGTCCTGAGACTGGTTTGATGCAGCTCTCCATGCTACTCCATCCTGTGCAAGCTGCTTCATCTCCCATTACCTACTGCAACCTACATCCTTCTGAATCTGCTTAGTGTATTCATCTCTTGGTCTCCCTCTACGATTTTTACCCTCCACGCCGCCTTCCAATACTAAATTGGTGATACCTTGATGCCTGAGAATATGTCCTACCAACCGATCCCTTCTTCTAGTCAAGTTGTGCCACAAACTCCTCTTCGCAATTCTGTTCAACACCTCTTCATTAGTTATGTGATCTACCCATCTAATCTTCAGCATTCTTCTGTAGAACCACATTTCGAAAGCTTCTATTCTCTTCTTGTCCAAACTATTTATCGTCCATGTTTCACTTCCATACATGGCTACACTCCACACAAATACTTTCAGAAACGACTTCCTGACACTTAAATCTATACTCAATGTTAACAAATTTCTCTTCTTCAGACACTTTCCGTGCCATTCCCATTCTACATTTTATATCCTCTCTACTTCGGCCATCATCAGTTTTTTGCTCCCCAAATAACAAAACTCCTTTACTACATTAAGTGTCTCATTTCCTAATCTAATTCCCTCAGCATCACCTGACTCAATTCGACTACATTCCATTATCCTCATTTTGCTTTTGTTGATGTTCATCTTATATCCTCCTTTCAAGACACTGTCCATTCCGTTCAACTACTGAACACCCATACAATGGTCAAAACAGAAATATCACAGAATTTGATCCTGTTTTTCCAGTGACAACATATAAGAACATGGTGTTTGGCTTTACTTTTCCTGGCACCAGGATTTCCCTGCTTTGACTGAATGCAGTATCTTTTGCTGCAGCTGGTGCCCGAGCTGAAACAGCATTATTGAAAATACACATTTACATGGATAATCGGCAAATCACACTTAAGTGTCTGGCAGAGGTTTCATCGAACCAACTTCACAATAATTCTCCATTATTACACTCTCGGACAGTGCGTTGAAAAAACGGACACCTATATCTCTCCGTGTGCCCTTATTTTATTATTATGATCATTTCTCCCTATGTAGGTTGGTGTTAACAAAATATTTTCGCATTCATCATTTCCATGACAGACACTGCCCTATTTCGTGATAACACAAAATGTGCTGCTCTTTGAATTTTCTCGATGCAGTCCATTAATCCTGACTAGTAAGGAAGCCAGACCACACAGCAGTACTCCAAACGGGTATGGAGAACTGTAATGTAGGCAGTATCTTTAGTAGATTTTTTACAGTTTCTAAGTGTTCTGCCAACAAAATGCAGTCTTTGGTTTGCCTTTCCCATACCATTTTCTACTTGTTCTGTCCGTGCTTGCTCAAAGCGGATTCCATTTGGATGTGTTAGCAGTGACAAGAGAACATTTGTCTTACCACAACTGGATGCACCTACAGTTATAGCCAACATATTATTTTGTAGCAGTATCCCATTCTTTTTCTTCTTGTCTTCCTCCGTAACATCACAGGACCAGTTACTTATAACAATCTTTTGTGTCGAGGATGCTTCACCCACCCCACCATGATACAGACTACGTCAGGTTTTGCTGTGCAGTGGACTTTTATAGAAAACATGTATGTCACCAATTGAGCTGCAATGCTCAGCTCATATGGTATATATACATACACAAGAATGTTTGCTCTATCATTTAGTTTAACAGTGACTTAAGATGCTGACTGTGGTGATAAGATGATTCAGACAACTTGGTGCTGCTGTGGTATTGCACACATGGCAAAACAAAATAAAACATGGTTTGTGATAATATACATATTTTTATTTACCAAACATACATAGGGCACACTACATATAAAAAATCAACTTGTACTTCTTTATCTTTACACCTACACGAAACTTAGTAATTAAAGCTTTCTTATATTTACGTAATTCAGTGTGTATTTCTCCCAAACATGGGTCTTAACTCCTCCTCCTGACACCATATTGATTCAGTGTTCTATATTGTCTGCAGGCACATTATACATATAGAGATAGTTCACAATGTCTTTATCCACAGTTTGCACACAAGGCAGCCGTCTGCTCAGCCTTTCCAATACAAGAGATAGCACCTTCCTTAGGCTGAATAAGTTTGTAACCGGAGTGCATTGTAGATAATGGATCGGCATCCAAATCTGACGATGAGTACCACATTGTCACACAATTATGTGAGACACAGCATCGGGCCAGCACCATATATGTCCAGGGATGGACGAGATGGACAATACTCCGACGTCACCTGCTGATGGATCTAGTGTATTGTACCACACAGTTCATCCCATTCAAACTCTGTCAACACACTAACACTTCTCAATGCATTTTCAAATGTCTAACACAACATGCCAGTCACTGTCCACCGACGCTTCTATACCAACATTTAAGAGCTTTGAAAACTGTTATGTAAGTTTGAAGTTAAAATCAGTAGATTGCTGGGAGGAACTGGCATCTTCTGATCCACCAAATCAACACTTATCTTGGTACAATAAGAATTTTCTGGATGACTTGTATGTTGGAGTCCAGTACTGACCTGCATCATTTGTTGAAAGATCCACAGTGCACTTCCGTGAGTCTGGGACAGGCTGGCTGTCTTCACTGATGAGTGGCATGGATAATAGCTGCTCCTTGTCCTGCTTGAACATGCTGACCAGACGCACTACAAAATTCCATGTGCTGGAGGTCACCTTCCCTGTTGCAGCTTCTGATCCACCAAATCAACACTTCTCCTTAGTATAACACGAATTTTCTGGATGATTTGTATGTTGGAGGGCAGTACTGACCTGCACCATGTGATGTAAGCTCCACAGTGCACTTCTGTGTCTGCGACAGGCTGGCTGCCTTCATTGATGAGTGGCATAGATAAGAGCTGGTGCTTGTCCTGCTCGAGCATGCTGACCAGATGCGCTACAGAATCCCATGTGGTGGAGATCACCTTTCCTACTGCAGCTTCTGTGAGTCTGGGACAGGCTGGCTGTCTTCATTGATGAGGGGCATGGAAAACAGCTGCTCCTTGTCCTGCTCAAACATTCTGACCAAACGTGCTACAGGATCCCATCTGCTGGAGGTCACCTTCCCTGCTGCAGGTCTTGACACGTTGGAGAATGCTGAACAAAGAAGAATAACCATTATGTGCAGTAATAATAAACAATAGCAATTATGGACAGACATAAACAAAGGCAGCTTTAATGGTTGTTTGTTGTGTGCAAGTACTCATTGTATCCTTATCGATTACCTGCTGGTAAAAGTGTTCTGTCATTACTGAGAAAATATAATCACTGCTCCTAAACAATCCGGGATAATAACTACTGGGCATAGCTGTACATATTTGTACCATTTCTCATGCTGACCTGGTAATATCTTAAGAACAGCTCTTCAAAAATTGCTTTTGTGGCTGGATTTTTTTTACGTAGACACCCCCTCCTGGGATACCGCTTTAATGAAGCACTGTCCGTGTGGGTGAGGAGGTTTGCGTGCTCTGGATCCAGAGGGCTATGCCAGTGGTAGCTTAGCTACCAGAAGGGTCACCCAAGTCGGACATGCTGAAGGGGAGGAGCCAGACAAAGTGTGTCCCACAACGTCCTATCTATCCCCATTTTCCTATACTCATCCTGTCCTACCCTTGTCCTTTTTCCTACCATCCTGTGTCATACGTCATCAGTGTAGGAGGCAGGTAACGTCAAGAGGCAAATACTCACGGCTCCTGTATCGATGAGGCAAGGCATCTGTGATATGCCTTAGGGGTGTATGTCAGGATACTCCTACTGGCATGCGGTCATTCACTGCATCCTCTGCCTCTCGGCAGTCATATCGGCCTTGCGATCCACTGCCAACTGAGCTTGAGGATGAGAGAGTGGATCTGCACCTGTGCAACTGCTTTTCCACTTAAATATATTCACGCACAGATGACTCCAGCAAAGTTTCATGGGCTACGAGTTTTTTTTAAATAGTCCTGCAGTGATGGAGTACTGATGGTGAGGCAAGAGTTTGGTGTGCCTGAACCTTAGTTTGTGCTCTGCACGTTAGGCAGTCAGATGGTGATGGTCATTCTGTAACTTGACAGGGATGGGAGGAATGGTTCGGCAGTTTGTCAGAAGACAAAGCAGCCCTATTTAGGATCGCTCTGCTTTTCCTAATCCAGGGAGTGGCCTAGAAAAGGTGGCCTAAACATAGCCCATCTCAACTCAGCGCAAGTGGCAAACCGCGGTCACTTGTCCACCAAAATCTGCGCTCGAAAAAATAATAAAGGAAATACTTGCATTAAACACTTTATGACTGGTCCATGGAATGTCCGTACTTTACTGGATAATGACCATAATCAATTTCCAGAGAGAAAGACAGCACTTACTGCTAGAGAGTTGGCCAGATATAACATCGACATTGCCGCCATAAATGAAACATCTCAATGAATCCGGAGAGCTGTGTGAACAGCTCATAGGTTACACTTACTACTGGAGTGGGAAACCATCTGCCAAAAGGGCGAAAAGTGGTGCAGGCTTTGCTATATGCAATAAACTGGCGTGTTCATTGATGGAACTTCCGAAAGGCATCAGCGACAGAATCATAATGCTCAGACTTAAACTAACATCTAAGAAATACATTCACCTGATCAGTGTCTACACATCTACACTGGCATCTCCCGATGAGGAGAAGTACAAGTTCTACCAAGATCTCTGATGTGTACTTCAGGGCATTCCTTCTACAGATGAAGTCCTGTTGGTCAGAGATTTCAATGCTCGGGTTGGCAGTGATTTCAATGCCTGGAATGGAGTCATCACCATGGAATTGGAAAGTGCAACTCAAATGGTTTTGATCATTTAACTTTGTGCTGAATTTGAACTCTGTTTGACAAATACATACTTTTGGATGCCTGATAAATATAAAACGACGTGGGTGCACACACAATCTAAGCACTGGTACCTTCTAGAATATGTGATCATACGAAAAAAAGATCTTGGTGAAGTACTGATCACATGTGCTATGAGAGGCACTCAGGGTTGGACAGACCATCGATCTGTGAGGTCCAAACTAAAGATAACTTTGAAAGCACCATGCCAAGTGTCACACAAAATATCATCAAAATTATCCTGCAAAATCTTGGTCGACAATCAGACTATGAGAGCAAAACTGGACGATGCATTCGGTTGTGATGGGATTTTGATATCCGAGTCTGCCTCTGTACATGAGCACTGGAATGTATATGTTACCTAACTGCGCAGATGTGCCACAGAAGTCTTGAGAAACCCTCAGGAAAAGAACCAAGATTGGTTTGACGATTCAGATGTGCAGAGATCAAAAAGCTTGTTAATGATTTCAGATCATCTCTTCACAGTCCTGGTCTTGACAAGCGTAAAGTAGCACACGACAACATGAAAGTAAAGGTGTGCACCCTCAAAGACAAATGGTGGCTGAATAAAGCCAATGGAATGCAATAATATGATGACACAAACTGAACAGGCAGATTCTTCGAGTGCCTGGAAACTATCTTTGGTCCAAAAATCGAGGGAGATAGCACCTGTTTATGACAAAGATAAAACCTGTTGGCTGACGCAACAGAGTGATATCCTTGCTTGCTGGGCAGAACATTTTGAGGACATTCTAAATCCCAACCATCAGACAACTGATATTCCATACATAGAATCACTTGAAGACCTGCCAGTCAATGTACAACTTGCTGATGCCTCTTCGTTCAGTGAATTCATTTCAGCACTGGCTATGCTGAAAAATAACAAATCAGCAGGATTAGACAGCTTACCATCAGAACTTTATAAATATGGTGGACCAAACATTACAAACCCATGGACCAAACATTACAAACCCACTGTTTGTTATAATTTCAAAGATTTGGGAGTGCAAAATAATTCCACAAGATTGAAAAGATTCATGCATTTGCAAGATTTACGAAGGCAAAGGTGACATTTCTGACTACAGTTCTCACAGGGGAACCTCTCTTCTCACAGCAGCAGGGAAAGTCCTGGCTCACATACTCAACAACCGACTAACGCACCTTGCAGAAAAAGTGCTACCAGAGAGCCAGTGTGGCGGTGTAAAACAAGGCTGTGTACTGGCTCCCACGCTCTTCTCACTTTATTTCGCAGCTGTTATGAGAGACGCGACCAAAGCCTGCAGTGGTCAGATGGGTCTTGACTCGAGAACAGACAAAAGTGTCCTCAACATCTCTCAGCTCAGAACAAAAAGTTGCGTAAATGAAATATCTATCTTAGAAATTCTTTACTCAGACGACGTATGCATGATGGCTAATTCTCCTGATTCTCTCCAAACATACATGAACCTGCTAAATGACTCCTGCAGAAGATTTGGTTTAGTCATTAGTATCACCAAGATTCAAGTCCTTCAACAACCACTAAGGGGTTCCAATACAGACGACTGCAGTATTAAGTTAGACAACAAACATTTGGAAAACGTGTCACACTAAATTTCTAGGTAGCCAAATTAGAAGCGACAACAGCCTGACAACAGAAATTGCAGCTCATATAACCAATGCAGCCTGTCTTCGGCAAACTGAATCACCGAGTATGGAAATCACATGATCTCAGACTACAAACTAAAATTGCGGTCTACAAAGCAATACTATTACCAACTTTACTCTACACCTCGAAAACTTGGTGCTGTTATAAAGCTGATATTAGGAAACTAGACACCTTTCATCTTTGCTGTCTGAGATCAATTCTCCACATGAAATGGGAAGACCATATTCCAACGGAGATTTTGCGTCACATGAAACTACCTGGCATTGAATCTCTCTTAATGAAACACCAACTGAGATGGAGTGGCCATATCATACGCATGGACAACAGCAGACTTTTCAAAACGGTGTTCTACTCAGAGCTCTCGAGTGGAAAGCGCTGGCATGGTGGCCAACACCTGCGATATAAAGACACCATCAAATGCCAACTCACAGCCTGTGGCATTCCGAGCAAACGTTGGAAGGAGCTTTCATTGCACTGATCAGAGTGGCGCTCAACTGTACTCAAGAGTGTGGAACAATTAGAGCATATCTGCCTAAAGAACCTCGACGATAAACAAAAGCTCCGCAAATCTAAGCCCAAGCCTACTTACATCTACACGTATAATTCCACTGGGCAACTGTATTGAACTTGTGCGACCAGGTCTTCAAAGCAAAGTTCGGTTTTGCAGCCACATCCGAGCCCGCCACAATACGGACTAAACGACTGATGGAGTCGCTGTCGCCAGACACAGCGAGGAGGACATGATCTACCACGACTTTGCCTAGTTGAAGAAAAATGTTTTCGTTGCAGTGAAGCCGATATGCAGTAAGGTCAGCTGTGTCATTACTCTCAGACTCATAATTTGGGTAAACATTGTCCTAAATATCGCCATATTTTCTAGTGAATTCATATAAATGTTTAAAAAATGTAAAATGTGGCTCTGAACGATGCACCTTCCAATTTAACACTCCACTCTTCTATTATGCCAAAGAAAACATACATTTATTGTAGTCTCCTTGAATAAACGAGTCAACATGCTCATGAAAGGTAATTTTGTGGCTTTAATCTTCTTTTCGAAATGACAGAATGTCAAGTTCAAAAATAGAAGGCTATTTTGGAAAAAAAAAGCAATTTGTTGGTAAAATTAGTCTTTCATCTTAGTTAAGCTGAATGGTAGATAGTGAGCCCTTATAATCATAACCATAAAAGTTTAATAGCCTCTGTGCCTCAGATGTGCTGATACCTGGCTGCTGTTACTGTTATCCAAACATTCAATAATGTCTATATCTGTGTCAAAGAAGAAATTTGTAGCAGATGGGGTATAGATGAATACCACTTGAGCATCTGATCTCTTTCCTGAATCAATGACCCACTCCCTCTGTCTGACGTCATACCCTTGTCATTTTTCTGCTTTTACTGCCAAATGATGCAACTTTTCTGTCATTTTGTGTACAGTAGTAAAGCTTTTATGTTGAGCAACAAGTAAAAGTGCAAAGAAACAGGTAATTTTATCTTTTTATGTTAGAGGTAGATAATTTACACAAGGTTGCCTTATAATTCCAGATTTAGGTGGAAATGTCAACTGGGGGATTACCTGGATTGTGAAGGCAGAGATAGGATATAACCAGCTCATTAAAAAATTTGCATTTACTGAGCCAAAAAGCAGTCTCTTCAGAAACAAGACTGATTATTAGAAGTTGTACCAACAACAATAACCAGTTGAGGAAGGGGGGAGGGGGGGGCAGCCAATGAATGGGGGTAATTTGACTGTTATTATTGTTTTCTGATGTTATAGGGAAGAAATGATTGATGAGCAGTGCGATAACTTAATTCAAGCTAAATTTTAGGAAGCGTACAAGTGAAGTCCCAGTCAGGAGAGAATTAACGGAACTGTTATGGGAGTACAATGGTGTTTCTGACAAGAAGCTCGGAAAAGTAAAATCAACTTTAGGGCCTCGTGCCTGCCACAAATAGCAGAAGGTTGTATGTCCCCCTGACAGGCATAACGTCACATGGAAAAAAGGGTTTAGGCAAAAAATTATAAAAATCTAATAGACTCCTAATTACAATGGGTGTACATGTTCACATTAGTTGTTTGCCTTGGTTACCTGTTTATATCATTTCACTTTGGTTACATTTCTTAAACCAAAAAAATTCTTGATTTTGTGTATGTGGATCTGTAAGCATTTAGACAGGGATTCTCAAGAATTTTGAATGAACCAAAACATCATCAAAGAACTGCTTTAATTCGCCACAGATGGATGTAGATTTTTCTTTTGGTTTGCCTACAGCCAGTTCACTAACTGTAAACTGGATTGCTTTGAACTTCTTGTCAAGTCTTTATTTCCTTATATTTCCCTGTTGTTCCATAGTTTCCCATACTGTTTCTTCTGTTTCTTGAGGAGAAATGCTTTTGTACACTGCAAGTCCAATCAATGTTTTTATCAAGTTAGGTGCCTTTTATAGCATAAAATTTCATAGGGAGAAAATCCAGAAGTGATTTGTTGAAGACTTTTTGGAACACCTTTTCAAAACTACCGACATGTTCTTTCCAAATTGTGTGATTTTTACTAACACTATGTCCTACATTACCTTCCTATTGCTCCCCTACACCTTTCTGCAGTGTTATAAGATGGATACGTAGACACTGGAATATGACTTATGTTTTAAATCCTCAACGAAGTTTTCCAAGCCTTAACATCATTAGAAAGGATTTTGCTTGGGTGTTGCCACATTTGCAACATAATCTCTCCTGATTTTAAAATTATTCCTACTAGATGCTTTCTCTGGTGGCTATAATTTTGTAAATTTTAATTTGGGTATTGGCACATATAAATCTACAACAAAAAAATCCATCTGTTCTTTTGGCAAAATGTTCTCTATAAGTCTGGTTACTGACTTCCACACTCTGGCATCAACCATAGGTAACTAGTTATTTTCTTATTCTCCTGGAGATGCTACAGAAATAAAATTTTCTTTAATTTTCTGAATCCATTTTTGTGTCTGAAACTTTCATTTATATATTTCATTAATGCCTCAGTATACTGTTCTGATCAACATAACGTCCATATGTCAATGCCAAAACAGTGTCCCCTTATATACTCTATAATACCGTTCTACTTTTTCTTTCCCCTTTTTTCCCAAAATGTGTCAGAACACATTTTGGTATCGTTATGAATATTTTGATAGCTGCACTATGTTATTTATACCTAACTGGATAAAATCACAGAGATGTGTAATTGTTTTATCACACTAAAAAAAAAACTAAATCATTACATACAGCAACAATATTAGAGAAGGAAAATTGCTACTCATCATATAGCGGAGATGTTGAGTCACGATAGGCACAACAAAAAGATTCACACAATCATAGTGTTCGGCCATTAACACACACACACACACACACACACACACACACACACACACACACACAAATGCAAATTGCACACACGTCTGCAGTCTCAGACAACTGAAACCACATTGCAGGAAGTGTGTAAAACAACTTCCCAATGTAAGCTTCCTGCTGCCAGAAGCTCTACATCACACCACTAAGTTTAAATCTCGTGCTGGTATGCAGCATATAGTTTAGCTCAGTGCACTCTAGTTTGCATACTTATCTTGTGCAGTAGCTTTTGGGTAAGCAGTTTCTAGTAACAGGTAACGGCAGATACAACAACTTCAGTAGAGAGATTTATTTCTTTTTAAGAGCTTGCCATCTCAGGATATAGCAAGAAATCTGCAGAGCAGTTTTTAGTGTTTCTTTATTCTTATCGTTATATTTTGCGTGCATTCCAAACTCAAGAGAGACAGCTGAGATTTTATATGAATTTTTACACATCACGACATGGCTAGGGACTGTGCTTGTTGTAAGCGGACACAAAGAGAATTGGCTGCTGTCTGTAAACAGCTAGAAGCAGCATTGGCTACCATCAACACACTTCTGGATAACGCTCAAAGTTGTGATGACATCAGAGCACTGGGGCCAAGACCTGCAACACTTTCGGTGCTGTTGGAATCCCCTGGTGACCCAGGTATCACTGCATCTTCTGATACACAACATCTGATTGATCCGTCCTCCTTTGAAAGTGGATGGCAGACAGTATTGGGTCCGCCAATCACTGGGCATAAGGCGAAAGTAGGAGCAGGTCGCATGACTGGTTCCCTATGCCTTAACAACAGGTACAAGGTGCTACCCAGTGTTGACAATAACTCTGAGCCAGCATGGGATGCCACTCCTGTTAGGCCAGTGGCTGATTATCCTGCCCAGTCCAGACAAGTGCAGACTCGTCATTGGGAGCTCAAACATTAGGTGGGTGATGGGGCCTCAGCAGGAAAATAGCAGGCAAGGCAGGAAAGAATGCCAGTGTGCTCTCAGAATGTTTGGTGGGGGTCTCGTCCATGATGTGAGTCCCTGCCAGCAGCTATCAAGCGCACTGGGTGCAACCACCTGCATACTGTGGCACATGTTCACACAAATGACACCTGCTGCTTGGTTTCTGAGAGCATCCTCGGCTCCTTTCGACAGATGGATGATTTGGTGAAGGTAACTAGCATCATATGCGTGGGGCAGGCTAAGCTATCTATTTGTAGCATAGTACCCACAGATGATTGTGGTCCTCTGGTTTGGAGCAGAAAGGAAGATCTAAGCCAAAGGCACAGATGACACTGTGATGGTATCGGATGCAAATTTCTCGACCTCCACTATCGGGTGCAGAATTGTACGGTTCCCCTTAACAGATCAGGCGTGCACTACATGCACGAGGTGGCTATTAGGGTAATTGAGTAAGTGTGGCATGCACATGGGGCTTTCCTTTATGCTAAGAGAAGCCCTCCCTTGGGATTAAAGACGATTTTCCTGATAAATTAGCCATAAAGTCCTAAGGGAATTTTCATTCTCACAGATTAGGGATATAAAAGGTTTATATGACTTTAGTAGACTGCACGAGCATCCAAGAAAAAGTCCCAGAATTAGTATCGCTTACTGAAGGTTATAATGCACAGGTAGTATTAGGGACAGAAAGTTGGTTGAAACCGGAAGTTAATTACAACTAAATATGAAGTTCAGATTAGAATGTTTATCGTACAGATGGGTTACTTCCAATGGTGGCGCCGTGTTTATTGCATTAAACAATTTGAAAAAATCTAGTGAGGTTATCATGGATTCCGATTGTGAATTAATCTGTGTGAAATTAAGTATCAAAGATCCATCAAAAATGGTAATCAGATGCTTTTATACACTACCTGAGTCAAGAGCTCTAGTGGTAGAGCACTTCAGACAGAACTTGCAGAATATTCTTAACAATTTTCCTCATCATGCCACTGCAATAGGGAGTGACTTCAACTAGCCAGGTACATGTTGGGAGTGTCATGCAATAAAAATTGGTGGGCAGATACAGTGATTCATGTAACACTGTTCTGGATGTCTAGTCCAAAAATTACTTTGAGCAGATAGTTAGAGAACCAACTCGTGAGTATAATGTCTTAGGATCTGAACTTATGGAATCTGTTAATGCAGAGGAAGATATCAGTGATCAAAGGGCTATGATAGCATCTATTACAATGGGTCTGACAAAGTGTTAAGAAAAGTAGGAAGATATTTTTGCTTAGCAAGAATGACAAGACACAAATTTCAGAGTATCTGAGCAGTCAGCATCAAATATTAGGGCATGAGGCTGACGATTCGGAGAACAAATGAAAAAAATCAAAGGAATCATACAATATGCCCTAGGCAAGTATGTTCCAACTGAGGTGTTAAGGGATGAGAAAGACCCACCATTGTTTAATAGCTGAGTTGCAAAACTGCATTGTAAACAAAGAGAACTTCACCTCAGATTCAAAAGAAGTAAAAACCTAGCTGACAAACAAAAGCTGAACGAAGTGAAAAAGAGCGTAAAGAGAGCAATGACAGAAGCATTAAATGACTTTGGAAGAAAAACTTTTTCAACTGATATGAGTAAAAATGCTAAGACCTTTGGTCATTTGTAAAAACAGTAAGTGGGTCAAAATCATCTATTGATTCACTCAGTGACCAACTGCCACCAAAACGGAAGATAACAGAGAGAAGGCCAAAATTGAATCGAAAGTGCAGCTATTGAGGTAACTGATCACGGAATAGAAAAACAACTGGTTAGTAGCGGAAAGACGTCAGGACCAGATGAGAGACCTATTAGACTCTACAAACGTTACATGGAAGAACTTGCTCCCCTTCTAGCAGTAATTTATCGTAGATCGCTTGAGCAATGAAGGGTACCTAGCAAATGGAAGCAAGTGCAGGTCATTTCCGTTTATAAGTAGGGCCGTAGGGCAGATGCACACAATTACAGACCTATGCATCTGAAGTCAATTTGTACAGAACTACGGAACATGTCTTATGCTCAAGAATTATAAAGTTTTTGGAGAATGAAAATCTCGCCTATAAAAACAACATGGATTCAGCAAACAAAGATCCTACGAAACATAGCTCATTTTGTTCCTCCACAAGATACAAGCTCCATAGGCAGTGGCACTCAGGTTGATGCCATGTTCCTTGATATCAGGAAGGTATTTGACACCATCCTGCACTCCCGTTTAGTGAAAAGAATACATGCTTATTGAGTATTGGAGAAGATTTGCGACTGGATTCAAGACTTCCTTGCAGATGGAACTGAAGATGTCGCTCTTAATGGAACAAAATCGACAGACGTAATTTCTGGAGTATACCAAAGAAGTGTGATGGGACCATTACTGTTTACAATATGCAGTACAGCTTGCTTTTATGTTCCCGGAATTAATGCTTTCCTGGCATTTACAACATTTTTTTATTGTTCCCATCAAATCTCCTGTGTCCACAATGTTAATTCACACCTGATTTTGCATCAACATATTTATAATTTTCCCTGTGATTTACAGTTTATGAAAAACTGTTCACGGAGAAAAAAATGACATAAAATGATGCTGGCATGGTGTTGGCCATCAAGTAGTATTTACAAACATGGACATCAGGACGCGCTTTACTCAGCAGATTTAAACCGTTAAACGGGTAAAAGTTGGAGCATTTCATGCCGTATCTCCTGCTGCTGGCAAGCTCTATTCAGTGTGGTGGCTGATGGGAACAACTAGGTTTGTTTGAAACAAATATCAAGACCAATCACAACCATTTCCAAACTGTCTCTACTGCGCATTCATATTGTTGTGGCCGTGACACCTTTGCCGAATCACAGCTTCACATTGTTGTGACCGTGACACCTTTGTCGAATCAGTGTTAGTTGAATCATATTTAGTGTGTTTCGTTTGGCCACTTGCAGTGCTAGCTGACAACAACTTCACTCAATTTCCATTGCTCAATGCTTTTGGTTTACACACAGCACCAATTATGTATTTTTTCATACTGAGTGTGGCGACTAAGGCGGTCGCGCAGCTGGCAGCCGCGAACAGCTGACGGAACGCAAGTGTCAATGAGATTCACGTGCCAGCTGCGAGGAGCGCTGACATGTACAGGGTTATTACAAATGATTGAAGCGATTTTACAGCTCTACAATAACTTTATTATTTGAGATATTTTCACAATGCTTTGCACACACATACAAAAACTCAAAAAGTTTTTTTAGGAATTCACAAATGTTCGATATGTGCCCCTTTAGTGATTCGGCAGACATCAAGCCGATAATCAAGTTCCTCCCACACTCGGCGCAGCATGTCCCCATCAATGAGTTCGAAAGCATTGTTGATGCGAGCTCGCAGTTCTGGCACGTTTCTTGGTAGAGGAGGTTTAAACACTGAGTCTTTCACATCACTATGCGTGAAACTTGCCTGCACGCGTTCAACCGTTTCTTCGCTCACTGCAGGCCGACCCGTTGATTTCCCCTTACAGAGGCATCCAGAAGCTTTAAACTGCGCATACCATCGCCGAATGGAGTTAGCAGTTGGTGGATCTTTGTTGAACTTTGTCCTGAAGTGTCGTTGCACTGTTATGACTGACTGATGTGAGTGCATTTCAAGCACGACATACGCTTTCTCGGCTCCTGTCGCCATTTTGTCTCACTGCGTTCTCGAGCACTCTGGCGGCAGAAACCTGAAGTGCGGCTTCAGCCGAACAAAACTTTATGAGTTTTTCTACGTATCTGTAGTGTGTCGTGACCATATGTCAATGAATGGAGCTACAGTGAATTTATGAAATCGCTTCAATCATTTGTAATAGCCCTGTACTTACTCCTTGCCATGGCGCACAAGCGTTCCAAGACAATGATGTTCTACGTTATAATTGTTCTGTTGTTGATTTCACAGAACATTTCTGGGGAGTTCTACCCAAGTTTTCTGTAACATTCCATTGGTTATTATTGCGTAATAATTGCCTATGTTATGTGTTCTTCGCTGCGTGGTCTTCAATAAAACATGATAAACTTAGAAGATATACTTCTTCCACAGTAAGAACGCGATAGTTAGTCGTGAGCCTAATGCACAGTGGGAACGCAACATCTGGTGACCCCGACACGATTGTGGCTAAGAAGACAATTCATCAGCACCAAGAAAGTAACATTTGTTAGCAGACATGACAGATACACCAGAAACTCCCGCGATTTCAAGACTGGCAGTACAACTACCACCATTCTAGCCTCACAACCCCGCGTTATGGTTTGCACAAGTCGAGGCGAGTTTTCTTTGTGCAGGTGTGACATCGGATTCCACCAAGTTTGCATTGGTAGTGAGCCTATTAGACCATCGATATGCAGCCTAAGTATAGGATATTGTAACTTCACCACCCAACACACAGGCCTACGTGAAACTCAAAACCGAGTTAATTCAACGAGTATCCGCCTCGCAAGAGGAGTACGGCAGGTTCTAACACAGGAGGGCATTGGAGACAAAAATCCGTCCCAATACCTCCGTCACCTGAGGAGCAAAGTTGATGCAGGCACAGTCCCGGATATGCTACTTCGTACATTATGGAGCAGTAGATTGCTGGCTCAAATGAAAGCCATCGTCACGTCACAAACTGATATGCTGCTTGACGCCATAGCTGATCTCGCCAACGGTATTCAAGATGCAATTGTGCCTGCTTCCTATTCTGATCAGTCGACGGCATGTTCAAGTGCTTCAACGGGCACTAAACCCGACTACAATAGTCTCACGAATTAAATGGAAACACAAACCAAACTGCTGAACGATAACTTACTAAGCAAGGTCGACACCCTCAGTAGACGAATGAATTGCCTGCCGACCGGAACGTTAAAGGAAGTTCCGATAGACATCCCACAGCTACTCTTCATCACGCGCCCATGCCTCTGGTGACACACCGCCTACTAACGTATGTTGGTATCACCAGCAATTTGGAGAGCAGGCACACAAATGTTATCTGCCTTCTGCATATACCACCCACAAACATCACACTTAAGTAAACACACCAGGCAGATTTTCTGTATGTCTGTTCATAACGGACCGCAAGACAGGCCAAAAGTTTTTGATCGACACCGGATCCGACCTCAGCATTCTACCACGCAATAACAACATAAATACAGTCAGGCCGCCGCATTTCAACTGTCTGCCACTAATAATTCTGTGATCACGGATTATGGAGTACAGCATTTGGAACTACACCTCGAACTGAGATGTTCTTTGGTGTGGAACTTCACAGTCGCAGACGTGATGGAGCCTATCATCAGCACAGACCTCTTGGCGCCTCATGCCTGACGTCACCAACACTCGGCTGCTAGACACAGTCACAGGGCTGTCTAGCGCTGGATTCCGGCGCCAAGCTGCAATTTACGACGATACAGCGATCCAGGCTGCGGACCACAGGTACTCTAAGCTGCTAGCGCAGTTCCCTGCTCTCACAAGGCCTCCAGGGGCCCAACAAAAAGTACGTCATGATACAGTACACCACATTAATAAGACAGCTGGCCCCCCGATTTCATGCAGACCCTGATGATTAGCTCCCAACCAGTATGCGATCACTACAGCAGAGTTTCATGCTATGTTGGCCGAGGGCATTATCCGCCCGTCCAGTGGGGCATGGTCGTCACCCTTGCATTTGGTGCCTAAAAAGAATGGCATGTGACGGCCATGAGGCAACTACCGAGCCTTAAACATGATAACAATTCCAGACTGCTATCCAGTACCTCTACTAAAGACTACAATCATGCATTGTGTGGCAAACAGTTGTTTAGTGTGTTGGATTGTGCCAAAGCACACACACAAATTCCAGTTGCTGAGAAAGATATCAGGAAGACAGCCATTACAACGCCTTTTGGCTTGTTTGAAAGCTTATTTATGACGTTTGGCCTGAGAAACGCCGCACAAACATGGCAACGATTCATTGATTCTATATTACGAGGGTTACCATGTTGTTTTGCCTACCTAGATGACATACTCGTCTTCTCAGCAATGGCAGAGGAACATGAACAGCATCTCATTAAAGTTTTTGAGCGCCTTGACAAGTACAGCATTGTTTTGAACGTCACTAAGTGTGTGTTCGGACAACCGGAGATAACGGTTTTTGGGTCACCTAATTTCTTCTGCGGGATCGCACATTTTGCCAGAAAAACTTAAAGCCATTTTGAATATTCTTCGCCCAGAGACAGCCAAAGAATTACGTATATTCCTTCGACTCCTCAATTCCTATTGCTGCCATCTGCCACATGCGGCAGAACTTAAAGAACCACTTACAGGAGTTCTGGCCAGTCCGAAAACAAAAGGCAAAGCACCTGTGCTGTGATCACAATCAATGATAGACGCTTTTGAAAACGCCAAGAAAACCATACCTGAGGCAACGCGTCCTGCTCACCCTGCTTTAGATGTGCCTCTTGTGCTTGTGGTTGATGCTAGCCAGGTGGCCATCGATGCAGCATTGCAGCAATATGTGGACGAAGCCTGGCAGCCCCTAGTTTTTTTCTCGTGGGAATTATCGCCTGTTCAGCAACAATGGAGCGCTTATGACCGGAAGTTGTTGGCCATCTAAGCTTCCATGAAATATTTCTGAATGCAGGTGGAGCCGAAAGAATTTACAATTTATGTGGACCATCAACCTCTGACATTCACCGTCCACCAGAACAACAACAAATGTTCGCCGAGACAGTTTAATCAGTCGGAATTTATTGTTCAATTTTCCACCGACATTAAACACATCTCTGGGTTGAACAATGTAGCGTCAACGCACACCTGGCCCAAGCACAACAATCAGATCAAGAACTTGAAAATTGCCTAACAATGACACAGCAGGACTGTAGCTCAAGTTCATTGATGTACCAGGATTAGACACTAAGATATATTGCGACATCTCCAATAACAAAGCAGCGTGCCCACGCATCCCGATAGACCTGCGTAAGCAAATATTTAATAACCCCTACGATTTATGTCATCCAGAGGTAAAAGCAACGACGAAGCTCATATCTGTTTGTTACGTGTGGCCAAGGATACAAAAAGATTGCTGTCAGAGGTCTTGCGCATGTGTCAATTGTCAACACAGCAAAATTTCACGCCACGTTCGCGCGCCAGTAGGCAAATTCCCAGACACGACCGAGAGGTTCACTCATGTCCACTTTGGATGTCGTGGGACCTTTACCGCCCTCAGAGGGTCAACGCTTTTGCTAACCATCACCTATAGATTCACTCACTGGACAGAAGCTATTCCAATTGACAACATTTCTGCCGAAATGCTGGCTGCCGCATATATGTCCAACTGAGTTGCTTGTTTCAGCTGTCCATTACATATAACAACTGACAGAGGACACCAGTTCGAGTCTGAATTGTTTACTCAGCTGAACAAGTTTTGCAGTGCATCACATCATGTAATAATGAGTTATCATCCAGCCAGCAACGGCATGGCTGAATGGTGGCCCTCAAAGCCACCTTACTGTGTCACGAATCAAAGTGGACCACGGCTCTTCCTTTAGTACTACTCGACCTCCGCAGCATCACTAAGCCAGACCTTGACGCATCTCCTGCTGAGTTGGTCTATGGAGAATCCCTGCGGCTACCAGGTGAGTTTATCGATCCAGGTGCCTCACCGGGGGACGTATCACAGTCGTCCCAGTTTATAATCCAATTGCGGTATCAGATTTCACACATGTGACTGCATCCGGCATCACAACAAGGGACACTGCATACATTTCTACATAAAGAGTTCAAGCACTGCACCCATGTCATGCTAGGCAAAGACGGCATTAAACCAGAGCTCACGCCACCTTACACTGGGCCACACTTCGTAATAACAAGACGGGACAAAACGATGGACATTATGGTGAATGGAGAAAGGAACAGTGTCGGTCGATCGAGTTAAACCTGCTTTTGTCTTGGAGGAATCTTTAGATGCGTACAGCTCCCTCCGCCAACCGGCGTTTTCGCCAGCTGATAATCCAGCACCTCACAAAGCTCCTTCGATGCAGACACAATGTACAACGCGGTCCGGAGGGGCTGTGTGGCAACTAAAGGGGGTCGCACGGCTGGCAGCCACGATCAGCTGAAGGAACGCAAGTGTCAACAGGGTTCACGTGCTGGCTGCGAGGAGCGCTGACAAGTACTTACTCCTTGCCGCAGCACACAAGCGTTCCACGACTTTTAAACGATGTGCTACGTTATAATTGTTCCGTTACTGATTTCACAGAACGTTTCTGGTGAATTCTACACAAGTTTTCTGCAACGCTCCATTGGTTATTATTGTGTAATCACTGCCTATGTTATGTGTTCTTCCCTGAGTGATCTTCAATAAAAACATGATAACATAGAAGACTTACTTCTTCCACAATAAGAACACGATAGTTAGTCGCGAGCCTAACGCACAGTGGGAACGCAACATGAGCAAAATGTGTTTCAGGAACGTATTCTTGTTGTCAAATGCAGTATTTACATATGTATTTTTTGTGGTGTTACACAAACAAACTATGTGAGTGATAGTTGGCCTGTGTGTAGTTTTCTACATAACAGAGGAGGCACAGTACCTGATAATCTCAGAAAGACAACTACAGTCCAAGAGACAAACACCACATATGCAAACACCACACAAAATACTTATGCAAATATTTGCACTCAACAACGAGAAAAAATTCTCGAATTGTGTCGTGCTAAGCATGAAAAAATGTGTAACTGTTGTAGTGTTTCATTGCTTAAATAATGAATGACAACTGAGGCTTTCCGTTAACATCTATTATGATGTACGAAACTGAATCAAAAGTTTCTTCATCCCATACAGTTACCTGTTCCATTTATGTCAGCGGTTTTTATTAGATAATAAACATTTATCAAATAATAAGTCCCTGACAAGCTTATTATGTACATACACTAATCAGGCAACACATTACAACCACTGCCCACCATGACGTTGAATGCTGCCTGGTTATGTTGCGGGCACATGACTTGAAATAGAAGTACATAAGCGGAGCACATACGGATGGAGGATCACCCTACCGAAGAATCAGGCTGCGAATGGGGAAATCCATTGAGATAAATGCCTCTATTATTATTATTATGCAGAGCCTGAGAACAAGTATCTCAAAAACAGCAAGGCTCGTCAACTGTTCACGTCTTACTGCCGTGAGCATCTACAGAAAGAGGTAGGACAGTGAAATTGCCACTAGATGCTAAATGGTTGGACGTCCATGAGCTCTTCGCAAGATATGGGATTCAGACGCTTGTCAGCTCTGTAAAGTACGATAGATGGTGATCTGTGGCATCTCTGCTGCAAGAGCACAATGCTGGTGCCTGCACAAGTGTTTGAGAGCACATCATACATTGTTGAGCATGCGGCTCTGCAGCAGACAACCACTAGGTGTTCGCATGTTGACCCAACATCACCATCAAATACGACTGCAGTGGGCATGGGACTATCTGGATTCAACCATCAATCAATGGAAACATGTCGGGGGAGATATTCTCCTGTGCTTGCATGGGACCTGTGGTAGTAATCAAAGACACACTGACAGCTATGAACCACCTGCATCCTTTCATGCTTGATCTCTCCCCACATGGCAATGTCATCTTTAAGCAGTATAACTGTCGATGTCTCCGAATCATAACTGTGTTACAGTAGTTTGAGGAGTTTTACAGTGAACTCACAATGTTTTGCTGACCAAATTTGCCTGATGTAAAACATATGGAACCCATCTGGATCGCTATCAGGCGCCATCACCACATATGCAAATCAGCCGCCCATTATTTATGTCACAAACCTCCACAAACTTACCAACAAACTGTCGGATACCTGACACGCAGAATCAGTTATGTATTTCGTTCCAAAGATGGACAAACAAGCTATTAAGCAAATGGTCATAATGTTTTGACTCAACTGTGTATATCATACATAAAGTCCGAAAATGCAAGGGGGTATCCTACATGCAACTTTTACAGCTTAAAATGTTATTTCCCACATTTTAAATTTTCCCACAATTTATAGCATCATTCTGAAGTCCCTTAAAATGTGTAAAAGTGGGGTTTCACTATATATGAATGATCTAATAGACGACATCGGATGCTCTTCAAGGCTGTTCGCAGATGATGTAGTTGCCTATAACAAAGTAGAGTGCTAGAAGATAGTGACAATTTACAGAATGACCTTCTGAGAATCGATGAATGGTGCATGCTCTAGCAGTTGTCCCTGAATGTAAATAAATGTAACATATTGCGCAAACATAGGAAAAGAAATCAACTACAGTACAGCTATAGTATTGATGACAAACCACTGGAAACAGTATCTGCAATAAAATACCCAGGAATAACTATCCAGACTGACCTTGAGTGGAATGACCATACAAAACCAACAGTGGGAAAACAGATACCAAACTCAGATTCATAGGAAGAATCTTAAGGAAATTTAACTCGTCCATGAAAGAAGTGGCTTATAAGGCACTTGTTCAACAGATTCTTGAGTCCTTTTCATCTATCTGAGATCCCTACCATGTAGAACTGATAGAAGAGATAGAGAAGATACAATGAAGAGCGCCAAGTTTCAAAACGGGATTGTTTAGCCGGCATAAGAGTGTTATGAAGTTGCTCAACAAGCTCCATTGGCAGATTTTACAAGAGAGGCATTGTGCATCATGGAGAGATTTACTATTGAAATTTTGAGAGAGCTCTTTTTGGGAAGAGTCAAGCAACACATTACTTCCCCCACACGTATGTCTCACATAGGGACCATGATGAGAAAATTCGAGAAATCAAGAGCCAATACAGGTGCTCACTGACAATCATTCTTCCCATACACTATTTGCGAGTGGAACAGGGTTGGAGGACTTAGTTGGTGGTAGAAAAGTACCCTCCACCACACACCATTAGGTGGCTTGCATAGTATGGTGTGCATGCGTATAGGTCAAGCATAATATGCAGTGCCAGGTTTTTGAGTTGTGTGTGGATTCCTGTTATTTCTGCCTTTGTTTGAGCTATTTATGTCAAGCAAAATGTATGATACCGTGTACACCATTTTTTAAGGGATATTTGTTTGGAATGATGTCATGGGTGTTACTGACATTTATTCAGTTTGTCCCCACCCACAAACCTCCCACTTCCCACATCGTCTGCAGGTGTATGAGTGATGTAGTGGTCACCTAACTGAATACATACGAAGTAGGAGTGTCTGCTGCCTTAATGACATCATGGGTCAAAGCCGATGGATGTATCCCAACTTTCAATAACCCCAGAAAACTATGACTGCATGCATAATCACTGCGATAATTATCCAGATGATGACAAACTGTCAGAATTTTCGAAAGAAAAATTAGCTTACAAAGATATTGCTGACAAAATTGAGTACAGCCAAGAAGATTAATACTGACCACCAAACCAACTACAACTGTTTAAAAATACAAAGTGTTGTTGTTGATAAAATTACATGCACTTAAAATGTACTACTTTGCGTCTGAAGTGTGGGTAAGACCCCTGCAAAATTTGAAAGAAAATTTAACCCCTGAATAAGCAATTCTGTTAATGGACTTTGCCGAAAACTACAGTTTTATAACTCAGAATGAAATCCAACTGTTACTGCTGGAAAAGAAGCAGCTGTAAAATCCATCCTGTTTGTTTCTGTGGTAAATGAGGAAAATAAATTGGCAACAGTTAACCATTGCTGGGCCATTCCATGTCAAATGGACCCAGACTTCCCACTCAACCTGATGAAATTTTATGGAAAGGTTTCTCAGTGTCATCGATGGATATGTGCAAAGTTTCAAGTTTTTATCTCCTTTGGTTTGATTTCTACACCCTCTCATAGACAGAGGACAGAAACATACTATTACAAGCCCCATTTTTATATACTTAAACTACTTTTTGTTCTAAGTAAAAATATATTGCTGATTGGACTTTTAAAAACATTGGATGACAGATGTGTTACCAGTTCTTCAAAACATGGCAGAAAATACATTGTGCAACTTGGAGAGCCCATCTTTACCCAGCCATAAAGTATAATTTGACGGCTGCATTCAGCCAAGAATTGGTAATACACTAGACTCTCACTAATCTGGCCATTCCTTGCACATATGGGTGTCTGAGAAGCAGCAGCACTGGATTACTGATAGTGTCTGAAACTTATTCTAACAACATACGGGATATACTTTATTAAGTCCAGAGACACAATTTTAGAAACATACACTCAGTTTCAAAGAAAACTTTGTCCTTGAATGTGTACATAATTATACAGTAGTATCAACATTCACTATGAAATCAGTCCCGAACTTTTAACTGTCGCAACGATGATACGCAACAACAGCTTGCTTTTCACACAGCTGTTTTACAAGCATTACATTGGTACTGCATGTATCTGTTTGTTGCATAATGTACTGCAGGAAAATGTCTGCAGCTTCAGCACCAGCAGTGTGAGAAATCTTCATGTTCTCTCCATCTGTGCTCTTCTTCATCATTTTCCACTTATACCTCACTGCAAGCTCTTGATTATTTCTTCATGTGTTAAAAGTTTGGTCTGTCTTCCGGTTTTCCTCATGCAGCCACTTAGCAACATCTCCACTAATTTCTCCTCCTCCTGGAAGCTTGTGGAACATGAAAGTGTACAAAAGTATCAGCAATCTAATATTCCAAATTGTCTGGCTAATCGTCATTGCTCAGTACAGGATGCAGCTCTGCATCAATAGATGGCCACACTTTTCTCCTGCTCTTCATTATGGCAGCACACCCTGCTTTATCCATAATCAGCTTTGGCAGTTTGAAAAACAACATCACGTAGGTCGCTTGATTTTCACACCTTCAGCATAGTGTCAGTATGTCTTCACATTCATTCAGCAAGGAGACAGGAAGTCCAAATTGATAATGACATTCAATCGATTCCAATATTCCCTGGCCCATGGGCTGAACAGGGGCCGTCACACTGTGTGGAAGAAAGAGTGCTTGTGTACCATCGGACTTTGGAGATACATTGGAAGAATGACTAGGAACATTGTCAATAAGGATAGCTTTCAGCTGAAGCTTTTTCTCCTTTGGTTCTTTACTCACCGTCAGTACAAATGTTTCATGGAACCACCGAGAGAATACTTCTCTGCTAATCCATGCTTTCTTCTGAGTACAATATTGCACTGGTAGTGATTTATGTTATTGTGTCTAAAACAACATGGATGCTGGGATTTCCGAATCAGCATGAGCAATAGTTTATGACTCCCAATTATATTACAAGTCATTAACAGTATGTGCTGTTTCTGCTGCTTGTGCCCATCAGCTTCCCTATTCTTGGCAGCTGTTTTTGAAGGATGCATTTTGTAAAAGAGTCCAGTTTCATCAGCATTGTTCAAGGCATCAGCAGTTAATTCTTCTTCTTCTATTATCTTCCACATCTTGTTTACATACTTATCTGCATGTTTTTCGTTAGCTACACAGTTTTCCTGGCGACTGTCGGCTGCCGAATGCAGTGTTATTTTTCCAATGTGATAGCCAACCCTCACTTACTATAAACAAGTTACTACCACCAAGTTGGTTGCTAAATGCAGCAGCTTTTTACTTTATTATCAGGCCACTGACTGGAACACCTTTACCACATTGCTGTATGAACCATCTATGAACAGCTATGCCCAGCTCTTGGTTCTCACTCTTTCACATAACCTTCTGTTTTCCCAGTTCATCCATTTCGGTTGCATACAGTCATCTTTCTTTTTGATGTCCTAAATAGTAGCTTGACCAATACTATACTCAGCAGCAATGGCTTTTTGTGAAGATCCTTGGTTCAATTTAAAATTTCCAGTTCCTGCTTGAGGTCTACTGTATCCTTTTAGAAAGACATGATACTGAACTGTGTAAAATGCCACAATTTCATATATGTATAGCATTCCTTAACATTGCCATTCACTCACAACATTGTAGCACACAATAATTCATTGTTGTGCACCTTACCAGATTTGGGTCAGATTACTGAGGGCCATATTAGTGAGAATTTAGTGTATGACAGTCATGCTGTCTTGTGCTTTTTGTACAATGCCCCTGTTCTCTATCAAAATTTAAACATCTGTAAATCTGATTAAAGAGTTTTGGGTGCAAAGTTTTGAGTAGTTCTGGGGGCCAATATCTCAACTGTATGTTCTTTAATCTTTTATAACTTGCTATAACCTGAAAGAGAATTTTTTAAGCTTCAAAAGCTAATTGTTTAATCTTTACAAATGCCTGCTTATAGCCAAAAATAATTGCTCTCTGTTTAGTCATTGCTGAATTATATTTATTTTCTCGGAACTGTCAGTTCCTCTCTGAAGTTGATCTTATGATTATCTTAATCTTGAAAAGTTTTGTGACTGAACTAATTTCTGAAGCAAGAAGTGTCTGGTGCATTCCCCCTCTCCTGCTGCAGTTGAGGTGGCAGGTCTTAAACTTTCGCAATTGAACTATGGTAAAAGTCAGCCTCAGCTACTGAAAGAAATATAATTGTTGGACTTGACTTTACACTAGATGTTCACATTTGTCCATACCTACCACAATGCCCAGCTGATGACAAATTTTCAATTTCTACAAAATACCTGTTGTAATCCATTTGGAAAAAACAAACATGAAATTAAGAAGGCTTTGTATCCAATTGATATTACTCCTGTTGAAAAGTTGAAACTGTTGGCTAATAAAGTTATCAAGCTGGGCCAGCAGCTTTGCCCCAGATGCAGGCACAAATTTGCTCATCACAAATACAGGCTCTAGATGAGCAAGAACCTACGGTTACTGATTACATGCACACTGCGCAGTGAATACTTCCCTGGCATTTCTTGAAGATTTCCTTTTAAAGCTTTAATGAATTAGCAAAAGCATCACCAATGCTAAAGGAATACAGAGGAATGCTCGAAACAAGTTGTTGGCTTTTACCAATGACACAGGAAACATGCAACAAACACTAAACAATATGGTGACTATAATGTGACACTGATTTTTTCAAACGGGCTAAGCTGCCACCACAACCACGTCTCTCTCTCTCTCTCTCTCTCTCTCTAAGTATCACATTCTCTGGCTTTGGCAACTCACAGCTAACTGCGAATATATGCACAGAAAGGCAACGTGACAGCAGACATTAACATTATGTCATTGGCCAAAGCTAACGACTCGTCTCGAACTTTCCTCTTCCCCGGGCTACAGCAGCTGCTGCTGGCAAGAGGTTCACTGTTATGGACACATAAACGATGAATCAATGCCAGAAATGCACGGTCATGAACATTTTAATTAATGAACTAGAAAATAAAATGCATCACTCAAGTCATTCCAGCAAAGTTCCAATTTTGACCCTGGGGCCAACCAGCTGGAGCTTAGAACAACAAAAGAATTTAACGTTTCTGTGAGAATGGTAAAGCAAGCAAGAGAACTAAACATGGGGGCTCACATCTTGGCACTACCAGCAAAGGGTAAAAATGATTACATAGCAATAAGAGTGCATGGCAAAAAAGTTCGTAAGCAGGAATGTCTCTACTTGAAAGAAATGTCCATAGCCTATTGTGGGCAGAATGGCAGCAAATCAGGCTTCGCCACATTTTGTGAACTCTGGCCAAAGTGGTGTATTACAGTCAGCACCACTGGTACTCACTCTGTATGTGTAATACATCAAAATTCCAACCTGATGTTGGCTACAGGATGATGACTATAAGGAACTAATCAAAGAAGACAGTGCGCTGTTTGGAATCAAACAATGACATTATGAACAATGTCACAAAAAACCTGCACTAGAAGCTTATTTGGTAGATGTTTTCAAAGAATATGAGCTAGAAAAAGTTATAGAATACCAACAGTGGGTTCAGGTTTATACTGACAGAGATAAACTAGAGACAAATCAAGCAACTGTAGAACAGTTTACAGTTGAACTGCTTTTAAAAATTAATGGTTTAACAAGCCACCATTTCATTTCAAAAATGTGTTGTAGTTTACTTTGGAAGTAAAGAAGTATGGAATATAAGTGTGCATTATTAGTGACTGCCTTCGTCATGATACCACTGCAGTTTCATGTATTCGTAAACGAGGCTGACTAAATGTTTGAGGATAACAACAGGAGACATCAAGCACATACACTACTCTAGTGATGGATCTGCTGCCCAGTACAATAATTTCATGAATTTTATCAATTTATGTCTGCATGAAAAGAATATTGGCATATCTGCTGAGAGGAATTTCTTTGGAACCAGTCACGGAAAATTTCATTGTGATTGAATTGGAGGAACAGCTAAAAGACAGTCAGCTCATGCTAGTTTTCACAGCCCTTTAGATAATCAAATATTGGCTCCTCTGAACTGTTTAAGTTCTGAAATGACACCATTTCAAGAATCACCGTTATGTTACATAGTAAGAAACTCAACAAATTCAGTTTGATCGGGAAAGAAAGTTCACCAAAGATCACACAATTTCTGGACAAGAAAGAAATCATCAGTTCAAGAGTAATGATTTAAACAAGGTTGGAGTAAACAGAATTTCTCATGATACTGCAGTATTCATTGTTAAAGCATTTAAAGCAAATGATGAAATTCCAGCTGTTTTACTTGCAACATTACAAACCAGGCAGTATGCTGTATGTATGAAAATGCTTGGTTGGTGGGAAATTTGAGAGAGTAATGGATCACTTTTTTTTTCCTTCAGCCGAAAACAATGCTACAAATGCAAAATGTAACATACATATCAGGACAGGTAGCGTAGCTGTAGTACAGTTTCAAAATGGTGTTTGTAAGTGATGTACATTACAAGCAACATGCCATCATTGACTTTCTCACTGTAGAGAAAGAAACTGTAGGGAATGTTCACAAACGCTTGTGCAAAGTCTGGAGCAACGGCTTAAGACAGAAGTACAGTTTGTCGCTGACCATGGAGGGTGAGGTCTTCAGAAGGCAGTTCAGTGGAACTCCACAATTTGCAGTGGTCAGGGAGACCACCCAAGGCTGTCACACTTAACATGTTGCAGCGAGCTTATGTTGGCACTCAGGAGGACAGTCACATTATGACTCACCAGTTGGCACTGCATCTGTCAACCAGCAAAGGCTGTGTGGATGTAACTGTCCACACTCTTAGATATTCAAAAGCGTGTAAAAGATGGGTCCCGGTAGGGTATATCGGTGGATCACAAATCTCATGGAAAAGACACTTGTCTTGATTTGCTGCAATGTTTTGGACCTGAGGGGGAGACCTTGTCCCGGATTGTGACAGGTGATGAAATCTGGGTTCACCATTTTGATCCCAAAACAAAACAACAGTCGATGGAATGGAGCTATTCCCACTCCCGACAAAAGAAAAAATTCAAAGCACCTGCCTCCGGCAGTAAGGTCATAATCACTGTGTTCTGACACTGTGAAGATGTGATTCTCATTGATGTAATGCCAAGAGGTGGTACCATTAATTCAGAATCATATGTCAACACATTAAAAAAAACTTAAGACACACTTCTAGCGACTTTGGCACCACAGCAACCCTAGGAGATGTTTTGCTGCAACACGATAACACTTGGCCCCACACAAGTCTGAGAACTGCTGAACACATCACAAAACAGGGTTGGACAGTGTTACCCCATTCACCTTACAGACCTAGCCTAGCCCCCTAGGGCTTTCACTTGTTTGGGCCATTAAAGGATGCCATTTGTGGAAGACATTTTGAGGACGATGAGGAGGTGATTCACAGTCAAGCATTGGCTCTGCCACCAGGACAAGGATTCGTACCGACAGCGCATACACACCCTTGTTCCGTGCAGGAGGAAGGTCATAGTACCGGACGGAGGTTATGTGGAAAAACAGGGTGTGTAGATAAAACACTACCTTGTCATGTGTGTACTTCTCACTATGTTCAATAAAGTATTGTTGAAGAAAAAAAAAGTGGTGCATTGCTTTCTGTGCAAACCTCGTACATTGCTTCTGAAGGTAGAGAATACTCTGTCTTATAAATAGCAGGATAAAAAAGATTAAAGAACACACAGTACAACTATAAGGGCCCAAAACTACCCATAGTTTGGAACCCAAAATGTTTCCATCAAATTTGCAGGTGCACACATTTTGACAGAAAAGGTCAGAGGCTACTGTAAAATGCATGGCTGTTTACTCGTCAGTGTCATGCAGGTGCACACATTTTGATAGAAAAGGTCAGAGGCTACTGTGAAATGCATGGTTGTTTACTCGTCAATGTCACAGACTAACATATACACCGTGTGTGTAAAGTAATAAATGGCTGTGTGTCATATTACCAATTCTTGGCTGAATTCATCCATAAAATTATGCTTTATGGCTCGTTAAACATGGGCTTTCCAAGTCACACTGTGAATTTTCTGCCATTTTTGAAACTTAGTACAGCTGTCGCCTGATGTACTTCAAAATCTAATCAGTAATATAGTTTTATTCACCACTAAAAATCTTTTTGGGATTACAGAAGTGTCCGATTCCACCTTCCTGCTTTGACACATAACATCATTAATATGGTGGAAATGGCTATTCTAAGTGTCTCCAATATGGCGCCTATGATGTCACTACATACACACGGCAAAAAACACAAAAATACGTATAAATAAGACAATAACATCTCCCTCCAAAGATACAACCAAACTAATGGGGCAACCATGGGAAATTGGGGTTTTTAGGAAGGGGGAAGGTAAATGTAACAGCAAAAATAAAGAAACACAATCGTCAAACACACACACAAAAAAAATTACAAAATCGAATCAGACGATTCCCTTGACCACAGCTGACAATACCAAAACACCAATACCTGAATATAAAACTGTATGAAAATTGTAATCGGTCATTTCCCTTGACCTATATAGGTCAACCATAACTACTGATATGAAAAAGCCAACACCTACAACTATGAAAAACAGAACTAAAATCACAACACCTCAAAAATTAAAAAGTCAAACATCCCTACGTAAACTAACACATCTGATACACAATAAATACACGAAACATCACAACTCTAGAAAAATAGACCGAAAAAAACCATTAATTACCAACCAACAAATTTCAGCCAACACACACACACACACACACACACACACACACACACACATAGAGGGTACCATCAAATACAACAAAGGCGACATTTACAAACACAACCAGCTCATAAACTGTGCGCCGTAATGACATCACACGCCACAACACCCTTATGTCATGGGTCAAAGCAGAGGGGTGGAATCGGACACTTCCGTAGACCCGTCTCTTCAGTATACAAAAGCAGGGTCTTTAAGAGTGCCTTTCATGAAAGTTATCCAAATTTGGTACTTTGGCATTGTTGTAGATGGTGTAAACTTCAGATCCTTATCTACAAAAGGCTGTAGAAATAGAACCCAACGAGATATCGAGCAGCAAGTTTGTACATATACTGGTATCTGCCCAAAATATTGTTGAACCTGGATTTAGAAATGGTCATGTGAGGACCACATCACTGATGTGAAATGACCATGCTTTATAAGTGCAGATATGGAGCATGTTTTAAAATTGGTAAATGTTGCTCACAAATAACACTACCCGCAAGTCAAGAAATGCATTATTTCACTGATAGATGCACTGTTCAAATAAAGAACCACCAGTTACAGTAATCAGTATTTGATGTATTGGGAGGAACTGTGAAACATTTATCGAGAAAAGCTAGTCTTCAACTACAGAATGATGTACAAACAACAACTGCGTCTGGTGTTTACAATTCTCCAAGGCCAATATCAATTTTTTTTTTTCACTTTTAACAGAAAATCATTGTTGATTTCCTATACAAGAACCACGAGGAGACTTTTGACAACACGCACAATACCCAGTACCAGGAATTTTCACAATTACAACTATTTGGCGAATTTATCATAAATTAGAAGAGTAACTTGGTGTAAAAACCTTTTCTTGATTTTCTCATTCAATGAAAATGCCCTGCAATGTACGTACACCTATCCACAAAAGCTGCATACGAGGACTGGTAGTACTTTGCCTTCGTCAAGAATATATGTGATCAAGGAGATGCAGAGATACTGTCAACCACAAGATTCTACTAAATAAATTAGAAGCATTAGGAATAAGAGGGGTAGCTAATGACTGGTTTCGATCATACCTAGCAGACAGGGTACAAAGAGTAGAAATGACACATACTTCAAACAGATCTAAACATTTAGTAAAACACTTACCAGAACCAATATACATTAATATAGGGATTCTGCAAGGTAGCATATTAAGACCAATACTATGCCTGATATACATCAGTGACTTTCCCAGTAGTGTTACTAAGGGTGAAAAAATTATCTTCACTGATGACAGCAGTATTGTAGTCACTGAGAGAATATGAGAACTCCTTGCAGAGAAAGCAAATGAAACTCTCAAGGAAGTTTACTATCGGTCAATAAGCAATAAAGTGACATAGAACATAAAGAAAACTAAAGCCATTAATTTTAGTTTAAAGAGGGAAAATGACAATGTGAAATTAACTGTAGATGGCACCGCTATAGACAAATGTAAAATTTCTAGGAATGAATATTGACTCTTAGTTGAAGTGGTGTAAACACACAAAGGTACTTGCAAACAGAATGTCATCAGCATGTTATGCCCTTAGAACCCTATCATCAGTGTGTAAAATGCAGTGTCTTTTAGTTACATATTATTCATATGTACACTCAATTCTTAGCTATGGCATTCTTTTTTGGGGAACAAATGCACAAAACATGAACACAATTTTCAAACTCCAGAAAAGAGCCATAAGAATAATAACCAAAAATAATAGTCAAGCTCATTGTAAAGATCTGATCAGAACACTAGGGATTTTAACTGCTCCATGTGAATGCATTTACCAGTCAGTTGCACACATCAAAAAGAACGTTGGTAATTACTGCACAAACAGCTCTGTCCATTACCATGCAACAACAGATAGACTCAACTTACATTTACCAAGAAAAAATGGGTCTAGTGTAGCAGGGGATACAACCCGTCGGCTTTGGACAATGACGTCAAGTCGCCAGAGAGCAGTTTACCATTTTCGCTTTTGCTGTTATGTTTCAGTTTCGTTTTTTTACTGATTGCTTAATAAAGTAGATCTGTTTATTCTATCTCGTGAGATTTTTTTTAAAAAATCCAAAAATCACTTATCAGCTACTGAAGGGAGCTACAACACTAAGAAGAATCGCTTGTCGTTTGGCGACTTGTGACGTCATTGTCCAAAGCCGACGGGTTGTATCCCCTGCTACAGTAGTCCCGAAAAAATAAACATAAAACTCAAAACAGCATTTTCTACCAAGGAATGAAACTGTACAATAAATTACCAAAAGAGATTAAAGAAATTGCAAAAATACACTTACTTAAAAAGGCAGCTAAAAAGTGCCTATTATGCAATACATTTTATACATTCGCGGATTACTTAGATGAAACAGAGTAGGGGTTTGGTAAAAAAAAAAAAAAAAAGAAATACAAATAAATAATAATAATGATTATAAAACATCCAACATTCCATATGAACACCTTCACACTGAGGTTTTTTCCTTTTCTAGAAAAACTTACCCCAAAGCTATGCATAGCACAATACTAACACCTCTTCCTCTTTCTGAGCTTTGAGGGATGCTGACTCAGTTTTTCAGGATAGCAAATGGCAAGTTGCAATATAGAAAATGGCCCAGAGATCACCAGTGTTTGTGTGTGTAGTGAGTGAAGAGTTATGAGCAATGTGTGTATAGTGTGTGCAGTGACTGATAGTGAATTATGAGTGAACAGTGTGGCATTACATTATTTAATAAGTTATTTGTAAAAAAGTATTGTATGCCACGAGTAAATCTAATGATTATTTCTAACTAGAAGTCTGTAAATCTATGTGTGTAAGAGTTAGCTTATTTTAAATTGATCTAACCTTGTAAACACTTTGACATGTCCTATGTCCGTGTAAAAACAGACTTACATATGAATAAAACTGCTACTACTAATACCAAAACTATGTTCCCAGCAGGTTGGAGAAATGTGATCAGAGTTTTTCCAATGCCCTTCTAATTTTACCAGAAATGGAACATGACATTTTTAACATTTTTTGTAATATTCTTTGTAACTTTACTGCTGAAATAAATGCATTTCTGTTAACTATATGCACCTCTTAACTGATGAAACAAATTCTGAATTAAAAGCTTAATTAAAACCTGATTTATGAGTATTTCTGTAGTTAAGTATCACATTTCTACAGATCCTAATTACCAGAACATAACTGCATTGAAAATTCAATATAAAACGTTTTCGTCTCAGACCAAAAAAAAATTTATAATAAGTGTTATAAGCAAATGTGCAAAGTTTCATGAAAATCTGAGACAGTGGGTGGCATGATCTGGTTGCTTTGACATGGAATGATCTATAAGACACATTAAATAGTTTCTAAAATGCATTTTTTGTACAGTTTGTAGTACAACACTCGGCACCATGACGCCGTCAAATACAATACTTACTTACCTGTACAGAATGAAATCGTTGGCAGTAGGTTTCACCCTGTTGCGGCATTTACAACTGCCTTTGCCCAACATGATACTAAGCTATCATTGACCCTCGTGATGAGCCAACTTTGCTTGCCTCGACAAAGAAGTGATGTAATCTTTCCTTGGGCCGATATGCTTGTCTGAAAACGTACTCTGCCAGATACCCCTGAAACTGTTCTCGCTTGCTACCTTTCGGTACAAATTTTCGAATGCGTCTCAACATTCTTTGCGCAGTTCGTGTATCAGCATCGCTATTATTAGATAATACAAATTGCAGCCCATGATTTTCATCGCTCTGTTCCGAATCCTGCTCACTCGGAGTGCCGTATACATTACTGCAGTTGTTTATAACGCTAGTTCCAGGGAGAACATTTTCTGATAAAACGCAGTGCAAAGATTCTTTTCCTTGTTTATCGACGTGAACAAGGAATATTTTGGACGATCCGCGCTGTATACCGCCAATAACCCAGCACACGTCTTTTTTTCCTACCAAGAGAATATCTTTTTTCGCCGAATTTCGCTTCTGTTACCTCAACAACGGTACCTGGGCCACCTAAATGTCGCGCAGGATTCGAAGCCCACGAAATGCAGGTTTCGCGGCATGCTAAGGTCCAGTTCGCTACCGTCAGTGAAGTGAACCCAGTTATCCTCTTGAGCTTTACCGTCTTAGGATACGAAGTACAGAGCCAAAGGGAACAAAAGTGAGCAATGTCGATCACACTTGACAGTGAATTCCCAAGCCAAGAACCTTTTCGTGCGCTTTGGTGAAACGTACACTGAACTTTTACCATACGACTACCCTTCCGCACAATGCGCGGCCTCCAACATCTAAATGAAAAGTCATAAAATAAAAACTTCGCTGGTTGCTGGCATTTTCTGCACATCATCTTGCTTGGAACTACATCGTGATCAATAAGCCATTCCCACAGGCTGGTCACACTAAGTCTGAAAAACTGGAGGCAACCTATTAAGCATCCACTACACTTCATCACGTTCCACTGCTCTTGTCCACCACTCACTGTGAAATAATCAGTAACCACAGAAAAACAATAAATAATGAAAGTAATGAGTAATCTGTACAATGTACAGATATATGGCTACACCACGTGACACCAAGAACACCACCTTCCCACTTCGTTAGTGTCTGTCTACTTGTCTAGTGACTTTGTGTAGTTCCCAGAGAGCACCAGGAAACAGGCCGTACTGCGCATGCGCAGCTACGATGACGTTTTTGCTGTGCTCACGCTTTTCGTCGCACTTGTGTATGGAATTTCGTGCGTGATGGGGAAGCAGGTGGCCATGTGCAGTCCTGCGGCATATTGAGTGGACCTAGGGAGTTGTACCTGGAGCAACTGTTTTATCAATTCTACCCACATAAGGAATGCAAATAAGGAAGCAGATCTTGGCGTAATACTCTTTACAAAACTAGACCCTAAGGTCAAAGCACCCTAAAATTTTGCTATGTGGTTACTGACATAGATTTTTTAAATATTCGTACTCTGCAATATTATGTAGCATTCCAATCAGGTTTACATCTACACTGCAAAAAGTTGATCAGAAAGAATACAAATTTCTTGCAAAAATGAAAGAAACAATTCCTTGTGTACGTTACACCAGTATAAAGGACATTAAACTATTTCATGACTATTGCAAAATGTGTAAAAAATTAACAGGGTTGTCTGTGCTCCAGGAATAAATATAAAGCCATGTGGGGAGTTAACACGATAAAACACAACATGCTGCCAGTCTATAATTTAGCATAGAATGGGATTCTATAAATTTAAGATGTAAGCAACACAAATTAAGAAATAACTTCAGGCCTACAGGAAGTACTAGAAAAGTGTCTTGTGATCGAAAACCTTTGTGTTCCACGGAAGGCAGATTTGTAAAATTCTGCTACAGCTATCAATATATTTAAAACAAAATATTTAATTCGAAATTACTGACCAAATTTGCCTGCTTAGTCAGATTCAAGTGAATATGTACATATGTTTGTACATATATAGCATTAAGAGATCTTATAGTGTCATAAAAGAAACAGGACATCAGAGACTACTCAACAGCATCGGAATTTCGTAAACCATACTAAAATGCTTCATTCTGCACTAAGTGTATATTTCTATGCTCATACGCACTTTGAAGTACCAGATATTCAGCTTTTCTATGTGCTTTTCGGGATACCAATTTTCTTCGAGTACCAGTGCTGTATTATCTCAGGTTCGATTCTTTATTATGGTATAATGTCATTCGCCCCAGAAAATGAAAATGTGTACTTGAAATTGAACGAAGTTGAAAGTAGCCAGTAGTGTGAAACACTTTGTTTCAAATAAACTGACTGGCTCGGCGAAAAAGTCAATACAAGCAAATTTCTCTACAAAATCGACAGAAATAACTTCATTAAGATGTTAATGGTTGATTGCTAATAACGTGGAAATAATATAAAATCAGAATATTGATGCTACTCACTTATTTTAGTCTTCCATGATTTTGAGAATGTATATTAATTCCCATGATGGCTCCCAGCCACAGAAATATGTTTTGTTTTCGTTTGACGTGGGAGCTGTAAACGAAGAGAGACCAGGTATATCACGAAAAGTGGTGGGCAGGAAATCGCGAATCTGTTAGAAATCACAGATATCACAATAACAGCTTTCCAGAATCTAATTATGATTTCAGTCACAATTAGCAGTTGCAAGTAGCATTTCACATTCAACGCCGTGTACCATATGTTGGACGAATTTCGTACTGCTTTCTGTAGACCTGGTGTCGTGCAATGGAATTAGCTGCGATTTCAGTGACAAGTCGCAGTTGGAAGTCGCAAGTAGCAACAAAAAAGCGCAGTTAACAGTGCCATCTGTTGGCGAAAGTCCGTACTACTCTCTATCACTGCGATATGTTATGTAGTCTAATTCCGATTTCAGTGACAAGTCGCGACTAAAAGTCGCAAGTAACAACCAAAAAGCTAAGTTAAGGTCCGTCCACGCGCAACGATCTGTCTGCGCGAAAGTCTACGCACATCACATTTGCGCAGACGGATCGTTGATTTGATCAAAGAAACCGCTTGTCTTCTGTTCACTGCAATGTGACATGTTACCACATGGAGCGCTAGCATCGCTGCAGCGTTCTGTCGTCTGTAGTGTTTTTATAACAATTGCCGGTAAATACAATTGGTGTGTGCCGTCAACTACAAAATTAATAGAGATGTGTGAAGCTGATGAGGTCGTCGCCCCCGCCCTGACCCTCGTAATGACCCTCCCCCTAAGTACGTCCATGACTATTCCCGTGCCAACTGGAATGCCTACCGGGATGCCCTCTCCACCCAGGTCGATAGCCACCCTCTCACCTATCGCCTTCCCGATGATGTCACCCGTGCCGCCTCCTTTCTCCAGCAGACCTTGTCTGAGGCCGTGGAGGCCCACGTCCCTACTGTTGCCATCCACCCCCACCGTCCTACCTTACCCCCACAGGCCGTCCTTCTCCTCCGTGAATCCCGTCCCTACCGTGCCTTCCTCCGCACGCGTGACCCGGACACACTACGACGCCACCGGCAACTCCAGCGACACATTCGTAATTTGCTCGCGGCTAAGAAACGCCGGGACTGGCGACAGACATGCGCCCGTTTAAATGCTACCCTCCCTATAAACTCGTCCAAGTTCTGGTCCGCCTTCCGTCGCCTTACCGGAACTAAGCCCTCCCCCTACTATCCTCTTCTTCATGATGATCACCCCTTCCCTGACGCCCTTAGTAAGGCAAACCACTTTGCCTCCTACCTGTCCGATGTGTTTTCCATCCCCGATGATCCCCAGTTCGACTACTCCCTCTTCCCGGATATCCGCGATCGAACTGACACCTCTGTCCCTCCCCTCACTCCTGGTTTCCAGTACTTGGACAACATTGCACACACGGACCTCAATACTCCTATCACTACACAGGATCTCATTGCTACACTCTGCACAAAACGCAACACCGCTCCTGGTCACGATTGTGTCACCTACTGTCACCTTCGTGACGCTCCTGTCTCTTTTCTCTCCACCCTGGCCAGGCTCTACAATGTAGTCCTGTCCACCGGTTACTACCCCGACCTGTGGAAAACCTCTCGTATCCTCATGTTCCTTAAACCTGGCAAACCGCCGTCCGCCGTCTCCTCCTACCGTCCCATCAGCCTTACCTCGGTCTTCAGCAAGGTCCTGGAATCTATCCTCACCCGCCGCCTCCACCAGCATCTCCGCCAGCACCGCCTCCTTCCCGTTACCCAGTGTGGCTTTCGGCCGTCCTTCTCTTCCGACGATCTTCTCCTTCACCTCACCCATCTCTTTTCCGAACAGCTCAATTCCCGTCGCTCCGCAATCTTCCTCTCTCTTGACCTCGAACGCGCTTATGACCGCGTATGACATTCCGGTCTCCTCTTCAAGCTCCAAATCTTCGCCCTTCCCATTAACTACGTCCGTCTGATCGGTTCCTTTCTCTCCCGCCGTCCTTCCTATGTCACCATCCGTAACACCGATTCCTACACCTTTTTCCCCTCTGCCGGTGTGCCCCAAGGCTCCATCCTCTCCCCCCTTCTGTACCTGTTGTACACGGCGGACATGCCACCGCCGTCACCCCCCATCCACCTTCTCCAGTTTGCCGATGACACCGCCTTCCTTGCCCTTGCCCCCAGCCAGCAACGCTCTCAACGCCTTCTCCAATCCCATCTTGACCGGTTCACCGCTTGGTGCAACCAGTGGTTGCTCAAGGTCAATCCTTCCAAAACCCAGGCGATCATTGTAGGCAAAACCACCCCTTCCTTCCGCCTCCTTGATTTCTATCTCACCGTCTATGGCCGTCCCATCGCCCTCACTCCCACCCTTAAGTACCTTGGCGTCACCCTCGACCGTCGCCTCTCCTGGACTCCCCATCTCCAGACAATCCAAGTCAAGGCACATTCCCGCCTCCGTCTCCTCAAGCTCCTTTCCGGCCGCACGTGGGGTCTGGACCCCTCCACCATCCTCCACACCTATAAATCCCTCATCCGCCCTATCCTTTGTTATGCCCATCCAGCATGGATCTCCGCACCCCCTACCTTTTATAAATCCCTCCAAATCCTGGAACGCCATGCTCTCCGCCTCGCCTATCGCATCCGTCTCCCCTCCCCCACATGGCTCCTGTATGATCTCATCCCCTTCCCCCACCTCCTCCTTTTCCTTGAAAGGATACGGATCCTGTACACCTCCCGTAAACTTGATCCTCCTCACCCGCTCGTCTCCCCGCTCGTCTCCCACCCCCGCCCGCTACCGCGCCTGTATTCCCACGTCCCGCCCGGTCTCCATCTCTCCACCCTCCTTACCCTCTCCCAAGGTGGCTTCCGCCAGCTCCCTCTCCCTGATGATGCCCTCCTCCCCTCCATCTACCCCTCCTACCAACTTTGATCCTCCCACCCTCCTCCTGTACTTACTCCTCTGGGCACCCTCCCTCCCTTCTCTCCCTTTTCCCTCCCTCCTCCTTTTCTCCCCCCTCGTCCCCCGGGCCTCCCCTCCCCTGTCCCTATCCTCCTGTCCCCGTCTCCTAAGCCGTGGCATCCTCTTTTCCTCCCCTCTCCCCCTCCTCACCCCTGTTCCCCTCTTGGCAGGTCCCCGGACTCGCACACGTTCAGTGGACATTCGCGCGCCAGAGATCACCGCCATCAGTGTATCGTGTGTGCCGTCATGTTTAGTGTTCAGTTTCGCCGTCACGCTCCGTTGTTCACCAGTGCCATCGTCTTCTTCAGTGTTTGTGCGTCGGGTCTCCAGTTCATAGTGTGGACTGTCATCAAGTGTGAACGGCTTCTTGTGCTTTTATGTTCTTGTGTCTCCTGTTTTTTCCCGCCGTTTTTCTAATTGATGTCTCTTCTTTGTTTATCTCCATGTACTCTCTTCGGCTGAAGAGCGGCGTATTGTGCTGCTGCCAGCCTACCTGGTTGATCAGGTATCAAAATTACAATAAAGTAAAAAAAAAAAAAAAAAAAAAACGCTGATGAGGCGCTTTACAACGTGAGGCACCCTGAATACAAAGATAGATTAAGAAGATTGGAGACCTAACCTGACCTAACCTAACATTACCCTCTCCTGTAGCAAGGACTCGGAGTGTTATAGTGAGCCTGTCTTCTGAAGATGTAGCAGTTCGTAAGTGAATATTGTGCTTTGTGATATGAGGATACACTTCATTGAGCACATACAGAAATGTATGCTCATCCATTCTTAAGTAATTGATGTACGACTTGACGTCTTCCACTGTAAGCTCACGTAACAAGTTTTGTTGAATGCTTTTATCGCGTCGTCGTAGAACCCACGGCTTCAGCCAGATTAGATTAGTTTTTCGTTCCATAGATCCGTGCTGAGGAGATCCTCGTGGATGTGGAACATGTCGATTTTTTTAAGCTGAAATAACAATACTAGTAGTATGAATAAATACAATACATCATTTGTTTCTATTAAAAATTTCGCCAATGGAGTAGAAGGAGTTGGCCAGTAGTAAGTCTTTCAGGCTCATTTTAAACTGATCTTTATTTCTAACTAAATTTTTTATGTTTCCTGGCAAATTATTGAAGATGAGTGTTCCTGAGTAGTGGACCCCTTTTTGAATTAAAGTAAGTGCTTTTAAGTCCTTGTGCAGATCATTTTTGTTCCTGGTATTGTATGTATGAACTGAGTTGTTTGTTGGAAAAAGAGATATATTATTTACGACAAATTTCATTAAGAAGTAAATATACTGAGAGGCAGTAGTTAGTATACCCAGTTCTTTGAAGAGGTTTCTGCAGGAGGTCCGTGAATTTACTCCACAAATAATACATATTACACGCTTTTGGACCTTGAAAACTTTTGTTTGACTTCAAGATTTACCCCAAAATATTATCCCATATGACATTATGGAATGAAAGTACGCAAGCTTTTTCATTTTTATGTTGCCTATGTCTGCTAACACTCGAATTGCAAATACAGATTTGTTAAGGCCTTTCTGCAGTTCTGTGGTGTGCACCTTCCAACTGAATTTATTATCAAGTAGTAATCCCAGGACTTTTAAGACTGTCAACCTCGTATGTATGGTTCCATTCTTTCCCCCCACTTCTTTTCCACATGTGCATACAATGCAATTGGAGTACGTAGAACTGCTGCGGTTAATAACAAGTTGTTGTCAGCCATCTTGAACTTTGACGAAAAATTTGATGACAGTGTAAGGAGGATGCTAAGTTCACCGGACTTGGATACGATGTGACGTCATTATGACGTATACACGCTACATCGAAAACGATAGAAACCGTATATCGACTATTCGACTTTTGTGAACTTTCGAGAGGTTGTGACAGGGTAGCGCTGTGCTCTGCGCCATTCGTTTAAATGTGTTTTGCGTTCCTTGCGTTTAAATCGTTTATTGTACTGTGTTTGTGTCCTGTTCGTTGTTTTTCGTTTGCTCGTCTCTAATTATGTGTTCAGCATTCGAGAGACTAATGAGAGAAAAGCTTACCACCATGGAATGCTTTGACACTATCATACCGCCATGGAATGCTTTGACACTGCATTCAATCATTTCATACGTCAATCAGTACTAGACACTAATCTTTGGTTAAGATTACATTGAGAAATCCACTTCCCCTCGAATTTCATCTCCGGTCGACGATTTTTCTTCAACAATGCCCCATATTTTTCTTTTTAAGTTCGAAAATCAATCATTCTACACATCAGTCATTACTGGACATTAAGGTACCTGTCTCTGCGGTCCAAGTGTAAAATTACTTGGAATTATGGTTGATAAAAGACTATCTTGGGATGGACATATAAATTACTTAGCTAACAAACTTGCATGAGTTCTCTTTCAGCTATATAAATTAAGAAAAAAAAGTCAGCAAGAGTATGCTGCTACAATCTAATATGTACTGACAAGACCAATTATGTGAAACCATACTAAAATGTTGATAATAAATAAATATTATTTTCGGCATAAGCATTCAATACAACAATCAGACAATCTAATCTGGTCGGGACATAAGAAGACTTCACTTTTTTATGTGGTGTTTTCAAGGCCACGGTCAGGATTATTTCTATTAATATCCAGCTCTTTTATTTTGGCGAAATACATATACGCTACCACACTGAGCTGCTTTCAGAATCGCACGTGTCAAAACAAGCCACTAGCTGACGACAGTTTAGAATCTCGAACGTTCGTAAAAGTCAATAGGTGTGTTAATCGAGTAAAGCGTATATACGTCATAATGACGTCACAGCATATCCAGGTTGGGTGAACTTAGCATCCTCCACAGTGTAATACCCCTTGTAGCGCTACGTCAAAGATCTTTGTTAAATATATTGGATGGAATATTGGATCACATCTTTGATCAAATCTTTGACAAAGAAATTTGATAGTGTAATACCGGCCGTGGGGACAGAGGATTTGCACCAACCTGAGGTGTGTGCAAATCTGGAAGTTGGAGTTTAAGGTTTGAGCGAAACCTCTCAAATCTGTGGGTTCAAATCACATCTGTGCAGACAAGTTGGAGTGGGTGGACAGGAGATCGCCGCAAATCTGGCGCGAAACAGATATTGGCTCAGTCTAGTGTTTGTATTTGTGCGCATAAGGCATTAAAATGGCTGATAATCGTCAGTGTTCTCGATAGTTTGTAAGTGAATTCATTGAAATATATAGAAACCACCCATGTTTGTGGAAGATTAAAAGTAAAGAATATAGTCACCGAGACAAAAAGACAGCAGCATACAATGCTCTAATTGAAAAATTGCGGGCAGTTGACGTCTTGGCAAACAGAGAAACGGTAATAATAATAAAAATTCGTTGCGAACTGGCGAATTTATTTGTGGATGGATGTCGAAACTTATAATTATCTCTTAAAGCTTCTAACCCCTCATATTATGAGAAAAAATACTTGTATGAGAAGGGCAATTTCTCCTCATGAACGGCTGGCGGTAACATTAAGATTCCTAGCAACAGGAAGGAGCTACACGGATTTGGAATTTTCAACTGCAATCTCGAAACAAGCGTTGAGTAAAATAATACCCAACAAATGTGAAGCTATTTACGCTGTTCTGAAGGATGAGTTCATGAAGGCAAGTCAAATAAATTAAGTCTGTCAGCGAACTGTTTACCGAAAAGAGTTATCCAAAGTTCAGAAATCTAGAAGATCTGGTGTAAGAGTAGATCAAGTATACAAGCCAACGTTATGGTATTTTGATCTGCTTGGCTTTCTTAGTCATCAAGAAACGCCAAGACCAAGTAGGAGTACAATTGAAGATGAAATTGGAGTGTCAATGTGCCAGGAAATGGAACACGAGGTAATGCAAAACAAAACAGGTTCGCCCTGCAACTCTTGCAGTAAATGTAAGTGAGAAAACTACTTTCGCTTTAGCAACCACTGTCTACACCATTTTGACCGCCTCCTCTATTTCCTGCGGTTGGTCTGAATGTTTTTTGCAACACAAGTTGCGAACACAGACCACAACAGAACTTCCTCCATTTCTATATTTCAAAATAACTGAATCAAATTTTTGACGTTTACGAGGAGCGTAGTCGCTTGCCACCGATATTTCTTTTCTACCCCGACAGATGGCGGGCGAGTAGTAGATTGGGGTTTGTGTCGTGTGAACACACCACATTTGCAGCGATCTTTTGCACGTACGGACATCTGCGCCAATGTCTGCGCAGACAGATCGTTGCGTGTGGACTGGGCTTTAACAGTGTCATCTGATGGCCCAAGTTCGTACTACGCTCTTTCTCTGCGATTCGCCTTCGATTCCAACTGCAATTTCGGTGACAAGTCGCGACTAAAAGTCGCAAGGACCAAGTAGCAACAAAAAGGTGCTGATAACATTCTTTGTCTAGTGCCATCTGTTGACCGAGGTTCGTACTTCGTTATAAGAACCTTGTGCCTCACGAGATCGATGTACTGTATATGCATATTATATGACGACATGCACATTCAGAACCAGTTCTGGTTGGTCAAACACAGTTGTGACTCTGAATGTATTATATCAATAAGAAGCAACGTTGCCTTTTTCTCCTGAAAATATCATTTAGCGACAAGTCACAAAAAAATTGAAAAATTGTTTGATTCTGCTTCTAGTATGACAGTTGTCATATGCCTACAGGACTTTCCAATGTTACCACAGCAGAACTCAGACATCTGTATAAGTGTAATGAAATGAAAACAATATTATTGAGTCATATGTATGCCTCACTTTTGTTCCGACACAGCTCAAGACTCTGGAGAAAAATTTTAAATCTGGTGTTCTACATGCCAACTGCACGCACAAGAGCTTTTTGCCGACACTCAACCCACAAGTAAGCTTTCCCTGTGCTTCCTTCATGCACTGCACTTAAACTATTCCTGATGTAACTGGAAGATCCGTACTTCCCACTTTCATATCAACAACCTCAAAATGCATACTATAGACCTCGAGCTATGTTACAGGTCAGCCTCACCACACCAAGATTGTTGGGAAAGAAGGGGGGGCATGTCATTCTCCAACAAGTCTTTACCAATAATTAAATGGCGAAAAATTAGCTCGTATAGGATGGCTTAACAGGCAGAAAATGAGATTTTCGTTATTCACTCACTGTATTTAACATTTATTTATCATTCCTTTAAAATCGCATAATAACGTCAATAAAACTCAGTTCAGTCACTCATTCTGCACACTTATTTCACAATTATGGCACTTTTAAACTGCAAATCCTCTAAGAGTTGTCTTGAATCTTCACAATTCTCTCTCAAGAGCCATGATGTGGATAGATACGTACAGCAACCAGCAATCAAGTTCAGAACTGCGTCTGCAAAATCACATGAATTGTTAAACATTTTTGCTATCACTAATTACAAACAATGTAACTGACAGAGTAGTATCGCTAATATTCCCTGTATTGAAAGCCACTCAATTGGGGATGTTTCACATTTGCAAGAACGATCTCACTTGAGTTCAAATGGTTCAAATGGCTCTAAGCACTATGGCACTTAACATCTGAGGTCATCAGTCCCCTAGACTTAGAAATACTTAAACCTAACTGACCTAAGGACATTACACACAACCATGCCCGAGGCAGGATTCGAACCTGCGACCGTAGCAGCAGGGCGGTTCCGGTCTGAAGCGCCTAGAACCGCTCAGCCACAGGGGCTGGCTTGTTATATCAGATACTGATTCAGCAGCCGACGATCTCACTTAAGTAACTGAGTTCACCAAAAAACTTAGAAACTAACCTCTCGTCTGACAAAGACAGTCTAAAGATGCAGTGGCAATTTCTTCAGATCTATTGACAATGATATTTTGAATTATCGCTATACTGAGTGACTGAAATGTAGTTCGGGTACCTGTGGACATAACAATATGTTAGAATTCGTTTTCTAAACACGAATTATTATTGTACTGTATGGCTACTTACATATTAATTGCACTATTAATATTTTCACAATTGTTTCTTTAATACAAAATTAAAGCCAATGGAAGAACAAATGTAAAACATACTTACTAATGACAATGCCACTGAGTATCCAGTATACCACATAATACATACTATTTGGCCACAATTGCATTAGTGCTGCCAAAGCAGAGAAAATCGGCACCACTTGAAAGGTATTCATTTATCTCCAAGCATTGCCAATGCAAAGCTGCCCCAAGACATAGAGTATTATGAAACGCTTGTGTTTACTAGCAAGTAACTTGTATAAGAACTTGCTGAGGTGTTTACATTAGAAAAAAGTCTTATTCGAGTTTACCTGTTCGAGTCACTGGGACGAGTTTATTTCAGGAATATTATGCAAGTACTAGTTGCAGAAGAGCAGTTATTCTTAAAAACCAAACTAGACTTCATTTTTTAAGCATTATTATTAATGAATAAAAATCATGGTGAATACAAAAATTAAAAAATAGAAAATAATGTTAAAGCAGTGCATATGATGATACCAAAAACACTATTCAATTAACTAAAGCCATATCATTTCATATAGATTAAAAACTTTGAGGATGTTGTATGCAAGTTTAGAACATGTCTTGTCTATTGTACATTCAAGTATTCGACAACGGGGAGCAAAAATGCTGTATGGTATATCATAAGAGACTGCCTTTTGATTACTATTCGATTTCTGCATGCAGTATTACTGCTTTTATCGTAAGTGTAATGCATTTATGTTTACAGTAACATTAAAAAAATCATCTAAAGTTTAAACTTGTCTATACTGCCATTCTGCTTTCTCATTTGGGGAAACAAATTGATAGTTAAACTCATTTCGCACTTCCTTGACTGGCGGTGCCACTTATATTTGCTTAAATGTTCCAGTGGTACATTTGTTTTGGCCCAAATGTCTTTATGCTGTTCTCGTTTTCGACACTGACAGTTTTTCATCAGTAGTGAACACACACAATTTATGTAAGTTGGAGAAAAACTCCAACAAAATGACAAATTCCGCAAGTACTTGCAGCAAGATGCAAAATATGAGATTCTTAGCTTTTTGTTCACCAGACGTGAATTGTTTGAGGGAAGCATTTTGTCCATTCACATTATACTAGAAACAAAGATGGTTTTATGCTCCCAACCACCACCTCCGACTGTGTGCACAGGGACCTCAATAAAAGAGAATGAAAATTTGTAATAAATTAAAAGGGACAAAGTTAATGCAGATGAATAGCGATAGAAGAGATAATATTTTAAGTTTTCTAACTAATGGACGACATGGTTCTTTATGTTTTGTAGTGTACATATTTAAAATGATTTTCTTCTGTATTTTTAGTATCCTCACTATGTTTGTCGAGTTACCCCCAAAATATACCATACCTAATAATGGATTCAAAGCAGCTTATCGTCGCTAGGCAATGAAAACCTCGTAACTCCATCTGACAATGAAATCCACGTAACTCCATTACCAAATGTAGACAATTATGCCACATAGCCTGTTGAAACCTTCCTTCTTCGAGTTGAATGGTGTCGCCACCTAGCGGCAATAATGAAAAACTCACATCTCCAGCGACATGTAGTTTGTGCTGTAAACCTCGCATCTCCGGTAATCGCCATTGTTAGTGTGCAGAAGCAGACACATGCTCCGAGATTAAAACGTTTTTTGATGTGATAGTAACCTTTTTGACTGACAGGCCCAACAGTGATTTATTGCTACAGGTAGGTGTTAGTATTTCTAGGTATTTATGTATTGTATTTTAATATGCAGAATTAATAATGACCTCGTTAAATACAATGTTGACTTACGAGTTTTTCATCGCGCGTAAAGCAGACTGCACTCGGTACATGTGAGGTTCTAATTTTAGAACTGAACAGAATCCTATACATTCTACAGTAACTACTTTGTTTTCAGCTATGAGTAAAAAGAGTAAATTCACTCTTCACCTTGTGAAACAAGCCGACAACGGATCATATCATATAAAATCACCAGAAGAAGATTCTAGTCAGGTTTCTCCTTGTCCTGCACCAAAGGAAAGAGTAGACCTACAAAATGAAGGTAAACTGTAGTTCATATTGTTGTAACTTCAAGTAAGATCCTTGTTTGGAAGTTGAGGTGATTAAATCATTTAAATATTATTGATAACATTATTGTTTACAGTACAGATAATGCGGAGAAAGAAGCCAATACAGAGGCGAATCTCACTTCTGAGTTTGAAAGTCTTTTCGAACACAGCAGCGAGGATGATATCTCCAGTGGCACGACCTTAGCAGTAACAGCAGCACGGAAGACGACGATGACGAAGTTGATGTGGGAGTAAAAATTACTAAGCAGCGCCGTAAAAGGAAGAACAATCAATCACTTCAGAGTTTGCAGAAAGAAAAAGCATGAGGGGACAGGATTATTTAGGAATGCAAATAGATGAATTTGGCAAAAAGAGACCAACAATGAGCAGAAGTAGGAGGGAAATGAAACCACGATGTACTTGTAAACATTCTTCCTTAAATCGGAACAGGAATTGCAAGGATATTACAGAAGAGCAGAGACAGCTAACATTTAATCATTTCTGGCAGGATATGCCTTGGGGTGAAAGAAAATTTTTTGTTAGAAGCCATGTCTACTACGTTCCAGTTAAACGACGCAGAAATAATTCCGAATCTAATAAATCTCACCGTTCTTACACACTATATAACGATTTTGTAATAGAAGGACAGAGGAAACGGGTCTGCAAGACTATGTTTCTGAATACTTTGTGCTTAGGCGAATGGAGTGTCAGAACATGGGCATCTAGTGCATCAAGAAGAACGCTTGCAGAAGGACCTCAAATGCAGGAGAGACCAACGAAAGTTTCAGGTGGACGACAATCAGCATCAGACTTTTTTGCAGAGTTGCCGAAACTGGAATCGCATTACTGCCATCGTTCTTCCACAAAATTCTACTTGGAACCTAACTGGTAGAGTAAATCAGAACTACATAGGAAATATATAGAATTTTTCAAGAAAAGAGGACAAATCCCAGCTGCTTACAAACAGTTCTGCGAGGTATTCGATGAAAATAATCTTAACTTATTTTCTCCTAAAAAGGACCAGTGCGATCTTTGTTGTTCTCACCAGACAGGCAATCTCTCAGACAATGAATACTCTTTGCATATGGCCCGAAAAACTGAGGCAAGGGAAGCGAAAAATAGTGATAAATTAGGATGAGCTAGAGTGCTTACAGTGGACCTTCAAGCACTTCTGCTTTCTTCCAGACTAAAAGCATCTGTACTGTACTGTAAAAGCAGACTGAAGGTCCACAACTTTACCATCTATGATTTAAAAAGTAACAATGGTTATTGTTATCTTTAGCACGAGAGTGAAGGTCGACTAACAGCTTCGGTATTTGCCAGTATACTTGTGCATTTTATAGAAACGTACGTCCAAAATGATTCAGAAGCTATTTTCTATAGCGACGGATGCACGTACCTTAATCGAAACTCAGTCATGAATAATGCACTGGCTAATCTCGCCAATCAGAAAGGCATTACAATAGTGCAAAAATTTCTGGAGAAAGGTCACTCTCAAATGGAGTGTGATTCTATGCACTCCACCATAGAAAGGAAGTTAGAAAACAGACACATTTATACTCCTGCTGGCTATGTAGAAGTTTGTGCTACCGCAAGACAAAGTCCTAGACCTTATGTTGTCAATTATTTGGACCACACGGTTTTCAAGTCCTATGATAAACTCTCCATGTATTCGTCTATTCGGCCAGGATCCAAAATTGGGGAACCAACAGTGACTGATATCCGGTGTCTCAAGTATGATCCCCCCGGAAAAATGGAGCATAAATTGAAATTCAGAGATACATGGGAACCATTTCCAAGAAGGATGTCAAACATACCCAGCTCATTTACAGTGCCCTCTCTCTACAGTTCACCACTAAAGATCAGCGCATAAAAGTTCACACATTTGCAACAACTAAAGCTGGTCCTTCCTAAGGATGTGCTTTTTTTTTATGACACACTGCCTCACATTTGTAACGAGAGAACATGTCCGTGCCTAAAAAATGAAGCCGAAAATAAACTTGTTTACATCCACCTATGATTGTGATAGCAGCAGTAATAATAACAATAATAAATGTTAATAAACTGCACAAATGTTTACAGTAATAAAAGTTTAGTTAAAGCTAACGACATTGTTTCTATGTTTTTTAAACACTGTAATTTATTAACATCCAGATTCCAATATTTTGATTAATATGAAATTATTCATTTCACTTTATATCTGCAACAATGTAGCCTTACAGATGTTTCATAATACACAAATAATGCAAAGTTTAAGTAAGTTTTTTTAAAAAAAAAAACAAATTAAACATTCATTCATTTCAATTCTTTACCGTCCACTCGTAACATGCCTCTTATCTCCATCACTACCAAAAAAATAACTGTGAAAACCTCATAACTCCAAAAACCGGCAGACAATTTGAATGGCATAATAAAGTCTTATGTACCAATGACTGGATCGATATTGTGTAGCAGAAACCACTACATTTGACTAATCAGGTCCCCATGTGATTTCTATAATTAGTTTTTTTTTCTCCTGTAAAATTTGACAGACTTGAGTTACGAGGTTTTCATTGCCTAGCGACGTTTTATATGCTACTTTCGTGTGTCCATGCCAGTTGCACTTGATGATATTTCTATTGTAAATGCAAAGCTGTTCAGTATGTTTTCTAGGTATTCAATGTGTGCCTGACAGCTCAAATTTTTATCTACATTTAAACTTAAGAATTTGACTGACTCAACATCTTCTGTGTCTTGGTTGTTGCGAACAGTCTTGACCTGCTCACATTTTTTGCTTTAGGTTTTGAATTGAATCATGTGAATCTCAGATATGTTTAGATTCAACCCATTTAGCTGAAGTAAAGTTTCGAAAGTACTGAGGATACTGATCATAGATTTGGAAATTTTTTCCAAATTCTGATTTTAAACGAAGACAGAAATATCATCTGCAAACAGATCTGATGAGGAGCTGATATTTAATGATAAGTCATTAACATATAAGAGAAATAGGACTGGGCCAAATGTGGAGCCATCTGGAACACCCTGAGATATTTTTTCCAGCCATAAAAATAATTTGTGCTATTTAATGAGATGCTAACTCCTTGCTTTCTGTTTGATAAGTAGGAGGAACCCATTGTAGAGCACTGCCGCTAATGCCATACTTTTCAAGTTTGTAAATAAGCAATGCATGGTTTCCAGAATCAAATGGCTTTGGGAGATCACAGAAAAGTCCTGCAGCTTTATTTTTCTTGTTTAATGATGTACTTGTTTTCTCACTGAAACTGTTCACTGCAGATATACGGTGTTTTTCCCTTCCTGAAAACCAAACTGATTGTTTACAATAATAGAATATTTTGGAATAATGTTTTGGATTTGGACAACATCAAGTTTTCCAGATATTTTAGATATGACTGGGAGAATTGAGATAGGATGATAATTTCCCCTGGTCTCTCTGGATCCCTTCTTGAAGAGTGGCTTGACTTTAGTATATTTCAGTACCTCTGGGAAACCGACCTCTTCAAAACATTGATTTATTATTTGACCTAGAGGGTTTGTAATTTTATTGTGTACTGTTTTAATAACTTTGGTGGATATTACATCCCAACCTTCAGATTTTTTTAAATGTTAGAATAGCATATTTTACGTCCCCTACAGAAACTTTTCAAAATTTTGTAAAGTTTTTAGAGTTTTCATTTAGGCAAAAGGAATTTAGTTTGTTGTGACAATCTGTTACATTTACATCAAACTTTGCTACATTTATAAATAATTCATTAAGGTATGCTGGTATTTGAGTTGGACTTACAATAGTATTTCCTTCACTGTCAATTTTTTAAATTTCTTGGTTACGGACTTTAACATCTAACTCAGATTTAATGATTGACCACACAACTTTTGTCTTAGTTTTATGGCTTAAAATTAGACTGGTATTTGCCAGTTGTTTTGCTGCCTTTACAACTCTTTCAAGTATGGTTTTGTAGAATCTAACATATGCAATAAATCAGTATGTTTATTATATTTTAATTCTCTGTGCAGTTGCTTTTTCCTTACTCAGAAAATTATTATGCCCTGGGTAATCCAATTTAATTTGCTTGTCATTTTGTTGCTACAGAGAGTAGGTGGAAATGTTCCATGAAAGACACCAAGAAAACAATTTAGTTATTTTCCAAAGTTTTCATCACTTGAGTTACAATGATCAAAAGGCCATTTTTCTGTTTTAGTTTATTACTAAATATCAGCAAGTTTTCCTTGCTAAAGTTCCTTATCAAATGGGTTCTCATTTGAGAAATGTTCCTGTCTCTCTGTGGTAGTTCAATGAACAATGCACAGTGAAATACCTAGATCTAGACAAAATTTATACACATCTTCATTCACATAATTATGTTAGAACCTTGTCAATACAAGCTGCTGATTGGCCATTGTCTTAGTAGATTCAAAGAAATTCAATTTGAAACCATATTTCTTTGAAGCCCAACTATCACATGTGATATCGATACTAAAATCAGCAATCATTACAATAGGTTTGTTTTTTCTCTACAAAGATCTTCTAGTATAATTCGAAGCTTGAATAAGAATAGGTCTGTTGTTGACATCCCTAGAATTCTGTATATTGATATTTTTATAACATTTGATAGTGAGTCCACTATTTCTACACAATAGCTCGTAATCACATATTTTTCATTAAAATAATTAAAGTAATCTCTGCTCTCGTAATTTATTTCACTATGTAGAAGTATACATGAGCATACACACGACTTGTTTCTTCTGCAAAGCTACTTGCTAACCTGAAGTTCCCCATTTTGTTTAGAATTTTAAGTGTGTCCTCAGTCAACCAGTGCTCATTTAAACAAACAATTCTAATATTTGCATATTCTGACAGAATGATTTCCAATTCATCTATTGTGGAGCATTTATTGTTTGAAGCATCAGTATTTAAACCATTTACATTCCAGTGGATAACATACCTACTGTGACTATTACTTATAGGCTTTAGCACATTTCTTGCCAGATAATGGTTTGGTTTTATCTTTCTTAATTCCACACAAGTTTTTTCTCCTCCATCATTACTTACCATTTTCCATTATTTTTGTATGACATAGTATCTATGAACATCTTACTGAACATTTTTGTGCCCAACCTAAACAGATATAAACCATATTTGACAAGACACTCAGCATTTAGAAATTTGTAGGGAACAATGAAAACGAATCCTAGTTTATTACACTGTTCTTTAATACTGCCGTTTATTGTGATTGCATGGCTGTCACTCACCGATCTCCTGTTCACAATGCCACTGATTACCATTCTGGAATTCGTGTAGGCTTCTGGCTGTTTGAATAAGTTTCCTTGTGTCGTTTACAATTTCTTCTTCGCTGTTGCTTTGAAGGGAATTTGTTCCCACATGGACAAAAATACCTTTTGAATTTCTGTTAGGCTTATCTGCTGTGCTCTCTCTTGAGTTTAAGACGTTGTTTGTATCTTTATACAATTGATGGGTCCTGATTCCTGGTCGTACATCGATTTTGGAGTTGGAACGACTATGTTTTCTTAACAATGTATCACCTATAATAAAGAATTCACTTTCTGTCTTACTATAACGCTTCTTTTTGTCTTTTTTGTATGTTACGCAGATCCAGTTATATGTGTTTAAATCTTCTGTATCTTCAGGTTCTTTTTCTTTCATAATGTCGCCTGAACTTTTTCGTGGTTTGTCAGTTGTATCATTCGGCGTATTTGCCGATGTACGTCAATCTGGAATTTTTTCACATGCACAACTTTTTCACGTTTTAATGTAACATCTTCCCGCTTTAGTTCTGTCAGTTCTGCTTTCAGAGCATCAGTGTCACTTTGAATAACTCGAATACTTTCGTCTTTAGAACTTAATGCGGATGTTAACCGCGCATATTCGCCACTTATACAGTCGAGGCACATCCACTGAATATCGTCATTTATAAATTTCAGACACATGTTTTCGCACTTCTCGTGCAACCAAAAGTTACTCTTAAACCAACGAATTCTTTTGACTATACGTTTTTTTAATACTTTCTGCGCAAAGAACCATTCAATTTCAACTGATTTTGGAGTATCCTATCACCGGACAATCCTACCATGCAGGAAACTGTTTTCACTAAGTTGTGAATTTCTTGAAGTTGACGAAACTACCGGATGTCGACGGAGCGAGGGGGGGGGGGGCAGGGGGTGTTTTTTGCAGATATGATGGTTCCCATGTTCCACTAAATTCTGTGCTAATGCGCCATACCACGACAGAAAGTTTGACACAATGCCAAATAAATATTGTTTCAGGATTATGATGTTAGAGTGGTTGTGAGACAGACAAATAAACTGCAACAAGTCAGTAAGGAAGAATGAAATGTTGCCTAAAAATGAAAACAAACTAACCATGAAAGTGTAAGTCGTGGATAAAATCGCTGAGAGCAGAGGCCATAAAGTAGTCCATTCGCCGCCCTAGAACTGCGATCTAAATCCGATATAATTGGCATGGGCCAAAACATAATGCAGCTTCAGGGAGAACAACTTTTCTGGTGACATATCGAAGGAAAGACTGCAGAATCTTGTTAACGCTGCTTTCCTTACAGTTACTGCACAGGATTGGCAAGGTTACTGCAGAAAGTGCAGGAGCTGGAGCAAGAGTACTAGACACGAGCTGGAATAATGTAAATGGTCATCGATTTTGTTATCATCAATACCACACCCTCAGATTATAATGATGATGATATTTAGTCAAACACAAATGACAGCTATCTTGTGAACATCATTTTGACAGTTCTTTCAGGCACAGTTACGGAAATTACACTTCGTGAATATTACAGCTGTGCATAAAGGCAATGTGCAAACAAATTACAAAAATCTTTGTTGTAAGTTGTGCATTTGTCTGTTTTCATTTTTCATTATTTGCGATAGATAAATAATACATAGGTTGTAACTGAATTTCTCGAGCATGACCACGTCTACAAATTAGGTGATTTACAATCCAACGGGCATGTCTCTTAAGGGGAGATGTAAAGGATTTTGCTAAAAAAATCGATTTTGCAAAAATATTATTTTCTTGATCTACACAGTTTAATCTATGTTGTGTGTGAATTTTATAGTGATAGCAGCTTTAGAAATGCGTTTAAGTTTTTAAACTGATTAGCTCTACACTGGTGGCCATTCCCACCTTTCCCAACATTTGGGAAACTGCTTGCTTCAGCAGAATTTTTTCTTTCGGTATGTTCGGCTGACATCTATATCTCTGGCTGACATCTATACCTTTGCCTGAAAACTTTCTTCGTGTGGTTTATTTAAGTTTTGACAATAATAGTACATTTTAGTAGGTGGCAGGTTGAATTCGCAAAACTTTATGTGGAAGTTAAGATTTATGCATAATGGGTGGTAGAAAAACTGTGTTTATGAAACAGATGTTTGATGGAAATCGGTTGGCCAACAAAAAAGAGGAAGCAGTTCGAAATGAAGAACATAAGCTTTCAGCTTCAGCATCGAAACTTGTGACAGGAAAATTCTTTACTTGCTTGAATGATGTTGATATGGATTCCACTTGATTTAGCTTCTCTGTGAGGCTATAAAGTTTTCATGTTCATGTGTTAGCTGTAAAAATACGGAATGCATGATTGTTGTTGAAGAAAGAAGAGTGAGAATAGCTTGTGTCTTTAAATTAATTTGAAATTCGTAAAGCTATGAATTTTCATTTTCCTTACCCAAAAAAACTGACACTGGTACCTATGAAAGCAATTTTAGGTTAGCATATGCTCTGAAATGCCTTGGACAGGGCAGGGAAGAAGGTAATCTATTGTGTGATTTTCTGAACATGCCTCCACCTTGTGCAAGGTTTGAAAAAATACTGCTATCAACGTGCAACAAGGAAAATGTCTTACAATGAAGACAGTGAGAACTGTAGAAAGAAAATCATGCAGTTGTATGCTCTAAAAATTATAGTGGTTCAAGTGGGGGCACGGAGGCTACTTCAGTTGTGAGGATGTTCTCTAGATCTGAGGACCAGTATGGTGTTAGATATACTGAATACCTCAGTGATTGGGACTTCTCTTCGTTCAAAGATGTAATAGATAAAAATCTGTACATTACAGTAATGGAGAAGTTGGAATATGTTGGCCACATCCAAAAGAGGCTTGGTGGTAGGCTTCATCACTTGCTGAAAGAGAAGAAAGGTGAAATACTTGCGGATGAAAAACCGCTAGGAGAAGAGGGAAGGCTTTCTCTAAAAGAAACTGATTCTCTTCAGGTACTTTGTGGGAGAGCTATCAGGAAAAACACACATAATTTAGAGGCAATGAGGTGTGCAGCGTGGGTAATTTTTTTCCACAAACTATCCACTAATAAAGGCCAATACACAATCTGTGCCCGAAAGACGATTAGTGTAAGTCCAACAACGAAATGAGATGTATTCATATAAACACTCATTACCAGAACCTTACAATTAATCCCACATCCAGGATTCTTGAAAACCTTGGTTTATTCAGGAAGTGTTTTCACAGAAAGACACAAAATGCAAAAGAAAGCCTTAATAATTTAATTTGGCTTAGATGCTCAAAAAGGACATTCTGTGGATTTGAAATGCTCAAAATAGGTGTATATTATCCAGTTTTATGTTACAATAACGGAAATACTGGCAGAATTAAAGTGTTGAAGAGAGTGTATTTACAACAAAAGCAATTTACACCATAGACGAGAACAGGGTAGAGAAAGCTAAGAAATCAGTGTCTTACCTGCAAATACAGGCCAGGCAGATTCGAATAGGACAGAAGAGAAACCTGGAGGATGAGAAGTATCAGCATGGAGGATAAGAAAAATCTTTGAACCTCATTTTCTCTGTTTACATTTTTTACATAATTAGAAACCTTTTCTCAAAAAGTATTTGCGCTAATGCTACGAAATTTTCAGGAACTTTTTGCAACGTATTGCTGTCTCCCTGGAACTAAAAAATACGAGATCTTCCAAATAGATTCTAATTTTTAGATGATTGTAGCTAGAAAAAAAGTTAATTTTGGATGTGCCATATTAAAAACTCTGTTAATGATACAGTTTGCACCACAAATTAATAACTGTAGTTCAGTGGTCTTATACTCTTCTCAGGACACTACACACAATTAGAATTTGAGTTATGGCTTTTTATAAAAAAAGATAATAAAAAACTAAAAATTCAAATTTCTGGCAAAATATTAATCCTGCATATTTTATTATATTTTTCCATTACAACACACCTCTTTTGCTTTACACATGCAAAATTTTAAATTTATGCATTAGTAAATATGGCTGTAATGATAATTTAAATAAATGTTTACATTTTCCATTACATCCCCAGGCAAATGCCGCCTCCGATTTTGTGTTAAGCACAAAATGCGGGTAGTGGTGCCAGCACTGCTGCAAGCTACCTTCCCCTCACTGCTCCTTTCCCCCCTGCAGCCATAATGCGGGGCCATGGCCTTTCCTGACAGCTACTGCACCAATCATCAACTTAATTGTTGACAAACAGTATATCTACAGAGAGAGCATAGCCTGCACACATGTTGTCAACATCAAATCATGCTAGTTACATGATTTTGGAACAATGCTGCTAGCCTACAATTTGCGATATTAGCGAAACTTGAATATTACACGTATTCGCCTTGTTTTATATACTTTTCTATACGTCTGGGTTTTAGTAGTAGCTATGGTACGGTATTACTGTTGCAATCGTTGTAAGATGTGTGTGAAAGGAGGCCCAGTTACTTTTACTAGGTATGTACAACAAATGTATAATTGTAAATGTCATATTGATAGGAGGCACTTTATATGTTGAAAAAATATCAGTACACAGTTCTATAAAGGCTTATATTGCACAAATAATTTCTGCGTTTTTGTAGCTGTGTGCTTACAAGACAGGTGGTAGATAAATCTGCAAGTGTGTTTGAGTAAACTGCCACTCAGTGTATAAATATCAGTTTTATGTTCATACACAGTTCCTCCAATTTTTGCTGGTTCTCAAACTCTTGTGTGTATCTAAGTATTTCTGCACGAGACAGGTTCCTAGGCACCCTAATGTAATTAATTATAACAGGCTCGACAATATGAATAGTGCAACAGGAAATGTAAAAAAGAATATTTCTGGCTGTCACTTCTTATCACATTACCCAAAAAACCTAAATAAAGTGGAATATATGCTATGACACTGTGGCAAAAAGCACAGTCTTCACACCTTTAAGCCAACTTCAGTTCCCAGTATCAAATTGTTAAGATGATTGTAAAACGCATGTAAAAAGTCTCTCTGATCTTCTGACGGTGATCTACGACGAGGTGACAGAAGTCATAGGATACCTCTTAATATCGTGTCTGACTTCCTTTTACCTAGTGTACTGCAGCAACCCCACATGACATGGACTCAACAAATCGTTGGAAATCCCCTGTAGAAATACTGAACCATGCTGTCTCTATAGCCATCTGTAATTGTGAAAGTGTTGGTCCAGGATGTTGAGCACAGACCGATCGTTATATACCGTAAATTTTCGATGGGATTCACGTCAGGCGATCTGGATGGCCAAATCATTCGCTCAAAGCGTCCAGAACGTTCCTCAAACCAGTCACATCCAATTGTGGCCTGGTGACATGTTGCATTGTCATCTATAATAATTCCATCATTGTTCGGAAACATGAAGTCCATAATGGCTGCAAATGGACTCCAAGTAGCCGAACATAACCATTTCCTCGTAATTATCGGTTCAGTTGGACCAGAGGATGAGTCCATTCCACGTAAACACAGCATACACCATTATGGAGCCACCACCAGCTTGCACATCGCCTTGTTGACAATTTCGGTCCATGGCCTCATTCCTATCAACACCGTTTTCCAGTCGTTTAAGTCCAAAGATATTGTCACGAGCCCAGTAGAGATGCTGCAGGCGATGTCATGCTGTTAGCAAAGTCACTCGCGTAGTCATCTGCTGCTGACATAGCTCATTTACGCCAGATTTCGCCACGCTATCCTAATGGATACGTTCGTAGTACGTCCCACACTGATTTCTGCAGTTATTTAAAGCAATGTTGTTTGTCTGTTAGCACTGACAACTCTATGCAAACACACTTTTCACAGTTGTTAAGTGAAGGCCGTTGGCCATTGCGTTCTCCATGGTGAGACATAATGCCTCAGATTTCCTTTTCTCAGAATGCTCTTGACACTGTGGATCTCGGAATACTGGATTCCCTGACGATTTCCGAAACGAAATGTCCCATGCACCTAATTCCAACTATCATTCTGTGTTCTAAGTCTGTTAATTCCCTTCGTGTGGTGATAATCACGTCGGAAACTTTTTCACATGAATCAACTGAATACAAATGCCAGCTCGTCAGTGCACTGCCCTTTTACACATAGTGTAGGTTATACTACGGCCATCTGTAAATGTGAATATTGCTATCCCGTGACTTTTGTCATTTCCGTACATCTGTACAATGAAGCAATAACACTAATAATATACTAAGCGCTGTTTGGGTTAAAATACACTGTCCCAAAATCATATGACTCGAGCTGCAGCAGATGTTGTGGACAGAATTCTCTTTCTGCGCATCAGAATGCTCACTCCATAGACAGTTATACTGTATGGTCTTGGGCACAGGTTTGTACTCTATAATCTACGGCCAACAGAAACGGGTGAGAAGGATCGTGGCAGTGTGACCATAGAGACATCTCTTGGATTGCTCCAGAATTGAACGTCCCTGTTTCTGTTGCCTCTAGATGTCGAACTCCAGCTGTCTGAGTGTGGCAGCCAAAGATATTTGTATTTCTTTTTTTGTCCCCTCCTTTACTGGCTTTCTTGTTGTGCTTATACAGCCATCCCATTGGTGGAATATCAGTTACGACGATACGACCGTCACTCAGTCGCTGAGTGGAGAAAATCTCCAACCCAGCTGGAAACCAAACACAGATCTCTTCACTTGGTGATCTGCACTGCTACCGAGGCTTACAAAATATTTCATTTCTTGCCTAATTACAACATGGGTGTTACGAAAGTCACAAGAACGCAAAATGAAAATTCTTTGCGATTCTGCTCCCACATCAGGCAGTTACATAGCATATTGATATCAAATTCAAAGCCAGAAATAAGTAAATAATTCTTTATCATGTACAAACCAGTAGAAATTATTTTCCTACGATTATTTGTGTTTGTAAGGTGGATTTCGAATCTCGTAAGAACCTTTCAAAATCTTAAACATAGCTGTCAATCAGCAACTGTATAAATCTGAAGAGGTTGAAAAGATCAGCCGATTAGTTGCGAAACAGTGGTTTATTAGCCCTTAACCACGTTTTCGGTATTTCTAAAAATATCTTCTTCAGAAGGAGTGGCCCTTGTTACACCACACATTCAGCTAATGTAATGTACCACCATGTGATGTAAGAAGCCCCACTCCTTCTGAAGAAGATATTTTTAGAAATATCGAAACCTAAGTCAAGGGCTAATAAACCTTTCTTTTGCAACTGGTTTGCTGATTTTTTCAACATCTTCATGGTAAGAACCATTCGGCTTTATTCGTTGTACTGAATCAGTATCTGATGTAACAAGCCAGCCATTGTGGCCGAGCGGTTCTAGGCGCTTCAGTCCGGAACCATGCGGCTGCTACAGTCGCAGGTTCGAATCCTGCCTCGGAAATGGATGTGTGTGATGTACTTAGGTGAGTTAGGTTTAAGTAGTTCTAAGTCTAGGGGACTGATGACCTCAGATGTTAAGACCCATAGTGCTTAGAATGATTTGACCCATTTTTTGGTGTAACAAGCTCCAATACACCTTCTGAAGAAGACAATTTTAAAATCGTCGAAACCTACGTCAAGGATTCTAATAAACCTTTATGAGCAACTGATTGGCTGTTTTTTCTCAACATCTCAGAAAAAATTCAGGGATATGACAGGAACGACCATTCAAAGCAAAAAATTCTAATGAACATAGGATCTAAAACCCTAAACCTTAAGATACTGTGATACAAATCTGTTCTATGGCAAGCTCTTTGCATTCCATTTTTTTGGGAGTGGGTGGAATAGATCAAAACAAGAAAAAGATCTCGTGAACATGAGCTTGAAAATCTAATCCTTGAAAGCTATGAGTGCTTATTTAGTAGAAGTGATGTGTTTCATAGTAGTGAAGATGGAGAACTGATCAGAGTACATAAGGAATGCATTTTAATGTACATGTTTACTGGACTTTTTTGCTTCGACCGATTGTTCCTGTCACATCTTTGAATATTAACCATTCTTCCTGGGACACCCTTTATTTAAATGCATTATACAATATGAGACACAATAACAAAGGCTCATTAGACAAATGTTTCGAAGGTCACTTTTTCTTCTACTCATTGTGGTGTATTACATGACCCGCCAAGGGTACCCGAGAGTGCTAATGCGCTGCTTCCTGGACTTGGGTAGGCGCGCCAGCCCCGAATCGAATCCGCCCAAGGGATTAATGTTACCGCCACACTTGCGTTTTTTGAAGCTGGACGCTCAGCGTCTAAAGAAGCAGCTTCAGACGTCGCCTGGTGGTGGCCACATTCGATCGTGCAACGCGTCCTAGCGACCGAAGACGTCAACGTGGCCATATAAGGCTCAGTGGCGTTTCAGTCCTGCCTGGGTGACATCGCAGCATTGAGAAATGAATGTATTGAAAGCTGGCTACACTGAGCCACTGCGCCAGAGATTGCGCCAAAGAGTATTATTAAGCCGCCTACACAGTGCCTGTTGGGAACTCGTAGCAGTCTGTGCCTGTCGAGAGATCGTAGTAGTCAGTGCTTGGGGAGAGCTCGTAGCAGTCAGTGCCTGTCGAGGACTCGTGGTAGTCAGTGCCTGTTAAGAACTCGTAGTAGTCTGTGCTGAGATGTCGTAGTGAAGAGTGTTTGTTGAGATGTGCTAGTAGGCAGTGCTTGCTGAGATGTGATATTGGAGAGTTCTGGTTGAGATATGGTAGTAACGAGTCGGTGTGGAGAGATTGTAATGTTTAGAGTGCTTTTCATCAATATAAATTAAGGTAACAAACTACTTTTCTTTTTTTTCTCATTATTTCAATGTCCTGAATAATGCGTCATTTCAGGTCCAGTCAACAAAGCATCTGGCTTGTGTTCTTGTATTAGAGTGTAATTCTGCTTTCCTTACGCAATTATAGTATTTCTATTTTTTAATTACTTCAGTATAAATGATATTTAAAACTTCTTGTCTTGTTGAAGAAGAACCATGCCAGATGTGTACGTTGAGTCACACTCCCACACACAGAACAGCTACACTTGAGCTTTGTTGGCTTCGTAGGTTTTATAGTTGCTGGGGACTTAATTAATTAATTGTATTAACGAAAATTTTCATTTCATTCTTTGTTGTTGTTCTATGCAGTCAGATAGCGTAATAATACTAGTCAGGGCCAACCGTTTACGAAACAGCGTAATCGGACTTACAGCTACTAAGAAATATTTTCATTTTATTTAATTAAGCCCCCATGCACATGGCGACCCTGCCAGGATTGTCCCTTGGAATCTTCTGATTGTAAAAATAGTAGACAGTAGTATTGTTGTAGTAATTTGTAGTTTAGTAATTGTAGTCTATATTGCATGTGTAGATTTGGTAATTGGCATTCTTCTAATGGTATTTTTCAAAATTTTTTTTTTGTCTTGACAACGGGTTTGATAATTTAGTGCAATTATTTCAATTGTTCGTTAATCGTGTCTGAGGGAAACATTTCGTGTGAATGATATTGTTGATGATAAAGTGTCATTGTGTGTAATTTTCATATAGTGATGAGTTTTGTATGTTTTGTAAATGATTACGCGATCAATGAAAAAGGCAAAAATGATGAATAGTGAGAATGACGAAATTGTTAACATGGCGAACTCGCCAACAGAGGAAAACAGTGTGATGAATAATGAAGTGGAAAACAATGTAATAAGTCGGGAAAATAGTCCGGAACCATTCCAAAATTTTTCTCAATCATAAAATTCACAGAATACGAGATTAACGATAGAAGATTCTGAAATAGTATCGAACACAGATAGCTTTACAGCTATGACGAAAGAAGTTGGTTTCGCGGGAAATGTTAGGGGCGAAAAGAATTTCGAACAAGTTAATATGGAGCAGTTGATGGGTGTAATATGAAATTTGGGATCTGAATTAAAATCATGGTTAGACTCACAAATAGGAACAATTAAAACAGAGATGGGAACCTTGGCAACACGGTTAGACTCACAAATGGGAACAATGGAAACACGGATGGGAACAATGCAAACTCGGTTAGGATCTGAATTCAAAACAGAGATGGGAACTTTGGGATCTGAATTAAAAACAGTGGCAACACTTTTAGAAACAGAGATGGAAACAATGGAAACACGGTTAGACTCACGAATAGGGACATGCTTCAAAAACATGAAAGATGAATTAAAGAAAGAAATCAGAGAAGAAGTACAACCGATTTTGAATTCTCACAATAATAGATTAATTGCAGTAGAGATTAGACAAAGGGAACAGGATAGAGAACAGGAAGAAAGAGATCGCGTGATAGTACAGAAATTTTCAGAGTTAAATTTACAACGTGCAAAAGATAAGGAAGAAATATTTGAGAGAATCGAGGAATCCGTACCAAATGACAGATTAAATAATCTAACACAACAATATGAACAGTTAACTACCAAATGTGTCAATACTGAAACCCGAGTCACGACACTTACGGAAGACGTAAATAAACAGAAAGAACAATTACGTGACTTATCGGAAAGAGTTGAGGAAATTTCAGATAAACTGACAAATCTTAGTTTACATGGGGACAGAGATACGGATGATACAGCACCATTGTCATTTGCAGAAACCGAAGAATACCAGAACATAAATAAACATGTTGAAAATCAGGGAAAATTTAATGAACGCGTTGAAAGGGAAGTTGATGCATTACGAAAGCAAGTCAAACAAATCGAAGCCGAAATTGTAGGAAAAGACAGTAGAAGAAATTTAGAATCACAGATAGCAGAAGGGTTTGAAGAAAATAATTTGTTTCATTTACGGGATGCAACAAGAGAGCGCCAGGCGCGAGAATTTAACAATAATCGTCATTGGGACTGGGACAGACGCGGTAGGTCTTTGTCGCCACGAGGCGAAAACTTTGACTATAAACACTTCTTAACTGTTCGGAAATTTAAGATCTTCCGCAATTCTAAGAATGACATACATCCATGTTATTGGTTAGATCAATTTATGTACGCACTTCCGTCAAATTTGCCACTAAGACACAAACTGGAAATTATGTGCGGCTATTAAAGTCCTCAGGGGATTCACTACTCTAAGTGAATATGTGCCATAGCGAGCATAGGGCCTCGAGCTGTAGTGGTGCTATTTCCCTTTTAGTTTTCTGCACCGCTGCCTACTCTTTTACTATTCTTTGCATCTGTCAAAACAACTCTTCGACTATCAATCTATCTAGACAGTAGATAAACAATAACCGGATATGACTATTTACCCAAAGGAGATTTCGAAAATTACTGTTTGGACTTACTGTATCTTCAGCAGCATTCATTCGTAGTTTAAACGAAATTTTACCTGTTTATCTTCGTAACAATATTACTTCATATGTTGGCATAACAAAATTTTGGATTCATTATTACGTATTTTTGCAAGAGTTGGCATTACAGTGAACTTAGAAAAATCTGAATTTGGTCGTTCTCAGGTGAAATTTCTCGGTCACATTATTTCTACAGAAGGTATTCTTCCTGATCCAGAGAAACTAGATGCTATTCAGTTCGCAATGACATTCTTTTTAAACGAAAATCGGTCGACAACTCTGTTTGGTTAGTTTGTATTCCTGATGAGTGGGTTAATAAGCTGATTTGGTATACGCATTTCAGTTATGCACACTTTGGTCCCAGAAAATGCTTTCATAAATTACGGGAAAATTGCTACTTCAGTAATATGGAAGAACGTATTCGATCTGTTCTTGCCAAATGCAAATTATGTCAAAAGGCTAAGCCGCCAACAATTTCTCACAGAGCACTGTTGTTTCCTATCATTCCAGCGAAATTAAAGGACATGGCTGCAGTCGATTTGTTCGGTCCAGTGGTTCGTTCTACTAATGGTTTTGCGTACATTTTCGTAGCAGTGGAGTTGACATCAAAATATGTGTGTTTTACACCGTTACGCAAAGCAACAGCTCGTTCAGTATCTAACGCTTTCATTAAACATTTTCTTAAAGAAGTGGGTCGTGTTGATAAGGTTATATCAGATAATGGATCACAGTTTCGTTCTAAAATTTGGGTTCGTACTCTACGGCGTCGTAAAATTAAACCAATTTTCATTTCACTTTTTCACCCTCAATCTAATGCTTTAGAGAGATGGATGAAGGAAATCAATAAATTGTGTCGTCTTTATTGTCATCAGAATCACAGAACTTGGGATCAGTATCTTCATATTTTTCAAAACATTCTGAATGAACTCCCTAATGATTCAACTTCTTTACCGCCTATATTGATATTAAAAAACAAAGCACCGACAAATCGCATATCTGAAATCGTTCCTTTTCCGCCTTCACGGAAACTGCGGCATTCTGAGGTTGTGAATATGGCTCTACAAAATATTGCATCTGCGGCTGCTAGAAGAGAGAAATCAGCTAAGCGTCCTGGTCGTTTGTCTCACAAAGGAAAAGGCTTGTGTCGCAAATTTTTTCTGCTTTATAACGGCCCATATAGAATTCGCAAAATTATTCATGATAACACTGTCGAAGTAGAAACTCTTAAATCTCGGCGCTCTAAGGGAATACATCATATATCTAACGTTAAAATTTTTGTGGAATGATATACTTTTGAAAAATTTTTGTAGAATGACATACTTGTGAGAAACTAACAGCTACATGTAAACATGCGGAGAGTACAAGGATACCGCGCTGTGTTTTGGCGGCGGCATATACTCAAAGCAACAGTCAAGTCTGCGCGCCGCACAAGGCAGTCGTTGACCGCAAAAATTGCTTCCTATGTCACGCGCCTACAGCTGATCGAGCGCTCAGTGCGAATGCACTGACAGCCGTAAACAAATACACAGTTTAATTTCTCTGATTACATTCAGTATAAAGCTATAGTGACTTGATGAATTATGTCATTAACATTCAGTATTTTTCAGGATACGGTTGTATAAAATACGAGTATTTAAAAACTTAAGGTAAATTCTGTGTGTCTCCGACGTTAAGAGGACTTGCTGTCGAGAAATTTTCAGAAAGAATGTAATTTCCAAGAAGAAACTAATAAACTAAAAAGGTAACTATTAATTGAGTTCATTTTTCAGGTAACATATTTCCACTTAGGTACGTACTTTAGACGTAATTTGCTGCTCGCGATTACGTGATTCATACTTTGTGCTAATTTCATGTTCTATGAAATTACTTGTGAAGCGACGTGCTTGCGTACGTTAACTGATTTTGACAATGATTATTAATGAACTGGGTTGTAACTTGTGTATATTATGCATCGCTTGGCTGCACTGCTTTTTCACTGATGTCATATTTTTTAATTATGTGCCTGCTGTGGTTATTTATTTAAATTATAATTGTAACCTGATTAATTGTGCTGACTGTGATTATGTATGTATGTTATACTTTGTGATTTATCTGCTTGCGCCTTCATGTTTACTTATTAAGATGACATATGAACATTTATTTGCTTATGCTGATATGATGCTAATGACCTGTTTATTACGTAAGATATATGTTTACTGCTATGCGTGTGGATTGCATATTTATACATTTCTGTTTGTCGTCACAACTACTCTTTAATTTGGTGTATAGAAATGCTGATATGCTGTGTACAAACAGAGAGTTTAGTTCACACTATTGTATTAATTATAGATTGTTCGCTTGGCAGAGCCTCGTTGTAAGAATTGTGCTGCGTCCACTTGTTGACATTCTGTTCTCTACTGGTGTATTTACTCGCTATTGCATGTTTTGCTTACGCTCAGCGCCTTATATTTTTAAGATAAGAAAATGAACTGCTATAATTCGACGAACGACATTAGTACAAGAAACTTCATAGAAGTCACATGAGTTGAGGTTTTATGGAAGCTGTATAAATTTATGCTAATAGGAAGGAAGCTAACGACATGACATACCATTACTAGGTTTAGACCATTAACAATTATTACACTCCATTCTTCGTGAGCAATTGAAATAGGAAGTGACACTTGACACAAGAAATACTCCACATGTTTGCTTCTGTTCCCATAATTCTTGAAGTGGTGTACACACTGTGAAATATTATGGTCATTCACACTCCGTAATCATACTTAATTACTGAGAGTTATTCGAACTAAGTCTGTTAGAGGTCATGTATGCATTTCTTTTGTTTATAATTCATAATGAGTAGAAGATTTGGATTAGATGGATTACACAGAGGTTGTGTGTTGACAGTGTGTCTTCGGATTGTATGGGATGATGAGGTTTGCATTAGGATTTTATCTGTACTTTTTCGAGGAGACTGACTAGAGGAAAGAGTTGTTATGGAAGTGAAATGATATTGGTAATAAGGTTTATATGTATCGACGTATTGAAGAGGTATTATTGAGGTATTATTGAGATTATGTGAAGTTGATGATTATTGGAGTTTTGGTGGACAAGAGGTAAGGTAAATGTTATTAATGATAAGGTTTACATGTATCGACGTAAGAGGTATTATTGAAATATTGAGATTATATGATGCTGATGATTATTGGAGTTTTGGTGGATAAGAGGTGAAGTAAGTGAGGTGCATATTTTTTTTTTGTTGGTCTATATGGAACAAGGAGGATGAAGATAGCAGACTAGAACACTAAAGTGGAAGGAAGATTGTCTACACACACTATGTTAAATCACTAAGCAGTATTTTTTTGGAGAGAGGAAGTAATTGCATATCTTGGCTCACTGACAGTTGTTCAGCAACCGTACATTTTGATCTGGCTTGGCAAACATTGGTCTTGACATGATGACTATGACGTTGACTTAACTATTATTGACTGTTATACATTGCTGCCACTACTACTTGATACACAAGATGAACATCAAATTTTGACAGAATTGCATTTACACAGTTAACACTACTCAATTACACAGTAGCACTTAATGTGGATGAAAGATGAGTGAGTGTGCTTTGTGTGTTTTCCTTTCCTAATCCTACCCACCTATCTCCTAAATATTATTTTATTTGTTTGTAGTGGCTTGCACTGACACCCATAAATATTATAGGTTTACTGATATTTGTGTATTTGTAATAGTTAATATGACAATTATCTGACATCATTTGTGTGTTTGTTATGATTTGTATGTTTAGTGTAAAAGCATTTGTATGTGCATTCAAACTATTGTTCATGCCTGAACTGTCTGATTAGTGATAGTGAATATTATGGACTGTTACCTGCACTTTTTCAACATAATGGGTGCCACTTAGAAATGATTAATTTCTGCTGATGAACTGTGTGATCAGTGATAGTAAATATTATGGACTGTTACTTGTACTTTTTCTACATGATTGGTGCCACTAAGACATGTTTAATTTCTGCTTATAAACTCTGATGAACAGTGTGATCAGTGATAGTGAATATTATGGACTGCTCTCTGGACCTGCTCATCATTGCTAGGTGCAACTGATGGACTGAAATGAAGTCACTTGTTGGTGTCTGCACCTGCTCATCATTGCTGGGTGCCACTGATGGACTGCTTCTACTGAGATAATGTCACTTGTTGGTGTGTGTACCTGCTCAACATTACTGGGTGCCACTAATGGAACTGCTTGTACTGAAATAATGTCACTTGTTGGTGTGTGTACCTGCTCAACATTACTGGGTGCACAGATGGAGCTACTTCTATGGAAATGATGTCACTTGTCGGTGTCTGCACCTACTCAACATTGCTGGGTGCCACTGTTAGAACTGTTTCTACTGAAATGATGTTACTTCTTGCTGTCTGCACCTACTCAACATTGCTGGGTGCCACTGATGGACTACTTCTACTGAAATAATGTCACTTGTTGCTGTCTGCACCTGCTCAACATTGCTGGGTGCTACTAATGGACTGATTCTACTGGAATAACGTCACTTGTTGGTGTCTGCACTTATTCAACGCTACTGGGTGCCACTGTTAGAACTGTTTCTACTGAAATGATGTTACTTCTTGCTGTCTGCACCTACTCAACATTGCTGGGTGCCACTGATGGATTGCTTCTACTGAAAAGATGTCACCTGTTGGTGTTTTTTTTGTACAAACTGATTTTTTGTGTATTGTGTGAACTCTTATGTAAAGTCACATGTATGAAAAGAAGTTGTATTGCTTACTGTATTTTATATATTAGGTTATTGAAAGGTCAGTGCAAATCCAAAATTTTAACTAATTATGTGATTTTTAGGTATTAATATTATCTTTTATTTTTGTCTGTATTTTTGTGGACGAATTTGGTGGTATTTTCACCACCAATGCTGGCAAAAATACCATCAAATTCTGGCCTGTGGAGGAGGGGCATATGAAAGGTGGCTACACTGAGCCACTGCGCCAGAAATTGCGCCAAAGAGTATTATTAAGCCGCCTACACAGTGCCTGTTGGGAACTCGTAGCAGTCTCTGCCTGTCGAGAGATCGTAGTAATCAGTGCTTGGGGAGAGCTCGTAGCAGTCAGTGCCTGTCGAGGACTTGTGGTAGTCAGTGCCTGTTAAGAACTCGTAGTAGTCTGTGCTGAGATGTCGTAGTGAAGAGTGTTTGTTGATATGTGCTAGTAGGCAGTGCTTGCTGAGATGTGATATTGGAGAGTTCTGGTTGAGATGTGGTAGTAACGAGTCGGTGTGGAGAGATTGTAATGTTTAGAGTGCTTTTCATCAATATAAATTAAGGTAACAAACTACTTTTCTTTTTTTTTCTCATTATTTCAATGTCCTGAATAATGCGTCATTACAGGTTCAGTCAACAAAGCATCTGGCTTGTGTTCTTGTATTAGAGTGTAATTCTGCTTTCCTTACGCAATTATAGTATTTCTATTTTTTAATTACTTCAGTATAAATGATATTTAAAACTTCTTGTCTTGTTGAAGAAGAACCGTGCCAGATGTGTACATTGAGTCACACTCCCACACACAGAACAGCTACACTTGAGCTTTGTTGGCTTCGTAGGTTTTATAGTTGCTGGGGACTTAATTAATTAATTGTATTAACGAAAATTTTCATTTCATTCTTTGTTGTTGTTCTATGCAGTCAGATAGCGTAATAATACTAGTCAGGGCCAACCGTTTACGAAACAGCGTAATCGGACTTACAGCTACTAAAAAATATTTTCATTTTATTTAATTAAGACCCCATGCAGTATTAAGTACACAATCTGCAACAGTAATATGTGCTGTATTGTTACTGATTCGACGGAGACGTCGTAGACAAAAAAAGACGTTTTGGACTCATCCAATAATTGAGGACAGATCAGAGAGGGGAACAATCAATCTGCTACGCAATAATCGTAAAGAAAACCCTGAAAAGTTTTTTGGATACTGCAGGATGTCTACTAAGTTATACGAAACTCTGCTGTCTAATGTGACGAATGCTATTACTGGAAGAAACATTCGACTATGTGATTGTATAAGGGATGAGGAAAAACTATCACTTACTCTGATGTAAGCGAAGTTTTATTACTTATTGTATTATTTGTTTACAATGCATAAAAGGAAAGGACTGAAACTTATGTTTTTTTCTCGAATATCATTGTAGGTGTGCTGCTTGTGGACTGACATGATTGTTGGTCACTTTCAGATGTAATTCTGGATGGCTGTGCATGTGTGTAGGACTGAACCAATTGTAAATATTTCAATTGAATATCCATCTTGTCAGCTGGGCTAAAGCTCTTAATAAGGGGCATTTGCGAAAGTAAGAACATTTCATCTAGATCATTAGTTCTAGGTTCCTTTGTATGTGATTGTTGCAAACTCGTTTCCAAAACACCCAACAATATTTTTTCAAACTCGTCCTGTTTTCGTTTCTTTGGAAATTGACTTTCTTTCTCCCTTTGCGTTGTGGAAGCATGGGGAGAGGCTTCGGATGTAGTATGTTGTATTTCAGGTGTCGTGTTTGCTTCTTGTTATGCAGTGTTGTTGCCAGCGTCTTGCATACTTTCTGTTAGATCGACAGCCGTATTCCCAGATATCCTGTGGTAAAAAGAGAAAACTGTAATTGTCTACAGTAAAATTTTATAATTTGTGGCCATGCATAGCTCAGTCTAGAACTTAAAAATGCACGAACATTATAAATATGGAATACTCAATCTCTTTTTACACATAAAGATTGGAGAAACGACAACTGTTAGTGGTAAATGTAATGTTTCCTGGGTTTTGATCCCGTTGTGCATTTTCACATTTTTGTAGTAGCAATCCATAACGCTCTTCCACTTTTTTTGCACATCCTTACCTTAAAAACACTTAATATAGATATTGGTTCTACTTTTAACTCATTGTAGGTATCTCGCAACTGGCAATTCCATCAGATCTCTACACTTCCAGTTTCTACTTGGACGTTCAACAATTTCGATTCGAGAGACATGCTGAGCAATCTGGGAAACAATGCAAGACCAGTATATGAAACAATTAACTGCTGAAGATTGGTTGAATGTTAGTTTACAGTTTGAAAAAAAAAGCCAATTTTCCACATTGCGTGGGATATATTGATGGTAAGCATATTAGAGTGATCAATCCATGGGGACCGAGTAGTGAATACTTTAACTACAAGTATTTTTCGATAGTTTTAATGACAGTAGCTGACGCAAATTACTAATTCAGATATATAGATGTTGGGGCCTTTGGACATGAGGGAGATTCAAACATCCTGAAAAGCACTGATTTTGGCAAGAAACTCTATTCCAACAATTTACCATTACCAGTCTAGAACTTAAAAATGCACGAACATTATAAATATGGAATACTCAATCTCTTTTTACACATAAAAACCATACATCAATTCTGGCAGATGAAGCCTTTGCTCTGCGTGAAAACTTTCTGTGAGACCATACCCCGGTAAGGATATGACTAACATTAAAAGAATTTTTAATTATCGTTTATCGAGTGCCAGGCAGTACAGGAAATGTGCATTAGGTATTTTAGCCAATGAATGGCGTATATTCCACCATCCGATTGACGTCAGTATCGATTTGGTTGACATCATTGTTAAAGCCACTTGTGTACTGCAATGTGAGAAGCGTCTTTTGATACAGGGAATGGGTCCGGCCCATCCGACTAGCGTCTGACCTTGAGGATGCGCCTTCCCGTCGGACGTTGGCAGAAAAAGAGGCTGTGTGTGGCCACTACTGGCCTTCTCCAGCCTGCCTATAACTGTGGCATCTTTTGACGCTGAGCGTCCAGCTTTAAAAACGCAAGTGTGGCTGTAGCCTAACGATGAGGGCCGGTATGGTGACCAGACTGGATGTGCTTTTTAAGTGGTTTTCCACATCCCACTAGGTGAATACTGGACTGGTCCCCACGTTCCGCCACAGTTACATGACTCGCAGACATTTGCAACATGTTCACACTATTCCAATAACTGCCACTGGACGCAGACAACTGGGGTACACTAATTCCAGCCCTGGGGGGTTCAGGATGCTCGCAGGAAGGGCATCCGGCCACCCTCTGCAACTATCACTGCCAAATCAATAGTAACAAGGCCGACCCCGCATTTCCGCGGGAATGAGGCCTCAGATGAATGATGATGATGATTGTGTTGTACTACAATGGCCTTAATTTAATTTCGTATTCCTTGTGTCAAATATGTACTGCGATGATAATCTCTATAATGAATATTCATGCATCCATGTTACTTCCATGTGAAAATTTTGACTGGAGCAGACAAGCAGAACAAGAAGTGTTTGCACATGAGGTGTCCCTACTGGGATACAGACAATAAAAAATTCCCCCTCTCACATGTACTAACAACACACTGGCCACGCTTCTTAACCCTCTTGCCCTTTTGGTAAGCAGCCAACTTTACTTGGCTGACGACTGAATTTGTCAAGAACACCTTAAAATATTACTGTCTCTGTATTTTTGTTATTACTGAGCAAAAAACTACGATAATAGGCGTCTCTTAACGGTAGTACGTGCATTTGAATTCAGCTGTCAGTTGTTGGGTGCATATCACTATACAAGGTGAGCCTGAAAAGATCAGTGAATAGTCTCAGAAAATAAAGGAAACAGAAGTTATAAAGAAAATACCTTTATTGCCCCTCAAAGTAGAAAATACCTTTACTGGCCTTCAAAGTAAACATAATTAGTTAGAATATTCTTTTGACATCAGATGTAAAGCAATTTGAAACTGTCACCTGACGGTTCCACAGAATCACTCGAAGCAATGTTTTCACACGTTGTTGGATAATCGAAACTTCTGTGTTCTCAAGTTCCTCGCTCTACGCAAGCTGACTGTTCTTCAACACCCTCCTTATTTTCCAGATCTGACGCCAGCAGACTTTCTTCGTTTCTCCACCTTAAATCAGCTCTGAAAGGCTTTCGTTTCACAGACTTTGCGAGTGACCACAGTACTTCAAAAGATTCCACAAGATGCGTCTGCTGACAGTTTCCAACAGCTTTAGAACTGATATCAGATATACATTGTAGCTAATGATGATTATTTTGAAGGCCAGTAAAGGTATTTTGTTTGTAACACTTACTTCCTCTATTTTGTGAGTCTATTCACCAATATTTTCAGATATATGTTGTAAAATATGGCTGAGAAAGGTGGAACGCACAAATAGTTGAATCAGGCACCATACCATCCATGGGCCGCAGTTTGACGACCACTGATCTATGGTCTAATGCACAAGGCCCATTTACACTCAAAGATCTGTCTACGTATATATCTGTGCAAAAATTAGTGCATGCAGCAAACAGCTGCAACAGTGGTGTGTTCACACGACCTAAGTTCCAATCTACTGCTCGCCTGCAATCTATATCGGTTTAGAAAAGATATTTCAGCAGCAAGTGACTATGCTGTCACAATCTGGAAGTTTATTTCATTTAATGAGAAATTGGTAATGGAAGAAATTCTGTTATGCTCTGTGTTCACAACTTCTGCTGCGAAAAATTTTCAGGAAACAGAAAGACCAGTCAAGATGGCATAGACAAAGACAGCTTAAGAAGAGGCAGTTTTTGCACATAAATTTACTTTACGAGTTGCAGGGTGAAACCACTGACTGGCGCAATTATTACAGGTAGATTTGGAAACATATACCTACCTTTTGAAAGTCATAGCCCCGTGTATAATACGGAAAAATAATTGTATGAGGAGAGCAAGTACTTCACACGAGCGGCTGATGCTGACATTAAGATTCCTGGCAACAGGCAGAAGTTACAAGGAACTGCAATTTCGAAACAAGCCTTTACTGAAATCATACCCAAAACGTGTGGAGCTTTTTACACTGTCCTGAAGGAGAATTTCACGAAGGCAAATAAAATATATCAACTCTAACGAGTTACAGGTAACATTTTTACAGTTTTAGAAGTGTTTGAAACTTAGTATAATCTTAGAAATTACAGGTTGGCTGATGAACTACAGTTTCTCAACAACTACAATGTTTCTCAATTGAGATTTTCGGTCTACCAACAACCTGTTAAAGATTGTTTCACCAGAATATAAAACTCCATTCTGAACTCTAAGTAGACATTCATAGTCTTTCTCGAAAGTTTTACTTCAAGAATTGAGGTTTTGAATCTACATTTCACCTATGATCCACTCTCGTTATGAACCACATATTATTTTATGAAGTAAAACGTATGTAAGAATCCCTGTGTCTGAAAACATTGATGCAAGATGTGCTATTATCAGCTTAACAGAATGTTACGTCTGCACTTTTTTTATAGAATAAATAGGGCCTACTTTCTGTACTACACTATCTCGTAAGACAAAGTAGCAGGACAGTACTGAGTGAAAGTATACTAGCAATCCTTTTTGCAGATTAACAGCCGGCCTGGGTGGCCGTGCGGTTCTAGACGCTACAGTCTGGAACCGAGCGACCGCTACGGTCACAGGTTCGAATCCTGCCTCGGGCATGGATGTGTGTGATGTCCTTAGGTTAGTTAGGTATAATTAGTTCTAAGTTCTAGGCGACTGATGACCTCAGAAGTTAAGTCGCATAGTGCTCAGAGCCATTTGAACCATTTTTTTGCAGATCAACATAATGAGAGAGATGTCTAAGAATAAAGCAAACAGAATTGATGATAATTTTGGTTAAGTTCTCCATGCGTAGTTCCATCTCAGTTTGATGAAATGATTTCTGTCGGAAGCATCTGAAAGAATTGTTGGGTACAGCTCTGTGTTAATATCTGCTGCCTTTTCCCTCAGATGTTACTTTTTGTATTGTACACTGGTGTCCAAAACTAAAGCAACAAACTGCGATTTTCCTGTCCTGTGTGTAATCCACGATATAATCGTACAGACCGTCAACAGATGTCCGTACGATCGTGTTCTGCACGGTAGATGGTATTCCAGTCAGCGGACAACCACTCCAACGATGACGTCAGGGCACCTGTCAAAGGGGATAGTGTTTGCCGGGTAATCCCACATCCACAATCGCTACAGACACAGTCACAGGTGATGCAGTATGGTACAGAGAAGATGCCTACCAGACTCCCTGCGTGGAGGGCCATAGGGAGAAAGGAAGCAGGGCAGTAGCAAACTGATGTGGACTGATGGCTTAATGTGAATCGCTCTGTTGTTTCTCAGATGTGGTGACAGTTTATAGAGACCGAAACTGTATCCTGAAGACCAGGGCAGGGCCAACTACGTGTGACATCAGAAAGGGAGGACCGTCATTTGGCTGTATGGGCACAACGGTACTGCCTTAGTACTGCATGGTAACTGGCATCTGACCTCGCAGCATCCACTGTATATACTGTATCAAGGCAAATGGTGTAAAGAAGGTTTCAGAAGAGTGGCCTTTATTGTCAGAGACTTGCTCTATGTGTTCTTCTGATGCGTCTTCACAGAAGGGAACGTCTAACGTGAAGTTGTCAACCCTGACATCTGGAAGTGTAGAGTGGAGTCGTCAGCGTGCCACCTGGATGGTCGAACAGTGGGCAAAAGTCCCTTTTAAAAGCGAGCCCCGATCTGGTGTGGAGAGTGATTCTTTATGTATTCGCATCTAGAGGGAATGTGGAACACTATTTCTGGAGTCAAACATTATGGAAAGAGACCGATATCGAGGAGCATCTTTAACAGGGATTCTGTTGACCACTCGAACACTACTTAATGAACTTGCACTGGTGAATCAGCAAGGTTTAACTGCTCTCAGATATCGTGACGAGATCTTGCGACTTCATGTGCGGTTGTTGCGAGATGCTGCGGGCCCAGATGGATGATAATGCTCGACCTCATAGAGCGTGGGTGATTGACGTTTTCTTGGAAACGGAAGATATTGCACACATGAGGTGGACTGCTCGCGCTTCCGTTTTAAATTCCATAGACCACCTCAGATATGCTCTAGGCAGTTGGGTTGCATCACATAAGGATTCTCCAACCACTCTCCGTGACATGCAAGTAGCTCCGCAGGAAGAATGAGTGTTATTGCCTCAAGATGAGACTGTTTACGTCGGTCACTGCATGCCCTGTCATTGTCAGGTCTATATTACTGCCAGAGGTAGTCACAGCCCATACCGAGCATGTTAACTAGTTGTTGAAATGTATGTACAAATCCAGTAAGTTGGGAAAAACGAAGAACATTTTTGTCCAACTTTTATGCATATCGCAGCTGTTTACGTTCTGTATTCTTTACATTGTGTCTATTTTGCTGTCACCTGTTTGTTCTATTTTGTGGAAAAATAAACGCAACTTGCAAAATTTGGGTTTGTTGCTTTAATTTTGGACACCATTGTAGTTAAGTGAATAAAGTTGCAAAAGACGTGAATAAAGTTGCAAAAGACAAGTAACAGGTACTGTTATATACGAGGTAAACCTTAAACTGTGTTGCATTCACTCATAAACCAGTGCATGTCAAAATACTACAAACTTGGTTTACATATTTCGTCATCCCTGGTGCCAGATCGAAGAGATTTTGTTATTTAGCTTAGTTCCTTGTGGTAAACAGTCCGCAACGAAATTATTTTTTTATTACCGTTTTCCTGTTTGCTGTAGGGTCAACCACTCGTAATTTCTCTTTTATAGAATTATGAGCCACTGTCTTCTTATCTCAGTCGCTGTATTCCTTGTCTCTTAATTTTTCACAAATATATGTAGGTCCGCGTTTTTTCAGCAATGAACTCTGTAGAGCACTCAAATGTATCTACAACTTTAAAATTCACTGTACACACTGTGATAAACCTTTTGCATTTCCTTTATGTTTTCGTCTTCCTTAAAGGCAAAGAGACAAGATGAAGCGGTAGCCCATCATAGAGCCTATGCCTACCGTCATGTATTTTTTGACTTTCAGTTGTTATAAACAGAGGATTTTTTCTGGTACCGGTTGGAGGAAGGGAGGATTCGCGCTCAGCTAGTGAAAGAGTGAGAAGCACGTCAATTTTTTAGCGAGTAATTGTAGACCGCCATTTTGGGGTCGCTATGAATAAGTGAGGAGTGTGGATTTTATATGTGCATCGTTTAGAAAAATACAGTATTGTTTTATTAACAGAAAGGTCGTGTGAGTTGTTATTTCAAATAGTACAATAATTACAATAACTGAAGCCCACCTGTGTACTTTGGAAAATTACGAAGATCCGATAAGCTTAATAGGAACACGGTCAAGACTTCAAAGGTGAACGCGGCGACCAAACGTAGTATTATAAAGAATGGTAAGCACAAATCTACAGCGGAGAAAGAAACTACTCCGCCCTGCAAAATAATATGAACTAATACGGACTTATTTCCAGGCATAGCTCAGCTTATTGTGCTTGTCATTCACGCCGAAAAATTAATCTCATTAATTCAATACATTTTAAAAAGCCACGCATTTTATTATCATCTATTCCATTATTTTATTATACTATAAAGTGGCGACAGGTGACAGGCACGATACGCAGTGGGCAAAACTGTGAGTACTAGTATTGTTAGGAAAATGAATATACATGTATGTTAACGATTTCTTTATGTTCCATGTACGCTGATGATGTGACGGAGACGATGATGTGGTACTGAAGAAATGCTATAAAAAGGAAATAATAAATAAATTAGAAGGAAAAAAGGCGACAATACCAAGAGCACACAACAAAGCACAATAGAGGAAGTACGATTTACAAGACAACAATCAGGTAGGACTGCGCAATGCATATAGAGAATGCGTTCCCAGTAGACCTATTAGAAAATCCATCCACCTATTTCCTAAATTCCAGAACCTAAAGCTTCAGATATTAACGCTACTGTAGTCAAGTGGAGATAATGACATTTCTTTATTAGTATAGAAAGTATATTGACTAAAGAATAGCTGAGACTATAATTGCATACAACTGTATATGCATTTTTTTTTCGCGTGAGAAGTAGCGCGGAAGTAAAATCTTAAAAAAGAAAATTTTTATTTTGATAACTGCAGTGGTATAAGGATTTCTATAATGGAGGGTCAAAACAATAAGGAAATGTCATTCGAAAATCATAATGCGAATGTAGTGGATGTTCATTTGCAAAATGCAACAATGAGTGGTTTGGAACTGTTTAACGGTGATTATTTGGATGCTGGGCGCGACATGCCATTGTTGCATTCGACGCCCGTGAATACAGAACATTTAATTACAAGCAATACGTTAATTACAGTAGACGTAACTAATGGCACCTCGAGGCCAGAGAATATTTTAAATGAGAGCAGTACGCGTAGTACGGACGCAGATGCTGAGAGGCGGAGGCCGGAAGTGAATACGGAAGATATGCAAGCCTTATTTCGAGCCATAACAGAATCCATACAAACAAGCATGAATGCAATGAAAGCAGACATAAATTCAAAATTGTCGGGCTTAGAGACTAAAATGTCAAGTTTACAAACGATACAAGCAGACATGACCACAGTAAAGTCCGAGTTCGAGAAGGTTAATACAAACATGACACACATTTCAGACGACGTAAAAAATTTGCGCACAGAACTCAATAGTCTGGACACGAAGTTCACACAGCAGATTTCACAAATCTCCACGGAGGTGGATAGTAAAATTAATGAACAAGTACAAATTTCGGTTCACGATATGGGTGAGAAATTAAAAGGCATAGTGGGCGAAAAATTTGAAACACTAACACACACGTATCGACAGGAGCTATCCGGAATTAGAGAAACCCAAGAGAATTTACAGGCAATGCAAAAGAATACGCAGGTCAACTTAGACAATGTACAATCAGATGTAGCGAAACTATATTCTTTCTGTAACGACTTGCCAGAAAATGTAGAAAAAATCACATTGGAGGTAGGATTACTCAAGTTAGAACACAAGAGGATCAACTCAGACATTGTGCACCTTTATGAATCGGTAAAGAGCAATGCAAAGGACGACAATACAACGTTCGCAGAAAAATGCGTACGTGAACAGCGTACCTATGTGGAAGCGGTAAAGGAAGTAATGGGGGACAAGGAAGAAGAAATCTTAAAACGCGTAGAACATGATATCAGGCAGTTAGAACAACGGTTAAGAGACGAAATAGTTAACAAACAAAGTACGGCAATATCATCGCCTGGGGCGGTAAGCGGAGCGATAAACAGCCATCCGCCAGTGGGAGGAATCAGTGGCGCGGACAACAATGCCCAACCCACGTCGCGCGACCGCATGTCGACGCGCGACGCGAGCAGCGGGCAAAACTTTGCTGAAACAAATATACCATCACCGCAGGGAAATGCTGTTCCGCCGTGCTGGACAGCGTTGTTAATGGATGAGAGCTTAATAAAACATCGACAGTTTCCCGTATTCTCAAATGAGAAAAAGCGAACGCACCCAGTAGTGTTTGTCCGAGCCTTTAGAAACGTACTGCCCAGGACTTGGACAGAAGCTCAAAAAATTAAATATGTAGTAGGACACACCGAGGGTGATGCCCTTTTGTGGGCTACGGAGATGTCAGAACTTTGCGAGACATATGAGCAGTTTGAGAATGCATTTTTAGATAAATACTGGTCAACAGCTACCCAGGAGAGGTTAAGACGAGAGGTATTTAACCCAGTACCATATCATTCAAAATTCGGGGGGCTAAGAAGCTATTTTGAAAAATACCTAAACAAGACCCGTTACTGGAATAATCCGATATCTCATGTCGATGTACTGAAAATCTTAAAGAACAAGTTACCTGCAAACGTTAGGGAAAAATTAATAACTGTTCCCGAATATGATCTCGAGTATTGTCTTTCAGTGCTCGACTCAATAGATCTGATTCATGAGGATGGGCAAGCCACACCTAGTTATCGTAACAGTAATGGGCACAACCCAAACGGGAAGAACTACGGTAACGGCAACGGCTTTGGAAATTATAACGGTCGTGTGCGTATGAATGAATGGCATCCGTATGTACCGCCGCGCCACAACGGAAATCCGTACAATCGGTCTACCTACCAGCCACAGAGTGGCCGAGGGTCGTACGAAACTAAATATCAGCCCTATAGGTACGGTAATGGCAGAGACAATAGAAACTCGAGGGAAAACTTCGACAATGGGCGACAAGGAAACGCAAATTACCAGGAACGGAATATGCAACACAGGGATCCGAGAGATAACAGGCAGCCCGTACAGTCAAATCGAAACAACCGGGACACGAACTGGCGAGCACGCGAACATACAGTAAACATAGTAGAAGTGACGGCAGAAAACGAAACAATACCTTTACCGGCCCCAGGAAATAATAATCGAGCGTGACTAGAGGAAGAAGGTAATGAACTGTCAGTGTGCCACAGTACTAATATGAGCGACTTAAACACTAAAGCGAACAGGAACGGAAAGGAGGAAGCAGACACTGAAACAAACCTACACATACAGCATATCCGGAATCTATTTTTAAGGTATGATAAGGGCGCAGAAATGAAAGAAGACTTGTTTATCGAAGAGAAAGAAACAACACGCAAGGTAAGTGAAATTATTCAAGCAATAATAAAGGTAAAGGTGGGAAACATAGATGTACTAGTTGTTTTGGATACTGGCGCGTCGACAAGCCTAATGTCTACTAGCTTGTTCAAAGAGATAGCGAGGGAAGTAAATGTTCCCACACTACCTGTAGAGAACTGTAAGATCGTAACGGCGATGGGAAGTAAATCTAAAGTTATAAAATTACAGGCCAGCATACCCATTAGCATATGTGGTGTGATTTTGCAGTGTCTTTTCTTGTTGGTAGATAAACTTATAGTGAACCGTTCATTATTATTTTACTGCACACTTGGTATGAAGGTGTCAAGAAGGTAGGAGGTTTGTCGCTCTTTGACGAATAAACCGACTGGCGCCCGGTTCCTCTCCAGCTAGGGGGTACAATATTTATATTTCCGGTGCCCTCTCCCTCTTCTACTATCCTGCTTAATCAATAAGGAATGTTCAATCTTCTTTTACTATCTAACATGCAGAGAGTGAGATTCAGCCTAGTGAAAATAAACTTTTCTTGTATTTTGATATTGTACTTTCTAGACTTAATTCACAGCGCGCGAGCTTTAAGCGAGAGGCAAGAGCGATGGGGTATACTGAGCCGTGCTGCCGCGCTTAAAGCAGAGCGTGCTTCAACAATTATATACGGAGCGGCTTAACAGCTGATCGTAGGGGCCAAGTAGGCAAAAAGCAAGGTTGAGTTCAGTGTCCCCTGTACGATGCGCAAAGACACACTGCGCACCGCGACGGAAACCATTCTAGAATTTAAGCGAATCGGCATCCACACCGCCTAACCAGCTGAACAAAATAGGAGCAATAGGAAATAGAGTACCTATCAGCTAGTTACTCTGACGTAGATGAGCAACACAAACTAAACGAACAGACATTTATTCCTAAGTCGGTGACTATACTGTAAAGAGCATTAATGTTAAGAGTAAATCATTAGTTTAAGCATATGCAGCTTTAAGAAAATGAGCACATGGACGCAAGTAAGCTATAAGGAGAGTAGAATACGCTAAATTTGTGAACTCAACATATTCTATTGAATGTACATAGTTCTATTGAATGTACATAGCTAGGAATAAATATAAGTATTCGAAGTAGAAGAGAATATATACAGGAAATGACCTATCCGACTATATACAACAGGACTAAGACAAGTTGAAAAAGGAAGTAACAACATGTACACTTGAAAGAACGCGATTAGCACATAACTTAAGAACTAAGCGACTTACATACAACACATACGTGAGCGACGATGTGAAAGGTAGAATGAGACATAAATATAGAAAAATGCATGTGACTGAGACGTGCGTATGACTGAGACATAAACTATAAAATAACATATCGTAGAACTACACTTCTTTACAGACAACATTAGAAGTAGTGAGCTTAATGTACAAGGAGAATACATATCCACAAATTTGTTATTACAGAGCTCACCTATGTTAGTTGCTATTAATTACACGATACCTTATAGTATAAGCAGCAAAATAAAGCTGTAAACATGAATTGAACAACACGCGGGAGATAAGCTAAGTAAATACAAACACCAACCAATACGCACACAACGTAATTGCATGAACTTAAAACAAAAGAACTGAGGTAAGTACTGTATGTTTACAAAAGCGATATGGAGAAATAAATGAAATTTTACTGCTGGATAATATTTTGAAGTAGAGAGAGTGAAAGGTTTTAGTAGATTCGATTGAAGGTATTAATTAGTTAATCTACGTTTGTGGTGACTTACCGTGCATGGAGTGAATCTAGGAAGAGAATGAAAGTGTATTAGAGTAATACGAGTTTATTTATAATTGTGGGAAGAAATAAATAGTGCGGTGGTTCTAGTGTGAGAACCCGGTAGGTAGTACATGAGTATAAATGGCGATTTATGTGGAATATTTTTAATGAATAATTATATGGGTATACGGCGATGAATATGAAGATTAATGTTACAAGGGTACCTAGGAAAGGGCTACGAAGCTGACGTAAGAAAGAATACACTATATAGTTTTAAGTCTTAGAATGAATGGTTGTATGAGTGGGGAAAGCAAAGTATGATGATGCATGTACGGTAAATAATTATGAAAACGAACATCACGAAGAAGCAGTGAGTAGTATAGGAGAAACAGTGAAGTCGATAGTAACAATGGTACATGATAAACATTTAAAACACACCACAGCACAGTGATTTGCTACACAGACATCAGAATGTAAAACAACCTAGTATGAAAAATATTTCCTTAGCGACTAACTGTTACAGCTCGAGAAACTATAAGGTTAATATAAATGAAAATATGATACACGATTCATATGAGGAATGAACACAAAATGCAGTGAAACAATATTTTCTACACTGAGTTCTTGCACGCAGAAGCGAAAGCATCATTTTAGCACTTGCGCGTTCTTATCTATCGGTAATGAATTATGAGTGGAGCAACACATGACAAAAATATGGTAAAATTATCGGTCACACGTCACAAAGGTAAAAATGTACATGTCGTCGAATCAATAAGGCAGAAATATGGCTTGAAATATATATTCACGAATGTGGAATATTACGACAGTTAACAAGCAGTGATGAAGTCAGGTTTGTCAAGGGATAAAACATTCCCCACACTCGCTCACAAACGAGCATTTGTAAATATTATACATAGTATGAAGATTTGTCAAATGCCAAGGATAGAATAAGTACACTAACGACGCACTACAAATAGCAATCCTAGAAGCAGCTTGATCTCTGAAGCAGACCTTAGCAAATCCTGTTTTCCATGTAGTGAGTAGTGCTGGAACGTATTTTCTATGTGTATTTTTGATGCTAAAAAAAAGCAGGAGGTTGGACCTGCAAGTCAAGAGAAAAACAAAAATTCAGAACAAATGAGAGATTCCTTCTAATTTACTTATTAGTGTGTAAGATGGATGATGCCTAACATGGAACCCATATAGGAAATATGAATGTGACTTGTACATTTATGTGTCAACTTTACTATTGCCAATGTCGATGTCTATGAAAATATGTATGTAGTATTTTCTATTGTAGTTGTGGATGTAAAAACGCGCAGGAGGTCGGCCCTGCAAGACAATGACAAGAAAGAGCAAACATTCAGAACAAATGCAAGATTCCTTCTAATATACTTATTGCTGTGTCAGATGCTGCTTAACATAGAGTCCATATACGAAATGTGAATGTGAGTTGGACATTTATTTGCCAACTATATAATTGATAATGTCGATGTCCATATAAAATGTATGTATGTACTCTTCTTTTCTATGTGTATTTGTGGACGTAAAAACGCGCAGGAGGTCGGTCCTGCAAGACAAGAATAGAAAATGCGAATGTTCAGGATAAATGAAAGATACTTCCTGATTTACGTATTAGTGTGTAAGAGGGTGCATGTCATGGAGTCCGTATATGAAATGTGGATGTGAATTGTAAATTTATGTGTCAACTCTATTATTGTCAATGTTTATGTCTATGTATGTACTATTATCAATTTTATGTGAGATTTTATACTTGAAGAAGAACAACTTATGTATGTATTTGAAGTGCAACGCGACGGACGAGTAAAATACTCGCACGTGTGAAGTGATACAAAAATATTAAGGCGTAATAATATTGAAAATAACGGCTCAGCCGTAATATGAGTAAAAGCTGCAGTCTAGCAAAGTGAATACAGAGAGTGTGATGCGTGTGCGACGGAGATATCAGAGGAAATCAGTATGACCACGAGTTGAGGTGTGATAACCGCTAACTATAATGCACGACGGAAGATAATGCCGTATCCTGCAGTGCGGCTCTTACCTTCAATGTCACTGGCCGAAATCCTCGCCCAGGCGCGAGATGAGGTATTGGTGTTCTTCGGTTGAGCGTTGGAGCTGAATCCGTCGTATCCAGTCTCCGGACTTTAGGGCAAATACAACACCGACTTCACGAGCCTGGGGTGACATTACAGTGTGGGCGCGGGCAGTGCTGCTGCTCACGTGGCGTTTGCGTCACTGAGTAGGGCGCGTTAAACAATGAGCTGCTGCTGGCCGTAAGTGCAGCGAACAATGAGATAACGTGTGTCGAAAGGGCAGCTTATCAGAATGACTAATGAACCAAACACCAAGGAGAAAAACAATTATTAAAATATGGTGAAAGGACAATGTAAGAAATGTAACATTTTCCTCCTGATAATACTGCTTAATAAATGTAAGGAGAAATAAGAGACTACGACGTTAGCACGCCATGGACGTGCGATATGTAATATGAATATATGTGAATGTAATTACGTGATATAAGTATATGTGAATGTATTTATATGTATGAATTTGTAATGGCCAAGAAAATGAGCTTTTTAGATATATTTGTAGTAACATAAGGGTATTAAAACTCCATTGACGTGCACCAAGTGACTGAACTATGAGCCCCAAGGTTAATAAGACTACTGTATACTGTCTCCCTAAATAAAGAGACTTATTTCCGACAGTATACAGTAGGGGGCATTTGTGATAAACCTTTTGCATTTCCTTTATGTTTTCGTCTTCCTTAAAGGCAAAGAGACAAGATGAAGCGGTAGCCCATCATAGAGCCTATGCCTACCGTCATGTATTTTTTGACTTTCAGTTGTTAATAAACAGAGGATTTTTTCTGGTACCGGTAGGAGGAAGGGGGGATTCGCGCTCAGCTAGTGAAAGAGTGAGAAGCACGTCAATTTTTTAGCGAGTAATTGTAGACCGCCATTTTGGGGTCGCTATGAATAAGTGAGGAGTGTGGATTTCATATGTGCACCGTTTGGAAAAATACAGTATTGTTTTATTAACAGAAAGGTCGTGTGAGTTGTTATTTCAAATAGTACAATAATTACAATAACTGAAGCCCACCTGTGTACTTTGGAAAATTACGAAGATCCGATAAGCTTAATAGGAACACGGTCAAGACTTCAAAGGTGAACGCGGCGACCAAACGTAGTATTATAAAGAATGGTAAGCACAAATCTACAGCGGAGAAAGAAACTACTCCGCCCTGCAAAATAATATGAACTAATACGGACTTATTTCCAGGCATAGCTCAGCTTATTGTGCTTGTCATTCACGCCGAAAAATTAATCTCATTAATTCAATACATTTTAAAAAGCCATGCATTTTATTATCATCTATTCCATTATTTTATTATACTATAACACCAGACAAAATAACAGTACATTAATCAAACAAGTAACTCAGACCTATTTTGCGCACCAGATTTGTGGCGATCTTTTGTTCATATGGTACGATTTGTCTGTGCAGACGTTGTTGGTGCTGACAGATTTGAGCAATTTTGCTCAAACCTCCAATTCCAACTTCCAGTTTTGCACACATCTCATATCTGTTCGAATCTCCTGTTCACACACAACTGTCTGTTCAGATATGATGTGCAAGGACATTTGCGCACACAGTCCGTTGCCAAATCCAGTATTTGGCTTATCAGAGTATCACTTCGAGTGTACGCTTAAGACCGATTCCCATTGGCCTTCACGGCACCATCACGTCACGGTGTATTCACACTTTCTGGTCAAGTCAATTCAGGTCATGTTATCCCATCTCACGTGGCTACCCTCAACGGTTTGCAGTCTATAACAAATAACGATGTAGCTAATATTAATTACGGAAACCGTGACCTAACAGAAGTACGAAAAAAACAGGGTATGGAGGATGAGAGCATGGCTATGTATCGAGAGGAAACGAGGTTGAGGATCACAAGATCAACAATGGATGATGACATAAGCCGTCAAAACTTTGTTCCTGAGAAACCTTGACGGTGTCGTAACGTAACATTACGGTCGTTGTGAATTGCTCCATTTAAAATGTGTTGTGGGATATTTTGACACGCCATGAGTTGACAGCGAGTATGAATATTAGCCTGTACAAATGCTATTTGATTACCTGATTAGTTATGCCTGGAACAATGTTCCTGTCCAGTTTTGTTGGTCACAGTACCCTTACATAGTACCGATCATACACCCTACGCAGCGATCATAAACTAAAACAAATACTGCAGTGCAGTCAACAATGTGCGATTGGGTGAGCGAGAGTCGAGTGTTGGAGTCCTTGAGTGGAAGTCGGGTGTGCGAGAGACTAGAGGTGGTTGTTCAGTAACAAGGCCGATTAGTGGTGGAATATAGGCGTAACGGTACACAGTATTTGATTTCTGTTGAGTGTTTATAAACGTTGGTTTCCAAAAGGGTGTTTCAATTAATAAAATCCAGTATTTGAGAAAGGACATGCTACCATTTAGTAGTTTTCCTTATATTTCACAATAACAGAAGGGCACAACAATGAGTTTCATGAAAAGGAGATATTACTTATTATGCTACATTAATTAAATATAACTTCATCTTCAGTATATGCAAATAATTAAGTTCAGTACGAAACTGGGGGGAGGTTATAAACAATAGAGCACACAATGTATTTTCTCACATGGCATTTCATATTTATTCAGTCGTCTTCTGCAGAAATAGCGTGTTTAACTTGATAAGTATTTGTATTTGTATTTCTTTATTCGTCCTGTAAATCGTGTTGAGGTACATATTTTGCACAAACGATGTAGGACAAGTCAGGTTGGTACAGTATATACAACATCATACACATTTTTATTTTGAAAAGATATATAATTAAAAATTATTCAATACATGTCGAATATTGATGAAAAAATTAATATAATGAAATACAATGATAGAATATTTGAGCAGTTACACTAAACTTTACTGGTACTCTAAAAACTCGGAAACAGAATAGAAGCTGTGGTCAAGCAAGTACTTTTTCAGTTTCACTTTAAACTTTTGTAAATTTTCCGTCTGTTTCAAATAGGATGGCACGTGATTGTACAGCATTATGCCAGTATGATAAACTGCTTTCTTACAAATGTTTGTACTTACTGTATTGACATGTAAATAATGCTTCTGCCTAGAATCATGAGGGTAGAAATCACAGTTATACCTGAAGATACTTCCATCTTTTAAAATACTTCCTTTTGTGAAATTTATTATTTCATGCATATACGAGGGGCATTTGAAAAGTCCATGCAAAAATAAAAACTACTTGCATGTTTGGGATAAATCTTTTTTATTTCTCGACATAGTCTCCTTTTAGACTTATACACTTTGTCCAACGCCGTTCTAATTTGTTGAACCCTTCCAAATAATATGAATTCTCCAAGTATGCAAAATAGCTATTAATTGCTGCAATCATCTCCTCATTTGAACAAAATCTTTGTCCCGTCAGCCATTTCTTCAAATTGGGGAACAAATAGTAGTCCAAGGGAGCCAAGTCTGGAGAATAGGGGGGATGTGAAAAGAGTTGGAATCCTATTTCCTTTAATTTTGCGACCACAACTGCTGAGGTGTGTGCTGGTGCATTGTCATGATGGAAATGGACTTTTTTGCGGTCCAATCGCTGACTTTCTCTTGCATCTCGGTTTTCAAACGGTCCATTAACGATGAATAACATGCACCTGTATTAGTTTTACCCTTTTCCAGATAGTCGATGAGGATTATCCCTTGCGAATCCCATAAGGCAGTCGCCATAACCTTTCTGGCAGAAGGAATGGTCTTTTGGTCTTTTGGTCTTTGGTCTTTTGGTGCAGATTCTCCCCCAGTAACCCATTTTTTAGATTGTTGTTTGGTCTCAGGAGTATAGTAATGTATACATGTTTCATCCACAGTGACGAAACGACGCTTGAAGCCCTGCAGATTCTTCATGAACAGTTGCAAACAATCCTTGCAACACTTCACACGATTCCGTTTTTGGTCAAGCGTGAGCAAGTGCAGAACCCAGCTTGCGGATAGCTTTCTCATCTGCAAATTTTTATGCAAAATATTATTCACCCATACATTCGAGATGCCCAAAGGACTAGCAATCTCATGCACATTAAGTGTTCTGTCATCCATCACCATATCAAGGATTTTATCAATGATTTCTGGAGTCGTAACCTCCATAGGCCGTCCAGAACGTTCAGCATCACTTGTGCCCTTATGGCCACTCTGAAAATTTTGAAATCACTTATAAACTGTTCTAATCGAAGATAAAGAGTCACCATAATGTTTATCAAGTTTCTCTTTAGTGTCCTGAGGCGTTTTGTCTTTCATAAATTAATGTTTAATCACCACACGAAATTCTTTTTCGTCCATTTTTTGGCAATCACTTGACTTCCTTGATTTACACGAATGCCAAACACAAAGAAATAGTCCAACAGGGCTGAACAGTGATCTCTAAGGAGTATGGAGATCACTGGGGCTGAAACTTGGCGTGCATTCTTTCCAAAGATGCTACTAACTAAACATGACCTCGATACGCGCCGGTGGTCCCATCTCTCGGACTTTGCATGGACTTTTCAAACGCCCTTTGTATAAACAAAGAAGGGGCAGTATACTGAGATTTTTAAATATTGGTCTACAGGAGTCTCTGTACTTAGCATGCTATATTATTCTAAGAATCTTTTTCTGTAGCCTAAATGTTTTGTTTGTACCTATGGACTTCCCCCAAAAGATAATGCCATACATCAGCAGTGGCTGAAAACTGCCATGGTACATTGTGATCGCTGATGCACAGCTTGTATTTTGTGAGGGGATTCTTACTGCATATGTAAGTTTGTTTAACTTTTTATTTACATGATTAAGGTGTGTCTCCCATGTTAGGTTTAGCTTAATATGTATACCTAAAAATTTTGTGTTGCTCACAGATGAAACAGTATTTCCATCAATTTTAAAAATAGGTCTTTCTGTGAATTGTGGAAATTCACTGTTAGCGTTTTTTCATTATGTATTATTAGCTTGTTTGTTCTGAACCATTGTGTTAAATTTTGTATTATACCTGTAGCTGTTTTTTGTAGGCTTTCCTCAACACATGATTTGATTAGGATACTTGTGTCATCTGCAAAAAGTACTGTTGTCCCTTTAGTTATTTTTTCTGACAAATCATTAAGATAAAGAATTAAAATAATTGGCCAAGGACTGACCCTTGAGGAACTTCATATGTAATGTTTTTTGCATTACTGTAAAAATTACAATTTTTTGTTTTTTGAATGTCTGTGTACTTTATTTGAGTGATCTGACTGTCTCTTGTCAGTAGCAAGGATATCTGCAATGGATAAAAGAAAATCACCAGCAGTAAAGTATCTGAGTGTCAGTAGTAGCTGGTTTGTTGGTGGAACCGAGTCATTTGTGAAAGAAAGGAAAGATTTTCATGAAACAATCTGTGTGACAGTTAAAAAGAAATTCAAAATTCAAAAACATAGCTTGCCACCCACACCTTCCACATGTTACAGTTACGTGGATGCAATAATAAAGATTTCTGTTAGCTAAATGACAAATACCAATGCTTTAATAACACATAAGCAACTATTATTTTATAATACATTTGGATGTGCTTCTGTGGATAATCTAGTAACTGAGAAACACAACAGCTGTATTCTACAGCTGAGGAAGAAACATCTTTTTTCTTAAAAAGAACAGACTTTACTGTTCATTTAACTGTGTAAAACGTACGTTGAGTAAGCATGAATATTTTACATATTTATGGAAATAATGTTGTGTGGGAGACAATTATGTTGCTCTGGAGCATTAGTGGGCCTGTGGTCATAATATTTGTACTAAAAATGGGAAGTTTTTATCCCAGTGGGAAATTATAATGAACAATATTTTCTGCTATGGATGTAATGTGGCTAAATGAAAACATGACATTAGTGTTTTATCAATTTTTTTGTTATATGAAAAATTATACTGAAAAAGGTGTTGATACAAATAGTGTCCAGGACTGGTAAGATTTTTCGATTCTACAAGGTCTATTTGGGCATTGTCTGCTAAGTAAAATGAAGTAGTTCTTCTTAATACTGCAGCAATTTGTAACACATGTCAGATAAACAAGACTATAATTGCATTAATTATCATTTTTATGCACCAGTTTATATAAATAACATGACAGCATATCATTCATGAAGTACTGATATCAAATGCATATTATTATAGGTAAACAGTATACGTTGGGAAATGCAAAGATAGTCTCACTTGTCAGTCATATGTTACAGTTTCTCACTTACAAAACTTTAAAGATGAAGTACAGCTTCATTCAACAAACGAAATCTACATATAAATTCGGGATTATTGAACTCTTCAAAATAACTGGGTGACATCTAACTATCTTCTTGTTTTTCATTCTAAGAAACAATTTCTTCAAAATCTTGTCATTACTATCATCTCATAACTATTGTTAACATAATTCAAACTTATTCTCCAGATATACTCGCTAACCTGGCCTGAAATCAATAGTTAACACAAGTTTAAACTCCAGTTTTGTATTATTCTAGGTTGGTTTCCAACTCTTCTCAGAGAATAGAGCTTAACTGGCTATTAAGTGGAGTATGTGCAGTGGCCCTCTTGGTGTAAACCAGTAGGTTACATCCTAACCTCTTTGGAACTAAATCTGGGTTTCACATACTTGCTGGGTTTCCATAGACAACAGCTGTTATGCGTTAGTGCAGAGGAGTTAAATGGTCGAGTAATGTGTGTGTGGAGCAGTGTTGTGTTGTGTAAGAACTGAATTACAGCTGCCAATGTAGTTCTACTTGGCCTACAAAGAATTCGTAAACTCAACATCGATTCCTTGGCCATGAACTTGGTCTACAGAGAGCGAATGCGACTGCCTGGAGAATTTGTCGATGCTGTTACACTGCAAAAATCCATGCAAGACTAGCCATACTTCTTATGTGCCTGTGGAACTATGTCACACATATCCATCCTCCAAAGGCTTCACATTGTGGCATATCACTTTGTTATGAGTCTCAGGACCTGGATCACAGCTTTCATGTCATATTCCTTACCAATGGCAAAAACCACCTCCATACACTGTCATGCCGACTTACATGTGAGCTACGAAAGTTAAAACGCATTTAACTTTATTGCACAATGCCACTTTCCATGAGCTTCAGCAACTGCTGACGGTATGACAGTGTATGGAAAAGTATGCAGACACTGGAAGATTGGTAAACTGAAAGTATACGATCGTTTCTCTGAACAGGGTCAGGCCTGTGTAGATTTTTCAAGAGATATCATCATCCATACCCAACGGAGGCATCAGAACCTTCCTGAACCAGATGCCCAGCTGCAAGCACCAATACTGGCACAGTACCCCGTAGACCATACACCGACATGGACAACCCACTCAGAACTCTGTTTTCACTTCCCTGCCCAATTCCACAATACTGACACTCTGCTTCCACGAAGGGGGCTGATACAGCATCTGAGATGACAGCTGCTGCGCACCAGTTCAGAGGAGATAGCTATTAGCAAAGTGTGTGTATGGTGCAGTGTCGTGTGGTGTACAGCTGAGTTGTTGCTGTAGTGTTAAGTTCCACACCAGCCACCAGAGGTGCTCTGTTTTCACATACAACAAGTAAATCATGACTGTCCAAGACTTCTGTGCCCAGTCGCCTGGAGCGCTGGTTTTTATTCATGTCTGTGCCTTCTCCATGCACAGTGTTTTGTTCCTGTGTTTTTGCGTTCCATATTTTTATCTTTTATGTTCTGTACTGTCACTCTGGGGTCCAAATTAATTAATCTCCTGCTTTTATTGAATAAAAAGTTTTATGTTAAGCATAATCCTTTGGCGTTGGATTAATCAATATTCTTGAGTTGATCAATTCACTCCCTGATCTTGACAGTAGCATTCAGTAACTCCTAATTATAACTTATTTGTAATAGAGTAACACAGCATCGTTTGAAGTGATGACATGTATTAAGAAGTTTATTATGTTGTACATACTCAGCAACTATAGTTGTATATATCGAAATAGTGAGCAACCAGTTGCATAAAACAAATTTAATTTCTTAACTGGTTTTGGGAGCTTAGTGCCCTACTTCAGAGGATTATACTTATCACTATTTGCAAGTGTCAACAATAAGATACATACAGCACAATGCTCTGCTAAAAATTCAAGAGCTCTTATATTTTTTAGGACCAGGTGTTTTTCTGTATGCATCTTATTGTTGACACTAACACATAATGCAATAGTTATAACCTTTTGAGGAAGGGCTCTAAGCGTCTGGAGCTGGTTAAGAAGTTAAATTTCTTTTATGCATCTGGTTCCTGATTATTTCAATATATGGATTGAAAAGTATTCTAGCTGAGAATGTGAGCTTGGTGAGATTCATATTACTGCAGAAAAGTCAAGACAGTAAAGATACTTTTTATTTCAGTACACTGATGATAATTTTTTGCTTTATTCATTGAATACAAATATTATGGTGAAATGGAAATTTATTTGTGGCTTTAGAGGTTTAAAGCTATGCTCATTAAAATCCTAAGTATGTGTAACAGTATTCAAACTGGTGCTGTCGCCGAGTAATGACTATTCTGTGTAATAGTACTAAATTTGGTTACAAAATTAAGCACCATATTAGCATGAAATTTGGTTAACATATCAGTAAAACAAACATATACTTACAGCACCTGGGCCTATGAGAACTTTACTGACTCTAAAAATAAAGACAAAGCTGGATTTTCTATGAATTTTCGGGATTGCAGCTGGATCATGTTGACTTCTTGCCACAATATTTCGGCTGGCTACCATTCAGCCATCTTCAGGCAAGTTCCACCACTTTTACTGGTACAGTACTTAATTTGATGTACGATCTTTGACTATTGTGAAGAACCATCATTGTTCAATGATTTTGCCAATATGAAGACAGTTATATATATACCGGTGACCTCTCAGATTCTTGATTGACTCTAAAAATAAAAACAAAGCAGAGCTGTTGCGACCACAGAGGCTTTGAAGCCAGCGCCACCACACTGGATGCCCTAGAATATTAGCTGACTACAGCTTATGACTGCTTCTTGGTCTTAATTTCTGTCATGTACACATAACAGCTGTATTCAGCAGCTTATGCTACAGTGCTTTTGTGAACAGTACTGTGTCAGCAAGACATTTTCAGACTTCTTATTGTCTTAAATGCATATTTGATTCAGTAATCCAAAGCATTTAGCCTTGTTAATGTAACTGAGTTTTTGTTATACATCTCAAATAAACAAGAAAAGAAGTATGTGTATGGCTTGTGACAAAGGCTGCTTTCATAATCCATCATTTTTCTTCATATGGTCTGATGAAACTCGTGTTTGTTCTATGTCCTTTTGCTGAAAATACTGAGAACATATTTTTCCATGTTTCGTCAGATTCGTAATTCCTTCTCACAGTAATCGCTCAGGGAACTGTCAGAGTTAGAAGGGTAGGGAATCTACAGTCAAGTGACAGAAATAAAATCAGTCCATGGAAGTAACCAGAACAACCAAAATTCTACTGCTACATCTATAATATGCAAACTACTGTGAAGTGCATGGTAAAGGGTACATCCCACTGTACCAGTTGTTAGAGCTTTTCCACATTCCATTCACATATGAAGTGGGTGAAAAATGACTGTTTAAATGCCTCTGGGCATGATGTAATTAATCTAATCTTATCTTTATGAACCCTATGTGAGTGATATGTAGGGGGTTGTAGTATGTTACTAGAGTCATTATTTGAAGCCAGTTATTGAGACTTTGTTCATAGACTCCTCAGGGTAGTTTCTGTCTATCTTCAAGAGTCTGTAAGTTCAGTTCTTCCGACATCTCAAGTCGAACAAACCTATGACCATATGTGCTGCGCTTCCTTTATATCTTCAAAAAGCCCTGTCAGTCGTATCTGGTATGGGTCTCACACACTTAAGCAGGCTTATAGGCTGGGTCACATGAGTGATTTGTAATCAATCATTTTTTAAGACTGATTGCATTTCCCTTGTATTCTGCCAATAAACTGAAGTCTGCTACCTGCTTTACATGTCCTAACTAAGTGATAAGTATTTTTTTGAGTTTACAGATCCCAACTGTGGCTCAGTAACATTATGCTCATAGTTTACTATATACAACAGGACACTCAACGTCAGGGTGAGTGTTCAACAGAGCTGAGCCATTAAGTCAACCCTCCTTCATTGTCGACCTCATCCATGTCTTTGTACGCCAAAATGTTGGTTTCTACCGTAGCAATCCAGGTAGAAGAGCAAATATTTTGTAGAGCATGTACATAGTAGTATAGTCAGACCTAGGACAAACAGAAAACGCTTGCATAACAGAATCGCGGTCATTAAGAGCATTTATGCTCGTTTGCTTGTATTACAGAACATCTCCCATTAGTCTCTTTAAAATCACAAAGCAGTAGAATTTCGCACCTTTTCTTGAACAAATGCCAGACAGAATAACATATCGAGATGACTAGAATGGCCGCGACTTTTCTCGTAGGTATGTGTTACCTATCTTTTTACTTGACAGAAACGTATAAAATATGACGACGCGGACATGCGTGCTACATAGGAAAGTACAACTACTCGATAACTCGATTCCGTCGAGTGGACTGACAGAAGAAACGAACGAATAGCGTGCGGGCTGACCGGGTAGGAGGGCGGGGCACAGGTGGCAATGCATGCGGTCGGCAACGAGGGGGTGCCATAAAACTGTTTCGGATGCTTCGCGGAAATGTGTTCCAAATCGTTGAATTTTGAACAGTGGCGAATGTAAGTTGCTCAGGAATCACTAGATGAAATCAACAACGACACAGAATAACTGAAACTGATAATAATAGGTGACGAAACATGAGCTGACACATAAGACGTAGAAACTAAAGCTCTGTCATCCTAGTGGAAGCATCCAAGATCGCCGAGATTGGAAAAAAGATCCATAAGCGCGGTCAGATGTCAAAGTTATGCTCACAATGGTCTTCAGCATAGTGCACCTCGAGTTCCTGCCCATGGTGAAACGAACAATAACCTCTAACTTCGTTTGCGCGAAGCAATCCGAGAAAGTCCTGATTTGTCACAGAGCAGTTCATGGTTTTTACGCCAAGCTCATGCACTTTTTTAGACTTCGTTGCCTGTTCATGACCTTTTGGCCAAAAACAATTTCCTGGCCTCAATACTCGCTCCATGTGATTGTATTGTCCCAAAAACAAAGAAAACATCGAAGGGCAGATTTTTACACGCATAGATGAGATTAAAAAATGCATCGCTGACAGAGCTACGGTAAAAGCGCTGCAATAATTATACAATATGTAATGGGGAATATTTTGAAGACGTTGACATTGATTTAGACTAACACATAAACGCAGCATTAGATCCAGAATTTACCGAAATTATCCCATTGTTTCCATTAATATAGTCCATGATGCCATCAACGCCAGGACGCTGACAATATTTTTAGAAGAAATTTTTTTTCACCCTAGTTCGACGATTAAAAGAGCTTACCACCGTGGTCTCTTAAATTTCTTTCTTGTCAAGGACTTACATTGTAGTTGAGCTGGACTATTTTCTTTAACAAACACCATCTTCTGTTACTTACAGATGTGTCCCAGATAAATCCCGTTTCACGCATTGTCTTGTGTAAAACATCTTTCTGTTAAGAAAAATGGATGTTTTCTTTCATAGCAGTAAGTAATTTACGTAATGTTGACACTGTTTTTTGATTCATGTAAAAGTCCTCCATCGTTTGTCAAAAACGTATATTACATCGTGTTTCCTCCCAAAATTCTTAGTGCTCTTTTTTGCCGACTCCAGTAAACCATATGGTTATTTTCTCGTGTATCCTATTGTGGTAAGGCTAACTTGTATACAAAGTGATTGGGACTATCAATGTTAGATAACAATTCTTTTTGTATCGACTTTTTAATATAAGCTTAATGACGTTAGAGACGACTGAACACTCTTTACTCTGCAGCTGTCTCTTCTTTGTACTGTGCAGCTTTTCTCGTGATGTACTATGCTTATGCATCACTCCAAATAACAAAATATATCACTTAATATAAGAACAGAACTGACTCACACTGGTAGCCAAACAACATTAACAGAATCGACATAAATCACCATACGCTGTACTGCAGAGAACAGGTAACTGATTCTTGGTGTGCCCATGGGACAGTTTCAGGATACTTCCAGGAAAGGCTGCCTCTCCCATGAAAAGCATGAAAAGCGCCGCTCGCTCATGGGTTTACAGCCACACTACCGGGTGCGTTTTTCCACCGTGTACAAACTCTATGGATTGATCAATGAGATGATATGAAACAAAAAAGAGACCATTTATTTAATCATACTTTGTTACAGAGACTGCAGTCTAGCTGCATTACCATGCAGTGACAGTTACAGCATGCATGGTTTCCTCCTAGAGCAGTGGTCGTCAAACTTTTTTGCTCAAGTAAATGGTGTGTTACGAACCTCAAATAGACTAGCTATAGCAAAGAAGCGAGAAGTTTACCACTGACTTTCTAGCACTTATCGTTAAAATCGATGCCATTCGGGCCAGTACGTGTAGAATGTTCTGTTTCAGATTGTTGCCACCCTCAATAACGCGTAAATTGTAACACTGTAATTGCCCGACGAAATGTTGCCACGTTGTCTTTGTGAAAAGCTGGTTAATAACAGCAAGTGGACTGTTGTCTACATGTTTTGAAAGTCATTTTTCTTCAACTCACTTGACTGAACTACAACAGCCTTAATTTTATTTGATACTAGATGAGGTACCTGGCATTGGCTAGATTTGTATTTATCCCAATCTTATGTTATTCTCTCTTCCTTCCCTCACTCTCTGTCATCCATTTCGACTTTCCCCTCACTCACCATCTCTTCACCCTTTTATCTGCCAATTTCGCACTCCCCCTGTATGTGTCCATGTCCTCCTCCGCCTTCTCCCTCCACATTGCCATCCCCAGTCCCAATAAGATGTTGCCTTTGCTTACCCCACAATATTTCTTAACAGACTGAAAATAATATGTGTATCAGTGTGGTTGAAATCGATCCAGGGTTTAGGAGGAGAAGTGGAGGATAAACACACACACGTTTTTAAGAGCTTCTTTTAACAAATATGTAACGCATATGACCGTCTCTATAATGCATATTCATGAATCCAACGCACTTTCACTTAAGATTGATACAACAGCAGATTATTGGTACGAGGCACAAGCACCCATTTGTTGTCAGGACTTAGAAACAAACAAGAAAACATTTCCATTATTACGTCCCCTCCCGCCGCAACGACAAATCTATCCACCCCTGTACTAAGTGACACCTGTAAAGGTGATAGAACAACTTTAGCGCTCCTACTTGCAATTCTTCCAGTATATTTTGCATTTGACAAAGGAGACAGGTACAGCTGACAGCTGCAAACCATTTATTCTTTACCGGATTTGGATATATATCATTTACCGTTCTTCAGAAACTGTAAACATTAGCACCTGTTAAAATTAAATAGTACTTTCGGAAAGAAACCACTCGCAACTGTTGGATGTATGTGACTCCTTCGCCAAATAACATCGCTGTGCAGTTGCTGACAACAATAAGTCATGTTTATGACACTGAAATTCTGCAATACAGGGAAAAAGATTTTTAAATATCCGTCCGCCGGTTTGACAACTATTAGATTATAAGGGATACATTCGTAGGAGACATGTGAGTAGTTGTGTCACATTGTCAACAATTACATTTTAAGTCAGTCTTCACAGGAATCAAGTGTTGAGACAGACTGGAATAATTGTTGTGGTAGCATGAGTCAATGATGACATGTGCCATTCACAGACTTTCACAGAATGACTGTCACCATGTTTACGAGTGTTGAAAACTGCATAAAATGCTGCTGATCATATTTCAATAAAGTGGAAAAAAGCATACAGTCCATCTGACTAATTCATTCCAGTTTAATTATCTCTGTGAAAAGTAAACTCACATGTCTTGCATAATCTTACAATATTAATGTAGATAGGCTGGAGAATATGAAGGGAAAAGGGAAGGAAGGGAATCATTAGTAATTCTGAGCCACTACCAAAAACAAATCTGGGATCAGTGGATCTTGTTCCTGAAATTTATTTTAAAGTATTAAAATATTATATTACATTATTCAAATGGCCACAAAAACTTTATTATAATTGCATTAATCTCAAACTTTCAAAAAATGTAGAAATAAGTAAGAAATTTAAAAAATAAGAAAAGGACAGATGCACCGTACATGCAACAGGCTATATAAGAAAGCTACAGGTCTCTTATTGAATCTGGTTTTTATTCATTATAATTGCAAAACAAACGAAAATACAACTATATTATTTTTCATTAATGTGACTTGTGATGTTGAACTTTTTTGACAATGTCGTCTACATCTGCGTCGTTTGGGCTGCATGCAATCCTTATTGCGTCTTCTAAATGACTGGACAACCGATTACGATATTTATTTTTCAAGTCTTCGTTTTGAAAATGACGCTTCACAAAGGTAAGTTGAAGGAAATAGTGTTAAAATGAACTGGGTGCAGTCTCGTAAATTTTTATAATCGTTAGGCACACATTTCCAAAATTCAGTGTACTGTTGTTTTTCATGATGTTCTATAAACAGAGCTTTAAGCTGTGTGTCATGCTGAAGTTCGATTATTTCATTTAGCAAATTAGTTTTAAGAAATCCAAATTGGCAGAATAATTTGAGATCATCATGTCCAATATGCCACGGGTTCTCTACGAGAATGAAACAGCTTCGAATATTTCTAACATCATAGGGTTAAGATATACTGTGCTTGATGTTAGAAGGAGGAGGAGGAGGTTAGTGTTTAACGTCCCGTCGACAACGAGGTCATTAGAGACGGAGAACAAGCTCGGGTTAGGGAAGGATGGGGAAGGAAATCGGCCGTGCCCTTTCAAAGGAACCGTCCCAGCATTTGCCTGAAGTGATCTAGGGAAAACACGGAAAACCTAAATCAGGATGGCCGGACGCCGGATTGAACCGTCGTCCTCCTGAATGCGAGTCCAGTGTGCTAACCACTGCGCCACCTCGCTCGGTTGATGTTAGGGACAAATGTGTTACAGGCATTCTTGATGCAGCTGTCATGCTACTACCAACATTAAAACTCACAGTTATTTCAATATACCATTCTCCAGATAGTGATGCCGATCAGTTTGTAGAGTATTTAGATAAACTTATTCACTGTACAGAAAAATATACCAAACACAAGACAGTAATACTACGAGATTTAAATTTTGATGTAAGGAAAAAACACACAAAAATATTAATTTGCTTAACATGCTAAGATCCCATGATCTCTTCTGTGCAAATTATAGTCCCACAAGACAACTTTCTTGTCTCGACAATTTTATCATGAATATACATAAAGATTATTTTGAATTGGGACTCCTTAATGTCGACCATCTGACAGATCACAAAGGTATATGGGTAAAACTAACAATTAATGAAACAATGGGGGATTGTGAACCAACCCGGTATGTCAGGTTATTAAATGATAAAAGCATAAATAGCTTTAGGAATAAGCTGAAGGTACTGAACTGGAATAATATAATATATGCTTCCAACAATGTTGAGGCAGCTTGTAGCAGGTTTGTTAGTACTCTATCTGACATTTTCAATACCTCCTGTCCAATGGTTACCAAATGAAACAAAACTATGGCGAGAAAGCATGGTAGAACTACTCCACATAGGTGGTTCACACCATATTTACAGAAGCTAAGATTAATGGTTTTGATATGCTATGATAAGGTAAAAAATGGTAGTGTTGACAATGCAACATATGTTAGCCTCAAGAGATACTATAGATCAGAAATCAGATTAGCAAAATGTAGAGCAAATGATATCGTCATTAAAAGTTCCAATAATAAGTGTAAGGCTGCGTGGAGGGTCATTAAAGCAGAATCAGGTACAGGTAGTCATAGTGTAAAGGTTACAACTGATGTTGATATCACCCCAGATGAATTTAACCTCTTTTTTTATCAATGCAGCAAACCCTAATCCCTCATCTCCTCATAAGAAGAGTTCAAAATCAAATTCACAATCTACTTATATAAACCGGTTTTTACAAAACTTTGCTGATACTGTGCCAAGCTGTAATTGGGGACATGTGGAAATAAGTGATGCAATTAAATCAGTGGCAAAGTTAAGTGACTTCAGATCAGAAGATATTTATGGCCTCTCAAATTTTGTGATTAAAAAAAATAATCGACTTGATATCATTTCCTCTTTGCACACTCATAAACTGGATATTTGACAGTGGTATTTTTCCAGAATTTCTAAAGAAGATAGTAGTAATTCCATTACACAAAAAGGGTGATAAAAACTGCACTAATAATTATCGTCCAATTTCTCTGATACCTATTTTTTCAAAAATAATCGAATATTGTATACAAAAGCAAATTAACATGCATTTGTCAAAAAACAATGTACTGACTAAGTCTCAGTATGGTTTTAGGGCCCAGTTATCAACAATTAATGCTGTTGAAAATGTTGTTTCTATTGTGGAATCTTCTTTTCAATCCAAATTATCTGCTGAAGCCACACTAGTGGACTTTAGCAAAGCACTTGATTCTGTAAACCATGCAATACTGCTGGAAAAACTATGGTGTTATGGCATTAGGGATCTGGAACTCTCCCTCATTAAATCATATCTCAATAACAGAAAGCAAACTGTAAGCTACAACGGTCAAAAGTCACAGTTACTGAATGTCACTAGAGGTGTACCCCAAGGATCAGTGCTTGGGCCATTAATGTTTATAATATTTATAAATAACCTACCCAGCAATATGCCATGCAAATATGTGCTTTAAGCAGATGATACAACTTTCATCAATTCAGGGAAGGACATAAATAAACTGAAGGAGCAAAGTAAAGATTTTCTCAGATTATCCTTATGTAGTTTGAAGCCAATGAGTTAGCTATTAACTATGAAAAGACTGTAAATATATCCTTCAGCTTATCCAATGCTAATATTGAGTACACTTCTACCAAACTTCTTGGCATATACTTAGATACGAAATTAACCTGGCAGAGTCACATAGACAACATATCTCAAAAGCTTTCGCAAGTTATCTATCTACTGAAAAAATTACGCACCTCTACTTCTGAAAGCTTGCTGATTAATTCCTATTATGCATTCTTTCATTGCCATATTAGCTATGGTATTCTTCTATGGGGTAATTCTCCATGGTCCAGGAAAATTTTTATTTGGCTGAAGAAAGCCATCAGGGGCATCTCTGGGATTACCAAAAATAACGTATCATGTAGGTCATACTTCAAAGAATTACAGATAATGACAGTCCCTTCTCTTTTTATATACAGCTGCCTTTTGTACATAAAAGAAAACTTTAACAGTTACAACCTTAGGCAGTCATAACACTTGTCAAACATTTAAGATAGACATACCAACAACTCGACTCAAGAAAACACAAGACAGTTATGAATACATGGGAATAAGGCTTTTCAATACATTACCTGTGCAAGCACATTGTGTCTCTCTTAATATGTTTAAAAGTAAGACTAAAAAATGGCTGAAAGACAAAGCTTTTTACAGTGTTAAAGAATTTGAAAACTCTTCAAAAATAGACCTGACGAACGAAACAACTTGCAACTCTGTTTGCACCTCTTCCTAAGCTTTTTTCGTCTCTGTAGTTCCACATTTAACTGTTAAACATGTGGAGAAATCCTTATGTATGAAATGTATTCTTTTATTATGCACATTCTTTAAAATGCACACTTTAGTTATGTGGGATATCTTTATGTATCAAATGTACTCCTTTATTATGTATGTTCTTTTAAAATGTGTACTTTAGCTTTGTGTGATACCTCACAATAGTTATATTTCTTAATATGTAAATTGTACATTACTCATGACGACATCGATTGCAATACCTCACAATAGTTATATTTCTTAATATGTAAATTGTACATTACTCATGACGACATCGATTGCATGTAAATGCTTAAAGATGGATAAATAAATAAAAATCTGGTTTTTGTTTCTTCCAAATAGGTCTCCAAATATTCTTTCGTGTTTTGGTAAATAGTTTCGGCGATAGTTAAGCCTGTTCGGAGCGTAGCAACAGTTGGAATATTAGACAGATCTTTTACTTTGAGTTCATTTATATACAATTGCAGTTTGGCTTCAAATGCAAATATTTTGTTAGTCATTTGCTGTGCTGGTACTGAGAATGGTTGAAAGCAAGAGGAAACTACAGCCGTAATTTTTCTCGAGGGCATACAGCTTTACTGTATGATTAAATGATGATGGCGCCCTCTTGGGTAAAACATTCCAGAGGTAAAATAGTCCCCCATTCGGATCTGTGGGCAGGGACTACTCAAGAGGACGTAGTTATCAGGAGAAAGAAAACTGGCGTTCTACAGAATGGAGTGTGGAATGTCAGATCCCTTAATCAGGCAGGTAGGTTAGAAAATTTAAAAAGAGAAATGGATAGGTTAAAGTTAGATGTAGTGGGAATTAGTGAAGTTTGGTGGTAGGAGGAGCAAACTTTTCGCCAGGTGAATACAGGGCTATACATAAAAAATCAAATAGGGGTAATGCAGGAGTAGGTTTAATAATGAATAAAAAAATAGGAGGGCGGTAAGCTACTACAAACAGCATAGTCAATGCATTATTGTGGACAAGATAGACATGGAGCCCGTGCCTACTACAGTAGTACAAGTTTATATGCCAACTAGCTCTGCAGATGATGAAGAAATTGAATAAATGTATGATGAGATAAAAGAAATTATTCAGATAGTGAACGGAGACGAAAACTTAATAGTCATGGGCGACTGGAATTCAATAGTAGGAAAAGGGAGAGAAGGAAACTTAGTAGCTGAATATGGATTGGGGCTAAGAAATGAAAGAGGATGCTGGCTGGTAGAATTTTGCACAGAGCATAACTTACCTTATTTACTCGAATCTAAGCCGCAATTTTTTCCTGTTTTTGTAATCCAAAAAACCGCCTGCTGCTTAGAATCGAGTGCAAAGCAAGCAGAAGTTCTGAAAAATATTGGTAGGTGCCGCTATAACTAACTTCTGCCGTCGAATATATGTAGCGCTACACAGGCATGCTTTGCAGGCACAAAGATAAATACTGGCGCCAAAACCTCTGCGTCAGTAAGTAAATTTTAAAAAAAAAGTGGAAGACGAGCTTTCTTCTCCGCCCCGAGTTTCGACCACTGCAATTTGCATACATTATCCAAGGAAGTAAATACAAATTCCGTATTGTTCATCTTCGAATTTAGCAGCATTTCAATGTACTACGAAAATCCGACTGGCAAGACTGGGATGTTTGTCAATATGGCCAACTCTACGTTCTGAATTTTTTCCTACCTGTTAGAAGAGATTGTTGCTAAAAGAAACTTTTATGAATTGTGAATCACATGCAGTATTCTCTTGACCATAAAAGTAATATGAATATAAACATTTTGCCATGTATTGTTTCGTGTTTGCTGCTATCTCATTTATATCCTGTCTGCCTAATAAACTGCGAAACTAGAGTGAGACAACAGCAAACGCGGAAGAATATACATATCATGTCATGTTTATATTCGTATTATTCTTATGCCTAATTGTGATAGTCAGAAATGAAGCACGACAATTGACTAGATTTTTAAATCTAAGATGACTCTAATTTCTGTGCAGAATGTAATGTACTAAAGAGGCGCCTGCAAAGATTTTCAAACGGAGAAAAATTTTTGCTAAACTCTCGTTCAGAACATCGTCTATCATACGCGGTCCATTATTTGGTTCTTGTTGATCATTATCAAAGAAAGCAGCAGTGTAAGTAACAACAAATAGCAGTCTCTTGCCATTGTTTCGCTAATGAGACGATTCCTCTGGCCGTAGAGCGCACTAAAGCAAGCCATACGGCGAGCGGCGACAGGCCTTAAACACTCATTATCAGAATGTGACAAACAATGCATTTTCAGCTTAGAGTGACGTAAACACCTATAACAAAGAGAACGGCACTTATCAAATCAAAGAAAAATAAGCAATCAATTCAAACCATACGAAGCACGTGAAAAAGGAAGGGTACCTGCATAAATACGGACGGAGCGCCTGACGCATAGCAATGGCTACCTGGTAAAGCTTAACTGCTAAGCTTACGAATGGAACCAAAGTACTGTAGCTGTATCGTCATTCATTCGACCTAAATTGTGTCTCATATTACAATGGACCAACTTTGTTTCGATTTGGGGGTGCGGCCTAAAACTTTTCTCTCCCCTCGAATTTCAAGTCTCAAATTTAAGGTGCGGCTTAGTTTCGGGAAATTTTTTTTTCCTTGATTTCGAGTCTCATTTTTCAGTTGCGGCTTAGATTCAAGTAAATACGGTACTCATAGCTAACACTTGGCTCAAGAATCCTGAAAGAAGGTTGTATACCTGGAAGAAGCCTGGAGATCTAGAAGGTATCAGATAGATTATAAATGGTAAGACAGAGATTTAGGAACCAGGCTTTAAATTGTAAGACATTTCCAGCGGCAGATGTGGAATCTGACCACAATCTATGTGTTATGTACAGTAGAGTAAAACTGAAGAAACTGCAAAAAGGTGGGAATTTAAGGAGATGGGACCTGGATAAACTGACTAAACCAGAGGTGTACAGAGTTTCAGGGAGAGCATAGGGGAACAATCGATAGGAATGGGGGAAAGAACTACAGCAGAAGAAGAATGGGTAGCTTTGAGGGACGAAGTAGTGAAGCCAGCAGAGGATGAAGTAGGTAAAAAGATGAGGGCTAGTAGAAATCCTTGGGTAACAGAAGAAATATTGAATTTAATTGATGAAAGGAGAAAATATAAAAATGTACTAAATGAAGCAGGCAAATAGGAATACAAAGTCACAAAAATGAGATCGACAGGAAGTGCAAACCGGCTAAGCAGGGATAGCTAGAGGACAAATGTAAGGATGTAGAGGATTATTTCACTGGGGGTAAGATAGATACTGCCTACATGAAGATTAAAGAGACCTTTGGAGAAAAGTGAACGATTTGTATGAATATCAAGAGCTGTGATGGAAAACCAGTTCTAAGCAAAGAAAGGAAAGCAGAAAGTTGGAAGGAGTATATAGAGGGTCTAAACAAGGGCGATGTACTTGAGGACAGTATTATGGAAATGGAACGGGAAGAGGATGTAGATCTAGATGAAATGAGAGATTGATACTGCGTGAAGAATTTGACAGTGCACTGAAAGACCTGAGTCGAAACAAGGCCGCGGGAATAGACAACATTCCATTAGAACTACTGACAGCCTTAGGAGAACCAGTCCTGACAAAACTCTACCATCTGCTGAGCAAGATGTATGACACAGGTGAAATACCCTCAGACTTCAAGAAGAATATAATAATTAAAATCGCAAATAATGTAGGTGTTGACAGATGTGAAAATTACTGAACTATCAGTTTAATAAGTCACAGCTGCAAAATACTAACGCGAATTCTTTACAGACGAATGGAAAAACTGGTAGAAGCCGACCTCAGGGAAGATCAGTTTGGATTCCGCAGAAATGTTGGAACACGTGAGGCAATACTGACCTTACGACTTACCTTAGCAGATAGATTAAGGAAAGGCAAACCTACATTTCTAGCATTTGTAGACTTGGAGAAAGCTTTTGACAATGTTGACTGGAATACTCTCTTTCAAATTCTGAAGGTGGCAGGGGTAAAATACAGGGAGCAAAAGGCTGTTTAAAATTTGTACAGAAACCAGATGGCAGTTATAAGAGTCGAGGGGCATGAAAGGAAAGCAGTGGTTGGGAAGGGAGTGAGACAGGGTTGTAGCCTCTCCCCGATGTTATTCCATCTGTATATTGAGCAAGCAATAAAGGAAACAAAAGACAAATTCCGAGTAGGTATTAAAATCCATGGAGAAGAAATAAAATCGTTGAGGTTCGCCGATGACATTGTAATTCTGTCAGAGACATCAAAGGACTTGGAAGAGCAGTTGAACAGAATGGACAGTGTCTTGAAAGGAAGATATAAGATGAACATCAACAAAAGCAAAACGAGGATAATGGAATGTAGTCGAGTTAACTCGGGTGATGCTGAGGGAATTAGATTAGGAAATGAGACACTTAAAGTAGTAAAGGAGTTTTGCTATTTGGGGGGCAAAATAACTGATGATGGTCGAAGTAGAGAGGATATAAAATGTAGACTGGCAATGGCAAGGAAAGCATTTCTGTAGAAGAGAAATTTGTTAACATCGAGTATAGATTTAAGTGTCAGGAAGTTGTTTCTGAGAGTATTTGTATGGAGTATAGCCACGTATGAAGTGAAACATGAATGATAAATAGTTTGGACAAGAAGAGAATAGAAGCTTTCAAAATGTGGTGCTACAGAAGAATGCTGAAGATTAGATGGGAAGATCACATAACTAATGAGGAGGTACTGAATAGAATTGGGGAGAAGAGGAGTTTGTGGCACAACTTGACTAGAAGAAGGAATCGGTTGGTAGGACATTTCTGAGGCATCAAGGGATCTCCAATTTAGTATTGGAGGGCAGTGTGGAGGGTAAAAATCGTAGAGGGAGACCAAGAGGTGAATACGCTTAGCAGATTCAGAAGGATGTAGGTTGCAGTAGATACTGGGAGATGAAGTAGTTTGCACAGGATAGAGTAGCATAGAGAGCTGCATCAAACCAGTCTTAGGACTGAAGACCACAAAAACAACAACAATAATTATATCACCAAATATGAGCACAAATACACTCAATACCCAATGAACGCTCAGGGGAAACGAAACTTAGTTCACAACTGACACACTGACAAGACAAAGCTAACAATGAGGCAAATGAGCAGTCTTCAGTACGCAGCGCATTTGGTGCATGTCTCATATTGTTGGCTAGCATGCCGCTCATGCCTTTAGTGCTGCGGAACACCGGAAGTGGCGCGTTAAATGAAAGTGGTGGATGGTTTTCAGTTACCTAATTACTTCCCCAACTTATTCACAATTCTACGCAGTTTCCGTAAACAAAACACCACTATGCCAGACAAATACCGAAAACATGATCTGAGCGGCATGCCGTCCGCAGGCCACAGTTTGACGACCACTGTCCTAGAGGGTGGTACTGCTCTTCATACGTTCATACTTCATGTCCTAGTGACCTCTCCTGCCACAGTAATTGGTAATGTTGTGTCCGATTCACTTTTCTTGCTGACTCACCTTGTAGTGGATGTGATACATTGTTGTACACAATGGTTCTGTATTCAAATCGAGATCTTGAAGGAATGGTGTTTACGTGAGGAAAGGCAAATGGCAACGGGCGGCGAGAAGCAAGGTCGTATCAGGAGACCTATCCTCATTGACAATAACCACAGCTTTCAATGTTTGCAACAGTGTTTCACTATTTGTCTGAGATAGGGTCATTTCAGTAAGCAGAATATCATGAAGGACACACCCGAAATGTTCAGACACCAGACTTGGAGGAAAATATGATTAACACTGTGGAAGGTGACCACTGTGTCAGTACCAGGCAGTTGGTCTGCCAGTGGAACTCTCTCCATGAGAATTGTTACTACCCGTATCACTTACAGTTTGTACTAGGCTTACTAGCAACAGACTTTCCACATCAGGAGCAGTTTGTCACTGGTTTCTTCACCAGGCACCAACAATTCTGGGATTTGTCTCATCCATCCTATTCACAGATGAGGCCACCTTTATGCGGAATAGTACCTTCAACTTTCATAACAGTCATCTGTGGGATAGCATGCAGAACCACCTTGGTATGGTGACAGTGAAGCATCAGCATCTGTGCAGCCAGAATGTGTGGGCTGAGATAATTGGTGGCCGTATTTTGGGACCAGTCTTCCTTTTATGTCACCTAACATGCCAGAACTATTGGTGTTTCTTGCAAGTGACTTTGCCTCTCCTGCTGGAAGAAGTGACATTGATGATTCGAAGGGTTATGTGGTTTCTACATGAAGCTGCTCCAGCCCACTTAACCGTTACTGTCCAAACACATCTCAATCGTGTCTTCCCTGGTCAATGGATCAGACGAGAGGGTCCAGTTGCATGTCCTCCTTGTTCACTGGATCTCAACACGTGATTTTTGGATATGGGGGCCATCTCAAAAGTGTCATGTATCCAAAGCCCATTCCAGTTATGGCGACACTGGAGGAGCATATCCATGCTGCCTTTGACACATGCAGCCTCGCTGATGTGAACATGTGAGACAGAACATGCTACGGCATGTACACGCATGCGTTGAGGCCTATGTAAACCATTTTGAACACTTGCAGTAACTGTGGCTGCATGGTTCAGCACATATTAGACTGCAGTCTCTGTAAAATATATGAATGAATAAATGATCTCTAACATGGAAACCATGCATTTCTGCACATAAGTTCATTAGACCTTTTTTTGTTCCGTATCCTCTCATCAAACAATACCTAGAGTTTGTACACAATGGAAAAAATGACCCTGTATATGTGCTGATTAACCTTCTGGAATCTGATTAAATTGTAGTACCGGTAATGTAGTTGCAGTGGTGCCAGTGTGGCTGCAAACAGGCCGCATCATGATTTTATTTATTTATTTATTTATTTTTGTGCTAGGAATGCAATATTTTGTTAATATTTGGTTATAGGAAAGTATAATGATGATTGAAGAATAATCTAATGTAGACAAGATTATATATTGAACAAACATTAATATATTACCTTAAGATTTGAACCAGGTGCAAAAATAATTCAACAATGGGTTTAGTATACAAATTAAGAAAGTACCTCATAAAGAAATAACTGAGATAATGCATATATCTCAGACACTCTAAAGAAAACTTGAAAGGAACATCATTAATCATAAGTAAAAACTGGAATTGATGCTCTTAAATTAAAAATTTGGTATCTAGAGAAAAGTTTCTCATTCACCTTGAACTTAGTTTTTTTGTAAATGACAAAACATAATCTTAGGTGGTCGTTTTCTTTTAAAAAGCACAAAACTGCAAGACATCATCCCGTAGAATACACCCCATTGCATATTCTCTTCTCTGTCTTCAGCTGTTTCATCTCCTTGGCATCTGCTGCAAATCACTGATAGTGTGGTATGTTTTTTACAAGCTTTGTGGAGCATTTCTCGCAAGCAAGGCTTGTTCTGTTATTTTTATGGGACCCATATAAGTAACAAATTCTCCTACAAAGAGCTGAGATGGCATTGGGAAGCCCCACTGAGGGTTCATTGTACTTAGAATTAGGAAAAGTTGTATATCCTTCGGAAGCCTCCAGTTTGGTGCTCATTTTCTCAGGATTGGTTCCATCAACATTTGAGCAGATTCACTGAGATAAAGTCTTCTTCTGTAATTATTTTCTCTGGGAACATTGGTTTTGGTATTAATTTTCAGAGAGCAGAGACCATCCATCCAATTTAAATGACTCTTTAGTGGAAACCAGAAAGAGGAGGAAGCCCACCTAAGGTAAGTGGTTCTCCAGGAATGAATAAAAGCAATAGCAAGAGCAAATAAAATAAAATCAACCCTCCTCCTTTTAATATACTGTATCACAATGTTCAGTCCTTAATAAACAAGTTACAAGGATTTGAAGTAATATTGGGATCTGACCTAAATGTTGATGTCATCTGTATAACTGAACACTGGCTAGAAAAGCAGCAAATAAGTACTGCAAATATTCCTGGTTTCCTCAAGACAATCCATTCTGCAGATCTTTTCACAAACAAGGAGGAACAATCATATTTGTAAGGCAGGATTTAAGGTATAGAGCAATCCAAAAACAACCTGTAAGAAAAGGTTCTTGAAATAGCAATCAGTGAACTTTCTGTCATGTCACTCTATACAGATCCATCAACAGAAATTTTGAAAGACTTCTTATGTAACCTAGAAATGCTCTTTATTCTAGAACCATCCAAAAATAAGATCATATAGGGTGACTTCAACACTGATTTTTGTAACAATCAAATCATAGAGATAAACTACTGTACATGACAAAGAGTTTCAATCTAATCCCTCTGTAAATACACCAACAAGAATCTCTTTAAACAATGAACCTGCCCTTTTAGAGCAAATGTTCATCCAAGAAACCTACTACCCATATAACACTGTAGTAATAAATATGGGCTACAGTGATCTTGAAGTTCTGAAGGCCACCTATGAAAATAAGTGAGCATAGAGCCCTCAGTGACAGTGAGATTATGCACTTCTGCTACTTACTACGCCGAGAAACACAGGATGAAGTGAACAGCGAGCCTGATACAAATAAAAAGTTCAATAACTTTCATGGTATATATAAGCATTATTTTGATTTAGTCTTTCCAGTTAAGAAGTATAGATAAAAACAATCTGGTGATAATAGCTAGGTTACAACTGGCATAAAAACCTCCAGTGTGATGAAAAGATTCCTGCACTCATATAAAAAATAGAACCATGTATCATTAGAAATAAAAAATTGTATAAAAATGTGCAATATCTACCACAAAGTTATTATATATGCAAAAAAAGTGTGTGTGACAGAGAAAGAAAGAAACGTGCAAGGGTCATTACAGAAGTCATGGCAATTTTTTTTTTTTTTTTTTTTGTCTTACAAATGGTAACAAATTAAAAAGTTCTGAAATATGCAAGCAGAAAGTTAGTTCATATGTACATGTTACATGTAGGGAGACGGATGAACACACACACCACCATAATAAAGATATAGCATTAGAAGAAAGATGTAAAATTGTTCGTTGTCGCAAACTTGTATTACTGTCAGTTGCAACAACACAGGGCATGAAGAGAGACCTGTGAAATCTTAAGAGTGCCTCAGAATAGTCTCCCAATGCCCTGAAAGACACCCTATATGTTTGGCCTCACCATGAGTGTATCATTGCATCTCATGCATTACTATTATGATAATGTCTTCATGTGTTCGAAAGCGTGCTCCACGCAATGGCTCTTTCAGGTTTGCTCACATCACGTTACTGCGGATTCTTGGGGAGACTCCTGGAATGTGAGTAGTTTGTGATGTACTACTGTGTACTGCTGCAACTGACAATAAAACACATTTGCAACAACAAACTATTTTTTTATTTTTTTTCAAGCTAAAACTTTATGGCGATGTGTGTGTTCACCCACCTCCCTACATGTAATGTTTGCATATGAACTAAACTTTCATTTGGATATTTCAGGATTTTTTATTTTGTTACAGCCTTGGGAGAGCCAGTCCTGAAAAAACTCTACCATCTGGTGAGCAAGATGTATGAGATAGGTGAAATACCCTCAGACTTCAAGAAGAATATAATAATTCCAATCCCAAAGAATGTAGGTGTTGACAGATGTGAAAAATACCGAACTATCAGTTTAATAAGTCACAGCTGCAAAATACTAATGCGAATTCTTTACAGACGAATGGTAAAACTGGTAGAAGCCGACCTTGGTGAAGATCAGTTTGGATTCCGTAGAAATATTGGAACACGTGAGGCAATACTGACCTTACGACTTATCTTAGCAGATAGATTAAGGAAAGGCAAACCTACATTTCTAGCATTTGTAGACTTGGAGAAAGCTTTTGACAATGTTGACTGGAATACTCTCTTTCAAATTCTGAAGGTAGCAGCGGTAAAATACAGGGAGCAAAAGGCTGTTTAAAATTTGTACAGAAACCAGATGGCAGTTATAAGAGTTGAGGGGCATGAAGGGGAAGCAGTGGTTAGGAAGGGAGTGAGACAGGGTTGTAGCCTCTCCCTGATGTTATTCCATCTGTATATCAAGCAAGCAATAAAGGAAACAAAAGACAAATTCAGAATAGGTGTTAAAATCCATGGAGAAGAAATAAAATCGTTGAGGTTCGCCGATGACATTGTAATTCTGTCAGAGACAGCAAAGGACTTGGAAGAGCAGTTGAACAGAATGGACAGTGTCTTGAAAGGAAGATATAAGATGAACATCAACAAAAGCAAAACGAAGATAATGGAATGTAGTCGAGTTAACTCAGGTGATGCTGAGGGAATTAGATTAGGAAATGAGACACTTAAAGTAGTAAAGGAGTTTTGCTATTTGGGGGGCAAAATAACTGATGACGGTCGAAGTAGAGAGGATATAAAATGTAGACTGGCAATGGCAAGGAAAGCATTTCTGTAGAAGAGAAATTTGTTAACATCGAGTATAGATTTAAGTGTCAGGAAGTTGTTTCTGAGAGTATTTGTATGGAGTATAGCCACGTATGAAGTGAAACATGAATGATAAATAGTTTGGACAAGAAGAGAATAGAAGCTTTCAAAATGTGGTGCTACAGAAGAATGCTGAAGATTAGATGGGAAGATCACATAACTAATGAGGAGGTACTGAATAGAATTGGGGAGAAGAGGAGTTTGTGGCACAACTTGACTAGAAGAAGGAATCGGTTGGTAGGACATTTCTGAGGCATCAAGGGATCTCCAATTTAGTATTGGAGGGCAGTGTGGAGGGTAAAAATCGTAGAGGGAGACCAAGAGGTGAATACGCTTAGCAGATTCAGAAGGATGTAGGTTGCAGTAGATACTGGGAGATGAAGTAGTTTGCACAGGATAGAGTAGCATGGAGAGCCGCATCAAACCAGTCTGAGGACTGAAGACCACAACAACAACAACAGCCATTTTTGAGACAAAAAATAGTTGCCATGACTTTTGCAGTGACCCTCATATATCCAAATCAAAAACCAAGACACGGGTCACATTGAACATTATCAGGTCTGAAACAAATGCCATGCCAGTTGTAAAAGTATTAACCTAAATCTGGAAAGTGGACAAGTATCTGAATACACACTGCTTTGAGAATGGAAGATCTCCAAAAGCATCAATGTTTCTCAAACAGGTCACAAAAGATGTGATCATATTGACAATGAGCTCACAAATGCAACTTTCATATGGTATTGATGATATTCTACAGTGCATTACAAAACAAACAGGGAAGTATATTGTTGATACTCTGACATTTGTTATTAATCACTACTTTTCAACCAGCACATTTTCCAATCTTCTGAAGGTCACTAAGGTCACACTGTTGGACAAAAAGGGAGTCACAGACAATATTACTATTATAGGCCTGTATCACAGCTTAGTGGCTTCTCAAAGGCCTTCAAGAAACTCTTTTACAATAGACTACTAAAAGTTACAAACAAATACAAATTACTATTGAACCATCAGCATGGCTCCCAGAAATCTAGATCCACAGCTGCAGCTGTCTATAAGTATGTAAATGAAATGCTGAGAGCCACAGACCAAAAGGAAATAGCTATTGGAATATTTCTGGACTTACCTAAGCATTCGACATTATAGATCATGCTCTCATACCACATAAAACAGAAAGTAAGGGTATTAGACGTAACCCAAATGAATTTTATTCTTAAACATGACATACAAACTGGTAACATCACAAGAACAACAACATACTCATTAGGGAAAACTTTCATCAAATATGGTGTGACAGAAGCATCTATATTACGTCCAATCCTCTTCCTTCTGTATATAGATGATCTGAATGACTCTGTTCATCCAAAAGAGAAAACACTGTTTGCAGATAACATTAGCATTTTGATAACAGGATCAAATAAAAATGGCCTTTAGTAATCAGCAGATAGGAAACTGATGCAACTGTCAGTGAGGTTTAATAGAAATAAGCTCATTATAAACACTGAAAAAATCATAGCCATGAACTTTCATATATCCCATAAAAAGGAACAGAATAACCACCACTTGAAAATAAACAATGAAAGATTAAAACCAATTATTTGAAATTTTTGGAAATACATCTTCAGGATGATCTCAAATGGAATATTCAGTCTCTGAAAGGCAAACTATCATCTATTTGGTGTATGCTGTGGATATTGAACTCGAGCTGCAACAGGGAAACAGTAGTGCAGGTATATCATGCACATTTCCAATCAACATTCAGAAATGGAATCATATTCTGGAGGAATTCACCATGTAGCCAAACTATATTCAAAACACAAAAATGAGCTATTAGAATCATCTGCAACCAAAAGAGACAAGATTCATGTCATTCTCTTTTCCACACATGTGAAGCAATGTCTTCGTAAGAGAATATAAATTCCCAGTGTGTATAAGAAACCAGCTCTGTACATAACCATGAAACAAAAAATTTCAATAATATTCATACTCTCATGTCAGAACATCTGCCTACCAGAAAAGTGTCTTACAGAGTGTAACACCATTGTATAAGAACCTTCTGGCAAGCTTGTTCAAATAAAGACCTAAACCTATTTCTGATGAACCACAATTTTTACTCTGTTAGTGAATTTCTCAGCTAATGACATGTAACACAGTGTCCCACTTCGATGCAAAAATACTTATCACAGCAAATTCCTCTATCTGAAAAACATAAAATATCAAACATGTATAGTAAACTGTATTTATGTGATCATATGTCTGACCATAATGTTTATAGGAATCATTTGTCAGATGTCAACTACATATGTAGTAAACATTACTAAGACTGAATGTGTAATTTCTATTGTCTTTATGTATACATGTTTTCAGACATCAGTTATATATGTGGTAAATGTTACTTATATTGAATGTGAAATTGTGTATAATTTCTGTGTTGTCCTTATGTGAAAAATTTGTAATGATTATCTCTGCATTATATTTTGACTTGTCCTGTATCTACACAACATGTCACAAGACTAAATAAAAATAAATAAATTTTGTATGAGCTAATTCTGGCAATACTGAGTTCCCTGAATAAAACCACCATAGGACATCATCTTGTTTTCCTAGCTGTGGTCAGTGTAGAACACACCTGATCCACTGAGTCCACACATCCTTTTGTTCTGTTATAATGAAGTACTGTATTAGAGGCTTACATGATTCTGGGTCAATTTCAGCAGTATCGTTCCAAGTCGACAAGAGAATTACAGCTTTTTTTCCTTTCAGTTACAAAAGTTATCAAGGACATGTCATACTGAAAACCAACTAGTGACAATTCTTCTTTATGAGTAGGATCATTTACAAATTCTGGAGGTATCTCTTTTCTATTTGTTTTAAGTGTTCCTAGTATTTTAGTATTTTCTGTAGTCATGTTATGGTTAGACATTTTTATTGGTTCAATCAATCATGTCACTATGTCTATGAGCTTATTCACATAGGAACCCTCAGACTGAAACTTCCTGGCAGATTAAAACTGTGTGCCAGACTGAGACTCAAACTCGGTACTTTTGCCTTTCGCGGGCAAGTGCTCTACCAACTGAGCTACCCAAGCATGACTCACTCCCTGTCCTCACAGCTTTAATTCTGCCAGTACCTTGTCTCCTACCTTCCAAACTTTACAGAAGCTCTCTTGCGAATCTTGCAGAATTAGTACTCTTGAAAGAAAGGATATTGCGGAGACACGGCTTAGCCACAGCCTGGGGGATGTTTCCAGAATGAGATTTTCACTCTGGAGTGGAGTGTGTGCTGATATGAAACTTCCTGGCAGATTAGAACTGTGTGCCGGACCGAGACTTGAACTCAGGACCTTTGCCTTTCACAGGCAAGTGCTCTACCAACTGAGCTATCCAAGCACGACTCACGCCCCGTCCTCAGTTGGTAGAGCACTTGCCCAGCGAAAGGCAAAGGTCCCGAGTTCGAGTCCCAGCCCGGCACACAGTTTTAATCTGCCAAGAAGTTTCATATCAGCGCACACTCCGCTGCAGAGTGAAAATCTCATTCTGGAAACATCCCCCAGGCTGTGGCTAAGCCATGTTTCCGCAATATCCTATCTTTCAGGAGTGCTAGTTCTGCAAGGTTCGCAGGAGAGCTTCTGTAAAGTTTGGAAGGTAGGAGACGAGGTACTGGCAGATGTAAAGCTGTGAGGACAGGGTGTGAGTCGTGCTTGGGTAGCTCAGTTGGTAGAGCACTTGCCCGCAAAAGGCAAAGGTCCTGAGTTCGAGCCTCGGCCCGGCACAGAGTTTTAATCTGCCAGGAAGTTTCATATAAGCGCACACTCCGCTGCAGAGTGAAAATCTCATTCTGGAGTTTAAACTATCATGCTGAGAACTGAAACAGGTTCAGATCATTGGTAAACTAAAGTCAAAATAAGAATCGGATGGTAGTGTTCTACAAAGGATTGGAAAAAAAGTAGAGCAGGTATGTTAAGAACAAATATACAAGTAAGATGAAAGTCAATCAACGTACTGGTGCCATGAAGGGCCTTGAACATGCCTATATACAAAATGGGAGCACTGGTGTATATATAATATATATATAAACTGTAATAAAGCCTACAACAGCTGAAGCACAAGTATTAATTAAACCTTAGAAAACCACATAGAATGACTGACGACAGCATTTAAATGGACATTATCCATGGACCAAGGTTAGGCAAAAGACATATAAAAGATAACATCATTGCTAGGTAAAGGGAGCTAAACAAAGGAAGATAAACTGTTCAAATTTTCTTATTCTTAACAATAAATATGACCTCAGTGTGGCATTTACCATGAATAATGTCATTAAGCATCTTCTTATATTTAACAAGACAAATATCTCACATCTGGGAAGCATAAAAATCAGTGCAATGTGTGCCTGAGCTTTTATATAGGACTAACAGGGAGGGCTTTTAAAACTCACTTACTCAACAAAGGTGATGAGAATTTTTATACAGCAACTTTTACTGAACATTTTAAAACTGAAAAATGGACTACCCCCTCTATATGGAAATTTTACATATAGTCAACAAAGGGTTCAAAATGAACCTTCTAGAAGATGTTGAAAGTAATAAACATTCCCACTTTCACGCCAAGAATTTGCTGAGTGATCAGCTCACACTGAAAAACTGTTTTGTGATTGTATAGATCTTCTGTTAAATGATTTACAGTGACCTTGTAACAACAACAACTGTACACACAATAATTTTTTCTTCTGATTTTCGATAAATTAGTGTAAGCGATGTTCTGATTTCTTTTTTCTTTTCATGTCATTATGTTAAAGAAACTGTAAACAATTTTCGATGTGAATATTAATGTTAATGTCAAATTTCAAGCAATATTATAACAAAATGGAAACGTAAGAAATGTTGAAACTTTTGTAAGATGTTAAAGTTGTACTTGTGCGTCTGGTCCATACGTAGGCAATGTATTAGGATATGTCGAATGCAAAACCTTTGGTGAATACCCCGTCTGTAGGGGAGCGGAAAAAGGTGGATGGCAGGCGAGCGCGGGAAAATGCACACGGGCGCTGGACGGAATAACGGGCTCAGTAGTAGTAGTCGGAGTTCGGCTTTGATCTGAGCAACATGTTCTGGATCGAGGAGGCTCTCCTGGAAAATGTGATTTCATTGAGCCTCGGATGTGCCGTTCCCGATGACTATACAGCATGGCTATATTCCATAGGCACTAAATGGAAAAGTATTGCGACGCTAAGAAGAAGTAAAGTGCCGATACATCAAGAGCCATAGCTGTGATTGTATGTGTGCTCTGCGCCTCGCCATCTTGTCGCCCGCCAACCGCCGCATTGATACGAACAGGTTGAAACTTTTAGTACTGTATTCGTGTGGACCAGTGTTACTTTTGTTCCTGACTGTTCAATAACAACTTAACTTTTACCAGAACTGTCCTATCATTTACTTATCCTCATCACTGACCTAGACAGGATCCTTTCCACATGTTGTGCAATCCGAGTGTCCCGAGATGAAGATTTAAAGTTTATGTTAATAATACTTACCTGCAGACCTATCTATGTCAGAATGATGTTTAAAGAACTTTGTTGTTAATGAATAATATATGTCTGACAAAGTTGGAAGATAATGTTGAAAGTGGTTTAGTAATGAAGTTTAATTAATTTGAGACAAAAATAATGGTAGTTAAATGAGCAAGAAATAAGACAAAAAGAGTAGTAAATCATATATTGGAAATCTTGAGTGCTTAATGATTTAAATAACCAAAATTTCAGTACAGTGATAATAACAGTTTCAGCCCCCCCCCCCCCCCCAACCTTTTCTTTTCTATTCATTTAAATTCTGAAGTGTAATGAACTGATTTGACCAGCAAAGTTAAAGTCAATACAAAATCAAAATTTATTAATGTTTTACCTTTTTCAAAAGTGACATTGTATGTGTGTATCGAAATGTGCCCAATTTTAATCAGATCAATAGACAGTACGAAGTTTGTAGTAAACATTATAGTGTATTGTTGTGTATTTTTGGCTTGTCCATATTAGTACAGAAAGTGAAATTATTAGTTCAATAGATTTTTCTGGTTCCAAAATTTACCATATTATTCAGTGTTATTACGTGTTGTTTAGTATGAACGTACATCAACTTGTACTGGGAAGAAACTCAGTTAATGTCTAATTAGGCTGGCGACCATATTATTAACAATTTGGTAGCATCTGCGGTGTTATTTCTTGTCCGTCCTAATGTGTAGTTGCATTTCAGACTTGCTTGACGTATTATTGTTGTTACTGAGTGGGTGAAAGTCTGATTTTGCCTCCATTCAGGTACACGCGGTCAACATATGTACCAAAATCCTTTCTTATAAGGTGAAGCCCGTCAACTTACCATAGTACAGGCTTTAATAAGTATCGTGTGCCAGTAGCGTAGTGTTACAACCTACTTCATGTTCAACTATTGTTTTATCGGATTACACATTCGAAGCTGGCTTGCTCACAGATTTTAAAGTAATTTTATTTTATCATTTCTATCCAATAAGTATTAATGTCTTTTATGAAGCACAGATTTTTTTTTTTTTTTTTACTTTCTGACATTGTTTTCTTGTTACAGCCATGAACTACTACTTATATTTAATGTGTAGCTGTCGCATGCTGACTTGTTAAAACACCTACCAAGATGTATTAGCTCTCACGCAGTAGCTTTTACTCAGCGTCTAGATAAGCTACAGGCATGTTTCCACATCCCAAGTCAACTTCTAGACATGTGCTGAGGTTGGTGGCATCTCTGCTATTGAAGCTCGATTGCAGCTCCCTTACTTGTATTTCCTGCTAACACACATCTAGTGTGCCCAGTGGCCAGCCTCGTCTCCAGGATACTGAACTATTCAATGTGTCATTGCTGTTCCAGTGGCCCAAGGCATCACCATAAACTGATAATAAAATTTGAACAGTTTACCTTCCTTTGTTTAGCTCCCTTCACATAGTAATGATGTTATATTTTTGTATGTCTGTTTGCTTAACTTTTGGTCCTTGGTTTATTGTCTTTCTAAATGAATTTGTTAATAATTTTATGTGACTGAATAGGGTTTAATGTATACTTGTGTCAACTGTTGCAGGCTCTATTACAGTTTATATGTACATTAGTGCTCCAACTTTGTATACAGCCATGTCCAGTGCCATTCATGTCACCAGTATTTTAGTTGACTTTTGTTGCACATATTATGTACAAATTGTTTTGACAGCTCACTGTTTCACTGTTTGCCTCTCACTATGCGTATCATACATTCTAGTGATGTCACACTGTTTTATTGATTCTGTAGCAAAGGTAAATTGTGTCTCTCAGGTTTAGCTATTTTATATTTGTTTTAACAAGCCTATTTTACTTCTGCTGTTCAATCTTTGTACATTTCTTTTTAACATACTTGCTTTACGTGTATATATTTTTAGCCAATCATTTATAGGGTACTACCGTCTGATTCTTATTTTGACATCAGCTTACCAATGATTTGAGCCTATTTCACTTCTTCTAAAGATGAGAGTTTAAGTTGTTGAGACTCATAAAGTGAATCAAATAAAAATTGTCTTGTGCAGCTGATGACTGGCTTTTTAGCTTTGTTGAAATATTCTGTAGCTGCTGAACCTACAGCTATGAACAAAATCATGAATTTATTGTTCCTGTAAGCTTGGATAACTTTGGCATGGACACAGTCTGTCAAAGGGCTCAATGATTGTCACATTAGAGATACTAGATACAGAAGATATCAACAGGTCATATGATGACCAGAGCCACAAGCAAACTGTTAATGCAGCAGCATTACATGAAGAAGTGGGTCCCTTGCGAGATAGTGATTGGCGGGCAATGGAAGCTTTCCTACTATGTTTTACACACAACACTGGTTACCCACTACTGTATAACTACAGCTAATAATGCACCAGTTTACATAAAGCTATACTACATAGCAAAGCGTCATCAACGCGTATAATGCACCAGTTTACAGAAAGCCATACTGCATAGCGAAGCATCATCAACCCATTATGGAGGAGTTTGGAGATCAATAATTAGCAGAAGGTATAATAGAGTACAATGATAACCCGTGGGGTGCAGATATTGTTATCATTCCAAAAAAGTCATCACTGGTACTAAGAAGTATAGATCCTGTTATGATTACTGCTACCTGAATGTAAAGAACATGATGGGTGCATATCCAATCCCCAATTTTATGGAAACTTTACATAATCTAGGAGAGGGACATTGTTTTTCAACAACAGATCTAAGAAGCGGGTTATACCACAGAGCTAGTCCCAGAAGATAGACCAAAACCCGGCTTCACAGTCCATTGGGACATTACCAGTATAAAAGGATGAAGTTCGGCCTGAAAAGCACACCAACCACATTCTAGAAGTTATTGGATGGGATCTTACATGGTTTAAAACCAAAAACTGATGCTTAACAGACTAGTGCCAGTTTGTGCAAATCCAGGTAAACTAAATAAAAGCTTCTAGTTTTTCTCACTGACATACGACACTACCACTTTTTTTTTTTTTTTTTACCTAGTTTACTAAACACACAAATCTTTCTACTTATTTCAGTTGCCTTTTTACTTGGGTAATCATTGTTGCTACAATTGTCTCTTGGTCACTGATACCTGTGTCAATGATAACATCCTCAAAGAGATCAGGGCTATTTGTTGCCATTACTTCTAATATATTTCATCGTGAGTGGGGTTCAGAACCATCTGTTCTAACAAGGGAAACTCCTCTTCACACCTCTTCATATTTAGTGTAAAATGGCTCAATGGATAGCCCATCAAAAGGCGAACACAGATCAAGCATGAAAACAGGATGAATGTGTACTAAACTGTGAAAAAAGAAGCAAAATCAAAACAGTGAACGGTTCAAGCTGAAGATGTGCAAAACTGAGTGAATCTGAATAGCCACAGCATAGTGGTTATGTGGTCATGGTGTTCGACTGCAAAGGAGGAGATCCATGTTCAAATCTCCCTCGTGCCTAATTTTTTTAAAACTTTTTTCACAAAATTATGAACTGTCCATCTGGTCATTGATGTGTCTGTTCACTGTATTCAAATTTGTGTTTGTGTCATGGTGTAACGCACATTTTGCAAAAGCATGGTTAAGGAAGGGACCTCCGAATGTATGTACTTCTTATTTGTTCTAGACAAATACCACATGTTATTACTCTTGTATTATGTAATGGAAGATTTGACTCTTCAATTCCTTTGTGTAACATAGTTCACACCTGTATATTTGTTGTTTTCATTTCAGTGAGAGGTCTACGCAACATCTCACCTGCTCTCACTATTTACTTGCAACAGTAATATATTCTTACCATATGACTCATATTCTACAACCAATGTATAGTACGACAATTGCCAAGGCTACTGAAGAAGAACAGACATGTCAATGACTGGAGAGAAAGAGAGTGTGTGTGTGTGTTTGGGGTGGGGATGGCACAGTGGAGAGTTGAACACAGATCTCCCACTCTGCAGTCCAGCACCGTGACCACACAACCATGACGTCATGATTCTTGCAACTCGCTCAATGTTGCACACCTTGAGCTTCAATCATTCACTGTCTATTTTGCTTCTTTTTTCACAGTTCAGTACACCTTCTTCCTGTTTTCATGCTTCAGTTTTTGACAGACTATCCACTGGGCCATTTTACCACTAAATGTGAGGGGGGGGGGGGGGGGGGTGCAATGGGGAGTTTCCTTTGTAAGTAGTTTCCATCACAGAGGATATTAATTACGTTTCACAGGATGTCTTGGCACACCCACCACTAACAAAACTGTAAATTTTCCAGTTGATTGTTAGGTGAATAAAGTCCCCATCAATGATTACTGTATGACTGGGAAGCTTATGTACAAGCAAACTGAGGTTCTCTCTCACATTTTAGATTACATCAGGAGATGAGTCTGGTGGTTCATAGATTGAACTCCGGTCAATTACTATGAAAAGTGGTCTTTCTAACCATAAATCACAGATCCAGTCATACAACTGAGATGATACTTTACAAACATGTAATTTTATTAGAAGCTGCTTGGGAGGAACAATGTCAAAAGCCTTCTGTAAATCTAGAAATATAGAATCAAGTTGAGATCCCTTATCAATAGCACTCATTACTTCATGTGAATAAAGACCCAGCCGAGTATTTCAAGAATAATAACTGTGAACACAGTTATATACCAGTTACAATTTAATTTTTGGACAGCCTTTTACATAGGCATTACCTCACACCAGCTATCCATCTAAATGATTGATCAGTGCCAAACTGTGGCCAAGAACAGAGTTGACCAACTGGTAGCAGAACATCCCTCTGAGCACAATAGGCTTGACTTAAATAACTGCTTCATAATGACTGAAACCTCCTGGCAGATTAAAACTATGTGCCAGACCTACTCGAACTCGAGACCTTTGCCTTTCGCAGGCAAGTGCTCTACCATCTGAGCTACCCACGCACGACTCATGCCCTGTCCTCACAGCTTCACTTCTGCCAGTACCTTGTCTCCTACCTTCCAAACTTCACAGAAGTTCTCTTGCTTGGGTAGCTCAGATGGCTGAGCACTTGCCCACGAAAGGCAAAAAGGTCCCAAGTTTGAGTCTCAGTTCGGAACACAGTCTTAATCTGCCAGGAAGTTTCATTTCAGTGCACACTCTGCTGCAGAGTGAAAATCTCATTCCACAATCATTCTGATCTGAGCTGCCAGAGTTGGTGGTCATGTGTGTGTGAAGTGTGCCTGCTTGTGTGACTGAATGGTGTGTGTTTCACTTTCTGATGAAGTCTGTGGCCGAAATATTATGTGTAAGTGCCTTTTAATTGTGACCATCTGCAACGTACAAGTGATCAGTTCAAGACATGCAATCAGCCTAATGAACTTAGATGGAAAACCAACTTGTGTTCTTTGACTCTAAGTGGGCTTTTAATGGGCTGTGCATAAATAATCCACATAGTTGCCCAATACTCAGATATTTTTTATCATTGTTTCGAAGTCTTTATAAAGCTTTTTAGATTTATTTAAACATTAAGTATACCAAACACAAACTTGAATTTTAGAAAGTTTTATTTTCCTCTTTGTCCAGAGTCAAACCATTAGTACCTTCATGTAAGTGAAGATGTGTCACAATGTGCACATATACACACAAGAGGAAAATTAGTACCTTCATGTAAGTGAAGATGTGTCACAATGTGCACATATACACACAAGAGGAAAAGCATAATTTTTATAAAATAATGGAAAATCTGGGATACAATAAAAACAATATGGAATAGAATAGACCAATAACTCCCACCTCCAATTCTTTACGGAATCAGTCTGTCATGTATAAAACAGCTAGTTTCAAATGCATCTCAATGTTTATGGTGTCATACCTTCTGAACGGTGTGCCATACAATGACAAAATTTTGCAGCTACATTCAGTGATATACCTGGATACTGTTTGCAAAATGTGTTGCCAATAGCATTAATATTAAAGTAGTAATAAACTGAAACATCATGCCTGATGCTGAAGTGAAAATGTAGTATGTGGTAAACTTTTTTTCCTTCCATTATTCCACGGAGGGGAGAGGGGGTTGTATTAGCAATAAAAAGTTTTTAAAAAGTTTGAAATTATGTGCAAAGTTTGCTGTAAGTCAGTAATTGCTCCCATTATCAAATACTGGATAAATACAGTATGCGTAAGTTGTGCACCATGATTTATGGTGCCTGAAGACACTTACATACTTTCTAACTTTTATACTTGACTTAACAGTGATAAATCTTTAATGTAAGATAGTAGCTCTTAATGAGAAGATTATAACAATATTTTAAATGTGACCAACAATTATATGACATAACAAAAATCTAATTTTTATTGCCCCTGGAAGCCATTAGCTACGCAATTTGCAACTGGCCTGGATGACCGTTATACTATTTAGTAATACAGATTGTTACTCACCACATGGAGAAGGCTCTGAACAGCAGACTGGCGCACTGAAAGAGGACTGTTAGATATTACAAGCAACTCGATAGAGTTCAAAGACCTTCTCAGATGCCGACAAATGCACACACAACCCAATTCAGACCTCAGTGCATGGAGACAACAGTAGCATGTTTGTGTGTGTGTGTGTGTGTGTGTGTGTGTGTGTGATTAACTGCTGCAGCACAGCCTCATCCAACAGGAATCATCAACCCTTCAAGGACCTTTTTAAGGGACTGAAGGTATGATAATTGCTTGGGGAGAGGGCAGGACTAATCACATCATCAACTACTCACTTGATGTTGTCTGTAATGGATGAGGCTGGCCTCCCAGACTGACCAGCACCTTCTGTTGAATCACGACCAGCACTTCAACTTCATGCACCATTCCACAATGGCAGTTTTTATCAGACATGCTGTCCCACACACATTCTTCTTTGTCTGATGGATGTCTACTGGTGTTTGTCCTCGGAAACCAAGAAAAGAACAACAGCATGTTGGCACTGTTTGGACGCATTTGGTAAAAATGTGCCACAGTCCACGTTCCCACATTTAGCACACATATGTCAGAAAGACATGACTTCCACACTAATTCCTTGTCTACATGATGGTGCTTTTATATCCACAACAGAGGCACATTATGTTGCATATAAGCTGCGGCAACACCCTCAAACAGAAACTTTCTAGTTGCACCTTATATGTAAGAACTTCAGAAGGTAAGTTACACATCTTGCCTCATTAAGACCATTGCGTGACAGTAGTGGCACACTGTCAGAGGAGAATAAATGTTCCAGATTTTCCGCAGACACAATTCTGATGTGGTATGGATAACAGACGTGTCACAGTGTGGAAGAAAAATAGCACAGAAATTTGAAACATACTTCAAAGTTGAAGTATGCGGGACAGTATGATTCTTGCAGCTAAAATGTCTAAATTGCACACAGATACACCGTGAAATTCTTGTGATCAAATACTACGTCAGGTCCAGTCATAGTGAAATGGTGCCAACAATTTGACCAGGGCCAGACAGATGTGAGTGAAGCTGATGCGAAAGGTCAGATCTTGTGCTATGCGATTTCCATCTTTTTGGCAAGCTGGAAGAACATCTGGGGTGAAAGAGATTTTCCTATGATGACAGTGTCCACACAGTGCTTCTTGAACTGCTCTGTGACCTAGGAATAAATTTCTATTTTCAACGAACTGAACAACTGCTAGAACATTCCGACCTTGTTTGCAGACTTGGTGACTATGCTGAAATATAGTGTGATGCATTTGTGTCAGTTTGAAATGTAGTGCAGGATTCAGTAAAGAGGTACTTTTCCTAGCTTAATAATGTGTAATGTGCTTTTTAAAGTCCCCTCATCTTCAACAGTCTTCTTTCACTAACCCAGTCTGCTGCTCAAAGCCTCCTCTATGTAGTGAGTAGGAATCTGTCCTATTTCATATTGTTAATACTTTTCATAATTTTGGTTTCCATCTGCTCTGACTATAAACACAATACTTATGTGCAATACACTTTGAATCTCAGCTGTTAGTAAATTATTACTTATAATCCTTGCTTCAGCTGTTCCTATTGATAAATTTATAGTCTTCTTCTGGCTGAAATACTGACATCATCCAAAACAAGTTTACATCCTGTATTTTCTAACCACATCCACATACATCACTATATGTGTACTGGCTATACAGGATGTGGTAAAATTTGCTCTGCAAGGACAACAGTGTACATATGAAAATTAAAATCAAACAATGGAAAATTGTGGATGGAACGTAACAATATTGTGAAAAGGGAAGTTGCGACTCACCATATAGTGGAGATCCTGAGTCGCAAATAGGCCCAACAAAAAGACTGTCACAAATATACTTTTTGGCCAGTACAGCCTTCATCGAAATTAGACAACATACACACATACACGCAAATGCAACTCACACACACCTGAGTTTATAATTTTGGTTTCCATCTGCTCTGACTATAAACACAGTAATAATGCGCAATATACTTTGAATCTCAACTGTTAGTCAATTCTTACTCATAATCCTTGCTTCAGTTGTTCCTGTTGATAAATTGATGGTCTTCTTCTGACCAAAATACTGACATCATCATGAACATTTGTGTGTGTGTGAGTTGTGTTTGTGTGAGTGTTGTCTAATTTGATATTTGTGACAGTCTTTTTGTTGGGCCTATTTGCGACTCAGCATCTCCGCTGTATGGTGAGTAACAACTTTCCTTTTCACAATATTGTTATGAAAATTAAAACTTATTTAACTGTGAAGGGTGCACTGAAATAAAGAGCAAATACATTTCACCATTCATTTTTGACAAAATACTGTATATTTTTATTTTGTATGTTCAGTCTGTTGAAAAGTGATCACAATTTCCAACGCGCGCGCGCGCGCGCGCCCACACACACACACACACACACACACACACACACACACACACACACACACACACACACAGTGATCTCAACAATGATCACAATACTAGCTGTAGAATCATTTTTCTTCAGGGGTGACTTCTGTGATTCCATAAACATCAGTGAGGAGGCGCCCATAGTTAAGTGGAACTGGTTCCTTTGGTGCAAGGTATGGCCCCTGGTCACCAACATACACATATCTGGCAGTAGTCAAGAAGCAATACATTATTAACAACAGCAGTCTGCAGAAAACATGGTAGTGTTTAATGCAAAGTTTTACAGTCTTAGAGCTTTGGGTCTAAACTGCAAAATATAAAACACTTTGGTTAAAAATATTAAAAATGAATGTTAGCCAATCCACATTAATTTCCATTTTCACATTATGAAGAAATTTCAGGCACATAAATAAAGATTTTATTGCTTTGGAATACACAATGGTAAAGTTAGTTATTTGTTATTATCCAGGCAATGACATCTACATCTCAATAACTAAACTAATTTACAGGGTAATGGAAAGCCCTGGTGGAACATAAATAATTTTAGAAGTACTGCTGAAAACTCAATGAATAGTAGAGGTGCTGAGTCGTCGTCAAGAAGCACTTATAAAAGACTGAAAACTTCGCTTGCTTCCAGATGAACCTCATTCAGAGTAACACAAATGCGCACACATACATGTGTGAAACACACACACACACACACACACACACACACACACAAAGGCTACAATGTCCCAGCATTAGAGCTGCAAAAATGTAGCCATACAGGTGTGTGTTGGTGGGTGTACATTAATACTCTGAAAAAAAAATTCCTCTAAAAGCTAGCAGAGTTCTCAGTCTTTTTTTATGTGCTAAACCATTTATGTTAATATTTCCAGTTTTAAATTAATCAAATTTCGCTGCAGCTATTCAGTTAGATATAGCTGCTGTTTCAAGAGTGTGCACTTCTGTCAAATTCCGCTGCAGCTATTCAGTTAGATATAGCTGCTGTTTCAAGAGTGTGCACTTCTGTCAAATTGCCTATTGAAGTAATTTGGTATAAATGATGGATAACATCACACATTGTACTGGACATTGATGACAGTTGGGCAACACGTGCATTATCATTGGATTAGATCATGACCAGATCTTGAGTGCTCATTGCAGGTGACACTCCCTTACCGAAGTACATACTGGGCTCTGCATCTATGGCCCAATCAAGAATGTACCTCAAGTACCCAAATTAGGTGAGACCCACCACTGCCACAATCAATCTTCAATTTATTTTATAGGCTTCCTCTTTCAGTGATATTATACATCATCATCAGGCCCTTCAATGATGCATTTCCTGTTGTATTCAATGGCTGCCATTGTCTTCATAAGATGTATTTTGTCACGAATAAAGGTTCAGGTTTGTCTAATTACCTGGTACAACATGTCAAACATAGGTTCATCCATCCTTGTTCAATGTTCAATGTACAGACTGAGTAACAATGGTAAGTTACAACCCTGTCTCACTCCCTTCTCAACCTCTGCTTCTCTTTCATGCCCCTCAACTCTTATAATGGTTTATGACAAGTTGTAAATGGCCTTTCGCTCCCTGTATTTTATGCCTGCTACCTTCAGAATTTTAAAGAGAGTATTCCAGTCAACACTGTTAAAAGCTTTCTCTACGTCTACAAATGTTATGAATGTAAGTTTGGCTGTCCTTAACTTATCTTCTAAGACAAATTGTAGGGTCCATACTGCCTCGTGTGTTCGTACCTTTCTCCGGAATCCAAACTGATCTTCCCCAAGGGCAGCTACTACCAGTTTTTCCATTCTTTTGTAAATAATTTGTGTTAGTACTTTGCAACCATAACTTATTAAACTGACTGTTCAGTATTTTTCACACCTGTTGGAAACTGCTTTATTTGGAATTGGAATTATTACATTCTTCTTGTAGTGTGTCTCATACACCTTGCACACCATATGGAAGAGTTTTGTCATGGCTGGCTCTCCCAAGGTTATTAGTAGTTCTGACAGAATGTTGTCTACCCAGGGTTCTTGTTTCGAATAGGTCTTTCAGTGCTCTGTCAAATTCTTTTTGCAGTATTGTACCCCCCCTCTCATTTTCATCTATGTCTTCTTCCACGTTACTGTAAGTTTATCTCCCTTGTATATACCTTCTATATACTTCTTCCACCTCTCAGCTTTTCCTTCGTTCCTTAAGATTGGTTTTCCATATGAGCTTTTGATATTCATACAGCTGCTTCTCTTTTCTCCAAACACCTCTTTAATTTTCCTGTAGGCAGTATTATCTTTCCCCTAGTGAAATATGCTTCTACATACTTTCATCTGGCCTCCAGCCATCCTGCTTAGCCATTTTGCACTTCCTGTCAATCTTATTTTTAGGCATTTGTATTCCCTTTTGCTGCTTCATTCGCTGCATTTTTCATATTTTCTCCTTTCATCGATTAAATTCAATATCTCTTATGTTATCCAGTGATTTCTACTATCTCTGCATTTCACGAAATATTTGTCTATCATTTATAAGCCTAACTGAAAATGATTTTGTGTTTCAGCTGTCATTGTTTTTAATGAAAACTGATTGTTAAATGATTTAATACATTTTATGCATATTTTCCCAGGCAGAGCAAGCATTTTTCTCTGTAAATTCAGTCTGTTTCCAGTCTGGCATCCAATATTTTAAGGTTTGTGTCATATTAAAATTGATATTTATTTCATCACAAATGAAACAAAATGAAAATGTATCACCATTGCACCTCTCTCTATCATCTTGACTTTCCAAGACTGCTTGTAAAAGGTGTTACCAACATGCATTTCGAAATAAAGGTTTGGGCACACCCTTGTAAAATTTTACCCAGTAACTTAGAATACTGAACTGGATTTTTCACCCTTATTTTTTACCACTTTAGGTGACTGTTGTAGTGAGGTTATTGTGACAGTCCATTTTAAGTGATGGTTGGCAATTAGTCATAACAGTCTGTTGACAATGGCATTCTTGTTGGATTTCTGTGAAATAAGAGTTTCTTTTTTCAAATTCTTACATCCTCCACCATCTCTTCTGAATTACACACTTGAAAACACCGTTATGAGATGAAAGAGAGGTTCCCCACTGCACATTACATATATAAAATAGCATGATTATAATTAAATAGTTTTCTTTAAATACTTAAAGGAATCAGACATAATATTTCCTTGCTCCACGTTAGATATCTTATTACAAAAATGTCCTCCGTTTGTGACAGGATAAAAAATGAAACTAGAAAAACCAACAAATAACTAAAATGTGTATACAGAAAAGTATCTCCTGATAGAAACTACAGTCAAGACAGGAAAGATGTACCATGTAACAGGTAACTGCAGGTGCAGACAAAAACATGTGATGACAAAAATCCTAGCTTCCAGAACCAAATATTCTCACCTAGACCTGCTGCCACCCTTTGGCCACTTGACTTCCCATGCAATACCTGAAAACTGCAGTTTCTGTCAACTTTTTCTCTATTTTTGGCAGACAAAGCAGCCTATATATTCTACTAATAGTGTCCACACCTGATGTCTCTGCCAGTTAAAAACTACTTCCTTTAAAATACTGCATCATTAACAGAAATATGACCACATGAGATATTTATTAAAGGATACGGTAATCGGAGAACCCAATATGCACTTTGCGAAAGCCTCAGTGGTTGATCACAACCAGTTACAAATATAGGACATGGAGGTGGTGCTGGCTGGACACGTGGATTCAGAGTGACATGTACTGGTGCCTTTGGTGTCACTACATGCACTCGCATCAGTTGTGCTACTAAAGGTTTCGTTGTTCTGAAATAAACACACAGTATGTTGAAAGCTGATTATAATGACATCACACACTAAAGGGCATATATCAACGTGTAAACAAAACATTTTTAACATACCTGCATGGACAAGGAAAATACAGTGGCATATCACTGCCTGTCACTTTGTTGCCATTATCTTTGACTAGACCAGAACCTGTAGTCTTTAAAACTTTATCTGGAGCTGCACACATAAAACGGTGACCCCTTGGGCATTCGTACTCCACTCCCACAAAGATTTTTACAACAAATTCAGAAAGATCTGCAAATTCATAATATATTATAAATCCATATCTAGTTTTAAGATTTTAAAAATATGATGGGAAGCAATAAATAAGTCCTGTTGATTATGTCACACTATTGCTATTTTTCACTACATGAAGCCAGAGAGAAACAGACAATGATAATGTTCTATATACGAGCAAAAGTGAGCGCGGTTTCTCAGAAATACCGAAGAAGTTATTCTGAGAACATAACTTTTCAATTTGAATGGAAATGAACTGGAAATTAACAGTTCTTATTAATTTGGAGACAAGACTCCTGCCCTTCTATGACCTTCTGCAGAGTGTGCAAGAATATCACATAATTTTCAGTGTGTGAAGGTCTGCAGCTGTGGTAAATTTTTTTAATGATTTTCTGATACCTTCAGCTGCCATTCTCTTTATTTTATGTATGATTGTACAATTTTGGCATAGACCATTTTCAGGTATCTAAAACAGAAGCATTATATGGCTCTGAGCACTATGGGACTTAACATCTGTGGTCATCAGTCCAAAGCATTATACATTGGATACATTAGTGTCACTTGTGATTTTACCATAGGAACATATCAAATCGCTAGATATACTAGGCACTTTATAACTTACTTTATGGACAGTGCCTTAGTGGTATATTATGCCATATACATTCTTGCTCACTTAACTGCATGTAATTGTCACAACATAAATTAGAGAAGGTTGTTTAAGTATGTTAAACCACTGACCTTATACATGAGAGCTTTGCAACAAAGCCTCAAAAGTAACGTACTTCTAAAATAGCAAAATACCTTTTCTAATTTATTTTATGTAAATTACCTGCAGTCATAGGAGCAAGGACATACACAGCTTAATATACCATTAAAGAATTGTCCGTAAAATAAGTTATAGCGTGCATAGTATACCTAAGAGATATGAGTTGTTCCTATGTTAATATACAAGTGACACTAATATATCTAGTGTATAATGCTTCTGTCTTAGGTACTTGAAAATGGCCGAAAGCTGAAACTGTACAATTGTACATAAAGAGGAAGGCTGCTGGAGACATCATGGAACTGAGGAATCATGAAAGCATTAAAAAATCACATAATGTAACTGCATGCAACTTATAATGGTGACATTGTGTGGTTTTTCACAGTTTGTACAATTTATTGTTCATTTACACACAAAGCAGAAAATGAGGAAAATGAGAAAAAATGCAAAGTTATAACACGTTACTGTGTCAAAAACAAATACAATAATTCTTAATGAGAAGAAAGGGGGGAGGGGTAGGGTCAAGGGGGGGGGGGGGGTCTACTGAGGAAAAATTAGAACAACACGTGCTATTCCAACAAAAGGGATTATGACTGCAGAAACATAAAGCAAAATAATACAGACCAGTGTTATTTTATTCCTTGAGGAAATACTACTGAGTGGTGCATAAATATGCTTCTGTATCTATAAACACTGTAAACATTCATCATTACTAAGTATACACTGTGTGAGTGTGATTTGGCCCTCAGTACTTTGTACCATCGCCATGCTTCCATTTTACGAAAATGGTCTTATTCTATGCTACTAAAAATGATGACTCATGTCTCATGAAGTACTCTGATTGATGATGCCCTATTGGGTGAAACATGTCATTTTTTTAACCAATCAAGACCATTACGCAACTGTTTTTTATGTTAAGATGCAGTACAGTCACCAAGGATCCATGCTCCTTTTTCTGCTCTCCGTTTTTAATACTTTGTGCTCTACAGTCTACGAGACTATGGTTACTTATCAGCAATGTCTGCACAGGTGGCTGTTGGAAGGGCATGACATTCACCTTATTCCTTCTAATGTAATACAAATTTGAAAAACCTGTATTTCCCCTGGCCTTCCCAGGGTACCATAAGGACAAAAATATGTAAGTATCACTTCAACTGATGTATAAACTCTATGGTGTACATTCTGTACTACCACCATCAAGTATGGAAGTAATCCCAATTTACTTTGTCTTTCATTTGCACTATACGCTACATAGAATTTATGTTCAGATCACCTATTACAAGAAAAAATTATATTCTAACTAGACAATATTTTAGAAAGGCTAAAATAATTTTTCCTTGGGGCCATTCTAATAAAATAAAAGATTAATCAGGGTTTTGAAGCCAACAGTTTGATGAGGTGCTCCTGAAATTAAGCCCACAGATAACACTGAGGCACATGCAGTACAACTGAAGCAGTTCACTTTTTTTTAACTATAATGAAATGTCTTAACAACATAATCCAAACTAGTGAAGGTAGGAAAAATTAAAATCACCTTTGTTTCCTCCTTTTGATTTGCGTCCACGTAGAAGGTTGCTGGACATATGAGGACTGGAACATGGATGCTTCCCTCTGTATGAGTCACCAACAGCTGGCCAACCACTGTTGCGATCTCTGAAGGAAAAAATTGGAACAGAATTCCTCTGATACTGCTATATTGCTACTTAAAACTACTAAATGTGTAAAATTTCTTTTGCTTTTTTAATGCCTCAGACACAAACTTTTTCTTACTTACACTTTTATAATTTACACTGATGCAAAATCTATGCTTCAAGACAACTAGATATATGAGGATAGATCACTACTCACCAAATTAAAAGGTGTCAACAACAGGAAGGCAGACGGTACTAACAAAATTATTATTTTTTTTTTTTATAAGCAGTAACAGTAGTAGTAGTAGTAGTAGTAGTAGGATCATTACTTGCTAAATTTTTAGACAAAAAACACAACACACACACACACACACACACACGCAGAACTGTTTTCATCCAGTAATGCAGCTCAACTTTGACAAACAGAATGATACTCTTTAAAAGAGTTGTATTTCACACAGTTTAAAGTTAGTAAGTTTTTTCCATATAATTGTTAATATTTCCACTGATATATTTTACTTGTGTTATCTTTCAAATTTGTGCACCAGAAAACAAGAAAACAGACATTTGTTACATTTTCTTTACTACAGTTATGTCATGTTTGACTATCAAGGAAAAAAAAAAAAAGGTTTGAGACTATTTCAGTACAAAATTCTTGATGCTTTTTTCATGGCAATTTGTTGCCATATTGTCTGTTAGCTTCTGTCTTGAGTTCTTCAGCTGATATTTAACAATTTCCCTGATGTTTCATCAGCAATGGAGGGTGAACTGTTGTAATGCCAGCCACTTCTGCTGGCAAAATGTCAGGAAAATCATGAAACAAATGTCATCCATGTAGACAGAAGTCAACAAACAATACTATTTTAGTCATTTGCATGTCACTATGATTAATGCAGCTCACCTCAAAATGCTGAATGGATATTGCTTAACTATTCCAGATAATTCAGTATTATCACTAGAGATTGAATGTTTTATAAATCTGCCGTGCTAACTGCTAAGATCACTTTCCCTCTTCCCTCACATATTCCTTATGGCATCTTCACATTTGGTAGTCTATCTTTTTAAATATTTTAACGTCATTCTAAAGCACCAAATTCAAATGCTTTCAGTTCCTTTCCCAAATTTCCATTTTTCATGTTTATTCCATACAGTGCATGGCTGAAGATGTAGATTTCTAGAAACTTGTTTCTCAGTTCTAAATCAGTATTTGAAATCAGCAGAATTCTGTTGCTGGAAAAATCTTGGTATCTTCCTTTCTTCAACCATCTTATATAATTTTGCCCTCTACCTATCAGAATGCAACTAAAAATATAAATTACTATAATCCATCACAATCATGATAATAATTTGTATTTTCAATTGATGTTCATTATGGTCATGGTCAAGCCCACTCTACCAATTAAAGTATGTAAGAATTGTTTTCTTTCTTCTACCACTCTCTCTTCTCTAGTTTAATAAGTCTACATGCTTTATTCTATTCATCGTCACTTTAGTATTCTCTTTGTTTAGCCTTAACTCAAATTTTGCGCTAAGTAATATGTCCCCCTCAATCAACAGATGCCTTACTTTCAACCAAAAGAGCCATCATATGGAAACCTTAGCACTGGAGCTATTCCTCCTGCATTTTGATTCCTCTTGTGAAATACTTGGTTCACACACTTATGAGCTTATTTTACACACAAGTTACAAAGCAGTGGCAATTACTATAAGCCTAACTTAATCCACTTCTTATTATGTCAACTGTCAGATATGGTATACAGCCCTATACAAAGACAGCGCCACATGCAGTGCCAGTTTCCAGTGTGGTGCCATGTAGTTATGGTCAGCCATCAGAGAGGACACACCTAACAGGGACCATATTACGCCTCCGCCGTAAATAATACAAATACTCTGACACATCCACCATAGTTATGCTCTGATGCCACAGAGGGCACTGATAGCTGGGACTACATCCTGCCTCACCTGATGTCAGACAAATACTGAGCACACGAACATCCATCCACCAATCATGGATAAAAGTGAACATACAACTCCATTTGGCCAGCTGTCGCAGTTGCCATCAGTTGCCAGCAGCCACTGGACAGTTACCAGTTGCCTTCAGTGCTATTGCATCACCACTTGCTGCAGTCATCGCAAAGTGTTGAAACATCTGCCGAGTATCACAGTATGCATTATTAACAGAGCCTGAACTTAGTTACTGTCATTGACATAATAGCTGGACTGGAACTACTCTTAGTCAGTAAGTTCATTGAGTTAAGTTTAGACCAGACATTGTTGTACCAATATTATTTTTGTTGTCGTTTATTTTTTTCCCTGTCACAACATTAACTGCAATGTGTAAGCACACCACCTCAATACAGCAATTACTTCAGAGAGAGAGAGAGAGAGAGAGAGAGAGAGAGAGAGAGAGAGAGAGATATTGGAGAGTGGGGAGGGGAGATGGTGAGACAGTTGAAAATGTGCTGCACTTTGTATGTTGAGAGAGGAGCTCTGACAGCTGGCATCGTAGTTGCCAGTATTCAATGTGGACGGGCAGCGAGCCAGTAGCAGGCGTCCAGCACTAGGCAACAATGGGGCATTGCCACGGTGACATAAACAAAAGCTCATGATCTGACTGGCCGTCATGGATGTGCGAAGCATGTGCACTAGGGCTGCGTCAACTATCAGAGCACCGAGCGAGGTGGCGCAGTGGTTAGACACTGGACTCGCATTCGGGAGGACGACGGTTCAATCCCACGTCCGGCCATCCTGATTTAGGTTTTCCGTGATTTCCCTAAATCATTCCAGGCAAATGCCGGGATGGTTCCTCTGAAAGGGCACGGCCGACTTCCTTCCCCATCCTTCCCTAATCCGATGAGACCGATGACCACGCTGTCTGGTCTCCTTCCCCAAACAACCAACCAACCAACTATCAGAGCTCTTCTCTCACCGTATGTACTGTGAAAGAATTATGTCCAAGAGATGCAGTGTTTACTGTCTGATTCAACATATGTAAAGTCAAAGCTGACCCCACAAAAAGTGTTGAGAGAAAGACTAACAGCATCGTGAAGAAAAGTTTATTGTCACAGGAGGCTATCGGGAGCCTTAATTCTTACTGTGCTGGCCCCCCTCAGGTTATGTGCCCTTGAAGATCCATGAGGAAGGAGTTCCTCTTAGACCAATTTTGAATAACATTGGTTCTCCAACACACTATGTAGCAATACACCTTGCTACTCTCTTGCCCCCAATAGTAGGTCAGTATGAGCATCACATTAAGAACTTGGTGGATTTCTTATGTCGATTAGAGGGAATGTATTTGAATGATTCTGACATTTCGGTAAGTTTCAATTTGGTCTCCTTCTTCACCCATGTTCCTCTGTCTGATTCATTACTTTTAATTGAAGTCAGGTTTGGTGTTGAATTTATGAACCTATTTCGACATGTGTTGACTTCCACTTACTTTTTACTCAATGACCAGTGCTATATGTAGAGAGATGGAGTTGCAATGAGAAGCCCATTGTCACCTATTATTGACAATTCATTTAGGGAAGACTTCAAGTAACGTGCCTTGGAGTCAGTGGCTTTCAAACCTGCATGTTTCTTCAGATAAGTAGATGATACTTTTATTTTTTGATCTCATGGCAATGAGCATTTGAATGAGTTTTTAGAACATCTGAATTCAATCCATCCGAATAACTGTTTCAGGATGGTGGTGGAAAAGAATGACTCACCCCTTCCTTGATGTGTTGGTCTGGAGAAAGGCTGATCGTATGTTGGGAAATGCCATTTATAGAAAGCCTGCACATGCTGACTTGTTATCTGTAGGCTGAACTTACCACCATCTGGGTCAGCATGAAGGGGTAATTCATACTTGGTTCATAGGGCTCACGTCATATCAGAACCTGAGAGTTTTTCAGTTGAGTTAGCCCACCTTGAGGTCACCTTTTATCAGAATGGTTATATTGAAAGAGAGATAAGACATGTGTTGCACTGTCAGTCAAACATGCACCACGTATGTAATGATAATACCAAGGTGGCACCAAAGTTTATGGCCTTTTTGTATTAAGCAGAGAGCATTTCCAACAGGAATGTTCATATTTTGTGGAAATATTATGTGAAATGTATTTTTCGACCACCGTCTTAAGATTAGGGTACTTTTAGGTTCCATAAAGGATTATCTTGGTTTGCATGCAGTGGGTGTCTACCATATTCCCTGAGGTTGTAGCATATCATACCTTGGTCACATTATCAGGACAGTGTACTGAGCATAAAAATCATACATGTGTACAACAGCTGAGCAACTCTGCTATTGCAGAACACTATCTTGGCACCAGTCATCGTACAGAATATAACAACATGGAGATTCTGGTATGCACTTCCAGCGATGGGGATAGTGTTATTAAGAAAGCAGTTAAAATGAAATTAGCAAGTGACCTTATAGGTAGAGATGAAAGTTTTTGCCAAAATTCTTCATGGAATCCTGGTTCTCCCCATTAATTTTCACTATGAGTAGCTTCTGATGCTGGTCATCTTTATTGTGTAATGATGTGCTAGTGTTTACAGTGAGTGTGTGAATATATATATATATATATATATATATATATATATATATATATATACACAAAATTCCAGCTTTCGCAACCAATGGTTGCTTCATCAGGAAAGAGAGAAGGAGAGGGAAAGACGAAAGGATGTGGGTTTTAAGGGAGAGGGTAAGGAGTCATTCCAATCCCGGGAGCGGAAAGACTTACCTTAGGGGGAAAAAAGGACAGGTATACACTCGAACACACACACATATCCATCCACACATATACAGACACAAGCAGACATACTTAAAGACAAAGAGTTTGGGCAGAGATGTCAGTCGAGGCGGAAGTGCAGAGGCAAAGATGATGTTGAATGACAGGTGAGGTATGAGTGGCGGCAACTTGAAATTAGCGGAGATTGAGCCCTGGTGGGTAACGGGAAGAGAGGATATATAGAAGAGCAAGTTCCCATCTCCGGAGTTCGGATAGGTTGGTGTTGGTGGGAAGTATCCAGATAACCCGGACGGTGTAACACTGTGCCAAGATGTGCTGGCCATGCACCAAGGCATGTTTAGCCACAGGGTGATCCTCATTACCAACAAACACTGTCTGCCTGTGTCCATTCATGCGAATGGACAGTTTGTTGCTGGTCATTCCCACAGAGAATGCATCACGGTGTAGGCAGGTCAGTTGGTAAATCACGTGGGTGCTTTCACATGTGGCTCTGCCTTTGATCGTGTACACCTTCCAGGTTACAGGACTGGAGTAGGTGGTGGTGGGAGGGTGCATGGGACACGTTTTACACCGGGGGCGGTTACAAGGATAGGAGCCAGAGGGTAGGGAAGGTGGTTTGGGGATTTCATAGGGATGAACTAACAGGTTACGAAGGTTAGGTGGACGGCGGAAAGACACTCTTGGTGGAGTGGGGAGGATTTCATGAAGGATGGATCTCATTTCAGGGCAGGATTTGAGGAAGTCGTATCCCTGCTGGAGAGCCACATTCAGAGTCTGGTCTAGTCCCGGAAAGTATCCTGTCACAAGTGGGGCACTTTTGTGGTTCTTCTGTGGGGGATTCTGGGTTTGAGGGGGTGAGGAAGTGGCTCTGGTTATTTGCTTCTGTACCAGGTCGGGAGGGTAGTTGCGGGATGCGAAAGCTGTTGTCAGGTTGTTGGTGTAATGGTTCAGGGATTCCGGATTGGAGGAGATTTGTTTGCCACGAAGACCTAGGCTGTAGGGAAGGGACCGTTTGATGTGGAATGGGTGGCAGCTGTCATAATGGAGGTACTGTTGCTTGTTGTTGGGTTTGATGTGGACGGATGTGTGAAGCTGGCCATTGGACAGGTGGAGGTCAACGTCAAGGAAAGTGGCATGGGATTTGGAGTAGGGCCAGGTGAATCTGATGGAACCAAAGGAGTTGAAGTTGGAGAGGAAATTCTGGAGTTCTTCTTCACTGTGAGTCCAGATCATGAAGATGTCATCAATAAATCTGTACCAAACTTTGGGTTGGCAGGCCTGGGTAACCAAGAAGGCTTCCTCTGAGCGACCCATGAATAGGTTGGCGTACGAGGGTGCCATCCTGGTACCCATGGCTGTTCCCTTTAATTGTTGGTATGTCTGGCCTTCAAAAGTGAAGAAGTTGTGGGTCAGGATGAAGCTGGCTGAGGTGATGAGGAAAGAGGTTTTGGGTAGGGTGGCAGGTGATCGGCATGAAAGGAAATGCTCCATCGCAGCGAGGCCCTGGACGTGTGGAATATTTGTGTATAAGGAAGTGGCATCAATGGTTACAAGGATGGTTTCCGGGGGTAACACATTGGGTAAGGATTCCAGGCGTTCGAGAAAGTGGTTGGTGTCTTTGATGAAGGATGGGAGACTGCATGTAATGGGTTGAAGGTGTTGATCTACGTAGGCAGAGATACGTTCTGTGGGGGCTTGGTAACCAGCTACAATGTGGCGGCCGGGATGATTGGGTTTGTGGATTTTAGGAAGAAGGTAGAAGGTAGGGGTGCGGGGTGTCGGTGGGGTCAGGAGGTTGATGGAGTCAGGTGAAAGGTTTTGCAGGGGGCCTAAGGTTCTGAGGATTCCTTGAAGCTCCGCCTGGACATCGGGAATGGGGTTACCTTGGCAAACTTTGTATGTGGTGTTGTCTGGAAGCTGACGCAGTCCCTCGGCCACATACTCCCGACGACCAAGTACCACGGTCGTGGAACCCTTGTCCGCCGGAAGAATGACGATGGATCGGTCAGCCTTCAGATCACGGATAGCTTGGGCTTCAGCAGTGGTGATGTTGGGAGTAGGATTAAGGTTTTTAAAGAAGGATTGAGATGCAAGGCTGGAAGTCAGAAATTCCTGGAAGGTTTGGAGAGGGTGATTCTGAGGAAGAGGAGGTAGGTCCCGCTGTGACAGAGGACGGGACTGTTCCAGGCAGGGTTCAATTTGGATGGTGTCTTGGGGAGTTGGATCATTAGGAGTAGGATTAGGATCATTTTTCTTCGTGGCAAAGTGATATTTCCAGCAGAGAGTACGAGTGTAGGACAGTAAATCTTTGACCCACATCACTGATTATTTTTAGCCGCTTCCCATAGGTTTTAATGTCATTATTTCTTCGTCAGACAATTGTTAGCTTCTTTGTCATAATCTGCCACCACAAAACCACTCCTTTTAATATATTACACGCAGTTTTTTCGAAATTTTCCCGTATTTCTCCGTCCTCTAACGTGTTTTGGCGGCAGCACAACCACCTAACCTTTGTGCACATCGTTGTCTACCAACCCAAGTCCAACATAGCCCAGCTGTAACCAACACCTTTTCGCCTTTTTTCACACCAGATCTCCAGTTACTTTCCAGTCCACCTTTATCCCTCCCCATATATTTTCATTTTCATTTTCATTTCCTCATGTTACACTTTCCACCTTCTAATACCATGTCACCCTCACAACACCCCCACAACGACCCCATTAAGTTTTATTTACATTCCCTCCGCAAACATGCCTTCGCCCTAGCCAGATTACGCTTCCATATTCTATTTTCTCAGGCTTGTCTGACATTTGGCATTACCCCCAAAGGCCTCACACTTAAAGTTCCCATCTCTGGCTGCAACCCCTCTTTCCATCAGTCCCTATACCAGTTCCAACTGAACAATCCATTGCCCTCACCCACCTAATCCTTCACCTACACATCAACTCAGCCAATGAACACACCCGTCAACTTCTATCCTTAATAAAAGTCCTTAATCTTTCCTCTCCCATATCCACACCGGCTGTTCAGAGCATCCTCCTACTGGCCAACCGTAAATTAGAACAGCATGCCACCCTCCACCTCAAAAAACTATCCAATCTCCTGGTTTCCCACCTCCGGAAAGGCAACTCACTCACCCTTCACAACCTTTCCAGCAAACCTCAACCTCCTCTCATTGCACACAAACCCAGTCTCTCCCATCTACTCAATCTCCCACTTCCAGCTCCACTCCCTCCAAAACCTCCAAATTCCAATCTGGAACTGCAACACCCTAATTCAGTAGTTAACCTTTCCTCCAAACCTCTCTCCCAATCCGAAACCTCTGTCCTATCCAAAGGCCTCACCTTCAGCCCCACTCCCAGATTCAACCAAACAGCCCTCGTCAAAGATTTACTGTCCTACACTCATACTCTCTGCTGGAAATATCACTTTGCCACGAAGAAAAATGATCCTAATCCTACTCCTAATGATCCAACTCCCCAAGACACCATCCAAATTGAACCCTGCCTGGAACAGTTCCGACCTCTGTCGCAGCGGGACCCACCTCCTCTTCCTCAGAATCACCCTCTCCAAACCTTCCAGGAATTTCTGACTTCCAGCCTTGCATCTCAGTCCTTCTTAAAAAACTTTAATCCTACTCCTAACATCACCACTGCTGAAGCCCAAGCTATCCGTGATCTGAAGGCTGACCGATCCATCGTCATTCTTCCGGCGGACAAGGGTTCCACGACCGTGGTACTTGATCGTCGGGAGTATGTGGCTGAGGGACTGCGTCAGCTTTCAGACAACACCACATACAAAGTTTGCCAAGGTAACCCCATTCCCGATGTCCAGGCGGAGCTTCAAGGAATCCTCAGAACCTTAGGCCCCCTGCAAAACCTTTCACCTGACTCCATCAACCTCCTGACCCCACCGACACCCCGCACCCCTACCTTCTACCTTCTTCCTAAAATCCACAAACCCAATCATCCCGGCCGCCACATTGTAGCTGGTTACCAAGCCCCCACAGAACGTATCTCTGCCTACGTAGATCAACACCTTCAACCCATTACATGCAGTCTCCCATCCTTCATCAAAGACACCAACCACTTTCTCGAACGCCTGGAATCCTTACCCAATGTGTTACCCCCGGAAACCATCCTTGTAACCATTGATGCCACTTCCTTATACACAAATATTCCGCACGTCCAGGGCCTCGCTGCAATGGAGCATTTCCTTTCACGCCGATCACCTGCCACCCTACCCAAAACCTCTTTCCTCATCACCTCAGCCAGCTTCATCCTGACCCACAACTTCTTCACTTTTGAAGGCCAGACATACCAACAATTAAAGGGAACAGCCATGGGTACCAGGATGGCCCCCTCGTACGCCAACCTATTCATGGGTCGCTTAGAGGAAGCCTTCTTGGTTACCCAGGCCTGCCAACCCAAAGTTTGGTACAGATTTATTGATGACATCTTCATGATCTGGACTCACAGTGAAGAAGAACTCCAGAATTTCCTCTCCAACTTCAACTCCTTATGACAGCTGCCACCCATTCCACATCAAACGGTCCCTTCCCTACAGACTAGGTCTTCGTGGCAAACGAATCTGCTCCAGTCCGGAATCTCTGAACCATAACACCAACAACAACTTTCGCATCCCGCAACTACCCTCCCGACCTGGTACAGAAGCAAATAACCAGAGCCACTTCCTCATCCCCTCAGACCCAGAATCCCCCACAGAAGAACCACAAAAGTGCCCCACTTGTGACAGGATACTTTCCGGGACTAGACCAGACTCTGAATGTGGCTCTCCAGCAGGGATACGACTTCCTCAAATCCTGCCCTGAAATGAGATCCATCCTTCATGAAATCCTCCCCACTCCACCAAGAGTGTCTTTCCGCCGTCCACCTAACCTTCGTAACCTGTTAGTTCATCCCTATGAAATCCCCAAACCACCTTCCCTACCCTCTGGCTCCTATCCTTGTAACCGCCCCCGGTGTAAAACGTGTCCCATGCACCCTCCCACCACCACCTACTCCAGTCCTGTAACCCGGAAGGTGTACACGATCAAAGGCAGAGCCACATGTGAAAGCACCCACGTGATTTACCAACTGACCTACCTACACTGTGATGCATTCTATGTGGGAATGACCAGCAACAAACTGTCCATTCGCATGAATGGACACAGGCAGACAGTGTTTGTTGGTAATGAGGATCACCCTGTGGCTAAACATGCCTTGGTGCATGGCCAGCACATCTTGGCACAGTGTTACACCGTCCGGGTTATCTGGATACTTCCCACCAACACCAACCTATCCGAACTCCGGAGATGGGAACTTGCTCTTCTATATATCCTCTCTTCCCGTTACCCACCAGGGCTCAATCTCCGCTAATTTCAAGTTGCCGCCACTCATACCTCACCTGTCATTCAACATCATCTTTGCCTCTGCACTTCCGCCTCGACTGACATCTCTGCCCAAACTCTTTGTCTTTAAGTATGTCTGCTTGTGTCTGTATATGTGTGGATGGATATGTGTGTGTGTTCGAGTGTATACCCGTCCTTTTTCCCCCTAAGGTAAGTCTTTCCGCTCCCGGGATTGGAATGACTCCTTACCCTCTCCCTTAAAACCCACTTCCTTTCGTCTTTCCCTCTCCTTCCCTCTTTCCTGATGAGGCAACAGTTTGTTGCGAAAGCTTGAATTTTGTGTGTATGTATGTGTTTGTTTGTGTGTCTATCAACCTGCCAGCGCTTTTGATTGGTAAGTCACATCATCTTTGTTTTTAGATATATTTTTCCCACGTGGAATGTTTCCCTCTATTATTGAATTTTATGTGTATGTTTGCGTTTGTTTGAGTGTCTATCAACCTGCCAGCGCTTTCGTTTGGTAGGTCACATCATCTTTGTAATGATTTAAGCTTGGAAACAATAAATAGTTATAGGATTCCTTGCAAATGCGGCCTTACTTGTTGTTGTTGTTGTGGTCTTCAGTCCTGAGACTGGATTGATGCAGCTCTTCATACTACTCTATCCTGTGCAAGCTTCTACATCTCCCAGTACTTACTGCAACCTACATCCTACTGAATCTCCTTAGTGTATTCATCTCTTGGTCTCCCTCTACGATTTTTACCCTCCATACTGCCCTCCAATACTAAATCGGTGATCCCTTCATGTCTCAGAACATGTCGTACCAACCGGTCCCTTCTTCTTGTCAAGTTGTGCCACAAACTCCTCCCCAATTCTATTCAATACCTCCTCATTAGTTATATCATCTACCCACCTAATCTTCAGCATTCTTCTGTAGCACCACATTTCGAAAGCTTCTATTCTCTTCTTGTCCAAACTATTTATCATTCATGTTTCACTTCATACATGGCTACACTCCATACAAATACTCTCAGAAACGACTTCCTGACACTTAAATCTACACTCGATGTTAACAAATTTCTCTTCTTCAGAGACACTTTCCTTGCCATTGCCATTCTACATTTTATATCCTCTCTGCTTCGGCTGTCATCAGTTTTTTGCTCCCCAAATAACAAAACTCCTTTACTCCGTTAAGTGTCTCAATTCCTAATCTAATTCCCTCAGCATCACCTGACTCAATTCGACTACATTCCATTATCCTCGTTTTGCTTTTGTTGATGATCATCTTATATCCTCCTTTCAAGACACTGTCCATTCCATTCAACTGATCTTCCAAGTCCTTTGCTGTCTCTGACAGAATTAAAATGTCATCGGCGAACCTCAAAGTTTTTATTTCTTCTCAATGGATTTTAATACCCACTCCGAATTTTTCTTTTGTTTCCTTTACTGCTTGCTCAGTATACAGATTGAATAGCATCGGGGAGAGGCTACAACCCTGTCTCACTCCCTTCCCAACCACTGCTTCCCTTTCATGCCCCTCGACTCTTTATAAATGCCATCTGGTTTCTGTACAAATTGTAAATAGCCTTTCGCTCCTTGTATTTTACCCCTGCCACCATCAGAATTTGAAGGAGAGTATTCCAGTCAACATTGTCAAAAGCTTTCTCTAAGTCTACAAATGCTAGAAACGTAGGTTTGCCTTTCCTTAATCTTTCTTCTAAGATAAGTCGTAAGGTCAGTATTGCCTCACGTGCTCCAACATTTCTGCGGAATCCAAACTGATCTTCCCTGAGGTCGGCTTCTACCAGTTTTTCCATTCGTCTGTAAAGAATTTGCGTTAGTATTTTGCAGCTGTGGCTTATTAAACTGATTGTTCGGTAATTTTCACATCTGTCAACACCTGCTTTCTTTGGGATTGGAATTATTATATTCTTCTTGAAGTCTGAGGGTATTTCGCCTGTCTCATACATCTTGCTCACCAGATGGTAGAGTTTTGTCAGGACTGGCTCTCCCGAGGCTGTCAGTAGTTCTAATGGAATGTTGTCTACTCCTGGGGCCTTGTTTCAACTCAGGTTTTTCAGTGCTCTGTCAAACTCTTCACGCAGTATTGTATCTCCCATTTCATCTTCACCTACATCCTCTTCCATTTCCATAATATTGTCCTCAAGTACATAGCCCTTGTATAGACCCTCTATATACTACTTCCACCTTTCTGCTTCCCTTCTTTGCTTAGAATTGGGTTTCCATCTGAGCTCTTGATATTCAAGCAAGTGGCTCTCTTTTCTCCAAAGGTCTCTTTAATTTTCCTGTAGGCAGTATAGCCGGCCTCGGTGGCCGTGCGGTTCTAGGCGCTGCAGTCCGGAACCGCGGGACTGCTACGGTCGCAGGTTCGAATCCTGCCTCGGGCATGGATGTGTGTGATGTCCTTAGGTTAGTTAGGTTTAAGTAGTTCTAAGTTCTAGGGGACTGATGACCTAAGATGTTAAGTCCCATAGTGCTCAGAGCCATTTGAACCATTCTGTAGGCAGTATCTATCTTACCCCTAGTGAGATAAGCCTCTACATCCTTACATTTGTCCTCTAGCCATCCCTGCTTAGCCATTTGCACTTCCTGTCGATCTCATTTTTGAGATGTTTGTATTCCTTTTTGCCTGCTTCATTTACTGCATTTTTATATTTTCTCCTTTCATCAATGAAATTCAATATTTCTTCTGTTACCCAAGGATTTCTACTAGCCCTCGTCTTTTTACCTACTTGATCCTCTGCTGCCTTCACTACTTCATCCCTCAGAGCTACCCATTCTTCTTCTACTGTATTTCATTCCCCCATTCCTGTCAATTGCCCACTTCTCAAGTTTTAATCTATGGTTCATAACCAATAGATTGTGGTCAGAATCCACATCGACCCCTGGAAATGTCTTACAATTTAAAACTTGGTTCCTAAATGTCTGTCTTACCATTATATAATCTATCTGATACCTTCTAGTATCTTCAGGATTCTTCGATGTATACAACCTTCTTTTATGATTCTTGAACCTAGTGTCAGCCATGATTAAGTTATGCTCTGTGCAAAATTCTACCAGACGGCTTCGTCTTTCATTTCTTACCCCCAATCCATATTCACCTACTATTTTTGCGGCCTTACTTAAATAATGCAAATAATGTGTTAACTATTAAGGACGACTATTTTATATAGACACCTTTTGTAGACAAGCATATCCTTAAGTGTCAATCCATAAACCTATTTACAGCATAAAATGGATTGCCATAACGATGTGGTGTTTTGAACCTCATGCCTCAAAAACACAATCATGAAATTTGTCAGCCCTGAAATTCAGTTGCCATCAATACAATCATCATAAAAACTAATTTCACTACATTAAGTTAGTATATACATCTCTTAATAGTATGGAGACAATGTCAGTTTCAGCATGAAGACTATCTACATTTTGTGTTAGATGCTGTGAAGGAACTGGTTGGGCTGGAGTTGTGGTTCCCTATGTTTGTTGTTGTTGTGGTCTTCAGTCCTGAGACTGGATTGATGCAGCTCTTCATGCTACTCTATCCTGTGCAATCTTCATCTCCCAGTACTTACTGCAACCTACGTCCTTCTGAATCTGCTTCGTGTATTCATCTCTTGGTCTCCATCTACGATTTTTACCCTCCACACTGCCATCCAATGCTAAATTTGTGATCCCTTGATGCCTCAGAACATGTCCTACCAACTGGTCCCTTCTTCTTGTCAAGTTGTGCCACAAACTCCTCTTCTCCCCCATTCTATTCAACACCTCCTCATTAGTTATGTGACCTACCCATCTAATCTTCAGCATTCTTCTGTAGCACCACATTTTGAAAGCTTCTATTCTCTTCTTGTCCAAACTATTCATCGTCTATGTTTCACTTCCATACATGGCTACACTCCATACAAATACTCTCAAAAACGACTTCCTGACACTTAAATCTATACTCGATGTTAACAAATTTCTCTTCTTCAGAAACCCTTTCCTTGCCATTGCCAGTCTACATTTTATATCCTCTCTACTTCGACCATCATCAGTTTTTTACTCCCCAAATAGCAAAACTCCTTTACTACGTTAAAAGTGTCTCATTTCCTAATCTAATTCCCTCAGCATCATCCGACTTAATTCAACTACATTCCATTATCCTCGTTTTGCTTTTGTTAATGTTCATCTTATATCCTCCTTTCACGACACTGTCCATTCCATTCAACTGCTCTTAAAAGTCCTTTGCTGTCTCTGACAGAATTACAATGTCATCGGCGAACCTCAAAGTTTTTATTTCTTCTCCATGGATTTTAATACCCACTCACTCCCTTCCCAACCGCTGGTTCCCTTTCATGTCCCTCGACTCTTTATAAATGCCATCTGGTTTCTGTACAAATTGTAAATAGACTTTGGCTCCCTGTATTTTACCCCTGCCACCATCAGAATTTGGAGAGTATTCCAGTCAACATTGTCAAAAGCTTTCTCTAAGTCTACAAATGCTAGAAACGTAAGTTTGCCTTTCCTTAATCTTTCTTCTAAGATAAGTCGTAAGGTCAGTATTGCCTCACGTGTTCCAACATTTCTACGGAATCCAAACTGATCTTCCCTGACGTCGGCTTCTACCAGTTTTTCCATTCGTCTGTAAAGAATTCGCGTTAGTATTTTGCAGCTGTGGCTTATTAAACTGATTGTTCGGTAATTTTCACACCTGTCAACACCCGTTTTCTTTGGGATTGGAATTATTATATTCTTCTTGAAGTCTGAGGGTATTTCGCCTGTCTCATACATCTTGCTCACCAGATGGTAGAGTTTTGTCAGGACTGGCTCTCCTGAGGCCGTCAGTAGTTCTAATGGAATGTTGTCTACTCTCAGGGCCTTGTTTCAACTCAGGTTTTTCAGTGCTCTGTCAAACTCTTCACGCAGTATTGTATCTCCCATTTCATCTTCATATACATTCTCTTCCATTTCCAGAATATTGTCCTCAAGTATGTCGCCCTTGTATAGACCCTCTATACACTCCTTCCACCTTTCTGCTTTCCCTTCTTTGCTTAGAACTGGGTTTCCATCTGAGCTCTTGATATTCATACAAGTGGTTCTCTTTTCTCCAAAGGTCTCTTTAATTTTCCTGTAGGCAGTATCTATCTTACCCCTAGCGAGATAAGCCTCTACATTCTTACATTTGTCTTCTAGCCATCCCTGCTTAGCCATTTTGCACTTCCTGTCGATCTAATTTTTTAGACGTTTGTATTCCTTTTTGCCTGCTTCATTTACTGCATTTTTATATTTTCTCCTTTCATCAATTAAATTCAATATTTCTTCTGTTACCCAAGGATTTCTACTATCCCTCGTCTTTTTACCTACTTGATCCTCTGCTGCTATCACTACTTCATCCCTCAGAGCTACCCATTCTTCTTCTACTGTATTTCTTTCCCCCATTTGTGACAATTGTTCCCTTATGCTCTCCCTGAAACTCTGTACAACCTCTGGTTTAATCAGTTTGTCCAGATCCCATCTCCTTAAATTCCCACCTTTTTGCAGTGTCATCAGTTTTAATCTACAGCTCATAACCAATATATTGTGGTCAGAGTCCACATCTGCCCATGGAAATGTGTTACAATTTTATACCTGATTCCTAAGTCTCTGTCTTACCATTATATAATCTATCTGATACCTTCTAGTATATCCAGGATTCTACCACGTGTACAACCTTCCTTTACGATTCTTGAACCAAGTGTTAGCTATGATTAAGTTATGCACTGTGCAAAATTCTACCAGATGGCTTCCTCTTTCATTTCTTTCCCCCAATCCATATTCATCTACTATGTTTCCTTCTCTCCCTTTTCCTACTCTTGAATTCCAGTCACCCATGACTATTAAATTTTCGTCTCCCTTCACTACCTGAATAATTTCTTTTATCTCATCACACATTTCATCAATTTCTTCATCATCTGCGGAGCTAGTTGGCATATAAACTTGTACTATTGTAGTAAGTGTGGGCTTCATGTCTACCTTGGCCACAATAATGCGTTCACTATGCTGTTTGTAGTAGCTTACCCGCACTCCTATTTTTTTTATTCATTATTAAACCTACTCCTGCATTACCCCTATTTGATTTTGTATTTATAACCCTGTATTTAACTGACCAAAACTCTTGTTCCTCCTGCCACCGAACTTCACTAATTCCCACTATATCTAACTTCAACCTATCCATTTCACTTTTTAAATTTTCTAGCCTACCTGCCCGATTAAGGGACCTGACATTCCACGCTCCGATCCGCAGAACGCCAGTTTTCTTTCTCCTGATAACGACGTCCTCTTGAGTAGTCCCCGCCCGGGGATCCGAATGGGGGACTATTTTACCTCCGGAATATTTTACCCAAGAGGACGCCATCATCATTTAACTATACAGTAAAGCTGCATGCCCTCGGGAAAAATTACGGCTGTAGTTTCCCCTTGCTTTTAGCTGTTCGCAGTACCACCACAGCAAGGCTGTTTTGGTTAGTGTTACAAGGCCAGATCAGTCAATCATCCAGACTGTTGCCCCTGGGGGGGAGGGGGGGGGGGGGGGTTCCTAGGTAATTAATATTATGTAACTAACATAAAATGTATATCAAAAGGATAGGCAAATGAGAAATGGAGATGGCATATTTGTCACAGCAGACAAACTCAAATCCATCAAGATAGAAACTGAAGCTGTATGTACGACTTTTTGGGCAAGACTCAGTATCAGGGGTGGGCATAGAATGATAACAATTGGACCCTTCTATCACCCAGCAAACTCATCTCTTGATGTAACCAAAAACTTCAGAGAAATCTCAGTTCACTTGAATAAAAAATTCTTGGGTTTCCAACTGTGTCAAATAATTAAAATTACGCAGGCTTTCGGCCAAGCATTCCTTGGCCACTGTCAAGGGATATGACTACCAGTGGGCTGCTGGTACACCCCTTACATACACTACTTGAAGGACTGTAACGTCACTGGTGCCTGCAGCATTGCCATACGTGGGCAAATGTTGATGCATCATTCAAAACACCTGCTTCAACCGTGTGATCACAGCATCCCACATCATGCTGCACCATCTCTATTTAGGGTTTTATTGGTGGTTTTTATTTCAATGCCTTCTTTAGTTACACAATCCCAGAAGCCACCTGTGTAAGCCATGATGGATGTTTCGTCAAACTTTATCCGGTGTCCATTTTCTAACACGTACTCAGCTAAAGCAGGTTTCTCAGGATAGCATAGGCGATAAAACCGCTCATGCTTCTTCCTGCATTGTTCCAGTGCTTACTGTTTGTCCAATATAAGACTGGCCACATTCACAAAGTATCTTGTAGACCCAAGGCATTCTGAGACCTGTTGTGTCTTTAACTTGTCTTAGTAACTGACTGGTTTTGGTCGGAGGCCTGAAGATTGATTTGACCTTGTGTTGTTTCAGCAGTCAGCTTATCTTACCTGACACAGAGCCACTGATAGGTAATACAGCAAGTTTCTTCTCCTGGTCCTTGTCAGTGGCCTTATGAGTCTTGCTTGAAATCACTTCATTTATTTGATTGACATTATAGCCACTGTTCCTGAAGACCTTGTGTAGGTGGCTCAGTTCATGTGGCAGGTCATCAGCATCTGATATCATTCTTGCACAATGCACCAACGTTTGTAATGCAGTGTGGTTCTGTGCCAGGTGATGAAGGCTGATGGTAAACAAGTAAAGATCAGTGTGGGTGGGCTTTCTGTAGACACTGTGGCCAAGGCATCTATTTCGTTTGCGGCAAGTGAGAACGTAGAGAAGACGGTGGTGCACTGCGTTTCCTTGATGCTCTGAGTATTACATTTATCCCTATGTAGGCAGGCATCAACAAAATATTTTCATATTCAGAGGAAAAAAGGTAGTGACTGAAACTTCATAAGAAGGTCCTGTGGCAATGACAACATCTTTATTTTAATGATTGCCACCCAACTCGCATATCACACCTGTGACAGTCTCTCCCCTATTTTGTGATAACACAAAATGAGCTTCCCTTCTTTGCACTTTTTTGATGTCCTCTGTCAATCCTATCTGATGTGCAGCAATACCCCACAAGAGGAAGGACAAGCACAGTGTAGGCAGTCTCTTCAGTAGACGTGTTGCATCTTTTAAGTGTTCTGCCAATAAAACACAGTCTTTGGTTTGCTTTCCTTACAACATTATCTTTGTGATGGTTCCAATGTAAGTTATCAGTAACTGTAATCCCTAAGTATTTAGTTGAATTCACAGCCTTTAGATTTGAGTGATTTATCATATAACTGAAATTTTGCAGATTTCTTTTAGTACTCATTTGGATGACTTTTCATTATTCAGAGTCAACTGCAGCTTTTCACACTTTACATATATCTTGTCTAAATTATACTGCAGTTGGTTTTGATCAGTAGATGATTTTTAAAAGATTGTAAATGACAGCATCATCTGCAAACAATCTGTGAGGGCTACTTGGATTTCATCCTTAATCATTTATATAGATTAGGAACAGCAGACAGCCTCCAACACTTCCTTGGAGAACACCAGATATCACTTCTGTCTTACTCAATGACTTTTCATCAGTTTCTATGAACTGTGAACATTATGGCAGAAAATTGTGAATCCAGTTGGACAACTAGGGTGATATTCCATGGGCGTGCAATTTAATTAGCAGTCAGTTGTGGTGAATGGTGTCCAGAAATATGGAATCAACTTGAGATCCCCTGTTAATCACACTCATTACTTTGTGTGTGTGAAGAGCTAGTTGTGTTTCACAAGAATGATATTTGGTGAATCTATGGTGACCTTTTCTCAATAAATAATTTTCTTTGAGATTATTTGTAATGTTTTGTATGTATTTGTACATTTTAGTACCAGTAAACATTTCAGTACTAAAACGTTGAAAATGCTTTCCTTGGATTATGTGGTAAGTTTACAGTGTTCATTTTCCACTATTTGGCACATGTTTTCCGCATTCGACTTATGAAATTCATAACCTAACATTAAACCTTTTCGTGACAGGAATATGCATTTCACCTCGTTCAGGAGAAGAAATAAAACATGTATTAAAACAAAGTACACCTGACAATGGACCCACAGGGTCCGAAATGCATCGTGTAGTTAATAAAACACGAAAAAGTTGTGACTGAAGGCGTTGTTTAATTCATACCTCTAATGTTGTGAATGCAGTCACATTTTAAGCTGCAAAATATAGATAAAATTAAACTGTCCATTTTGTTCAACTGCTCTTCCAATTCCTTTGTTGTCCCTGACAGAATTATAATGTCATCAGCAAACCTCAAAGTTTTTATTTCTTCTCTCTGGACTTTAATTCCTATTCCAAATTTTTCTTTCCTTTCCTTTACTGCTTGGTCAATATACAGATTGAATAACATCAGGGATAGGCTACAACCCTGTCTCACTCCCTTCTCAACCACTACTACCTTTTCGTGCCCCTCGACTCTTACAACTGCCATCTTGTTTCTGTACAAATCGTAAATAGCCTTCTGCTCACTGCATTTTAGCCCTGCCACCTTTAGAATGTGAAACAAAGCATTCCAGTCAACATTGTCAAAAGCTTTCTCTAAGTCTACAAATGCTATAAACATAGGTTTGCTGTTCCTTAAACCATCTTCTATGAGGAGGCATAGGGTCAGTATTGCTTCCTGTTTTTCTACACTTCTCCTGAATCCAAACTGATCTTCCTGGAGGTTGGCTTCTACCAGTTTTTCCATTCTTCTGTAAAGAATTTGTGATAGTATTTTGTAACCATGATTTATTAAACAGATAATTTGGTAATTTTCACATCTATTAGCACTTGCTTTCTTTGGAATTGGAATTCTTATATTCTTCTTGAAGTCTGAAGGTATTTAACCTGCCTCATACATCTTGCTCATCAGACGGAAGAGTTTTGTCATAGTTGGCTCTTCCAAGACTATCATTAGCTCTAATGGAATGTTGTCTACTCCCAGGGCTTTGATTTTACTTAAGTCTTTCAGTGTTTTGTCAAACTCTTCATGCAGTATCATACTCCCTTCTCATCATGATCTACATACTCTTCCATTTCCATAATACTGCCCTGAAGTACATATCCCTTGTATAGACCCTCTATATACTCTGCCCACCTTTCTGCTTTCCCTGCTTTGCTTAGGACTGGTTTTTTATCTGAGCTCTTGGTATTCATACTGGTGGTTCTGTTCTCTCTAAAGGTCTCTTTAATTTTCCTGTAGGCACCATCTGTCTTACCCTTAGTGATATATGCTTTCACATCCTTACATTTGTCCTACATCCATTCCTGTTTAGCCGTTTTGCATTTCCTGTTGATTTCATTTTTTAGATGTATATATTCCCTTTTGCCTGCTTCATTCATTGCATTTTTATATTTTTTCCCTTCATCGATTAAATTCAATACATCTTGTGTTACCCAAGGATTTCTGCTAGCCCTCGTCTTTTTACCTAGTTGATCCTCTGCGTCCATCACTATTTCATCTCTCAAAGCTATCCATTCTTTTTCTATTGTATTCCTTCCTCCTGTTTTTATCAATAATTCCCTAATGCTCCCTCTGAAACTCTCTACAACCTCTGGTTCGAAAATCTGTCTAACCATTATATAATCAATCTGAAACTTCCAGTGTCTCCAGGTCTCTTCCATGTACACAAACTCCTTTCACAATTCTTAAACCAAGTGTTAGCTATGATTAAATTATGCTCCATGTAAAATTCTACCAGTCAGCTTCCTCTTTCATTCCTTCCCACCAGTCCATATACACCTACTACTTTTCCTTCTCTTCCTTCTCCTACTATCTAATTTCAGTCCCCCATGACTATTAAATTTTCATCTCACTTAACTATCTGAATAATTTGTTTTATCTCAACATACATTTCCTCAATCTCCAACTTGTCCACAGAGCTAGTTGACATATAAACTTGTACTACTGTGATGTATATGGGCTTCGTGTCTACCTTGGCTACAATAATGCATTCACTATGCTGTTCATAGTACCTTATCTGCATTCCTATTTTTTTATTCATTATTAAACCTACTCCTGCTTTACCCCTACTTGATTTTGTATTTACAACCCTGCATTCACCTGACCAGGAGCCCTGTTCCTCCTGCCAACAAACTTCACTAATTCCCACTATATCTAACTTTAGCCTGATTAAGGGATCTGAAATTCCAAGCTCTGTTCTGCAGAATGCCAGTTTTGTTTCTCCTGATAACGATGATCTCCTGGGTAGTCCCTACCCGGAGATCCAAATGGGGGACTATTTTACCTCTGGAATATTTTACCCAAGAGGATGCCATCATCACTTAACCATACAGTAGAGCTGAATTCCCTCGGGAAAAATTATGGCTACAGCTTCCCTTGCTTACAGCTGTTCACTGTACCAGCACAGCAAGGCTGTTTTGGTTGATGTTACAAGGTCAGATCAGTCAATCAGCCAGATTATTGCCCCTTCAACCATTGAAAAGGCTACTGCCCCCATTCAGGAACCACACATTTGTCCACCTCTCAACAGATACCCCTCCATTGTGGTTGCACCTACAGTACGGCTATCGGTATTGCTTAGGCATGCAAGCCTCCCCAATAATGGAAAGATCCATGGTTCATGGTTCAGACCCTATCACAAAAGAAAAACTATTCAGTTGAACCAAAAACTGGGGGGATGAAAAAGACAAATTCCAAGCATGTGAAGGTTGGCTTTACTGGTGGAAAAATTGTCACAGAGTTAGCCAAGTAGCTACTTCATTTGAAAAACTTACCATTGCGGGTGTGGAGTTTGTTCACAAATTTTAATAAAACAGTCTCAAAAAATTAACTGGTAGCTGATCAATTATACAACATTGACAAGACTGGGCTAAACTAAAAAATACTCCCTCAAAAAACTCTTGCCTGAAAGAATGAAACAGTCACAGACATGAAACTAGCAAAGGACAGGCTGACCACTGCAACATACAGCAACACAAGTGTTGACCATAAATTGCTGTTGTTTGAAATTGGCAAATCTAAGAAACTATAAGCCTTCAAAAACATAAACAAATCAGCACTTCTCATTAATTACCAAGCTAAAAAAAGTGCTTAGAAGAAATGTAATTCGTTTAAAGAGTGTTTTTTTGGTGGATTTGGTCCAGCTTTTAAAAACACTTGAAACAAAGAAACCTACTATCCCATGCAACTGTAATGCTAGACAATGCCCCTAGCCACCACACTAAGTCTGATTTTCAACAAGGTTACAAAAAAGCTACATTACTGCCCCCCTTCCCTGACCCCCCCCCCCCCTCCTGCCCCCAAAGTGACTCCAATAATGCAACTAATGGAACAGACTTTTACTGAGTGGTTAAAATGACATTGCAGGAGGAATTACGTCAGCCCTTTATTGGAGAAAACACAAGAGGGCTGAGATCTTTTTGGAGCAATGAAAAGCCTTGACATAAAAGACAGAATTCACACAGTTGCTCATGCTTGGGAAGAACTCAAAAAAACCACTCTACAAAAAGCATGGAAGAAAGTTTGTAATATCCTAAACCAAAAGTAAGAACTTCCAGAACTAATGAGTCAGACACTGCTGGTTTAGTCACTGATTTTCAAACTCTTCAGAATTATATCCAGTATGCTGATGTGGAGGAAAGGCTGGAAAGGGTGGCAACATTGGTGCTGTTTGAACAATCTGAAGATGATCAGATCATCGATTTTGTTTTGCAACAGAAAAATGTTGGAGACAATCCACTCTGCAGCAGAGGATGCATTTGAAACTGACCTCAAATATTTGGAACAACAGCCAACCACTACAGCTATGGACTTATTGTGGGTAAAAAAAGTGGCATGATGCAGCCCCCCCCCCCCCCCAAAAACCCCCCCCCCCCCCCCCCCCCACACACACACACACACACACACACACACACACTTTTTAAAATAGATTTTCAGTGTCTAAAATTTTCTGTTTACATTTCTCTTTATTAGGGATGTAATTTTTTACTTTGATTTATTACATAATTTCGAGCTCTACTTTCATTCTCCTCTGAATATCCGACCTTTTTAGCATTCCAACTACCACCTGTTCCCAAAAGCGACCATTAATCTTGGTTCTACTGCAGTTTATTTGTTGAATACTATGGAAATGCAGTCAATCTACATGGAAGATTGGTTGTAAATGACATACAGTCCGCCCCAGAATGTGGCTCATGTGTGTGGGACCTGTACCAAACAGAACTAACAGTGATATTGAACATACAAAGAGGAAAGCAGCAATAATAGTCACAGGTTTGTTTAAGCCATGGGAGAATGTCGTAGAGATGCTGAAGAAACTGAACTGGCATGCTTGAAGGTAGACAAAATCTATCACGAGATGGCTACTTAAAGTTTCAATAACCAGCTTTAAATTATGACTCTAGGGATCTACTACCGTCCCCTACAAAACACTCCCATAGGAGCGGTGATGACAAGGTTAGATTAATTACGCCACACACAAAGGCATTTCATTCTTCCCATGTTCCACACGTGAATGGAATGTGAAAAAAGCCCTAATAACTGGTACAATGGGACATATCATCTGCCATGCACTTCATAGTGTTTTGCAGAGTGTAGATGTATGTGCACAAAATGAAATCTTAATTTACACATAGATCCCTTGCAGTGTTCAGACATTCACACAACTTTTCTGTTGGTTTAAACACTGTATCAATACACAGATAGATACCCATGCAGAAATTCCAATCACCATCTAAAGCAGACAAGAGGAGTTATCAAAAGATCTGTTCCATTTTCTGCTCCCAGGAATAACTAAAATGTTTTCACTTTTTCATTCTATATCTAATACAGAATGGAATCTATATCTAATTTAGATGGAAATAAAAGAAAGGTTCACGAATGGGATTACAATTCAAGGCGAAGGGATATCAATGATAAGATTTGCTGATGACATTGCTGTCCTCATTGAAAATGAAGAATAATTACAGGAACCACTGAATGGAATGGACAGTGTAATGAGTACAGAATATGGATTGAGAGTAAATTGAAGAAAGATGAAACTAATGAGAAGTAGCAGAAACAAGATCAGAGAGAAACTTTACATCAGAATTGCAGGTCGCAGAGTAGACGAAGATAAGAAATTTTGCCTCCTACGCAAGGATGGATGGAACAAGGAGACATAAAAAGCAGACTAGCACTGGCAAGAGGTGCATTCTTGGCCAAGAGAAGTCTACTAATATCAAACACAGCCCTTAATTTGAAGAAGAAATTTCTAAGAAGGTGCATCATTGTATGGCAATGAAAATTCAAAATTTCATTTAACCTTATATTTCAACTGTTTAATCCTGATTACAATAATGCAGCTTGTTTTGCTAGAGTCCAGAGCAATTAAAACTTACAGCTAATTGAAGTTATGACATCATCATACAATTAAAAACATTTTGAGCTAATTGGTAGCATAGGAGGACTGTTACCATACATCCAAAAGCAGACAATCCCAACTTTCTGAGAACATAGCTTAAATTATCAGATATAACTTAACTTGCATTATAACATACATTAACAGTCTAGATCCTCAAAATTTCAATTGCCTACTTCATTTTAATGCACACAAGATTCAGAACTTCGATGACATATTTTTGTTGCTATATTTTTTCTGAATCAGACAACTCCTTTCACTAATGAATTCTGTCATTAACTAAGATTTTGAATAATTTGGGATCATAAAAGATTTATTTCAAATGGAAGCCATACTCATAAATAGGTGGTTTCAGGTGACAAAAGAATAATAATGTTCTATATACTTTTACAATTTACGAAGTTAATCTGATACATTTGTTCATAAACCAAATAATAATGAATTCTTAGAGTCCATACAGAAGAGTAAAATCTAACCTAACTGATTTTCAAAGCATTAAGTAGTTTCAGAAATCACATCATACTCTTACATCTGTCTTTAAATAGCAAACCTTTCCCAAAAATAGTCAATCTGCGACTGGTGAGTAGCTGGGTGTCACATCCATGATGGATCACATTACAATCTGGCAAGCAATGATGTAAGATCTCTCTATTAAGTTCGTGAGAGTCTGCAGCCAGGAAATAACTGGAAAACATTTCTGTACCTTAGAGTCTGTGGCCAGCCAGCACACAGACATCAAATCAAGTTTGTGATAGGTAATCACATGAGTGATATCTATGTACAAAAGGTCCACCACCAGTATTCTTATTTGCCACAAATATGTCAATTAATGTAAAGAGTCTACAGCCATGAAAGTTCTTTTATCTGTAGCATCTTGTGGGAAATAATAGACTTGTAACTTCAAAGTGCTAACATTCCACAAACACTATTTACTGGGCAGTGTTATTATTTCTGGTAGACACACTGCAAACTATATTGTTTGCACCATTAATTTCATATTCCTGTCACTTTATATTACACTGCTGTGAAATTCAACAAGTACCTTGGATCTGATTAATGAGTGGGAGAGTTCTCTTCCAGAGGTGTGTGTGAAGGAAGAGATGTGTGTCTCTTTACCTGTATAAACTGTTATTTGTAAAACCATACCTGGCCACCAACAATGTTATGGTGCAGATAAAGTGGAATGAACCACTTTTAAAATTCATCTATCATGTGCTGTACATCATTTGGCACTATCCTTCAGTTTCCAGAATACCTTTTCAGTACATCAAGACACGAGACTTCAAGATACGAAAAACTGAGTGCATCGTCAACTACAGGCAAGGGGAGTGTCGCAACCAGGTGAAAGATGAGCCTGTTCATTTAAGAAATGCCTTCAGAAGAAATGCCTACTCTGAGAAAGAGATAAATAAAGCACTACATCCTATAAGGTCTCTACTGAAAAGGAACCAATTAAAGAGAAAATTTTCCTTCCATTGGTAAAAACTGTAACTGACCGCATCAGCAGAGTACTCCAAAAACACAGATTTGATGCAATGTTTAAATGAACAAGAAAGGTGTGCGAATATTTGAACATTGCAATGGATCTATGTCTCCTGCTTGCCACAGCAGAAGTATATAAAATCCCTTCGACTTACAGTCAGGTGTACATAGAAAATACAAAAAGAAGCATTAGAACCTGCTTAACGAACAGAAAAGTAATTCTTGCTTGGACCATATGGGTATATCAGTAGTATCAGATCATGCATTGGGATGAGGGAACCACCAAATTTGTTTCTCTGATACTGTGATTTTAGCAAGCTCTAATCAGTACTGCACTATGATGTACACAGAGGTCATATATTGTAAATTCGAAAACCCAAAAACGGCTTTAACAAAAAAAGAATGATTGAAATTTGAAAATTTGTGGGCATTGTTGCAAAATAAAACAAACAGCAGTAACTCCTGCCCATTACAAGCTCAATAACTTATGTCGGCATGACTAAGTGATCTTAGGCAGCAGTCTGATGACATCACAATCCAACCATTGCATGGATACATATAAAACGTTCAGCTTGCTCAGTTTGTCTGAGACTGTAACTACTTTCCAAGTCATTAAAGATTGTGATAATGTCTCTAGCACTGGAAGTTGAAATGTAAGGCAAAGAATCATGCCTTGAACCACAGTCTAATGGCCATCACATAAAAATCAGCAATAAAAGCATTTCTTCAAAGATAGCACACAACATAGGTATTATCTCATATTATCCATCTTGCAATGGACACAAAAACTGATGATAAAATTTCTTCTAACAGTAATTTCCATAGAAAGTAGTAATATATTATATGAGCTTTCTGTATACTGGGTCAACCAGAACTCTATCAACAAACATTCTGAGCTTGTACAGGGTTACTTTGTGAGCCTTTTGGTGTAAGAAACCCAAAGCATCTGGCGGCTCTTTACAGAATAGTAATGTAGTTTGTTACCACTGTTACCATTGTTTCTGACAAGAAACCTTCACAACAGTGAAAAAGCATGTAATATGTAATCACCACAATACACAACACAAAAATCAGGATTTGGTTTCACATAGCTATGTATAGCTGATGTGACTGGTGTTGCTGTTGTGACAGCTCAGTATAATGTCACCATATTGCTCTTCCAATGCATTCAGTGAACCCATACGCTTCATAGGAAACATGTCCATAGTACTGCTGTGTATCACTGCTAATGCACAGTTAACACTGATGGAAAACAAAACCCTAGACAGAAAAAGTAGTACTGAACGCAAACTTGGGTACAATGAGGTAAAGGGGGCATTAATACTGTCAACAGCAGGTGCCGCCAGTGAATGGAAACAAGACACACAGTGCATATCATCGACATTTGCACTGTCGTGGGCTATTTTCAGTGCAATGCAGTTATTTAGCTAAGTGGGTCAAGGAACCAAACAAAATGAAATAATTCTATAACAAGCTGCCAGAAACCATGGGTCCCTTACAGCAAAATACTCAGAAGATATCCCTGAACAACCTCTGAAAGTTTTTTTGGTGGAATTCCAGTTCACCCTGTATATAATCAATAATCCATATTGGTGGCAATACCTATGATGCTCCAGGCGCACAGTAACATCCCATGGAAGTAGATACGCAGAACCTCCGAGAAGCCCAGCTTGCTGTTGATCTTGCAGACCTAGGTTGTGAGAGTACAAGCTGCTTGGTCCCAAGCATGTCAGGGCCCAAGATGGGAACTGTGGCAACAAACCAGCTGGTGACTCAGTATGTAACATGCCCGGCAGGTATTCTGTTGTTGAAGGCTGCCGTACCAGAGATTTATCTGCAGACATGAATCATTGTATCAATGCATCAGCTTAATTTATGATCACAGTTTTCATTGTTTCACACCAGTGTATCACATATCAAATTTGGAAGGTAAGAAGAAAGAGTGAAAACCATGATGACCCACTTCTTCATTGACAGCTACAAAGGAACAAAACATTACATACACAAAACAAAAAATAAATTGACAGAAAAATAAGACTGTCTCAAAAAAAAATTTTTTTTTTGTAAATAAACTGGACCCTTTGTTTTCTTTAGAGCAAAGAATAGAATACTACAAGACATTTTTAACAACTTCTGTCAGAGTAAAACCTCGTAATATAAGTATGTTACTTCAGTATTTAAAATTGTTAAGGGTGATGTGAGAGATTTTCAGTGAAGAGAATTTTTTTATTGTTAAATTAAATCATCTTATAGATAGTTTAAAAATTTGTGTGGATAACTAGACACACCTGTGAAATATTTACAGAAAAGCACTTTTATTTGCCATCAACTGTATAATTAGATTTATTCTTGAATGGTTTTGATTATTTCAACTGTCATAAACTGGAAGAAAAATGATAACGCCCGTTGGTTTAAAAATGGATATTTCCCAAAGAAGAAACTTTAATATACACTTTGGTACACATATGTGCCTTCTAAGAGAAATATGCATTTTTAAACCAGCAGATGTTATAATTTTGAGAAATATGTGTTTCTAAACCCACAGATGTTATAATTTTTCTTCCAGTTGATGATGGATGAAGTAAACAAAATTAGTCAAGAATAAATGTAACATACACAGTTTATAGCAAATAAAAATGCTTTTCTACATTATAAACAATTATTTGGCTAACTGAATATATTTTTGAGAGATTGTGTTTAAAGATGTAGTGTTATTTCGCATATCAAGAAAATGTAAGTTCATTTTTAGCTTACGGTAGTGGCCAATCCAAAGCCATATTTCTACCATATCATTTATCATAAAAAAACTCTAACAGCATTGTTAAAATGTAAGAACATTTATTCCACTCTGTACAAATATGCACCAATGTTATCTTAGCACTGTGCTCATATGCTGAAATACAAACAACTTCAGCTTCCATATCAACATACTTGGACTCCCACTTAAGAACTAAAGATCTCTATTCCAAAGCGAAAACACTGCCCTGTTTAATTCTCATTCTTGACGAACCTAACCAGAACTCATTTCAAGGTACTCGATATATACTTGGATGCACATTGCTACCTATGAATTTTTTCCTGCTTTCCAGCCAAACATGTAATCACTCCTTCATTTACCAGTTATTACTTATCTAATGAACCATCTCCAGCCATTAGTGACATTTTCCATACACTGCTGTGTATCCCTGTATAATGGTTCTCTAGGTTCTAGGTCTGGAGTACAGTAATTTTGCTGATACTTCCTAGTTTCTGGTTAAATTTGTGCATTCCAAATTATATGCTCTCAATTTTGTACATTTAGAAATTCTTGTAAAACCTGCAACTTTTTAGAGTTGGCATTCAACTGTTTAAACTTTAGCATGCATTATTCAGTGATAATATTATGGAGTGATAAGCTAATACTTATATGAAAGAGCAGGCCTAATAATGAACAATAACATGAAAATGCAGGCAAAGTACTACGAACAGCAAGTGAATGGGTTACCACATCTAAGGCAAACACAAAGCAATGTCCCATGACAGTAGCAACAGTATGCAAGTCTACTTGTGTCATGGAAGAAGAAGATGTTAGAAAAAATATATACATAGAGATAAAACAAAGTATTCTTCAAATTGAAAGGGATAAAAATTTAATACTGGGGGACTGGAATTTCATAGATACAACATAAGAGAAGGAAAATTAGTAGAAAATGTGGACTTGGGGGAGGGGGAAACAAAATAGGAAGCTGTTCAGCGGAATCTTGAATGGAAAACTATATAATCACTGCAAGCCATGAAGGCTAAACTGTATTTATAGCCCTTGTAGACATTTAAAAAAACTAGGGAAAATATTGAGTGGAATACATTCTTTGTTATCAGGGATAAAATATAGGGAATGAAAGCTTACCTACAATGTATACAGGAATCAGACTGAATTTCTAAGAGTGGAGGGACACAAAAGGAAGCAATAACTGAGAAGAAAGTGAGAAAGGGCTTTAGCTCAAACACCTTTTTATTCAGTTGAGTAAGCAGTAAAAAAAAACTTAAGCGGTACACGAAAAACAAATTCAGAGAGAAGAAATAAAAGCTTTAAGGATTGCCCTGAGATTGTAATTCTATCAAAGGCAGTAAAAAACTTGGATGATTATTTAAACAGAATGGATAGAACCTTGAAAAGACATTATCATGAGAACTATAAATAAAAATGAATCATGGCTAATACAGCATAATCAAATTACGTCAGGTGATGCTGAGCAAATAAGTTTAGCAACTGAGACACTAAAAACAGCAGAGGAGTTTTGTTACGCAAGCAATAAATTAACCGATGCAAGTATGAGTAATAAATGAATAAAAAACCAGATTGGCAACAGCAACAAAATATGTTCTGAAAAAGAGAAATACTTTAACACTGAATATAAATTTAAGTGTTAGGAAGTATTTTTCTGGACATTGTTTTAATAAATTTAAATGCCTTTTACTTGCTTTAATCTATATTTAGTTATGTATGAGGCTTGTTTTGCTTTTTACTTTAAGGTGTCTTCAGTGTATTTAATAGTTCTTCATTGGCCTGGCTGAAATCCTTGTTTTCGCTCAACTGGTCAGAGGTTAGAGGTCACACCACAACTTCACTTATAAAACAGCAACACATTTTCATGTCACAACCTTTTGTTTTGTAATTTTTATATTTCATAAGCTAATTGCTATGAAACACCACTACTGATATGGTGATAACTGTGCAACTCTTTTACGACAGAAGCTGCTCACAGTTCTTTTAACAAAAATCTTCTGCTCTTGCTAGATCAGTAGTGGTATTCCATAGAAATTTTCTGAAGAAATATTAAAATTACAAAACAAAAATATTTTGACATGAAAATGTGTCAATGTTTTATAAGTGAAGTGACAGTGTGATATCTACCTTTGACCAGATGAGAAGAAACACAGATTTCAGCTGGATAAACTGTAGCGCACCTAGGGCTGGACCACTGTATATTCAGCCACCACACTCACAGATATGCTTTGTGAGCAGGGTATGGCCCCTGCTTCACCATGGGAGGTTGTTTGTCAACAGAAGATTTGATGGGCTGTTTATCACCAACCCTCCTGCAGGCTGCCATAACATCTGGGGGCACAAGTCACACTTATATAGGACACTCAGGTCGCAGGAATCTATTTGTGTCTGTGTGGTCACATGTTGCGTGCCTATTATTCCTCTGCTGATGGATACTTAGGTCGCCACTCAGCCCCTTGACAGTGAGTTCCACTCGGTTCCATACCGACCGTCAGCCACCCCGAGTCTATGCTTTCGACCACAATGCCTGCTGCTGCTGCTACCAATCAGACAGTGCGATTTCATGCATTTACCAAGGTCATCAGCCACTGAACCTTTTATCAGTTGCGGCTGAAGATCGAATCTGCATCTTGACAGTCCATGAGCACACAGCCACATAGTACATGCCAGTCATCATCCTCACAAGGGAACCTCCCCATCGCACCCCCCTCAGATTTAGTTATAAGTTGGCACAGTGGATAGGCCTTGAAAAACTGAACACAGATCGATCGAGAAAACAGGAAGAAGTTGTGTGGAACTATGAAAAAATAAGCAAAATATACAAACTGGGTCGTCCATGTGTAATATAGGCAATATTAAGGGCAGTGTGAGATGAGGAGCGCCGTGGTCCTGTGGTTTGCGTGAACAGCTGCGGAACGAGAGGTCTTTAGTTCAAATCTTCCCTCGACCGAAAATTTTAACTTTTTATTTTCCGTTTATGTGACAAACTCTTATGCTTTCATCACTTTTTTTGGAGTGATTATTACATCCACAAGCAAACCTAAATCGGGCAAGGTAGAAGAATCTTTTTACCCATTCGCCAAGTGTACTAGTTAGGTGGGTCGACAACATATTCCTGTCATGTGACGCATATGCTGTCACCAGTGTCATATAGAATATATCAGACGTGTTTTCCTGTGGAGGAATCGGTTGACCTAGGACCTTGCGATCAAATGTTTTCGGTTCCCATTGGAGAGGCACGTCCTTTCGTCAACTAATCGGACGGTTTTGCGGTGCGGTCGCAAAACACAGACACTAAACTTATTACAGTGAACAGAGACGTCAATGAACGAACGGACAGATCATAACTTTGCGAAAATAAAGAAAGCAAAATTTTCAGTCGAGGGCAAATTTGAACTAAAGATTTTTCGTTCCGCAGCTGTTCACACTAACCACGGGACCACGGCGCTCCTCATCTCACATTGCCCTTAATATTGCCTATCTTACGCATGGACGACCCAGTTTGTACATTTTGCTTATTTTTTCATAGTTCCACACAACTTCTTCCTGTTTTCTCGATTGATCTGTGTTCAGTTTTTCAAGGCCTATCCACTGTGCCAACTTATAACTAAATCTGAGGGGGATGCAATGGGGATGTTCCCTTGTCAGCATCTCCTGGCTGATCACCATAACTGACAATTACAGACTTCGTCACTGTAGGCACCCACTACACATCTTCAAGCTGGACTTTTCAGTTGTGCTTGAGTGTGGATTGTTGTCCTCTAAAGCTGTCCTGAGTTGAGTCCATGATTAATAAACAAAGAGTAGTTGTTTCAACATATAAATTCCATCACTGCCTGTTACACCACTTGACCAAGGTTACACCACAAATGAAGAATCATTCACTCCACTGAAGATACCTTAATTTAAAAGGTGAAACATATCTGAAATATAAATAAATACAGATTGTAGCAAAAAGTGCATTTATATTCATAAAATAAATATTTACATACCTGCTGTGGAAGATAGTCACACAAACAAACTTGTCATTCTTTTGGAATGTAGCCATACATGGAAGAGAAATGCGGATGCTAAATGGTACAGACAAGAAGAGAATTGAAGCTTTTGAAATATCCTTTCACCACAGAAGAATGCTGAAATTACATGGATAGATCAAGTAACTAATGAAAAGTTACAGACCTAAACTGGAGAAAAAAAGCTTTATGGAATGAGGGGAGGAGGGCAGAGAGTCTTTAGTTGAAAACTGAATATAGTAAGCAGGTTCAAATGGGAAAAAACAGTAGTTACGTAGATATGAAAAGATTTGCACAAGATAGACCAGTATGGAGAGCTGCACCAAAGCAGTCTTCAGACAGGTGGCAGCAACACCAAGACCAAGAACAAGAACAACTACAACATCAACAACAACACATGCAGCAGCAAGAAAAATTGTAGTTTTCATGCATGAAATCGACAAATGGAGGTTGCATATCCAAACATAAAAACTGGAACTGGAATACTTTTACACAACGAATTGGTGTTTCTGGGCAAATAGAAAAATAAATGTCTTCTTATCACTTTTCGGATGCATCTTTTAGGCCAACTAGAATTTTCTCAGCTGATGAACATGCATGTTTTCTTTAGTTTAGATATGAATACAGCAAATAAATTACCTTTATTAGGATCATTATCAGCATCTGAGACTTGTATTACAATCTCGTGTCCATCACTAGGGCTCTGCTCACGTGGTGGATTTGGATGAGGACTAAGACGGCTGCTGACAATCTCTTCCTGGATCAAATCACTGCCTGCGGACTGACCTGATACAAATCCGGCTGCATGCACAATCAAATTGCCTATACTGGAACAGCTTCTCTAACACTTAGCACACCCAAAATGTGAAAAACAAATTTAATGATTCGAGTGGAAACACAATCGTATCTTATTCTAATCCACTTGATTATTGGTTATAGTTTATTTTTATAAGTTACAGACTGAAATTACATCACTGATGAATCTTGAAAAGACCACTGACATAAAGAGTAAGTTTCCATTCAAACTAAATTAACATTACCTCTCAAATAACAAATCAAAAGACACTAAACAATGCAATGCATCATAAACCTATCCAAAGTGTTAAATTCTAAATCCTTGAGAATTACATATTAGAAGACAATTATCTTAATTATAATCTCCTTCAACTCCGTTTCCCAAATGTGTGCATATCATTCTGCCATATATCAGTTTCTTCTTCAATCCCCTCTCTATTTCTTTCTTCAAAGACTCCATGCATCATTTTCTGTATCGAAATGTTGCCCTTGCCCCTTTAATATCTGCACACAGGCATTTTATAGCTGTTCTAGCATTTTTCACTTTGATTATGTCACCAATTAACAAAAGGCTACAGAATCAACAAGTATTTTATGGTTAAAGCAATTAATAATAAGAAGAAATTACCTCCAGTCACTGTTGACTGACTGATTTTTCAATATCCAATGAATTTCACGCAAAAAACTGCGTTCTCATAAACAAAATTCCCTTTTTTAGTATTATACCTGCTTATGCATTTCATTTTCTTTCAGTCAGCGAATACTTCCAACGTCCAACAATAAAAAAACCTCAGTACTTACACTTACACTTTTTGTACATAGAGGATTTGACTGATGAAAATGACCATTACACAATGGCTCCAAACAGTGACACAGAAAACAGATTAACCACTAACAGAAAATAATCAACATCAAAACTGATAACAATATTCACATAATGAGGAGGAACTGTAAGATTTTTTGAGTGTAAGACCTATTTCATTCCTGGAGTACACAGTAATCCATTTAATTTCCTTGGACCACTTTTTTTCCTCCTGTATTTCTTAATTTAAAGCAACATTTAAGAATGTACGTGCAAAAGGCTAGAAACAGATCTTCTTTGAGATTATCATTTGATTCTTCACTATGATGAATAGAAATGTGAAATGCTTATGTGATTTTCTTTTTCTCATGCCACCCTGACTCAAGTCCCAATCTGGATTCTACTGTAAATCATTAGTAAATCACCTTTGCTTTAAAGACTACTCAAATTCTTTCAGGTTAATGGTCTCCAAGAATTCACTTTCTTTCTTATGAGGCTGTTGCAGGCCTCTTTTACTTCACCTGGTTGAAATGCATGTCAACTACTTTTCTTATGACAAATGAGGAAACACACAGGACCATTACCATCTTTCCTCTTCTCTTCATGTAGAATCAGTTGAAAAACTGTCCCTCTAATATTTATAAATACTTTGACACAATATATTAACAAGGTGATACCTAATAGGTCTCTGCTCTTCTGATTGTTTCCATTCTTTGAGACAAGAAAAGCATTTGGCAGACTTGTTAACTGAGAGTACTTTGAAAAGGTGTGGTTTACACACAAAATAAATAACCTGAATGTGTGGTTGACATACAAAATAAATAACCTTAGAGACATTTGTGCAGTCCATCCTCCAATAGTGCTCAATTGCTCTGGATCCATATAATGTCAGAATGAGTGATGTAATTGAAAATGTTTGGAGAAAAATTGTCTAATTTGTGACTTATTTATATTATGAGCACTAAAGTATTATAGAGAAGCTCAACAGACTTATACGGGATACTTTATAAGAAAGGATTCTAAAAACGCTATTATTCAAATGCTATGAATATGTTTTTACAGAAAATACCATTGTAATACCACCCCCATTGTTCATTAAAGAGGTCCATCCAAAAACTTCCAGAACTTTCAAAAATTCACCCACAAAATTTTTCTATGCTTACCTTTTACTGGTTTTGCATGGTATCCTAGGAAATATTCTCCTCCACAATTGATACACTTCTCCCAATGCTGTTTCCACTTCCAGAAGCAGTCTCAATACGGCTCTTGATGGATTGCACGAAGTGCCATCTGCAAATTTTCTTTTATCTCATCTATCGTAGCCAATCTTCTTCCTTTCAATGGGGTTCTCATCTTTGGAAAAAAAAAAAGTCTGCAGGGGCCATGTCTGGAGAGTATGGAGGATGAGGCAGCACAGTGCTTTTGTTTTTTGTGCAATAGTCATGCACCACCATGGATGGAGGTGCGGGTGGGTTATTGTGTTGCGCGAGAGCTATGAATTGTCATGTCACATTTCATGCCGTTTCCTTCTCACATTTTCTAGCAGGTGTCGGCGTCGCAACATGACCTGATAATACCATCAATTAACAGTTTGTCCCTGAGGCATGAATTCACGATGAACTAATGCCACAAAGTCAAAGAAAACTATCAGCACAGCTTTGACATTTGACCTGACCTTATGAGTTTTTTTTTGTCTTTGAGAACCTTTCCTGATCCACTGTGAAGACTAAACCTTCATCTAAACATCATAACTGTAGATGCATGTCTCATCACTGAGTATGATTCTCTTAAGGAACATCTCATTCTCATTTGCATGATTCAAAAGCTCTTCACAGATTGTGAGGTGAAGGTCTTTCTGGTCCTGACTCATGAGCCATGGGACAAACTTCGCAGCAACACAATGCACTCCAAAATATTGTATCAAGATTTCATGACATGATCCAACTGAAATGTTACATTCTTCTGCAATCTCTCGGACAGTCACTCTTCAATTGGTATGCTCAATTTCGTTGACATTCCTGACATGAGTGTCATTGGTAGACATCGAAGGGCATCCTAAACGAGGGTCATCTTTCGATGAGGTTTTGGGATTGCAGCTGGATCATATTGTTTTACCTCAATATTTTGGCTGGCAACCGTCCAGTGGAAGACACTCACCTGGAGAGGGCTGGACAATAGCCAGCTGAAATATTGTGGCAAGAAGTCAACATGGTCTGGCTGCAATCCCAAAACTTCATAGAATATTCAGTATGTTGGGAAAACTTCAAGAATCATGAGGGTCATCTTTTACTTCTGTCTGGTCATTTTTAAACCATGTGAACCATTTGTAACACTGAGTACAGCTTAAGCATTCATCACCATAGGCTTCTTGCATCATTTGGTGTGTCTCTGTAAAGGTTTTCTTGAGTTTCACGCAAAATTTAATGCAGATACTTTGCTCCTCTAACTCTGCCATCTCGAAATTCACAAACTGTGTGACACAATGTTCTACTCAATATGGCACTGAACAATATCTAACAGACAAACAATGATAAAGCTTCTGGTAGTTATACATTAAACACAGGCTTGTGCAGGGATGCCAACCTCATTTCACTCCAACATACCATTCGCGGGAAATTCCGAATGTTCCGGATTTTTTGAACAGACCTCGTACAAAGCATGTGAGAACACCATTCATAAAATTAAGGAGATTCTTGCACATACAGAAAAGTAGAGGGTCTCTTCCTAAGTGCACTGCACCTGCATCTGCAAATCGGACAGAAAACAGACAACTACTAGTACTAAAACATACACTCCCCATCCATACATAGGTGGGTACATAATTCAATATGTTCAGTCACCTGGAACCTACTTTGATTCCTGATACAAAGAATAATCCCAGTAAACACTCCAATTGCTTTAATGATGACTGATGTTTTTCGTTTCCTATACTCTGTAGTTTCCTCTGTACCTCCAACAACGCATTTCTGACATTATTCATGACCTGTGTCAATGTTACTGGTAGTTCTGCAGTTGATGTTGCAAGTATTCCCAAATAGCTAATGGCTGAAATTGTTTCCTATTTCTTTACTGATTTCTTCCTAGGTTCTCATCAATTTTCTACTGTTTATCAGAAATTCAGGGGTGTTTCCATATTCAGTCATTCCATCTGTTATTTCGTTATTATTTAATTATTTACAACAGTTATTTTTTATACTTTAGTTTGATAGCATAGCACCCCAACATTTACTCTATATTGCCATAACTTTAACATATGTCCTTATTCTTCACTTCTTGTAGCAACAATGGTTTTGCAGATCTAGTCTTTTTAACATTTCATACATTCTTCTTCCCTTAAAAATTTGAAAACACCTTATTTCATAGTGGAACTTTTTTGTCTATGTAAAGATACATCTTTTGATTTAATTTATTATGGTTTTTTCCCCTCCTGACAATACAAAAATTTCTCAGAATTATTCAACACTATACTTAACAATAAGTTTGAGACAGAGCTGCTGGCGAGGAGGCAAAATGTGTAGTACTGCCAAAACATACATAGAAAAGTAAATGCGACACACTACCTAGCTTTCAGAACTAATAATGCCTTCCATGCAGAGAAGAGGGAGATATCTGGGGAAGGTTAAAAATGAAGGACAGGTCATCCAGGTTGCAGGATGAGGGGGACTCACCTATGGAAGGAATCATTAGTTCCAAAATCTGAATAACAATAACACTAAGAATATTAATAACTTTTACTTTTACATGTGTCTGTCAGCAGTAACACACATTTCACCTCCTACTGGCAAGCAATTCTAAATCAAATTTATTAATTTCCTCCATTGAATTTTCCTTTATATGTTGAACACTGTATTTTCCATTCTGTGGCAGTAAGTAGTTCTTTTTTCCATAATATGTATAATAAAGTGATCTCTTTTATTATTTAATTTTTACATGAAAGCTTATTCCATTTTTGCAGACACTTGACTGATTACCAGACACCTCTAACAACAACCAACCATTTTCTTTAAACACCCTATTTTAATACAAGGAAGGAAAAGATGATGTTCCCCAAATGAATTTATCACTTTGAGGCCATGTGTGCATTGTTGTGGAACTTCCTGACAGAACAAAACTGTGTGGCACACCAAGACTCAAAACTAAAACCATGTCTTTTGTGTGCAACGCCTGTACTAACTGAGTAATCCAAGCTTAAAACTGTGAAGGCAAGTTGTTGGAGAGTCATTCAGTAAGAGCAATGGCCACATAAATCAAGGGTTTGGCTTTTTAAGTTGACAGAGACTCAGTTTTCTTCTGTCAGAAAGTGCCACAGCAATATACAGGGTGAGTCACCTAACGTTACCGCTGGATATATTTCGTAAACCACATCAAATACTGATGAACCGATTCCACAGACCGAACGTGAGGAGAGGGGCTAGCGTAATTGTTTAATATAAACCACACAAAAATGCACGGCAGTATGTTTTTTAACACAAACCTACGTTTTTTTAAATGGAACCACGTTAGTTTTGTTAGCACATCTGAACATATAAACAAATACGTAATCAGTGCCGTTTGTTGCATTGTAAAATGTTAATTACATCCGGAGATATTGTAACCTAAAGTTGATGCTTGAAACCTCCAACGTTCAGTTGCGTGTTGTAACAAACACGGGCCACGGTCGGCGAGCAGCATCTGCAGGGACATGTTTACAATGACGACCGTGTTTACGAGTGTGGCTGTAGTGCACTGTTGTGGTTAGGTCTAGCTGTCGCAGTGTCCGCATGTAGCGCTTGCTGCTATTGTTATTCTGCATTCGTCTCCGCACGCAGACCAACTGTAGTACACCGTGTTACCAGACGTCTGTGATAGTGTAGTGTTGTAGGAACTGTGACCATGGTGTATTCGAACTCTGAAAAGCCAGAGATGATACTCATCTATGGCGAGTGTCGACGAAATGCAGCTGAAGCCTGCAGGGTGTATGCAGAACGGTACCTGGACAGAGAGCATCCAACGTGCCGCACATTGCAAAACATCTACCGCAAACTGTATGCAACAGGTATGGTCGTAGCACGCAAACGGGTCCGTAACAGGCCCGTCACAGGAGAAGTGGGTGCAGTTGGTGTGTTAGCTGCTGTTACCATGAACCCACACATGAGTACATGGGACATTGCGAGAGCCAGTGGACTGAGTCAAAGTAGTGTCATGCGCACAATGCATCGTCACCGCTTTCACCCGTTTCATGTGTCGCTACATCAGCAATTAAATGGTGATGACTTTAATCATCGAGTGCAATTCAGTCAATGGGCATTAACAGACAATGTGTTGCAGTTCTACCTGTTTACCCATGAAGTGGGTTTCACAAACCACGGGGCAGTGAATCTACGGAACATGCATTACTGGTCCGTGGACAATCCTTGCTGGGTCAGACAGGTAGAGCGACAGCGACTGTGGACTGTAAATGTATGGTGCGGAATCATTGGCGACCACCTCATTGGTCCTCACTTCATTGCAGGGGCCCAAACAGCTGCAACATACATCGCATTTCTACAGAATGATCTACCAACGTTGCTCGAAAATGTCCCACTAGAAACGCATCAACGTATGTGGTATCAGCATGATGGTGCACCTGCACATTCCACAATTAACACTAGGCTGACCCTTGACAGGATGTTCAACGGGCGTTTCATAGGACGTGGAGGACGCATAAATTGGCCAGCCCGTTCTCCTGATCTTATACCTCTGGACTACTTTCTGTGGGGTACGTTAAAGGAGAATGTGTACCGTGATGTGCCTACAACCCCAGAGGATATGAAACAACGTATTGTGGCAGCCTGCGGCGACATTACACCAGATGTACTGCGGCGTGTATGACATTCATTACGCCAGAGATTGCAGTTGTGTGCAGAAAATGATGGCCACTACATTGAACATCTATTGGCTTGACATGTCGGGACACACTCTATTCCACTCCTTAATTGAAAACGGAAACCACGTGTGTACGTGTACCTCACCCCTCATGGTAATGTACATGTGCGTCAGTGAAAAAGACCAATAAAAAGATGTTAGCATGTGGACGTAATGTGCTGTTCCAGTCTCTTCTGTAACTAAGGTCCATCACCGTTCCCTTTGAATCCCTACGTAATTCGGTGCTCTCCGATACACACGATCGAACAGTGGAGGAGTGGTACTCAAGCCTCAACTTTAGGTTACAATATCTCCGGATGTAATTAACATTTTACAATGCAACAAATGGCACTGATTACGTATTTGTTTATATGTTCAGATGTGCTAACACAACTAATGGGGTTCCATTTAAAAAAACGTCGGTTTGTGTTAAAAAACATACTTCTGTGCATTTTTTTATGGTTTGTATGAACCAATTACACTAGCCCCTCTCCTCACGTTTGGTCTGTGGAATCGATTCGTCAGTATTTGATGTGGTTTACGAAATATATCCAGCGGTAATGTTAGGTGACTCACCCTGTATACTCTGTCCTGTATTGCAGATTGTGGAAACCACCCTTACACTGTGAAAAAGCATTTTTATCCATGCCTTTTTTTAAAAAAAAAAACCAGGAATGCTAGTGTAGCAAGGTGGCAGGAGAGATACTATGAAGTTTGGAAAGTACAAATAAGGTACTGACAGAATTGAAGTTATGAAGATAGGTCATAGTCAAAGATAGGCCAGAGTCCATGTTCTGGGCACAATCGCAGACACACTTTTTATCTGCCAGGAAGCCTCATGGAAACAAAAATTAAAACACAAGCAGCATTTACTTGTGGACAAGAAAATATGCAGAAATTTCTTTGATTCATTCTCGTAATAATTTGCCTCTAAGCCAGATTTCATTATCTTTTACTTCTCTGAACATTATTCTTCCATCAAAATTGTGATTGTCCCCATCATCTCTGTCTTCACACACACACACACACACACACACACACACACACACACACACACACACACACACACACACACAAAAAAAAAAAAGAAAGAAAATGAGATGTGCTTGCCCCCCTTGTGTGTGTGTGTGTGTGTGTGTGTGTGTGTGTGTGTTTCTTTATTGACAAAGGATATAGCTGAAAGCTACATGTAAGTAGCAATCTATCCCATCCCATTGTTTAATCATGTATGCCAGTCATTTGTTTCCCTTTGTCCAAACAATCTCATCTATTCTTTCTCTGTTTTATGATGTAACCTTCTCACTTTGATTTTCTTCCTTTCACTTTCATTTCCTACTTTGTTTCCTCATTTTCTTTTTCTGCAAAACTCATAACCTCATACACTTTCACTCCCACAAGAAACAAATTAACTTATCTTCTCAGTGTATCCATGTCTGAATTATCAAAACTGTCAGAAAAAAAAGCAAGTTAAAATGTTCAATACACAACAGAGACGTCATTTAGATTACAGGCAATTATAATGTCATTTCTAACATCATAATAATATCTTGTTGTAATATGAGTTTTAGTAGCTAAGAGGAATACTACAGCAGCCAAATTTTATGATAATATGAGTAATTGTTCCCTTCTGATTTGGATTTCTTAAATTAGCTTACCTAAGCTGAAAACTTGGGTATTTCCTTGGGGTGTATTAACCGTAAGTTCCTTGCCCTCCACACATTTTGCTGAACTATCTTTCCTTTTGCTGTTAGCACCATTTGAGAACAGTTGTGCAGCCCTGATGACATAAAGATAAATAAATAACTAAATAAATAAATAAACCAAATAAAAGAACATCAAACACTTTCTTACAATATCGTTTAACAAATGTGAGGCATTATTACAAAATTCAATTCTGAAATATGCATTGTGTATCTTTCAAATAGGATGCACACATAACAATGCCAACAAAAAATTACAATATTAAGTTCACCTGTAATTTTGAGTGCTTGGCTGAAATACTGGAAAACGAAAACTCTCTAGTTTGTTGCACCCACACTCTTCTCCCAGCAACCTGTAGAAGTCATAGTTGGCAGTTCGTACAGTGAAAGGATCTTCTCTTGGTCCTTGCTTACGGCCACAATTGCAGGCAGACACATAACGTACTCCACTTGAGTGTTCCATCAGAGGTAACTGTGATGGATCTCTTCTGGAGATAAGAAACACTATTTTAAGAACCTTAACATTTATCATGATCATTCACTTTCTTAAGTGTATCAAATACATATCATTTTGAGAATATCTGCAATGTATTTGTCCTCTTCATTTAGTTTTAAAATAAACATTAAATTCACATGGGAGAAAAATTTGTGTGAATATTATACACATGAGTTTATGAACAAAAATCATGAACTATTAATAAACGCTTGTTGTACAATTTTCTTAATTTTTTTTTTGAATCAAACAGAAAAACTAGCTTACATCTAACAAATGAAAAAGTGTAAGTTGTATAATAAAAATTTATGGAAATTTATTTGCAGAACAGTTAGCCCATCAAAAATGATTCACAAAAGAAGGTAAAATATAGCAGTTTCCTCAATGACAAGAGAAGGTCACTGATGAATACTGCAAACTGAAGGTGCTGCCAGTGTGATGATACCTATGTTCCAAGAACAATGTCTGCATTATGTTTTAAGATTTGGAAAACTATTGGTCTTACAGACCTATTGTGGCACCTTCGTATCCCTACAGCAACAGTCTCTAGTAACAACTTCAGTTCACTAGAGTGACTGTCAGATACAGGAAAATCCCACAAACATTCCAAGCTTTGATAGTCAGTAGGACAAGAACATCATGAATTGCTGTCATCATTCCTGCATCATTGTTAAGTCATTGCAGGTGTTAGTAGAGGCCTTCAACAGCAATTAAACAGTTAAGCAATCTAAGTTGGCCACAGTCTAATGTGATGGATGCAAATGACACTTTGATGCCATTTCATATTGTCTTCCAAGTAACTGGCCTCTTCTGTCTATCTAGATCTATAAAAGCCCAGGAAGTATAACTACAGCAGTTTACATTACCATTCAGCTTAGCCTGCATTTTATCATACCATCTAATTCAGGTTCATTATCCTCAAACTATGACTTCAAATTATTCCATCTTGTCTGACGCCAAGGAAGAATCAAACGGATTATCAGAGATGCTCTGTGTGTGTGTGTGTGTGTGTGTGTGTGTGTGTGTGTGTGTGCACTACTGCTAAGACCAAAATTGCCATATAACACTACTGCACCACATGACTGGCCTGGTGAGACCACGTGATCGATAGCATAGTGTCATATTTTTAAAAAATGCAATGTCTGAAGGACAAAAGAACAGCAGCCAGAATGAATAAGTTATCTAGACAGCTATCGGAGTGCAAAGGGCATGGCACATGAAGGCCGTTGGTTTGAGAGTGGGCTAGAAATGTTACATAGACTCTCAAGGTATGATGTGAGCACACATGGAGAGCTGCTAGGCATGGCAGTGCATTGACAGTGACCATGGTCACACAAGGCCCCGCTGGGCGGGGTCCAGAAGTGCCAATGTGGAAGAGGCGATGCAGCCTGCCGCACAGACGAAAGGCAGAGTGGCGTAGCCTGGGAGGGAGTTCAGTACAGACAGTGGTCCAGGAGGGATGTCTATGTAGGTCAGGCCTGGGGCCTAGACTTGTAGTATTCACTTTGGCTGTGCTCATGCTCATACTTAGGCACGTACATTCCTCCATGGGATTTTGCAATCAGTAGTAGTGTACTTTCACTCAAGTCATTATCCAATTCTTGCTCAAACATACAATTAAAGATTGTAGTTATTTGAGTCTTGTCTTTGTCCATTTATTTCCTAAGTGAGTTCCATAACTCTTTCAAACTTGCAGTTAGCTATCTTGACATTAACTGATGGGTGGACCTTCTCCAGTCTCCAATGACCTTGAGTATCTAGATCGCTCACTGGATGTGACAACACCACAAAGGTGTGTCAGCACCAGCAACTGGTCTCATTTGTGCAGGATCATAATTTTAATAAAATTTTCTTTGAGCACCATGCCTTGAAGCCAGCAAATTTGCTTGAATGTCATCATCTTCACAAACACTACGAATTTAAATCAAAATTTTGTACACCACCACCTGGACATGTTTCAGGATGAACCCATAATCAACTGTCAGACTACCTGCAGAATCATAACAGGTTGCTTGAAATCTACTCCATTTGAATGGCTTTGCCACCTCACAGGAATAGCATCACTTCCTGTTACAAGATAAATAGCTGCATATGGGGAAAGAATGACAGTGGAGTATGATAAACTCTTCGTCTGTATAGGCATGATCAACAGCCACAAGACTAAACTCAGGGAGTAGTTTCCTTAAAACATCAAATGTACTCAGAACCACAGCTGAAAAAGCTAGGCTGCAACTATGGGGTAGCTAGGCTGCAACTATGGAGGGCTATGACCTGTCTTCCCACTGGCTGGAAGAGTTTCTGAGACTTTACATTCTGGTTACAATGAGAAATGGATGACTTGGAAGTCCCTGTATAGACTAAGATCTGGAGATGGCATAGCAGAGGTAATGTTGCAGGATGGGGTTCCACTGATAAAGATGATATTCAGTGTGACTGATGAGAAAACCAGGCTATTCATCATATACTTCAATGCTAACTGTGTCCAGCCGTCTAGACAGAAGATGAACTTCATCAAGGAACAGAAAATCCATTATAAAAGGTCAAGTTTTGGGCAAAAGTAATACAGACATAACCGTGTATAATATGTAACATTTACAAGTACTTCTTGTGTGTCATGAAAGAAAAATTTCTGTAATTCTTACTGCAGGAGATGTTAACTAAAATCAGGTGCAGACATACTGCACTTACATGCCAGTCAGCACACTTCAGTATAGAGTAACATATAAACGTTGATAATTTTCCACATTTGCATGTTTGACTGTTATTAGGTATTGGTAAACATTTATTTTAACATTGTACTGTGCACTCTATGTGCAGCAACTGCAATTTCTGACTTTGGACTTTTAGGGAATTACCTGGACTATCTGTTTACTTATACATTTTTTATTGTTGTGGTGTTCAGTCCTAAGACTGACTTGGTGCACCTCTCCTCCAAGCTACTATATCCTGTGCTAGTTTCTTCATCTCTGTAAAACTACTGCAACCTACATCCATTTGAACACGCTTATTATAGTCAAGCCTTGGTCTCCCCATTCAATTTTTTCTATGAACATTTCCTTCCATTGCCAAACTGATGATTCCTTGGTGTCTCAGAAGTGTCGTGTCCATGTATCCATCTTTTAGTCAAATTGTATGATAAATTTCCTTCCTACCTAATGTGAGTCAGTACTTCTTCATTAGTTATCCAACTTCCCGCCTAATCTTCAGCACCAAATTTCAAAAGCTTCTATTCTATTCTCTTCTTGGTTGTACACTTAATCATCCACATTTCCTCTTTACTCAAGGCTACACTTCAAAAAAAACACTTTCAGAAAAAAACTACCTAATTCAGTTCTCAACCTTCAGATTCGCCTTTAACTTACAAAGGGAAGGCCTGAGATACCGTCACCCAATTCATCTCATATTTGGCACATTCCGTACAACATAAACTGAAAGACTGTAAGATATTTTGGCTCAATACCATATTTACTCGAATCTAAGCCGCACTCGAATCTAAGCTGCACCTGAAAAATGAGACTCGAAATCAAGGAAAAAAAAAATTTATCGAATTTAAGCCGCACCTGAAATATGAGACTCGAAATTCAAGGGGCGAGAAAAGTTTTAGGCCGCACCTCCAAATCGAAGCAAAGTTGGTCCAGTGTAATATGAGAGACAATTTAGGTCGAATGAATGACGATACAGCTACAGTAGTTTGGTTCGAGTTGTGAGCTTAGCAGTTAAGCTATACCAGGTAGCCATTGCTGTGCGTCAGGCGCTCCGTCCGTATTTGTACAGGTACCCTTCCTGTTTCACGTGCTTCATCTGGTTTGAATTGATTGCTTATTTTTCTTTGATCTGCCGTTCTCTTTGTTATAGGTGTTTACGTCACTCTAAGCTGAAAATGCATTACTGTACTGTGCCATGCGTTGTTTGTTGGATTCTGATAATGAGTGTTTACGACCTGTCGCCGCTCGCCGCATGGCTTGCTTTTGTGCGCGCTGCCGCCGCTTACAATTTTTTTTTAAAAAAGAGAGGAATCTTCTCATTAGCGGAACACTGGCAAAAGATTGCTATTTGTTGTTACTTACACTGCTGCTTTCTTTGATAATGATCAACAAGAACCAAATAATAGACTGGCGTATGATAGAAGATGTTCTGTACGAGAGTTAAGCGAAAATTTTTCTCCATTTGAAAATCTTTGCAGGCGCCTCTTTAGTACATTACATTCTGCACAGAACTTAGAGTCATCTTAGATTTAAAAATCTAGTCAATTGTCGTGCTTCATTTCTGACTGTATCACTATTAGGCATATGAATAATACGAATATAAACATGACATGATATGTATATTCTTTCGCGTTTGCTGTTGTCTCACTCTAGTTTTGCAGTTTATTAGGCAGACAGGATATATTCGTATTATTATTATGGTGAAGAGAATACTGCATGTGATTCACAATTCATAAAAGTTCCTATTAGCAACCATCTTTTCTCACAGGTAGGAAAAAATTCAGAACGTAGAGTTGGCCATATTGACAAACAGTCTTGCCAGTCGGATTTTCGTAGTACATTGAAATGCTGCTACATTCGAAAATGAACAATATGGAATTGATATTTACTTCTTCGGAAAATGTATGAAAATGCAGTGGTCGAAACTCGGGGCAGAGAAAATTGCTGGTCTTCCACCCTTCTTTTAAATTTATTTACTGACACAGAGGTTTTGGCGCCAGTATTTATCTTTGTGCCCGCAAAGCATACCTGTGTAGCACTACATACATATAAGTTAGTTGCGGCGGCACTACCAACATTTTTCAGAACTTCCGCTTACTTTGCACTCGATTCTAAGCCGCAGGCGGTTTTTTGGATTACAAAAACCCGAAAAAAAGTGCGGCTTAGATTCAAGTAAATACGGTAACCCCGATATTTTGGCTCAATACACCCCTGTTTTTAAGGAAACCACCGTTAAAGTTCACGATGAGCAATCAACTCAATATTTATGGAATCAATGGATAATTGGAAACAGAGCATTTTTATGGGTCTACAAATGCACATTTTCCTAGAAAATGTGGAAAAAACTTTGACAACTGTCATTTATGTTCCGAAAAGGTAAATTCTGATCTTCGAAAGCACTGGGAGCATAATGACCGTGCAATCAGCTGGAGAGCAGAGAACCTGTGTTCAATTCATAAATGCATTCCATAGTTTCTTTTCATTTGTATTTTTTTCTGTAACAAAATTGGTAGGAATAGGAGTGTTAATCTGATAGCTCTACAATAGATGTACAATACTGTACATCCTCAAACTTCAGAACGTGTCCAAGATGGATAATATGTGTGACAGTCTCATGCATTGTTGTTAATTATTGGAATGACTTTGTATATTAATAATTGCTTCACAACCTGTTTATTCCCTTACAGAGTCCAACATTCGCAATAAGTCACAATTCTGATAGTCATTATTTTCGAAAAAAATTGAAATCTAGTTAAGATTCTTCTGTTACCAGATATTGAAAAGTTTTCTCAGTTGATGGTGAAGATAACATGAGTTACATGGATACTGTGAGCAGAAGACAGTGGATCAAGTAGTACAGGAAATACAAAAACAATAAAGAGGCACAATGAGAGCCTCCATCATGACAGACATTGCTTTTATTGGGGACAAGCTGCAAGCTGATTGTACTATTGATAAAGTGTTTTAGTCATGTGTAGTAGCAAAGATGTGGTAATCTATGTGCAAATGAAAGTGGTGTACATTAACTAATGAGGGGAGGGCCTCAGACAGAGCCAACTGATTTGGGTCATATTTGACAGTAACTTGTGTAAAATCTAAAATGAAAGACGCTTAAGATATTTTGGGTCAATACCTCAGTTTTTGAGAAAACAGGCCCTGAAATTCATGATGCGCAGTTGTCTTAAAATTAAAATGGACAGGATCAATAGACAATTGAAAACTAATCATTTTTCATCATTATTTTTGCTGTACATATATTATGCAATTAATGCTTTTCTCATAAGTGCAGAATGCAACTGGAATATTATTTCATATGATATATATGAACAAAACTCACAAAAATAAGATATTTTCCTCATCAACGTAAGCAAGGAGCTACACAGCAGAAGTTATTCAATGTAATCCTTCTGTAATATGTATTTGAAATTCTCAATGCAATATACAATTAAAAATTTTCAACATTCTTTACAATGAAGCTGCTGTGATGCTAAGAGAATGTATCCCAACTCACTAAGTTCTACTCCCAGAAGTGAAGTCTACTTACTGAAAGTTTGAGTTTCATATATCATCCTTATACACTTGCTTTAGTAAAACAATGTGAAGAATAAAATCATTCATATTTTCACTGATAAATAAGTGAAGAACAATGGATAAACTAAGGAATAGTAAAAACAGATACCACCTTTCTATTCATATAAGCCTGCCTTGTAGCCAGGGATATGATACAGTTATAATTTTTGTGCTGAAAATCTCTTACGTGTCAGTTACTTCTGAATCTGCTGCTTCTGTGTTAAGTTCTCCACCACCTGCACCTTCCCCACCACCTCTGTGTAGTGGGTTTGTGCAAGGATGGCCTGTCAGGCTTAAAACTTCACACATTTGCCGTCCAGATCTCCAGTGACGTTCACACTCTCTTTCTAACTGGGTTGTGTATTCTTCCACTAGGGGGCCACGTGCTTGGGCCATAAACAATGAGAGAGCATGGCCAAGCTGAACCACAAGAGAAAGAAAAATCATGTGAAGGTAATAAAACACCAAAATATTAATAATCAAACAAATTGTGAGTTTCACATTTGAATAAATAGCTCATGATAAACCGTAAAGTGCAACATTACGAAATAATGCTTGTGCACTACACTGAACAATAAATAATGTAAGTTTCAAAAATATAGCTAGAAGTAAAAGAGCAACTAGAAAAGTAACAACTGCTATTTCATTTCTGAATATTCTCACCCGTTCTTCATGGTAGTCACGAGTATAATGAGGTGGCAGATTCTCCTGGTATGCTGCTATAGCCAATGGTAGAACTTTGCCACAACGCCCCTCACTGAAACGTACATCAGTGTCAAGCATTGTGCGCAATGTTGTGAATACTTGTTGTCTTGAAGACTTATCAGGTACAGCATCTGACCCAGGCAAAAACAATGCTATCAATTTGTTTGCTAGTTCAAACCATACACTTGCAGTTGCTACCTGAAAACAATGGAATAATTAGACTCACTAGAAGCAAATATACACAAACTTATTATTCCACTTTATAATGGAGCTATTGATACCAGTTTCTCTTGTCAAAAAAAGACTACAAAAATTTTGTTACTAACAGAATCTTTTAGTTATTTTCTTTCTGGAAAATTAAGAAAAATTAAATCCAACTAAATTTTATGTTGATTGTATTTGTATTTCAAAAGAATCCACTGTTATGATGTCACATTTATCTATTAAACAGCATAATTCAGAAATAATGAATGAGACTGGGAATGAAATGGCATCATATTGGCGTATTTTAAACAACAATGGACACAAAATTTCAAACAGTCTAGGAACATTCTTCAACAGACTATAATTCAGATGTGAAGTTATGTAACGGTTGTTAAGTTGAGTAGTTTACAGTTTTTTGTCTTATATCCACTAAAATGTTAGAAATTAAAAAATTTCGGTGTAAGACTAGGAAAACCACTCATATATTTATTTGGTATAGTGATGTGTGATGTATACCACACAACATTTTTATACAGTATTAAAATAAAACCGTGTATGTACTTAGCTGTTATGATAAATCTGTTTACTAGATATGTGTGTAACATTCTGCTGTAACACAAGAAAGACACCAAGCTCTTACCTCAAAGTAACTTGGTAATGCATGTTTTCCAACATTGTCATCAAAACCTTTTCCAAGGGCAAGGTCAATATGCTGATGCAGGAAGCTTTTAAAGGAGTGACGTGAACCTACAATACAGAAACAAATGTTGCAAAAAACTCAGTTGCAGTGTATGCACATATGCATATGTGCATTCAATTTCTCAATTAGAGGAAGAAAAATGAAACAATACCAATAGTAAATAGATGAATAATTTAAGCATTAAATACAGCATGGTGTTTAGTTAACACATAAGTATAGCACTGCTTAGTAATAACAATCTTCTGGTTGCATAAATACAATGTTAATGATGATAATCACAACTGCAAGCTACAAGCATGATAAATTAAAACTGAAGTTTGTCAGTCATGATGGAAATATTAGTGTTTGAAATAAGGAGTCATGTTTTCTCTGTTTATGTAACATGATAATGGAATCATGTCTTCCTAAAACATGTTAAAAAAAATAAATAAATTATAAATTTGAACAACTCTTGCATCCTAATCTCCATACTGATAGTAGAGGAAATATTGGCAGCAGCCTTAATGAGTATGCCATTTCGGTATGTATTTGGTATTTCGAGAGGTTGAGGAGGAGGAGGAGGGGGGGGGGGGGGGATATTGTAAAATTGTATATTTGAAAAAACTTAATGTGTTATGACTACAGTGTCAATGGTCACAATGTAATCAGGCAAATCATATCAATACATGAGCATAACAACTGGTTGGGAGATGAAATTGAATTATCACATATGCTCCATTGTCAGTACAGAAAGTGATCAAATTTTATTCAAGGGCAGGATTGTCGGTAAATGCAATCAGTATTCAAAGGAGACTGTCCACAAAACAATCTTAAGACTCAGCTTAATATACTGTTCAAATTTGTGGGACCCACACCAAATAGAATTAACAAACAATACTGAATGATACATGGAAGGATAGCATGAATGGTCACAGGTTGTTCTGACTGAGACAGCATCATGGAAATGCTCAAAAACCTAAACTGGTAGATGCTTGAAGATAAACAGCAACTATCATGCAAATGACTATTTACATAATGTCAAGAACCAGTAATAAGTGGAGAATTTAGGAATACTGTACAGCCTCTTATGGATTGCTCCCACAAGCACAAAATCAAGCTTCATCAAATTACCGTGTGTGTAGAGTCATTCTTTCTAAACTCCATTCGTGGTTGGAATGGGAAGAAACCTTAATATGTGGTACAACGGGAAGTACTCTCAGCCATTGCCTTCATGGTTGTAGACATTGATCTTTATTATTTCTCCATTTTGTTTCTTTACCTCCTTTACATCCATAAGCCAACAAATTATATCTAAACTTCTGACAAAAAAAATGCCTTGGCAGTACCAGGCCATTTTTGCACAGAAATCCTGGAAAGTTCACCTCAGATGACCGCACATCCAAAACACAGCTAGCTATAATATATATTCTACTGTACTGTGTATTTCTTATTTCTCCACAAAAGGCAACATTAGAACACACTGCATATTGGTAATCAATTATCTTCTCAAAGGATGAACATGCTGAACCAGAGGTTGGTGCTAAAGTAAAGCAATAATATTAACACTAACTGTCCTTTTTGTATTGTTTGAACCATCATCCATATTTCCCTCAATTTTCATTTTTCAAATTTTCATTTCAGTATATGACTTAAATTCACTGCCACAATTGCTTAAATGCATCTAGTCTAATCTTGTCATCATGATCTATTTGGGATTGTAATGTATGGGTTTGTAGTATGTTTTTAGATTGCCTGGTTCCTGGAACTTTGTAATTAGGCTTTCCTATGATAGATAATAAGTGTCTATCTTCAAAACTCTGCCAATTCAGAATTTTCAGCATTTCCAACCTGTGGCCAATCATGTTGCCCTTCTCTGCATATGTTCAATATCCCCCGTTAGTACTCTTGGGTACGAATCCTAAACACTTAAGCGATATTTTAGGATGGGTTGTACACAATGTACTTTGTAAACTGCCTGCATTTTCCCAGCACCCTGCCAATGAACTGAAGTCTACCATTTTCAGCTATTGTACTAAGGTGACAAAAGTCATAGGATAGCGAGATACACATATACAGATGGCGGTATTATCGTGTACACAAGGTATGATGGGCAGTGGGTTGGTGGAGCAGGCATTTGTACTCAGGTGATTTATTTTAAAAGGTTTCCAACACGATTATGGCCATATGACAGGATTTAACAGGCTTTGAACATGGAATGGTAGTTAGTCTGGCCTCAGCAGCCAAAAACAGCAGTCATGTGTGTTACAGTTGCAATTGTGTGAATGTGCATGCATGTGTTGTCTACTTCAGAACAAGGCTTTTTTGCCAAAAGCTTACTTGTTTGGCAGTGATCTCGTGTGTCTGTCTGCGACTGAACATTTTCACTATATGGTGAGATCAATCTATCCTTTTCGTAATATTGTTTTGAATGGTAGTTGGACTTGGACACATGGGGCATTCCATTTTGGAAACCATTAGAGAATTCAATATTCTGAGATCTACAGTGTCAAGAGTCCGCTGAGAATACCAAATTTCAGGCATTACCACTCACCACGGATAACGCTGTGGTCAGTGGCCTTCGTTTCATAATCAAATGCAGCTGCGTTTGAGCATAGTTGTCACTGCTAACACACAAGCAACACTGCATGCAATAATACAGAAATCACTGTGGGACATACGCTGGACATATCTGTTAGGACAGTGCTGTGAAATTTGATGTTAATGGGCTATGACAACAGACTGATGCGAGTGCCTTTCCTAACAGCGCACTATTGCCAGCAGTGCTTCTCCTGAGCTTGTGGCCATATCAGTTGGATCCTAGACAACTGGAAAACCATGGCCTGGTCCAGATTTCAGTTAGTAACAGCTGACGATATGGTTCAAGTGTGGTGCAGAGCCCACAAGGCCATGGACCCAAGTTGTCAACAAGGCACTGTGCAAGCTGCTGGTGGCTCCACAATGGTGTGGGCTGTGCTTACACTGAATGGACTGGATCCTCTTGTCCAACTGAACTGATCATTGACTGCAAATGGTTATGTTCAACTACTTGGAGACCATTTGCAGCCATTTATGGACTTCAATTTTTATGGATGAAAATGCGTCATGTCACTGGGCCACAATTGTTCATGATTGATTTGAATAACATTCTGGACAATTAAAATGAGTGATTTGGTCACCCAGACTGTCCAACATGAACCCCAGTGAACATTCATGGGATATAATCGAGAGGTCAGTTCATGCGCAAAATCCTACAATGACAACACTTTTGCAATTATGGACAGCTGTAGAGGCAGCATGACTCGTTATTTCTGCAGGGGCCTTCCAAAAAATTGTTGAGTCTATGCTACACTGAGCTGCTGCACTGCACAGGGCAAAAGGAGGTCTGACACAATGTTAGGAGATATCCCACGACTTTTGTCACCTCAGTGTAGTGAGCATATGTTATTTTCCATTTCACATTCTCACAAATTTTTACACCTAGGTTACACCAACTGCAAATCACTTACATGAAGTGAACAATTTTATATTCCTGAACATCTGAAGCAAATCCCCAGTTTTTGCACAACTTTTAAATTGTATAAATATTTAACATGATATCTGTGCAGTTTTTTTATCAGTAGTACATCACTGTAGGTAACTGCATCATCTATGAAAAACCTGAGGTTACCATTAATATTACCTCCTGAGTGATACATACATAACATGACAAGCATGGGTCACAATACATTTTGCTGGTGGCACACTTGAAGTACTTCTGTTGATGGCTCTCCATCCAAGATGTATCCTCACCACCAAGAAATACTTAGTCCAGTCACAAATTTCGTTTGCTACTCCTTATGGGCTTACATTTGTTAAAATGCTGGTGTGATACTGAGACAGGTGCTTTTTGTAAATAAAAAAATAGGGTATCCACCAAATTGCCTTGTTTCATGGCTATTGGGATGTCGTGTGAAAAGCATGAGGTGAGTTCTACATGTCCTGAGTTCTAGAAATCCACGGTAGTTGGTATGGAGGAGGTCATTCTGTTCAAAGAAGCTAATTAAATTTTTTTAAGAGTTTAAGTTAAGTAAATGGATGATAGCCACTTGATCTGTTCTGTTTTAGCAACTGGATTATCTTTGACAGTCCTGTTGTACAAAATGACAATGAAGAATCAAAAAAAATTTGTTCTGCCCAAAAAGAATAATTAGTTTCTCTACTTTAATGTTATATACTGTTTTTCTTTCTATAAATATTAATGTGTGCAATATACCGTTTATTCTATTCCAACAATGGTTATGGACCCAGGTGTGCTAGCAAAAAATAGCAAACTGCATTAGTGTCAATTAGCCAATGTAAAACTCATATAGTGGCAAAGATGAAATATTAGCCAATACCAAACGAGTATTTTTCTGCTAGGCATTTTGACAACATAAATTTATGCCAAGATGTGTTCATGAGTTTCATGGGAAATATAATGTGTTCTTTTAACAACATGATTTGTGAAATATACGAAGGTAACAGAGAACAGACACAGCAGTGAGAAACCGAGTGGAGTGCATCATGCTTACTGGGTTGTACTAAATGAAAATAAATCTAACAGATTCTGATTTGTGTCTATAACTGAGTATGGTGAGACTGAATCTGGTGAAGATGCATCAGTTGCCAATAAAAAGGCAAATATATCATGTCAAGGTAAGGTCTAGCAAAAATGCAATGAACAGAAAATGCACAATGTAGTTTGGCAAATCCAAAAACAGTGTAGAAAGATCTTTAAAAATTATTTTCCCCAAATGATAGCAAATTCTGCAGTGATGCAAATAAGATCGAAATAAAATTTTCTGTAAAAGAAGAATTGCAAATCTATGAAACATTACCTAGGACTGATAAACAAAATTGTAGAAGATCTCATGAACATTAGTGATGAAATTGAAGATGGAGATCTAGCAACAATTGTTCTACATGGAATTCCAGATGAATGAGATACAGTAATTACAGCTTTGAGTGATTTGTTAGATTATGATTAGAAGCACGCTACTATTAAAAGACAGCCACTCACTGAAGATATAGATGTCTTGAATGTAATGAAGATAAACATTCTGCAATGTCCTTGAAAGCTAATACCAGTAATCAAAGATACAAAAATGCTATTTACACAACAACAGGACAAAGAATAGGAATAAACAAAGAAAGAAGCAACACAATAAGGTAATTTTACTTTTTACAACAGTCACAAAGTCGATCACCTATCCAGAAACTGCCCTGAAATGGAAGAATTTAAATGAGAGCAAAAGAAGTAACAAGGTGGTGTCAGTAAGAGGGCTTCCTGTGACAAAGTTACTTTGATTAGTGACAACTGCACAGTGTATTCCAGGACAACTTATCTCACATTTCCAAATGGAAAATTATTTCCTAGTTGTTGATAAAAATATTTTATTTGAAAACATAACTTTAGCTGATGGCAGAAAAAGAGAAGCCAAGGGTAAAGGTACAATAAGGGTGAAGATAATTAAAAATTAGAAGATAATTAAAAATTAAGGTTTGACTACAGTATTTGTAGATAAAAATACACTACTTGTTCCTGAGATCGACCATGCAATCTTATCAATGAATCAGCTCACTGAAAATGACAGAAACGTCATTTCTGATAAGAAAGTTTGCAAAATACACTCCTGGAAATGGAAAAAAGAACACATTGACACCGGTGTGTCAGACCCACCATACTTGCTCCGGACACTGCGAGAGGGCTGTACAAGCAATGATCACACGCACGGCACAGCGGACACACCAGGAACCGTGGTGTTGGCCGTCGAATGGCGCTAGCTGCGCAGCATTTGTGCACCGACGCCGTCAGTGTCAGCCAGTTTGCCGTGGCATACGGAGCTCCATCGCAGTCTTTAACACTGGTAGCATGCCGCGACAGCGTGGACGTGAACCGTATGTGCAGTTGACGGACTTTGAGCGAGGGCGTATAGTGGGCATGCGGGAGGCCGGGTGGACGTACCGCCGAATTGCTCAACACGTGGGGCGTGAGGTCTCCACAGTACATCGATGTTGTCGCCAGTGGTCGGCGGAAGGTGCACGTGCCCATCGACCTGGGACTGGACCGCAGCGATGCACGGATGCACGCCAAGACCGTAGGATCCTACGCAGTGCCGTAGGGGACCGCACCGCCACTTCCCAGCAAATTAGGGACACTGTTGCTCCTGGGGTATCTGCGAGGACCATTCGCAACCGTCTCCATGAAGCTGGGCTACGGTCCCGCACACCGTTAGGCCGTCTTCCGCTCACGCCCCAACATCGTGCAGCCCGCCTCCAGTGGTGTCGCGACAGGGGTGAATGGAGGGACGAATGGAGACGTGTCGTCTTCAGCGATGAGAGTCGCTTCTGCCTTGGTGCCAATGATGGTCGTATGCGTGTTCGGCGCCGTGCAGGTGAGCGCCACAATCAGGACTGCATACGACCGAGGCACACAGGGCCAACACCCGGCATCATGGTGTGGGGAGCGATCTCCTACACTGGCCGTACACCACTGGTGATCGTCGAGGGGACACTGAATAGTGCACGGTACATCCAAACCGTCATCGAACCCATCGTTCTACCATTCCTAGACCGGCAAGGGAACTTGCTGTTCCAACAGGACAATGCACATCCGCATGTATCCCGTGCCACCCAACGTGCTCTAGAAGGTGTAAGTCAACTACCCTGGCCAGCAAGATCTCCGGATCTGTCCCCCATTGAGCATGTTTGGGACTGGATGAAGCGTCGTCTCACGCGGTCTGCACGTCTAGCACGAACGCTGGTCCAACTGAGGTGCCAGGTGGAAATGGCATGGCAAGCCGTTCCACAGGACTACATCCAGCATCTCTACGATCGTCTCCATGGGAGAATAGCAGCCTGCATTGCTGCGAAAGGTGGATATACACTGTACTAGTGCCGACATTGTGCATGCTCTGTTGCCTGTGTGTATGTGTCTGTGGTTCTGTCAGTGTGATCATGTGATGTATCTGACCCCAGGAATGTGTCAATAAAGTTTCCCCTTCCTGGGACAATGAATTCACGGTGTTCTTATTTCAATTTCCAGGAGTGTATATGATGAATTTGGAAGACTACTCAGTAATACTCAACAGGAAGGTTGTTTTACCATATCCAGTTTTGTTTTAGGAATCCTTGACTGTTCCAGTTTTGAGTTGACTGCAGCTGATTTTACCATCTGATTTTAGGATGTCCAACATTTATTTTTTCTTGAGGTGTATGTTTGTACACTAATTTAGGTATTCACTCATCTGACATTCACTTAATGTGTTCACGTCTTTTCCTTCTGTATTCCTCTATTTTCTGACCTGTGCCTATGGTGCCCAGTTCATTCTTAATTCCACTAATCTTTATACACTCTATGAGTTTGTAACCAGCTAGTGGTCTTAGGAGTCTCAAGATGCAAAGCTGTGTGTAGATGATAGAAGATCAATAAGATACTGAGAAATAATAAATTTAACACCAAATCGCTAGACTTGTAGCACGTCAAATTGTACACATCAGTAAGAGTGCAGTCAACAACATGATACGACAAGAAGCCGCCCTGAGATTAAACTGCAAAAAAGGCAAAATACTGTGATGATGGTGGGTAAATTGACATACAAATCCTTTCCAAAAACTGTACCACACAATTCAAAGGAATAAAAAGCCATATTAGAACTTGTTCGTAGTGACTTCATGGGACCTACTGCTGTTCCAAGGTTGGGAGCCAATGGATATTTAATACCATCATGGATGATGCAAGCAGATACAAAAAACAGTAAATACTTGAATACTTAAAGAGAATCTGCACTGATGATGGCCTAGAATTCTATTCAAGCCCATGGTTGCAGTTCTTGGAATATGAAGGTCTTCAGCAAGAAGTAACTATGACTTGTACATGCCAGCAACATGTTGTAGATGAATGCCTGAATAGAACATTAATAGATATGGGTAAGTTCACAGTTGCTAGGGAGCAACTTTCCATGAGTTTTTTAAGCTGAACTGATGTTCACTGTGGCATACATAAGAAATCATATTACAAACAGCCACAACAATTAAAAGTAACCTTATGAAGCGCAGACAGGTAGAAAGCCTAGTGTATGACATATACGTGTGATAGGATGCAAAGTTTTAATTCACATACCCAAAGATGTCATACAGATTTATCGACAAGGGGAGGAAAATGCTTTATTATTGGATAGTATTTCGATAGCCATAGATACAGAATCTGAATGCCAGAAATGAAACAGGAAGTGGAATCTAGGAACTATATTCAAAGAATTTTTTAATGACTAATGATCAACTGAAAATAGAGAACAGAATGAGTTTATTAAATTGTACAATGAAGGAGCAAGACCTAATTATAAGATCCAAAACAAATCAATATGCTTGATGTAGCATATGGATTTGCCACTGGGTGGGCAGTAGTGGCATACCAGATTACCACAAAGAGGCTGGGTACGGGGCTGGCTTTGCAGATCCATACATAAGCAGGGCTGCTTTAAAACCTTATGAAACTGGAGTATACAAGCTTTGTACACTCTCCAGGACCTGTCATTAGTATTAGTAGTGTCTTACAGGTCCTTGATTTTAAGCCAGTTTACTATCAAACACAAGGCTCCAGAACCTCATTGATGCCATCACAACCAAAACAACATCCGTAAACTTATTTCCTTCACTATGCACTCTGCTGCAATTACTCATGAAACAAACAAACTGAAACAAAATCTACATATCTCTTTGAATAGAAGATAGTATTCTCAAAAACAGCTTTATACAGACCTGCAGCCTCATCTTGCTTGCTGACAGTAACATTTTTCATTCCCTCAGATAAACGGTCAACAGATACTGGATTCTGGCAGAAGTTGATAAGGGATTTTATCATATGGCTCATGAAGTCCTTTGTAGGGTCCGGTTTCGTCCGCACATACACAAATTCTTGATTTGCCGGTATAGCAAAAAGTGAATTGGTGCTGGAATTACAATTACCACTTAATAGAGATGTAATGCTGCTGAAAATTCATAGTAGATCTTAACATGAGAGATGTTGGCTAATTTAATGCTGTGGACTAATTCTAAGATATAAATAACATCTGCCATTAGTAATGACTCACAAACATAGTCAAACTAAGTTAATTATAGTCAACTACTACTGTCAGGTAACAATAATCTGTAGGTGGTTAACAAAGTTTTCTTTTGATAGAAACTGTATATTTTTCTTTTTGGGAAGAGCTAAAACAAATAAATATTGTACACAACCCTATTCCAACTAAAGAATGGTCATAAAAATTCCATGTTAACAATGAAATAATATGATAAGATTTTAGGTGAACTTAAAAACAGAACTATTATAAACTGCAAACCTCCTACATCAGATCTTGGACACTAAATATTTCCCACATTTATACATATATCTATGCTGCAAAAGCAATCGTCTAGTTTATGAGAGTCTTTGACTTCTAAAATCCAGAGTCTTGATTTCTGCTTTCTCTTTAGAGCACCAGAATGTAAGCACACACCATAGAATTAGAAATACGAGGGTTGTAACTTCAATAGTGGCAACTCTAAGCTGGTCATAGACTGTGTTCCAAAAATGAACAGCACAGAGACAGAAGTGATGACACTTTCTGCTGGACCTGACCATCATTTTGCAGGACAATGCTCAAGCATGTACAGTGCAAGCTGTTACTGATTTGTTTGACTGATGGGGCTGCTTAAGTGCTATACCACCTACTGCACTCCCCTGACTTAAGCCCTTGTGAGTTCAGCTCTATTTCTAAACTGAAGGAAACACTTCACGGCATTTGCTTCAGAACTACTACAAATTCATCAGGCAATACACCGCGCCACTTGAACTGTCAACACAACTGGGACTGCTAAGGGTATCTTACGACTTCCACTTCGCTGGCAATGGGTTATACACAATGCTGCGGACTACTTTGAAGGTCAGTAAAACTCTGAAACATGTATCTATTTTGTACGAGCTGTAAATAAATAGTTGCCACTATTAAAGTTACAACCCTCGTATTAACCATTTCTTCCTTCTTATTGTTGAGTTCTGTTAATAACTATCACATATTCTATCAGTTGCACAATGATGTATCAAATGAATGACTCTCCTTTCATTTTTGAAAATTATCTTTGTTCCCTGATGTTGATACTAAAATAAGCATTTCAGTATAATATTATTTTTGGTGATGGGCTTTCTAAAAATGTTTGTCATGTTAGACTGTCTACAGGAGAGGTAGTAAACCTAATGTCTGTGGACACCCATGAGGATCTGTATGGTGTTTGCAATTACACCTAGAAATAACAACACATTGTTCTTAAGCTCATATTTACTGACAAATTTTTGAACAAATATATTAACATGATTGATTTCTACTTAGATCAGCTAACTGTTAGTGCTGCTTGTAATGCTCGACGAAGGGAAGTTTTCAAACATTCAAGTCAGTATTTGGAGGGTTTTGTTTGTATACCAGTTCTTCCAATAGCACTCTCCAGATAAAATGTTGGAGTATGAAACAAAAGCTGTGTTGGGTTTTTTGAGTCCTAAGGGTTGCAGCTAATCCTGTGAGATATGGATTCTGAGAGGAAAACTCTCTGTATGATGGAGCCCTGTAATTTCGATAGGCCTGGGACTGGATACAACCTCATAGGTTCACCCCAGTTTGTTGGAATGGACATACACATGCATTTTTTGGAAATCAATAGATTTTCTGCAAGAGGGAAGGGAAGGTCAGTTGGCTGGTTTAAGAGCTTTAAAAGGCAAGATGGTGAGAAAACCAAAATTCATACATTTTTACCAGTTTTGAAAGTGGGTTGTAATCATGGAGATGTTTGACTGTTTTCTGAAGCACCAGCCAAGGGCTTGTGGTTTAGCAATTTTGTAATTGGCTGATGTAAAGTACAATTAGTATTTCAAGTAAAATAATCCATGATCAATATACAGAAGCATTTCCTTTTTTAACAGCTGCTAACTCATTCTCCTTGTCCCCTTCAACCAGGAATTAGAGTCCAGAGGTTATAGTGGCAGAGCTCGCAAATGGAACCATGTTATCAGTTTAAAAAGTACAGCAAAAGTGCTGTGGACAAATTTTATCCTTGGGCAGTGCTAATGATCACTGCTGCTGAGACCTGGAACCAATGTAAAAAGTGTCATAATGCTGAGATGTTGCAAATAAGGGCACATAATGTAATCCATTAGATAATCATGAATACAAACATGAACTTTGACAATATCAGAATTTAACACACCATCATTTGGAATTAGGTTACGAAATGTGCTAAAGCACTTCAAAAACCTTTGCTTGCTGAAATTAATAGTAGACTGTACTGGACATCACACTCCTTTTAGACATCTGGTGAAAATGTTGTCATTTTATAAATTCAATGTGACTGTGGTGCTAACAAAAGGGGGGAAATGGCTGTGTATTGTAATGTCACAAACTCAACTATGACATACTTTTTCCGCAGTAGCCAACCAAATGTACGTACTATGAGTTTTAACAAGAGTTATAAAGTTTTAAAATAGTCATATGTTTCTTTTGTAACAACAACAACTCATGTTGTTTCTTTTTCATCACCAGGACAATATATCATTCCTCCAAAGACTGAGCCGTGTTGAGTGCCTGCTCACAAGCTACAAATGTGCCAAAAACCATTGCTGTTTGAGGAAGCATGTGAATATTATCTTCAGAAATTGTACTTGTTATAAAAACTTGAATCATTAGTTTCCAGTGATAAGGTTATACATAATTGATTGTTCTTGGAGGTAGAGAAGTTATGCACTTATTACTGTGATCAAGAAGAGTTACAATCAGACTTACTTGAAGGATAATATAAAGTATATGTTGACCACAACTTGGTGATACTTACATCTGTGCAGTTAGAGGATATCTGAGAGAAACAGACAGATTCACCAACATTACTACGGATATTTGCAAGTGAGGAAAGAATTTTATTATGGAGACTTCATAGCAGTTTTTATATATATACATTCTTCACCAATCTGAGGCACATATTTGAGTTAACTGACTGTAGCATATGTTGAAGAATATATTGTGTAAATTGAAGGTGGAGAGGCAGGAAGAAAGGAAAGGAAAGGAAAGGAACTACTGATGTCAGCTACATCGAGACTTTATGCAGAATCAGAAGTGATGAGTGGAAATGTGTGCCGGACCAGGATTCGAACCCGGGACCTCCCAGTTACTAGGCAGTTGTGTTAACCACTGCGTCACCTGGACATGGTGTGTATCTCAACTGCATGGACTATCCGGGTACGCCTTCCAGCCTTAATTGTGCATCTGCACTGAAGGTGGTGGATTCCTTGTTCATTGATGCAAATCAAATATATGAATGTGTGATGTCTGTTCTTTCAGACATGTCTCCCTTCTCCACCTTCAATTTACACAACATGTATCACAGCTGTGGATTCTGCAAGGTGTCTGTTCCTCTGGACATGACCAAAAGAAAAGACACCACACATCCATACAATTTAAGAACTTAAGCAATGGCAAAAGAACCTCTCTATCATGTTGGTAAAAGAACACACCTGCAACAACATTTTTTAAAAAATTAATTTAGAAGCAAACTTGGATAGATGCACAGTGAGAGTATATATAATAAAATTATTGAGTTTCCTTGAAGGATGGAGATGATTTTTATAAGGGTTACAAAAACACAATAATTAAATAATGTGTACCACCACAGAATGTATCTCTGTGTGATTAAATTTTCTGCTCTGATGAAAGAGAGTTCACGAGTTCACAAGTCTGTACACAAAGTCATTTCTGCTACTCAGAATCTCACATTAAAGGTGACTGGCGTCTGTTCATTAAATCATTGTTCCCATTATCATAACAATGTAGTTGTATTTAATGGTGCAGACATGTAACTCTGTGCAATTGGCCTCTAACTTTTCTTTAAAAATAGTGGACTAGCATTCACTGTCTTTCACATACAAATGTCATTAGTGCCCCTGTAATTACTGGTGAAGTGCTGACAGAAAATTGCCAGTTTTTTGCACGTGATTTCAAACAGAATAGCGATTCAAACAGGCTCAATTGCTTTTGTTTTCATTAAACGATTCTAACTCCTTTTGAAGTCTATAATTTCTACATAAAATATTTTTTTGCACCTTCAAGATGATCAAAGGAAGGGTTTGTAAACTATTTTGTGAGAGACTTCTGAAATTGGAATTATGAATGTTGGGTCTTGTTTTGTCATTCATATATCATTTCATTATTGCAATAAGTTGTTGTTTCTGAGTCATTATCTAAAATTATAGAGGGCGAAAATTTCTGACCTTGACATTCAATTAATGAGAATTTTCTCTCAAAAATTTTGATGGCTTCTTTAAGAGACATCCTGACAATGACTTTGATTTAGTTCAAGGCTTATTTTTCAGTAAGGCTCTAGTTTCTGAAGTCAACTGTTTAAAGGACATAACTTTCCACTCATAAGTGTAAATGTTTCAAGTAACTGTCATTCAGCGTCCATGTGGGAAAAATGACAAAAGAAGCGGGTCAGTAGGGAGATGCGTAATCCTTTAGGTTGGTGCATAAGTTCATAACATTTTTGTTTTGCATGTTGGTATTCTGGTTGCTATGGGCTCATCTAATCAACTGTCATTTGTCATTTGTAGTTCACTGTTGCTATTTGAGTTTACATATTGTCATTTACAGGTAGTGAGTGGAGCTGTGGATGGTAGAAAATGGAGTGCCAAGTGGAGAAATAAGAATATTTCAGACATATTCCTTTGTTTGAGTTCAACAGTTGGGTGACAGCAGTAGTGGCAATCAGAAAATTTTGCACCGCATGTTGGGATAATGCCATTGGAGGGATAATGCCCTTGGACAGAGCACAGCAAGAGAAGGATTTTCACGTTTCAAGAAGGACTGTTTTGACATTAGTGACTGTCCATGTTCAGGAAGAGCATCGGGGTTTGATGAAGATCGTTTGAACGCATTAATCCACAATGATCCACATCAGTGTGCTTGAGAACTGCCAAGTGTGATGAACTGTGATCATTCCACCATCATGCGACATTTGCATGCAAAGAGAAAGGTTCAAAAGTCAGGTGTATGGATACCACATGCTCTAAGCCAAAATCATTAAAACCAGTGGGTGGACATACACTCCTGGAAATGGAAAAAAGAACACATTGACACCGGTGTGTCAGACCCACCATACTTGCTCTGGACACTGCGAGAGGGCTGTACAAGCAATGATCACACGCACGGCACAGCGGACACACCAGGAACCGCGGTGTTGGCCGTCGAATGGTGCTAGCTGCGCAGCATTTGTGCACCGCCGCCGTCAGTGTCAGCCAGTTTGCCGTGGCATACGGAGCTCCATCGCAGTCTTTAACACTGGCAGCATGCCGCGACAGCGTGGACGTGAACCGTATGTGCAGTTGACGGACTTTGAGCGAGGGCGTATAGTGGGCATGCGGGAGGCCGGGTGGACGTACCGCCGAATTGCTCAACACGTGGGGCGTGAGGTCTCCACAGTACATCGATGTTGTCGCCAGTGGTCGGCGGAAGGTGCACGTGCCCGTCGACCTGGGACCGGACCGCAGCGACGCACGGATGCACGCCAAGACCGTAGGATCCTACGCAGTGCCGTAGGGGACCGCACCGCCACTTCCCAGCAAATTAGGGACACTGTTGCTCCTGGGGTATTGGCGAGGACCATTCGCAACCGTCTCCATGAAGGTGGGCTACGGTCCCGCACACCGTTAGGCCGTCTTCCGCTCACGCCCCAACATCGTGCAGCCCGCCTCCAGTGGTGTCGCGACAGGCGTGAATGGAGGGACGAATGGAGACGTGTCGTCTTCAGCGATGAGAGTCGCTTCTGCCTTGGTGCCAATGATGGTCGTATGCGTGTTTGGCGCCGTGCAGGTGAGCGCCACAATCAGGACTGCATACGACCGAGGCACACAGGGCCAACACCCGGCATCATGGTGTGGGGAGCGATCTCCTACACTGGCCGTACACCACTGGTGATCGTCGAGGGGACACTGAGTAGTGCACGGTACATCCAAACCGTCATCGAACCCATCGTTCTACCATTCCTAGACCGGCAAGGGAACTTGCTGTTCCAACAGGACAATGCACGTCCGCATGTATCCCGTGCCACCCAACGTGCTCTAGAAGGTGTAAGTCAACTACCCTGGCCAGCAAGATCTCCGGATCTGTCCCCCATTGAGCATGTTTGGGACTGGATGAAGCGTCGTCTCACGCGGTCTGCACGTCCAGCACGAACGCTGGTCCAACTGAGGCGCCAGGTGGAAATGGCATGGCAAGCCGTTCCACAGGACTACATCCAGCATCTCTACGATCGTCTCCATGGGAGAATAGCAGCCTGCATTGCTGCGAAAGGTGGATATACACTGTACTAGTGCCGACATTGTGCATGCTCTGTTGCCTGTGTCTATGTGCCCGTGGTTCTGTCAGTGTGATCATGTGATGTATCTGACCCCAGAAATGTGTCAATAAAGTTTCCCCTTCCTGGGACAATGAATTCACGGTGTTCTTATTTCAATTTCCAGGAGTGTATGTGCATCTCTGCTTGCTCATCTTCAATTGACTCATGAACAACACTGACCATTCCTATCCTGTATCATTAATGGGGATGACAAATTGTGTCTTTATGCTAATATAAAGAAAATAAAGGAATGGTTGAGTCCCAACAAAGTAGCAACTCCCTGTATACAGACCTGCACTTATCCACAAAAGATAATGTTGTGTACCTGGTGGAACAGCGATGCATGGTAAATAATGAACTGTTTCCTGAGTTGTAACCACTGCTGCTGACATTTATTGCCAATGACTGAGATATCTTGCAAACATAGTCCAAGAACAGTGACCAGGAAGACTGCTTGAAGTGATGCTACTCCATGATAATGCCAGCCTACATTCTGCTAGACTCACAAAAAGCACTATACCTAGTGCCTCAGATTTTCACCTTTTTCACTTTCTAGTGAACAACCTCCAAGGGACTTCCTTTCCAGATGAAAATGCATTCTGACCATGGCTCAATGAGTTCTTTGCTTCGAAACATCATGATTTCTACAGATGAAGAATTGAAAAGTTAAACCTGTTTCAACACATGACTATTATATTTTAAAGGTATAGTGTGTTATTCTACAGAACAACCTTTAACAAATAACACAACTTTCCTAACTTCGAAATTGAACACTAGAGTGTACAACCACAAGCAAACCACCTGGTATGAAGCACTTCTTGTCACACGCTATATTTTAAATACATAGCTCAAATAAACATGATGTCACACACCACAACAGCATTATGTTACAGATCAAAGCAGATGCCCAGTACCAATCAGTTTCATTTCTCTGTACAAGACAATACATCAATATATGACTTTAAATCAAATATAAACAGGATTTTTGTTCCTGAGCATATATGACTGAGGACAGGGCCTGCACTTCTAGTATGCTTGGGAGGGTGTCATTAGGAATGTGGAGAGTTGGCCACTCCACACTCCCAACCAATTTGTCAGAACTGCTCTTGATGGTGGTCCAAAAGGTGATCCTTCTATTGCACAACTCATAATTATAAATTTTCTTGCTCATAAATGAGCTCAAGCTACTGAAATTTGTCATTATGGATGAAAACATTTGCATGGTGAAAAACATTCTTGAAGATGATTGATGGGTGAATGTATCTGAAGCTCCAGAACAGCCTGGAATATGTTATGGAGGCTGTCAAGTGGTCATCACAAACAACCTAAAGTACCATAAAGTATGGGCCAGACGAGTCTCTCACCTTTTGACTGTAGATCAGAAGTTGAGACAACTGGAGATCTGTGAGACACTTACATCAAGATCTGCGAAAGAAGGTGATGCATTTTTGAGTCTGATCATCACCTGCAATAAAACATGGATCCACCACCACAGTCCCAAGTTGAAAAAGTGGGTTTGGAGTGCCAGAGGAAGGAGAAGGCAGCCCCAGTGTCAGTTGACAAGGTTCTTCAACCACTTTCTTCAATGTGTAAGGCATTTTGCTCAATGGTTCTTTGCATGAGTGATGCACAAACAATATAGCTTACTACAGAGAGATATTGAATGAGATAAAGGCTACATATTGCCCCAAAAAATGAGATCAACAGATTTGAGAGGCCATCCTCCTCCACGATAATGCCAGGCCCCATACTGAATATCTATCGGTCTCAGAACCTAAAGAACTGCACTGGACTCAACTTGATCATTGTCCCTATGGCCTGGACATTTTGCTCTCAATTTTCATTTGTGTTGACCATTTACAGAAGTTTTAGGAGGGCAACATTCTACAGATGTCAACTTTGATTCCATATAGACCTATTGCGCACAGCTAACGAACATTATTATAAGAAAGAATAGAAACACAGTAATCAGTCACAAAGCCACTGGTATTCTTGCACATTCAATCTTGCCATCTTCAGTACAATTGAGCGAGTTACAATCAAATGAACTCCCAGCAGTACTTGTCACCATATGTGTACCAGTAAAGTCATAAGGTGACATGTACTGCTGGAAGTTTGTTGGATCATAACTCACTCAAAGGCAGTGAGGATGGTTGTCTATAGCTGAAATCTGGATTTTAAAAAAGGTATTGAGACTGACTGCTGTGCTCCTATCCTTCCTTATAGTTTGAAGATGACAAGGGTGTGGAGGGACTTATGTGTAACTGGTTCTTGACACAACCAGCTTCAGTCTAATATGCTGGGATTAAAATACCTCCCTTCTCACTGGGAGAATTTACTACTAAAGCAGGAAACTATTTAGAAAAAATACATTACATATGTCTTTTATTTTTCAATAATTTTTTTATATAAAATCCTATTTACATTTGATTTACCCTCACATTATGAATGTTTTCATTTCAGAATATGTGAAACAGTAGTGCTGTAGTCACTTGGTGTCATATTAATGAGCAGCTGTGATGTGACCTACCTCACATTTGTGATGACACGGCTCTTCCTCAGAATATGGTAGATCTGGTCTTCAAGAGCATGTTCCAGCTTCTTTATACTGAGTTTCGCACTCTTGCTTTGTTCTCCAGCTCCTGCACTGGGCCCCATTCCTGCACCAGCTGTTCCATCCACTTTGAAAATAGATGGGCAAGAGTTGAAAAGAAATAACACACGTGGGGAGCATGGCCGTGCATTGTTAATCCACTCCTTAGGCACACCAGTCACTGATCGTAATATTTCACTCACTGTGCCTTGCATTTTCTGTCTGAGTAAAAAGACATTGTGTAAATTGAACTCCTTGTAAGTCTTACACACAGAAATAAACAATATATGAACTAAATACAAAACCAAATCAGCTGCACGAGAGTTAATATATTCAGACCACAGAATAATTAGTAACCTTTGTAAAACTGTGTAGAAGTAATAAATATCTTTTGAGAATGACAGTTTTACATCCTCCCCATCCCCCTCCAGCCCCTGCTGGAAATTGGTTAGATATTTGTCCATGTTCCATGGATCATAATTACGACCCCTCTTGCTATGATACGGAACAAATCAGTTTCACAGTCATAGTTCGTCTCCTCAGTGGAAAATATGGCAACATGCTGATTGTTTATAGGATTTCTTAAGTATTTTTCCACATACATACATTGTTTTATACCTAACTATGTTCAATAAATCATTATATCCATCTCCTGTGTGTGTGTGTGTGTGTGTGTGTGTGTGTGTGTGTGTGTGTGTACACGCAAGTATGCAAGCACATGCTTACGCACACACATGCACCCCCCCCCCCCCCCCCCCCCACACACACACACACACACACACACACACACACAAATTCTTATATGGAGTAGAAAACCAGAATTATTGTTTTAAGACAAGGGTGTTGTCTTTATTTACGAGATTTACACCTCCTGAGAGTACATCATATGCCCAATTATCCATGTGGAACTATCTGGCTTACAGATTATTCATGCACTTTAAAAAAAAAAAAAAAAAAAAGGCAGCACAAGCATCATGAACGCAGGGACTGACAGTGAAGGTTGCCAGATGCTAGGGGTAGCAGCGGATGCTAAGACAGACCAGCAATGGAAGACAACTGTGTCGAGCCATGCCTGAGCACATGCAGGCATCAGCAGCTGATGCTGCTGCTACTACCCATCCATTAGACATTGTCTAAACTACACGTTTAAAAAAATATCTCAGCTATTCATATTTTTCGATTATGCACATATCTTCTCTCCCACATTACCCTGCATAATCAGGAGTATACTGTATATCCTGATCATTCAATCTGTCTCTTTGCAAATTCAATGAAGTTTTGACTGCATATTTATTTTTATATTATGAAGAACATAGTCAATTAGAACATCTGTATTTAATTATACAATAAATGTTGTAGGAAAGCTCTTGTAGAATGTTAACATTTTTGGATTAAAGAGACCACTCACCAATAAGCAGACACATTCAGTAGTCAATAGGCACACGCAAAAGAAAGAAAACTTGCTACTTTTCAGAGTTATCCTTAAACGAGCTATAATAAAATAAATACTTCTTCAGGGACCCACATCTACTGAGTATGTGACTGGCGACCACAGGGTCCCAAGCTCAGCCTGGTATGGCTCCCACTTACTTATACCAGGCTCCTCTCTTTTTATCTTTTCTATCTGGACGTCCTCAGCCTCCACTTGTTCTTTCCTGACCCCGATGCCCTTAGGTCTCAAAGGCTAGGGTGTCTTTCATGTTCCTACCTCTACTTCTCAGACTGGATGGTTAATGACTTGGAAGATGGAAGGGCATAATCTGTAATGCCTCAACAATGGAAAGGGCAGATGAACTATCTTTTCACCAAAATAGAAGTTCTACATGGCAACTACAGCAGAGATGGAGATCACTGGTATCGTGCAGTTGCAAGATAACTAAAATTTCAAAAAGAAGGTAGCATCTGTTCTCCAGTGGAGTGGCTGCAAAAGGCATCCATTCTACACGTCAGGAGTGGCTTCATGCTGGCGGCAGCTTCTAAAATGCTTGGCAACAGGTTTTGTGACAAGCTGGCTGTAAAACCACTATCACATCTTTATGGAAATGCTGGCCCAAGGATTTGGTACCATGGTTAGGGTGTCCCTCAAAAGCAACACCTGTTGGCAGGGCCCAGTTAGCATGGTAAGTACGTGAGGGTTACCGTCACATGGGCAGTGACAGCTAGACAAGAGAGGCCACACATTCTCTCTCACATCACTGAATGTTGTGACAATGACTGGCCAATGCAACAAACTAGCTAAGGCACTGGAAAAGAGGCATATCGATATTTGTGCAGTTCAAGAAACAAAGTGGAGTGGGCAAAATTCATATGAGACTGGTTGTGGTTACAAACTGATATACAACGAACACACAGAACAACCAAGACGTTAGCATTTTCATATCAGCAAAATTCAGTGGTTCTGTCTCTGAGTTGTGGTGTTATGATGATCACCTTATGAAAATTGTCTACATTGCAGACAGATGAAAAGTCCACTTCTTCAGTGCCTATGTCCCAAAACCGGCCTGAATGCAGAAACCGAAGATGTCTTTGGGACAGTACTTTATGAGAAGCTGGCTGAAGTCCTAGCACAAGACTACCTCATCATTGCTGAAGACCTGAATGGATATGTCAGGCAAAGGAAAGAAGATGATGATGATGATGCCCATGCTGAACATGGATATGGAGAGAAGAATGATGGTGGACAGCAAATCCTTGATTGTCCAGAAACTCATGACCTGGTCACCATGAACACTTGGTTCAAAAAACACGAAACTCACCTAATCAAGTACTACAGTGGATCAAATGCAAGTCAGACTGACTATGCCGGTGTAAGATGTCAGTATCTCAAAGTTGTTCCATATGAAACTGTTGCAATGTAACACTGCCAGTCATCCGTAAGCTTGGAATAAAACCACCAAGACCTGGGTACTCTGCCAGAAATGGACCATTAAGAATCACATGGTGGCACTTCAGGGAGAAAGAGGCTGACATTATGACAGAAATTACAGTGCCACCAATTACCACAGCAGAAGATAGCTGGACTAAATTGAAGATTTCTGTTCATCAAGCTGCATGCTTTATTCTCAGAAAAACGAAACCGGGATGATGAAGGGATCACAAAGACATGTGGCCTTGGAATAATGATGTTAAGGATGCAATACACAAGAAGAAAAAGTTGTACCATGAGTTTCTAGCAGACAAAACACTATCCTGTTGGAATACTTTCAAATAAACCCATAGAGAGGTGAAGATCACTGCAATCGCAAAAGCAAATGAGTACTCAGATCTCTACACAAAACTAGATACACACAAAGGAGAATGCCACATTTATTTACTTTAGTGGCATCAAAAATGAAACGGGTGAGCTCTTGGTCAACAGGAAGAAAGCAAACGAATGCTGGCGGGACTACTTTGAGAGAATTTATACCAAGGAATTTCCCCATCCACCAACACCAACCATGTCACCTGTTGAAGGACCAATTAAGGAAATTACCGTAACATTGCTGAAGTTGAGGCTGTTGCAAAGGAGATGAACAGAGGGAAAGCCACTGGCCTCGATAACTTCGCAGGATAGTTATGGTGTTCTTAACAGTCAAATGTGGCACGCTGACTAATGGATCTTTTCAACCATATTGTCAAAGAAGCTAGGATAACAATAGACTGGCTGCAGAGCATCTTCATAAGGAAAGGAAGTCCTGCTGAGTGTTCTAATTACCACCCAATCAGATTACTGAGCCACGCAGTGAAGATCTTTGAACATATTTTTGACAAAAGGACATGTGAAATAGCTCAAATCAGTAGGAACCAAGCTGGAATTGTGAAAAATTGTGGCGCAACTGACACAATGCATGCTACATGGGTGCTTATTGAAAAATATCACAAAAAGAACAAGGTATTGCACCTTGTATTTCGAGATCTTGAGAAGGCTTTCGATAAGGTACCACATCATCTAATTTGATTAGCACTTTGAGACCACAGTGTTTCGAAGTACCTTGCTGACTGGGCACGGGTATGTCCAAGTGGCAGCAGGGGCATCAAACAACTTTTGCATCACAGTACGAGTCCACCAAGGCTTGGTCTTATCACCATTCTAGTGATGGATACTGTCACTTCAGACCTACACATGTCACTCCCATGAACACTTCTCTGTGCTGAAGATGTCATGTTAGCTGCAGAGAATAAGTTTTATCTCCAACACCAAACACAAGAGTGGAATGACCAACTCGTGCGATATAGTCTGCAACTCAACACAAAGAAAACTGATTACATGACATCAGATCGATGAGAAATTCGGCACTGATGGAGAAAACCTATCAAGAGAAGAAAAATTTAAGTATCTCGGTTCTACAATCTCCAGCAATGGCCACCTTACAGATGATATCAGCACAAGTTCACCGGCAGTCTGGATAAAGCAGTGAACGACATCAGGCATCACCTGTGATCATTGGGTTAAGGATCATCTGAAGTCGAAGATCTACTGGACTCTCACCCATCCTGTTGCTCTCAGTAGCACCATGTGTTGGTCAGCTGCAAAAGAGGTAGAACGACGATTGGGGGTCATGGAGACTATGATGATCATATGGACAGGTGGCATCACTCAGCTGGATCACTTCCCAAGTGACACTATCAAGGAACATTTTGGGGTTACACCAATCCAGAAGAAGATGTGAGAAAGCAATCAGCAGTTGTTTGGATGTGCTGCATGCAAAGCATGATACCGTTGAAAAGGCAGCATACACAGTGGAAGTCAGGGGTAAGAGACCCGAGGGATGACCTAGACAATGATGGGCCAACACCCTGCATAATGACCTGAGGGCTGTAAATTTTCATCCCGATATAGGCCACAATCAAACAAAATGGAGACAGCGAGTCCACTCAGCACACCCTATTGCCAGGTGGGACAAATGTTAAAGAAGAAGAAGAAGAAGAAGAGCTAGAACACACACACACACACACACACACACACACACACACAGTGCCCCTACATGTTGCAGCTGAATTAAAGGTGTCAATGCTATTTTTTGGCAGGCTGACTGGTAGTGTGGGTAGGGGGAGACAGAGATGGAGGGGAATGGGGAATGGGAGCATGAGGGTTAAGGGGAGAGGTGGGAGGAGGGGGAGGGGAATGGGGAGAAGAGGGGGAGGGGAGGAGAGGGGACAGCAAGGGAGAAGAGAGGAAGAGGGAGAACAGGGGAAGAGGGGTGAGGGTGAGGGAGAGGGAAGATGGGGAGGGGAGAGGGGAGGGGACAGGGGAGAGGGAGATGGAGGGGGAGGAGGGGAGAGGGATAGGGTGTGGGTGGCCAGTGGCTTGGAGAGAAGTACCTGATTTGCTGACCAGGAATGCAGGAGGGAGGGTGACAGGTATAGGAAATGAAATGTGTGTGTGGCTAGGGCCTCCCTTTGAGTACACCATTACTCTAGTGCAAGTCTTTTTAGTTGGCACCACTTCGGCCACTTGTGTGTCAATGAGGATAAAATGATAATGAAGACAATGCAACACCCAGTCCCCCTGCAGAAAAAAATCTCCGACCCTGCCACACCCACTCCCCTCTGTGGCATTTTGTCGCATGGACCACTTAGCTATGGAGATGTATAGTAGGTATCTGGGCTGGTAAGATTGTTGTGGGCAGTGGGAAATGGCACACACTGAAGGGTGATGAGGGGAAGTGAAATGGGAGGTGGTGACAGGATGGATGAAGGGGAAGTCACTGGGTGAAGGATGCAGGTTACCTGAGATAGAGGCCAGGACAGTTATGGGAACAGAGTGTGTGATGTAAAGATAACTCCCAACTTCATAGTTCAGAGAAGCTGGTGGGGGAGAGAAGGATCCATATGGCTCTGGTTGTGAAGGAGACACTGTCATTGAGCATGCTGTGCCCAGCTGCATGTTGTGCCCCCAGATGGTCAACTTTGTTCTTGAGAATGGTTTGGCAGTGGCCATTCATCTTGGCGGACAGCTGGTTGTTAGTCGTACTAACATAAAAAGCTGTGCAGTGTTTGCAGCAAAATTGGTATAGGCCATGGTTGCTTTCACAGGTGGCCCAGCCTCTAAAGGGGTCAGATAAGTCTGTGACGGGATCCCCCCCCCCCCCAAAAAACACCACCACCACCACCTTCTCTGAGCTACGGAGATGGGAGTTATCCTTACAAGACACATTCCATTCCAGTTATTATTCTGGCCTAAATCTCAGGTAAAGTACTGTCCGCACACCCTCTACTCAACAGTTTACCTTTCTTCCATCCTGTCATCCCCTCCCAACTCACGTTACCATGTTTCCTTCAGCATATGCCGCTTCCCACCAGTTGCTACAGTCCTCCCAATCCATATACCTGACACCCCTCCCTCCTGCTTTTCTGACCAGCAAACCAGCCACTACCCTCCGAGCTGCTAGCCACCCACCTCCAGTCCCTCTCCCTGCCTCCCTCTCCCTCGCTACCCACCCCACTGACACTACCATCACCCCAAACAGTCTAACTGATAAAAAATAGCTTTGACACTTTTAGTTCATCTAGTGCCGTGTGTGTGTGTGTGTGTGTGTGTGTGTGTGTGTGTGTGTGTGTGTGTGTGTGTGTGTGTGTGTGTTTTATTCTAGCTCATCAAAGGATAACTCCAAAAGTTAACAAGTTTTCCTTCTTTGGTGTGTGCCTATTGACAACTCAACACTTCTGCTTTAACCATACTACAAAATTTAAATTCTTCCTCATAGTTTTAACAACATGCTCATAAACTACAACAACACTGCCTCTGTGAATACTTCTGTCCTTTTCAAGAAATGCAGTGGTATGACACTATCCAAATTGTGCTCAGAGTGAAGATATTAATTGGAAACTTCATTAAAAAAAAAAAAAAAAAAAAAAAAAAAAAAAAAAAAAAAAACACCACTGATGCCGCAAATAGACGTTCACCATTGCACCTTCTCAGACAGTAGCCATGGTGGTCCCAAACTCTGGTATTTTAGAAAGTGACAAGTTAGCAGGATTATTCTTGTAAAATGCTAGCCATCACAACACAGTGATTACACAAGAGTGACCTTTTGTGACCTGAAAAATGGAGGCCACATTCATATCCAAAGGTTGAAAAGTACAATGTCTATATTTCAGCTTGTAAATGAAGCATAGCACAAATTGTATAAGTCATTCTCATTAGGAGAGTCCAAAGCCGTATCAGGTGAGGAATAATTAAAATATAATAAATGTTTAGCAAAGGCAGGGACACACTAACAAGAATACATTTTAAAAATTAAATAGTGATAACCAGACGTGGCATTAAAAATAGCTTTAACATTAGATTAAGGAAAAGCTACCACCCAAATTAATGACAGTTTCTATGCTTCTAATATCATGATAGCAATTTTGAGAAATGGTTCAAGTCTCGAATACTTACCTCACAACATCCAAAGCACGAAACAAATGGACATAGCTGATGTCAAATGCGTGAGTTGGGTGATAAACCACAAGAATATGAGACACAGCAAAAAGAAAAAGCAACGCTCTAGCATAATGATATTTCAGTTCAGCCCACACTGAAAGATAACCCTGTTAAAAAAAGAAATAGTTGTTAGGTGCACTTATTACCCAACCATACACACGAAAGAGCTGTGTATTAATTACATACCTTTTGTTCCATATCTCTTGAGAAAGTATCATACATTTTAACCAAAGAATGAACATCAAAGACTCCTCGTAAGTGAAGATATACAACTCTCTGATTTGTGTCATAATAGCCCTCAATATCACACTGTAATATTTTTAAAAAACATAATGTTCACAGAATATAAATAATAATGATAAAAATAAATACAAAGATTGATAAGTTATTACTGACAGTAAAAAATTGCAGTGACAAAACTATGACATTTACTGTACAGGTGACGTTTTTATAGCCTTTCTGAGCAGTGTGTGTTTATTAAGAATCTATATTATGAAAAGGACAGATTGCTACTCACCATATAGTGGAGATATTGAGTCACCGATAGGCACAATAAAAATACTGCTAAACACGTACATTTTTGGCCATAAGCCCTTCTTCTAAAGTACACAGCTTACACACAACATAGATGCAAGCACAACTCACACACATATGACCACTGCCTCTGGCTGCCAAGGCCAGATTGTGAGTAACTGTGCATGATGGGAGAAGCAACATGGGTGCTGGGGGTAAGGAGGAGGCTGAGTTGGGTAGGGGGAAGGATAGCATGGTACCAGTGTGGGACGGTTAAGTGTTGCTTGTGGGGGCATACGGGGATGATGTATAGAGAGGAGAGGTTAGGGCAGCTCGGTGTGGTCAGGACGTTAGATGGCTGCCAGAGAGGGGGCGTGGTGGGGGGGGGGGGGGGGGGAGGTGCTGGAAAAGATGACAAATAAAATGACTGTGGACTGCGGGTGCATTGATGGAATAGAATGATTTGTAATGCTGGAATGGGAAAAGGGAAGGGAATGATGCGTGAAGGATAATGACTAACAAAGGATGAGGACAGGGGGCTTACAGGATTGTAGGATATACTGCAGGGAGATTTCCCGCCTGTAAAGTTCAGAAAAGCTGGTGTTGGTATGAAGGATCCAGATGGCACAGGCTGTGAAGCAGTCCATGAAGTGAAGAATGTTGAGTTGGACAGCATGCTCAGAAGCTGGGTTGTCCAGCTGTTTCTTGGGCACAGTTTGTTGCTAATCAGTCATATGGACAGACAGTTTGTGCCTTCTAATGCCCATGTAAAATGCACCACAGTGGTTGCGGCTTAGCTTGTAGACCACATGGCTTTTTTCACAGGTAGCTGTGCCTTTGATTCTTGTAACCAGAATGGAGTGGATGATGGTGGGAGGATGTATGGAGCAATTCTTGCATCTAGGTCTATTACAGGCTTATGAGCCTTCAGGCAAAGGTTTGGGAGCACAGTTAACAGGGATGGACGGGGATATTCTTTGGTTTCAGTGGGGGCAGAATACCACTGTGAGAGAGGTGGGAAGGGTAGTGGGTGGGACATTCCTCATTTCAGGACACGGTAAGAGGTAGTCAAAACCCTGGCAGAGAATGTGATTCAGTTGCTACTGTCCTCAGTGGTACTGAGTCAAGAGATGGATGCTCTTCTGCAGTTGGACAGTGGGACTTTGGGAGGTGGTGGGGGACTGGAGAGATAAGGCACGGATCTGTTCTGTGCAAGTTTGGTAGGGTAATTTCAGTCTGTGGAGGCTTCAGTGACACCAGTGAGACTCTTGGTACACTTTGAGAGGGACTGTTCATCACTACAGTTGCAATGGCCACTTGTGGCCAGGCTGTATGGATGGGACTTCTTGGTATGAAATAGGTCAAGGCAGTTGAAATGGAGGTGTTGTTGGTAATTGATAGGTTTGATATGGATTGAGGTACTGATGTGGAGGTGGAGGTCAACAACTAGGAAGGTGGTCTGTTGGGTTGAGGGGACCAGCTGAAGCAAAAGCAGGAGAAGGTGCTAAAAGTTTTGGAGGAATAAAACACAGTCGAGAACCTTTCCTCCAAAAGCTGTAGTCTCACTGAAGTATCAATTCTTTACAAGGGCCCTACCTTTTGCCCCACTCCCAAATTCAATTGTGCTGGACTTGTTAACGACCTTCTCTCAGCCATTGCTGTGAAAACACTTTTTCGCCATCAACTCTACCAATCAGTTTCAACCCAAAACCAATGTTGACTCTGCCTGACTTAGTTCACTCCTCTGTCCAACCATGATCTGCCTCCACCCTAAAATCTCCCGCTGTTAACTTCCCAGTATTTCTTAACCATGAACCTTGCCTCACCATCATTCCCCAAATCCCTCATCATGAAAACTAAACTTACATCCACAGGAAGAACCACGGTTCACCACTTAAAACTGATTCTGACCTTATAATTCTACTTGCTGGCAAAGGTTCTACCACTATGGTTCTGAACCACAAGTATTACCTGGCAGAAGGACTACACCAGCTGTCAGATTTGTCCTGCCACACTGTATCCCTATTCCAGAAATCCAGCAGGATCTCCACTCTCTTCAAATCCTTAGGTCTATCCAAGAATCTCTCCCCAGAGTATACCTCTCTCCTCACCTCTACCACTCCCCACACTCCTACATGCATCCTAATGTTCATAAATCCAACCACCAGGTCATCCACAGTGGCCAGTTTCTGAGCCCCCACTGAGAGTGTCTCTGCCCTCGTAGACCAACACCTTCAGCCTATTACACGCAACCTACCCTGCTATATAAAAGACACCAGCTGTTTCCTCCACCAACTCTTCAATGTTCCTCGTCCTTTATCACACAGTGCCCTGCTCATCACTAATGACTCCACCCCCCTTTACACTGGCCTTGTCGCTACTGAACACTACCTGGACAACCCAGCTGCTGAGCTTGCCGTCCAACACAACATTCTTCACTTCAAGGACTGCTTCACAGCCTGTGCCACCAGGATCCTTCCTACCAACACCAGATTTTCTGAACTTTGCAGGCAGGAAATCTCCCTGAAGTATATCCTACATTCCTGTAAGCCCCATGGCCTCAACCTTTGTTAGTCACTGTCCTTCACTCACCACTCCCTTCCCTTTTCCCATTCCAGCACTACACATCCTTCTATTCTACCACTGCACCCCCCCCCCCCCCCACACACACACACACACACATACACACACAAAATAGAAACATTCCACATGGGAAAAATATATTAAAAAAAGGTGCTGTGACTTACCAAACTGGAAAGCACTGGTAGATAGACACAATAATAAACACACAAACACACACAAAAATATCAAGCTTTCGCAACCCACAGTTGCTTCATCAGGAAAGAGGGAAGGAGAGGGAAAGACGAAAGGATGTGGGTTTTAAGAAAGAGGGTAAGGAGTCATTCCAATCCCGGGAGCGGAAAGACTTACATTAGGGGGAAAAAGGGACAGGTATACACTCGTGTACACATACACATATCTATCTGCACATATACAGACACAAGCCGACATGTAAAGGCAAAGAGTTTGGGCAGAGATGTCAGTCAAGGCGGAAGTACAGAGGCAAAGATGTTGTTGAGTGACAAGTGATGTACGAGGGGCGGCAACTTGAAATTAGCGGAATGGATGAAATAATTGGTGGCAAAGAAGTGTTTCCACTGAAGGGATCAGGAGAACGAGAGTAGGTGTTTGACAAGTCAAACATGGTTAAATGTGAGTGTAGGGCTGAAAGTGAGGCCTTTGGATAGGACTGAAATTCTGTGGGGCAGAAGATTTAGGTGGAAATCTTAACAACAGTGTTCCAGGATTGTTTCAGCTCTGGATGCGGTGGAGTGTTAGTAGGAAGTTTTGGAGGATGTGGCACATCAAAAAGTCAGCCAGGTAGTGTCTTGGTGTTATGAGGGATTGACGATGAGGAACACTGGGGGTAGGAGAGGGGTTGGATAGTAATGGTCTGAGACCACAGTGGGATGTCAGCAGGTTGGATAACTTTTGGAGGTGGTGTCTTGAATGCTCTTCCATGTGCTGGAGAGCAAGGGATTCTATTTCAGAGATGTGACGTATGTAGTAGGTATTGCACAGTAGCAATAATATCTTGTGGTGGGAGCGGAGGTGTTTCTGGGATGCCTGTGACATGGAGATGTGATTTTGCAGTACCAGCTTTGTGAGAGGCAGGGACTGACAGAATCTGAAAAGGTGAGGGTCATTGTGAAAGGAGGGGTGGGATCCAGAGGAATTTTTATTGTTAGGAAGGAACAGGAAATATGCACTAATACATGAAAATAGGCAAAAATATGTGCAAACAAATATGTAAAAAAATGTAAAAAAATGTGGGAAAAAAGGACAGAATGGATGAGATATGGGAATACGCATGCATTGGGATATGGGAAGAGAGGCAGGGGGGGGGGGGGGGGGAGAGGTGATTGGTTAGATAAGAAGTCTGGGGCAAATATGAGGGCTATTCATAGAAAGTAGGGAACGTTTTGGCATAAAAAAAAGCTAAGTACAAGAAATACATTTTATTATATACATCTGAAAGTGTGTTGACATACTACTTTTCCACATAGTCACCAAACACATTGAGGCACTTATCATAGTGGTGGACAAGATTTGAAATACCTTCGTCATAAAATTCTGCCACCTGAGATTTCAGCCAGTGAGTCACGCCCACCTGGAGTTCCATGTCATCATCAAAGTGCTGCATTGCAAGCCAGTTCTTCATCTTGGGAAACAAGTGGAAGTCACTTGGTACAAGATCGGGGCTGTAGGGCTAATGAGGGAAAATTTCCCATTTGAATGAATTAAGGGGTTCTTTAGTGCGGTTTGCCATGTGAGGTTGGGCATTGTCGAGCAAAAACAAAATTTTGGACATCAACTTTCCTTGGCACTTATTTTGAACTGCTCTTCTAAGGCTGTGCAAAGTTTGACAGTACTGGGCAGAATTTATGGTTGCTCCATGTTCAAGATAATATATTAAGAAGCACACCTTGCCTATCCCAATACAGTGTTGCTATCAACTTCTTGATGACAAGGTTTGCAAACATTTTCTTGGTTTTTGAGGGGAACTTGTGTGCCCCCACACCATGGACTGTAATTTTGTCTTGCAATCGACATGTTTCACCCAAGTCTCGTCACCGGTTATGATTCAATCCAGTAATGAATCACCATGTTTGTGGCAGGCCTCCAGAAATGGCAACGTTGCCCCCATTCATTGTTCTTTATGGTGCCCTGTAAGCATTTTGGGCACCCATTGTGCACAAAATGTGTGGTAGCCTAGCTTTTCAGTGACAATTTCAAACAACAAAGTCCATGAAACTTGTGGAAAAGAAAGAGAAAGATCCATTATTGTGAAGCGATGTTTTTCCCGAATCGTTTCATCAGCTGTAGCGACAAGATCATCAGTCACAATGCTCGGGCGTCCACTCTTCTCTTCATCATGAACATTGGTTCAGCCATTTTTAAACCAAATGCACCATTTATGGATGGAAAATTCACTCATTACATTGTTTCCATACACTTCACACAGTTTGTGATAAATTTCTATAGGTTTTGGGTTTTTTGCCAACAGAAACTGTATCACAGACTGCACCTCACAACTGGCAGGATTTTTGATTGCAGCGCACATTTCAAATTCGAATATCGAAAAAACCAGACGTGCAGAGACTTTCCCGCTGTCATGGATGGATGCCGACTGGGCTGCCGAGCACGCACATACCAAAATATACAGGATGGGCGTGTGCCTAGCAGCGTCAGACGGAAACGTTCCCTACTTTCTGAATAGCCCCACTGTGACAGTTCCAATTTTGTTTTAATCCCATACCCCAGTGTATTTTTCATAATGAATAACCAGAATTGAAACCTGCCAAAAGAATTCCACTTCTGCAGCTCGATATTCTGAGAAATTTGAAAACAATTTGCAGCACATAGTGTACCGTCCCTTAGTTCCTATCTCCAATTAGAGTGCTTACATTTTCATCTCAAATTTCTTTTGTATGTTAAGACATAATCCATTTTTATCATCCGCCACAACAGCAATGGACACGACAGGTTGGCTACACTATATGACGTGGAAGTTACAACCTTTAAACTAAAGGCTTTTTAATATTTCACTGTGCTTGATGAACCTGAGTGATTTATAGGGCAAAATTTAGTACATGATCAGAAACAATACTCTATTGGGATCAGGAGTACTACTATTATATTTTATGCTAGGAAAACAGGTAAATATTGTGGAGGAAAATTATCATATAATCACTGCGGTCTACAAAACTATATCAAACTGTCTGCATGATGATCATAAAATATACTGTGATGATGCCTGAAATCACTCTCTGGGTTTACATGTTTGTAATTACAGCAATAACAAGAGTCATAACCACACTAACACTTGTATCTCAAGAGAATAACTATTGCTTTTTATTTTAAGCATTATAACATTATGAGCATTATAACATTACATGTGAACACTTACCAAATTATTCTTGTCAACATCAGGATCCTCAAGCAATGACTTGTGAAAAATTTGTTTACCTAATATCTCATCAATTAGACCTGCTTTGCAGCCACGAGCAGAGATTGGGGATTTACCAAAAAATGACACTACAGCAACTTTCTTATCATTCAGTAGTATTTGTCTGAAATAAACACATTGCATCGGTGTAAATAAGAAACAGTCTTTTCTGTCAAATGTTTAGTTTCTAATATAAGGTGCTATATAAACATGCACGCATAACTCTTGGTTGTACAGTATGTCATATGGCAGCTCATCTCTATCAGATGTAGATTTATCTTCTCCAGATGGTGCTATCACTATTTATGGCATCCCCAACCTCGACAATGACATATTAATATCATTCCCTTTCTGACTGGTAGTCTGAGATGCCATTGATAAGGAATGAGTGATAATGGAACTTAAAGTAATGAAGCCACACAATCATTTTCATTTTCTTACACACACACACACACACACACACACACACACACACACACACACACACACACACTTAAGACAACCATGTAGGGCTATATCAGGATGAGTTCTGTCAGGAGGGAGAAGAAATAAAATCTTTGAGGTTTCATGATGACATTGTAATTCTGTCGGAGACGCAAAGGACCTGGAAGAGCAGTTGAACAGAATGTACAGTGTCTTCAAAGAAGGATATAAGATGAACATCAACAAAAACAAAACAAGGATAATGGAATGTGGTCACATTAAATCAGGTGATGCTGAGGGAATTAGATTAGGAAATGAGACACTTAAAGTAGTAGACGAATTTTGATATTTGGGGAGCAAAATAACTGATGATGGTCGAAGTACAGAGGATATAAAATGTAGAATGGCAATGGCAAAAAAAGTGTTTCTAAAGAAGAGAAATTTGTTAGCAGCAAGTATAGATTTAAGTGTCAGGAAGTCCTTTCTGAAAGATTTTGTATGGATTATAGCCATGTATGGAAGTGAAACATAGATATAAATAGTTTAGACAAGAAGAGAATAGAAGCTTTCAAAATGTGGTGCTACAGAAGAATGCTGAAGATTATATGGGTAGATCACGTACCTAATGAGGAAGTACTGAACAGAATTGGGGAGAAGAGGAATTTGTGGCATAGACTAGATCCAACATCATACCACACTGGCTAACAGCATTGTCTGCTGTATTCCTTGGGCATGACACAGCAAGTCAGCAGCATTTCTACATTACACACAATTCCATGATTCACTGTAAACTCTTAGAATCCACGCTTCCACAGTCACTTGCACCAACACAGAATAGATTCTTGAAAAACCATTTTGCTCAGTGGTCACTGACCTCAATTCTCTCCATCTGAAGAGTATCTCATCTAGTTGGGATGGCATCATGCTACCATGTGGTTGTATGCCTTGTGATGTCTTTCTTGGCCTCCCTGGGTACTGCAGCTGTAGTATGGTCCAAGATGCAATAGGTTGACTGCTTTGTGATCCTGCACCCTTAACACCTAATGGCTATTACCTGCTGCATCTTCGTAGAACATTCAGTCCAACAACATGTGCTCTGGAGTGCCTACACTGCCACAGGTGCAACTATCATTAATTTTTTGCAGGCATGTAGCACACAGACCATGACCAGACAGGTAATGTATCAGTTTACTCAACAGCTGAAGAAATGTCATTTTCAATCTCTCCCTGATGTTAGGAAGAAATTTATATGTCCTCCTGCCTGTGCCTAAAGAGTCCTATTCATTTTGTCACAGTTCCAATTATTATTTGTACTTCCATTTCATTGCCTTTCTTTAACCCTCAACGTGCTCCGCTTTTCCTAATTTACAAGTCCAGTGGGCATAATCCTAGAATTACTAACAATGCGTTATTCAGTGTAGTGCAGTAGGTGTCCACTAATCTTAGTAGCACTCCTTGTTGAACTCTTCTGACTAATAAAGCTGGCTTCAGAAGCTGCAAACTATGATCCCAAATGCTTACGCCATATCCTATGACTGATGCTATGGATTGACAGTATGTTCTGATTATTTTCAAGGGAAGTTGGAATTGCCATTTGTGATGATTAAGATTTTGTTCATCATGTATGTATCTTTTCTGTTTACTTTGCCTATATGATGTGCAAAATTATGACATCCTTCCAGGAAAACCGATAGATATCTTGTTACTGTACTTCTTCTAACAGTTACTATGTTTAATTTTACAATCTGTATAGGTTAATTGTTACCTTTTCAAATGTAATAAAAGTCTTATTAAATCCAAATATGTTAAGCTTTATTTTAAAGCATCTTATGTGGTCTGGCTTTTTTGTCATTTATTGCATTCTTCTGGTTCTTCCACATTTCTCTGTAGGATTTCAGCACACAGCACTTTACTGCGCTAAATATATCTACATTTCTGTGTTGAGAAGAACCACTTTCATCTGATCATTTCATGTGTTTTGGAAATGAGATATGATAGTGGTTCTTCTCAACACAGAAACGTAAATATATTTAATGCAGTAAAAGTGCTGTGTGCTAAAACCCAACACACACTTGTGGACGAACCAGAAGAATGATGTAAACAACAACAAAAGCTGGACCACACAAGATGGTTTAGTATAAAGCAAAATACATTTGGTCTTAATAAGACTTTCATAACAGTTGAAAAGATAATAATTAACCTATACAGACTGTAAAATTAAACACAGTAAACATGGTAATTAACATACACAACATGTACATCTGCACCTGCAGAAAAAAAGAGACCAAAATAACAAAGAAGATAACATGTTCAATTTTAGCTTAGGGTTTCTTGCTAGATTCCCTTTCCGCAGTAGGTAAATGATTTTGTGAGATGCTAGTGACCATCCTTCAAGTTCATGGAGTGCTGCATTACATCTGTCTTCTGTAGTTCTAATAATAATAATAATAATAATAATAATTTGGAAGGAAAAACTGAAAACATCCAAAATATTGAAACTAATACTGGAGGAGCAGAGGAGGATGTCTACAGAAGGCCTTCATCCAAGTGCGTTCCTTATGGAAAAGCAACAAGATTTCTGTGTGAACAAAACTTCCAATAATTGAACAGCAACATAAAATCAGTGTTGCCGTATGGGTGTGAAACCTGGAAGGTGACCTAATAAGTCACTAAGTAAATACAGACTTTTACAAATCAGGATTATGAGAAATTCTGAGAGTATTTTGGCTGAAAATAATATTCTATGAAGAGCTTTGGCACAACCAGCGCAAAAATCAGATAGCAATATAGAGACAAGCCCTGATTGGAATCTTCAGGGCCATCACAGAAGGGGAAGACAAGGATAATGTAGAGAAGGATAATGCAGAGAGAGGCAACAGAAGCATGAAGAATGTGGTGAGAGGTGAAGGCAATGGCACCAAACCTGAGTCCATGAGCAATGCTTCGTTAGAGCCCTTTGTTCCAACAAATGGAACGAAATGATGTAAATCATGGCAGAAAATTGCAACATTTTGGAAATAAAGAAGTAATGATGAAATGTATCAGAACATAGAAAAAAACCAGAGACAATAACGAATAGAAAATTATTATTTTTGAACATATTTACAGAATGGATGATAATCAACTGACTAAGCAGATCTTAAAATATCTTAGAGAAAAGAAATGAACAACCACCTGGATTTATGAGGTTATAAAAGATTGGAAAGGAATAACTCAAAAGAAAAATTTTGGTAAGAGAGATTTTTGGGGAAACTTTTAAAACTGGAAGGATTCCAAGGCAAGAGGGAAAAGAAAACTAGCACAAAGTGGTTTGAAGACAACAAAAAGAAACATAGTGACATAATGAAGGAATACTGGAAGAAAAGGAAAGAACAACAAAGGAAACTGAAACATGGTCCTTAGAAGGCCTTAATCCAAGAATAAGAAGACGAAGAAAATTACAATACAATTATATATAATAATGAATACATAAAATTTAAGAAATGTCACTCTTTCTAATATTTCACTAAGCTATGTTGTGTTCTTACCAAATGTGAGTAACACTGCCTAACAAATAGGTGTGGTAGCAATAAGAAAGGAAGCAATGTGACCAAGAACTTATCTACTCAGAAGAAGAACGAGAAAAAATAGGCTAAGAGTAGCAGATGAGAATGAAGGAGGAAAACAGACATAGAAATGTGTCAGGAAAATAGTAAGTAGGAAAACACTTAAGAAGAGTAGTTTGTTTCACAGTAGTATACCTGAAATGGAAAAGTAGATCAAGAGATATTTAGTGCTATGCAAATGTTGAGCCAAGATGTTGGACACATCCAATTTAGTATTGCAGTTATGAGATGATAAGGGGTATTTGATATGCGATGACAGGTGTTTAAGATGCCAGTGATTAAGAAGCCAATTAAGTACACGGAACACATGAAAATCACAGTATCCATCCAGTCACATCCAGCCTGGCTGATCACAGAAAGGATTGATGTGATCGAACAACCAAATGTTGTACACATATCTTACAGAAGCACTCGCAGCTGGTTTGAGTCTTCTGGAGTTTTCACTGTGTCTTGTTGAACTATGTTACATCAGTTAAGATCTGGCAGAACTTAAGACTGGACTAAATTTTATGTAATTTGGGGGTGCAAATATTTTTATAAATTTTTGGATTGTGTGTATACAGGAGTGAGATTTCCTGCATGCCGCAGCAAGTATATTCTTCCCTATTAAGACATTCTCCAAGATTACATTAAGCTCTTTTAACAGTTTTTGATAAGGTAATTAAATACCATACCAGAGGAACAGTTTCATGAAAATGCCCACTAATCAAGTTTTGGCACAATATGAGAATGATTTGTGACTTCTTAGGGTTTAATTTATGGTCCAGATTGTGATATTAAACAAAGACTGTGATTCCTACTTGTTGCAACAGCAACAACTTTTTAGGGCTGGCATTTAGACATAACTGGATGTCACCAACATATAAGTGGTACCAGACGTTGAAAAATACACTATAGTTGTAATGTTCTTTTATTATCACACAACCAGTTTCAGGCTCTTATACGACCATCTTCAGGGGCCATAACTTGGTGCTGTGACCCCAGAGTGCAGCAGTGGACATGTAGGAGGCGCAGTGTGCTACCTACGAGCAGAGGGCACGGACTCCACCCCAGCGCTCAGGGGTCAGAGCACCAAGTTACGACACCTGAAGATGGGGCGTATAAGAATCCAAACCGGTCATGTGATAATAAAAGAACTTTACAATCGTAGCAGTATTTCCAACCTCTTGTATAATGCTCAGTTGCAGATGTTCCTCCAACAGGATCGTTTTGTATATAAGTGGTAGTTACAAAAATGGAGCACAGATGAAATATCATTGATATACAGCACGAAATGCAATAGACCCGGGTCTACACCCCAGGACTCTCCAGAGAGTACATGTTTCTATGATGACTTCTCCAGCCTACAAGTGACTCATCAAAACACAGTATTGACTGTTTGAGAAATTAAGCTGTTTCATTTTCATAAGATAATACATAAACACTGAAAAGAATTGGAGAAGTACCCAAGAGATATGGTTGGATTGTCGATGTTAATTTTGTACATGTACACACCATCAGCAGGTAGGTACAGGATAAGAGTTACAATTCTCTGTGACAAGTAGAACAGCCATTAGAATGTGTTAGTGTTATGAGTGATATATGTTATATACTGGAACACACACACACACACACACACACACACACACACACACACACACACACACACACACACACAAAAATAAGCCACCATATTGCATTAGTCATTACTTAAAATGTGTTGGTGCATGTCATGAATGTAAATATATGACACAGGACTTTAAAAGCAAACATCCAAATACTAAATGCATACATTTAGTACTTTATACACTTTTCGTACAGTTACAAATAATGGTCCATAACCTATATTACTTGTATAAGTGTGACTGCAGAAAAAATGACGTCTCAAAACAAAAAAGACATATGCATATGGTTGTTTGTGTTTAGTGCTGTTATCAGATCTGGTGAGATATATCAGGATCATGAGCAGCATCAGATGTTGAGTGATTACTGCCCGGACACACATAGGCCATGACCTCATGTGAGATACCATTTTCAGCACCTAACACAGACTGAAAGAGGCCGCAATAGTGAATCTCCATTCGGTCAGCTAGTCAAATCTTGCAATACCCAGATTTGTCAGGCATTTTGATCTGGCCAATGTAGCACTGCATGAGAACATATCTTTGCACTCCCTGTGGCCTGGAAGATTCAGTGGGGAAGAGTGCCATAAAGCCATTGTATCCTCTCCTGTGCAACCAGGCCCCATAACTGTACATTAGTCATCAAGGACCCAATCGAACACATCTGACCACAACAAGGGAGGATCGCCATATTGTGCACCAAGCACATTGTAACACCCTCACATCTGTGTCTACTATCCAAAAATAAATAATGCCTCCCTACAACATTCTGTGTAATCACACACTATTGGTCAGAGACAAGTGGCAGCCAGACTAGAGAATTAATATCCTAAGCATAGACTGATGTAAACACTATATCACAAACAGCTGTGGTTGAATGGCATCACACTGTATTTAGTATGAGTCGCAGCTCTACACTACACAGGATGACCATCGTCAGCGATTATGGTGGTGACCTGGAAAAAGATCCCATTCTTTCAATGTTTGGAGAGGCACAGAGGTGTTACTCCTGGTGTAACAGTTTGGGGAGCCATTTGATATGACTTCTGATCATGGCTGGTTGTGATTGGGGGGAACATTGAAGGCAGAACGATACTTCACGGACATCCTCCATCCCTATGTATTACTTCTCGTAAGAAATTACTGTAGTTCCATTTTTCAACAGGACACTGCTCATCCAAAAATGGCATGTGTCTCTATGAAATGTCTGCATGATGTTGTAGTACTCACATGCCAGCAAGATTCCCAGATCTATCTTTGATAGAACAGAAGTGGGACTAGCTCGGGCATCAACTCCATCCCATCCAAGACATCAAAAACCACTTACAACAGTTGTGGGCCTGGTTGCCTCACGAGAGGATACAATGGCTGCATGACACTCTTCCGCACCGAATCAGTGCCTGCATACAAGATAGAGCAGGTTCAAAGTCATATTGGTAGGCCTCATAGTGCCAAGCTGTTTGTAAATTTGACTCAGTGTTGTTATCACTGAAGTGACATTGTATACCCTTACCACGCATGAAGTTTTATTTCGTTTCAGCTTTCCCTTCTGGGCAACTGCACCTTTTTGGTCACATAGTGTGTATCAAAATCGACAGTATCAAAAACCTTGCTGATATCAAGCAGTGTTAAAATGGTCAGTTCACACTTGTCATTGCATGTTTGATATCAAATTTCGCTCTGATTAATTCAGTTGCTATGCTATGGTGTTTTTGAAATGACAACGGCTGAATGAACAGTTAAGGTCTTGAATCTCATTCAAAAATGTATTAAATCTAAGTCTGAACGAAAATGTAATCACAAATTACAATGTTAATCGTTAATTCATTACAAATTTAAATCTGTTAACTGAAGCATACGCACAAAGGTGATTACGTCGTTTCTACTTCCATTCCTAAGCACTGTTATCATATCTACATAACACATGTTCTTGCTTATAGTCCACAAACAATAAACATTATATTTTCTTTACTCTACATCATTTTGGCATAACTAGCTCAATTCTTCAAAACCATTGTATTTAAACAGGAACATAAAATGTCATGTCTGGTAACTTGTTTAGAACGAAATTTGTTTCAATATGTTATGAAATAAATTCGGAGTCCTGTACTTACTCTTCAGGGGGCGTATATGGTAAATAAAACTTTGCAGTCCCCATTTTTCACAGCTTAATGTTCGTTACACAGAACCTATTTGTTTCTTCTAAACCCTGTCTAAACTTATCAGTACGAATTAGAACGATTCATAATGGAAATCAATGTTGTGCAACGTCTTCACTTATACATATGCTTTTTTACAGAATAACGTAACACTTGCAAACTTTTAGACAATTGTCTTGCTATGCCACACGCTTCTGCTACACATGTAAACATAAACATACAGTATACACACACATCTTTGCCTTGTTGATAGTGAAAGACTTTGAAGTTTCAAGGATCTTATACTAGGCAAAGGTACTGTATATCAGAGTTCAGAGATGTGGTCGAGATCGAAAGAGTTGTTTGGTGTTGTGAGTGTTGTGTTATTTTTGCCGGGAATTAGAGGTATGGCTGGAACGAACGCTTCTAGTGCATATTCTGCCGTTTTTGTTACAACACCAAATGAAGAGGTAGCGAAGAAACTGGCTCACGGACTTGTCAACAAAAGAATGGCAGCATGTGTGAACATTATTCCTAAAATAACCTCTGTGTACTTATGGGAGGGTAAAGTGAATGAAGACAGTGAAGTATTAATGATGATCAAAACGAAAACATCAAGAGTGGAAGACCTAACAAGCTTCGTTAAGGAGAACCATCCGTATGACGTGTGTGAAGTAATAGCGTTACCCATTGAAAAGGGTAACGCTCCCTACTTGGACTGGATAAATGACACTGTGACCGAAAAATAAATGTAATGTCATGTCACCTAAATCATTGGTATTCTTCCTCGTTCTGGCAGTTGTGTTGATCTACTGAAACAGTGGGAAGTGTTGTTGCATTTCATATTGTAACCAATTCTTGATTCGTTGTTACAGTACAGAACAAGTCACATTTTCTTGTATTCCTTATAGTGTTTTGCATATTCTTATTAATAACTATTGTAGCTACGTTTGCTGAAAGTGAAATATATTTAATAAGTGACCTCATGAATGGTTAATGTTTAGACTGCTAAACTCGAGTATTGCCATCACTGTTGTAGGTTCGTAATTGTGTTTGACACCATTTTAAACCTGTGAGACATTATTTGAGTGTATACTGTCATGTAGTAGTCACCCTCCACATAAAGACCTGTCATCGGATTAACAGACACAAATGAAAGCGCTAATTGTTATTGTAAGACATTTAAAGAATGGGTTGAAAATTCTGCATGTGTATACAAAGGAAACAAATTCTAAGGTTCGAGTGGACCTTCCCACTGATGATGAGAATTGTCAGATTTTTAACAAAATAGTGACACATAACAAAGGTTATTTACCATGGGTGCTGATCACCTAGGGGTGGTGTCGACCTCATTGTTAACAAGTTAACGGAAACTTTTTAAAATCTCACCTCCCAAAAGTAAGATAATGTTATGGGGAAATAAAATGCAGATATCACACGACTCATCTTTAGTTGACGAGTCGTGCACATTCACAGCTCTCGTAAAGATAAATGTTTAATTGAGTAATGACAATTAGGCAAAGTTACAATATAATTAAGTAAATTGATACCTATTGTAAGCTATCAATTGAAGGTTTCACATTTCACAGGCGGGAATTTTGGATTAGGATTTGTTTACGTTGTGATATACTTTGTTACGTTATTGTTTTAATAAAGCAAAGTTTATGTTGTTAGTGTATTCTTATACACTATCCATTTGGTTCTCTAGTAAATAGCCGAAACAAAAATTTCCGAAATGAGTGAAAAGTTTATATAGTGTAGGCTCAGTTCTTTGTTTACTTTTGTTTCGTCACGTAAACAATACAGGTTAAATCGTTTTTGTTTCTCCAGAAGTTCTGAATTAGTATCCGAACTTTGGGCCTAAACTTTCTAAGAAATTTGATATATTAATTTAGTAGTCTAGGAAGTTATTCTTGTTTTAACTTAGACTAAAGCTAAAAGTTGTTCGCCACGAGTGAGAAGTGTATGACTTGCCGTAGGATTGATAGTTTTGGGGTGTGGTTTGAAGGTTGTTGCAGTTTCTTTCATGTGGGTGACTGTAGTGACCTGGGCATTGGGGAAATAAACAAGGCTCACTGGTTGTGTAGGATTTTGTAGAGATAGGAAGATAGTGGAACAGGAGGAGAAGATTGCTGCCCTTCAGGCAGAACTAGATAAAGCAAAACAATATCTGGGAAGGTGAAGGGGGGAGAAGGGAAAAGAGAGGTGGGAAGTGACAACAGGTCAAAGAAGAAATAGGAATAGGATGTTCACGGACAGTGTGGTTGTGAATGTGGAAAACACGTTTGATATGTTGTCACTGTTGGAAACTGATGAGCCACAAATAGGTGTAGGAGTAGACAGGACACAACAAACTTCCAAAAAGTGTTTGAGAAGTATGAAGTCAGAAAATGCTGTGGAGAAGAAGGCAGTTTTGTTTGTGTAGTTCACATGGTAGAGGTGTTGGCCAACTATTGCAGGATGAACTAGGGTCAGGTTACCAGGTCACAAATTTTTTTTAAACCTAGTGAATGCCTGGGTCTGGTGATAGAGAATGTAGGTTCACTGTGTAAAGACTTCGCAAAGGAAGACACTGTGGTAATAGTCAGAGGGATGGGCAACAGCATCGATAGGAATCCCAATTATTCAATTGAGAGTGACCTGGTAAAGATAGCTTCAACTACGAGACTTGGACTTGTGTCTGTTCTTAGGTGCCATGGCCGGACTCATTTAAACTATTCTATTAGGAGAGTTTATTTAGAGGTGGAACGGCTGCTTGGCTCAGATATGGGGTCTCATATCAGTGTGGTTCCTGTTGACTCTATCAGCAGGTGGGACTATACTAGGCATGACCTTTACCTCAACAGGAAAGGAAAGGGAAAACTGTCTGGGCTAATAGCAAATAACTTTGGGGGGGGGGGGGGGGGGGGCACTGTCACAATTGTGACTTTTTTTTTTTAAGAGTATGGAGGGCAGAAACAAAAGATGTTCAGAGACGGGCTGAAAATGACATTCACATTGATAAAACAGGCAGCCAGAAAAGCAAATTTTAATGCACACTATTCATGCAAACAGCCTTTGACTGAAAGTAGAGAAACGCAAGAATTGGCAGGAACATTAGGTTCATCCAGTTGTAATTCAGCCAGTGCACAAAATCAGTATCATTATTGCATGAGAATTACAGAGGACTATGGGGTAAGCTTAAAAGTTGCTTATTTGTGTTGAAGAATTAAGAGTTGAGCAAACCAGTTGATATAATCCACCTCTCTGAACATCATGTGACCACTGGGTATAGATATGTTAAATGTTACAGCATTCAAGTTAGATTCTTACGTCGGTAGAGAAAATATGGAGAAAGGAGGAGTTGTCACATTTGTCAGAAACTGTTTTGATTTAAATAATATTGGTATTAATAAATTTTTCTCAGAGCAGCACTTAGAAGCTTGTGCAACAGAAGTAGTCTTTCATAAGAAGGTTCTTTATAATAGTAGGTATATACAGATCACCTTCAGGAAATTTTAACTGCTTCATAAAAAATCTGGAAGCTCTGCTGTCCCATTTAGCCTAATGGTAAAAGACAAGGAAATAGTGGTTGTTGGTGATTTTAACGTGGATGTATTGAAAAGCTCTGTCAGTGAACAATTATTGCAGTCAGTAACACAATCATTCAATTTAGTTCCTACTGTGAACTTTGCTACTAAGATATGTAAATGCTCTGAGACTGCTATTGATAATATGTTTGTAGACAGATCTACGGAAAAAGTCATATCACAAAACCAATAGAAAACGGGCAATCTGATCATGACATGCAGCATCTCGTGTAAAATGTTGAAACTTGCCACGCTGAAGAAAATATTAAATCTGGGAAATACGGAAGCGTCCGATCCCGCCCGTCTGCCTTAACCCATGACGTCACAAATATGGCGGAAACAAAAACAAACACACACACTTTCCACAAGAAGCCTAATGACACTAACGGGACAAGCGCGGGAAATGGGGTGTTTTGGGTGGGGGGCAAACTAAATATAAACAAATTTAGACGCCTTGCGTAGCTACAACGTGTAAGTGAAGACAGCCATGCATGAATACCCACCCACCTCCCCAGGGGTCGTAACCCCTGCAACCCATAAAAGATAAAGAAGCTTCAGTAGCTGATTAGTGTTTTTTGTCTTTTTTTAAAAAAAAGTCTCACGGGATAGAACGAACAGATCAGAAAGATAAATATAATAAACTAAAACAGAAATTGGAGGAAATAGATAATTAAAATAAGTAATAAGTGTTTTTAAATTTAAAAAAAAAAAAAAAATCTCACGAGATAGAACGAACAGATCAGAAAAGTAAATAAAATAAGATAAAACAGAACTGGAGACAGCCACACTCAAACCAAACTCAGTGCCGTCATGACGTCACACACGACAACACCCTTACGTCACGGGTCAAAGCCGACGCGTGGGATCGGACGCTTCTGTCGACCCTAAATCTGAGTACAGGAGAGTAATAAATAAGTCAAAAATTTAAAAAGTCAGAAAAAAAAAAGCTCAAAGACATGAACTGGATAGATGTTTACAATACTTCTGACTCAAATGGAAAATACAAAGCATTCATTAATAAAGTTACCTCCACTTTTGAAAATTGTTTTCCGCTAAAGGTAACTCAAATCACACAGAAATCAAAAAATAAACTGTGGATTACACAAGTAATAAAGAAGTAATGTGGGACAAAAAGGGACACTGTACCTACTATCTGGGAACACCTCTTATGTTAGAATTGTAATGCATTGCAAAGAATACAGAAAAATATAGAAGCAAGTAATCCACCAAACTGAAGCAGCTCTAGGGCCTATTATGAGAAAGAGATAATTACATCAGGCAACTAAATAAAAACTGTGTGGGATATAGTGAAGACAGAGTTGTGGCCGAAAAAGAAAAGGAACAGATAGCTCTAAAAGTATTGAGACTTTGGTAACAAGTGCATGTAGTGTTGCAAACCTCATAAACAAGTACTTCATTTCTGTTACTGACAGCTTGCCCACCAGGGTTATCATGTTTGGTTAACAATGCAATGGAGTGTCTGAGACCAAGCTTTAAAAATAACTTAAGTAAAATGGAAATGACTCTCACGTCTCCCAAAGACGTAGCATCCATCATAAAATCTTTAAAATCTAAGTATTCCAATGGGTATGATAACATATCAATGAAGTTAATCAAAGAGTACTCATGAGTGTTGAGTTCTATCTTAAGTTATTTGTGTAATCAATCTATTATCAGCTGAGCATATCCAGACTGGCTAAAATATGCTGAAGTTAAGCCTCTTTACAAGAAGGGGGATAAACAGATACCATCAAACTATTGAACAATTTCACTTTTGCCAGCTTTCTCAAAAATATTTGAAAAGGTTCTCCTTAAGCAACTGACCACAAATAATATACTGTCCAAGTCACAGTTTGGATTTCTTAAGGGTTCCGATATAGAGAAAGCTATTTAAACTTACAGTGAGAATGTCCTTAATTCATTAGATAATAAATTAGAGACTGCTGGCATTTTCTGTGACTTGTCAAAAGCCTTTGAGTGTGTGAACTACAGCATTTTCTTAAGTAAATTAGAATATTAAGGTGTCTCCTGCAATGCTGTGAAATGGTTTGAGTCTTATCAATATTACAGGAAACAAAGGGTGTCATTGTAAAATACCTGTGCAGTAAGCAGTCTGTCTTCATCTGACTGAGAATTAATTACATGTGGTGTTCCTCAAGGTTCCATCTTGGGTCCATTGCTTTTTCTTGCGTATATTAATGACCTCTCATCTGTTACATAGCCAGATGCCAATTTTGTTTTGTTTGCAGATGATACAAACATTGCAACAAGTGGCAAGTCAAGAACAGATTTGGAAAGAGCTGCTAATCAGAGTTTCACTGACATTAACATATGAAGACATGTAGACTGAAGAGGTTGACACTGTTAAATTTCTGGGATCAGTTGGGAAGGGCATACCACAGAATTGCTAAAGTGCCTAACAAGTCTGTATTTGCAGTGAGTACTTTGCTTACTTTCATTGTATTATGTCATATGGGATCATATTGTGGGGCAACTAATCAAACTGAGCAAAAGTTTTTAGGGTGCAAAAAATTGTGATAAGAATAATTTGTGATGTAAATTCAAGGACATCACGTAGAAACCTGTTCAAGGAACACTGTATTCTAACCGCTGCTTCTCGTTATATTTATTCCTTAATGAAATTTGTTGCGGTAATTCATCTCTATTTCCAACCAATAGCTCAATACATAGTATCAATACTGGGAATAAAAACAATCTACATAAAGACCTAAAATCATTTACCTTGGTCCAAAAAGGGGTCCAATATTCAGGAACACACATTTTCAGTAAATTGCCAGCAACCATTAAAAACTTAGATTCAGGTGAAGCACAGTTTAAACAGAATTTGAAAGACTTTTTGATAGGCAACTCCTTCTACTCTACAGAGACTGTTTAGCCAGCTTAAATAAAAATGTCTTTTAGATCTCAGTTTTGACAACACTTGGTCACAACAGTCAAGATTTTGTATATGATAATTTTATTAATAGTGCATAATGATGTTTCATTCTGACAGAGTGTTAATTCTGTAAATATTAGCTGTTCCAATTTACTGCACTGTAATCACGTACTTCGACAATCTTGTGACAAATGATCACAGTGGTAAGTATTATATTCTAATGTTTTATGTTATACTTTCTGACATGTTCCACACCCACGAGAATCATCTCATTTTTTGGGTCTATGAAACAAAAACTTAATCTAATCTAATCTAATAGAACATTCACTTACAGGCTACTCTTCTAGGGTTGCCATCTGTGGCAAGCAAAACTTCTGGACTCTTCAAATGTAAGATAGTGCTTAATATATTAAATGTGTAATGCTTACTAGTGTTCATCAGTTTTTGTTTACCCACCAAAACTATATTGAAAGTACTGTACATGACACTAAATATTTAAAAGTTCAGTGTTTACCGTGTACATTGGCTAAAATCAGTGGGGCTGGAACTTGCAGCCATATTTGTCTGATTTAGTGGCCTGTAGAAGTTTTTTTTTCTCATCAAGAACATGCTGACAGAACTCAGAGCAGCTTATATAGGGTGGAGAAAAATTGTGTTACTAAATTTTAACCCTGGATAGCTGATGCCAGTAGGAACCAAAATTACTTATGTTGTGTGGGTCAACAACGCACCATTTTTAAACTATGGAAACTTGGTGCCATGCGCTCTGATTGGTCTTGGGATTGGCTTGTTACCGTTCATTGGTTGACAGGAAGCCCTATGGTTGTCAGTTCACACATACAAATGTATCACGTTGGGGTAGTGACAGGGCAATCCCATGGCTAATCGGAGTGCATGGCACAGAGTTTCTGTATTTAAAAATGGTGCGTTGTTGACCTACACAACTTTAGTAATTTTGGTTCCTGCTGGCATCAGTCTATCCAGGGTTAAAATTTCGTGACACAATTTTTCTCCACTCTGTATAGTTTTATAAGAGGATTACCTTCCACAGATTTCACCTTACATTTCTCTCACCAGTCCACAAGTTTTTCATCAGTGAAAACACTCAATCTACATGTGTGAGCTTGTATGACTAGAAAACTCAAATTTCACAATCTTGTAATAATTTTGGGTCTACAGTTTTGCTAAAGAAATAAACCCATATTTGCTCTGTTTGTAAATCTGAGGTTTTAAAAGTTTCAGTGAAACTTCTTAACACGGCAAATTCACTGTACAATTTGTCATTGTTTATTTTTATGCTGTGGTCATTTTCATCCACTCCTTTCACTTAAGTCCATATTAAAGAGTTGGTTTCCTCACCTCCTTGAGAGAGAAAATATGATTGAATAGCTTCCAGGTGTCTTAGTACGGACAAGAAAAAACACTGTACTGGAATATTGGAATATAGTGTAAAATTGTTGAGTTTTTTTTTCCCCCCAGGAGATTGAACTTGTAAACTTCTGTACTAGACTGTTGATGTCAAATTTAATCATTTTGCGTGCAATCTTGGCCATATTATGAATAGCCTGACAGTCACAATTAACTTCAATTATATTAATTACCATTTAAAATTTTGGAAACTGAGTTGTCATGTCCATAGTTCACTGCTGCATTGCTTGCACCAAGGCTTGGCATATTATAAACTACCACACAGCATTCATCTAAAATAAACTAAGTTTTCCTTTTAAAAAAAAAATGTTTCATTAGTATTGTCATAGCAGCATAGTAATTTTGCTTTCACCCCAAATACCTCAGAACAATGTTTTATAACATACATTTTATTCACCTACAGCGAAGTTTTGGACTTTGAGTCTGAAAATTGTGTTCCTAGTTTGAAACCAAAATCAGTAGAAACATAACTATGGTTGTGCTTAACTCCATGATATACAAGTGACAGTTTGGCTGCTGAAACTTCATGGTCAATAGAAGGATGTTTTACACTAAAAGTAATTGGCAGTTTCTTTACTTTTGGAATTTGTTGCAAGAGCAAATATCTGTTTCTCTTTTTATGAATGCTTTTGCGTTGCCCAAAACCCTCACTTTTTATTGAGAAGGTAGCAGGTCACACTGTCTATTTTGCTGTCTCTTCATTACCACTTTAGCCAACCAGCATTGGAGCTGTTTATCTTCTAACAAGTCATTACAAAATGAGCACATTCTTTTCACTTTTTTCTTTCAGGTTTCATTCTGACTACACTCACCACTACCGTCATGTGTGTTTTCATGTAATCTACTGAGCAGTTTAAATGTGAATTGGGTTTTGGAAAACCCTAAAATCACTCCAATGGCAATAGTGTTTTGCTCTTACTGAACACTGAAAGTATAAACTGTCAATACTCTTTCACTTGGTCACTCCATAAATACAACTGCCTTTTCAGTACTAACTATAATGAAAATGACAGCAAAACAATTGACACTTTGGCTTTGGCTAACAAGAAGAAGATGATAAACTTAAGATTATGAATGGATGAGATCTGTACAAAATCGGAAAGGGTGGGAACCTGGAATGTCCCAGTTGGTCAGTAGGAAACAAGGGTAGGGCCAAACTGAAATTTGAACACCAGTAATTTATCTGTTTATTTATTCCAGGATCATCTAACAATGATATTGGCATAATCCATATCACTTCAGGAGGGGGGGGGGGGGGGGGGGGGTACCTTCATAGTCTCAGATGTTATTGAATGTAGCATTTCTTAAAATTCAGGAGTAAGTAAGAAACATATATTTTTTTGTTTTCTCCAAAAAAATTCCTGCCCCGAGATACAGGCCTCCAAAGATGACACTGGGAACACCATTTTGAAGATGCAAATTTTCGAAAGCTTTTTAAAATGCTGTATCTCTGTAACAGTTTTAGATATTTTGTTTGAGTTTTTCTTATTTGAAAGATAATTACTTTATGACTACAATGGTGCCCTCTGTTTGGACATATCCATCACAGCTCTTTTACTGACACCTTTTGAATTTTTTAAATAATTTACAGAATTTTTTTTTTTTTTTTTTTTTTTTTTTTCAAAAATGCCAATACAGAAAAGTTAGATTTTTTTCTGTTGATTAGTACCATGTAGTACTATATTCTCTGTAAAGGAGAGCTTACACTTTAAGTTGGACGGGTTTTATTTTAAAAAACCTTTTTTTTTTAAATTTCAAGGGTCATGTATGTCTTCACTGAAGTTGTTTCTTACTAATTTCTTTGTTACAATGTTTATTTCTATTGTCATTTTTGCAGCTATTTCTTATCACATTCTTTGTTGCAGTTATTTCTTTTCACTTTCATTGTTGCAGATGTTTGTTACACTTTGTTGTAGTTCCTTGTCATTTCTTTGTTGTGATTGTTCATTGCAGGTTTCTGTATTGTAGTTGTTCAGTGCTAATTTGTTTCCTGAAGAGGCTTCTAATAAAACTGAGACCATCCAGTGAGGTCTGTGTTTTCATGAGGAATTTCCAGTAGACACAGTTGCTGTGTGTTTGTGAAAAGGACTCTTTGAAATGTCTTCTGACTGGGGACACAGGAGAGTGGTGTGTTGACAATTTGCATATCCATAAAAGAGTGATATATAGACAAACAAAAACACAGACTTTGTTCAGGTTGGGAATAAGTGTTCTCATTTGAAGACTCTGTTTCAATGTGAATATGTTTCCAGTGACAACTTTTTGTTTTTTTGAGAGAATAACAACAATGATAGTATCTGAACAAGGTGAAGCCTCCCATGGTGCAGATGATACAGATTTTGCACCAGTAGAGGAAGAATTAAATACCCTGAATCAGTCAACTACAGAGGCAGGTGTTAGTCCTGTTAAGAAACCGTGGTCAGTGAAGTCGAGTCATAAGTTCTATGCATAAAGAACATGCAGAGAAATTACTAAAGCTATGGATGAATACACTACAGCAAAACTGACCACACTCTTCAAAGTAGAAATTCCATCTCCAGAAGAAAATGAACCAAAGAACTCTTGCCAGGAATTTTTCACAAATATCAATTTAGATGCTGAATTTAATTGATGAAAGGAGAAAATACAAAAATGCAGTAGGTAAAGCAGGCAGAAAGGAACACAAACATCTCAAAAATGAGATCGACAGGAAGTGCAAAATGGCTAAGCAGGGATGGCTAGAGGACAAATGTAAGGATGTAGAGGCTTATCTCACGAGGGGTAAGATAGATATTGCATACAGGAAAATTAAAGAGACCTTTGGAGAAAAGAGAACCACTTGCATGAATATCAAGAGCTCAGATGGAAACCCAGTTCTAAGCAAAGCAGGGAAAGCAGAAAGGTGGAAGGAGAATATAGAGGGCCTATACAGGGGCGATGTTCTTCAGGACAATATTATGGAAATGGAAGAGGATGTAGATGAAGATAAAATGGGAGATATAATACTGCGTGAAGAGTTTGACAGAGCACTGAAAGACCTAAGTCGAAACAAGGCCCCAGATGTAGACAACATTCCATTAGAACTACAGCCTTGGGAGAGCCAGTCCTGACAAAACTCTACCATCTGGTGAGCAAGATGTATGAGATAGGCGAAATTCCCTCAGACTTCAAGAAGAATATAATAATTCCAATCCCAAAGAAAGCAGGTGTTGACAGATGTGAAAATTACCGAACTATCAGTTTAATAAGTCACAGCTGCAAAATACTAACGCGAATTCTTTACAGATGAATGAAAAAACTGGTAGAAGCCGACCTCGGGGAAGATCAGTTTGGATTCCGTAGAAATATTGGAACACGTGAGGCAATACTGACCCTACGACTTATCTTAGAAGAAAGATTAAGGAAAGGCAAACCTATGTTTCTAGCATTTGTAGACTTAGAGAAAGCTTTTGACAATGTTGACTGGAATACACTCTTTCAAATTCTGAAGGTGGCAAAGGTAAAATACAGGGAGCGAAAGGCTATTTACAATTTGTACAGAAACCAGATGGCAGTTATAAGAGTCGAGGGACATGAAAGGGAAGCAGTGGTTGGGAAGGGAGTGAGACAGGGTTGTAGCCTCTCCCCGATGCTATTCAATCTGTATACTGAGCAAGCAGTAAAGGAAACAAAAGAAAAGTTCGGAATAGGTATTAAAATCCATGGAGAAGAAATAAAAACTTTGAGGTTCGCCAATGACATTGTAATTCTGTCAGAGACAGCAAAGGACTTGGAAGAGCAGTTGAACGGAATGGACAGTGTCTTGAAAGGAGGGTATAAGATGAACATCAACAAAAGCAAAACGAGGATAGTGGAATGTAGTCGAATTAAGTCGGGTGATGCTGAGGGAATTAGATTAGGAAATGAGACACATAAAGTAGTAGACAAATTTTGCTATTTGGGGAGCAAAATAACTGATGATGGTCGAAGTAGAGAGGATATAAAATGTAGACTGGCAATGGTAAAGAAAGCGTTTCTGAAGAAGAGAAATTTGTTAACATCGAGTATAGATTTAAGTGTCAGGAAGTTGTTTCTGAAAGTATTTGTATCGAGTGTAGCCATGTATGGAAGTGAAACGTGGACGATAAATAGTTTGGACAAGAAGAGAATAGAAGCTTTTGAAATGTGGTGCTACAGAAGAATGCTGAAGATTAGATCGGTAGATCACATAACTAATGAGGAGGTATTGAATAGGATTGGGGAGAAGAGAACATCGTGCAGCCCGCCTCCAGTGGTGTCACGACAGACGTGAATGGAGGGACGAATGGAGACGTGTCGTCTTCAGCGATGAGAGTCGCTTCTGCCTTGGTGCCAATGATGGTCGTATGCGTGTTTGGTGCCGTGCAGGTGAGCGCCACAATCAGGACTGCATACGACCGAGGCACACAGGGCCAACACCCGGCATCATGGTGTGGGGAGCGATCTCCTACACTGGCCGTACACCACTGGTGATCGTCGAGGGGACACTGAATAGTGCACGGTACATCCAAACCGTCATCGAACCCATCGATCTACCATTCCTAGACCGGCAAGGGAACTTGCTGTTCCAACAGGACAATGCACGTCCGCATGTATCCCGTGCCACCCAACGTGCTCTAGAAGGTGTAAGTCAACTACCCTGGCCAGCAAGATCTCCGGATCTGTCCCCCATTGAGCGTGTTTGGGACTGGATGAAGCGTCGTCTCACGCGGTCTGCACGAACGCTGGACCAACTGAGGCGCCAGGTGGAAATGGCATGGCAAGCCGTTCCACAGGACTACATCCAGCATCTCTACGATCGTCTCCATGGGAGAATAGCAGCCTGCATTGCTGCGAAAGGTGGATATACACTGTACTAGTGCCGACATTGTGCATGCTCTGTTGCCTGTGTCTTTGTGCCTGTGGTTCTGTCAGTGTGATCATGTGATGTATATGACCCCAGGAATGTGTCAATAAAGTTTCCCCTTCCTGGGACAATGAATTCACGGTGTTCTTATTTCAATTTCCAGGAGTGTAGTTAAGAGTAGAAGAGATTAGAAGCTTTCGAAATGGGGTGCTACAGAAGAATGCTGAAGATTAGATGGGTAGATCACATAACTAATGAGGAGGTATTGAATAGAATTGGGGAGAAGAAGAGTTTGTGGCACAACTTGACTAGAAGACGGGATCGGATGGTAGGACATGTTCTGAGGCATCAAGGGATCACCAGTTTAGTACTGGAGGGCAGCGTGGAGGGTAAAAATCGTAGAGGGAGACCAAGAGATGAATACACTAAGCAGATTCAGAAGGATGTAGGCTGCAGTAGGTACTGGGAGATGAACAAGAGGATAGAGTAGCATGGAGAGCTGCATCAAACCAGTCTCAGGACTGAAGACCACAACAACAACAACAACAACAACAAAATGGTTCAAATGGCTCTGAGCACTATGGGACTCAACTGCTGTGGTCATAAGTCCCCTAGAGCTTAGAACTACTTAAACCTAACTAACCTAAGGACATCACACACATCCATGCCCGAGGCAGGATTCGAACCTGCGACCGTAGCGGTCGTGCGGTTCCAGACTGTAGCGCCTTTAACCGCTCGGCCACTCCGGCCGGCCAACAACAACAACAACAACAACACCAATTTAGCTGTTGAATATTGTGCATCCTACAGTGAAAAGTGCAAGTTTTAACTATTATTGCAGAAACATTTTCAAAGAAAACAAATATTTAACCACATTCCATCAGTATTAAAGTACATGGTAGACAAATCAAGAAATATAAGTCTATAAAAGGAGTCTTTGGAAGACCAGATCCCTATTATGGTCATCCTGCAGAAGGAGCTCAAGTTCAAATAGTGCAGTGATTTTATCTGGAAGGTAAATGGGACTGTTCTTGCCAGAGTGCTAACAAAAACGACACTATAATTGTTAACAGTTGAAGGTCAAAAAGTTGTGAAAGTGAAGAGGTACATGTCTCTCAGTATTAAAGAAACTTTCACAATTTATAAGAGCAACTATACAACTTTAAACATTGGAAGATCAAAATTTTATGCACTTTGACAAAAGTGGGTAGTTCCATATCTGCCTAGAGATGTCTGTGTATTGTGCAAATTTTGAACTTCGTGTGGTAACTGAAGAATGTTCTGGAGCACATGACATATGACACCTTGCTTGGGCGTGTGAAGTCATTAGTAGTCTGTGACGTAAAGTAAGAGACTTGTTTGTTTCTAGAATGTGGTGACTGCCCTGGAAACGGAGGACTGTGTTTACAGTCACTTGGCCTGGAAGACATAGCAGGTAACTCTGCAGAAATTACATATGTGACGAGAGGAAATTAAGAAAACTCTTGCCTTTGACAGTTTCATTGATAACTTGGTAAATGATGAGTGAAAGCAGTAACACTCCAGCATCTGAAGAAATTGCAACAACAACACATTGCAGAAGCGAAAGGATTTGTACATGCTGAAAAACTATGTTTAGACAAGAAGCACAAGGGTCTCACTGGAAAAATGACCAGGTTTCAGTTTTTACAGGAGTGACATATTTTCAAAACAAGACCACAAGTGTTGCAGTTATAAGTGATGACACAGGACATGACCGAGCACTTGCTTTGCTAGCGATGTGCAAAATTCTTCAACTGCAAATGGGCAGAGAAGATCATCATTATTTCTGATGGTGCTCCTAGTCATTTTAAAAATCGTTACCAGCTGTTTGAAATGAGTAAGTCGCTTGTGCCAACTGACTAGATATAACGTGCTACTGGTCATGGGAAAGGGCCTTGTGATGATTTAGGAGGCCTGCTGAAGCACCATGCTACAAAACATAATCTTTCCAGACCAAATAAATACAGCTGTGATTCAGAATGCTGAGGATTTTATGAGAGTCATGAAATCTTACACATCCACAAACCTCATTCTTTTGTCCAAAGGAGAAATTGAAGAATTCCATGAGCAGAAAAAAAGACAAATGGTCCAAACAAACTACTCCTGTGAAAGGAATTCAGAAGACACATTTTTGGACTCAAAGTGTTGGATGAACTCATATTGCACACACTTTAAAGAGCAAGAAAGAAGAAATTCCGTTTGTTCAGCTAACACCTCATAAAAAGCAGGATATTATTCAGATTCACAATCTGAGAAGGGGGATGTTTGTGGCGTGTGTGTATGACTGTGACTAGTGGATAAGAGAGATTATGGACACCAGTTATGAGTTAGACGAAATTGTAGTGAACTTTATGCTACCACATGGACCAGCTGCTGGATATAGGTTTCCAGCTGAACGACAGCAACAACACCATCAGTGCTCACTTCCTGTTCACAATGTTTTGAAGACTGGAAATGCTCCAGTTCCTATTGGTTCAACAGGAAGGCATCACTCTGTATCAGAGGAAGATATTGAAGCAGTGGAACACATTGTTAGTTCATTGACTGGCTAATTTCAGTACAAAATAAGTTGTATAAACTGAAACCTGTTAAGTCTTTGGACCTTTCACATACATTTTGGAACCACTAAAATGCTTGAAAAACGAGACTCTTACTCATCTTTAAAAACTAAAGTTATGCTAAATAAGGCTAGGTTTTGATTTTTATGAGCCTGTTATGTGATAATAAAACAGGTTTTATGTATGGCAAGAATTTCAGTTGTTTATAAAACATGTTCAACATAAAAGTGGAAGCTCTCCTTTTCAGGGAATGTAGAACTGTATGGTACTAATCAAAAGAAGAAAAAAAATCAAAATTTTATGGATTGGCATTTTTGAAAAAAAATTTTTTTTCCATAAATTATAAGAAAAGTTCAGAATGCAATAGTAAAAGAACTTTGATAGATAAGTCCAAATGAAGGATTTCTTTGTAATCATAAAGCAATTATCCTTCAAATAAAAAAAAACAACAAAATACCTAGAACTGTTCCATTTTCCTAAAATTCACGTCTTCAAAATGGTGTGTGCAGTGTCATCTTTGGAGGGCTGTATCTTGGAGCAGAATTGTTTTTGGAATAAACAAAAAAATATAGGTTCCTTAATTAGTCCTTCATTTTAACATATTCTAAATTCAAGAAAATCCGAGACTTTGAAGATAAGATTTTTTCCTAGCTTGCCTGAATTGATATGGACTATGCCTGTAGGATTTGTCATCATAATACAGTTAAAATAAGTAGGTCAGTTACGCACACACGGAATATATAAGCATGTGTTTAGAAAGATAAGTGGTTGACCAAGGCCTTGCTAGAGGAACTATCCCAGCATTTGCCAAAAATGATTTAAGAAAACCAAAATCTGGATGGCCATACAGAACAAACTCCTGAATATGAAGTCAGTGTCTTAACAGCTGCTCTGCATGAATCGGTTGGTCCAAATTTTACAGTGTTCTTTTCAGTACACACAATTTGCACACGAGAACTTATAATATCAAAAATAATTTTACACTGCTTCTTTTGAACATTCGGTTACAAGTACAGGTAGCGAACCCTACTATGTATCTGTAAAAGATCTTGGTCTCAGATCAATACAGCCAAAGAATACAGTAAAATCTTGTATGAAAAAGAACAACAAACTGGAAATCTACAGAAGTTCTTTCTCAAAACACAGGCCTTTTGTTGGAAATTGTGAAACTGAGAATTGAAGGAAGTTCAGGCTTTTACAGAAAACAATGTAGCTGCCAAAGTTTCCTAGTTATATACATTGTATAAACTTAATTTTGGCTTGACATCTCCAAAATAATTCACTTCTGCTGCAATGTCCAGAGAAATCTAGTACATCGTAATAAATTTTAGAAAGTGCTCTCAAACTTTAAAACATTCTTTCCCATAAAAAGGAGGGCCAAAGTGAGCAGGATACTTGTAAGACAATAATTTTTAATACCAAAACCAGGCAGGATGTGTAGCCAAGTAAATATATCGTAGAGCAGAATGAGTGAATTCTTTGTTGGATTCCGACTGATGAGGGTAGACTGATACAACTGTATCATAGATGACACTATAAAACATTCAAGGGTGATATCAATGCATATGTCTGATGATCCTAATGCACAGAAAAGCTTGAAGAGGTCTTTATCCAGTTGATGGCAATGAAAATGGCTCATAACAAACTGGGAGAGCCGGGAAAAACCCAGAAATCTTTTCATCCAGGAGAAAACCGGGAAAAACCCAGGAATTTTTTAGGATTTTGGGAATTTTTATTGTTTTAGAATTCAGTTAAATTTTTGTAACTTTGACTGGTAAGAACCAATACTCTACCAAAGGATATTACTGTATCTCGCTACTGAAGAATAATACTGGAGCAATAAAACATGAATGAGAGAAAAAAAAAACTAATATAAAACTTAAATTGCAAAGGAAATGCGCCATATACAACAACAAAACTCAGTGCTCATACAATCGTCTGCCAACAGCAAATTGTGTCAAAGGCTTTAGGAAGACTAAGCAATGCTTCATAACAACTAATTGCCTCCGATGAGCGTGACGTCACAGCTGAAGTTGCGTTTGAGTAGTTGCGAGCAAGCTCATGCGCATGGGCTGTAGTGTCGCATATGAGTAGTATCTTCTCATGCTTCTGGCTATAGAAGTGCGGCAGTTAGCTGTATAAGCAATAGCAGCAACCAGCCAGATGCTACCCGGAAAAATTTTACTGGTGTATCAAAGCTGCCAGATTCACTCATGGGCAACAGGCCCAGATCTAGGGGGCGGGGGGCAAACCGGGATATCTTCACTGGGCGGCAATTTCAGGGAAGGGGTGCCAAATTCATATTCTTGAGGAAAAAGACCTTGTTTCACAAAATGCTTAGCATCCAGCGCACATCGGTCTATCGATTATTCATATGATTTTGAAATGCATCACTGTTAGTTTTTGAACATTTCTGAACAAATTCTAAGTTGATTCCTGAAGGAATTGTAAGCTGATGTTTGAATGCGTGCATAGTGTATGTGATGTCTTTGCCAGGGGAATCCCTGTGGCATCTACCAATAAACCTTCCTGCAGACAAAAGAGCACGGAGCTATACAAGCTGAGCAGAATAAAGCCGAATGAGTGAAAGCCAATGTGGTTGACTGGGTTTGAGAGTCATCAGCACTGTTATAATTACTTGCAAAATCCATAGATTTGGACTACCAGAGTGGAAATAAATGACTAACAGGAATAACAGGTAAGAAATGTTATGTATTATCTTCTCGGTATATCTAAGAAAATGAAATTTTGACAGAAAATATTTGGCCAGACAGCTACACTAGTAAAGGCCAGGTGTACAGTCCCCAGCTAGCAGTCACTAAAGTTCTATTCTGGGAGTAGCTTGGAAAACACTTTGTACAAACACGTAATAATGCCTAACCAAAGAATATACGCGGGGTAACTAAACTGGTGATTGTGGCAGGGTTAGTGAAGGTAACCGGAGAATAAGTTTTGACACTGGCGGGAATACTTACAGAATTAGTGATGAGAAAATTGTTCATTAGAAAGAGGATGGAGAAGAAACTGGGACATCACACAAATTAAGGAAGAATAAGATGATTCCAAATTTATATAAAAATTTCGTACTACTATTCCATCTCATGCTTCAGAAACTAGAGCGTGTGAATGAAATGTGAAACTATTTCCTAATATAAAACTTTTTGCTTGTAGTAGGCCTAATTGGCATTTGATATTGGTACTTCGTGAATTATGTCGTGGTATAAAACTGACCATTTGTCTCGTTTATTTGGTGTGTGTTACAATTTCTGCAATATGCGGCAGGCCTGTTTCGTTTTATTTAGCAGACAGTGAGAAAATACATGTAATCAGATTGAGAAACCACATCAGTCTTGGATACTATTTGCTTTAACAGCTTTTTCAGTATTAGTCAATGACATTTCATCTTTTCATGTAGCAAAACGTTTGATGAACTTTGTTGGGCTAATAGATCCTTTCCCAGAAAGGAAAGAATGCCATGTAAAGCTATAGCAAGATTAGAGAGAAAAAAATGCTACGACTTGAGGATTGAAGAAATGTATACTGCCTTGCTTGTCTTTACTGGTTTTATGTATCCCATATTTAATTTGAGGTTACACAAAACAGCAAGTTATTAGCTCTTAAGAAAGATGTGCACTACAGAATGAACATATTTTTGAAAAGTCGATTTTTTAAAATTTTTGACGTCCTACCTCAAAAGCTCAAGGGAGGAGGAAAAGGGGGTGGGGGTGTCACTATCTAGTATTGCCCCGGTTCGGAAATATCGCAGTCCGGGACTGATGCACAGAGCAGTCTGAGTTGTAGTGCGGAGGTGGGTAGTCTCCACGTGACCCGTGTTTACATTTAGTAATTTTGCTGTTTCCTCTTCGTTTATTGTTGTCACGTCAAATGAAAACAAAACGGATTTCTATGGCCGGGAGTTATCACGTGAATTAAAATACATTCACGTAATTACGGAAGGCTAAAATAAGTTATTAGTTTCAGATTTTATTTTATTTCCACCTTTCTGACAGTCGAGCATTAATCGCCTTGCAGAACACTGAAGTTATTTTTGTCGGTTTGCTAAAGAAATTTGGCTTTTATTAATCTTTTCCATTGAGGCAGTCCATTTATTTGAAACAAAGTGTTTAATTCCACACAATTGGCTAGTTTCAACTGTTTGTTGCATTTCAACTGCACGTTTTCATCTTCTAGCACTTATTGCATTATGCCATAATAAAGAACCAAACATGAGATACTACAGTACTGGTACCCCAAGAAAATTTACATCCGATTCTGGACATACGAATGTGCACTTTAAGCTGAATTATGCATTTTTGTATGGTTTACGAAATTTCAATGTTCTTGTAGTATCCTCTGATGTCTTGTTTCTTTTGTGACATAATGTAAGATCTTCTAATGTTTTACACATATGAACATACGGGCTTCCTGCGTCATCGTAGCTGCGCAAGTGCGGTGACACCTATTATCTGGTGCTATCTGGCAACTGCTGAAACAAACCTATTTCTAACAGGTCGCAGGAAAATATTGCGAATGGTGGTTTGAAAAGCATTACTTTCAAAGTAAATTTCCTTTTATGCAAGATGAACTATGTGCGAGAATGTATGATGAATTTCTTAAATCACAAAGCGTTTGACTCTCATTTAAAAATCAACTCTTTGAGGATGACCATTTAGAATAATTTTGAGCCCAGAAAATAAGACATTTATGGTCATCATTAAAAATTTTACTGGCACATTTGTGTGATGTATCTTTAAGTGTAACAAACGGAAAAAAGATCAACATTATATGTGAAAGCTTAGCTTCTCTTGCAACTTATTAATCTTAGAGCCAATATTATATGTGAAACTTTTCTTGTAGCAACACTATGTATATTAATTTAAAGCATTAACTTTCCCTATTTGTGTGTTCTCGCTATTTAACAGTGACGTTGCTATTGGCTGACTACATCATGTGTCCTATGCTCTGAATAGCCACTGTCTTAGGCTGGCGAGATCACGTGACATGAGCTATGACTGGCTTACAAAAGTGCATCGCAATCTCTATTTCAATGCTTCGGAGAGTAACATGCGGTGTTTGATGGAATTCCAATTTATACTTTCATAATACGAAAATCACTGTGTACATGTTGCTGCACATGAGACATCTTTCCAAAATGTGTTTTTTTTCCCTGAATTTCGTTTTCTTAAGTGCCAGGAAATGCCACACCGGTGTATAAAACCATAACCATTTAAAGTTACTAAAGTTAATAGATCCATCAAGAAGGGTAGGAGAGTATTTTTGCTAGAAATAGCAGATAATCAGTTGTGTGCTTCCCAATTAGAAAATGAATAGACATCATTTAGTTCCACTATGATGGACATAGAGGAATTATGGGCAAAACATGCCATGGAGAAGTATGTGACAGGTAAGTGTAGTAAAGACTGAAAAGATCCACAACTGTTTAGTAACAAAATACAGAATTTGCTGAGGAGGCAGAGACTGTTGCACTCTCAGTTCAAAAAAGAATGGATAGATGGCACCAAGCAAAAGTTAGTAGAAATTCATGTGTCTATAAAAATGCTGATGTGTAAAGCATACAACCTTAGCAAAGGCTGTAGCTGAGAAAATTCTGGTCCTGTGTAAAATTGCTAAATGGGTTGAAGGCTTCTATCCAGTCACTTGTTGATCAGTCTGGTGAGGCAATAGAAGACAGAAAAAAGGAAAGTCAGAGCTTTAAGTCATGGGTTTAAGAAATATTTCATGCAGGTGGATTGTACAAACGTACAGACTCTTGTATCAATGACATAGTAATAGGCATCCCTGGCACAGAGAAGCAACTGAAAGAGTTGAAAATAAATGTCTCCAGTTCTGGATGGAATCCCAGTTCGGTTTTACAGAGAGTACTCCATTGCATGGGTGCTTAGCTTGCACTTATAGCAAAACTCTTGCCTTGTGCAAAGTCCCAAGTGACTGTAAAAAAGCTCAGCTGATTTCTGCAAATATGAAGGATAAAAGAACAGACCAGCAAAACTACAGATCCATGTACTTAACAAATGTTTGCAGATTTCTTGATCATATTTTCAGTTCAAACACAATAAATTTCCTTGAGAAGGAAGAGCTTTTTTCTGCAAATCAGCACAGATTTAGAAAGTATCACTCATGCAAAACTCAGCTTGCCTTTTTCTCACATGATACCCTGAAAAACACAGATGAAGGGCAACAGGCAGGCTCCATATTCCTAGATTTATGGAAAGCACTTGACATGGTGCCCCACTGCAGACTGTTAATAAAGGTACAAAGATATGGGATAGGTTACTGGATATGTGAGTGACTCAAAGACTTCTTGAGTAATAGAACTCTGCATGTTATCCTTGACAGCAAGTGTTCTTCAGAGACAAGGGTAGCATCAGGAGTGCCTCTCTTATTCTCTACACATAAATGGTCTGATGGACATGGCGAACAGCAATATGCAGCTGTTTGGTGATGGTGCTTTGGTGTACGGGAAGGTGTCATTGTTGAGTGACTGTAGGAGGATACAAGATGACAGAGACAAAATTTGTAGTTGATGTGGTGAACTGCGGCTTGCTCTAAATGTAGAAACATGTAAATTCATAAAGAAGAACACAAAAAACAATCCCATAACGTTCAAATACTGCATTAAGTAGTGTACTGCTTGATACAGTTATGCCGATTAAATATCTGTATGTAATGTTGCAAATTGGTATGAAATAGAATGAGCACACAAGGACAGTTGGAGGGAACGTCAGTGGTTGACTTTGGTTATTGGGAGAATTTTAGGAAAGTGTGGTTCGTCTGTAAAGAAGACCATGTATTGAACACTGGTGCGAACCATTCTTGAGTACCGCTGGAATGTTTAGGATCCCCACCACGTAGGATTAAAGGAAGACATTAAGTCAATTCAGAAGCTGTCTGCTAGATTGGTTATAGGAAGGTTCAATAAGCATGCAAGTATTATGGAGATGTTTTGTGAACTCGAGTGGGACGCACTGGAGGAACAACATTCTTCGTGCAGAACACTACTGAGAAAATTTAGAGAACTGGCATTTGAAACTGACTGCAGAACAATTCTATTGCTGTCAATGTGTAAGGACGACAAAGATAGAAATTAGGCTTCACACAGAGGCATATAGACACTCATTTTCCCTCTTTCTATTTGTGAGTGGAACAGAAAAGGAAGTGACTAGTAGTGGTACAAAGTACACTCCATCATGCATCATACGGTGCCTTGTGTAGTATGTATGTGGATTCAGTTTGTCAGAAATGTTATTCAAAACCCTTTTCAAAGAAAGTGCTCAGAACTACTTTTCAAGACTGTCTGTACTACCTGCAATGAATCCACTGACATCCCCGCCTTTACTCAGTATGCTTAAAGTCACTTCCAAATAATACTGCGCCGGCTGAAGTGGCCATGCGGTTCTAGGCGCTGCAGTCTGGAACTGCGAGACCGCTACGGTCGCAGGTTCGAATCCTGCCTCGGGCATGGATGTGTGTGATGTCCTTATATTGGTTAGGTTTAACTAGTTCTAAGTTCTAGGGGACTAATGACCTCAGAAGTTGAGTCCCATAGTGCTCAGAGCCATTTGAACCATTTTGAACTAATACTGCATGATCGGGGTACTTCTGTGCTACTCAGCATAGAGTACCTTTGAATGATTGTACAAGTGTTACAGTGGAATCAGATGGCCATGAAAAACATCCAATGATTAATTTTGTTTCCCCTAGGCCGGTAACATATAAATTCGTAATCGGCCTCAAACTTCGACCTCGCCAGATATAACACTTCTATTGATTGCATTGAATCTCCCCCACATTATGGTGTCCCATCTATCATCCCAATATATTTTCCATACCTTCCTAAGTATTTCAAGGTTGTCTACCATGGTTTCATCCAGCTTTTGTCCAGACTATGATTTCAGTGCAACAGCTTCCCTGGTGGGTATAAATTTAGTTTCTTTAGTACAAATACTTTTAGATACAGACATATGAATATATACACATATTTAACAAGGAGAGGACAGATGGTAGGTCATGGCCATGCCCTTGTTGAAGGAAACATCCCAGCATTTGATGATATTCAGTCTGGAGACAAATGCAGCTCCCCACATTAGTGTATCCTGTGCAATCCTCTTCATCCATGAAATAACTACTGCAACATACAATTCTCCCCCTCCCCACACACATGCGCATGCTCTCCCCCTCTCTCTTTCTACTCTCCCTTATCACGTTGGTTATTTATTGATCCTCAGAATGCACCATATCAACTGATCCCTTCTGTGATTTATGAAAATCTAAATCACGATAGGCGGAAAGAGCAAGAGTCTCCATCCTCCCAAATCTGAGGCTAATTTCTTAACAAATGCACTTCCTCATTCAGTTACACCAAATGTGCTGGGTGTGGCAAATAAAAGTGGCCCGCAGAACGGAGTTCCAGGGCACAAAGGAATACAGCAGAGAAAAGGAAATATACGGTACTTACCTGACTACAGCAGATGTTGGTAGTTACCACCATTCATCTCTTGATACTCGGGTCCTGGTCAGCAAGTTGCTGAAGGCAGGTTGAATCTAGACTGCTGGAATTGCTGCAGTCTCATTCGGAATATTGTGCTGCAGTTCTTGAGGACTATGAGGGATGTTGTGGTACGCCTTAGATGCGAGGACTCCCCACACATAATAATCGCACACTTCTTGAGGACTATGAGGAATGTTGTGATATGCCTTAGACCCGAGGGCTCCCAAATAAAGTAATCACACACTGACAAGTCAGGTGACCTGGGCAGTGCCAGCTAGCGTGTGACCAGGCTGACCTCTGCTAACAGCTTTGTTTGGCATGAAGAGTGCATTAATGTGCTCCAATGTTTGGCTGGCTGTATGGGCAGTTGCTCCATCCTGTTGGAAATAATTGTAGGTCTTTTTCTTCTCTGCTGACATAAATAGTTTCAAAATGTTGACAATGTATAGTGTGGCATGCACACACTGTACACAAACTCCAACCTCCTGATTGTGCAATGGTGTTTGTGGAAGTTATGAGGATTCTCCGCTGCCCAGAACCTGTGATTCTGTGAGTTTACATAATCGTGCAGTTGAAACTAGGCTACATCAGAAGTAAAGAACAGATCCATGTCAAAGCCATTCACTGTTATTTCAAAACAACCATTCATAAAACTGGAGATGCTGAGGAGCGTCTGCTGGTTTTAGTGCATGAATAACAGACACTCAGTAGGGATGCACATGCAGGTCCATGTGTAATATTCAGCTATATGATCGACGTGATTTGCCAGGCTTTTGCGACAGGCATGGGGAAGCATTGTGGAAAGCAATACATAAAGTAATACTGAGAATCTGGCAGGAGGAGAGCATGCCAATGGAATGGAAAACAGCTATTATGTGCCCCATACATAAAAAAGGAGATAAATTAAACTGCCAGAATTACCGAGGAATATCCCTGCTAAATACTACATATAAAGTGTTCTCCAAGATCCTAACTAGGAGGCTTACCTCCTATGTGGAGGAGAGCATTGGAGACTATCAGAGTGGCTTTAGAAGAAATAGATCAACTGACCAAATATTCACATTACACATACTACTTGAAAAATGTTATGAACATCAAATAAACATACATCAGCTTTATATTGATTTTAAACAAGCCTATGATAGCATCTCAAGAGTGACATTGTGGAATGCGATGGAAGAGGCAGGAATATCTAAGAAGTTCATTAAACTTACTATGATGTCCCTCAGTGAAACCAACTGTAAAGTAAAAATACAGGGCGAAATCTCCAGGGAAGTGGAAGTGAAGAAGGGACTGAGACAGGGTGACAATATCTCCTCTCTGCTATTCACCCTCTGCCTAGAAAAAGTCATGTTAGATAGAGATATATAGAGGAGGAACCATTTTTAATCAGTCACTGCAGTACCTGGTAGTCTATGTCAAAAAAACCAAATATATGACAATGATCAACCAGCAAAACCTACCAAATCTCAGGATAGCTGATGAGGAGTTTGAAAGGGTGAGAAACATCAAGTACCTTGGATTGACTATCACATAGACAAATGACATCAGCAGTGAGGTGAAAGCTAGAATAGCAGCAGGCAACAGATGCTACTTTGCCACACTACCCATGCTTAGGAGCTCACTTCTATCACAAAAATCTAAAATCCTCATTTAAAAAGCAATTATAAGATCAGTTGTTATGTATGGTGCTGAGACATGGACCATAACTGCAAATGAGGAAAGGGTCCTTAGCATTTGGGAGCGAAAGGTTCTGCGTAAAATATACGGCCCAATATATGATCAAGAAGATTAGTGCATCTGTACGAATGCAGAATTAGAACAACTTTTTGAAGAACCTGACATTGTCACTACTATTAAAATAAGAAGACTGTGATGGGCAGGACACGTGGTCAGAATGGATGAAGACAGAACATGTAAGAAGATTTTTGATGGCAAGGCTGGAGGCAGACAACAGAAGGGACATCTCAGAAAGAGATGGATGGACAGTGAAAAAACTGGGTGTCAGAGGATGGAGAGAGAAAGCCATGGGGCAGATAGAATGGCAGGATATTGTGATGCAGGCCAATGCCCTCCAAGGGCTGTAGAGCTGAAGAGTAGTAGTAGTCAGGTTGATTTGGTAGGACTCTGAAGCATTTTCTGTTGAACTGCAGCTACATTTTCTGCTGTGTGGGCATGTTTCGGAATATTTTTCCACTTGTTTAGAACAGATCCTGACTGATGCCATTTTCTGATTAAGCATTGCAAGCCAATCCTTGCTGGCCTGGCACTATGATGCCATTAAACTTCTCAGCAAACAACTGACCACACCACTTCCACAATTGTGCTGTCACATAACTTTCCACAACGAACACCTGATGATCCACTGAGAGTACCACTGTCCCCTTTTCACTGTTCCACTCACACTGATGCAGCCCACACTACACTCTGAACTAGTGTGGATCACATGGTGGGTGTACATGTGGTGTGCATATCATGGGGTGTGGTTATATGCGTACATTCATGTCCAATCATATCCACTCGTCCGGGCCACTTTTATTTGCCCCACACTGTACAATTCTATTATGTTTCAACATATTTAGAACGAGATAACTTGACAACATGACAAATGGTTATATACAGCTCATCTACTCTCTCAAGACATGTGATGAATTGTTTGTCATGACTGCTACTGTAGTATCCTTAATGAACATAAACCATGTTGTGGATGCTGTTCTGCACTTACTATGCATCTCTTACAGCCTGCTATATTAAGATTTATGGTTTTCTTTGTGGACCCTACCATCTTTTGGATCCTGTAACCACACAACTTTGTTGTCTCCAGATACATGGTCCGCTAGGTGTTATTTACCAATTTAATTTTCTCAGTCTACTTTTGTCATATCCGTTAGTACAGAAGGTATTGTGGATCTCAGTCAGTTCTCCATTGAACTAGAGTATGGCAGTTTTCTTGGCAAAAGTCATAGTTTGTGTTTTGCTGACACAGACAGGCCCAACAAAAATACTGTTAAACATTGAGCTTTTGGCTAAAGCCTTCTTCAGTAAAGAAAACACACACACATTCACACAAGCTGGCACACCTCATGCACACATGACTGCTGTCTACGGCCACTCAGCCTGGAAAGTAACTCTCATGTTGATCGAAAGGAGCAGTCCAGTCTGGGGTGGGTAAGTGGAAGGGATAGCAGGGTCCAGGTGGGGGGGGGGGGGGGGAAGAAGAGAAGTCAGGACTGTCTAATGGAGCATGCAGGGGCAAGCTGATGGAAGGACAAGGCTGTCAAGCACTGTGTCGGGCACTGGGGGAGGGGAGGGGGGAATAGGGATTGGGAAGGGGATGGAAACTGTTGGATGGAGGTTGTGGTGACATTAGATTACCATAGGTTGAGGCTGGAATAATTTTGGGAGTGGAGAATGTGTTGTAAGGATAACTCCCATCTCCACAGTTCAGAAAAAGAAAAGCTGATGGTGTAGGGAAGGATCCATATGGCCCAAGTTGTTAAGCACCCATTGAAACCAAGCACGTTATGTTCAGCTGCATGTTTGCCACAGTGTGGTCCACTTAGCTCTTGGCATAGTTTGGTGAAGGCCATTCATCCTGGAGGGCAGAAGGTTGCTGGTGATACCAACATATAAAGCCATGCAATGATTGCAACAGGGCTGGTATGTGACATGGCTGTTTTTAGAGGTGGGTTGTCTTTGATGGGGTAGGATAAACCTGTGGCAAGACTGGAATAGGAACTCCTGGGTGGATGGGTTTGTCAGTTTATTGCATCTGAGTCTTCCATTTGGAATTGGGAGGAGGTGATAGGACAGAGGGAGTGGAAACTGTAGGGTAGAGGGAGTGAGAGCAGGGTTGGGGCCGGGATAATTTTGGGAGAGGAAAATGTGCTGTAAGGATATCTCCCATCTGTATTCTGGCTGGGGATACCAGCAATGTGTGTTTGAGGTGTGCCTGCCTATGTGAGCATGTGTTTTCTTTTCAGAAGAAGGCTTTGGCAAAAGCTCAATGTTTAACAGTCATTTCGTTGCGCCAGTCTGTAACTCAAGAGTGTCATCTTCACAGTGAGTAGCAAACCATCCTTTTCATGAAATTGTTGATACTCCATCCTGGACTTCCCATTGTTTGATGCCTTGTGTTTTCATATTTATAGCCTCTGATACTACAATTCGATAAACCTTGTTGACTGAGATGTAAATGTAACAAAATTAAAATTTCGTTGTTTGTTCATGCCATAATTTTTTCATGAATTTCAGTGTACAAAAATATGCAGGATTCGAAGTAGTTCAAGCATTTAGCATGAACTGAGCCCAGAAACTGCTGAAAGACACATAACATGTATTTTAGCTAATACGTATTTCCCATTGGCATGCTTGTCCCAAGTGGCACATGCCAACAGATACTACACTAATTGGCAAGGACAGTGGAAAAATGGTGCTATGTGGATGTGCCTTAAGTAATACCCTTGCCTATGTCTGTCACGCTTGATCTTATACCCCTGCCATTTGTGTTACATCCCTGTGGACACCAGGGTGCAAGACCTGTCTCATAAATCTACCCACCACCTGTTCAAGCTCTGTTACTGGTACTTCTACCCCATCAAAGAAGGCTAGTTCCGAAATTAGCTCAGTTCTACTAATTTCTGTGCAGTTAGTATACAGTGTTCTACTCAAATATGATCGAGGAACCAACTATTACCAAAATGAACTGTGCCCAAGTGAAACTTCATTCAGTAGTTGTGCGGCATGCTGCTCAGCCTAATATGGCTGGTTTTAATGGTTTCTACACAACCTGTACCATCTGTTTCCTCTCCACAATACCAGCTATTCTGAATTGCATAGGTAGAAACTCTAACACAACCTTCAGTGTCCAAATTTCCTGGCTGGAATCTCCAGTAGTCTCCCTTCACTATGTACCTCAACACCACTCCTGTTCCCATATTATTGGACCCTCCTGTCCCCACATCAACCTCACACTTACTCTAGCATTTTACTATCCTACTGTATTGCACCTGTACCCAACTTTTTCTTATTTCTCATCCTTACTCCAGATGCCCCATCCTCATGCAGAAGTCATCCAGATTTGTGTTTTTATAGCTTCCCAAAATCACTGAAATATACTTCTACAGAAATGCCTGCAGTTGCTGTCTTTTTGTATTAATATATGAACTGAATTGTTCCACAACCCTGAAGTTCTCCATCAGGATGGAATTTATGGAACACAGTGTGTGAATGAATGAATGAATGAATGAATGAACATTGTGAAATATTCACACTTATACATCCTATGAATAATTTGTGAAAATTATTAAACTTGCTTATTCAAATATGTATACATAAAAACTCCTTAATGCAAAAATTAAATGTGTATCAACTTCCATACATGGCCATTCACTTATTGCTGTTAACTTATATATACATGTAATTTGCTGATAAACATATGTAAAAGTTATACACTACTTACCTTTCCTCAGGGAGGAGAGAGGGATAGGTTTGGGAAGGACAGAAAGGAAGAGCAGGTATGGGAGTAGAAAAAGCTGTATGTACTCCAGTGTTATAGTTGGATTTAAAACGCTGGTTTATGGCATGATTCTTGTTGATAATTATGATTTGATGTGTATCTGATTAACAATGTCACATTACACCTGAATATACGAATGTATTGACAGTATTAAACATTTTACCATCTAAAGGTAAATAGTGGCCAGACATTCTATCTCATAATTTATCAGTTTTCTTGACTGAATTTTCCTTTGTTACAATACTGTTACTGTAGAACCATAGGCTATAATTTTCATTTGAATATTTTATGAAATTGCTTTGTGAAGCAAACTGTTGGCACCATTTCATTTACTATTACGTTATTTCACTTTAATTACTGCACTGTAGTACACTGATACATTCTTAATTCTATTGCGATCTTACTTGCTGTTTTTTCTTTAAATCCATTCACCATTTGCAAGGTTATGTGTTGCAGTATTGCTATACTTCATGTTCTCTCTGGGACTGTTTAAACTGTGGACTGTGTATTTATTTTTAAGGTAAATATGATCTCCGTATTCCTCAACTTCAGCAAGCCTGCTTTCAGCAGACGGAGCCACAATTAAAAGAAACAGATACATATTTTAACTTCTTTTGTTACACAATTTAAGAAAATAATCGACCATGATCAATGTAGGAAAAGATACATTGCTTTTAAGTTGCCAACAGGCACAATTTAAAGACACTTACACAAAGCTTTTGGCCACAGCCTTCATCAGCAAAAGAGAAACACACACCATTCTAACACACAATCAAGCACACAAATGACTGCCAGTGCTGGCAGGTTAGGCCAGAATGCAACTATCACATGGAATGGCAGCAGCAATCTGGAGGGGAAGGGGAACGAATAGTAGTGTAGAGGGGGCACACAGGAATGCTGTCTGGCGGAGTGAGCAGGGTATAGAATGCCAACAGGTGCAACGTCAGGAGCTTCTGGGGCAGGGAGATGGGGAAAAAAGGAGAGGTGTGGGGAAAGATGGGCAGGTGCATTGGCAGAGGGCGGCAAACAAAGAGGCTGTGAGACGAGAATGGGGAGGAAATGATTGGACAGAGCAGGAGGAAACTGGTGGGTGGAGGTTGTGGGACAGTATGTTACTGTAAGTTGAGGCTGGAATAATTAAGTGAGAAGAGAAAGTGTTGTAAGGATAACTTCCAACTGTGCAGTTAAGGATCCAGATGGTTCAGTTAGTGAAGCAGCCACTGAAATCAAGCATCTTATCCCCAGCTGCATGTTGTGCCACAGGGTAGTCTACTTTGATCTTGGTCAAAGTTTGGCAATGGCTATTCATCCTGGTGGACAGCTGGTTGGTAGTCATACCAACATATAAAGCAGTGCAATGGTAGCAGCAGAGCTGGTAAATGATGTGGCTGCTTTCACAGGTGGCCGCACCACTGATGGGGTAGGATAAACATGCGACAGAACTGGAATAGGCGGTGCTGGGTGGGTGGATTGGGCAGGTCTTGCAACTAGGTCCTCCACAGGGATCTGATGCTTTTGGCAAGGGACTGGGATTGGGAGTGGCATGGGGATGGAACACCGCTTTAGGAGGGGTGGGAAGGCTCTTGCATAGAATGTCCGTCATTTCAGGGCATGGTGATAGGTAATCAAAGCCCTAGGAAAGGATGTGGTTTAGTCGTTTGAGTCTGGTGTTGTACTAGGTGACAAAGGGAGCACTCCTTTGTGGCTGGTTCTACATCTACATCCATACTCCACAAGCCACTTGATGGTGTGTGGCAGAGGGTACCTTGAGTACGACTATCGGTTCTCCCTTCTATTCCAGTCTCGTATTGTTCGTGGAAAGAAAGATTGTTGGTATGCCTCTGTGTGGGCTCTAATCTCTCTGATTTTATCCTCATGGTCTCTTCACAAGATATACATGGAGCAATATACTGCTTGACTCCTCAGTGAAGGTATGTTCTCGAAACTTCAACAAAAGCCCATACCAAGCTACTGAGTGTCTCTCTTGCAGAGTCTTCCACTGGAGTTCATCCATCATCTCCGTAATGCTTTTGCGATTACTAAATGATCCTGTAATGAAGTGCGCTGCTCTCCGTTGGATCTTCTCTATCTCTACTATCAACCCTATCTGGTACAGATCCCATACCAGTGAGCAGTATTCAAGCAGTGGGCGAACAAGTGTGTTGTAGCCTACTTCCTTCGTTTTCGGACTTCATTTCCTTAGGATTCTTCCAATGAATCTCAGTCTGGCATCTGCTTTACCAACAATTAATTTTATATGGTCATTCCATTTTAAATCACTCCTAATGCCTATGTTATTCAATCTGTATATTGAGCAAGCAGTAAAGGAAACAAAAGAAAAATTCGGAGTAGGTATTAAAATTCATGGAGAAGAAGTAAAAACTTTGAGGTTCGCCGATGACATTGTAATTCTGTCAGAGACAGCAAAGGACTTGGAAGAGCAGTTGAACGGAATGGACAGTGTCTTGAAAGGAGGATATAAGATGAACATCAACAAAAGCAAAACGAGGATAATGGAATGTAGTCAAATTAAATCGGGTGATGCTGAGGGGATTAGATTAGGAAATGAGACACTTAAAGTAGTAAAGCAGTTTTGCTATTTAGGGAGTAAAATAACTGATGATGCTCGAAGTAGAGAGGATATAAAATGTAGACTGTCAATGGCAAGGAAATCGTTTCTGAAGAAGAGAAATTTGTTAACATCGAGTATAGATTTAAGTGTCAGGAAGTCGTTTCTGAAAGTATTTGTATGGAGTGTAGCCATGTATGGAAGTGAAACATGGACGATAACCAGTTTGGACAAGAAGAGAATAGAAGCTTTCGAAATGTGGTGCTACAGAAGAATGCTGTAGATAAGGTGGGTAGATCACGTAACTAATGAGGAGGTATTGAATAGGATTGGGGAGAAGAGAAGTTTGTGGCACAACTTGACTAGAAGAAGGGATCGGTTGGTAGGACATGTTCTGAGGCATCAAGGGATCACAAATTTAGCATTGGAGGGCAGCGTGGAGGGTAAAAATCGTAGAGGGAGACCAAGAGATCAATACACTAAGCAGATTCAGAAGGATGTAGGTTGCAGTAGGTACTGGGAGATGAAGAAGCTTGCGCAGGATAGAGTAGCATGGAGAGCTGCATCAAACCAGTCTCAGGACTGAAGACCACAACAACAACAACAATGCCTACTCCTTGGGGGTGGTGGAAGGACTGGGGGTGTGATGGGAAATGGTACAGGAGATATGTTTGAAAATTATGTCTGGGGGAGTAGTGCCCGTATGTGAAGGTGTTGGTGAGACTCTTAGCATACAGAGCAAAGGAATTCTTGTCAGTAAGACACCTTCTACATCTACATAGATAATCCGCAAGCCACCATATGGCACATGGTGTTTGGCACCCTGTACCACTACCAGTCATTTCCTTTCCCATTACACTCACAAATAGAGCAAGGGAAAATGACTCTGTATGAGCCCTAATTTCTGGTATCTTATCTTCATGGTTCTTATGTGCAATGTTTGGTGGCAGTAGAATCGTTTGGCACTCAGCTTCAAATGTCATTTGGCCAGGCTGTATGGGGCAGATTTTTTGGTGTGAAAGGGATGACAGCTATCGAAGTGCAGGTATTGTTGGTGGTTGGTGGGTTTAATGTGGACAAAGATGTGGATGGAGCCATCAGAGAGCACAAGGTCATGTAGGAAGGTGTCGTACTGGCTTGAGGAGGGCCAGATGAAGTGGGTGGGAGAGAAGGTGTCTAGGTATTGAAGGAATTAAGATAGGGTGTCTAGTCTTTTAAATGGCTAATAAACAAGACGACATAGGAGGGTGCCAATGGCAGTGCTGTGGATCTGTTTGCATATGTCCTCTTCAAAGTAGTTGTAGTTGTGGGTTAGGATAAAGTTAGTAAGGTGTATGAGGAATGAGGTAGTGGGATTGGAGACTGAAGAATGTTGGAAAAGATAGTGTTTGATACCAATAAGACTATGGGCATGAGGGATGTTTGTTTATAGGGAGGTGGCATCAGCAGTGACAAGTAGGGATCCAGGAGGTAAAGGGGTAGGGTTGGTATCTTTGATGTGGGAAGCTAGATTTTGGGCAGTTGGTTGAAAGTGTTGGTCAATGAGGACTGAAATTCTTTCATTAACAAGCCACAATGGGACATACAGCATTGTTGGGTTTACGGATTTTGGGGAGCATGTAGAAGGTGTGTGTGCAGGTTGCCATAGGGGTGAGGAGGGAGATGGATTCAGGAGAAAGGTTCTGGGAAAGGCCTAAGGCTTTGAACAGGGATTGAAGTTTGTGTTGGATTTTGGGATGGGATAACTCTGGAAGAGTTAATAGGTGGAGGAATCAGATAATTTGCAGAGGTCTTCTGCCAGGTAGTGATTGTGATTAATTATAACCTTTGTTTGCAGAAAGGGTGATTAGGTCAGGATTTGTTTTGAGGTTGTGTAAGGCTATTCTTTCTTCTACAGAAAGGTTGGTATTTTGAGGAAGGGACAAGATAAAGGATGGTGAGGCTAAGTTGTAGGAAAGGAATTCCTGGAAGGTGAACAGTGAGTGGTTAGGTGGGAGGGGGGGAGGATCATGGTTGGATGGTGGCATAAACTGGGAGAGGCAGGGTTCAATGTTGTAATTAGGTAGGCTTTGGTTGGAGGAATTGGTGGTAAAGAAGTGCTTCCCTTGCACAGATCAGAGGAAGGAGAGTAGGTCTTTGACAAGTCCAGAATGTTTAAATTGGGGTGTAGGGCTAAAGGTGAGATCTTTCAAAAGGATTGAAACTTCCGTGGAGCTGAGGGCTTTGGTGGAAAGGTTAACAACAGTGTTACAGGAATGTTTTGGCTCTGGACTTGGTGGAGTGTTGGTAGGAAGTTTTGGGGGATGCAGCAAGTTGAAAAGGTCAGCTAGGCAGGGTTTGGATGTTAGCAGGTTGGATAACATATGGAGGTGGTGCCTGGTGAATGCTCCAGCAGGTACTGGAGAGTAAGGGACTCAATTTCAGATTCAATTTCAGATATGTGATGTATGGAACAGAGACTACACAGTAGTAGTGCGGAAGGTTGTTCTGGGATGCCTGTACCATGGAGATGTGGTCTTGCAGCACCTGGTTTACATGGGCCAGGGACTGGTGGAATCTGAAAAGGTGAAGATCATTGTGAAAGGTGGGGTGGTGTCCAGAGAAAGGAATTTTTATAGTGAGGCTTTTTGGGGGGATTCCATGGTTTAGGCAGAATTTGAAAAATAGGATGTGGGACTGGGTTTCAGCCAGGGAAAGGGATACTTATCTGAACTGGTTCAGAAAGATGGAGCAGGGATCCATTTTGACAGAAATGGTGTAAAGGAAACAGGAATGATGCAGATATGGGCAAAATAGGTGTTGGTGGTTGTGAGAGGAAATAGATAAGACAAAAGACATGTAAAAAATACATAAAGATGCACACATGATACCAACAGATATGAAAAAATATACACAATTACATTAAAAAGTTACAGAAACATGGGAGAAAAGGATCGAATGAGGTTTGGGAGTGTTTGCATGTTGTAATAAGGGAAGTGAGGGGGAGGAGGGATGGGTTAGATCAAGGATCACAAGTTCGTGTGGCAGGGCAAGTGTGAAAAATAAGATTGCTAAAGTACTTCAGTATGAGGGATGAAGTGGGATCAATAGGAATAAATATAAGTATTGGAGGAAAGAATCTGGGGCATCAGATGCTGCACAACAATCTGTGCACTCAAGAAGCTTGTGCTGTGCACGAACGATTGTTGATACAGTGTGGCTCAGAAGTAGGTGAGGTTCGGAAGGCAGTGAATAAATACAGGAAAGAAGAAGAGGAAGAAGAACAAACATTGAGAAGAGTAATGCTATGGAGAAGAGTAACAAAGGAAAACATGACAGGGTTGCAGGATGGAAGAAAAGTTGTTCACCAAAATCAAGCAATGGAAACTCCACATCAACAATGTAGAAGAAGGTAGATTGCTATTTACAGTAAAGAAGACATATTAATTTGCAGACAAGCACAATTAAAAGACACTTACACAAAGCTTTCGGCTACAGCCTTCATCAGCAAAAGAGAAACATGCCAGCAAGCATACCTCATGGACACATGACTATCAACTTCAGCAGCTCAGGCCAGAATGCAACTATCATGTGAGATGGCAGCAGCAGTCTGGAGGGTATGGGGAAGGGATAGTAGTGCACAGGTGGGGGAAGAGATGAATGCTGGCTGGCAGAGTGTGGAGCGACTAGAAGGCCAACAGGCACAGTATTAGGAGCTTGTGGGGCAAGGAGGTGAGGAAAAAATGAGAGGAGCGGGAAAAAATGGCCAGGTGCATTGGCAGAGGGCAGCTAACAAAGAGGCTGGGAGACAAGAATGGGGAGGAGATGATTGGACAGAGGGGGCAGAAAATTTTGGGTGGAGGTTGTGGGGACATATGTTACTGTAGGCTGAGTCTGGGATAGTTACAGGAGCAGAGAATGTGTTGCAAGGATAACTTCCATCAGTGCAGTTCAGAAAAGCTGGTGGTGGAGGTGAGGATCCAGATGGCTGAGTTAGTGAAATCATTTCATCACTGAAATCAAGTGTGTTTCATAATTGAAATCAAGTGTGTTATCCTCAGCTACATGTTGTGCCAGAGGGTGGACCACTTTGCCTTTGGCCACAGTTTGGTGGTGGCTGTTCATCCTGGTGGACAGCTGGATGGTAGTCATACCAATTACATAAAAAGCTGTGCAATGATTGCAGCAGAGCTGGTAAATGACATGGATGTTTTCAGAGGTGGCCTGGCCTCTGAGATAGGATAAAAATGTGACAGGACTGGAATACGAAGTGCTAGGTGGGTGGATTGGCCAGGTCTTGCGCCTGAGTCTTCTGCAGGTATCTGATCCTTGTGGCAAGGGACTGGGATTGGGGGTGGCTTAGGGATGGACTAGGATGTTGAAGAGGTTGGGTAGATGAAGGAACAACACTTTAGGAGGGGTGGGAATGATCTTGGGTAGGATATCCCTCATTTCATGACATTAAGATAGATAACCAAAGCCCTGGTGAAGGGTGTGGTTCAGTTATTCAGCAGAAGAAATAATTGCCAAACACAACCTCAAAACAGATCCTGACCTAATTATCCTACCTGTAGACAAAGGTTCATCACTGTTGTATGAATCACAGTGACTACCCTGCAAAAGGCCTCCGCAAATTATCTGATTCCTCCACCTATAAACTCTTCCAGAGTGATCCCATCCCGAAGTCCAACACAACCTCCAATCCCTGCTTAAAGCCTTAGGCCGTACCCAGAACACTTCCCCTGACTCCATCTCCCTCCTCACCCCTATAGACCCCACACACTTCTTCTACATTCTCCCCAAAATCCACAAACCCAAAAACGCTGGACATCCCATTGTGGTTTGTTGTTGTGCCCCCAATGAATGAATTTTGGTCCTCATTAACCAACACTTTCAACCAGTTGCCCAAAATCTAGTCTCACATGTCAAAGATACCAGCCACTTCCTTCACCGACTCTCCACCATCCCCACCTCTTTACCTCCTCAATCCCTACGCGTCATTGTTGGTTCACTTCCCTATATGACAATGTCCCTCATGCCCACGTTCGTACAGGTACTGAACACTATCTTTCCCACCGACTATCAGACTCCAAACCTACTACCTTGTTCCTTATACACCTTATTAACTTTATCCTAACCCACAACTGCTTCTCCTTTGAAGGGGAAGTGTACAAACAAATCTACAACAGAGCCATGAACACCTGCCTGGCACTTCCTATGTGAACCCATTTATGGGCCGTCTAGAGGAGACATTCATAGTCTCCCAAAATCTCTGTGTGGTCCAGGTTCGCAGATGATGTATTCATGATCTGTACTCAGTACCAAGACACCCTATCATCATTCCTTCACAACCGTACCACCTTTTCTCCCATCCATTTTACATGGTCCTCCTCAACCTAACATGCAACCTTCCTAGACATTGACCACCTCCTCTCTGATGGCTCCATCCCCACCTCTGTCCACATTAAACCCACCAACCACCATAAGTATCTGTATTTCCACAACCATCATCTCTTTCATACCAAAAAATCCCTCCCATACAGCCTGGCCACCAGGGAATGGCACATCTGCAGTGACAAGAACTCCCTTGCTCAGAATGCTGAGGGTCTCACCAAGGTCTTCACAGACAGTCCCTATCCCCTGAGACCTAGTCTGCAAACAGATCTCCTGTACCATTTCCCCCCACACCCCCCAATTCCCCCACCACCACAAGCATCAAGAACCGGCCACAGAGAGGTGCCCGCTTTGTCACTCAGTCCCACCACAGGCTGGAACAAATGAACCACATCTTTTGCCATGGTATCAATTACTTATCATTGTGCTCTGAAATGAGGGCCGTCCTACCTGAGAGCCTTCCCATCTATAGTAGTGTTCTGTCCAAGAGTAAAGGAGACCACCCTGTGGCACAACATGCAGCTGAGAATATGATGCTTCATTTCAATGGATGCTTCACTACTCAAGCTATCTGGATCCTCATCCTCCACTCCACCATCAGCTTTTCTGAACTGCATGGATTGGAGTTATTCTTACATCACATTCTCTGCTCTCATAACTGTTGCGTCTCCCAGACTCTTTGTTTGCCACCCTCTGCCAACACACTCACTCATCTTTCACCATTCCTTTCCTTTTTGCTCCTTTTTCCCCATCTCCATACTGCACAATCTTTTCCTCTGTGCCCGCATCTCGTGGTCGTGCGGTAGCGTTCTCGCTTCCCACGCCCGGGTTCCCGGGTTCGATTCCCGGCGGGGTCAGGGATTTTCTCTGCCTCGTGATGGCTGGGTGTTGTGTGCTATACTTAGGTTAGTTAGTTCTAGCGGACTGATGACCATAGATGTTAAGTCCCATAGTGCTCAGAGCCATTTTTCCTCTGTCCTCCCGCCCACACACTACTACCCCTTCCACTTCCCCACCCCCTCCCAACTGATGAAATAATACTCAGACAACTTTAAAATTAATGCATGTTTATTTACACAAAATCAAATATCATTATTTGCCATTTTAGTTAACAAAGTTATTTGTGAAAAATAATGTTGTCAAGGTGATGTCCATCATTTCAAATGCAGGACTCAAGTCTCTTCTCAAAATCCTCCATTACACGAACTAAAATCTCTGCAGGGATGGCAGCAATGTCTTGAATGATTGCATTCTTCAACTCATCCAAATTTCGTGGTTTGTGGTTATAGACACAGTTCTTAAGGTACCCCCACAGATAAAAGTCACATACTGACAAGTCGGGAGACCTGGGAGGCCAAGGAACATTGCCAAAACGCGAGATAATCCGGCCAGGAAACATGCGTCTAAGAACTGTCACTGAAGTGTTTGTGGTGTGCGATGTTGCCCCATCCTGCTGGAACCAAATGCATTTTAAAGGGGTTCGTCATCATCTTAGTTCTGGTTTCAAGAATGTTTCAAGCATACGAATGTAACGAACCGAATTAACAGTAACTGTGGCCCCATTCTCTTCAAAAAATAAGGTCCAATAATGCCAACAGAGCCAAGAGCACACCAGACTGTAACTTTTTCTGAGTGTAGAGGATGCTGGTGGATAAGGTGTGGATGCTCTGGAGCGCAGTAACATAGTTTTGCTTATTCACGGTCCCGTTTAAATGAAAATGAGCTTCATCGCTCATCAATAAAATTTCATTTTCATTTGATCCCAAAATCACTTGCATTCTGTAAGCGAAGTCTTCTCGTACAGCAAAATCAGTTTCCTTAAGTTGTTGGACAATGAGCATTTTGTAGGGATGGAATTTTAATTCTTTATGCAAAATTCACCTAACTGATTCACGATTGATTCGTAACTCACTAGCATGATGTCTAGCTGTCTGTCCTGGGCTTCTGAGTGCCGCTTGCCTTACCCTTTCAACATTTTCTGGTGTTGTTACTCTGCGTCTCAGGCCAGGATGCTTCTTATCTAGTATGTTTCCAGTTGATCTGAAGTTTTCCACCCATCTGAGGATTGTGTTACGGTTACGGCTCAGAACAGCTCCATGTCGATTGACATTAAACCGCGCGTGAAACAATTGCTGCTTAGCAATAAGAGACTCACCATGTTTCACGAAAATGTCATAGGCAAACACTTGATGTTGCAAGTCCCACTGCTCCATAGTGACAGTAAATGAAATGGCGTCTTGTGTGGATCAAAACTATCCCCACCACGACCACCTCTCACCACTGTGCCCTCAGTACTACGCAGTTCAAAACTGTCCATCTCCTGTGTGTCACCCTTTATAAAGTAGCTGTAGCTGATTCAGGCCAGCATTGTATACAGCCCTGGACATGTGGAACCACACAGCTCACAGACTGTTCCTGGCTTGTCTTGGAAATCACGTGAATATCAGTCATGACCTCTCAATTATATTCTGAGAGAACAGGAACTAACGCAAAGTTGAAGGCACCCTTCATGTTGTCATTGGCAACCTCCATAACCAGCTTCATGTTTACGTACACTGGCCATAGGTGTGCCTTGGTGGTGTCCTCTCTAGTGCTGTGGTCTGTCTCCAGAACTGGCTCAACATTTATGTCTTCTGCTTCCAGTCGGGATACAAGGTTCCTCTCCCCTCACCTTATACATATGGCTGCTAATGGCCAGCCCACCATCTGTGCTAGGGTAAGGGGCAGAAGTTTCTTGTGTCTCAGCTAAATCTACGTGGATGTTGGAGCAGTTACAGAGGACCTGACTTGCAGAGGCATGGGTGGTTTTGTTTGTGAGTGGTTAGTCCCTGCTGTTGGAGGCTGTACCTAGGACGGTTCTGCCGGGACTTGAAACCTGGTCTCCATGCTGTCTGTGATGATGGTTCTGGGCTGCTGGGAGGGCATGTTGTACTGGGTTCTTATGACATCCAAGCAGAGGAGAAGAATTGGAATCCCGAGGCATTCAAGTTCTGGCGGCAGCAGAGTGGCTTCACAGGGCCACAGCTGGTTGTGATAGTGCACTATCTGGGAGTCCTCAGTAGAGATAACTTGACTGTTGCCAGACTTCACCTGCAATTACACCTGAATGTGTGAGCCTACACTTCGGCCCCATTTGGCAGCCCAGAGACATGAAGTGCATTCTTGTGGCTAACCGTGATTGCGGTGAGAGCAAGTGTTGCAGAGTGAATAGTTATGAGGCATGGAATACTTCAGCAAGGCTGAGACCTTTGACTGGCATTGTTCTGCAAGTCCTACGAAATAAGGTTAGCCCAGTGTCCTTTGACATCTCTCCCATAAGCTTTGAGATTTCTTTTTTGAACATCCACACCATTCTTTTTACCTCACTGTTAGTCAGGTGAAAAGATGCCACTGTGCTGGGCAATATGCCATTCTTGGAACAGAATTCTGTGAATGTTTTGGATGAAAATTTGGGGCCGTTATCCATTACTTTGGTGTGGAGAATGTCTTCTTTTGCTAACATTTTTGGCAGTGCCAACAGTGGCTTCTGTAGTGGTGGCCTCATATTAAAAACATAAGGGTAGTTCTATCTTACTATTAAATGCAGGTTTGAGACCCATAGGCAGGTGGAGCAACATGTTGGCATTAGTGTATTTAGTTGTGGAGTTGTAGTGAATTTCATAACTGTAGCTATTTAGGAGGACGAGGAGGAGATTAGTGTTTAACATCTCATCTACAACGAGATCATTAGGGATGGAGCACAAGCTCGGATTAGGGAAAGATGGGGAAGGAAATTGTCCATGCCCTTCCAAAGTAACCATCCTGGCATTTGCCCAAAATTATTTAGGGAAATCATGGAAAAGCTGAATCAGGGTGGCTGGACGCATGTGTAAACTGTCATCCTCTCGAATGCAAGTCCAGTGTGCTAACCACTGCGCCATCTCTCTGGGTAAGGAGGAGCAAGATCCATCATGGCAAGCATTGTGTTGCCCTCTCTAGTAGCCTATTGCTCTGCCTGAATATCTCCAGTAAGGGTTTATGATGAGTGATTGGACTGAAGTATGTTCCATAGAGGTAGACGTGGAATTTTCTAATGCTGTACACAATGGCTAAGACCTCTTGTTGTGTCATGGAGTATTTCTGAGGGTAGGTATCAGCATTCTTGAAGTGTGCATGATTGGTTGTTCAATCCCTTTGTTGTTTTTCTCAGATTGTACTATTGCTATAGGGTGACATGTGAGTTGTCAAGATTGAAGGTTGCTGGCTTTAAATGATGCTGGGTAGGTGGTGGATCAGAGATGTTTCTTCAGTTTTCTGTAGGCCCTGACAGAGGCTATTATCCACTTGAACTGTTGGTTGCATGTGGGAACAAATATCACATTATAGTTATTTTGAACATGAAGACTGCAACTCTTTAATATTCTCAGGTATTGTCAGCTTGTTGGTTTCTGAGTGAGGTTCCATAGAATGGAGGCTGCTCTGGTCAGTAGGTGGGTCAGACATTCCACTCTTGTCTAGAATAATTTGCTTTTGCTCCCAATTTGCAGTGTAGCCCAGCTGCCTGAAGTTTCTTGAACAAAGCAGGGAGATTTCATAAGTGTTCTTGTTGCCTAGCACTAGTGAAGACAACATCAACCGTATAATTTACGTATGATGATGATATCTCTCTTGTCAGTTCTTCTACATATATCATTGGAGCAGTGTTGGTGCACTCGTGATGCCAAAAGATAGGCGCAAAAGCTGTTAAGAGACTGAATTGTGTATTAAGCACAGCTATTTTTGAGGCTCTTTGACCCACAGAATCTACAGGTATGTGTCTTTGAGATCAATCTCTAAGAAGCAATGGCATGGAAAGCTTAACAAAGAGTTCTTCATGACATGAAGTGGGGTAGACATCATTAACTGCTTGCAAATTGACTGTTACTTTGCAGTCACTGCAAAGGCATAATTACTCATTTGGGTTTTCGATGCTCACTAGTTATGGTTACTCATTGACTTGAAGTGATTTTTAAACAGTGCCCTGCTTTTCTAATTGGCCCAATGTAGCCGTAACTTCTTCTGTTAATGCGAGAAGAATGAGTCAAGGACAAAAGAAACAGACAACAGATGGCTTTAAACTTACATGAGCTGCATGGTTAATTGCTTGAGCCAGTGGCATAAAACTGTTTAAACAGTATCTTTTGCCATTGAAATGGAATTGTGTTTGAAACTAGCTTCACAGTATCAGTGATATTAAATTCAAAAGCTGGAATGGCACCTAACCCAAAAATATTTATTACTGCTAGACAATTTACTATCAGGCTGTCCAGACTTTGAGTCAGTTTCCTATAGCTAACAGCTGTTGAAAACACTTCCGCGAGTAGAATCTGGTGGTTGTATATCTGACTAGCTTCCTTGTAGCTTGCGACAGTTCTGGGAACCCTGTATGCTGGAAAATGTCCAGGTTGATTAGCATTACAATGCACCCATGTCAACCTGAAAATGCACTCTATGGCCTTTAGCTAGGTCCACAAATGCTTGTATTGGTCTAAGCAGATCTGCTGTCTGTGGTCTTTTGCTGTTTACATCCACGTGTTCCAAATGGTTACCTGGTGGGTGCAATAGGCATGGCTGCTCTGGCACTCCACAGCAGCAAGATGCTTTCCACATCAAACAGATTGCCTGATAGTGGGGGCAGTTGAATTGTCAGTGCATTTTTAAACCATCTTCACATGATGGTGATTGGTACTGATGTCCAGCTGTAGTGCCATTTCATAATGAGGTAGATTCAGAGGAGGTTTAGGAATGCTACTGTAGCCATGTCTTGACCTGGGCTACTATAGAGGAGGCCAACATTTGGGATTTGCATATGAAACTTCGCATGATTGAGCAATGCGTATGACTTGTTCCATTGTGCCACCCAGGAGTTTTAATGCTTCACTGCAGAGCTTGCAAAGTCCAGAATGAGTGAGTCGGCCTATGACTTCTTACAGTCTTGGTTGCAACAGACAAACTGAGATTTTCAGCTGAGGCTATGCAGATTGGTCACCTGTGTTGCAAATGATTGGTCTACCTTTTTTGTTGTTGATTAAACTGCAGCTGGGCTGACACTACATGGTTTTGATCATGTTAATAAGTTACCAGTAAGTTACACAACTCTCCAAAAGGTGGGGTAACCAGACTCCTTAATGGGGACAACTTTTACAATAAATGGAACCAGTCACACATTACATGTAGGGTGGAAATGGTGGAGGTGGGCGTGAGGGGGGGCCATTACCTGCTGATGTATGCAGTTCATAACTTCCCATATTAAAGTCATGGAAGTTATAAGAGATGTTGGAAGTGATCCTCTTGAACTTGAAGACACAGTTCCACACATTTCTACACGTTCTTGTGTTGTGCAGAACTTCGGGAGTGATGTTTCAAATGTGACTGTGACATGTCAGTGCAGCTTGGAGTTCTTGAATGGTGTGTGGACTGCCTTCATAGACCTTACTTTTCAATGTACCCCATAGAAAGTGATCAGGTGGAGCCAAGTTGGGTAAATGCAGAGACCAGACTCCTTGAGAGATGATGTGGTCACCGAAGATGTCCTTTAAAAAGTTCATCGCCTTGTGGGGCAGTATGTGCAGTCTTCCCATACTCTTGGAAGCAGGCATTCTCAATTTCATCCTCATTCAGTTCACCTAGGAAGTAGAGATGGGCAAACTTGTTCATCCTTGGGAACTCGTTCACTGGTGATCACTCTTTTTTGGGAACTGTTCATTTTTACTCATGCACCATTCATTTGTGCATGGTATATGGTTTTCATGAAAAATTGAAAATTAGTAACACAAGTGACTGAAGATGGAAAGAGCCGAAAGGGGGCACTTGCCTCCCCCATGGAGTACAGAGTTTTTATTCATTACAGAATTCTCACACACTTGTAGAAGTAATTTTTGTGATTCTGCAAAACCTCTTGTTTAGCCAACTGTAGCATTAAGTGGCTGATCGCAGTGAAATAATATAAGGTGGCACACGAAAAACTGGCCCCAAGTACAGACTGCTCGCCAATTACGCACAATTTGTGACCACTATGAGCAGAATAGATAAACATGTAATAATTAGGCAGTAAAGAAATAACAAATAATCTAATGCAAACAACAATTTCAAAACAATAGATGACGAACACTGAAATAATATTACAGAAGTTATCATATTCTTTTTACAAAATGTGACACCAGACAATCTACTATGGAGTGCGAGCTTCATTTGGTTGTAAGTCAGCCTGCCTTCCATAACAATGAACAAGCTGTTTTACCTTGGATACAAAAAAGACGGAAAATGGCCACTCGTGTGCAATGCCGACTTCTTTTTCACGTGTAATAACAAAAAACTTGCCTTTTTATAAGCATGTCATCTGTTGTTTATCGAAATATTGAAGTAATCTGATTGCCCTTTTGTTACCTAAAAGGTATATGTATTACATACTACATAATTTTAATGTAATTTATGTAACTATAAAATACATTTAAATTACTGGTAAGAACCAGAAGTCCAAAGTTCAAAAAAGGTTTGAAACAGATCTAGAATGGGCATGTGCAGCGAATGAAACGCACAACCACTCAACACTGAACTAACTAGGAGCAGCTGGCAGTGGAACCGCGACGAGTAGCCGCACGAAGAAGGATGAGTTGAGCCGAGAGAGACTGAGACCGAGACCGAGACCGAGACCGAGACTGAGACGGAAGGGAATGGGACCGAGGCTTGAACGAGACTGGCCAATGTGCTTTTGCGGGAATGAGACCAACCGTTTCCTGTTCCTGGGAACTATAAGTAGAAAGCCGCAACCAAAGTGAACTATGAAAGACCGGTCCATAGAATTCATTCCTCGTTCTTTCCATTCATCTTGGCGAACTGTTCGTTTGGACCCGTTAGTTCACGAACGACCTATCTCTACTAGGAAGGGCTCCAGAATGCAAGTGCATTTATGGTGTCCTGAAAGAAGATCAGCCCAGTGATGCATTTATGAGTCACAGCACACCAAACGCCAACCTGTTGATCATGCAATGGGGACACCTTGAGTTCATGTGGATTCTCTGTTGTCCGCGCATGACTATTCTGGCTATTCATGTAACCGGAGAGGTGAAACTGTGCCTCATCCATGAAAAACATTGTGTCTGGAATCCCCTCACCATTGTCCTGCAGGAAGGACAGAAACCAGTTGCTAAAGTTCACACATGCTGGGCATTGGTGTCTCTCAGTTCATGCACGACCAACATTTTGTACAGGCACTTGGACAGTGACTTCTGCAGAATCTTGTTAGCAAAACCCATGGACATGTGGGCCTACCAAGCTAGTTGTCTAACTGATTTCTTTGGACTTCACAGCATCATGTCTTGCACCTATGCCAACTTCTCTTCGTATGTGGATGTGGATGGCCTGCCTCATTTTGGAGCATTATGAACACTACCGGTCTTTCAAAACTTGGTGATGAGGTTCTTTACAACATTGCGGTTCGGCATCTTCACTCCTGGGAACTTTGCTGCATGGACATGTGGGCCTACCGAGCTAGTTGTCTAACTGATTTCTTTGGACTTCGCAGCATCGTGTCTTGCGCCTATGCCACCTTCTGTTCGTATGTGGACGTGGATGGCCTGCCTCATTTTGGAGCATATGGACACTACCGGTCTTTTGAAACTTGGTGATGAGGTTCTGTACAGCATTGCAGTTCGGCATCTTCACTCCTGGGAACTTTGCTGCAAATGCAGCTTCTACAGCTGAGATAAATGTATCTCCATTGCAGAGCACATGCTCCACAAGAAACACACTTTGTTCAATGGTCAGTATGACGACTTGGATCACAATGATGTCACACAAGACGTTGGTCTTCAATCAAACTAGACCTGTGAACAAATACAAATAGCTGATTGAATATGGTTCAAATATATATTAATAATTGACAATCATATCAGTCATTACTTAGCACACCCCAACATGGCACTGTATAGTTACTTTCTGAACACCTAGTAGTATGTCCACCAGCTGGTGGTGGTGGTGCTCCTATTGAGCTGCTATTTGTCATAGTTGAGGCATTTGAAGCTGTCGTAGTTCTTGAAGTCCTTTTTTGCTCATCACCAATTTTATATTTTAACTAGTACTTGCTGTATGCTCACCATAGTAAACAAAACAATAACAGAATCCAGCAGTGATCCAGAAGAGAATCCAGAAGCAGCAGTTGCTGATAAGTTTGTCTATAAGCAGAGTCTGTATGGCAATCTGGGGCAGAGTCAAGTGGATGGAAACCACTCATTAATCTGAGGGTTAATCCATAAGCAGAGCCCAGGTCACAGCAGTATCAATGATGGTGTATGGAACTTAGAGGCAGAAAGAGCACAGTGGAACTGAAGTGCCTGTAGCTGATACTGGCCATTCTTATATACAGCCTGTAAAAGTCCCACTACCAATATATATATTTACAAGAAATTGAAACACGAACTTTTTAGGTAATTTGCAATTCTGTCAAGTAATTAAATGAGATTATTGGAATATCTTAATACTTTTGAAACACGAAATGTGACATGATTTTTTGTATACTTGAAAAAATCGATGTTGCCTACAATTGTTGAGTGTAGCAATTCTTCAGTCTATTTCACAGAAAAAGTCCAGTATTTTCCATTTCTGTAATTACACACATGATTGGAACACATTTTATACTTTTCAAATAACTTTTGACATGCGTGTTACATAATTTCTAGTTTTTATTACCAATTTTGACTGCCAAAGATTCATGGTCTAGACTTGGTATCATGGGTGGGCATAAACTTATAATCAGATCCTTCTATCAATCACCAGACTCCAAATGTAACCAATAATTTATATGAAACCTAAGTTTACAAGTATGTAAGTTCCACTATCATACTCTAGTCATTGGAGGAGGCTTTAGTCATCCAGCAATCACTTGCAAAACTTAGAGGTTTGCATGTAATGAGCATACCAATAGTCTCGCAAAATGTTACTAAATGCCTTATCTGAGAAATGACTAAACTGGATTGTTTGGATGTCCTCTCATGAAGGAGATATACTGGATGTAATAGCAGCGAATAGATCTGACATCTTTGAGGATGTCCACACAGAAACTGGCCTCAGTGAACAAAAGGTAGTTGTAGCAACAGTGGTTACCAACATAACTAAGACAACTAAAACAAGTATAAGGATTTATATCTTCAACTAACTAGGTAATGAGGCAGTGGCATTGTATCCCACTAAGTCCTCAAAAGATTTAGCTGTGGAGCATGTAAAAAACTGTGGCTTAGGATTAGAAGAATAATTGACGGATCCTCCATGGTATACATCATCACAAAGAAATTTCTAAAGAAGTAGACTACTGCGGAATAGGTGTGAAACAAAGCAGAAGGCTAGAGATAGGGAGATACTGAATGAAGCACATTTGGCTATCAAGAGGCAATGCAGGAAGCCTTCAATGACTGCTGCAGCAGAATATTGTTGGAGGATCTCTCACAAAACTCACAAAAATTCTAGTCATATGTGAAGGTTGTTAGAGGCACCATGGTTAGTGTCCAGCCACTCATGGGAAAGACAGATACTGACAGTAGCAAACCAAAAGCAGAAATGCCTAACTCCATTTACAAATGTTTATTTACAAAGAAAAACTCAGGAGCATCATACCAATTTAATCCTTGTACCACTGAAAAGATGAGTGAAGTAAGAATAAGTATCTGTAGGATTGAGAAATAGTTGGGATAGTTAAAACTGAAGAAAGCTCCAAGGCCCAATGGAATACCTATCAGACTCTATACTCAATTTACAGCTGAGTTACCCCATCTTATAACTATAATCTATCGTAAATCACTAAACAAAAAACATGCTGAGAAGTTGAAAGAAAGCACATGTCACATCCATCTACAAAAAGAGTAGTGGAAGTAATCCAGAAAACTACCTTTAAATGTTCTTGACATCCATTTGTTGCAGAACCTAATAGATATTCTGATCTCAAACATAATGAGGTTTCTCAAATAGTATGATCTCCATACCAACCAGCACCGAGTCTAAAAACATTAATCATTTGCAGGAGTACCAGCTTTTGAAACTCAATGTGGGTGCTCTAAATCGCAGTGTACAAAGGATGAAAATTAACCCTCCTGAAAATCCAGTTTCAGATATATTTGAATGAGTAACACTTGATAAAGGTAAACAAAGTATTATTTATTAGGTTCTTTCCCACACTAAATTAATTAATACAAAAAATTAATCCACAAAGAATTGTTTAATTTTTCCAATTTTTGCATCTGATTCTCACACATAAAGATTGTGTTCCTGCAAACGTTGGATTGTTTGATGAAAATGGGATGGTTCTTGGTGACAAGGTTCTTATTTATGGACATGTGTGATAGTGTTGTAATTCAGTTTCTCTTGTGCCATGGTGTTGTGCAGGTAAATTTTTAATCTTCTAAGGATGCAGAAAGAACATTCCACAGTGCATGTAAAAACTGGTATACTTAGGGTGATTTTTATCATTTTCTTCGCCTCTGTAATCAATTTGACAATGGCCATATTTGAGGAAAAGAAGGGCACTAAGTCTTTAGTACATAGCTTTACAAAATCTGTCCTCTAAATGCTGATCCCCTTATCTAAAACCTCAAAATAAATTCTCCAATAATAACCCTGGCAAAAGCTTAGGGTAGACTCCCATCATCAAGTTATGGAGAAATCTTTCAATCTTTTGGAAATTTCAGATCTTCAACAACAAATTTTTTGGTCAATTCCAAGCAAGAGCTCCATATTTCATTGAAACTTTCATGAGTTTCAGATAATTTCACATCATCTTACGCACTATTAATATTATCCATGGCTTCTTGGAGTTTCAGAGAGGAATTTTGCAGAAAAGCATTCAAGATTTCAACTGGCTCTAAAATTTCAATAAGATGTCTAGTGACAAATGCAATTTCAAAGGAACGCAAAAAATTTAAGGAACTTTTAGCTTTATCACCAGAAACGGATTTTTCAATCTTTAGTTCCTTGAAGAGCAAAATTAACTGTTTGTAACTGTACAAAATAGCATTCAATAAACTTATTTTACACCACCACTTGATAGGGCAAAAAGTCCAAAGAGATAAAGCATGAATAAAGCTAGCACCTGAGGAAGCCTGCAGAGACTCAAATGTCCGCTAGTCACTTGGGGGGGGGGGGGGGGGGGGGGTATGGGGGCAGGTACAAAATTGGTCATTTCTTTTACATTTGAAAGCTGATCTTTCACTGTGGTCTGATTTTGCATTCCCTCTTGGGTCACAAGGTCCAAAGAATTGGCCAAACAGTGAACATGCAGAATTGGTGGCTCAATTTCTGTGATTTTTGCTTGCAACACAGGAAATGCACTGGTAATATTTGCTGCTCCGAAGTAGCAATAACTCTCCATGACTTGATATGTACAGAAGAGCAATTGAAAACATCCATCTAAGTCCCTTTTTCCCCCTAAGATAAGTCTTTCCACTTCCGGGATTGGAATGACTCTTTACCCTCTCCATTAAAACCCACATCCTTTCGTCTTTCCCTCTTTCCTGATGAAGCAACCGTGGGTTGCGAAAGCTTGATATTTGTGTGTGTGTTTGTGTGTTTTTTATTGTGTCTATCTACCAGCGCTTTCCCGTTTGGTAAGTCACAGCATATTTTTTTAATACATCTAAATTGTCAACAATGCTTCACCTATAATAGATTCAGTATTATTGAAACAAAAAAAACAATTCATTAATTTGAAAATTATCACCACTGATAGATCAAAAGCAAACTGAAACTTGTTCATTTTGATATATATCATTAGTTTCACTAGCAATTATATAATATTAGTGGAAATATTTTACAGAATTTATCAAACTGTATAAGACTTTGTTAGCCATGAGAGAATGGATTTAATTTGTTGTGTCATGTGAAAAAGCCAATTACCGAACTATCAGCTTAATAAGTCACAGCTGCAAAATACTAACACGAATTCATTACAGACGAATGGAAAAAGTAGTAGAAGCCAACCTCGGGGAAGATCAGTTTGGATTCCGTAGAAACACTGGAACACGTGAGGCAATACTGACCTTACGACTTATCTTAGAAGAAAGATTAAGGAAAGGCAAACCTACGTTTCTAGCATTTGTAGACTTAGAGAAAGCTTTTGACAATGTTGACTGGAATACTCTCTTTCAAATTCTAAAGGTGGCAGGGGTAAAATACAGGGAGCGAAAGGCTATTTACAATTTGTACAGAAACCAGATGGCAGTTATAAGAGTCGAGGGACATGAAAGGGAAGCAGTGGTCGGGAAGGGAGTAAGACAAGGTTGTAGCCTCTCCCCGATGTTGTTCAATCTGTATATTGAGCAAGCAGTAAAGGAAACAAAAGAAAAATTAGGAGTAGGTATTAAAATTGGTGGAGAAGAAATAAAAACTTTGAGGTTCGCCGATGACATTGTAATTCTGTCAGAGACAGCAAAGGACTTGGAAGAGCAGTTGAATGGAATGGACAGTGTCTTGAAAGGAGGATATAAGATGAACATCAACAAAAGCAAAACAAGGATAATGGAATGTAGTCTAATTAAGTCGGGTGATGCTGAGGGAATTAGATTAGGAAATGAGGCACTTAAAGTAGTAAAGGAGTTTTGCTATTTGGGGAGCAAAATAACTGATGATGGTCGAAGTAGAGAGGATATAAAATGTAGGCTGGCAATGGCAAGGAAAGCGTTTCTGAAGAAGAGAAATTTGTTAACATCCAGTATTGATTTAAGTGTCAGGAAGTCATTTCTGAAAGTATTCGTATGGAGTGTAGCCATGTATGGAAGTGAAACATGGACAATAAATAGTTTGGACAAGAAGAGAATAGAAGCTTTCGAAATGTGGTGCTACAGAAGAATGCTGAAGATTAGATGGGTAGATCACATAACTAATGAGGAAGTATTGAATAGGACTGGGGAGAAGAGAAGTTTGTGGCACAACTTGACCAGAAGAAGGGATCGGTTGGTAGGACATGTTCTGAGGCATCAAGGGATCACCAAGTTAGTATTGGAGGGCAGCGTGGAGGGTAAAAATCGCAGAGGGAGACCAAGAGATGAATACACTAAGCAGATTCAGAAGGATGTAGGTTGCAGTACGTACTGGGAGATGAAAAAGCTTGCACAGGATAGAGTAGCATGGAGAGCTGCATCAAACCAGTCTCAGGACTGAAGACCACAACAGCAACAACGTGAAAAAGCCTTCTGTACTTTTTACACTGAAGCTAACAGAACAAATCAGAGCTACCTTCAGCAACTAACTCTAACAATCCATTATAATTAGAATTTTCATCTGTTTCACCCTTGCACCATGACATAACACAGGGAATGTAACATTCTCAACAGAGCTTTCTTGCAGACATTTATTTCTCCATACTCTTGGTCATTAAACACTGTAGCCATGCCATGATAAATACACATGTTGTTGTTGTTGTTGTGGTCTTCAGTCCTGAGACTGGTTTGATGCAGCTCTCCATGCTACTCTATCCTGTGCAAGCTGCTTCATCTCCCAGTAACAACTGCAACCTAAATCCTTCTGAATCTGCTTAGTGCATTCATCTCTTGGTCTCCCTCTACGATTTTTACCCTCCACGCTGCCCTCCAATACTAAATTGGTGATCCCTTGATGCCTCAGAACATGTCCTACCAACCGATCCCTTCTACTAGTCAAGTTGTGCCACAAATTTCTCTTCTCCCCAATCCTATTCAATACCTCCTCATTAGTTATGTGATCTACCGATCTAATCTTCAGCATTCTTCTGTAGCACCACATTTCAAAAGCTTCTATTCTCTTCTTGTCCAAACTATTTATCGTCCATGTTTCACTTCCATACATGGCTACACTCCATACAAATACTTTCAGAAACGACTTCCTGACATTTAAATCTATACTCGATGTTAACAAATTTCTCTTCTTCAGAAACGCTTTCCTTCCCATTGACAGTCTACATTTTATATCCTCTCTACTTCGACCATCATCAGTTATTTTGCTCCCCAAATAGCAAAACTCCTTTACTACTTTAAGTGTCTCATTTCCTAATCTAATTTCCTCAGCATCACCCGACTTAATTCGACTACGTTCCATTATCCTCGTTTTACTTTTGTTGATGTTCATCTTATATCCTCCTTTCAAGACACCATCCATTCCGTTCAACTGCTCTTCCAAGTCCTTTGCTGTCTCTGACAGAATTACAATGTCATCGGCGAACCTCAAAGTTTTTATTTCTTCTCCAGGGATTTTAATACCTACTCCGAATTTTTCTTTTGTTTCCTTCACTGCTTGCTCAATATACAGATTGAATAACAACGGGGAGAGGCTACAACCCTGTCTCACTCCCTTCCCAATCACTGCTTCCCTTTCATGTCCCTCGACTCTTATAACTGCCATCTGGTTTCTGTACAAGTTGTAAATAGCCTTTCGGTCCCTGTATTTTACTCCTGCCACCTTCAGAATTTGAAAGAGAGTATTCCAGTCAACATTGTCAAAAGCTTTCTCTAAGTCAACAAATGCTAGAAACGTAGGTTTGCCTTTCCTTAATCTTTCTTCTAAGATAAGTCGTAGGGTCAATATTGCCTCACGTGTTCCTATATTTCTACGGAATCCAAACTGATCTTCCCCGAGGTCGGCTTCTACTAGTTTTTCCATTCGTCTGTAAAGAATTCGTGTTAGTATTTTGCAGCCGTGACTTATTAAACTGATAGTTCAGTAATTTTCACATCTGTCAACACCTGCTTTCTTTGGGATTGGAATTATTATATTCTTCTTGAAGTCTGAGGGTATTTCACCTGTGTCATATATCTTGCTCACCAGATGGTAGCGTTTTGTCAGGACTGGCTCTCCCAAGGCTGTCAGTAGTTCTAATGGAATGTTGTCTACTCCCGGGGCCTTGTTCCGACTCAGGTCTCTCAGTGCTCTGTCAAACTCTTCACGCAGTATCATATCTCCCATTTCATCTTCATCTACATCCTCTTCCATTTCCATAATATTGTCCTCAAGTACATCGCCCTTGTATAGACCCTCTATATACTCCTTCCACCTTTCTGCTTTCCCTTCTTTGCTTAGAACTGGGTTTCCATCTGAGCTCTTGATATTCATACAAGTGGTTCTCTTTTCTCCAAAGGTCTCTTTAATTTTCCTGTAGGCAGTATCTATCTTACCCCTGGTGAGACAAGCCTCTACATCCTTACATTTGTCCTCTAGCCATCCCTGCTTAGCCATTTTGCACTTCCTGTCGATCTCATTTTTGAGACGTTTGTATTTCTTTTTGCCTGCTTCATTTACTGCATTTTTATATTTTCTCCTTTGATCAATTAAGTTCAATATTTCTTCTGTTACCCAACGATTTCTACTAGCCCTCGTCTTTTTACCTACTTTATCTTCTGCTGCCTTCACTACTTTAACCCTCAAAGCTACCCATTCTTCTTCTACTGTATTTCTTTCCCCCATTCATGTCAATTGTTCCCTTATGCTCTCCTTGAAACTCTGTACAACCTCTGGTTCTTTCAGTTTATCCAGGTCCCATCTCCTTAAATTCCCACCTTTTTGCAGTTTCTTCAGTTTTAATTTACAGTTCATAACCAATAGATTGTGGTCAGAGTCCACATCTGCCCCTGGAAACGTCTTACAATTTAAAACCTGGTTCCTAAATCTCTGTCTTACCATTATATAATCGATCTGAAACCTGTCAGTATCTACAGGCTTCTTCCATGTATACAACCTTCTTTTATGATTCTTGAACCGAGTGTTAGCTATCATTAAGTTGTGCTCTGTGCAAAATTCTACCAGACAGCTTCCTCTTTCATTTCTTCCCCCCAATCCATATGCACCTACTACGTTTCCTTCTCTTCCTTTTCCTACTACCGAATTCCAGTCACCCATGACTATTAAATTTTCGTCTCCCTTCACTATCTGAAAAATTTCTTTTATTTCATCATACATTTCTTCAATTTCTTCGTCATCTGCAGAGCTAGTTGGCATATAAACTTGTACTACTGTGGTAGGCGTGGGCTTTGTGTCTATCTTGGCCACAATAATGCGTTCACTATGCTGTTTGTAGTAGCTTACCCGCATTCCTATTTTCCTATTCATTATTAAACCTACTCCTGCATTCCCCCGTTTTGATTTTGTATTTATAACCCTGTATACACCTGACCAAAAGTCTTGTTCCTCCTGCCACCAAACTTCACTAATTCCCACTATATCTAACTTTAACCTATCCATTTCCCTTTTTAAATTTTCTAACCTACCTGCCCCATTAAGGGATCTGACATTCCACACTCCGATCCGTAGAACGCCGTTTTCTTTCTCCTGATAACGACGTCCTCCTGAGTAGTCCCCACCTGGAGATTCGAATGGGGGACTATTTTACCTCCGGAATATTTTACCCAAGAGGACGCCATCATCATTTAACCATACAGTAAAGCTGCATGCCCTCGGGAAAAATTACAGCTCTAGTTTCCCCTTGCTTTCAGCCGTTCGCAGTACCAGCACAGCAAGGCCGTTTTGGTTAGTGTTACAAGGCCAGATGAGTCAATCATCCAGACTGTTGCCCCTGCAACTACTGAAAAGGCTGCTTCCCCTCTTCAGGAACCACACGTTTGTCTGGCCTCTCAACAGATACCCCTCCGTTGTGGTTGCACCTACGTTACGGCTATCTGTATCGCTGAGGCACGCAAGCCTCCCCACCAATGGCAAGGTCCATGGTTCATGGGGGGGAAAGACACATGACTGCCTCATGATAATTCAAATTTTCATGACAAGCAAGCCTTTCTAACACATTGTTCCAACAAGAAAACTCTACTTCAAGGAAAGCTTTTACAATATCTTCGACTTGTTTAGATCTCTTTGCAAAAGGCCCACTACAGGAACCTATTTCCTTACATACAGAACAAAACACTTTACCACAGTTCTCATTGTATAACATACAGTTACATTTGTCTTCACACTGTTTTTGAAAGCAAACGACCATGACCAACAAGACAAGTTTTTTTTATTTCATTCAATACATCAGGTGAATCGGAGCCATCGGATGCAATATCTGCATGTCATAGCCAAATCACCTTTCTTCATTACATCCATTACAAAAATCAACTACATCAAAGAAATAAAATAAATTGCAATTGTAAATAATTGCAGATAATCCGGATGTTACACAATTTTAAAAAAAAAATGTAAACTGAAACTTCCTGCTCCACAAAGAACAATACTGATTGAGTGAATATCTATCAACACAAAGCAGGCTGTTTGAATTTCTGTCAGCCATAGGATGTTGGGCTTCATAATCTTTCCATGAGAAAGTAATGCTTTGCATTTTTCAGTTGTTTCTGGAGGACTGAGAAGCACTATGTATTTCTTGCATGGGCCAGTGTGAGGGCATTACATAAAAACTGGTATGATTGATAGCTTTGAAATTTTTCCCAATTTTTCTGCTTTTTTATTTATGCTATTTTATTTTCTTTCCCCAATTTTGTGGGTGCTGAGCATGTAGAAAAAATTCTAGGTGGGTGTGTGAGCACCACAGCACCCTCAGTCGGCACCCCTGATCATGTGAAACCCAGCTTGCACCTTTCTCTCATCACATACTAAAAGTCTTGCATTGAGGCAGTCAGGTACATGCAGTATTTCTCAATTTCCAAAAAGTATATGACTCAGTACCACATCTATGTGTATTATCTAAAATGTGATCATGTGAGATATTAATTGGATTTTGTGACTGGACTGATGATTTTATGTTACCTTGGATGTAGGGTCATCGTCAGATGTAGAAGTAACCTCGTCTGTGCACAAGGGAAGTGTGTTAGTACCCTGCTGGTCCAGATGTATATTAATAAGTTTGCAGTCAATCAATAGTGATCACTGGCTGTTTGGAAATGATGCAGTTATCTATAATTAAATACTCTGGAGGCCTTGTGAATATTTCAAAGTTGAGCAAAGATAGGCAACTTGCTTTAAATATTCATAAATATAGAAACATAATATCCTGTGAGTTTCAAATAGTCACAGTTGGAATCAGTCAACTCCTACAAATACCTGGATGTAACACTTCATAGGGATGTGAATGGAGCAATTACCTAGGTTTAGTTATAGGTAAAGCATGTGACAGACTTTGCTTTATTGGTAAAATACTAGGGAAATACAATCTGTCTACAAAGGAGGTTACTTACAAATCACTTGATGACCATCCTAGAATATTGCTTGAGTGTGTGAGATCCTTACCAAATAGGACTAACAAGGGATACTGAACGTATACAGAGAAGAGTAGCACAAACAGTCATAGGTTTGTTTGACTCATGGGAGAATGTCACAGAGATGCTGACCCACAGGGATTTTGAGGAGAAGATTAGATTAATTTCAGTGTGCACAGAGGCTATTAAACAGTTGTTGTTCCCACACTCTATACGTGAATGGAAAGGGAAAAAGCCATAATAACTGGTACAGTGGGAAAGTGCTCTCTGGCATGCACTTCACAGCAGTTTTCAGAATATGGATATAGATAGATAGTTGGAATGTGGGGACACACTACTTCTAGGTGATAAAACACCTCACAGCTCAACTGAACGTCTCTGTTGGTAGTGCTGATACACTCAATCACCAGTTGCGGTACTCAAAGGTGTATGCCCGCTGGGTTCCTTGCTGCCTAACAGAAGACCATAAAGAGCAACAAAAGACCACCTGTTTAGAATTTCTTGCCCATTACGAGGCTGATCAAACATCGTCAAAGATGATGAAACATGGGTTCACCACTTCGAACCAGAAACAAAATGGCAATCCATGGAGTGGCACCACACCACCTCTCCTCTGTCAAAAAGGTTCAAAGTTGCACACTCAGGTGGTACACTCATGGTGACAGTCTTCTGGGGCTCTGAAGGGGTTATTCTGTTTGATGTCCTCTCTCATAGTGCAATGATCAACTCTGAAGTGTACTGCACTACCTTCAGGAAACTGAATGAATAACTTCAGTGTGTTTGTTATTACAAAAATGCAAATTAACTTCTCCTTCTCCACAACAATGCAAGGCCTCATATGAGTCTGTACACCTGATAGTATCTCAGAGAACTTCATTGGACTGCTTTTTCCGAACCAGCCTATTGCCCAGATCTCACGCCTACCGGCTTCTATCTGTTTGGCCCAATGAAGGATGCACTCCGTAGGAAGTAGTATGTGGTTGATGGGAAGGTTATTGATGCAGGAAGACATTGTCTCTGATTTTGACTAATAGAGTAGTACCTTATGGGCATACAAGCCTTCCCAGTAAGGAGGCATAAGACTGTCACATTAAACGGATGTTAAATTGAAAAATAGGGTTTTGTAGCCAAAAGAGTGTAGAATAATAAGGTGTATTGGAATCCTGAATAAAGCAACCTGCCTTCAGAAAAAAGTGTTCATTTCTTATTGAATCCCCTCACATATCCCAGACAATGCATAACTATTTCTTCATTATTGGAATTCCAATTTTCCATGATTTACAGTGAAAACAAGTGACAACATATTCAGCAGAGGTGAGTAACAGATTTTAAATAAATTGTTTTGTAAAGCAAAAAGCTTTTCTATGATAAATTTTCTCCAATAAATCTCTTTACTAATTAATATACAAAATACCATCAAGAACAAACTGCCATTATAATTACCTACAACAAAACTAAGTAAAATCCCAAACCATTTTTATTTTACACAAAGCTGCACCAATACATACTAAATACTATAAATGTTAAATATGTTTACATGGTGATCACAATGTTCCAGCATCTTATGAATTTTTGTTAACATATTTTATTCTGTATGTCAGTTGTTGTTCCCAGTTCTATTTTACAGAGAGGTCAGAAACAGTCTGAAAAGGTTGTAAGGGTGTTGTGCTGAGAAATAATCATTAAGAAAAAAACTGATAAGTTGCATCATTTCTAAATTAATTAGCACTGAAGGTAGGCATTCAGGCCACTGTGCGTGCAAATTCAAACAACCTTGCAGATACAATTAGTGCCAGTTGTTTTCAGAGCGTCGATAATGGTGCACGAAACTGCTAAGCTTTTGGCTTGGGTTTGATCTGTACTGCTGTCCCTTGTCCAGTTTTTGTATTGCTCTCTTGTTCAGTTTTAGAAAACCCTTTTGGCAACACTGTCTCTCCTGGGCCACATGAATTTGCATGCACAACAGTCTGATTGGCTAACTTTAATGCTAATTAACTCAGAAACAGCACAATATATCAATTTTTTCCTTAACAATTATTTCTCTTACCTGCCCTGCAACACTCTTACAACCATTTCAGACTGTTTCTCCACCACTGTGTATAATGATTCGTGTAATTTGAAAATCAAGACACAGTCTCAGATATAAATTTCTGCTAAAAAGTTACAGTGTATCAGATGTTTATAGAGACATATAACATACTTAAACTGGTGAATCTTGGTCTGTCACATTACAAGCCCTGGATGAGCAGAACCATGTAGGTCACATGATGCAGCCAGTATGGCTTGGAGATCATATGTAGACAATGGTATCCTCTTGGCCATGTTCTGATAGTGTGGGAACTATTGCTAGCTATGAGGCACCTCCCTTGTTGTCATTGGTAAATTCTACAACCAGCTCCATGTTTACTTATTCTGGCTGTACACCTCTCTAGGATGTGCCCATTCTGTTGTGGTTTGTCTCTGGACCTCACCCCATATTTTTATCTTCTGTTTTCGCCTGGGATACAAAAATTCCACCCATCACACATACAAAATAATTCAAAGCACAAAACAACTATCACAATACATAAATACTTTTACAAATGAAAATGACATTGAGTCATGGGTTACATGCACATTTCGATCCTTCTCAGTTGTTACTAAATTAGACAGTACGATCACCCCAACACATACTTGCTCATTTGTATACAACTAGTGTGCAGAAATTGTTACATATTTCTCCAAATTCTGTGTGCTCTCCAAACACAGTTGGGATAATTGCTGAACCTAACATGCTGTAAGTGGTCAATTGTGAATAAGTAATGTTGAATGAACATATTCTTATTAATAGTTGATAAATGGTGACATCATCATTTCTGAATAGTATCTTTACAGTTAGGTCTTGTCTGAAACCTTGTATATAAATTTTTTGCCATGTTTCACAGAAATCCAAGCAACTAAGTTGCAAGTATGTAGAACATGCCAAGAATTGACAGTAATTCTGTATATAATATTTTAACAATTTAGTCCATTCACAGAATGGTTTCATTACAACCCTAGGTATAACAGAGTATAATAGTGAGTTTTAAATACAATTATATACATAAAGGCACAGATACAGTTTTTGTTGTTGTTGTCATTATGGTCTTCAGTCCTGAGACTGGTTTGATGCAGTTCTCCATGCTACTCTATCCTGTGCAAGCCTCTTCATCTCCCAGTACAGATAATACAGTCAATGTTTTAAAATATGTTGCACATTGTCATTACATTTCTGTAAGGTTCTGGAACATGTTTCCAGAAGGTTCAACTTTGGCAGTATTTCTTTAATTTAATTACAATACCAACACTAGATTTTACATTGGCAGGAAAAGCATTACATAACTTTGTGTTGCAGTACTGAATTCTATTGTGGGACATGCTGCGACTTTTTAGTGCTCTCTGCAAATCAAACTTATTTTCAGTATATTGGTCATGTGATGTACGAGGGTGGTTTCAAAGGTTCTTAGAACAAAACTGAAAAAAAGTACTTACATCACTGAAACTTTCTTTATTTTTCAATGTAATCTCCTTGATTGATGTACTTGGTCCTACGATGTTCCGGGGCCTTGATCCCATCTCGAAAATGAGTTTCCTCCAGGCCTGCAAAATAGTTGTCAACTCCAGCTATCAGTTCTTCGTTTGAAGTAAATTTTCATTCACCAAGAAAAATTTACAGTTTTGGAAAGAGATGGAAGTCTGACAGAGCCATATCAGCTGAATAAGGCAGGTGTGGTAACAATTCATACCTTAATTCATGTAATCTTGCCATGGCAATGGCACATGTGTGCGGGCACGCATTGTCTTGATGCGGCACCCATCTTGCAGATAATTTTTTCATTTCTAATTCTTCATTTAAAATATGATATACCCTTTCAGATGACATCTGGCAAGCATGAGCAATTTCATGAACTTTCAATTGGTGATCCTCCATGACTATTTTGTGCACTTTTGGAATGATTTCTGCAGAAGTGACATATCTTGGCTGACCACTGCATGGATGATCATCTAAGCTCTCCCAACCAAATTTAAATCCATTTGTCCACTTGGCAACAGTCGAATATGAAGGAGCAGAGTCCCCCAGTGTATTCTGGAAATTGGCATGAAAGTCTTTTGCTTTCAAACATTTCTTTACGAAGTACTTAATCACTGCTTGAATCTCGATTTTTTCCATCTTCACAAATCACTAAGTGGGAACAACAACAGAGCCATGTCACCACCACAGCTCTCTTCCAAGAGCACTGATGTGGCTCCTATTTACAGGCAACAGTCCAATGACTATCACCCAAAGAACTCGTTGCGCTAGCATTTGCAATTTGATAAATTGTAGTATTTATCATTCAAAAATGAATTATCAGAATACTGTGTATGAAGCCCAACCAAAGAGTTCATGTAGAAATTTATTTAAACTGCTGTTCACCATAAATTCCACTAGTATGTTGCCAAGAATTTTACATTGTACTAAACAAACAGTCAAGCGTGGTTTAAAAAGTTCTCGGAATCACCATGAGAGGTCAGTGCTACAATTTATCAAATTGCAAATGGCCCAAGAAGGCAACCTTGGCCGTATCCCTGTTACCAATGGAAGTAATGATATGGATACTGAAACATAGGAGGTGAGCTTCAGTAGCAATTGGAATGGTTTGATACACAACTCTTTAATTCAATTAGGACATGTAATCACCCAGGCTGCAATTAAGAGTGTAATTATAGTGTAAAAACGTCATTACTATCAATAATGCCTACTTTGTGAGTGTTATATATGTATGTATATGATCTTGAAACAGCAGTGTACCAAGAACATAGTTAATTAGTAGGAATATCTGAAATTAGCACATTTAGTTTTATTAAGAGATCATGAAATCATGTTGTAACGAGTTGCTCATTTTCAATTGGCAGCCAAATACCTGAAAGTTAAGCTTATCCTGCGTACAGCTATTATTCCTTTGTATGATCTACACACATCAAATAAAGTTTTGCATCACCTTGGTTCTGATAGTCCTGGAACCTGTACAGAAAATTGGAATAGAGATCAACATAAACATCGCCCAAATTCTTTGCCTTTAAATATGTCTGCTTGTGTCTGTATATGTGTGGATGAATATGTGTGTGTGTGTGTGTGTGTGTGTGTGTGTGTGTGTGTGTGTGTGTGTGTGTGTGCGCGAGTGTATACCTGTCCTTTTTTCCTCCTAAGGTAAGTCTTTCCGCTCCCGGGATAGGAATGACTCCTTACCCTCTCCCTTAAAACCCACATCCTTTCATCTTTCCCTCTCCTTCCCTCTTTCCTGACGAAGCAACCGTTGGTTGCAAAAGCTTGAAATTTTGTGTGTGTGTTTTTTATTGTGCCTATCTACCAGTGCTTTCCCGTTTGGTAAGTAATGCAATCTTTGTTTTTTTTATATATATATATATATATATATATATATATATATATATATATATATATATATATATATTCTCATACACAACTGCAGCCTCTGGCAGCTGAAGCCACACTGCGAGCAGCAGCAGCATTGCATGATGAGAGTGACAACTGGGTGGGAGCCCCCACCTCTCCCCTGCTCTCCCGACTGCAGCTCTCTCCACCTTGTTCTTGTGCGCTCCCGAGCAGCATTTCACTCTCACCCACCCCTACCCTGTTATCCCTCCCCTCCCTGCCCCAGCCTCCTCCTTACCCCCTCCCAGTAGCCACTCCCATCTTGCACTGCTGCTGTTGCTCGCAGTGTTGTTTCAGCTGCCAGAGGCAGTTATGCGTGTTCGAGTTGCTTTTGCAAATGTGTGAGTGTGTGTGCACTTGTCATCTAATCTATTTTTGACAAAGACCTTGTTGGCTGAAAGCTTATACTGTGTCAGTCTTTTTGTTGTGCCTGCCTGTGTCTCAGCATCTCCACTACATGGGGAGTAGCAAGTTTGATTTAAATTCCTGTGATAATTTCTTTTTCCGACTGAATTGTGTGTACTGATTGAATGATACTAACTGTAACATTTCAACTATTTGTTAAATTAACAATGTTTGATAATTTTTAATTGTAACTCATAAAATCAATGCTATCAACGATGTTCCAATTGTCATAAAACGTATGTAAGCAGTCGAGTTATGAGAGGTGAGACTCACTGTTGTTCCCACTTTCACAAGATCTGTATCAGATTGTGAAATAAAATGTTATAAAAAGTTTCTCGGTGTATCCTGAGCTGATTTCACACTGCATGCTGTATAAATCTCAGTAATATTTCCAAGACAATGAGCAGATATCAAGCTAAGTATTATTCATTACTGAGTTGCAATACCCACATAGACTGTCTTATCTGATCGAGTATGTGATGTTTCAAAGTGAATGGAATATTTGAGTGGTATCCAAAAGCAAACAGAAATATAACAATACTGACTATTGTTCACTGCAATCTTTCACACAAGTAAAGAGTAGGCATATGTTTTTGCTTGCTCCCTTATGCACGGGCAGGAATTTGGAGGTTTGAACTGCCATTCATTCATTACACATTCATTTCAGTTCTATGTTTTGTTGCAGTTTGTGTCTCATATGAAACTACATGACTCACATTTTGTCTCAGTCAAATGTTAGGTTGTTTGCATTAATTAATTATTTCATTCATTTCATCAATCACATGTTGTGCTCAATAAACCCCATTGTGAAGAACGAGTCTGTATCGACATCAAACTAGTTATATATTATATTAGTGTGCAAGCTTTCATGGTTGTTGTCATTGAAGGTAAAATCATCTAGATGATTAGCCTGCATCACAATCCTGTTATATAGTTAGCATTATGCTGGTACCACAACAAATTAGTAAACTACACAGACTTCAAGAAGTTTAACAACTTTTAACAATTGGCAATCAATTGTCCACACTCATTAACTGACCAATACACATGACTGAATATTATGGTGGCACACCCCAGAATGGCTTTATAAAAATAACTGTATGTAGTGCTCTCATGTAATGTTATATGACTGATGCCTGGTGGCCACTGACTGTATAATTACTCTATGAAAATGCAGCAAAGACTGACTGACATAAAACTTTGCATGATAAAGCTTTAACATGAACAAACTCCGGCTTCATGCACAATGCCTATTCACAAAAACACACAGGAAATGTATCACAAAATGGTAAATTACACTGTTGTTATATTTTCAATTGTAACATAAGAGACTGAAAATGCAGAGAATGTGCATAAACGTAGGCAGAGAAATTATTTCACTCAACAGTTGGTTAAATATCCTTAAATTTGTACAAATTATAAATTCTAGTGAAAGATCTGGATGTGCCCTAGTATTCCTGGGACTTAGAAAACCCCACCAAAAATTTTCCAGAAACTCAAATTTTATAATAACTGGTATGTTTTACTAGCTAAAATCTAATTCTGGAAAAAATATGTTTTGGAAACCAAAAAAACCAAGATTAAACACCATGACAGTAGATTTTCTGAAAGGGTTACATTTTAAGATTCAAACTGTTATAACGTCAAGTTGGACAAATATATTTCTAGGACGACACAATACATGTAAGTCACAGATCAAGTAAATAAAGTAAGACGTGTGTACACTGTAACAGTCAAATCAGCACTGAGTCCAAGTCTAGTGGCCGCTGGCTGGCTCGCCGCATAAGTGGCGCGGCTGCTGCATGGCTGGCAGACAGTGCCGCATGTAGAGGACGCGCATAAATGTAGAGGACGCGCATAAATGTAGAGGACGCACATAACTGCGCAGCGGCACTTCGAAAGATCGGTGAGTCACAGCACTTTTCCCCATTTGAATTTTTTGCACTGGTCTTGATGGAGGTGGCCTGTAGATTGCTAACATCCATAGGTGTTGTTTGACTGGCCGTAAAGTCTCAAGGAGGAGGCTTCCTGTACGGACGGAAGTGTCCCCAATGATAACAGGTCGAGATGACAGGAGACATGGGGGTCGAAACTGCTGGGGCCCCGTGCCCCAATCTGCCCATTGCGGCAAGTCCGGTTGTTATAACAGGAGACATGGGCGATGTGTCCACGTCCGTAGGAGAAGGAGGCGAGTAGAGTTGCTCCGACAGATGATGGTTATCTGGTTCCTGTATGGGCACATCTCCTGGTGGCGTCAGTTCTTGTGCTGGCACTAAGATGATGGTGAGAGGGCTGCGTTGTGAGTAATGAGAGATTCCAAAATCCCGAGTGTCAGGCAGAGCTGAAGGTGATGTAGCGGCATTCAGAGCAGGCGTTGCCGGCATACGAGGCCGAAGCTGATCCAAATGATGCACTGCAACACCCGTGTCCGTCTGGATTTCATACAGGTGTCGGCCACGGTGTCGTAAGATGCGGCCAGGACTCCACTTTGGCCACCTGCCATATCCCTGTACCTATACAAGGTCGCCGGCAGTGAACCAGCCAAGCGAAAGCACCCGCGGCCGTGAGGTGGAAGGCCGCAGAAGATGAAGTAGCGTGCGGTGCTGTCGGCCGTGTAAGCACTCAGCCGGGCTGTGGTCGTCCACGGGGGTGAAATGGTAAGAAGCCAGAAATTGGAGAAGCACATCATCAGCAGCAGAAGAAGTCAGGAGTTTCCTCATCTGAGCCTTAAATGTGCAGACCAGTCATTCAGCCTCACCGTTTGACTGTGGATGGAACGGAGGGGCCGTGACATGCATGACACCGTGATGGGCACAAAAATCCGTAAAATCGGAAGAGACAAATTGTGGACCATTATCAGTAACAAGAGTAGAGGGAAGGCCCTCCAAAGAGAAATTGCGAGCTAGAGCATTGGTGGTTGCCGCAGTGATAGGCGACGTGCATCGGACAATGAAAGGAAAGTTAGAGTACGCGTCAATAACAAGAAGCCAATAAGTACCTAAAAAAGGTCCCGCGAAGTCAGCATGAATACGCTCCCAGGGCTTCGCAGGCGAAGGCCACGGTGACAAAAATGACTTCGGGGTGGCGGCCTGTGACGCACAAGGGCCGAAGGCAGCAACCATGTGTGCGATTTCAGAGTCGATGCTGGGCCAGTACACATGACGGCGCACCAGAGATTTTGTGTGAGAGACAACCCAGTGCCCTTTGGTGAAGGAGCCACAAGACCGAAGCACGCAAAGACGCAGGTACCACAACACGCGGTGAAGCATTGTCGGTGGAAAGGAGGATAACACCATCCCTAGCCGTGAGGCGGTAACGCAAAGCGTAGTAGTTCCACAACGGATCAGAAGTCTTAGCAGACGGACAATCTGGCCAACCCTTCTGAATACAGCGTAAAACCCGGGAGAGGGTAGGATCAGAACCCGTAGCAGCCACCAGCCGGTCCCCGGTGATGGGGAACCTGTCCACAACCCGCTGCTCGGCAACATATAGGTGGAAACACAAAAGTTCGTCCCTATCAAATGCCAGATCAGGACCCATGGGAAGAAGAGACAGTGCATCAGCATTCGCATGTTGAGCCGTCGACCGGAAATGAATCTCATAATTTAAACGAGACAAGTAAGGAGCCTAACGCTGGAGGCGGTATGCAGCCTTGTCGGGAAGCTACATTGATGGATGAAACAAGGAAACAAGTGGTTTGTGGTCCGTAACAAGACGAAATTTGGATCCATAGAGAAAAACACCAAACTTATGAAGAGCATAAATAATGGCCAAAGCTTTTTTTTCAATTTGAGAATATTTTCGTTGGGCATCCGTGAGCGTTTTGGAGGCATAAGCAATGGGTTGTTCAGAACCGTCAGAAAAAAGGTGCGCAAGGACTGCACCAACCCCATATTGAGAGGCATCCGTGGCAAGAACAAGATGTTGGCCAGATTGATAAGAAGCTAGGCACGGGGCCTGTTTCAGCATAGTCTTCAATTTCTGGAAAGCTGCATCGCATGATGCGGACCAGTGAAAAGGCACGTTTTTATGCAACAGGCGATGCAATGGCTGAGCCACCGAAGCAGCAGATGGTAAAAACCTGTGATAGTATGCTATTTTCCCCAAGATGGTCTGCAGTTCCTTAACAGATATAGGGCGAGGAAGGGCATCGATCGCAGCGACAGTTTGCTGAAGCGGACAAATACCATCCCGAGAGAGTTGAAACCCCAAGTACGTGATAGATGCATGAAAAAATTTTGAGTTCTGAAGATTGCACTTAAGACCGGCAGTCTGTAAGACATGAAAAAGTGTGCGGAGACTTTGAAGATGTTTGTCAGTGGTGGAGCCAGTGACAACAATGTCGTCCTGGTAATTTATACACCCAGGGACAGTGAGCAATAATTGTTCCAAGAATTGCTGAAAGAGAGCAGGGGAGCTGGCAACCCCAAATGGCAATTGTTGGTATTGATAGAGGCTGAAAGGCGTGTTAAGGACCAGGAACTGCCGGGAAGCAGCGTCGAGAGGGAGTTGATGATAAGCTTCTGACAGGTCAAGTTTAGAAAAATACTGGCCTCCCGCAAGTTTAGTGAACAATTCTTCAGGTTGGGGCATAGGGTAAGTGTAGATGAGGCATTGAGCATTTACAGTGGCTTTGAAATCGCCACAGAGATGAATATCACCATTGGGCTTTGCAACGACAACAACAGGAGAGGACCACTCACTGGAAGTGACAGGAAGCAAGACCCCTGAAGCAGTGAGACGATCCAGCTCCCGTTTGACCCGATCACGAAGGGCCACAGGAATGGGCCGAGCCCGAAACACTTAGACCAAGCAGTGGATTTGAGCATGATATGAGCTTCAAAGTCGTTTCCACGGCCTAACCCAGGAGAAAAAAGGGACAAAAATGTCGTCGAGAAGGAATCCAATTGAGCATAAGGAATTGCATCAGAGACAATATTGACAGAGTCATCTATGGAGAACCCAAAAACAAGAAAGGCATCGAAACCAAAAAGATTCTCCGTGTTACTATGGTCGACCACAAATATGGGAACAGTGCGAATGACAGATTTGTATGATACCTCAGCATTAAATTGTCCCATGAGAGAAATCTTCTGTTTATTGTACATCCGTAATTGCCTAGTGACAGGTGATAGGATTGGAGAACCCAACTGAAGATACGTCTGAGAATTGATGATAGTGGCAGCAGAACCAGTATCCACCTGCATGCGAACATCCCGACCAAGGATTTTGACAGTGAGGAATAACTTCCCTGAAAGGGAAGAAGTACCATTGACAGACAACACAGAAGCAGAATCAGCGTCACATTCAAGAACGTCAGGTATGCGGTCATATTTGCAAACGGATGACACATGACCCTTCTTTTTGCATTTGTAACACACGGCCCAACATTGGGGACAATCCTCCCATGAATGTTCCGTAAAACACCGTGGACATGAAGGAAGTTGCCGTGGGTTTTGCTGCAGTTTCGTAGAGGTTTGTTTACGGTGGGCCGAGGCTGCACTTGGGAGCGTACTGCGGCCACGTCGGCCAGCGGGGACACGTCGCACGCTTCGTCAACAGCCCACAGAGGTTGTACATCCCCGACGTCACCCCCTGCCTCTATTTGTGCTCTAGCGGCGCGAGAAATTTCAAAAGATTGAGCGATCGATAGGACTTCATCTAGAGTCGGATTTGCCAACTGAAGGGCACGGTGCCGAACTTCTTTGTCGGGCGCCAACCCGATAATAGCATCCTGTACCATGGAATTGGCGTAGGATTCTTTGTGAACTTCAGTAACAAAGTGATACTTTCTACTGAGGCCATGAAGTTCAGCAGCCCAAGCGCGATAGGATTGATTCGGTTGTTTTTGACAACAATAAAAGGCAACACAAGCGGTACCACATGCGTATGCTTTTGAAAATATAAGGACAGAAGTGAGCACATTCCAGCAAAGGACAAAGACGCAGGATCTTTCAAAGGAGCCAATTGCGACAACAACCGATACATTTGAGGTGAAATCCATGAAAGGAACAGAGACTTACATGTTTGGTCGTCCGCAACATGAAATGCCAAGAAGTGCTGTCGAAGATGTTTTTCGTAATCAGACCATTCTTCCACCATCTCGTCGTAAGGAGAAAAAGGAGGTAGAGACAACGACGAAATCACGAATCGCAGATGTGAGAAGCGTTTGCTGTTCAATGAGACCTTGTAATAGTTGCTTTAAAGTAGCCATGGATACCTGTGAGTCAACGATGAAAAAGAAAAATCCCATCCTCGTCGCCAATTTTTTTAATGTCAAGTTGAACAAATAGATTTCTAGGATGACACAATACATGTAAGTCACAGATCAAGTAAATAAAGTAAGACGTGTGTACACTGTAACAGTCAAATCAGCACTGACTCCAAGTCTAGCAGCCGCTGGCTGGCTGGCTGCTTAGCTGGCATGGCTGCTGCATGGATGGCAGACAGTGCCGCATGTAGAGGACACGCATAACTGCGCGGCGGCACTTCGAAAGATCGGCGAGTCACAACACAAACATTCTGAGAACTAATGATTTTCAATAAAGATAACTTTTTAATACCACGATATTCAGGAAAGGCAAGTTGTTCTTTAAAAAGATGAGAATAAGTGATTTCAGACAAGATATGTTGATCATAAAACAGAGAATAATGAGTGGCCAATTTTTGAAGGAAGATTAAAATGTAACTTCCCACTGACAGCACACTCGTTACAGGTGGAGCACAAGCTCAAATTACAAAAAGCTGGGGGAGGAAATTAGCCTTGCCCTTTTCATGGAAACCATCTTGGTATTTGCCTAGTGCAATTTAGGAAGATCATGAGAAGCCTACATCTGGATGGCTGGATGGTCACATTGTCCTCCCAAATGCAAGTACAATGCGCTAATCATGGTACATGGTACATGGGGATTTAGTGAATCTTGAATTTTGAAAATTCCTCTTTTGTACATGAGTTATTTGCAAAGTTGTTGTCAACAGCCTGTATACTACACTTTTAATAATGAGATTTTTGGAAATAAACCACAGATAAGAATTTGAAGATTTCACATCATCACCATCAGCAGCACAACAGCCCTTTGTGAACCTTGGCCATCATACCATTCTTACCTGTTTAGTGCTAAACTCCAACAATTCTGAATTCCAACTTTCCTTATGTCCTCTTATCAAATTTCATTAACGCCCACATCTTTTTAGCACCCTATGCTAGCGTCCATCTTCAGTAATACTTTATACATGACAACAGCATGTTAGATTTCACATGTTTTCGGAGGCCATGTTTTTTCGAATTGTAGTGGCTGACATTGTTCTTACAGTTTACTTCCGATCCAAGCGAGTGAAACTGTGCACTGAAATGCGCCTGTTGCACATTTACTTATCTTGGCAAATGCTATTCCTTTGTTGTCAGGTGTGCACATGTAGATAAATAAATGTACATTTTAAACTAATAATGCCTGTGGTTTTTTGTGCATTTCAAAAGACTTTTTGACATTATATGATAAGATATACAACACAGTAATTTCGATAGAACTTTTCCATATATTCAAAAAAGTTGGAATTTCCACATTTGCATAACACAGACTTCATAAAAGGGCATTACAGATGCATCCGATTCCACCTGTCTGCTTGGGCCCATGACACCACCATCATGTCAGAAATGGCTACTTCCAGCATGTAAAAAATGATGAAAATGACATCACTACATACAGATGCCAACAAATGCAAATAAAAATAAAAATGACATAATAACGTCTCACTCCAAAAACAAAATGAAGCTAACATGAGAACCACAGAAAAATGGGGGTTTAGGATGGGGACAAGATGAATATAAAACAATAAAAAAATACCGCACCTTCCCAAACCAACTAATACCAAAAACAAAAAATTAAAGAACAAAACCACAGGAATCAGAAATTTCCCTTGATCTACATAGCTCAACACAGCTATCAATACCAATAAACCAAGGAACTAAAATACCAACAACTCAAAAACCCAAATACCCCATATTCACTACACCAGTAAAAACACAAGTGCCCTACTATAGATTTACACCACACAAAGCATCACAATTACTACAGAATAAAACCAAAACAAAAATTACTTACCAACAGAAGCTTCCGGCAATACAACCAACACTGGCCAGCGCACGCGCATGCACCCCCCCCCACCCCCCCACCCTCCCCACACACACACACACCAAACTTATCAGACCTAACAAAAACGCCGAACACATAAACAAACAAAAAAACTTAATAACACACTGAAAACACTCCCACAACCCATGTTACAGCATCTACTACCTAAACTCAAAACCACATTAGCACAATGACAACCAAAACTCACCCAACACCACACATTAAACTCAACGCATCCAATCCACCACCAGAGGGCACCATCAAATACAACAACATGACATCTACAAACACAACCAACTCAAAAACACTGCACCTAAGTGATGTCACACTCCACAGCACTGTTACATCACAGGTCAAAGCAGACGGGTGGTATCAGATGCTTCTGTTGACACCATAAAAGGATGCAAATGACTTCTGTACTGTGTTCATCCTAAGAATAAACCTGATGTAAACATTACACTGTGTATTCTTCCATGTTTGCTGGAATCTCATGGAATTTGTTTCTTGGGAGCAGACGCCAAGGTGTCTCAAGTACAAGTATGATAACAGGGATACATTTTATGTCATGCATTACATGCGCATCAACTGAGCAATAACACAGAACAGCATCTTTACCGGCACACTTAACTTAAATAGCAGTGGCCAGCAAGAGAGTCCAAGTAACCTGCTGTGGTATGAGCAGCTGCAGTTAAGACGGAAAAAGAGATGAGCAGAGAAACAATATAGCTTTGAAGGTCATTTAATTTTTAAACAGCGTGAAATAATATTCAGTATAATTCCAGCAATCCCACACATTTCTTAGGGGACCAGAATGAAAGTATAATATGCTTTCACCCTTGGCTAACATAGTATTGTAATTAAAAACACGAGTAATGAAAATTCATAACTTGAACACAGGATAATTTTTTGTGCATGCTATGTGTGACTCAAAAACGTACTGCAGGAATTTCATCATATAGTTAAATACTGAAGGTAGTGAATGTATTACTTAAGTCAGTCATCTGGTAGTTCTGAACTCCTTCCACATCCGAATCCGAGAAATACCTTTCAGTACTGGAACTGTCATCTGCCACACTGATAACGAGTTGATCAACAACACAATCCACGAAGCTATTCATGCAACACATTTTCTCTTATTCTTTCATGGCATGCCATTCTGCATCCCATCAATGCTAGGCAGTGACATGTGGCAAAGCTTTGTGCATTAGTTCCACTACATCTGGCAGCTTAAATGTCTTGCTATTTCTCTCAAGTCCCTTAACTTGGTGCCAGAGTTGGGTTCATAGTCCAGTAGTAAGGTGGTAACTGTAAACAAGCAGCTTTGTATGGTGTGCTTGATGCTGTGAAGATTATTGTTTTCCAGTTCTGATGACACTTATCATTCTGGTTCTGTCAGACCACATCTATGATATAAAACAATGGTAATAGTCTAAATAAAGTGTATCTGATTTTTCATTTTTGCCCTAAAAATTTAATTTGTCATGTTTTCTTAATTTAAACCATCTTGGATAATCAAGAATTTATATTTGCAATGGAAACTGGAATTTTGCATTCAATGTGTAATTAGAAACAAAAATAATTGAACTTTTAATAAAAAATTTATGATTACATATGTATTATCATATATTTGATGAATTTTATATTTAAAAGATGTATGTATTCCAAACTGTATGGAAAAAAAAGAAATCCAAATCAAAAGTTAAACCAAGGACCCATGGACTCTCCCAGATTGTCATTATACTAAACTACAATTCAGAGTAATTTTATTAAAATGCCAAAACTTTAGTAAATCAAATCCTCAGTAAGTGCCGTCACTGATTTTTTCCTTAAACTTGTAAAACATATTGAGAACAGTCTGCTTCTCACCACTTTTTAATAGTGTTCAATGTGTGTGTTCCACTACAGAGCAAAGAAGCAGCATTACCCATTTTCATCCTATGTATGAACAGCATGACAATCAGAGTGTAACAGCACAGAGACGGTGACTTTACATAATTTTTTAAATAAAAACTAAATCACTAAAGTATGATTAAGAAAAATATTGATGGCTGTTAATTCATTAAAATATCTTAAAGTTCATTTACCATAACATAGTAACAAAATATCTGATACATAAATAGGACCTATTTCCACGAGCATAACAACACCAATGTACATGTGCTACAGCAGCTGACCAATCACAGCATTTGTGTTTACTTCTATTAGGTCCTTATGGTGAGCAAAGTGTAGGTTGTGGCTTCTACCATGTTGTCATTATAAAGTTACATCAATACTTCAAATATCATTTCATTGTCACAAAACTGTTTTTAGTACTGTTACAATTAAAATTATATGACTTTACTGACTTTTTTTCTGTGTTAAGTTACATAATTATGTATACAATTTCTTCTGCAGGTAATCTGATACATTGTACAAATGAAACATGCAAAATTAACCTATTTAAGAAGATGTTGGAAAATGTTTTATACACGTTAGATAATAGGCAAATTCCCATATAGTTAGAGCACACTTCTATATCACCTTTCTTACTTGATTGGAATATGTTACTTATACTCCATTGATCAGGGACACTTCCATCTATTTAAATCTTAATTGCAGGTTTGTGGAAATATTTGACATTCCTTTCCTGCATGTTTAATCAGTTCTGCTTGTATTAGAGCCATTCCTGGAACCTTATTATCCTTCACTCTCTAGATGGATGCCTCCATTGTCTCAGCAATTGATGCTGGTTTCTTTTTTTCTAAGTTCCTTGTGATTGCAGAGGGTAAGGTTCCTCGGTTTTCAGCTAAAACTCCATTTAGCAGCCCACCAAAGTATTGTTCCCATCTCCCACATATTGCTTCAACAGTAGTCAAAATGAGCCAAATGTATTCTACATAAATTTGTCCTAGGCTGGAATAACTTTAATCTTTAACTTCAAATAAAAAGTCTCCAGGTGTAGATGTAAACCCAGTTCGGTTTTACAGTATGGTATTGGCCTGTTGCTTAGCTGGCATTTCCTGCCCACTGCAAAGTCCAAAGCGACTGTAAAAAGGTGCAGGTGATTCCTGTATATTTCGGTGTACTTCGACATGGGCCCTAGCACCTCCACCCCTATCTGGTATATTGTCCATTCAAGAAAACAGCAAGAAGACAATGGTACATCTGTCAATACTCTCAAGCAGTGTATCTCCTCAGCTGACAAGTTCTTGGTGATTTATCATCACTACGCTGACTTCTGTGCGACATCAAATCCACTCTGTATGTAGATCGTATTGCCCCCACAACATAACAACAACACATCCACTGCCCTCACCATGATTTGTGAGCAGCTCACAGTCTTAACGCACAACAATCATGATAATCAGTGTGGCAATGCACACATGACCCCAGTCCTGCTGATCAATCATGCCTACCTGACGTCCGACTGTGCCCATTCCCCACTCCACCCACCATGTGTGCTGTCACTGATCCTGGACATGCAATAAAACACGCACGACAGTACACCGTGTTTCTTCTTGTCACCTGGCTCCCCTACCACAGGCACCACCGGGCATGCCTCTCCGGCTGGACAGCACACTGTTGCCACATTTCTGCATGACTCACCAGAATGCAGCTCAATCACTGTCCACTGCCAATCTTCACATGACATCACTGACTCCACTAACTACTTCCACCTGGTTCCACATTCAGTTCCAGCAACGCCGGTGCGACCACTGTCAATTGAACTACCCACCTCCAACTGTCACCGGCAATTCAGCGCCTCTTCCCGACAAGAATTCAGCACAACAATGTCACACCCTACAGCTGCATTTGTGCCTACATCAACTTCAACCACAACTCAGAAACAATCGGTACTCAGCGTTCCCGCCTCCACATGATCTCCAGCCCCTCATAGACAGTCTCCAGACAGGTAACACCCATCGATATTCACACTGGCTAATAAATTAGTGACTCTCATCAATTTCATTACCCTGTCAACGTACACCATCACTTTGATTGGCTCAGAGTCCCTTTGGTAATCGTGGCCTCCACATACCGACATCCTTGCCACTGACACCTCCCCTACTCCCACTCTCTTTGGCTGCACTATTGGTGTCCCATGTGGACACACTGGAAGTGAGCCACAGATACACTGGCTGTTCAGCATTCATATGATGCTCACCGTGACTTCAAGAAATGATACAGATGTGTCTGATGAAAGTGCCAACCACAACACTACTGGTCAGCTTCATCTGCATCTCATCATCTACTACAAATCATCCAGCCATGACTGTTTCCAACCTCAACCATGACACGGTGGGTGAGAAAAGATTCACATCTGTGAGAAATGGTAGAGCCTAGGGCCCTTCTGGGCCAGCCACGATGCGGGTGATCAGGCAAATCTGCCACACACAATGCCTGATGCCAACTGACTGCCATGTCACCTCACTGACGTAGCACCGCTCCATCATTTCCTCCCTTAGAATCTACACTGCTGGGGGTGAGCGGGGGAGGGGGTGGGGCATCTGTGGCGTTTACTGATCACAACAACATTAATGACCAGCAAGAGTGATTTTGTAGACTCTGTCAGGCTGTCTAGTTAGCACAGTGCTCTGGTCATGTATGGATATCTCGTGAACATTGTCTTCAGTGAAGTGATATTACTCTACGTATGGATCATGTAATCGATATTGTACATCTGTCCATATCCTGAGACCCCAAAGATTCTTGAAAACAACCAATCTTGTATTCATTTGCCTGAAAGACAGGAGGATTGAAAAATGAATCACATTGATATTGAATACTATTTTGTCAGAGACTCTGTGAACATGGATATGTCATGTATAAATATGAAGGAATGACTGGCTGATTTGTTGACCAATTCATCAGCCTACAAACAATTTGAAAAGTTGTGGGATCATTTTTAAATGTTGGGCTGTGAGTTGTTTAAACTGAGGAGAAGTGTTGACGGTTGCAATTCAGATCTCTCAACAGAATTATTTTTTTCAATAAGTTTTTTCTCCTTTTTGATGGCGACTCTGTGCTATTATCTTTTATTCTGTTGTTGGTTGGTTGGTTGCCAAGTATTACAGTTTAATGTACTAATTCAGAAGTAAATAAAAGTTATCTGCAGTTCATCAAATAATTTGTTATTACTGCAAGTTAACTAATGATTCATGTGCCTGAGCAATGTCCACAGCTGCTTGTACAGTCCTTATGCTTGCGCCAGTTGTACTACACATGCCTGAGTAAGTATATTTGCTTGTCAAACATGCAGTTTCATGTGTAGATGCTTTAGATATAAAATGGTAATGGAACAATTTTTTTGCCTGATAACTGTGCTGTTTGCTACTATCCAAGTGAAACAATATGCTGCTGAGTATGGAAAATAGTGAGTCAGACTACAAAATACTGCTACTGCTGACTCTAAGGCCCCTTTCACATGGGAGGCCATGCATCTGGATGTACTGAGCTACATTTATCTGCCACCGGTTGGTGCACAGAGCTGAAGTCCTGCTCACTACAGCCTATCTTCAGCTCTTAGAGCTGAACTCCTGCCCACTGCAGCTGTCACGTGGTACATAAAAAGAACTGTTGCCATGTTATTTCTAGAACCAATCAATAACAAATTGTTTCCTGCAGAGGAAGTAGTAGTAGCCACCCAATAACTAGTTCTCGATTAAGCTTAGGAGTTTTTTTAAATTGCCTTCATGGGACACGTCGAGCATATCCTGAGAAAATTTTCAATTTTTGTCATATGTCATTAACTTCATTTGATGAACTGCGTACATTACTGAAAACATTCTTTCGGTAGGTGGACACCAACATGAGGAATCATATAACAGTGGAAGAGAGGGTGGCTGTGACTACCATGAGGGTGCAAAACAAGCTTCTTTGTTGTAAAAACATGAAACATTTTATTAAAATTTTAACAGGTTCTTTGTCATAGATACAAATATGTCAACCAACATAATAGAATCTAATGTCGTGGAAGTTTATGAGAATTGTATGGCAAGTGAGGTATAGTATGTATTAACAAGCAATCGATTTCTGGAGAGGGCTGAGAGGAACTTTGTGTGTAAGTGCTGGATAGGGGGGAGATGGGTGACTTATTTCAAAGGTATTTGGGGAAAACTGCTGGCATGGATGAAAAGTAAGAAGGGGAACATCGCATTATAGTGCCATGTGCGCTGCTAAGTTTGCACAAGCTGGCTGATGCATAGTCATAAAAGTCTGTAGCTTATATTTAGAAAACACTTGCATTAATTCACATTTTGCCTGAGGCTTGCTGTGTTCTGGAGTAGCTACCAAATCTTTTATCAAAGATAGTATAAAATTATATACTCATCAGACAATGTTGTCCTATTCTCTTCTCTACTTTCAATGCTTCGGTATAAAACATTACACAACTTAAATGATAATTAATTGAAACCCTCAGCTGCCGACAGGTGTTGTTGATATACCTCGCTGAGGACAGCTGAAAATGTGTGTCCCTACCGGGACTCGAACCCGGGATCTCCTGCTTACATGGCAGACGCTCTATCCATCTGAGCCACCGAGGACAGATGAATAGCATGACTGCAGCTACATGGTTGTGGTGCTCAGATAAAACAGTAGAAAATGCCGCATTAAAAACGGAAGCAGGACTGCTGTCTCTCCTGTACCGCACCAAGTCTAAAATCACTCTGGGCCTCTTCAGTAACCAGGGCGGCAGATGGTTAAAACCCTGGATTTGGGGTTGGACTGGTGCCACACCGAGTGACTCCAGCACAAGCTGCATGCAGATCCCAAATGGTATTGTGGCTCATGGACGATTTAGGAAAAGGCACTCCAGATGTGGATGACAACACTATGGAGTGCGGGTGAAGTTGGAGCTGTGAGGGAGTTACACTCTTGGCTCACCATGAGGAGCTGGTGCCGGACGGTAAGTGGCAGTTCCCCGCCTCATCAGAGAGGCTGGGTATGGGACTGGTCCAATAAGCACCTGTGGCCAGCCGAATCCCCTCATAGTGGATAGTGCCAATGATCCACAATAAGAGGGCCTGACTGATCCATACACCGTGCACCCATAGTCTAGCCACGAATGCACAAATGTGCAAAAGCCCGATAAAACTGAAGGTGATGCGCCCTGCCCCCCCCCCTCCCTGTCCACCCCTCAAGACCTGTGGCTAAGGCTGAGGCACTTGAATATGTTCAGTGCCTTCAGGGTTCTAGCTTTCAAGTCTCACAGGTGTGGCAACCATGATAATCTGGAATCAAAAATGAGGCCCAGAAACCACACTGTGTCGCTAAAATGTAGGATGGTGTCCCCCCATCTTCAAGGCAGGCAAATTAAAAGAAAACGAGAGTGATTAAAATGAACACACATACTTATCAGCAGAAAACTGAAAACCCGTCTTTGCAGCCCACTCCTCTAACCGCCACACTGTAAGTTGCAACTGACGGCTCACTGTTGCAACACTGGAGGAGGAACAGCAAACAGGAAAATCGTTCACAAATAAGGAGCATTGCACTGGACTCCTTACCATAGATGTGATACTGTTGATGGCTATGACAAAGAGGGCAACACTTAAAACACTGCCCTGAGGGTCACCATTCTCCCGCTCAAATCGAGTAGACAGCATGTCACCAACTCGGGTCCTAAAAAACCGCTGAGACACGAAAGACCAAATGAATATGGGGAGGTGGCCATGAAAGACCCATTGATGCAGTTGTGTGAGAATACAGTGCCTCCAAGTAGTCTCGTATGCCTTACTTATATAGAAGAAAATGCCAATACAGCGATGCTTATGGAGGAAAGCCTGCTGAATAGCCGCCTCTAGTAGGCTCAGGTTGTGGGCAGTGGACCGAAATCATCAGATCCACACTGAGAATGGCTAAGGAGTTGCCTGATCTCTAACAACCAGACCAGACAGTGGTTAAACATTCGCTCCATGGTCTTTCCTACACAGCTCGTTAAGACAATATTCCAATAACTACTGGGACATGTGCAGTCCTTTCCTGGTTTGAGGTGAGGGTTCAGAATTGCCTCCCACCACGAGTTGGGGAAGTTGTCTGTCTGCCATATTAGATTAAAACATTTGAGGAGTATTTCCTTGGATGCCACTGGAAAATGTTGAAGCATGTAGTACCGGATGCGGTCGTGACCGGGCGTAGAGTGATAAGTCTCAGTCAGTGCCGATTCGAGCTTCCACATTGAGAAAGGGGAATTGTAGGCCTCAGAACTGTTGGACCTGAAGTCCAACTTTGCCCTCTTTACAAACGCACGGTAGTGACAAACACCGGAGCCTGGCTTGCATTGGCAGTAATTTGTGCAAAATGGTAGGCCAGCGTCTGAGCAATGTCCCTGGGTGTTGTTTGGAGGCACCCCTGTTTCAGCACTGCTATCGGTAAACGGCTATGTGTACTGGAAATCCTCCGGATGGTTTCCCATGCTTTCTTGGAACAAGTGGAACGCTTGATGGAGTCAAACTACTGTCTGTCTAGAGCAAGTCGTCTCACTGGAATATTGTCGAATAAGTGGCGAATTTTTCACCGACCATTGAGTGTCTCCCTCGAGTTTGCAGAAGACATGAAGTGTTGCATTGTGTTTCATTATTATGTCCGCACCAGAAGTGGAATAAAATTTGAAGATAGTTTGCAGTGTAATGGTTTTAAAGATACAGTATATAGCTTAGTTACTAACTGTAGATCGATTGCAGTGAAAAGTACTCGCAATAATTTTGCAGACTACTTCATCACCAGAAGGCGAATGGCAGTGTTCTTGAATGCAAGCGTGATGTAAACATTGAGGAAGATAATTGTGATGTATTGTCACTTAGCACAAGATGAACTGCAATACAATGTATCAGATTCGTATGTTCGTACAGAAAATACCTAATTACAGATTTAAAAAAATTATTTACACGTACTTACCTAAAAAAATTTATTCTTTTTACATTGTCGATGAATTTTTTGAAAATCAAAGTACTGCTTTGTAACGTGTAGTTTCTACTTTTACCCATTTCATGTAAACTAAAGTACATTGCGGAATGTATGCTCTTGACTTTCTCTATTGCTGTAATGAGCTGAATGACAATAAAATTTTATTATTATTAAGATTTTCTTCTCCTGTGGCGGAAAGGTGTTAAAATCCGCGTTATACATTCTACAGATCTCATTTCAAGCTTCGGCCTTTTTTACTTTGTTCAAATAATCAGGTATTAAACAGTTTCCCAGAACTGGCCTACGCTGCGCAAGGAAACCCTCTATGTCGGACACACTCACGCAGACCTTTACTAGTGATCTACACTGGCCAATGGGCACAAACAATAGTGCCGTTGAGTCAACAATGTGTACTGAAAATACGCGCGGACGGCGACAAGTGGCACACGGTATCCCGTGTGAAAGCTCCCATAGGGCTCCGTGTAAATCCAGTTGCAGGCAAGTCACTTGACAAGCCACACTGTGGCTCAGTAAGCCAAAGTCGAAGCTGGGAGTCTATCGTGTAAAAGGACCCATAACGTAACGTGAATCGCTTCATCATTCTGCAGCTGGGTGCACGGCCACCCGTGTGAAAGGGGCCAAAAGGCAGCCAAGGTACTAATAACAATTTTATGTTATTTTGTTTATTCGTGATTCGGTTGTTTACATAGCTCGTTAGTTTACCTATTTTCGTTCCGTACACAACGTAATTTCTGTTGTAACTACCGTTTACTCGATAGTCATGTCTGAGTCTAGTCTTCGACACGAAGTTCATTGAATATATTAATAACTTTGGTTGTAGGATACTAGAGAGTAGAGACGCCGATGTGTGTGTTCTGCTAGAACTGACCATGGCAAGCAGAGCAATAAAATTTGGCTCACATTTAAAAGAGCTAAGAATTCACTTGTGCCAAACTTCAAACGCAAGCAAGGGCGTTAGGTAGATAACATTTCAGCTCCTTATTTTTTCGTCTACTTTGGTAACCGGAGAAGTAATAGTTGTATGTTAAATTTTTTCAGGGATTTTGTCGAAAATTATTACGTTGGACTAAAGAACAGTAATCCAAAATTCCCAATCCTCGTAAGGGAATGTAGCGGTGTTCAACCTAGATTGTATGCAAGATATGGTGAGAAATATTCATTTGTATTTCCTTTATGTAGTACCTGCTCAGTGAATCTGATTTTGTAGTATGGGTTACATGGTCATAAAAGTTTTGCAGCCTGACCTATTACATGTTTTTGCAAACGTGAAGTTATGTAAGATATTTTATGAAGTCCATACGCTGGACTATGCCAAAAGAGGAAGGCAGTGTCAAGTTATTCCCTGCTATACAGAACTGTGTGTGTGTGGACTTTAATTATTGATGCATAGTTCATTTTATTCAGTGCTTACACCTTAATGAAGGTTTTACAGAAAATAAGCCTGTCAAAGAAATTGTTATTCATACCATCATTACAAAAAATATAAATATTCTCTGAAAGACACTCTGTCACTAAAAAACATTGAAATGAAAGATGCTATGCTTTAAGGATGAATAATGACCTTGTGATAAACGTGATCTCCCTTATGGCTCCACTGAATTACATGACAATGCCACCAGCTTTGTGTACTGCTGACAAATATAGTGGTACCCTCTGGCAGTTTAGGATGTGGCTAAAGACAACATTTTTAAAGTGTGTTCTTAAGAACTTGCAAAGATAGAATAAAAGAGATCAATTTGGAAAGCTTGATCATAGATAAGTTTTCTAAAAGCAATCTCATTTTTAAATTATTGTTTATCTTGCTGTAATTAACATTTTCCATTGCAGAATTCTCCAAACCCTGGCTATATCGACAATATTACAGTTCTGTAGTTTCTGCATGACCATATTTAGTTTTCATGTGCCATGAAATACTAATAAATTTTAGGCCTAATGACATATTTTATCATCAGTTTCATATTTTGTGCTTTTTTGTATTTTAGTTGTATAAATATTTTGTATATAGGAAAAATTACAGTTTTTGGTGTAACTTACGCTTTCTCTTAATTGCTTGAGGCAAGTTTGAGATACTTACTTTTGAAAAGGACACAGCTGATTTCCTTCCTGATCTCTCCCCTGTCTGAACCTGTGCCCCATCTCCAGCAACCTTGTTGTGGATTGGGAAGTAAATCCTAATATTACTTTCTTTCTCAGAAATCTCTGTTTAATAATTATGTTCAATTGTGTCCATTTTCTGCCATTGTTTACGTGGACTGAGTGGTAAATCTTGCGGTTATTCTTGCCAATATTTGTTGCAGTAGTTAGGCTATGTACTTTTTTTTTTATAGGAAAACTGCTGGAGTATGTCATTCATTGTTAATTCATGATGGAATGTTAGCTATTGGTATGAACCCAAGATATTGACTGTCTTTTCTGTCGTTTGAATCAGTCAAGAAATCAGCATTTAAATATCAGCAGATACCCACTAGTTTTCTATCACATTTGATATTCCTAATCATCCTTTTAAAATTCACAATGACTTTTTTTTCTAGCCTCCATGTGGAAGTCTGCAAGGTGTCTAACAACTGTACACAGTGGAAAATCTTTGAATGTAGACAATTTTTTGTATGTTTCTAGTGCTATACATTCTAAGTAATCTTTCACAACTATAGCTTCTTCATGATATGTTCTTTATGCTCAAACAATTTCTTATTGACCAGAGAAAAGAAGAAACCTTCAGGGCAAACAGTGATGAACAGTTTACTGGTCTAACAATTCTATCTCAAAATATTTAATAAACAAGTAATAAAATCAAGTAGCTTGAAATAGAAATCCTTTCCTCATATGTATCAGTATTGCATATCACAGAGCATTGGTACAAGGAAACACAAATAATGAGTGAACCTTTAACCTCTTATGAAACAGCATGTCGCTGTTGAACATCTGTCGTATGTGGTGAAGGGAACAGAATTAATTGGACAGAAAATGAAATTAACTTTACTGTGAGTGTACAGATCACAAAGTGACAATTTGGATGCTGTTTTCAGTAAATGAACTCAAGCTCTGGATATGGTGTGTAACCTTAAGGATAATATTATGTGAGGACACGAATTTTGACACAAGTTGCAACAATGAAATTAATAATACTTTCAACATACTACAGAGCTTTGGTACTGCATCATTGGACAATATTGCTCCAAGAATAACCAAAAGAACAGCATCAACAATAGGTCATTGATGTTGAGCCAAGTATGACGTAACTGCAAAAAATCTGGGGCTTTTAACAAGTTATTGATCTTAATATAGTTACAGAAAAATCTGTTAGGAAACAAGTTAATGAGAGTTTATTTCCAAGTCAGAAATGTATAATTTTGCAAAAGCAGCTGCACTGCCAGATATGCGAGGAATGTATGCTGAAGGAAATGTAATGGCTAAGTACTGTAAATTTTCATCAGTGTTTGTATTATAAAAATACAAAAAATATGAAGTAAGATCTTGCTAGCAACAGATAATGCCATGAAAGACAGTGCCATATGCAATTCAGACAGTAAAAGCAAAGCAATTGGGGTAGTTGTAAGAAAGGAAATGGGGAAGAAATCAGAAAGTAAGTTCCAAAATAGTGTTAATTTGTAATCAAAGTAAAGTGACAAAATTTCATAAACATTTTGCACCATCAATGAAACAAACCTACAGCAAAACTTTCTAGAATTGTACACATTATATCCCAGAAGCTACATTACAAACTCGGTATGTTGTTAGCCACTACGGAGTAAGAATTCAGGAATGTAGTGTCCAGGTTAAAAAAATATCCTCGGGCTTCAATGAAGTTCCAATGTGTGTGCTGAAGGAATTCTTAGACAGCACAGAGGGGTGCCTAACACACACCATAAGCAAATCAGTCAGTTGACATACCTCTCTCGAGAACTTAAAGCAAGTCTGAGTTTGCCAGTGTACACAATCGTGATTCTGAAAACATAGAAAACTGTAGACCAGTACCGCTATTGTCTTCATTTTTCAAAGATAATCAAAACAGTCATAGTCATGAAAGGTAGGCTTGTGGGCTGCCTTAATAAATACAATTTGCTAACGAAATCACAATTTGGATTACAACAATGCAGTAGTGCAGAAGCTGCAATAGCAGAGTGTACTAATATCATGATGGAGCCCATGGATAGAGGTGGTGATTATGTAACAGGATTTTTTCAGATGTGTCCAATCCATTCAACACAGTTTGTCACAAAAACTTGTCCACAAACAAGAGGCACCGGGAATAGTATTAGTACTAGTTGTAGTAGTAAGAGTAAAAAGTATGTGGTTCCAGTTGTATCTCACAAAGATAGTACATAGATAGAAATTTGGCAGACCAGTAGAAATCTCAGCCGTAGAAAGAAACATGTCATACGCCGAACATATTAACAAGAGTCCCACAGGATTGTATATTGGGCCCAGCTTATTAGTCTCTATTAATTACTTCCCAGAAAAAGTCACAGTGGAAGACAAAATTCTGTTTGCCAACAGCAGCATCATTATAATCACAAGACACCAGAGCTACTGCCGTGCAAAATTGATCACAAGGTAAAAGATATAAATGTGTGATCAGAGGATAATAAAGCAGTGGCGGCTTGTGCAAAATTTTACCAGTGTGCTACAATGTTGTGGGCTCCAGCCTTTTGACTTACAAGGGTAGTAATCATATCTAACTGAATGTATTTAAATTTTGTAGTTAATAGTTTAACATTGTGAGGAATAAAATAGACCGGAAAAAAACTGTTGGTAACAGGAGGAATTGAACCTGGTTTCCATGAACTGCCAGTCTGCGTTAATCGAATCAACTGTGGTACGGTTATGACTATGCCTTCTCAAAAATCTTTCTCGACACATAAGGCTTCAGAGAGTGTTTACTTTTTCCTAGGGTCTTCAACTCAAATAGTTTTATTTCATCCATAGTTTCTGTCAACAGAATAAATGGTCTTTTGGAAGTTGGCAAACGTCTTTTGAATTTATTTATCTGTGGCAAATGATTGACTTTACATTAAATATTTGTTCAGAACATGATCTGCCCTTCCTAATATTAATTTTATTCATGTAAATTACTGTCCAATGTTTTTTGTACTCTGTTTAGTGTAATCGAAAACATGTTAGATAGGCAACTGGCTCAAAGAAGTTCCTCTGTGGTTGTTAATATCCTGTTTATTGGCTTTCTTATGTAGTGGATGTATCGAGGCCACCTTCTTCTCTACTGGGAGATTTTGTGTGTTCCAGGTTTCCTCAGAGATTAATTTTAGCTCAGTTTTGAAAAGTTCTGCTGCAATAGTCTTCTTCACTATCTTTGTAAGGTTTTAGCAACTTTCACAATTTGTTTGATAGTTGTGGAGTAAATCTTCTAGATTTTCATGAATGTTTGAGTATTCAAACTTATGAATTGGTTCTGGACAATTAAGAAGCTGACCAAAATATTTAGCAAGTATTTCAAAATTTTCGGTGTCATGTAAGCCATATTGGCGAGCATCATCCCACACCCCTCTGTTGTTCTTTGAATCACACTTCCTCCTTGAAAGATCTTCTGGAAAAGGGCTGGCTTTTACCTCCCTCTAGGCTGTAGCTTTTTGACTTACAAAGGCAGTAATCATAACTAAATTGAATATATTAATTTTACATCCATCTAGGAGGTTTGAGAGACTGAAGGATGTGCAATTCTAGGTACATGATTTTGAAGTTGCAGCCATTATGCTGACCAGTGTGATTCACTACTGTGTAGATACGCTTTATGGCTTCCTCGTGTTTACAAACCCAAACATTTTTCACACACAAATGAAGAAAAGTACATTATTCCTCCTGCTTTCATCAGCTACTGATACATTTAGATTTATTAATTTGTACTTATGTAACATGGGTGTTTCACATTTTTCTTGATTTGAGTATGCTGTGTCTAAATCGCAGTCGCACATTAATATCACTTCATTTTTAGATGCTTGCTGTTTGATATGTATAGCTCACAAAGTAACTTGGCAGCTGAGTCAACTTGTTTCCCAGTAGTTATTTGGCAGTTCCTTCAAATTAGTATCTACATCTACATAAATACTCTGCAAACCACTGTGATGTGCATGGCAGACAGTCCATCCCATTGTACTGTTTATTAGGGCTTTTTCCTGTTCCATTCACGTATGGAGTGTGGGAAGTATGATTGTTTAAATGCCTCCGTGCATGCTGTAATTAATCTAACCTTGTTCTCACGACCCCTGTGGGAGTTAACTGTAGGGGGCTGTAGCGAATTCCTAATGTCATGGTTTCAAACCAGTTCTTGAAACTTTGTAAGTGATCTGTTTCAGGATTGCTTACACCTATTTTCAAGCGTCATGTAAGTTCAGTTTCTTCAGTGCCTGTATGACACTGTGCCACAGGCCAAACGAACCTATGACCATTCTTGCCGGTTTTTCTCCGAACACGTACAAAATTTGGTGTTGGTGCCCAACTTTTGAGCAATATTCTAGGCTGGGTCATTTGAGAGACTTGTATGCATTTCCCAAGTATTCTGTCATTAAATTCAAGTCTGTCAGGCACTTTGCCTATGACAGTCCTAATGTGATCATTTCATGTCATTATGTAGTGCTACACCCAGGTATGTGTACTCATAACATACTTTTTCACAACTATGCATTTTGTTTCTTACAGTATTTCATTATAGATGACTGCATCATTTGCAAAAAGTACAAGGTTACTATTAATATTGTCTGCAAGTTCATTAATGTATGACATGAACAGCAAGGGCCCCATCAGATTTTCATGGGGCAGACCCAGGGTTACTTCTGTCAATGGCTCTCAATCCAAGATCACTTGCTACATCCTCCCTACCAAAAAACCCTTAATTCACTCTCAAATTCTGTTTGATATCGCATTTGATTGCACTTCTGATATTAAGTCAGTATGTGCTACTGAGTCATTTACTTTTGGAAATTGTATTATACTGTAGCTAATTTGCATTGTACTTGCAAGTACTACACAGATTACCGGCAGAAAACCCGATTTTCCAAAATTACAGTGCATCAAGTCCGAAGATGCAAGGTACCTCAGTGCCTTGATCCAAGGCTTTCAGTCTATGATGGGAGAAAAGTGCCAGTCGGGTTTCACGTGATCAGTGTTTTCCGAATTTGTGCTTGTAGGTATTCCGTTCTAGATACCTCATTATGTTTGAGCTCAGAATATGTTCTAAGTTTCTACAACAAATAGATTCAAGGATATCGGAAGGTAGTTTCTTGGATCACTTCTGCTACCCTTCTTGTAGAAGAGTGTGACCTATCCTTTCTTTCAACTTCTAGGCACAGTTTTTTGTTTGAAGGTTGTACAGTAGATTGTAGTTAAGAGGGGCTAACTCGGCTGCAGATTCAATATAAAATCTGAAGTCTGAGCCATGGAGCTTTGTTCAGTTTTAACTGCTTCTCGATGCCACAGATACTAATATTTATTTTGCTCATCTTTTCAGTGGCATGAGGATTAAATTGGGGTAATACTCTAAAGTTTCCCTGTGTAAACGAACATTTGAAAATTGAGTTAAGCATTTCTGTTTTTGCTTTACTGCTCACAATTTCAGTGCCTGTCTTATCCATTAGTGAATGGAAACTAACTTTGATACCACTAAGAGCCTTTATGTACTTCCATTATTACTTTGGATTTTGTGAAAGATCTTTTGACACTATTCTGTTATGTTAGTCATTGAATCCTTCACACATTGCCCACTTGACAGAGAAAAGTATTCCCTTCGGCATCTCTATCTCTCTATCAATAGCCTTATGCTTTATTTTACATCTTTTATGTGGTAGTCTCTGTTTCTTTAGTAGTTGCTTTTCAGTGACTGTAGACTAGGGATGGTCACTCCCCTCATGAAATGTTGTACTTGGTACATATAATATATCCACTGCTTTTTCACCCATTCTTTTAAACTAGTCATAGTTCTTCTGTGCCCTCTTGTCCTGAGGTAAAAATTTCTCATCCTTCTGTCGGGGATGACTACTGTTTCTTTGTCTAGGATACTGAGCATATACCTCTCTCTACCAGTTGTAGTTACCCTTGTACTTAGTAAGGCACCCACTTCTGTCTTGGTTAGGATACCAAACTATCTGTCCTAGATAGTTTTCACAGAAGGCATTTAGTAATGTATCGCAAGATGTCTTGTCATGCCCACAGCTGACAAAGCTGTAAACATCCCATTTGATTGTTATAGAATTAAAATCTCATCCAATAATTACAGTATGTTTGAGGAGATTACACAAAATAGGTATTCTTCATAAGTGATGTGACTCATGTTGGTGCTGACAGTCCAATAATTTATCAGAAATTAAGACATTCTGTTCATATATACACATTTGTTGATTTTTACGTGTTAATCAATAATAATGTAGTAATATGTATACCTGCTTACCCTTTCTCCTTATTACAAACTGTGTTTGCTTTATTAATCATCTGTAATTAAATACTAATAAGGTGCCATGCTGCATAATAAGTTTTTAGATGTTTAGATAACAGTAAATAATTAAATGAATTTTTTTTAATCTGTGTCTTTCTTCCATTTCAGAATTTGGAAAAGAAAGCTGTGTTTCATTAACAAATCTTAAAGCAGAAGATATAATCAAACAAATTGAACAGCTAGCCCAGAAATAGACATCTAAGATGAAAAGATTTGTTGTGATATTTGTAGATGATTATTAATTTTTTAAAGAATAGATATTAAAGTATAACCTGTACATATTTGTGAAAAATCTTTCATTCATTTGTACATACTAGAAAATTTTAATCACTGCCTCATTTCAGATTAAAAGTGTATTCCTGATGTATTTATTCACAATGTGTGATGAAAATAACATACCTTTCTTGTGTGGGCAATAAGAATGTAAAATTGCTTGCAAGTATCATTGCAGAGTTTCAGTTAATGCATAATAGAAATAAATTATGTGGAGGACATACAGATTAAAATAAAAACTATACAACATAATATGTAGAAACTTGTAAAAATGAACACTCCCTACATTAAGGAAAGCTGCAGAGTTACTGTTTCTGAAGATTATAATGGGAATGTAGTAATCAAGCTCGGTTTCATTGAGGCACCTCAAAGTATACTTCATTTTGAGGCACATATATTGCTGCAATTGCATTAAGGTACACCATGTGATTTTGAACTGGGTATGCATGCATAAAATAGACTCAGAGTAGGCCAAAGGGAAATTTGTTGTTTAATTATATATGATTTAATTATCCTGTGGTAAGTTTTTGGTAGGGCTATTGGCTATTGGAGAAATCAGTGCACACAGACAAAAATATGCATTTTATAGAACACACAGAATATAAAAAATTACCTAGCTCTACAGCATAAGCATTGGTTCTACTATTCTTTTTTGTTAAAATTGTCTCTGTAAACCTTTATATGTAGTTTTGAGCTACTAAAACACAAAGTAAAGCAAACTGTTATTGTTTCTATTGAACTGATCTAAAGTCATCTTTTGGTTTACTGGCATCAGGCTGCCAGTTTCAGAAGAGACACTCGAATGCAAGCGGAGATTAATCGTAATTAGCAGCTGAAGTATTTGGAGAAATAAAGATAAATACCGGGTACCTTAATCCTCTATTATCTAATATTTATTACCATGTTTCCTAGTTGTGAAGTAAGTTTTTATGGTTTAGTAAACTGTATGAAGCCTTGTTGTTAACCATTTTCATGTCCATTGCTGATATTTTGAATACCTCTATGTAGTAGTGGTAATCACGTTACTTTTAGGAACACAGTTGTTTCACATATGTATAAAATGTGTGCATTTTTATTGCAATCAATTCATAAAGGCTAGGCCAGACAAAAATTTCCAATATTGCAGTTCACTTTCCCATAATCTGAGTATTGTGTTGTGCAGCATTTTGTTGTTCATTGCTATAGACCAAAATAAAATTACCTAGGGCAATTGTTTATGAACCTTGTTGTCCTCAGTTTGTTACACTGAAGTACTCCCTGTCTATCCTCATTGTTTGTTAGCAAGTAGATGAAAAATCAAGATATAGTCAATATTTGTTGTACACTGCATGTGAAACAGGTTTACTGAATGGAGAGAGAGAGAGAGAGAGAGAGAGAGACTCGTTTTTACCAACTTAGTAATGTAACTCTTGATATTACTTGCACATCACATAAATTTATACTTTTTAATTAAATTGTTTGAAATCAGCAAAATAATTAATAAATCTACATGAGGAAGTCTAATACACTGCAATGCTGATTGATCCAGACAAGGAGAATCTACTTGAATGGGATTATCTTGGATATTTTTTGAATTGTCATCTGCAGGCACATTATGATGTAAACAGTGTTTTTTGTCTAATGCCTGCACGGACAAAGTATTACATGTACACTGTTCACAAGTGTGTAACAAACGCTTATATTTCACACAATCTTAAGAGAAGGTTTCATCCCTTGTTTACTGGTGTATTGTGGCACTTACAGAAGAGTGTGTGTATTCTGGAAGTTGAAGGCAAAATCAGTATAATCACCATTTTGTCACATTCTTATACAGTAATTATTTTTCAAATTATGTAGAGTTTAGAGATTTTGGTATTTTATGCTAATATTTTACAATGGTAAGTGGGCCAAGGAACAGATGGGTATATATGAAAATATTCTGAAGGGAAACAGAAGTCACTTCATAATCTGGGTCAGGGGAGAGACAAAATACAGAGAATATTAGGGTACTATAGGTAATCAGCTTTAGCACAAAGATGTGCAGTCTTAAAATAATACTAACACTGACTTAATTAAGTCTATCCTCGGAGTGTTCTTTTACTATAACCTCATCCTTCATAATGTATTGCAGCATGGAGCACCATCGCGTATGACTAGGTTCTTGTTTCTTTAACGTGGACTTCCTGAATTGAAAATTGGTAAGTGTGCTGTGCCACCATTGCTGTTACTGTTAAGGTGCGTGACTATGTGACGTGCGCACTAGATGCGTGCAGCTGTTGCACAAAGAGGCAAGGTGATGCATGCACCAATGCAAAGTCACACGTACCTCTGAATTGTCTGTGTGGGAGTGCAGTAATCTCACCATACCAGATGATGAGACACGTCCACTACTTCTGTATGGGGCAAGCACATGGCAATTAGCCGCAAGGTGCACAGGTGTAAATGAATCTTTACTATTGGAGATGTTTCAGCAGCTAGTCATGAGTACTATGGTGGAACATTGTATGTTTTGCAGAGAAAGGTTTGTGGCTTAATCACATGGCTTACAAGATGTTGGAGATCACTTAAAAAAGTGTGGTTTTTGCCAGATGATGGATGAGGTTGTGATAGCTTTCCCTATCAGGTGTAAGGATCTTATCAATAATGGAGATGACATATTGGTGTGGCAGTACTGCTTTATTGCTCATAACCCAGTACACCAGACATCACCATAGTACAATGTTCTCAACTGGACTGACTTCTTTGGAGTTTTCCCAGATATTCATTCATCAACTAGTGTTCTGTGGTCAGAGGTGCTACCCATGTTGGTGTCCCTGCAGAGCCCTCCTACCCTCATAGTGTGGAGCACTGGGTAAGCAGTGTCCGGTGGACATCATCAAGCAGGTGGGTATACATAGACGCACTTGACCAGCCTTGTTGTGGCTGGCTACTGAGAAGGGCGTGGCTGGACTGTTTCTCACTGATGAAAGTGATCAACTATGCTATGGCCAGCTACAAAGCAGGACACAGTTGGGCCATTTACTATTGTGAACTAGCCCACAGCACTTCTGCTGTACAGATGATATGGTGCAAAATGGTGATGAGGTTGGCAGGGTGGCCATATTGAGATTCACTTGGCACAGGCAGCAACAATGATTGGAGCAGCTGTAATGGCATGCAAGTAGGAGGATCTGATGCTGTTCGTGATGTGACATGTGGTAGCTGTATTTGTGATACCCTTGGGGCTGTAATTGTGTGTACACCATCGTATGATGAATGTGAAGATATAGTGGTATCATTGACGTTCATAGACAACTGTTGTGTGCTTGTGAATTATCGAGCTATAGGTATGTTACTTGGTGCACATTGTCATGGCCTGCTCCACCATCAGATCACTGTCTACAAGTTTCACATGGATGTTCTCTAGGTCAAAGTCTCTCACGTCGAGTTTGGTGACAACTGGATCCTTGGAGTCGAATTAGCTGTCTGCATGTAAATGACCGCATGGGTCATTGTCCATTTACTCTGTCACTTGCAGTTGTTTTTTCATGGAGAATTCGTGCTGGTTTTAGGCAATTTAATGAGATCACTGTTTCTCTTATGTTGTGTGTGTGTGTGTGTGTGTGTGTGTGTGTGTGTGTGTGTTTTTTGATATAGGTCTGATAGAGTGGCTGTAAAACTGGTCGGATGGTATCGTCCCATAGCGCTACAGGTTCAAAGTCACTCAGTGCTACACTTCAGAAGTTTTGGACTGGTATGTGAGGTGGGTGGTGGCACCCATGTATGATTAATGTGGCTACTCATGTGCAAGCACCTGGTAGCACCCATATTAAGGCTCCCAGTCACAATCCTCCATGGCACATGAGCGCAGCTTTTACAGTTTTGTGCTACCACTCCACAGGCCCATTACTCTGAGGGTGTTACGCGATCATACAATTACACACAATGCGCAGAGTATCTCAAATAGAGTGGACTCAGATTGTCTGCTCTGGTCTTCTATCATTTCAGGGCAGCCATATCTAGCCCAAGTGTTGAGGAAGGCAGGAGCTTTTGACTCTGCTGTAATGTGTTTAATTAGAACTGCTTCCACCCAGCATGAAATTCTGTTGCTAATGATAGCATGTATTTGTGACCTTCTGCTTCCAGAAGGGGCCAATGAGTTCTAGGTACATATGTGGAGGACATGCTCATGTTATATAGAAGTGCTCTAGTTGTAGCTGTGTATGACAACCAGCTTTGCTGCTTCGACACACCAAGCAAGCTTGTGCTCAGGCTCAACAGTCACATTAAATGGTCGACAAAGCGAAATGTTCAGTGATGAGTCATACTGTTGACCTAAACCCCAGGTGCGCCAGGTTGTGTAAGTGTTAGAAAATCGTGCGACGCAGAGATGTTGGAACTAGTGGCAAAATTTTGTTTTGAGATGCGTCAAGTAATATTTTTACGTTAATCCCAGGGACTGTCCACTATTCTATGTGGAGATTGGTGGAATCATGTTTAGTAAATTCATAATGGTCACAGTCCTGCTCTTCCCCTAGTCTGTCATGTTCTAGTTGTAGAGGAATGACACTGATCCGTGATAGGCAGTTTGCGACAATGTTGTCGGTGACATGTAGATGGCAGATGTCTGCTGTTTATTGCGCAATAAGATCAAGTTGATGGAGATGATGAGGAGTAATGTCTTTTGAGGGGTGCTGTATGGAATGTGCGAGTGGCTTATTATTCATGTAGAGAATGACATGTCTCTTTCAATACCTTCCCTAAAATACTTAACTGCTTTGGAGATTTTGGTTTGTTCACAAGCTAACATAGACCATTTTGACTGAGGGCGTAAGTTTCTTTCTTCTTCTTCTTCTTCTTCTTTTTGAGAAAAAGAAGAAAAGCAGTTGTGCTTCACCTACCACATCTTGTAAGTCCGCTCCAATGGCTGAATCACCTCCATCAATTATGACTTATGACAGTGAGCTGTGCATCGAGCGTTGGTTGGGCCAAAGTTAAGGCTTTTGTGAGGGGGTCTTTGGCTAGTTTGAACGCTTCTTGCATTTTGTTTGGCCCTCCTTGCGTATTCGGTGTGGCAAGAGAGTGTCAGTGGGGGAGAGGGGGGGGGGCTGTATCACTGCCACCTCTGGCAGAAGAGACAGACAAAAATTTGTGCCGTCTAGAAAGTGTCATAGGTCAGGATAATTCTGCACAAGTGGTTGCTGCTTAGTGAGTTCTGTTCATTCTAAGGTGGGTCTGATCCCTGTACATGTAGTACATGTCTCAGAAAGCACTTCAGCTTTCTGCGATTGTGATTCATCCTCTTTTTTGACCTTGTCTGTGTCATGCAGGGTAGCAGAAAATAATAGGCTATTGTCAAAGTGAGCATAACAAAATTCAGATTTGATGATAACTCTGTCAATGAACCACTGCCAATTCTGAGCTGCATTCTTTAGTTTGTGAGGCATGACTAGCAACTCAAAAAGTTTGATTTATGTGATTATTCCAGTCTTAGAGATGTTGTCTGAGCTTACAGGTGTTTGGAGGTAAGCTTTTCTGCAATCAATGATGTTGAAAATAGTGGCACCTACTAGAGAGTGTGTAGTCTTAAATATGTGGAATTCGATAACTGTCATGTATCATTTGAGCATTGAGAGCTCTGTAATCATGACAGTGTCCCATAGAACTGCCCTTTTCCAGGAAAAGTTTTACTGGGAAGCCCATGTGCTGTCCAAAGGGTGGACTATCCATGATTGCAATAGTTCATTGACTGTTACTTCTGCGGTCTGTAAGCGTGCTGGCACCAGCTGGCATGCTTTGTGGCAGAAGGACCATACAGTCATTGTTTAACTTTCACTCATGACTGGAAGGTGAGGTTTTGATGCACTCACTTGATGTGCTGAGAGATGAGGCAGTGTGTGCCCTATTGTGAGTATAACCTGGTGTGCTCGGAGTTGTTGACTGCGTAGCTGTGGGTCATCATGATGTTGAGGTGTGGGCAGCCAGAGTGGTTATGGTGGAAGTAGTGCTAACACCAGCTGTGTGGTGTATGGCTGAAAGGCTCTCGCATTGCTTGCATGAGTGCAGCAGACACTTCCAGTATGAGTTGATGTAGTCTTACATTGTCCCGCGCAGAGTGCTTCCAATGATTTGTGGGTATCAAGAAAAAGCTGGTGTGTCACCATTGGTTCTCCATCGTCATAATACACTCCTTTAGTGCATTAGAATATGTGCCATCATTGTGCTGATGCCCAACGAGGCGTGAGGTAGTTTCTAATGGATGAGGTGGCGTTGGGGTGAAGAGCTGTGGATGAGTCGTCCTGTATCATGATGTAGCAGTGCTGTCATTTTTAAATCCAATGAAATGTGGAAGTGCTGTGGGAAGCTGATTATTACCACTGGTTCACTCATGTTTGTAATAAAGAAGGTCCACGGAAACTGTTGGTCCTAGATTAGTTCCAAGGTACATTCAGTAGTTGCATGCATGGTGATATGCAAGTCATTTGTGGTGCAAAGTTGCAAGGATGTTGTGCCAGATAGTGTTGCATCTGTGTCCTTTGGGACTATACTGGTGTCTGATCCTGTATCAACAAGGAAGTATTTACAAGTGCTTCATCTCCTTCTACCTGATGATGGGAGTGCTGTAGAGATTGTTTGCCCGTGGTGGTTGTTGGTGGCTCAACATATCTGTGCAGCCTGGGGTGCCTACTGTGGCTGGCATTGGGAATATGGGTTGCTGCAAGGAGGCCCGCATTTACATGCAGCATCACCAGACTTGGTATGATACCAACAATTCAGTGACCTTGAGATGGTGGCTGCACTCTGTGCATTGTTGGCAGCTAGGAGAGCTGTGTTGTCTAGGTCACGCAGGTCAGCGTTTTGGCTGAGGGAGTGACACTACTGTTGTGCGCTTTCGACACGGATCAGAGTCGTACAAGGTTAACAACTGGACTGACTTCTTCGGAGTCCAGCCAGATATTCACTCAGCCACGTTTGTCCTCTCGTCAGAGGCATGTGACACGTTATTGTCCTCAGCATTGATGCTTTATCTATGCTGCAACACAGAGCACTTGCAGTCTAGTTGGAAATATGATAATCACTTCTGAATAGTATGTGGCCTGTTGCACTCTGCCATTCATGGTGGCCATACTTCCTGGTAGTATTTGCTATGCGGTTGGTGCAGGAGTCATGTTAATTTTAATATTTAGTGCAGCTTATCCTAATTAATTGTGAATTGATGCACTTGATGTTGAATCTTGTAGAAAGTCCAACAGTGGGTTGATCGATGATGGTCATCGTTATACTGTGCCAGAACAATTTTGAGAAGCAACTCCGATTTTCATATTTAGTTTGTATGTGATGATTGATTGACAATTGATTGCACTGATGATTAATATCACTCATGTTATTCCTTGAGGTGCAGTCTTGAGGGGCTGGTGATGTGATGTAACTAGTGCAAGAGGGCAGAATTGTTACTGTGTATGATAACAATGTGGAATGAAACTTTTCTCCATCATACTTTTTGGTTGTCACAGGTCAGCAGTACGGTAGCTTTTCCTGTTAGGTGAAGGGATCATTCAAATAATGAAGATGACATACTGTGATGATATTGCTTTATTGCTAATCAACACGGTACAAAGTTAACAACTGGACTGACTTCTTCGGAGTCCAGTCAGATATTCACTCAGCCCCGTTTGTCCTCTCGTCAGAGGCATTACTCTTGTTGATGTCCCTACAAAGTAAAACAATCAATGGCAGGCATCTAATGCAATACAAGTGTACATTATTACTATAAATGAATCATTCGTTCTCAGAGCTCTATATTTTCCGAAGTTTTACATGTACAAACATGACTGATGCCGTAAACTGGCTGTTTGCATTGTGCCTACCAGTTGGCATTATGAATGCAATGTTTTAACAAAATGGTGACGAAGTAAGAAAAGTTCTTGTGTGTTGGAATGTGTGAGATTTTTTATTGTTACCTTCTACTTATCTGGAAAGGTTAATCACAACAGGCTGATAGGGTGGGGCAATGAACATATTTGTGAAATTGTGATGCATGAACAAGATTCACTGAAAGTTAATGTTTTCTGTTCAATGAAGCTGTAAGGGCCTTTTTTCTTTGGAGGAGTGACTGTGATGGGTACATCTTACCTTGACATATTGCAGTTGGGTTTGTTTCCACAACTGACCACCAGTTCTTTGATTTTCGTCTTTCAACGAGTCAGGGCACCCCTTCATTGGAGCATCAATATTTGTCACTACCGAAACAATGAACTTCTGCAGATTTGACTCAAACTGGTAATCAAAGATTTGTTCCAAACATACGTTGTTTTGAAAATATCTATCTCTGGAAATGTTTGTAAAGCTCTTGTTCTCATTCTTAAATGTCTCCTTATTTATTTTAGATTAGTTTTATGGCTATCAGACTCAAGTATGGGAGTTTTATGTAGAGAACCAGCCTTTGTACAAAATAACCCTGACCATGTGCCTAATATGAAATTGTGTCTCTTTTACTTTTCAAATATTAAAGTTGCTCATTTAAAGTATAAAAAAATGTCATCTTGAGATGATAACAGTACAAGTTGATTGGTCGGCTGGCAGAGGGAACCAAACAGCGAGGTCATCAATCCCATCGGATTAGAGAATGAAGGTTTAAACCAGTGTCCTCTCGAATGAGAGTCCAGTGAGCTAACCACTGTGCTACTTTGCCCAACCACAGCACCAGTCAAATTACTTTCTTTTATTATCCCGTTTGTACATAACATTCTTCCGTAACAGTGCCTATGCTCATCCAGTCTCGTTTAACAGTTGTTTGTTTCTTATTCACACTGAAGTAACCTTTACTAAGAATGTGTTTTCACATTAATGAAACAGATAATCACTGATCATCGAAGACTTTTCATTAACATTCCTCTGATGATTTGTTTCTACACAACAATTACTAATTCACAGATATGACACTGTATCAACAATAAATCTTGTAATTAATCCTGCATGCCTTTCTGTGGAATAACTGAATTATTGAAATACTTTTCTTCCACACACCAACCTAACACTTTCAACTGTGGCTTCCATTTTATATCAGTTATTCCTACTACTTACCTTCATGGCTGCGCATGACAATGCCTTGTAGGAGCCCAACACTGACTCTCCTTCATACACTGAAATGGTGTGTGACTACTAGTGCTGAGGCATTGTCCTTATGCAATAAGATAATGCTCTCTCAGAGAAAAGGCATTCTTAAGTCACAGTCTTGTGAAGTACATATTCCTGACAGTGCCAGAATGGGGGAAATCACACATACATTTGTGATATGACATGATATGAAATACAAATGGTGGAGATTGTATGAATTGTAAAGCTGAAGATCCGAAGATGGTACAGTCTTATCAAAACCGATAATCTAAATACATACTATACTAAAGAGATCTTGGCTGTTGGAATTTTTTCAGGATTCATGTAAAGTACAGTTAAATTAAATACATAACATAGAAAGTTTTTCTATGTCTTTTCGTTTTCAAAGTGTATGCACAATGACATGTCAAACTAAGTACTTTCAAAGTAATTCATTTTAAAAGTAGAAGCAGTTGATAATGAAAATAGCAATGATTTAAGTGCACCGTAATTAATAAACACTCAAGAAGGGCATACGTTCTTTATATGTCATGTGTCGAGCACAATTGCCTCTAGCCATGTAACTTTTTCTTCTATTGTAGTTTTCAGGTGCTGCATCTTCTTATCAGTCAACGTTGTTAAAGTTATCTCCAACTATCATTTGTCAATAACTGTGTATGTAATTATTCCACAGATTACACAAATTCTTTGACATTCTTTACCTAATCCACGTTCCATGCTGAAAGTATGATTAAAAATGTAAAACGAATTTGTGTAATGATTAATTTTAGGGAACATGATGTATTAGAATGACCTTTTAATTGGAGAATTGTACTTAGTGTCATGTTTGGCTAGGATTTTGAATTTGACTTTAAACTGAGAGAACATTTTTGTGTTAACCCCCAAAGGAACATACACAATTTGTATGACAAGTGCAGTGGCATGCTTAGGGCCTCAAGTTGTTGTGTCAATACTTGAGTCTTTACTTTGTGTGGCATTTCCTCTTCTCTACTACCATCTTCTCACAGTTATCTCCTTCTAGCAGTCCATCCATTCCTCCGTAATTAATGATTTTGAATAAATTTCTACTAAACAAATGACTGATGTAAATGAACCTTTCAGAATTCTGTGTTGCTTGCATTACAGTTACTGATTATATCATTTCTGTCATTCTTCATGGGATACGAAGTTCGAGGCATACTACTGCACGTCCTATTGAGAAGAGTCTTGCCACTGGTTTCGAGCATGATCCATATTATTTTTTGTAAACATTAATGTTGCATTATTATTTTCTGCCATACTGTAGATTTATGTCTAGTGTGTGCTGAGACATGTATCTGATGATAAGAATTGTTCTGCATTATGTTGATGAGTGATTGTAATGTAAGGGTGATGACAAGACTACTATGGTGACGTGTGAGTCGGCTGCTGGCAAGTTAGGATGGAATGCTGTTTCCCTGGTTGGACATGGGGTGTGGAGTCAAGGCGACTGGAATTATATAGCAGACTATCACTAAAATACCCCATTTTAAGAAAGTCTTTTATTCATGACAGTTACAGGGACAAATTGTAGATGGAGTGAAAGTTTTCGTCCTCTGTGAAGTTGTCTGTCATGGTTGCTTGATACGCTGGCATCAGTTGACTTCCACTGTGAAGGCAGCGCATGCTGGTGGTGGCTGCTGCTGACGTCAACAAGGCTGCAGGGATCTGATACAAGATGGTGCAGTGTCAGTGATGGATGACAGAGGCACCTTCATGCTGCTCAAGCATTTCATGGCTGTAGTGTACAACACTTTGTGATTTATGATGTTTGAACTGCAATACTCAGAGTGAGTATAGATGACGGCATGTCTCCACCATGAGCGAAGATCAGTGACAGCATAGGCCTGAGAACAGCGATAGTGTAGCTGGCACAAGCTCAAACCCATGGCTCACCATGAAGGTGGGCACTAGCAGCAGGGAGCCACCCAGAAGGTGACCCTGTGGTACAAAGGTGCTAAGACTGGAGCTACTGGTGGTAAAGTCTGTGAATAGTGGCTGGCTGCATCATCTTATACTGCTAGTGGTCACCACATTTAATTATTGACTGGCACAAACTGCATCACTCAGTTTGCTGTACATGCCTGGATATTTCTGTGTACAATGAACATCTGCTAGCGAGAGTCTATGTATATGTGAAGCAAACTTTCTGATGTTTTATCTTCATGCCAGCACTTCCACCCAGGAATCATAACAGGCTGGAATGCCCAGCCATAGCCATTAGACAATAGTAACTTCATTCATCCTTTCAGAATTCTGTGTTGCTTGCATTACAGTTACTAATGTGACAGCATAGGCCTGCATGGGCCTGAGAACAGCGATAGTGTAGCTGGCACAAGCTCAAACCCATGGCTCACCATGAACGTGGGCACTAGCAGCATGGAGCCCAGAAGGTGACCCTGTGGTACAAAGGTGCTAAGACTGGAGCTACTGGTGGTAAAGTCTGTGAATAGTGGCTGGCTGCATCATCTTATACTGCTAGTGGTCACCACATTTAATTATTGACTGGCACAAACTGCATCACTCATCACTAGCAGCAGGGAGCCACCCAGAAGGTGACCCTGTGGTACAAAGGTGCTAAGACTGGAGCTACTGGTGGTAAAGTCTGTGAATAGTGGTCACCACATTTAATTATTGACTGGCACAAACTGCATCACTCAGTTTGCTGTACATGCCTGGATATTGCTGTGTACAATGAACATCTGCTAGCAAGAGTCTATGTATATGTGAAGCAAACTTTCTGGTGGTGATTATTGAATTCTGGTGGTGAATGTGACAAGAAGGATGCCAGAGAAGCCCGAACAAAGCAAAACGTCGTGTGAGAATTAAGAACTTATACATACGTTTTTGCTATTAAGACATGGAAACTTCATTTACAAATGGACAACTGATTTTTTTTTTTTGTGAATAATTTGACTTTTTAACAACAGTGAAAAAGCAGAGGGTGAAAATATGTCATTAATATAAATTAGATGATGTATAGCTTTACATCATCTCTTTCCTTTTAGTAATAAGTTTGAAAGTACAAATAAGACCAAGTCAGTCTTACCACAATATTTGTATATATTATGGTTCATCATGTACTTTGTTGATTTGTGAAATTCTGTATGATCACTGACCAACTATTGATATAAACCTGTCCGTTCAATAGCAACGTCACCTGGCAAGGAATGACTGCTGGTTAGACATACACACGGCGCATGTGGTATCAGTGAGCATGCTGTACAATTATAGAATGGCAAAGGCGTGTGATCTGTCTGTATTTGACCAAGGGCAGATTTTGACAGCCTGGAGGCTTGGCATGAGAATTTCAGAAACTGCATGACTTGTCAGGTGTTCAAGGAGTGCTGTGATGTGGTCTTCAACACATGACAACACAAAGGTGAAACCCCATCCAGGTATTGTTGGGTTGGGCAGCCACCCCTCATTACTGATGCTGGACATCATAGGTTGAGCAGACTGGTAGAACAGGACAGGCAGCAAACTGTGGTGAAACTAACATCAGACTTTAATGCTGGGCAGTGTCTGGACACTAAGAACACACAGTGCACCGAACACTGCCGACACCCCATGCATGTGCCAATGTTAACACTGTGACATTGGCTACTAAGACTGAAATGGGCATGTGATAACTCCTGTACTGTGGGACGGAGACAAGCTGGTGGTGGCTCCATTATGCTCTGTGGAACATTCACATGGGAATCCACGAGTCCAGCGGAGCTCTTGCAAGGCACCATAATGGCCAAGAAGTATCGTATGCCAGTTGCAGGCCATGTACATCCCTTTGTGACGGTAACATTTCCCGACAGCATGACATTATTCAAGAAGGTAATGCACCATGTCACAAGACCAGGAGTGTGATGGAGTGGTTTGAGGAACACAGTGGTGATTTCAAATTGACATGCTGCCCCCCCCCCCCCTAACTCTCCAGATCTGAACCCAATTGAACTCATCTGGGATGCGATGCGGTTGAATGTGATGTCAGAGCTCATCCCCCCACCCCCCAGAATTTATGGCAATTAGGTGACTTGTCCTTGTAGATGTGACATACCAAGGCCCATGCCAAAGGTAGGCAAACCGGCTATTAGGCACATGGTCATAATGTTTTGGCTGATCAGTGTTGTCATTGTACAGCATATATTCTGCTGCTGTCAGATTCTTGGGAGTATGCATGTCTTACGCTCAGTGAGGTGTGTGTAATATGGCTGACTGGGAAATGACATAATGACTGATACTGGGATTAGTAACGTATTCATCTTGTGCGCACACATTTTTCTCGCACATTTCGAACAACTGATGATCTGTCTGTTTGTATTTCCACTGCATAATTAACTTTATATTCACTTTCAAGTCATGTTAATATGACTTTCACACACACACACACACACACACACACACACACACACACTGGCACCCAAAATTAAAGTAACAAACCTATATTTTCCCCTTCCTGTGTCTAATTCATGACATAACCATACAAACTGTCAACCAGAAGTCTACATGATCATGTTCTGCACAGAAGATGGCATTCCGGTCAATGGATAATTATGCCAATGATGACGTCAGGATACTGTTTGCTGGGTAGCCCCACATCCACAGTTGGTGTGTACACAGTCACAGATGGTACAGTATGGCACAGAGAAGATGGCTACCAGACTGTCTGTGGTGGAAGGCCATAGAAAGAAAGGAAGCAAGGCGGTCACAAACTGTTAAGGCCTGATGTTGTTTCTCGGATGTCATGAAAGTTTATAGACACTGAAACTGTATCCCGAAGACCAGGGCAGGGCCGATCACATGTGACTTCAGAAGAGACGGCTTTTACTTGGCTGTAAGGGCATGACAGTACCGCCTTAGTACTGCACGGCACCTGGCATGTGAGCTCACAGCATCCACTGCACGTGTTACATTGAGTCAAATGGTGTGCAGAGGGTTTTGGCAGAGTGGCCTTTATTGTCGGAGACAGAAGGGAACGTCAACTGGAGTCATCAACAAGCCACCTGAACAGTGGGCCAATGTTGTTTTCACAGATGAGTCACAATTTAGTCCAGATAGTGATTCTCAAGGGATTTGCATGTGGAGGGAATGTAGAACACAATTTTGGCACCCAAACATTGTGGAAGGAGACTAAGAGTGAGGAGGATCCCTAATAGTGTGGGCAGGGATTATGTTTACCACTCAAACTCTTCTTCATGGGATTGTAAGGGTGAATCAGCAAGGTTTAACTGCAGTCAGGTATTGTGACGAGATCATGGGACCTCATTTGCGGTTGTTGTTGTTAACACCAATATCGATTGTAAGTAGGTTATACTATGTAACTAAATCTGTGACTATGAAGTGGTTGTCCTTATTAATTAAGGTCATTGAGTTGTGAAAGGAAAGTTAAAGTTTGTTATGTATGTTTTGTAAAAGCTAAAGGATGTTTAAAATTAATGAAATTTTATAATATATGTCTGTTCACAAAGGTAAATTTATATATTGCAAGATAGTTCATGCTTAGGGAATTTGTATTGTAAAGTCTAAAAGATGTAGAGAACCCCCTCCACTAGGGAAGTGACTTGGCAAACGGTAACTGTGGTTTTGGCGGTCGATCTGGGCAGCTACTTGGTGGGAATGCTACGCAGTCTGAGGGGAACCAGCCCGCATTCACCGAGGCAGATGGGAAACCACCTTAAAAACCATCCACTGACTGGCTGGCATACCATAATCCTCCGGGCAGATTTGTGCCTTCTCACCCAGAAAGCAGTGCATTAGACCGCACAGCTAACCGGGTGGGCTTGTATGGGGTAGTAGGCTCTATTAGCATTTTGTGGTTGGATTTTGCAACTTGGACTAACAGAGAATATTGAATGTATTAAAAGAAAGGGAACACAAAGGATCACAGGTTTGTTTGACTCACAGGAGAGAATCACAGAAATGCTGCAAAATCTGACTTGGCAGTCGCTTGCAGATAGATTCCAATAATCCAGAAAAAGCCTACTTACAAAGCTTGAAGAAACAATATTAATTGAATGATATAGAAATATTTTTTGGTCCACTGTGTATCACTTCCATGGAGACTGTAAAGGCAGCATTAGAGTAACTGTAGTGTGCAGATAGGCATTTAAAAAGTCATTCTGCCCGCACTCAAATTGGAACCGAAAGGAATCCTAATATGCTGTACAATGCTGAGTGTCCTGTATTGTGTAATTCAAAGCAGTTTGCAGACCATGCATGTAGATGGAGACACACCATGTCAGTGCCATGATTTACATCTGCCGTGAAGGGTCAAATGACTACCTTCTAATTACCATTTCTACACCATCCACAGTACTCCAAAGTGACCAGTGTGTTTTTTTAAGGGGAGGGGGTGAACTTTGTTATTGTTAACTGATTCAAAAGGTAAAGTGCGATTTTTTGTCCAGAAAGCTTAGAACTATCGAAATACATTAATCTACAGCTCATTATTATTAATGCTTGTCCATCCTTTCACAGCCACCAGCACTTGATATAGCATTCTTGTGCTATATTTCATGCTAATAGCTGATTCTAAAATGATGTGTTGTCTGAACAACCAGTATCATCACTGCATTGTTGGCTATATATGTATATGTAAATACTTTAGAATTAAAAGCAACCACTCACCAAAAAGCTTTGAGTTGTTGACAAGCTCACAAAAGAGAAACTTGCTAACTCTCATCTGCTTAGTTCAGAGAAGCTGGTGGTTGAGGGAAGGGGTTCCTGATGGCTCAGGTTGTGAAGCAGCCATTAAAATTGAGCATGTTGTGCTCAGCTGCATGATCTCCACTGGGTGGTCAACCTTGTTATTGATAACAGTTTGGCATGACCATTCATTCCGGTGGAGAGCTGGTTGGTAGCCATACCAAAATAAAAAGTCGTGCAGTGTTTGCATATGAATAGACTAGGATGTTGTGTACCTTGGGTGGCGGATGGAACATGACTTTAGGAGGGGTGGGAAGAATCTTTGGTAGAATGTCCCTCATTTCAGAGCGAGATAAGAGAAAACCAAAGCCCTGGTGAACAATAATGGCTCAGTTGCTCCAGTCCAGGGTGATACTGGGTGATGAAGGGGGCACTCCTTGGAGATGGTGGGAGGATTGGGAGCATGTGAGGATATGGCATAGGAAATCTGTTTATGGACCAGGTTTGGAGTGTCTCACCTGTCTGTAAAGGGGCCTTTGTGAGACCTTCAGCAAACTGGGCAAGAGAGTTCTCATCACTGCAGATATTTAGCACCTGCAGCCATCATCTGGTGTGTGTTTTGTTAATGCAAGTGCCAATTTTCACGTGTGCATCAAGTAGTTCCATGTATTCTGCTAGGGACACCGTGTTTTGTTCTCATGATGTGCAGAGATTTTTTTTCTTGTTTTGTTACTTTTTTGCGTGTTGGTTAATCTATGTTTTTTTACCTTCAGTCTTGTATGGGTTCCTATGAAAAATATACCTAGTAATGTAAGCAAACAGTGAGCTCACTAAGCAAAACTGATTTGTTCTCACGTTCCTAATGTTGCGAGCCTGATATTTGGTGTTCATCCTCATGAGCTCTATATATAGCATTCTATGATCAAATAAAGTTCCATTGTAGTGTTGAAGGTATTCTGGTGTACATTTTTTTCTTGTTGCAGTCATAATAGAGTTTCAAGGCCTGATTCTCATACACAGTGACAAAACTAGTTATTCCGACATGCTAGACTTCTTGTGCATATGTAACACAAGTAAACAACACAATGGACGAAAGTCCAGAAACTGTGAACCTGACTGTGTCCAGACTAACCGTGAGGCTATCGCCATTTTGGTCACACAACCCAGCCTTGTGACACAACCCAGCCTTATGTTTCACCCAGATAGAGGCAAATTTTCTCTGTTCTAGCGTGACTGCCGATACTTCTAAATTCTCATTGGTGTTGAGCCGATTGTATCATCAATATGTGGCAGAAGTTCAGAACATCATTGTCATGTCATCTGAAGGGATCACTTGAAGTTGGAACTGATACATCAAAGACAGTCACCATACCTGTGGCATCTTGGAAACAAAGTCAGTGCATGTACAGTCATGATCAGCTGTTGTGTACAATCTGGAATAGTTGCTTCCTCCCTCTATCAAGTCAATTATTGTGATGCAGTCACAGATGTTGCTAGAAGCTGTGGCACAGTTGGCCGACAAGGTACTGGATGCCGTATCACTTGCACCAATTATGGCATCAACTGCACAGTGTGCTAGTAAACCACCACAGACCAGAAAACTGATCAGCTGATGCAACAAATTAGTCAGCTGATAGCATGTTGGAGCTTTGGTGGAGGTTGCAGCCAGCAAAGGGATAGAAGGCACTCTTGCATCAGCTCTGCATCTTACTCATTTGCACAACACCTGTTGCACAGAAGGACATCTGCTTGAACCATTGGCATTTTGAGGAACATGTGAAACACTGCACCAAGCCATGTGCGTACCAAAACACCAGTGGCAATCCACTGCAGGCGCTTCATCAGATTTCTGGCCAATGTCACCACACCTGTCCATCAGCGATTGATGCAGTGGCTGTAAGTACCTGATACACACCAGCTCCAACTTATGCATCTACTCAGGTGGTGCCAGTACATAGGTACTGACCATGTACAACATTCTACCTGGCTGCTGCAAATAACTTATCCACCTCCATGTATGGCCTGCACAGAACGAAGCTGGATTTTGGCCTCTGCCATGGAATTTCAATGCAGCAGATGTGGGTGAACCAGTTATAGGTGTGGACTTCTTGGTGAACTATAACCTTTTGCCAGACATGTCCATTGCCCACTTTGTAGACCAGAGTACCAGGCTGACAGCCACAGGCTTCCGGCACCAGATATCCATCCAATCTGCCCGGCTGGTAACCACTGCAGACCAGCATTAAAGAAGCCACCAGGAATGCCAAAGGACATCCAACACAACACTGTCCATCACGTCAAGACAACTGAGGGGCCACTGATCTCCTGCTAACCTTGAAGACTAGAGCCAGACCAGTTGAAGATAGCAAAGGCTGAGTTCTATAATGTGATCAAAGAGGGAATTACGCATCTGTCTTGAAGTCCCTGCACCACATTCGTAAGAAGTGTGGTACATTGCGACCTCATGGAGACTACAGAGTTTTGAACCGACACGATTCCTGATAGATATCTGCTCTCTCTGCTCTGCAACTACAACTGTGCGTTGAGTGGTGCTTGTGTATACAGTGTACTAGATTGCTCCAAGGCCTGCGCACAGATTTTTCCAATGACTGAGTGAACATGGAATTGTGCTGAATGTGGCAAAGTGCATCTTTGGACAGCCACAGATAGACTTTCTAGGCATTACTCTCTCAAGCTCACTACCATTACTGGGCACAGTTAAATCTATCTTCCAGCTGCCCTGGCCACCCACATACAAAAAATTAAGGCGCTATTTAGGCATGCTGAACTTCAATTGACAGTACTTGCTGCATGCAGCTGAAGCTCAAGGGCCACTGACAACTGTACTGGTGGGCCTGAAGGCTAAAGGCAACTTAACAATTACCTGGATAGATGATAGTGTGCTTTTGAGAAGTCTAAACAAGTGATAGCAGATGTGGCATTGCTGGCACACCCTGAGCTGAATGCACAATTGACTGTGGTAGTAGATGTGAGTTATATAGCAACAGGTGGTCTACTTCAACAATGTGTCGACGTGACCTGTCTGTCGCTAGCTTTCTTTTCTGAAAAGGTGACCACCTCATAGAAGAAATGAAGTGCATAATACAGAGAATTATTGGCAATGAACAAAGCTGTCAAGTAATTCGGAGCTTGTGCCTCCACAATATTTACTGACCAAAAGCCACTGACATTCGCATTCTGGCAAAATAACCAACCTGAGCTGCTTGCTGAGACAACACAGTCATCTGCTCTACCCAATTCATCATGGACATCCAGCAAATCTCAGGTGTGGACAGAATGCCACTCTCTCGCATTGGAAGCATCTCTACAGTGGACTATGCAGCACTTGCAGAAGCACAGAGGTTGGAGCAAGAGCTTCAACACCTGTTACAAGATTCCTGGCATCAACGAACAACTGTACTGTGATGTCCTCATAGCCAAGCCAAGCCATGTCCATACCTGCCTCTGTACATCCCTTGGCAAGCATTTGAATTCCTGCACTACCTGAACCACCAAGGTATGAGGTCTATGCCATGTCTAGTTCTAGCTCACTTTGTTTGGCCAGGGGCAAAGAAGGATTGCACGGAGTGGATTAAGTGCTGTCTACTGTACCAATGTAACAATGTTTGCAGTCATGTTCATGCATCAGTAAATAATTTCTCCCGACATTGTTGGAGCACTACCACCCTTGAACGGCCAGTGTTACCTGCTCACCATTGTCAACAGATTCACTCATTGGCCTTAAGCAATTCTGACAGACAGTATCTTGGCTGTAACCTTGACTCAGGCCTTCATAACAAACTGGATATCATGGTTTGGCTGCCCTCTTATGTCACAACCTATAGTGGCAGAAAATTCGAATCTGAGTTATTCACAAAACTGACAGCACTTTGCAGCATGAGCCATAATCAGATGACCAGGTACCATCCGGCCTGCAACAATATGGTAGAACAATGGCACCATCACCTAAAAGAAGCCCTCATGTGCCATGTGGCTGGGTGGATTGCGGCTCTGCCAGTTGTCCTTCTCAGGCTTTGCAGCACCTACAGACCAGACCTGGATGGTTCCTTGGCAGAGCTAGTGTGTGGGGAAAGAGTGAGGCTACCCTGTTATTTCGCAGAAGAGATTGACCCACATAGACTTGTTGGCTCGTTGGGCATCTCAGACAGCACATAGAGAAGATCATCGTCCTCCTCCTCCTCCTCCTCCTCCTCCTCTTCCTCTTCCTCCTCCTCCCCCCCCCCCCCCCCCTTCCACACACACACACAGCCCACAGCCATCCAGACGGGGCACCAGTTTGCTGTGTGCACACAAGGGTCTCAGCTCATGTTCAGACATGATGCTATGTAGTGACGGAATCAGACTGGCTCTTCAGGAGCCTGCCAGTGGTTCAAACCTGGCTGTCGGCTTGGGCGACTGCACCATGGACATTCTCTTCAAAGGGAAATGTACTACGACCACTGTAGAAATAGTGCAGCCAACCTACACATTCCATGAGCTACCACCACCTGTGCACTGACAACCACTGCTTCGAAACTTCCTGGCTGAGTCGTGCTTGGGTAGCTCAGGTGGTAGAACACTTGTCCGCGAAAGGTAAAGGTCCCGAGTTCGAGTCTCGGTCCGACACAAAGTTTTAATCTTCCAGGAAGTTTCGTATCAGCACACACTCCACTGCAGAGTGAAAATCTCATTCTGGAACCACTGTCTCCTCTGCTCCCTGGTCCAGTGCTGCCTTGTGCTCCAGAAACAATCCAGACAACTGCACTGCCTACACCAGCAGCTTCTGTATGACACCACTCTACAAGATCTGGCCATTAGGTGCATTTCCTGGCATAATTTCCAGCTAGCACACTGCTCCCACCAAGGGAGCTGCTGTTGTGACTGCAGTCATCATCTGGAATGTGTCAGGTTAGTGCTTGAGTGTCAACCCGAGTGCAAGTGTCAGTTTTTGCATTTGCATCAAGTAATTCCACATGTTCCGCTAGGACACTGTGTTTTGTTCTCATGATGCACAGAGATTTTATTCCTTGTTTTGTTACTTTTTGTATGTTGGTTACTCTATTTTTCTTTTTATCTTTAGCCTCATATTGGTTGTTGTGTATAATGTACCTAATAATGCAAGCAACCAAACTCACTAAGTGTTACTGATCAGTTCTCGCATTCCTAGTCTCATAGGCCCAATATTTAGAGTTCATCCTCAAGAGCTCTGTATTTAGCATTCTATGATCACGTAAAGTTGCATTGTTGTGTTGAAGATATTCTGTTGTATGTGTTATTCACGTAGCAGGCATAGTAGAGTCTCAAGACCTGATTCTCATGCACAGTGGCCAAAGATACATCATTGATGGGTGGCTAGGCTGTATTGGAGGGAAAAACTTTTCTACAACATGTATGTAAACACTCAATGTCTACTTTTGTGATATTTGATAATTATTTACAAAGATTCAATTACTTTATTATAAATTTTACACTCTTGCTATTGAGAGATGTGTGGCATAGTTTCAGAGTTTCAGCTTTATTCTCATTTCAGGTCTCCAATCGCCATTGTGAGGATTTCATTGACAATGTACTGCAAAACTTTCTACATGCATATAAAACATCTACCAACAAAGGATGCAGACATTTCTATGGAAGTAAGGCAACTGTTAATACAATCGTAAAGATAGAGTATTAAGCAGAATTAGGAATAGGATTAAATCTCATGAGTTATTAAATACTAAAGTTATCAATGTATTGAAGTGACTTCTAGAATGAAGTTAGTATTGGGAACACAACATATTAAAGTGTAATCGGAGATCAGTATTAACTACTACGAGCTTTGAGTGAATATATGCATAATTTTACTTCCCAGCACAAATCAGTATTATGTAGATCTAACTATTGTCATATGAGTATAAATGACAGATGGCTTAAAAATATATATAGTTATAGCTTTTCATATGAGAGCCTGTGGGTAAGGCTTGCCTACCAGGCACAGTTACGTACACAGAACTGAAGCATACGGAATTACTTTCTATTTCTACCAACACAAATACAAACTTTATTTACCAGCCAGCTCCTGTATGAATTGCTGGCCACAGCGTTGGTACAGTGGCTGCTGACTGATATAGGAGAATGGTAACTGCAGGTGCCGTCAGCATGGGTGTCTGGGAATTATGAGGCTTTCTGTGCTGACGTGGTGTCCTGTAGAGATGAAGGTAGGACCTACTGGCTTGACCAACTTTGTAGAGACGTTTGCAGTGCTGCTATTTTGCGAGATCTCAAAAGTGTTGTCTCCTCATCAACACTGGGAATGGACCAGTGTACAGTGGTTGGAGTGGCAATTTTGTAAGATCTGCACAGAGCGAGATGAGTACAAATGTCCAAAGCTCTGTGAACAAAAATGGGATGTTCACTGTGGCATGAAGTAGGCATTTGATGGGTCTTGGCTACATGATCTCAGAGCTGTAGATAGCAGCAGTGCAAGTATGAGGTAGTCTGCTAGAATGCATAATGGCTCTCCATGCATTAAAACTGCTAATGACGCTCTGATTTCTGGATTGTACATATTGTGAAGGCCTAAGAGGACCAAGCAAAAGGCTTCTGTCCATTTCTCATGGTAGCACAGGAGAGTACCTTTAGGATCTGATGCCATTTTTTTATCATCCTGTAGCAAGTGAGATGGTAGCTTGCTGGATGCAACACACGTTACAACAAGATCAATTTGGACTGGAAGGATCTTGTTGGAGAGCCTTGAAACTGCCCTGTGGTTAGAGTCTCCATGCTTTTGACACTGAATACGTGAACATGATCGTGCTCAGACATACTTTTTAATCAGTGGCCACATGAGACAGCCAGTCAGTAACTTGATGGTTGAGTTTGCTCCAGATGTGAAAGATTGTGAACACTGTCAAAAGCAGCTTTGTGGAGTTATGGCATAATGTAGGGGCTTGACTTCTGCAGTGAGACATCACACTATAGTATTAACTGAGTGTGTGGCATCAGGGTTTGGGTGAGTTGTGTTCTTACTGAAGAGTCAGCGAATAAATGCTGTAGCTGTGGATTACCAGTCTGAGCAGTGATGAGTTCTTTGTAGTCCATGGTATTTATCGAATCAAAGATGGGTGAAACGTTTTTGGCCACTATGTTTCTTGCTCCCTTTATGTGATGTGGATCTGTCATATCTTGCTGACAAACTCTATATGTTTGAACTGCTGGAAGGAACACTTATCATGTTCTGGAAAGGGGAGACTGTCAGTTTATGGTCAGTGCAAATTGTCATAGGATGAGCTTCAGTTTGTGGTTGGAAATATTTAACAGCTTCCCAAATTGCAAGCAGTTCTTTGTCATATGCACACCACCAACGCTGTGCTGGTCCTTTCGGAAATAAAATTGATGGTTGTCAATCTCCGTTGATTTGTTAGTGGAGGAATAACCCACTGCTGCGTGGCTACCATCTACAACTATTGCCAGGGGTGCAGATGGCTCTGGATGAGCAAGAAACAGTGCACTAGTTAGGTACATTTGAAGATTGTGGAACACCTTTTCCATCTCTGGGGTCCACTGCAGTGAGCATTGGCCTGTGATGCGATATCTTGTGAGTGTGTCTGCAAGCAGCAATTGTGCAGCAGCTGTTGCTGCATTGGCAAAAAAAAAAAAAAAAGGAGAAATGACCAATCCCAGGAATGTCACAACTGCTAGTCTTCTGTCAGCTTTGGAAGGGATTGTCGAGCTGCTGTCATATCCAGTTATGGGTAAATGCCATTTGCTCTGCTAATGGCACACTTTTCTTCATTCAGTACTATGTCATGGTTATTCAGTCACTGATGCACACCCTGCACATTTCTTCTTGTGGCTGGGTGTTTGGTGAGAATCCTAGAATGTCACCAGAATGTTGTTGTGGTCTTCAGTCCTGAGACTGGTTTGATGCAGCTCTCCATGCTACTCTATCCTGTGCAAGCTTCATCATCTCCCAGTACCTACTGCAACCTACATCCTTCTGGGTGTTTGGTGAGAATGCTAGAATGTCACCAGAATATGTGAAGAAAAACAGCAGCTCCTTTGACACTTCATCCACAAAATGTTCTCATGTCTGTGCAGCATTTTTGAGGTAAAATAGCATAAAAAAAGTTAAAATAGGCTTACGAGCATGGTAAGTGGCTGTAAGGTGATAGTCCAGTCCAAGATGTGGAAATTGCCATAGGGAAATTGGACTAAGTCAAGATTAGATCTTAGACTAGGGCTCAGAGGAGAAAACTCCTCAAACAACAGAAAAAAAGATTGACTTCCTAAACAAAATGGAGGGACCTAAAAGATTTTCAACCCCCAAAAAAAGACTGCCTCAGAGTGAAGGGGGTAAACAAACCTCTTCCACCATTAAGACAAAAAAAAAAAAAAAAACAAGAAAACAGTGGAGGAGTCTAGTACTCCCACATCTCAGGTTATTCACAGCCAGGAAAAGCCGTGGCAGGGAATAGGGAAACAGACCTATAGTACTGCAGTCTTATTTCTCATCCAACAGGGATACACACTGGTTAACATCACATTGTAGCAGATGGAGCTTGTTCAGATGGCTCTCTTCGAAAATATTGGAGGAGGAGGGGGGAGGGGGATAGAAGCCCAGGACAAAAATTCAGGAGGGTCTATCTGGACAAAGGTGCTCTTATATTTGTTTGTGAGTGGAAGGGAACAGTGGTGTGGCCTAAGGAGACAGGAGGAGGTGAAGCTATTGATCAAGACAGCAGCTGAACTCTTCAAGACTCAAAGGTATCATTTTGGGTACAAAAACTTGTTACAGATATTCCTCCAGAGATTCTGTTCAAGAAAATAAGAGCACAGAATCAGGATGTCCTGAGAGAGAACTGGATGGTAATCAATCAAATGTTTGTACCAGATGGCCAAACCCTTGTGGAACTGGTGAAAAGTCCCTGAGGGTAATGTGGGAACAGGACCTTAGGATTCTCAAAGGTTACAGTCAGAGTAATCAAACATATTAGATGTGACCATGGTGCAAGATCATCTTCTGGGAGGTCAGGAGGTGGATGTGGCCGTGGCCCTGACCCAGAAACCCTATCTGTATGGGGAGTGGGTGGGGCGGTGGGGGGCTTTCAGGCCTCAGAGGAAATGGGGGTAAACTGATTTATGCTAGCAATTTAAGGAACTCTAGAACATGCATCTATGTCAAAAATAGAATTTCATTCAACTCAATGGTGGACTTCTGTTCCAGGGACCTGACAACCATCAGGATGAAGCAACATGAGGAAGGAATCATGGGGGAAATTGTATTGTCTCAGCTTACCTCCCTTTCGAGGACAGTACTCTTCTCAACACTGGTAGACAGCTGCTCACAGCAGAATGGACGAGCACAGGCTGGTCACGATGCCAATGCCCACAACCTGACCACCAATAGCAGAGGTGAGCATCTATTCAAATTTCTGCTAAAAAATTGTCTGGAAATCTTAAATATGTGTAGGGAACCTACATTCAGGAATAGAAGAAGGGAAGAGATAATTGATATAGCTTTTGGGTCCACTCCATTGGGTACTTATGTCAAACAGTGGCATGTGATACTGGAGCCATCATTATCTGACCCCATGTATATTAATGTAACTGTATAGATAAAACATCTACTCACCAAGCAACAGCAGGGGAACACACATATAAAAAAATTGTTTACATATCCCATCTTTGGGAGCCAATGGCTCCTTCTTCCTATAGAAGGGCTGAAGGGGAAGGGGAAGGAAGAGCGATGAAGGAAAAGGACTGGAGATACTTAAGAAAAATGGCAGAGCTTGGAAAAGTCATCCAGAATCCCATATTAGGGGAGACTCAATGGGCAGGATGAGAAGGAAAGGTCTTTCCTTCTCATCCCGTCTGGTAAGTCTCCCCTAAACTGATGTTCTGGGTGACTTTTCCAGATTCTATCCCTTTTCTTAAACCTCTTCAGTCCTTTTTCTTCACCCCTCTTCCTTTCCCTTCAACCCTTTTGCCAGAAGAGGGAGCCACTGGCTCTGAAAGCTTGCATAACTGGTGAGTAGACTTTTTGTCTATCCAGTTACATTATGTTGTCGAAAATTGATTATTTTTGTTGTGTAATTAGCCCATGTGCATACTAAGTTTGAGGCTGAAATGGGCATTATACAGACCATGGCCTATATGAATCCTAGGGAAACAGACAAGAACTCATCTAAGAAATACCTCAACTCACACTTATCTAAATTCAGAAAAACGATAAGGAATCCAGTAGATTTCAGGGAAATGTCAGACACAATGCCATCTGCCATTATGACCTGGTATTTAGAAAACTGTCAAATCATCAACAGGTGCACAAACAGGAGTGTATCTTGGTGGGACAATAACCTGAAATTGCAAATGAGGCAGGTAAGAAGACTGTTCAGCCTTGCAAGGAAGAAACAACAATGGGCAAAATATTGGGAGGACCTTCCCAAATGTAACCTTGCAGTTAAGCAAGCGAGACTGCCATCCTGGAAGGGATTCTCTGAGGAAATGGAAGATGCAGCTACTTGTGCTAGACTTAATAAAACCTTACTAGAATACCAACTCACCCAGGAGGTACTACAAGTGAAGGGTCTCTGCATGAGCCTCTTCATGATTTTGCCATACCACACAGCTTCATTTGTGTATCTCTGGCACCTCAGTTGTTGGTGCAAATGGTCTATAACCCTAGATGTAAAGAAGAAAATGGAAAGGACTGATCAGCTGAGTGTGTTTGTGGTGGCCACAGTATTTTGTTTTAACATTTCGTTAGGTTATTGGTACTTGTCAGAGCTCCATACACATATTTGATACATTTAAGTGCCATATTGCAATGTATCTATTCTTTCCTCCTCTTGTCTGATCAGTTGAATATATGAATGAGGGAGTGCAAGGATTTCAGTGTGTAGATACGTGGGAGTGTAATAGTCTGCCACTGTACCAGAAAAGCCAACTGTAGGAAACACGTACCATGTAGCAAAGAGGTTTCTGTTTGCCTTGGATGAACCTTTTGTAGAGGTTTTCACCCCAAAAGGGGTTTCTCTGGTCACTTCCATAGGTGCGGGGAGCAGTTTTGGTTGGAGAGCAAATGCTCGTGGAGTGTTCCATGGGACACGAAAGGGTGATACCTAATGGCGGTAAGTGTGCCTTTTCGATGAGAAGTTAATGTCGTGTTTTATGTAAGTTTTTCAAAGCTAGTCAAAGTAAATGATTCCTTCCATCGATCACAGTTTATTATCATGTGTGACAAATTTTACTTTCTAATTCATGAGTGTTAAATGCATTAAAATCCAGGGACAGGTTAGGCTATTGTTCAGTTGAACTGTTAATCCGACACATGGAGCTGTGTTGAGTTTATTATGATTCAGTTCATTTTGTTTAGTATCCCTTTCATGAGAGCGTGTAAACTGCATATGATTTCTGTGATTTGAATTTTGTGCAATTTGTCTCTCTTAACTTTCTTTGTGCACACTTTTGTTTGTGAGGACCACTTGGTTGTGATATAATGAGAAAGTCTACAGTGCCAAGGCCACAGTGATCTTATGCTGTAGAATATCTGAATTAATTGTGATTCTTATTTATGCTTCATTCTTACAGCAATTCCCTTTGATGGAAATTTTATTCATTTATCCCGCATGTTGAAATCAAGGTAACAGCCCCTCTTGCTACCCACATGTGCTGTGGTGAAGGTTTTGTAGTTATTTTCCTTCCTGTTAGTCTCTCAAGTGTGTGTGAATGTAAGTGTTCACGATTAAACCATCCTTTGATCATTCATTTTACATAGATCATAGACCTTGCAGGGGACTCTGAAGTAAAATTCGAGGTTTAATTAATATTTGACGTAATAGACTGTAGGCAGCAGCAACCATCATATTACTCACTATACATATTCATGTGTGCAATTAACTTTACCAATCTAATGAACATTCTTTTGCCAGAATTATTGTTTATCCCCTCACTGCCAAAAATTCTACTCCTTGCTTCATCCAGCTCTGATGTATGGCACATCCTACTGCATTCCATTTGCGTGACAGTTGTATTGAGGCCATACTTTACCCCCCATATTCAGAGTAATTGTAAAGATACCCCTTAATTGTAAAGATACCTTTCACAAGGGATGAGGACGGTGAATGTATAAGGACAGCAAATGAGAAGCTGAATGTACTCCTCCAGACTCACTTCTCTCAGTGCATTCTAGCAGACAACGCAGGCCAAGATTCAGTCCCTGATAGGTGCTGGTTTACAGGTAACAAAAGGGAGAACTGGGAGTCTGCCAAAGAATATGTTGATTTAAAAAAAGAAAAATCCAGTGGGTGGTGAGAATGTTTCAACTGTTCAAGTCATCAGGCCCAGATGGAATCTTTCCAGCTCTATTACAACAAGTAGGAGAGAGATTAATTAGACTCCTATCTAAGATATTTAGAATTAGCCTAGCATCAGGAATCATTCCTAGTGAGTGGCAGACAGTGAGAGTTGATTTCATTCTGAAGCCAGGGTGAGCTGATCGTACAAAGGCCAAGGATATGAGACCTATCAGTCTGTTCACCTTTCTTTTAAATATATTAGAAAAACTGGTTAATGTGCATGTTAGGGAAAGGAGGCTAACTAAGGTTTGTCTCCATGTAAACCAACATGTGATCAACCAGGCAAATCACATGAAAGAGTACTTCACCAAGTTGTTGGTTAAAGAATAAAAAGAAAAGAAAAGCACTACACTGTCATAAAATTGCTCTCTGCATTTTGTGAATATCAAAGGGGCTTTTAGCAATACAACTTTTGAATTCACGGTTAGAGCTGTGGAACAGCATGACTTTGAGACCACCGGATGTAGGTGGGTTAATACCAAGTCAGACAGAAGAAATGTAGAAGCCACCATAATGAATGAAAAGGTGGTGATCAATACCACCAGAGGGTGTCTGCAAGGAGGGGTTGAATACTGTGGAACCTAGTGGTGAATGAACTCATTGAATAGCTAAATACTAGAGACTGAATTTGCAAAGGATACTCAGAGGACTTAGTCATAGTAATACGTGGCAAATTTTCTTGTTCTTTTAGAACTATGGCACAGTGTGCATTGAACATTGTCCAAAATTGGTGCAGGAAACAGGATCTAAGGAAACTGTTGTAGTGGCATTTACAAGGAAGCATATGTTAAGCTTCTCATGTGAAGGGCCTCTCATGTAAAGAAGATATTTTCCACGGTGAGAGGCACACTTGTGAGCAGTAGAAAAAGCTGGGGTCTAAATGCCAAAAGTATGTAATGAATATAAAACATTGTAATAAGATCTATAATAATTTATGAGGCTACAGTAGTATGGTGAAACCAAGTGGAACAGAAGGTGGCTGTTAAGGAAGTTGGCAAAGTGCAGAGACTGGTCTACTTAGCCATAACAGGTGAATTTAGCAGCACACCAACTGCTGGGCTAGAGATCATGCTGGACATGCCTCTATTACAACTGTGGGTTAAAATGGAAGCAGTGACAGGGGGCATACAGGGTAAAAGCAGGAAGTAATTTGATATCTTTAGGATATCCTAAGCCCCACAACAATATAGGGAATATGGTAAATATAGGAATGATTGGAGAAATGCCAGCTGAGTATAAAATAACTTCCAGCTGCTTCAACAAACATTTCAGTGTAACAACTGGAAATAGGGAGCAGTGGGAGAATGAACCACAACACCATGCTTGAGATATAGTCTGGTTTACTGAAAGGTTGAAACCATAAAAAGGTGCTGAGGGTAGATTTTACAGGGTAGCCCCTGCAATGAGATCAAAGATTGTTGCAGAATGCCATTAAGTCCTTGTGAGATCAGGTGAAAGCAACAGTGTAAACCTGCTGTGGGTTCCTGATCACTCAGGAATCTCTGGCAATGAACAAGCCGATAGGCTGCCCAGGACAGGCCGAACGACTCCATTTACTGGACCAGAACTTGTCTTGTCACCAAGGCAATGTTTAAATCAAAACTACAAAACTGAATCACAAGGTACATAAAAGAATATTGGACATGGCACGCTGATGGTGCCAAAGCCATGTTTTAAGATTAGTCCTGGACTTGAACAGGAGACAGACTAAACTCATGGTAGTGCTAATGATAGGATGTGGGAACCTTAACAAACACCTACACACAATGGGTATAGAGAAAGAAGCCCTTATTTTTAGGCTGTGTGTGTAGGTGATGAAACTGCAGCACAGTTCATCTTTCAGTGCAAAATGTTGGAGATCAAAAGACACAGAATATTCCTGTTATCAGTACCTGAAAAAATCGTTCTAATAGAGAACTTGTAAAGGGCCTCCTACTACTCTCTAAGGGTACGTACTGGTTGGCTTTACTAGAATCACACCGTAAATCCTGTTTCAGTGCTGGCAATAGTGGGGCGAGGCTCGCTGCGGTTTTTATGTCCCTGTTCAAATCAAATCAGATAGGGATTGGACCAATGGGGAGTAGAGTCACATGCTTTTCTTGGTTGAGAGCAGATTCAGTCTGTGTAGTGATTATGGACATACCCTCAAGTGGCAAGAGGTGGGGACACTTATGCACCCAGGAACATTGATGAACATGATCATTTTGGCGGCCCAGGTGTTACGGTGTGGGGAGGCATAATGTTGCATAGGTGTGCTGCTAAGAATGCTACAGTCACTCGTCAGCATTATTGAGACACTATACTTCTTCCTCTTGTGCCTCTTTTCCGGGATGCTCTTGACTTCGATTTCATTTGTATGGATTAGAATGTGTGACAGCTTCAAACAGTGCAGGTGGAGCAGCTCTTGAAATGGGAGCATTATTTCGACAAATGAATTGGTCTGCCCATTCCCCTGACTTAAATCCCATCAAGCTCATATGGAATGTGTTGGGGAGACATTTTGCAGCATGTCCACATGCAGCAGTGACCATCCAGCAGTTGTCAGCCTTGCTGGTAGAGGAGTGGAGTGCCCTACCACAAGAATCCCTTACCAATTTTGTGGCCAGAATGGGAACAAATTGCAGAGCGTGTATTGCTGTCCATGGTGATCACAGTGCCTATTATGAACCTTTTCCTGTCTGTCCAGGGGCCATAATATACCTATTGACTTCAGTGTAATTATTGTCTTTGAATAAAAATGTAATTTCTGTTTGTCTCATTGTGTATTTCTTTCAATTATCTTCTGTACTATATTGTAGCAGTTGTTTCTATGTGTGGTCCAAGTTCCACCGAGCTGTGTTCCTGGGCAGTGACACATCATGTGAAAGTCACTTTCATTCTTAATTTTTGCACAGTGAGGTGTGCTGGTGCCCACAGTGTTTATGGGACTCGTATAGACATTCTACTCCTGACATGAACATACCAGCTATTAACGGTGCAGTTTGTTTACTGCTGCGTGATGATGTTCCACCTGTTGTTTGCATTCTGTCCATGGCTGGCAGTGCTTTCTTTTCAGCTGTTGAACCTAATCCGGATTGTCATGCTTGTCATTTGGTTAGGTGCATGGTTTTGAGTGCTTCAGTTCTTGTTGACCAAAATGTTAATAAAGGTTTCTCCAGATTGCCAGTAATGTTGGTGATGCAGCATCAAAGAGTGTCAGGATCGTCTGCTGCTGATGTCACAGAAATTGTTGCTTGTGACTCCATTGTTGTATATATTCTATCAGCTTTTTCAGCAGTTTGCCTATTTGTTGATCATCGTGCACTACCAACTCTACTTGCACTTGTGACGGTGGCTTCTGTTGCCAGATGTAGTAGTTGTGGTGTTCAGTCCAAAGACTGGTTTGATGCAGCTCTCCATGCTACTCTAACTTGTGCAGTCCTCTTCATCTCTGAATAACCACTGCAGCCCACATCTTTCTGAATCTGCATACTGAATTCATTTCTTGGCCTTCCTCTATCATTTTTACCAACCGCACATTGCTCCAATACTAAAATGGTGATCCCTTGATGTCTCAGAGTGTGTCCTTTCTTTTGGTCAAGTTGTGCCACAGAATACTTGTCTCTGCAACTCTATTCAGTACCTCCTCTTTAGTTATGTGGCCTTAAAGACATCTCATCTTCAGCTATGCAACAACGAATCACCCAAAACCATAATTGTGTCTATCATACCTCGTAGCTACCACTAAAATCCTGAAGGGGTTTTGTCACCCCTTTTTTCTTGATAAGGCACGTGTCTGAGCCTTTGGTGTGGTGATTTGGTGCAGTGAGCAATTGATTCAGCTTTTAAAACAAGGTAAGTAGGATGACAGGGCAGGTGCACAGTATTGTCCTACACTGATGCTGTCACCTCGTTGTCTAAATTGCTGATCACTAGCATACTTTAAATTGTTCAGGATCATCAGTAACTTGTTGATGTGTGAAAATAATTCCATGATTGTAAATCAAATTTGTGGCTGGTTGGGCATAAACTGTGGGGCCCATAACTGCAACAGTGGCATGGAAGAATTGCTTGAACCAACAGACATGCAGTTCATCTCTCCCGAGTGCAGTCACGATGCAGAAAAAAAAAAACACAATATAGATTAACTTTAAAGATATCCTCTCTACCAGAGATAACACACTCTACAATTGATTGCCAGTCTTGTTATTACTAAAAGCCTACTGTGAAGGTATTTAGCATTTTGCACATTCACTTTGTTGTAGACTATCATATAGGCTTCTGCATCCGATTTTTGATCAAGTGATATTTATACTGAAGTGCTGCATGTTATGTTAATTTTACATTAGGAAATGAGTAGGAATACTCTTTAATTTTGTACAGGTGTGATGATTATGTGCCATATTCAGTGACAAATTGTATTGTACACCTGAAGGGTTGCAGATGTTTCATCTTGATCCTTGACACTTGGTAGTAGTTGATGGAGCCTTCTGCCAGTGTTTGCATTATCCATCATTATTCTACAAGTGCAGCTTCTGCTTACTGAGAATTCTCTGATCAGTATTGGCTCCTATTCTATCGTCTATTCCTCATCTATATCAATGATATAAGAGATAAACTGACAAGCCATCTTAGGTTGTTTGTAGATGATGCAGTCGATTATCAGCTATTAAAGTTATCAGAAGATCAAAACAAATTGCAAAATGATTTAGAAGAAGATGCAAAAATTGGCAGTTGATGCTAAATAATGAAGAGCAAGTCATCCACATGAGTGCTAAAAGGAATCCGTTAAACTTTGGTTACATAATAAATCAATCAAATCTAAAGGACATAAATTCAACAAAATACCTAGGAATTACAGTTATGAACAACTTAAGTTGGAAAGAACACACAGAAAATGTAGTGGGGAAGGTGAACCAAAGACTGTGACTTAATGGCAGAACACTTAGAAAATGTAACAGATCTACTAAAGAGACAGCCTACACTATGGTCATCTGTTCTCTTTTGGAGTACTGCAGCACAGTGAGGGATCCTTGCCACATAGTGTTAACACAGTACACCAAGAAAGTTCAAAGAAGAGCAGCATGTTTCATATTTTTGGGAAATAGGGGAGAGAGTGTCATGGACGTGGTACTGGATTTGTGGTGAACATCATTAAAACAAAGGCATTTTTCATTGAGGGAGAATCTTCTGAAATTTCATCACCTACTTTCTTCTCTGAATGCTAAAATATTTTGTTGATGCTGACCTACACAGAGGAAACAATCATCATAGTAAAATAAGGGAAATTAGAGTTCACACGGAAAGATATAGATGTTCCCTTTTCCTGTGCACTGTTCAAGAGTGTAATAATACAGAATTATTGTGAAGGTGGTTCAATGAACCCTCTGCCAGGTGCTTAAGTGTGATCTGCAGAGTATCGATGTAAATGTCCATACCTAAATGCTGACTATTGTATAAAAAAAAATGGCGTGTGATGAGGGCCTCCCGTCGGGTAGACTGTTCGCCTGGTATAAGTCTTTCAATCTGACGCCACTTCGGCAACTTGCACGTCGATGGGGATGAAATGATGATGATTAGGACAACACAACACCCAGTCCCTGAGCGGAGAAAATCTCTGATCCAGCTGGGAATCGAACCCGGGCCCTTAGGATTGACAGTCCGTCGTGCTGGCCACTTTTTAATTCCACAAAAACAGTAACAAAAATGGCTACAATGAAATGACATAAATAAGGTGCCAGATAATTGCAGTCATAAATTACAGCATCCAAAGAATGAGTCTTTAGCAGGAGCACAATTTAGCACCTTCACTGTCACCTTCAACTGGTGGCAGTTCAGCATGCACATTTTCTTCTTCTGCAGCCTGAGGTCTCTCATCATCATTTCCCAGACCCAAATTAATCATTCAGTAAATCCTTGATGTGTGTTCCTTCCAGGGTAAATTACGTGGACAGAAGAGCCATCCCGAACAGCAACATCGCAAAATCCTTCACTGCCTTGTTATTTTTGTCAGTTCTAGCCTTCTAAATGCATCCATAGGGAGTTCAAGATCTTCTTTTATATCAGACACCAGATGTTTGTCGCCATATTCTTGTATCTGCTGTACTACTGATTTATTTTTCATGTGTGACTTGCAGGTGAGGTTAGGGTCGGGAACGTGACCCAACCAATTCCTTCTCTACTAGGAATTCAGTTCCTAACCTATACCCATTCTGTTGAAGACAATTCAGAGCATGTTACCATATTTCTTATTGTGATTCTGATATTTAAGTATTTTCTCGAATTCATTTTCCATATACATGTTGTATTAAATATGTTCATCACTCCCAATATTGTTAAAAACATAACTTGTATATTTGCCCATTAACCAAATCATTGCATTATTTTTGCCTGGGGCTAGTAACTTTCCTCTGGTCTGAAGAAAATATTAGTCTGTACGTCGTTTGCTGAAGTTCTTGTTATTTGAGCAATTTTCTCCCTGGTCCACCTCCAGTTGATAATCCGATCTCCACATGTGTAACTATGAGGCACACTATCAAAGAGGTTGCATTTGCTGCAGAGGTTAGTGTCACTTAAACCGATGGCAAAGAGACGCTCATTAGTGCTGATGATGTTATTGACTACCTTGTATGCTGTTCTCATGTCAGACGAAAGAGCATCCCTACTGATGTTTTTCCAGACCACATTCCATGCTGTTCCAGCTTATTTAGTTTCTATGTTATTTTCCCTTTCATGTTTCCGTCTTTCAGCTAAAATTGCCTTTGCTGTAACATTTTTGGAGTTTAAAAGCTTTTTGCTGAGATAACTTAGTTCAAGATAATACTCCCTAATGTGTTTTAGCTTAAAACTTATTTTTGTATATTTACCAGCAGCTCTACTCTTTCTGGCCTGACAATATTGTATAGTTTTGCTGTAATGCACCTGGATCATTACACATTATGCTCCATGTTTGTTTGACGTACAATGCCATCGCTTTAGACTTGATTTCGGTTAGACCCATTCCTCCATTGCTTGGATCCGAAACTGCTGTCTTCACCGGCACTCTAAACAATTCCCCTTTCCACAAGAACTTTGCTAAGGTGGACGTGATTGTCTTCGCCACCACTGATGGAATGGGGAGAATCTGTGCTATGTAGTAGGCCTTGGATAAAATATACACGTTGATAAACAGTATTCTCTGGAAGTGGTCTATGCTACATTGACAGTTTTCAATCAAAGCTCCCTTGATTTTTCTTGCCACCTCCCGCCAATTTATTGGCATCATTTTTAAAAAGGGCGTTGTCAATGCCACTCCACGAGCTTTGTGTTCATTAACATGATTCGCCCACTCAATGCGCAAGTTAGCAATCCGCTTTATATTTAGAAATTTACTTTTGTTTTCATTTACCCTCACACCTGATGTGGAACAGTATTTTGCAAATACCATCTCTAGTTGTGTCACATCTGTTTGGTCTCTGATGATTACGCCTACATCGTCCACGTAAGCACCTACCACACTCAGCTACTGGGGGCGGACTATACAGGGTGATTCAAAAAGAATACCACAACTTTAAAAATGTGTATTTAATGAAAGAAACGTAATATAACCTTCTGTTGTACATCATTACAAAGAGTATTTAAAAAGGTTTTTTTTCACTCAAAAACAAGTTCAGAGATGTTCAATATGGCCCCCTCCAGACACACGAGCAATATCAACCCGATACTCCAACTCGTTCCACACTCTCTGTAGCATATCAGGCGTAACAGTTTGGATAGCTGCTGTTATTTCTCGTTTCAAATCATCAATGGTGGCTGGGAGAGGTGGCCGAAACACCATATCCTTAACATACCCCCATAAGAAAAAATCGCAGGGGTCTTGGAGGCCAGTGATGAAGTGTTCTGTCACGGGCTGCCTGGCGGCCGATCCATCGCCTCGGGTAGTTGACGTTCAGGTAGTTACGGACAGATAAGTGCCAATGTGGTGGCGCTCCATCCTGCTGAAATATGAATTATTGTGCTTCTTGTTCGAGCTGAGGGAACAGCCAATTCTCTAACACCTCCAGATACTGTAGTCCAGTTACAGTAGCACCTTTGAAGAAAAAGGGAACAAAACTTTATTGGCTGAAATGGTGAACAAATGTACAACTAAATGAAACTTTATAGCTCCCTTAATTCGCCGACAGATAGTGCTTAGCTCTGCCTTTTGTCGTTGCAGAGTTTTAAATTCCTAAAGTTGTGGTATTCTTTTTGAATCACCCTGTATTGTATAGTAAATAATCAATGTTCCTTATTTTGGAGGTCTGTAGACTTCATATAAAGAATCACGAGATGTACATCCATTGATATGACACTCTATATAAGGTCGGGGTGCTGCAGAAAGCTGGAGATTTTTTTTGTGCAAAGTACTGGCTCCAAATGAAACCATAGCTGCCCAGTGTTCCTATAGTGCTAGTGTAGCACACCATTATGAGCTTGAAAATCACAGAGGCTGTTATGCCATTTATTTAGAATTTTAATTGCCTTATTGCTGACTTTATTGCCTGGGTTTTAATCAATAGTTTCTGTTCTGACAATAGGCTTAATTAATTTTGGCATGTCCTTATATGTTATAAAGCTGTTTTTTTTATAATTTGATTGTTGGTGATCAGTTCATACAAGGTTCAAAATCAGCTATATACTAATAATCTTTGGAGTCAGACCTAGAACAAGAATGATCTGGTATTATGATAATAAAATTTTTAAAAATCAATCTAGATCACAAACGGTGTTTATTTTCCTGGTAACTGGTTTCACTCATATAGATAGACCAAATTCAGACCAGTACGTATCTCTGAAATTAATAGACTACATCAGCTCCCTGTCGCCTATGCTTATTATTATTATTATTATTATTATTATTATTATTAAAGCTGTGCCTCAAAATCTATTGAGGCATTTCTGAGCTGCACTGTTAACTTTAATTAGGCTCCCTCAGTTCCAAGTAACAAGTAACTGCATTACATAGAAATGTTTTTGCAGTTTATCCATGATACTTAGACAAGGCACTATCAGCTCCATTTTCATTTCTTTTTAATGATGATCATCCAGTATTTACTGTAATGCTCTTTAATACCTCCACTTACATACCAACAGGTCATATAGTATCTTTTCTTTTTTCAGCTAGGTGAGTGCTGTGTAGATTTTGTGTTATTAGGGGATTGATAAGGGTTATACTAGTATGAAAAGGACAGTTGTTGCTCACCATATAGTGAAGACACAAAGTTGCAGATAGGCACAACAAAAAGACTGTCACAGAATCTCTCTCTCTCTCTCTCTCTCTCTCTCTCTCTCTCTCTCTCTCTCTCTCTCTCTCACACACACACACACACACACACACACACACACACACACACACACACACACACACAGACAGACAGACAGAAGTGTTCAATAAGCTGTGTGTCTGAAGGTGTTTCTGAACAAGATAAGTGCAGCTATAGATTGTGTGTAGACAAAATGAAAATGTAATATTAAAATGGGTGCAATCATCATGTAGTAGAAGTGGTATAGTAGCAGTAACTTATTATTTTAGTGAAGAGTAAAAGAGTAACATTCTCCTTCAATGGAATTAGTACCAGGAAGGCAGTCCATTTTTGCAATGACAACTGATTGTCACACTTCACCAACCTTTTGTTTCAGGTATCTAAGTTCTGCTTCCTGTCATTCTGTAACTTTAAAATTCGTGTTCAGTAGACTCTCAGGAATTCTGGTGAAAAGGAACAGTTCACCGAAACGTAGCATGGTGGAATAACTATCCCTGATGTACTACCACACTTTACAAAGTTTTCTTCCTTTTTCTTAGCTAACCTATAAACGAAAGCTGTGTTTTTATAATCAGTATTTTTCAGAACATTGCAGATGTGTCTGATGGCAAAGGCATATAAAATTTTTAGAGGAACATTTTATTTAAGAAAGTATTCAAAATTGAATATTCAATAATGCAATGAACACACAAAAAATTTTACCCTGCCAATACATAATTGTTTTATGATTGATATCTTATTTGAAATCCCTGTTTATTTTTCATGTAAAGTTGATTTTGTTGTATTAAATCTTTTAACTCGGGAAATAATAATATTCATAATTGTCGTTGTCATAAGAGTTCATCACTGAACATTCATTAACGTTCCTACAGTCACTGTTGCAGATCATGTCCTTAGATGTTTACTGTCTGAGGAATGTCTTCTTTCTCTGCTATTTCATGACAATTCGTTTCAGGTTTGTAGTTTAATTTGGATTCATTCTTATTATGTAACTCAATGTAAACTCATCTACATCCAAGGGAAAGAAAAAACAGCAGCAGCAGGAAAGAAATCTATGGCAAAGATTGGAAATTCCCCTATCCTTGATGTACTACACACTTACTCATGGACATCTCTACAAAGGTTGTGCTTTGATGTATCTCTCTCATGTGATCGTTCTAGATGAAGACAGCAATTGTAATATGTATATAATAGCAACTGACTGTTTCCAGCACAGCTGATATTTTTAATGACTAATAATTACTACTATTATTTGTACCAAAAATTTAAATGCAGTTGATTGAATTACTGATATTTTTATGAAAGTATATTTCAGAAATATCTGTACACATGTACAAAAAGTCTTCACAATATTTATTTTATTTGAAATTTATATTCTTTCATCTCATTTTTACAGGAACAATGAGCATAAAGATGACAGTAAACACTATTAGTGATAAATGAACATAACTGAGTTATCATTACCTCAGCAAGAACTAAATTGTGATAAATATACATATTCTGCCTGAGAAATTTCTTCAATGTGTTATGAAGAATGGTTGACTGACTTCGGCTGACTAGTACCAGTGGCATGTACATTGAAGCAAATGTTCAGTTAGTCTTTAATACATTCATCTTTAACTCCACTCCACTCTGATGATAATTAAAAAGAGAGTGAAAGTTTTAATTAAGAGTTGATACTTTGCAGGTACAGACTTTTTGAGAAAAGTATGTGTAGCTGCATGATTTTTGCAAGTGTTTCCAGTGTACCATATACAGAATTCTTCTGTGGAGTTCTATGCAGCTGTCATTTCCTCTCACAATTCCCGATACTCTAGCTACTGGAACACTTTCATTAACTTAATAGAAAAGATAATTAAAAATTTGACAGTTTTTGTATTAATAAAAAAATATTCTCCACACTGTGGATATTGAGTTACAGTACTCTCATATCAGCTCATTTAAGCTTTGTTATGTAATATACAATGATATCTGTTATATAAAAGTCTGTTACATAAAGTTCATAGAATGATACATATGTTATATTTACACTGCATGATAATTATTTCAGTCAAAATTTATCATTGAGTCACTCAGAAAGCACCCACAGATTTTACATTCTAACATAAATGTCTTTTATTTCAGGTACATGATTATTACCAACATACAGCCTGCCTTCACACATATGATTCTTCCTCATCTGTTGAGTCCATTCGAAGTCTCTGTGTCGAATCTAGATTAAGACTCCTAGAGACCACATAACGCTCTGACTGACTGTTGTCTCCAAGGTGGTATGTAGTGATTGGTGCTCTGTAGCTTGGGATTACACTCGGGGGAGGTCTGTATGGAGGTGGCTGAACACCATTTGTGAACAACGTTCGGAGGTGGGAAACACTCCACGAAATTTCACTCTTCAGGTTTTTTCCTTGATCAGCCTGATTTTGTGTGGTATTACAGTCTTCCTCTTTTTGAGTCTTTTCTCCGGGTGGTGGAGGCAAAGATTTTGATCTTTGTGATGCTCTATTTGAAACTTCCTTCTGTCTTATGCGACCTCTACATTCCGAGCTCTTCCTTGGCACTTGCTCAGATGATTCCCACTGCATATTTTCATCTTTTGATGCATACGAAATCTGGGATGAAAGTTTACCTGAATTGGCCGGAGACACAGTTTCCACATGCACTGGTGGAAGGTGACGCAGCTTTACATCGACAGAAGATCGCTTCGGAGGAAGAGGCGGTGCCGACGACTCGTGGAGAGGAGTCGAAGCTGACGTAGTTGCCGGTGCACTGACTCTTCGAAGTACAGAGGGTGTTGAAGAAAGTTTGTGTAGCTCAGAAGGTTGGTCCGAGTCACTCGAACTTTCCTCTCTAATATTAACAGGTGCCGCATGCACTAACAGTTCTGAGGGTGTAGACCCATAAGCATTGTCCCAAGCAGAATTTGCACTCGCACAGTCTTTACCACGTGAATTTGATCGTGACACATGTGGAGTTGAATCATCATCAGAAAGGGTGCTAGAGTCGTACGACCGGTCAACTTCATCTAGTACCGGTATGTGTGGTGTGGAGCGTGACAAGGACCAGTCTTCTACTGAAGCACGAGCTGCTCTGCGATGCCCAGTTCTCTGTGATTTGCTGCTCATCATTTGGATGTCACCTTTGAGTTCACAGTTTTCAACTGGAGATGATTCCACCTGGTTGTAAGAAAGTACCGGAGATTCAGGTTCACTGCACAGATGGTGTGCCGATTTTGATCTCACTATCGGGGTTGGCGGACTCCGATGAGAATACACAGGATCCGAACACGGAGAGCTGTTAACAGGGGGGGGAGGTGGCGGTGCACGTCCTTTCCGATGCAGTGCGGGCCTCTTGTAGAGAACTGGTCCATTTTCCGTGTCATACGCACTGTGATCCCCAATATCATTCAGAAGAGATTCCTCCGACGCACTTCTCCTGATGAGGTTGGTTACATTTGTAGAGCGGTAGTTGTGCTGGTGCAGTCCGCCCACACCAGAAGACGTGCTGCCACTGCTCGAGCCCGACTGGTGGCTGGACTTTGAGCTGGCTGGACTGCCAGTACCCCCACTGTTGAGCCTCTTCAGGTGGGATCGTTGTCTGAACCAGTCTTGCCTCTGAAAGTTTGGGTTTATAACCCCTGGGGGTTGATTCGGACCCTGTTTCTGACCGGGCCGCGCATATATAGAATCTTCAGAAGACTGATTGCGACAACATTCCTGCACCCGTTCTTCCCAGCCACTGTACACTCTCACATATTCTCTTGTCGTGCTCTGGACATTTTGTACTTGAGATTCATTGTTGTGACCAACATTCTGTGCCGTCCCCGCTGCAGGGACTGAGTATGAAGATGTCACCTACAAAAAGAATACATTTCCTTTTAGCAAATGAAATTAACAATAGCTTTAATGTTTTAAGAACATTAAAAGAAAGCCACTTCTTGTCAGAGGCAAGAAACAAGCAATACCATTTACCTTATTATGAGAGTGGATGTCGTAGCAGGCAGGCTGAGCAGGTGGGTACAATGCCCTGCCAGATCCAGAGCTGCTGGAGCCACTTTCCTCCTCATCAGGGGTATACAACTGGGAATCTGACATTGTAAGCCCAGAGTCCCTGCTCAGTGACATTTTGTCCTTGCGTGGTGGAGGACAAGGTTCAAGCAACTCCCGCTCTAGACTATCAATTGAAGAATCATCTCTTCGCAGGCCCCCTGCTGGAAAAAGAAATGCAGTTATGATTAAAAAGGTGTTTTCATCCAAGACATTTCATTGTACAATGAAAAGATTCATAGATCACTTTTAACATTTTAAAAAACACAAATTTGCAAATATAAGTAGCATGTATACCCACAAAAATTACACCTATGCCTATTTCATTATGGCTGATGAACATGAAAATGATGTAGTTTACTGCTTACAATTTTAACTGCACTGTACTCTTAAGTGGAAGCTTCTGAAGAACATGGATCTGATTTCACACAAACAAAGCCCAGCTGCTTTTCTTTGCAACCTTATATTTTGAAAACTAAAAGCCATGATTACTGACTGGTCTGCTGAGATCTTTTGTTGTGCTCTTTAATTACTGAGCCTAGTTAAATAATAGTGTCATCATTACAGTAACCACAAACTAACAGCCATGAATTGCACTTATTAATCTGGTATAAATTACTTTTACAAAAAGATTGGGGGGGGGGGGGGGGGCAGTATTTCCAGTAAATCTGTACGTCCACTATCTTGCACAATACTTAAAAATTTGTACTTACAATGGAGGCTATCCGATTCTTCAGCACCACTGTCTTGCCTCTCAGTGGGTGGCTCACCAAGCATGAGAGGAAGATGTGGGCCAAACAGGAGTTCTGCACGTGCTACAAGCAGTTCTGCCAGTGCTGGCACCGCACGTGAAGACGATGGCGTGAGTGTGGCTGGAGATGCAGCCCACAGAAGGCTTGGCCCCACACACACTCCCAAGTTTGCAGCTGTCATCAGGTTGTGAGCTGAGCGACGTGATATGTGGTGCAGAACACACACAAACATAGACAGCAGCAGTAGATTTGGCTTTGGAAGCTGATCCAGAACACTGAAATTAAGGAAGGAAATAATGATTTAACATCATTCCAACAATTCTGCTCTCTTGTAATACACAGTTATTTATGATAATGGAAAAACAATTATAGTAACTGTAAGTCTCCCGAAATCATCATATAGTGTATGTGACTCCAGAAGTTCAATTCTGTCCTTCATACACTAGTGACTGGATAATTTACAACAACAAGGTAAATTATCTTCTTCAACTAATGAAAAAAATAATGCAACACTCACTTCCCTCCCCACAGAGCTTTCCGGAGAAGAGCTATCTAAGTAACATTATATACAGTGTCTGAAAATAGTAGGCCTATTTTAACAGTCGGATGAATCTAAGGGGAGCCACACAGGAGTGATGGATATGAGCGAACTGTCACCAGGCCCACAGATCACACTTGGCTGGCCAAATTCAGTGATTGATTGCTGATCACAAAAAATGGTTCAAATGGCTCTGAGCACTATGGGACTTAACATCTATGGTCATCAGTCCCCTAGAACTTAGAACTACTTAAACCTAACTAACCTAAGGACAGCACACAACACCCAGCCATCACGAGGCAGAGAAAATCCTTGACCCGGCCGGGAATCGAACCCGGGAACCCGGGCGTGGGAAGCGAGAACGCTACCGCACGACCACGAGATGCGGGCATTGCTGATCACATGGAATTATCATGCAATCTGATGAACTGCACGTGATGTGCGACAATAAGGCTGCCTGGCTATGACCTGTTTGTCTAGTTATTAAGTGTGATTGTGTAGTTTTGCTTCACTTTACTAACATTGAGTAATAACTTTACATTTGAATTTATATATAGTCAGTGAGCATGAATGACTAACAAGTGAAGTTTAAGCCAGAATTGTCATTTATATTACCAAGAAATACAAATATAAAATCGCAGACAACTCTTAGAAATTTCAGCATTTAGCATTTTGAAGCTTGTGCTGTAGAAGTCGCATTTATGGGAAAATCTAAGTAACAGTCATAATTTATTGGTCTCCATCTGGTGATATTGTTTTATTTGTAAGCAATTACATGCATTATTAAAGTTTTTAACTTCTAAATATAATGACATAGCATAATATTATGTGGGAATTTTAATTTAAATGTTTACGGCAAACCTATTCTACAGGTGTACTCAAGTACTTTGTCATTTCATGTAAGTAGCCCTCCTTTACAACAAGAGTTATGGAAATTAGCAGTGCTACTATTGACAACACTTCTAGAGACAGATTCAAGGTTGCAAAACTATTGTGCAAATACTTGCAATTAATCTACAAAAATACTGAATGAAACAGCAAATGATGGCTAATAAATGGAAAACAAGTTGCAATAGCCCCCTGGAATGATGTACACTTCGCAGTTACCCTAATTAAAAAATATTTTCTGTAATGTAACCTACAGTTGCCAAGAAAAGTGTTTGAAAACAAGAGTAATTAATTTCAATTCCCTTTTACTTGTTTATTTATTGCAGGTGTCCACGAGATAAAGATATCAACTGCCATTGCTGCACAATATACCAATTCATTTTCTACAGCGGAACTTTGAGACACATTCATAATACTGGTTGAAATTGCTTGTGTTTGGTGAAGTCGAGGAAAGTAACCTGTTGCAGCAATATAGCTTTCATTGAATTGCAGTCATCCGTCATGTGGGTGTGGGTCGCTTGAGAATAGTATCAGAATATGTAAATGAATACAACATACCTTTTTATCCTCAGAAGTTTCTCTTGTTCATCTTGGCACTCAACTGCTTCCATCCACAATGGATACAGCGTAGAGCACAACAACGGATCAGGCAGGGAACGCAAGAAATCCTTCAATACAGCAGCTACAACAAGAACGGGCATATGCTCCAACCTGATATCTTCACCTGCATCTAATTTATCTCTGAGTTCTCGCACAAGACGAGCATTTGCTGACTTCCGGAAGATGCCTTGGGTAAAGGGCCCTTTCAGAAACACTTGCTGGAGCATTGCCTGCAGATTAAAGAAGACAGTCTAAATAGCTAAATCATGCGTAACAGGATCTTTAAAGCAACTTAAAGGCAATATATGCAAGGAAACTGACTGTAAAAGTGATAGATCATAGTTTATTTGTGACTGAAGTGCAGAAATACTAGCATTACAAAACTCTGCTCTATACACACCATGACAGGTCTTGGTAAAGTCTCTCCATTGCTAAGCCTGGCAAGAGGCAGGCCAAAGAGAGCTCCAAGGGGGCAGTCAGTGCAGTCTTCACCTTTGCTCATACTGCGCCTGAAAACCTGCCTGATACGCATTGGGGATTTCCGACTTTTCTTGCTGTTCTTTTTGTTTTCGGAACCTGAGGTAGCTTCACTTACTGGTTTCCGCTTGCTTCTGCAAGTACAAAAATAATTGACACAGATTAGACTAATCTAGTATATAGTGCTAATGAGAACAATAAGTTTTACTACTAAATTGACAGTGAATAGAGGCTTTATAAACACACTGTGTATGTGTACAACTGGCACATTAAAGAACAGTTGTATGTGTCTCCCAGGGAGGAAGATGAGAAATAAGCACAATAATAGCTTCAAAATATCTTTTAGTAAACCTAATTTCCTTTCTTTTAGAACACGTCAGAACCAATATCAGTGAGCTATGGACACTGTAAATTATATTACAGCTATGCCCGTCCACAGTTATTATTTGAAAGGAAAATTCTGTAGATAAAATTGAAATGTTCCTAGTTTACCTTAGTGGGGCAACACTGTAAGGAGGGAAGGTTGAAAGGGGCGGGCATGTCACTTTGGCTTCTGGTTAAGAAGGAGCCTCCCCGTGTGAAGTAAGTGAAGAAAAGGATGTTCAAGGGAAAAGCATAAGAGATAGCACAGAGACACCTTCCCCTTACATACATCTCTATTTTAAATGTTTCTACTGGCAGCAATTAGAATTTCCCCTTCTGAAAGTACTGGTCGACCATTATGTTTCCTTGCAGTTTATTTATAAATCACTTATCCCAAATATGACTTATTATTACATGTGTAACTTGTAGCTCACCTGAGTATGAATTGGCATTTAGCTAGGGGATCTGGTCCATGCACATTGTTGCAGTGATCTAGGTCAAATCCCTCTTCAGCACTGAGCCCGTCACGCAAACAACTGAGCTTGATGGCGAAGGGACGCTCGTGCCCAATTAATGGGTACGGTGCTTCCTCCCGGGATGTCTTTGCCCACAATTGGAAGTCATCTGGGTCCAGCCCGCGCATCTCCAGGTGCTGCAGTGCAAGGCGGATGCAGGCACGAGCTGTCTCTTCCGGGCTCACACTGAATGTTTTACACTGCAAGAGAGATTCAGTTTTACTGTGTGCTCTGACACCTGTGGATCTTAGAACTAGTGCAATTTGCTTATTACAAAAAATAAATTACTCATTACCATAAGATGTGAACTATGAGAACAGGAACAAAAAAATTTGATAAACTGTTTTAATATATTGATCTGACTTGTTTCCTTTTTTCCATCAGTCAGTCAGGCTAGGTAACTATACAGGTTCGAACAGAAACTTGTCATGCCATACTAATTATTATTACATTCCCATGCAATTAAGTTCACACTTCACAATGACAATACCTTGGCACTTAACCTAGTTATATTTTGCCTGTGTGCTCGTGGAAGAGTTTTGTTTCCCTGAATTTGGCTGGCAATGGCATGAGCATATGACTGTCACAGGTAATGCTCCAATAGCCAAGCCACCACTCTCAAATACAATACAGTGTAACTCAGTTGCTGCAGCAGTAATCTTTGGACTATTGGTGAAATTCCTTTAAGTTTTTAAAGTAGTGCTCACAGGTTTGGAATGTCTCAGGAGATACTGTCAGTTGTGTTCTGCAACACAAAACGTGTTCGAACCTGATACCTTATAGTTTAATGTGCCAATGCATTTTTTTGTCATTTCATTAAGATGTTGAATGTACCGCTATAGCACCCTGAGAACGCAGATACCTGGGAAATATATTCGTTATGATGTGTTCTACAATCATTTCCTAGCGAGCTACGGAATTTTATCTATTGTTTCCTTCGTTCTTTGGACTACTACCGCAATGTACGTTGACTCGACCACAGTGCTGCGAACTGTGTAGTTCCCGCACCATTAGCAAATGAAAAGAATTGGAAGGCGAGACAACACTGCATCTAACGGCTCAGGTGAAACGATCGAGCCGTTCTCCGCTCTTAAACATAACGGACGTGTCGAGAGTTGGTAAACACGACACGAGACAACAGCTGTCGCCATCGCTTTACTGAGATCGAACGATCCGAGCGAACGGATGTACGGTAATGTGTCAACAACAGATTAACAACCAAAAACCAATCCGTTGTCTGCCTTAAGTGGAAAATGTATTGACGCCTCCCAAACAAGCAAATATTATTATAACCACGAACAGACAGTTCACAAAGAGAAGAAGTTATGGATCGGCAGAAGCCGGTCGATTTCGGCTCGCTCGTTTTGTGCTCTCGTCCACTGCCAATGTCGGCGATCTTATCGAGAATATCTTTTATGTAGCCACTGTGGAGCGACTGTATTGGCGTGTTGCGTTGTGTCGCATAGTAATACATCTATTGATGAGTGACGTAATGGTTTCTGGCCCATCCAGGCAGCGCCAAATACACAAGCAAAATAAAACTGAAGGCTTCTGCTTTGTTCTGGGTAATCTATTGAGTTTTGCCCGAGCATGGGAGGGTTGGTACGTACTTCTATAATATGAACTACTTACAGCCTCTTTACTTACGCCACGTTAGTTATTGTTCTTTCCAAACGACAGAACTCGTCTACTACGTCAGTGTCTCATTTCGTTATCTGATTCCCTCAGCATCACATGATTTAATTCGATTACATTCCGTTACTCTTGTTTTGCTTGTATTGGTGCTCACTGAATAAACTCTCTTTAATACATCCAGTACAGTCACCAGGTCCTGTAAGTCCTTTGTCGTCTCTTGATAGAATTGCAGCGTCATCGGCAAACCTTTTTAAGTTTTTGAGATGAATTAAATGCACTAAAATGAGACGACTTGGGATAATTCTCATTTATTGTTCCTTCTCAGTCGCAGATTTTTCTTTAAATTACATGTTTCGATCACTCAGATGTTGTGGGGGGGCCAGAGTCATCCTGAATTTTCTGAAAGAAATTTCCGCCATTTGACTTTTAACTTCATTTATTTTACACAATCGTGATTTCGGCCTTAGAAGCCATTCTCAAGTGCATGTTGCTATGTTAAAAATATGTCTTAACTATTCCTGACCTGTCATCGTCAAATAAACGTGGAAGGTACATAATATGGCTGATAATGTGCACAATGAGAAACCATTAACATACAGTTTGGCGTACTTCACAGCTAATATGTTTCTGTGGTTTCTGCGACCTGCACTGATCACTTTTGTTCATTAAGTGAAAAGAAGAAATGAAGCAGCTTTAAGTACGCCATACTGTATGACAATGGTTTTTCATTGTGCACATTGTTAGCAATATTATGTATCTTGGATATGTACTCGTATCCTGTAATACAACTGGTCTATAAGACCAAAGATATGTTCTATTGACGATGACACGTCACGAACAGGTGAGACACATTTTAGCATTTCACCACGTACTTGAGAATGGCTCCTAAGGGCGAAATCATGATTTTCTAAAATAAGTAAACAGTTAACCGTCAAATCGCGGATTTCCTTTTTTAAAAAAAGAAGAAAATGCCCGCAGATCATCAACTGATCCAATTGGTTGTTGAGCAACCTGTCTGGTCTACTCAGAACCACATATCAGAGCACTGTACTCTGTATGCTAAATAAAAATTGTCTTCAAAATGAGATTAAATTCTTGAAGAATGTTTTCACAGAAGCTGCACTTGCTTTACAATTATTAAAGTTATTTAAAATCTATATTTGTATTTGGTGCTTGCAAAGACGGATTTTGAATACCTTTAGCAACATTATATGACTGGATCGTAATTCTATTTCTAAATTTCTCTTCCTTTAATGCTTGTTCATCGTTCATGATTAGTGTGTGTGTGTGTGTGTGTGTGTGTGTGTGTGTGTGTGTGTGTGTGTGGACGCGCGCTGAGAGGGCTGCAGCCGAGAGGGAGGGGGATGAGGACCCATACTACTGTCTGGTCGCCCTTTAATCCCCATATATCAATGCCTGGCACCCTTTCTGCCTATAAACTGTCGTGGAACGTCTTGGGCGCTGCACGATTCCGAGAGTGTTTAGCTCACAGGTCTGCTCGTAAGAGCGCAGCACCGCAGAGTGCAGCCTGACATGCGGTTTCTGTTTTGCAGGCTACAGCTTAGCGTAGTGCGGTCCCCTGGCGATGTTACGTTTGCTGCGGTCGGGGGTAGACAGCCCGTAAAAAAGGGAGAGGAGACACTGCGAGACGAGCAACGTCTCAATTCCGCGCCGCTCTGGAACCTACGTGCCTCCCCCCCCCCCCTTTCTCACTTAGCTTCTTTGTAGGAGAGCGCTGCTGCCTATGTGAAAGAAACTGGAGGCGAGAGCTAGAAACAGCTTTACTGCCTTAGTCTTCTCTCTTCCAAGAATGGAAAACAAGATCTTACTGCCCAGTAGCACCACTACTGTTCTCAGTAGCCACAATACTGTCAGGTATCTGACGACACCATAGGAAAAGACACTCATTACTGGGAACGTTCTGCTGGATATGAACTGCCACTGTCTTACAGTTCACACCTTGCGAATTTTGCGGTGAATGTCTACTTGCATAGTGGGGATAAACGATGAGTGCTTGTTACATTTATATTTGAAACTGTTTCCTTTTCAGTCATCATCGATATACTCGCTGGTTTATTACCGCCTCCCCTCCATTTATGACTTCTTTCCCTGTGCCAAGGAAGGAGTGAGATTGGGACGTGGCGTAATCCGATGTAGGAGCACAACCATTTTTTATTTTTTTTAGTTTGTTTTGTTTTGCTTGCCACCTCTTCACTCCACACGATTAATGGACGACTGCACTTCAATCCATGTCTTCGCCGCATATTTGGGTGGTCTCCCTCCAACGGTATTCGAACCAGTCATGTCTCGAGTCGAGAAGCAACCGCCTCGTAAGATCTTGGCTGCAGTGGCAGGCACCACTACTCCGAAATAATTGGTATTGTTCAGCCACTGTAAATGTACTTCATATAAAGCAATATGGCGGTTCGAGATAATGCTGCCACAGCAGTTTGTTGACACTCACCTCATATGATTAAAAATTAACAACACATTCGCAGAATTATTTTATGAACGTCACAAATATGTTACTAGCGTTTAGCGTTTTTAATGGTTGAGCTGAATGTTATGGCTGGCTCTGAGCACTATGGGACTTAATTTCGGAGGTCATCAGTCCCCTAGAACTTAGAACTACTTAAACCTAACTAACCTAAGGACATCACACACATCCGTGCCCGAGGCAGGATTCGAACCTGCGACCGTAGCGGTCGCGCGGTTCCAGACTGTAGCGCCTAGAACCGCTCGGCCACCGCGGCCGGCAGCTGAATGTTAATCTGATTATGAAAGCTTATTATATAACGAAGTGCAGTTCAGCCGTTGAACGCTAAAACAGGTGAAGTGTAAATCCCGCTACCTCATATCCGACAAATAGGTGATACTAATAAAAGTACTCCTAATAACACGACCGACTGCAGTGTCGTCCTCGGCCAATGGCGTCCTGTGGTGCAGTATGGAGGGACACGTAGTTAGCACATCCCTGTCCCGGTCGTCGGGTTTCTTGACCTTGGAACCGCTACTGCTCCGTCAGGTAACCCCTCAGCTGACCTCGCGAGGCTGATTCCACCCTGCACCAGTCCAGTCCTCCCACCAAGGAAAAATCCCTGGCAGTACCGGGAATTGAACCCGGGTCCCCTGGATGGCACCTCAGTCGCACTGACCACTCGGTTACAGAGGGGACAGGAACAACAACATTACTACTACCTGTACTGCCACCACACTCATGTTGAAACAGCAGCAGACATTACCTGCAGTAGCGTGCAGTACCGAAACTGGAATCGAGTTCCCTACAGACGCTAGCTGAGCTTCCCAAGGCAAGTATAACCAACTAATTCAAAAGCTCCAGCCCCCCCCCCCCGCCCCTCACTTGTAGTTTTGTAGGCCTACTCCTCTTCATTTCAAAGTGACTATCAGATCAATTGTCTAATTGGATTGAAGAGCTCCTACATAACAGAACGCAGCATGTCATTCTCAAGGGAGAGAAGTCTTCGGAAGTAAGAGTGATTTCAGGTGTGCCGTAGGGGAGTGTCGTAGGACCGTTGCTATTCACAATATACATAAATGACCTTGTGGGTGACATCGGAAGTTCACTGAGGCTTTTTGCGGATGATACTGTGGTATATCGAGAGGTTGTAACAATGGAAAATTGTACTGAAATGCAAGAGGATCTGTAGCGAATTGACGCATTGTGCCGGGAATGGCTACTGAATCTCAATGTAGACAAGTGTAATGTGCTGCGAATACAAAGAAAGAAAGATCCTTTATCATTTAGCTACAATATAGCAGGTCAGCAACTGGAAGCAGTTAATTCCATAAATTATCTGGGAGTACGTATTAGGAGTGATTTAAAATGGAATGATCGTATAAAGTTGATCGTCGGTAAAGCAGATGCCAGACAGATTCATTGGAAGAATCCTAAGGAAATGCAATGCGAAAACAAAGGAAGTAGGTTGCAGTACGCTTGTTCGCCCACTGCTTTAATACTGCTCAGCAGTGTGGGATCCGTACTATAGCTTCGTTACAGTAGTAATCTCGAAAGCGTTACAGAGATGATAGATAAACTCCAGTGGAAGACTCTGCCGGAGAGACGCTCAGCAGCTCGTTACGGGCTTTTGTTGAAGTTTCGAGAACGTACCTTCACCGAGGAGTCGAGCAGTATATTGCTCCCTCCTACGTATATCTCGCGAAGAGACCATGACGATAAAATCAGAGAGATTAGAGCCCACACAGAGGCATACCGACAATCCTCCTTTCCACGAACAATACGAGAAGGGAGAACCGATAGAGGTACTCAAGGTAACCTCCGCCAGACACCGTCAGATGGCTTGCGGAGTATGGATGTAGATGGTGTGGGTCGATATATGGAGTTGAGTTACTGAAACAGTGCCGGAACTCGTTCCATCTCATCATAAAGTTTATATCTGATTTGAAGTTTCATTTTAGTGTACACTGCACCGAGAAGTGAACATCCGAAGCGGAATAACGTTTAACTGGATAATAAAGGACCAGTTCTAGTGATGCCAATTAACCTGCAAATATCCTTACCATCCACCCCACAATTCTTTTGTGTGTGTGTGTGTGTGTGTGTGTGTGTGTGTGTGTGTTTCCTCAGAGTGCTGCTGTGGGATCGGGAACCTGGCGTGATAAAAGGAATACTACGCAACGAAAGACGTGGAGTGCTTCGCCGAAACGGACCGCTCAGGGCTGGAAGACGGCGCGCAGTAAGCGAGAGAAGCTGTACTTACGTATTCAATGCTGGTGGCAGCGTCATAGTAGACGACTTGGATGTTGGTGGAGCGGGGCTCTTTGTCGCGTTCCGTGCTGACCACCTCGTTCAGCTTGTTCCACCAGAGGTCGCGGGCCGCCTGCGTGCTGAAACAAAACACCAAACGTCACGGAACGTCGAGGAGAGTCCACTGCTGCCAAAGCAGGCGACAACTGCACAACTCATGCAGTGGGTAGGATGGTGATGCCAAGTCTTGAATCTGTTTACCAGCTCTTCGACTTGGATTTTACTTCTGGAAATGTTTCGCGTATGAGAGAGAGAGAGAGAGAGAGAAAATCATAAATCTGCAACAGTCATCAGCACCAAGGCTCCTTCGGACTCTGCCAACCGTTTCTAGCCATGATCCTCCTCCAGCTTATAAGTTCCATCACGTAATATAATCGACCGTCTGAAGGGAAGGGAAGGGGGTTCGCCCATAGAGATGCAGAACGGTCAAAACTGGACGCAGTTCGATGTCAATCTCCAAGCCCTAGAAAGCTATGACATTTTCCACGTCAAGGACAGACGTGAATGTTACATAAAATTCTAAAAAAATTAGAAAAAAGTCATCTGGTCGACCACATACTGAGCTTCAGACACCTGTATTACCGCTCTCTTATTAAAACTGTTTCAGCCACCAGGCGAAACACAGTGACTCCTTACCCCTAATCTAATCCACGCAATCTCGAAAGTATTCTTTTCCACAATACGCATTGTTTCAGTAGCCATGTGCCACCACAGAGCACAGTACTCACTAGAACAAATTAAAATGATTTCGTCGTTTTTTTTTTGGACTGTCAGCGTTCTCCTGCCCTTAGGTCAATCAACCAATATTTAACGTTTCGCGAAGTTGCCTTTTCCACTTCAGTTCGTCTAATAGACTGACAATGGAATCTATCCGATGGTGTGTCACTAGATGCAGTGACAAGGTTTCCGCTGCGTACAGTACTTTCGACACTAGAATCTCTACTACTCTCGACCTCACCAGCCTACAGTAATGAATTGGACGAGACGATCAGTTGTTAAGTCAATTACGCTCGCTGTACCTTCTGAATGACATAATCGGCTTAGCCATTCCTCCGTTAATAATACTATGCCGGCTCTCCAGGCTGCGAACCACAGCGGGCGCTTGTGTAATCGACCGTACGACGACTATCGACCTGTTCCATTTCCTGCGAAACGTCGCTTCTGCGAAAGTATCGATTCTGACAAAACTTCGCAGTAATGCCAGAAACATTAAACGCGTTCTCGTGTTCACTTTAATGTTGCAGAAAGGTTTTTGAGAATTGTCGGCCCGGCTCCGTCGCGTTCATTGGAGGCGGAACAGCTACGTATCTAGATAAGGGTGAGAAAACAAATTTACCAATAGAATTAGACTGGAGTGACTTGCGGGAACTGCTGAAAACCCAAGTAAGACTAATTGAACATACAATTTTTACTGTCGCTTAAACTACTGATACATCACCCTTGGGATATTTACTCAAGCTCCGTCTCCCTGCGAATGTTTCGATACTACTTGATCCGTTCGACGTCGCTTTCACTAATAATGGCAACTCCGGTAATTATCAAACTACTGAATTTGTATACAGAGCAACTGGTCAAATTTCGGCTTGGACAGGTAAGACAGGTCTTTTTTTTTTACGATCTCTCTAAATCACTGAAGACGACTGCTTCGGTTGCTATTCGAAGCAGGTCGCTTACTCCTTCCTAATCTCCTCTTTCCTTTTTCAGGCGAGCCAAACAAATAAAACGCAGCCCATTGGAGGTTATACAAATCAGTGCTTGGACTTTTTTCGCTTATGTATGTTGACAGAAGTACTAGTTCTGAAATTTACCATCCAAATATAATCTGTTCTAATGTCAACCTACTACCGTTATTTTCCTTTATACAGACTTGTATGAAACAGTAAAAGTTAAACGGAAATTACTAGCACTGCTCCAAACTTGGGGAAAAACATATTTTTAACCTCCATCGATGTCGAGGTCATTAGAAACAGATAAACTAATGATTAGAGAAATACGGGGGAGGAAATCGACTGCATACTCTTGAAGGAACCATCCCGACATTTGTCCCAAGTGTCTAAGGAATGAAACAGAAATCTAGAAGGCCTGACGGAGGATTTGAACAGCGTCAGGCGAATCTGCTCGAAAATAAACAAAAAGCAAAATACAGGCAGTCGACGGACTTTTATGGATAAAATACTTGCATATATCTTTCACTGCCTCTGTATGACACGTGGAATAACTGTGGACTCGTTACTAAATAAATACGTTTCTTGTCTCTGAATGAGAAACAATTTATTGCAGTTCGTGTAACTGGTGAGCTGAGTTTCGAATTGTAACTTTGTTCTCAGGCTGGAAATCTTCAAATAGTCTTTAAATTTTTTTATTTACGAATTAACATCCACGGAAGTGTTAGGATCATGTCATCGCTATCAACAAATGAAAGCTGATCATATACGATATTTTTAGATGCTCTGATTATATTATTTCCCGTGCTGCACTACAGAAGTGGAGTAACCTGGGTTACTCGGAACTTTCCAGCTTATCTGCTGCTTTTATCCACAGCGGAAATAGCTCGGCTGCCAGAAAGCGCATAGGGGAAGCCGGTCGAAAGAGAAATGCTCGGATGGCAGATAATCTCATAACGCGGCAGCCACCCGCATAATTGCCTAACGCAACACCGCGTTGCCCCTAGCGCGCCTGTGATTCAAGCGTGACTCCGCCGTTACGCAAATCGAGGCGCTTGCTTTCCTGTGCGATAGCATTCCGGGGCAGCTATGCGGCCGAGGAATTTCGTCATCTGCCGCAGCGTCGGCAAACGCAGGCGCTGCGTCCCGACGGCGACGAAGGGTCGAATTCTATTCTTACGGCGAACACCTGCTACTCGGGAGCTACGCCTTGCCGCTCCTCGGTCGCCCAGTCAAGAGCCGATTCACTGTGCGCCGCTCTGGAATTCGGTGGGCGTTGGGGATCGTGCTGCAGGTCACGTACGCGGGGAACCCCCTGGTGCTCCGTCACGGAACGCCACTAAAACCCACGCATTTAATCGATTTCCGTCGTTTGCACAGACACATCGACGACGTGATTTCGGAGCTGCAGTATTGTATACTTCGACCATGTACCCACGACTTTTTCTACTGCTCTGCTCTCGATTCCGCGCTATGCGGGGGAAATTGTTTAGTCTCGTTACTCTTCCAGTGCTGCCAACTAAAACAATGCAGTCCATGCTGCTGTAACTAACCGATTATCTTTATACTTTTAGTACTGCAATGGAAATCTACGCATCCCAAAAACAGCATATGACACAAGAATATTTGAGTACGTCAGTGTTTTCATAACATGGAGATTGGTACTCTATGTTCAGGAATTATCGAGAAACACGAAACATTGAAATATTTGCTAGTACACTAACTTACAGCAGCGTCGAGGAATGTGACGTCGGCAGCTAACCATGGCATCCTTCGGAGATACGATATTTACATTCAGCTCTAGAGTTACACATTTCCATATGTATCAAAAGCGGACGAGACCCGATCGCGTAAACTAATGGATGGCAAGTGACGGCCGTAGTACACAGTAAAAGAACTTTGTCAAACACGTCTTATAAAATATTTGTTATGTGCTGGGGTACATCAGTGATAGTTACAAATAGTTCTTAGCTTTCATGAGAAATTTGTAAATGATCTTTGACAGTGTAATACAAACCTTCGCGATATATCAGATTTCGACAGCGAATTACGTGAATACCGGGCTGAATCCCTGCTTCCATTCCACATACACGAACAACCAAATATCAACATCAGAAAAAGTGCCATTTGTGAATTCCGTAGTGAATCTGGGAGGACGCAAGAAAGGAAGAGAAGAAAAATTAATAATGTAACTCCTGCAGACGAAAAAAATGGCAACAATGATTCGACGCGATGATACTTGAAAAGTCTGCGGAAGTATTGGATAAGCTTAGATATTATTACGGGAAACTTCCTTGGTAGGACTGATAAAACATCATCATTGGAAATTAGGAATATTTCTTTACGCAAATTACTGGTACTGTCAGCTGCACACATTCCTCTGAAATTCTCTTCGACAAAACAACGGTTCTAACAACGTTCAGCCGGCCGTGGTGGCCGAGCGATTCTAGGCGCTTCAGCCCGGAACGGCGCTACTGCTACGGTCGCGGGTTCGAATCCTGCCTTGGGGGTGGACGTGTGTGATATTCTTAGGTTAGTTAGGTTTAAGTAGTTCTAAGTCTAGGAGACTGATGATCTTAGATTTTAAGTCCCATAGTGCTTAGAACCATTTGAACCATAACAACGTTGAACGTAAAGACCATCGCGTCTAAACCAGGCAATTAATCAGCATATACTTAATAACTATGTAACTACTACAAAGAAAATCTAATGTCAGTATGTACATTTTAGGGTTAGCAACATGGTAAATGGTCCGCGCAACGCTTGCTTTTGGTGTCAACCTCAAAGCGACGTACCAGCATCACAAATTATTATTATTATTATTATTGCGTCAAACAACTGTTACATACTATTTTCCATTTCCTTATACATCCGTTTCTTGGATGTGACTCGCCATGTTTTAAGATCTGCTGCAGTGCATTTCCCTTGAAAATGTGTAAGTAGGACTCGCGTGCTGAGGTTTTAACTAAACGCGCACTACCACTTTGGGGTTTCGAGCATTGTCTTCGGTCGACAGGGAGAAGGCTTATCCGTCACAAGTGGGACTAAATCAAGAGCAGAAGAGAAATTATAGTCTAGTGTCAGCTAAAAAGCTGAACTGTTAATCAAAACAAAATGCTACTAAAAACAGCGGAAATGAACAACGGCGAATAGGACATCACCAGAGAACCATGACAGTGTGTGAAGTACGTTACAAATACCACTACCAACACAAAACAACTGACAGCATCATGTGAGACAACCAATAGAAACCCGCTACTGATATGTTAGGTGTTAAAACATTACGGGGAAAACAAATCTGTATCTTGCATATGCGCAAATTCTCTTCAGTGTTCCTTTTCAAGCATGGAAAGAACAAGACCTGTTGCAGACGATAGACGTGTGTACAGTTCATATTACGCTACAAAACTTACAGACTGTATATACAAGAAAAAATATAAGTTATTTCCGTCCGGTACTTTTAAGCTTTTTAGCCGAGGTTTGGCTGTCAGACAAGGCGACGAAAACGGTGAGGAAGGCGACACTATGTAAAAGAGCGTTGCGTACTTGTGTATCCATGCGGCGACCAATCTCCTCCTGGCAGAAGTTGCGGTTTTGGGCGACGCGCGCTGCGGCGGCGAAGGTGTCTGCGGCCGGGAGTCGAACCCGTGTTGGGTCCATCCCTCGAGCAGCACCTGTCCGCCGTCGGCGTCGCTAAGCGACGAGGACGCCGAATTGAGACGCTCGACGCGACGCGGACCCCTGCGGTAACGGCGCCGGTGCGACGAGCCCGACGAGGAAGACGACGACAAGGAAGACGACGAAAGCGACGCGGGAGTCGGCGACGCCTTTTGGCGGCGGCGCAGCGTCCAGCAGCCCGACGCTGCAGAGTCCGGTTCGTCCAGCACGACGGCGCGCGCTCCGTGCAAAACCGTCATTTTTTTTTCCTCCGGCGGCCGGTTACTAGCCTCACTCCGTTCTCGTAAACACTTGCGCGCTCAGGCTGCGAATACCTTATTAACTCTCACAACACGCGGGAACAGAAACGATTCATTGTCGCGAAACACTGTTGCGTCGTCGGCCAAGCATCTCAGCCTGCGTCAGAAGAGGGGCACAATTACGACACTAACGGAGCGTCAACAAACGACTGCGTGCGCTCGCATCTCCAGACGCGACGCATCTGCCCGCCACACTCACACGGACCTTACTGACAGCTGACCGGCCGCGCAGTGCGCGCGCAGCCGGGGTGACGGGCCGTGCGCAGCGCCGGCTAGTGGTGGAGGGGAGAGCATCTTCCACCCCCCTGAGCCCGGAGCAGCCACCGCTGTGAGACGCACTTAACTGACGGAAGGGCCACAAACAAGGGATCAGTCCGGTCTCGCTGATGGACGCCTGCGACAGGTAGGCAGTGCCTCTCCATTACCTGCCTGTGATTATACCCCACTGGCTTCCAGGAACTGGGTCCACATCCGCTGCTAATTGCCATCTCATCAGCAACTGCTAAGAACGTCCTAGAATTTCTCGAAGAATCAAATGCATGTAGCTATTAGTACTTGCGCGGATTATTGCCGTATTCGCAAATCCGACGATACAAAGTCTAATACTAAAAAAAATACTACGAAACTGAGAAAATTTTGTTTCTAATCACAAAGAAGATCAGCACCCGCAAACTTAACTAGAGAAAGGTTCATTTTAAACACTCAGCCAATAGAAGTGACTATCAGATTTTTTAAAAAACTAATATGTCCTTATACACTAAATTTGACTCTAATTAACTATAACACAGCTGCACAGCCGAAATTGCAATAGTTGATTTTACGAATAAATAGCTTTTAACGGCCAGGCGGCGATGTCTTTAAAAAATATTTTTTGATCACATCATACTCCGCAAGCCACCTAATGGTGTGTCGAGGAGGGTACTTCTGCTAGCACTAACTGATCCCTCCCCGCCCTGCTCCATTCGCGAATGGCGCGTGGGAAGAATTATTGTCGTGGGGCTCTATCTTGGTTCTAATTTCTCATACTTTCTCGTTGTGGTCATTACGCGATATGTATGAGCGAGGAAGTAATATGTTGTCCGACTCTTCCCGGAACGTGCTCGCTCGAAATTTCAATAGTAAAACTCAGCTACTTAGGTGCAATAAAGACTGAAGGAACGAATGCTGTGATGAAAATTCGATCGACTAATTTTAGAACAGAACAATAAAGACTCGCAAACCACGGCTACATTTCTACGAGTAATGAAGCATTCACAATATATTTCAGGGGGGAGCGCGATACTTTATACAACGAAAAGATCATCGAGGAAGATTAAAACGATCGCTTTGTATAATCTGTCAATACCCTTACACAAAATATCAACCAAATGTATTAAGTAATTAGACACACTACTTCAGAAAGTCCAGTGTGCTATCCCCTGAGATACTGTCTTTAGAAGACTGAGAATATTTGTGACAAAAATAGAGAACAACTGCCATTATCCCCAATATTGATTTGAGGTCCAAGAGAAGTTTCTTATACTGTAACGCTGTACTCCAATGAACGTTTGTGACAGTAGCTGATCCTGTAGGAGGCCACATGCATTTGCTGAGCTCCGACATGTAAACCAGTTACCACTGAACCTAAAGATTAACACCGAACCACGACCACTGTACCGTTTCGAATCTCTCACAAATCTGTCCGCCATTGCAAGTCATTAGATGCCAATAACGGTAGTATGCCTCTTCAAATGATAGAAGAACGTGAAACTTCCATTCTTGTAAGCTAACAGTTGAGATATATTTACTTAGAGAGAGAGAGAGAGAGAGAGAGAGAGAGCGGACTCTTGGTGTAAGAAACAACTTAGTGATATTTCCCATACTATGTTAGCGTCAACTGCTACAATGACCGTGTGAGATAACGATGGGAAGAAGTCAGTCCTTCCTCGTATTATTTGTCAAAAGATCGTTTACAGGTTTGTCAAATTATTGCATCGGTAGCAGACATTTACTTTCTCGTTCCTTCAGCACATCTTTTCGTCCTTTTGGTAATACTGCTCCGTTCATAATCTGTGCTAATCATAAAAGTGACGAAAAGACGAGTATGTTCTCCTCAGTAAACGCAGCTACTGGTTTTTACCTGGTAATAATTTACTTTGCTCCTTTCGAGTTACCCCTCGTTCTCTCAATGAGGCATCAAAAAGTCAGATCACAGATCTTTATGAAGTAACAATTCATTGCTTTGGTACAAGAGAATGACTACCTACCTTGATCTGAAATATCATGACTTCTACGGGCTGATAACTACGTCTGGGAATGTCACACCCAACCTGATATCTCATGATCTGAATGCAGAGTGTCGTAGCATTGCGTGATCTAATGTGCTGCCCTGTATCAGGCGTGAGATACAACACCACTTGGACAGATAATAAAAATCTTTACCTAAATCGGTAACTAATTTGAAGGTTAGTTTGAACACTACAGTGTTTTCTATACGTGGTTCTGCTGGGTGTGGTATGCAGTTGCCTACCACCCACATGAAGGTCTCGGATTTTTATTAAATGCATCTATCCAAGTCCGTAGAGCTATAAGATACGAGCAGCAGTTGGAGTACGTAATAAGGAGCGAAACCGACTCGAAAGTAGCAGAAATGGAAAGATTTGCGTCAGGCCGACGAACCAACTGTTGTGGTCGTAAGTCCGAATACTGGTTTGTTGCAGCTCTCCGTGATGGTCTATCCTGTGTATCCCTCGTCATCCTTAAATAACTACCGCAACCTACAGCTGTTTGAACTTATTGAATTCATCTCTTGGTCTTCCTGTACCTGTACAATTTTTACCTCTGCACACACCACACATACTTCCACTACAAAATTGGCGACTTCTTGATCCGTCTGGGTGTGTCCTATCAACCAACTCCTTCTTTTTGTTGGTTGTGCCGTAAACATCTTTTTTTTCCCCAATCCAGTTCCGTACCTCCTCACTTGTTATCCGATCCATCCAACTAATTTTCAACTTTCTTCTGTTGTACTACATTTCAAAAGCTCCTATTCTCTTCTCGTCTGAATTGCTTAAATCCTCGTGGCTACACTCCAGACAAATGCCTTCCGAACATACTTAAAAATACGTAAATTTATTTTCGATTTTAACAAATTCCTCTTTCTCAAAAACGATTTTCTTGCCATTGCCAATCCACATTTTATGTCCTCTCAACTTCGGGGATTATTAATTTTCTTGACTGGGTAACAAAACTCGCCTACTACTTTTAATTTCTCATTTCCTAATCTAATTCCCTCAGCATCGCCTGATTTAATTCGACTACATTCCATTACCCCTGTTTTGTCGATGTTCATCTAATAATCTCTTTTCAAGACACTACCCATTCCGTTCAATTGCTCTTGCAGTTCCTTAGCCTTCTCTGACAGAATTGCAATGTTATCGGCAAACCGCAAAATTTTTATTACTTCTCCCTGAACTTCGATTTCCTTTCCAAATTTCTCCTTGGTTTCCTCCACAGCTTGTTCTCTACATGAGCATACGCAGTAGCTATCAGACAGAGATTTCAGGTTTTAAACTGACATTTTACGTAAACAGGGGTAAATGTTAGGAAGTGATACAGTGGCAAAAAAGGGAAATCGCACGCAATTTGGTGGAACTGTGCGATCAAATCCTCAGCGAGTAGCTTAAACCGAATGCGACAAGCCTGCAGAACCTTGTTGACTAACTTCCTAACCGAATCCATACGATTACCATGTCCAGGGTGGAAGGGGAGGGGATATTCCACGATACTAATCTATGCTTGTAATGATTTATCACGGGGTGATTAATTTTTTTTCCGGTGAGCTTATTTGATTACTACAGTTTATGTCGACAGCTGCAGTCTGCTGCGCCTGTGCAGGTGTGACAGATCTTGCCCTCCCCGCAAATCCCACCGCCCATCGCCACCTGCGCCCCTCTGCCGCCTACTTCCTCCCACGCGGCCCAGGTGCAACGTAACGGCCTCAGCGTTCCTATTGACAAGTTGGCAGCCCGTCTCCCCCTCGTGCACTGTCTATTTTGGCTGCGCGCGTTCATCGGGTCGGCTGCCCCGTCACGGGGTTTCTTCCCACGCTTAGGCAGCCACTTGATCATCTTGTATTTCAGGCGTTGCGGACGCAGCCGCAGATACACGAGGTGCAGTCGACGTGTATCGTGTTACGTGCTCGCACCACTGTCGTGCATAACACATTGTGTCTGCGCTTGTAGCACAAAGTTGCTTTGCGAAGCCTTATCTTGCTGCAAACCCGCATCAAATTGATGCGTCAACCGACGTTCCATGTAAGCAAATAAGTATTACTCGTCGTATGGTACGGCAAGAGAACAAGGTAACTACATTACGGACAAAAGAACTCAATGAATCTGGCAAATTGCAACTCACATTCAGTCATTCTACTTACTTTTTTACGAGGGTAATACCAAAAGTGAGATCTCCTATTCTATTTATAAGTACATAGACTTGTTTATTTCTACAATGGTTTACATCAGTTTATAGCTTGAACATTTATCTATTTTTCGACATAATCACCATGCCTGACGATTCATTTTTGTAGGCGTTGTGGCAGTTTTTGTATGTCCATGTCATACCTGATCGCCGCCATGCTGTTCAGAAAGATATGAACCTCCTCTTCTTTCACCTCGTCGTCGGAGCTGAATCGCTTTCCGACCAAATGTTCTTTTAACCTAGGGAACAGGTGATAGTCAGGTGAGTGGGTGATTATGTTCCACTGAAACTGTGCATGGGACGTGACGTTGCAGAAACACAATTATTTGCAGTGGACCACCACCATCGGAACACACTTATAAAAGTCATGACATAACTCCTAATATCATGTCGGATCTCCTTTTGCCCAGCGTAGTGCAGCTACTCGATGTGGCATGGATTCATCAAGTCGTTGGCAGTCCCCTTCCACGCTGCCTCTATAGCTGTCCATAATTGCGAAAGCGTCGCTGGTGCAGTATCTTGTGCACGAACTGACCTCTCGGTTATGTCCCATAAATACTCGCTGGGGTTCATATCGAGCGATTTGGGAGGTCAAATCATTTGCTCGAATTGTCCAGAATGTTCTTCAAACCAATTCTGAACAACTGGAGCCCGGTGACATGGCACATTGTCATCCGTTAAATTTTTATCGTTGTTTGGGAACATTAAGTTCAAAATGGTTCAAATGGCTCTGAGCACTATGGGACTTAACATCTGAGGTCATAAGTACCCTAGAACTTAGAACTACTTAAACCTAACTAACCTAAGGACATCCATGCCCGAGGCGGAATTGGTACCTGCGACCGTAGCAGTCGCGCGGTTCCGGACTGAAGCGCCTAGAACCGCTCAGCCACCGCGGCCGGCGAACATTAAGTCCATGAATGGCTGCAAATGGTCTCCAAGTAGCCGAACGTAACCATTTACAGTAAATAATCGGTTCAGATGGACCAGATGACCCATTCCATGCCACGTAAACACAGCACACCACCAGCTTGCACAGTGCTTTGTTCACAACTTGGGTCCATGGCTTCGAGGGGTCTACGAGATACACTAATTCTACCATCAGCTCTCAGCAACTGACATCGGCACTCATCGCACCACGGTTACCCAGTCATGCAGGGTCCAACTGATATGGTCAAAAGCCCAGAAGAGGTGCTGCAGGCGAAGTCGTGCTGATAGCAAAGGCACTTGCAACGGTCTTCGGTTGCCATAGCCCGTTAATGCCCAATTTCGCCACGGTGTGTTAAGGATACGCTCGTCGTACGAGCCACATTAATTTCTGCGATTATTTCACGCAGTTTTGCTTCTCAATTAGCACTGACAACCCTACGCAAACGCCGCTGCTACAGGTCATTAAGTGAAGGCCGTCGGCCGCTGCGTTGCCCGTGGTGAGAGGTAATGCCTGAAAGTTGGTTTCCTAGATATACTCTTGACACTATGTATCTCGGAATACCACCTCCAATACCATTCTGCATTCTAAGTCTGCGGCCACAATCATGTCGGAAAACTTTTCACATGACTCACCTGAGTACAAATGACATCTCCTCCAATGCATTGCCTTTTTATACCATGTGCACGCGATACTATCGCCATCTGTATACGTGCATATCGCTAACCCCAGGCCTTTTGTCATCTCAGTGTAGCCGGCCGGAGTGGCCGAGCGGTTCTAGGCACTACAGTCTGGAACCGCGCGACCGCTACGGTCGCAGGTTCGAATCCTGCCTCGGGCATGGATGTATGTGATGTCCCTAGGTTAGTTAGGTTTAAGTAGTTCTAAGTTCTAGGGGACTGATGACCTCAGATGTTAAGTCCCATAGTGCTCAGAGCCCTTTGAACCATTTTTTTTTTCAGCTTAGTGTACGCTAATGGCAGGGTTCGAACACATCTAAAACTGCGTGAATCTATGCATTCCGCTTACCAACAGGGCACTGTTCGAGCAGCTGTCGAAGTTTCTGCCGTGTTGCAACAACTGACATGGGATGAAATGGGTCCCTTATACGGCGTAATACAGAAACCTGGTATTTCGTTATGTATTCTTACCTTCAAAAATGCAGTTCACAACGTCACACCTGCCAAAGGGAGGTAGTTCGGTGTAAGTAACACTTGACAGACTCACGGGTGCTCATAAGGCACCACACAGCACGTCACGTCGATCCTATCAAGCACATTTGGGACGTGAAAGAGGGTGAAGTGAGTGCCTTTGACCAAACTCCGACAAATCCACTTGAAAGATGGAGCGCAGGCGAGCGCTCACGAATTAGGTAGGGTTCCAAAGCTTACAGTGTCTTCTGGATTCAATGCCACGACCAGATGCTGCCGTGGTCAGGACGCAAGAAGTTATTACACGCTACGAGGTAGGCGTGTCTTAACTGCACGTGAGTGAATATGCACGATCACGTTGGTAGTTTTACAAACGAAGTTCTCCGATTTGTGCTCACACGACGTACATTTGTACATTACGCAAGACAATAAACGTCGTTCTCCCGGAACATTCCTTCACGATCCCGAGATTACTTACGTATTGTAGTCAGCGCTTTTGATTTCTGATTTGAATTTCGCAGATGTATGAGCAGGCCTGCGTTGAGATTGCTCTGTGTCTGGTATATGCGAGGGTCTAACCAGTAAAAGCAATATTCCATTTGGACTGTGTACAGAGAAGAAGTCATCTGCAAGAAAACTTTCGTCAGACTCGCATTTCCCCGTATCGTTTGCAGCTGTAGCAGTTGAGTTGCAGCATCCACCAAACACAGCTAGGGCGTCAACATCTGCAGCGATACGATTACTTCTATGGCAGAGAACGCAGTAGATAGTTCCATCTGTTTATATCGGTCGTCGTTGCAGTCTGCTTTCTGAGCTATGGACAGACGTTTCAGAGGCGGCGTCCGCCTGTGTTGGATCATTCTCTCGACTGATAGCTCTCTACTGAGACGTGAAGGAAGTGGTCGCTATGGATAGTCCCATCTGCGGCTATCGTCTACAACAGATAGTGCTACTGGTCGGTCAGTCACACTGTGAGAGCAGAGATATACGTAGCTGGTAACAGCATCAGAGCAACGGCTTTTTCATTACAAAAATTCTCTGGCGCTACGACTGCATCATCGCTACTCCAGTATGGGTGACTTGGACGCCGCATATTCTGAATATTCCTCTCCGGTGGTATCAGAATGTAATATACGTGTTGTCTAGTGTCACAAAATGTCTATATTTGTGTGATATTGGAGACTGTAGCACTGATCTCTGCTTGCTGGCTGTCTTTACACTGTAGGAGTCCTAATACATGCAGAGTCTGACAGATACTCTTCACCCCCCCCCCCCATCCCCTCTGCGAAATTAAGCTTTCAAAATAATCAGCAAGTACAAAAAGAGTCACGAAATCATTATTTTATAATTTCTGGTATCATTTCTCGTGGAATTACAACACCCACTCCATTCACCGTCGAGACTGTTTGTAGTCCATTTTTAAAGTACATTATTTTATACACCAGGTCCTTTCTTGGCTGAGGGAGAAGTCTTCTTTCTTAGATTCAATTACAGTAAAAAATATACCAACTCTAATAGGAGCATGTTTATACAATGAAGAGGAAATCAAATTGAGAATTGTTGATTGAGGTTGCTGAAAGTGAAACTGCGAGGCATATTCCGCGAATATACCGTAAATATTTGCTCGTGAAAGCCGAAAAACAGAACAAGCACCAAAAATTGTTAGATGAGACGAGTACAAGTTTCGCATCACTCACGTCAGAACAATCCTTGCGGCCTGCTTATGTCTTTGATTACGGCGCAATTTTACACGCTGACAAAAAATTCTTACGTGAAAATGAAGCCGAAAAACAAATATTCCTAGGATCTGTGTCAACTTACAAATACATAACTTGCTGTAAGGTTCACATTTACTGGGAATGAGACGCAGATATTGACAGTAAGTATGGATCTAAATGTTTAGACACAGTGGACCACCAGCATCACTGAACGCTCGAAGCACGGAAAATGGTCGCCTGGGCTTAAGAGTCGCTTACCCGTTGCCATACTTTGATGGCCAGGATACGAACACATCGAAAATTCCCGAATTTACGCATTCCGCTTACCGACAGGCCTCTGTTCATCCGACAATTGAAGTTTTTGTCACGTGGGAGTTGTTGACACAGGATGATATGGGACTCTTATGCATCTGCATTTTCCTATCATCGGCGAATGATACTGGAACCTACTGTTGGATCATGTATTGCTATCTGCTGGTGACCTACACTTTCAGCAATACAATGCACCACGTCACCACTGCCATTGTTTGGATGCAGGCATTGACGTAAAATATGGATATAAAATAATCTTGAATAGTGAGCGAAATTTCGATATTTAATTTCATACGAAAACCGCACAGGTTAAATGATTATAGAGCAGATAGAAAGGAACGACAGTGCAGAGAATGGAATCTGCTGTTTAGTAAGGAGTGTAGGACCGAAAATATGCAGAGGTAATCTAAGAATCGTCTTTGACTTCTTTCTATATGGAAAGCGAATATAGGCGGCCAGTGTGGTCGAGCGGTTCTAGGCGCTTCAGTCTGGAACCGCGCGACCGCTACGGTCGCAGGTTCGAATCCTGCCTCGAGCATGGATGTGTGTGATGTCCTTAGGTTAGTTAGGTTTAAGCAGTTCTAAGTTCTAGGGGACTGATGACCTCAGATGTTAAGGCCCATAGTGCTCAGAGCCATTTGAATCATTTTTGAAAGCGAATATTTCAGCCAGTTATATTTTATGTAAAATCTGATACACTGTGGCATTTGTGATGGATGTAGCATTAACGTCATATCAAGCACCAGTAAGAATCATTGGTCAATTGACCGGAACCTTGCTTTTATTAACCTGGTAACTAATGAGATCCACACATGCTCTGTAGGAATTCTCATACTCAAGCCTGACTTTATCAAGAAGTAATCGGAATTGAGGATTTTAAAAGAGAGCCAACACTACTATTAATAACTGAAAAAACGGAGCACACGTTCACTATACTGAAGTGCGATACGGCGAGTGGCAGAGAGAACTACGATATGTCACAACTAGTGAAGACTGCAAGGAACTACTGCAGTACAAAGACCAACATTGTTATGTTCTAAATAACCAAGAGCATCGTTCTAATTCAGCAAGCACGTCAAGAAACCGACAGCGCAATGATTCACGGTCCACTGTCGACAGGTGCAGCCGCGGACAATGACTGAAAGCAAAGCTTTGTCCTACAGCTGAGTCACTCGTACGATCTCCTCCGTAGCACCGCATCACCTCGGATGGCTTTCACGGTCACTATCAGGCTAGTGAATCACTGGAATATGTTGCATTGCTGGTCTCCTCAGTGGTTATTTCCCTGACTTTGCAAGGAAGCGGGGGCGTAACATAGGCTTACCGGCCGTGACTCAAGTACTAATGTTGGTACGGCCAGCAGCAGCAGCAGCAGCAGCAGCAGGGTGACTGACTGCTACTATGTAAATAATAAGTATGGCGAACTCAGGTCTTGGAAAGAATCCTGCGTTATGTCAATTTTTCATGCGTCGTGGTGCGACTTCCCTCTTTCTTGTTATTACTGTTCATTACAATTATAATCTCCAAATCCTTTCGAAGCGAAGTCAGCTGCTGAGCCTTCAGCCCGACTTTTGTCTTCCCCTCCTCAGGTCGTAGTAATTTCCAGCTGGTGGATGTCCTATTCTTCAGGGACCAGACGATAACCATCATTATTTATTAAGCTACTAACAACTATCTTAGTCAAATTTTCCGCCCATTTCTATTTGCAGTAGTCTTCCTCCTCTGACGGAATATATATATTTTTTAAATATGTTCAGAACCTTATAACTATATTAATGTCTAGATATTTCATTAATCGTCATTTTTACCGCAAAAAGTTGTCGAAAGAATTACCTGAACAGAAATGAGAATTAGCGATTAGCCCTAAATATCTGTGATACTAAGGACATGCCTCTCTTAGTAAAAAAGGAAACAAATGGTTTTACTACTTTGATTATTACATGATACATATGGAAACTGGTACTATTTTAGTCTAATAGAAGTAATGTACGTGTGATTATTTTCAGCATAATCATATATAGTTTCATTATTTACGATGGCAAAAAATGTGTTTACTGTATTCGGGAACCAGAAAATGGTGCACTGTAGCATTGAAATCGATAGCAATAAAAGAAAGATCTTTTAAAACACATGGCATTCCCTGGTCTACGTGAAGGTAGACATACGAAGATATTGGCACTCCTGTCTCGACCGGAGAGTGGCCTTCGAACTTCATGCTACATCTGCATCTACATCTGCATCTACATGACTAATCTGTTATCCACAATTTTTTGGCAGAGGGTGTTAACAGAACCACTTTCAGACTATTTTCCTGCCGTTCCGCTCTCAGATAGCACGTGGCAAAAATAACTAAATCTTTCCGTGCGAGCTCTGGTTTCTCTTGTTTTATCACATTGTCATTTGTCCCTACGTAGGTGACAGTCAACAAAATATTTTGGTCATTGGAAATACGTGAAAATATCTCGCCATAACGAGAAACGCTTTTGTTTTAATGACTGCCACCTCAAATCGCTTACAAGATCCGCTACTCTCTCACCACTATTTCGCGATAACACAAAACGAGTTGTTGTCGCTTAACCTTTCTCGATGTCCTCCGTCAATTCTATCTGGTAAGGATCACATACCGTGCAGCAGTACTCCGGCAGAGGACGTACGAGTGTAGTGTAGGCACACACTTTAGTGTATGTGGTGCATCTCAGTGTTCTACCAGTAAGACGCAGTCTTTGGTTCGTCTTCTCCACGGATTTTGTGTGTGATGGTTCCAATTTAAGTTATTCGTAGTTGTAATCTCTGTGTATTTAGTTGAATGGACAACCTTTAAATTTCTATTATTCACCGTGTAACCGAAATTTAACGGATTAAAAGAGCTAAGAAAGGAACTAGGAAACGATCTAATAGAAGGTGGACAGATGGCATTAGAAAACATGCAGGAGTAATACAGATGAATTTGGCTGAAGGCTGTAATATCTTTAGAAGTAGCTGGATGAGACAAGCCAGCAGTGGATACCGAATGCCTGAGTGAGTTTTTACACACGTAAAATAGCCCCCTGGGAGTGGCTCTACAGGGACTGCAGAGTCAATCGTTATTTTTTAGGTGCTCATAAGAAGTGCTTTGATGCACCGACATTATGCACACGATACGATATTGTTGTTCCTGTGTTCTGAATTACGATGCAAAGAACCTTTAGCTGGCCGCTGTGGCCGAGCGGTTCTCGGCGCTTCAGTCCGGAACCGTAGTGCTGCTACGGTCGCAGGTTCGAATCTTGCCTCGGGCATGGATGTATGTGATGTCCTTGTAGTTTTAAGACGAGGGGACTCATGACCTCAGATGTTAAGTCCCATAGTGCTTAGAGCCATTTGAAAGTTCCTTTGGATATGCATGCAACGGATGTACGAGTACAGTATTAGACGCGTGGAAGTTTGGGCCTGCCCCTGAGTCGTGCCCAGACAGCCAAATGGTAAGACGACCGCTCGCGATTCGCGGGATATCCGGGTTCGAGTCCGATCCGGCATAAATTTTCACGGTCGTCATTCCATTCTACAGCTGATGGTTGTCCATATTCGCAGTTCCGAATACATGTAATGCATGAGATTATATATAGTCACTTATTCCTAGAGCAGGTAGCATTGGTGAAAACTAAAGTTCCGGTAATCCTATGTCCGGAAACCAGTACCTCTTGAGACAAGGGCAAATCTGCCCATCAGTCCGTTACGTGGAAGTAGATACTACAGGCAGCGCTGCAATTAGTTGCTGCGCATCCTGACGCATCTTCAACCGTTCTTCGCGTGTCCACACAGCCAGAAATCCGGTGGATTGAAGTCCTGTGAACCGGTAGGCCTCCTTGAGCAACCCGACGCCTATGGAACGTTGCGGTGAAGTACTGCCGTACGATCCGTAGAAAATGTGGTAATGCCCAGTTGTGTGTAAACCACAGTGGTCGTTTTCCTGCAAGGGCAACGTTGCGTTGGTAATTCATCGCGCTGAAATCGATGGCACACAACTCTTGTCAATCTGTTTGCTTAAGTGTATGGCTCTGTCTGAGTGTCACCGGCAACTGCTGCCCATACACTGATGAAGCGATCCTGATGCTTCGTTGCATTTGCCCACATGTGCGTTCTGTGATAATTTACTATGCCATCTCTTGTGAAAAAGGCATTGGGGTTTCTGACATATAAGAATCGGAACTTTTCCTTTAGTTTTGAACAATACTGCTTCCTGTAGGAATGTCTCTCACTCACACACACTCACTCACTCACTCACTCACTCACTCTCACACTCTCTCTCTCTCTCACACACACACACACACACACACACACACACACACACAAGAAAGTTTAGTGAACATGGGCTCTAAAATGCGTATCTTAAGGGCTATGACCACTTGTTCATCTTAGATACTATGAATGATCTCTTCTACTGCAAGCTCTTTGCTTTCCATATTTTGAGGAGGAGGTAGTGTGGACCAAAACAAGTAAAAAATGTCCAGTAAGCATGATCTTGTAACTCATTTAGTTATAACTAGCAGTATCGCACTCGTCACACGATTGGACAAGTCATCTTTTCGTAGTTCTCAGGATATTAATTGAAGGGTACGGAGCAAAGCGAGAAAACTGTTATTAAGAAACCGGTGCTACGCATTTGATTACGTCCATGAATCTACTTTGCTCTACAGAGGTTCAGAGGGACCGAGCAGATACCTCAAATCGGCCTCAGCTCCTTTCCTGTCGCGCTGGCTGTGTGTGCCTGGCTTGTGCTCAGCAATGGGACGGCGACCACTCGCCGTGAAATTGTCATCGGTGCGTTTTCCGGCGCTCCCCCCTCCTTGGGGCGTGTCACGAATGCTAACAGCAAGTCCTTTTCTGTGTGGGACCAGGCAGCACGTAGCTAGGTGCGCTCAAAGGGAAACTTGAACGTCTTGTCGCCGTAGAGACCATTGGAGGGGGAGAGAGAGAGAGAGAGAGAGAGAGAGAGAGAGAGAGAGAGAGAGAGAGAGAGAGAGAGCTCTAACTCAGCTGGACGAGCGTTGGGAAAAGAATCAATCGTCGTGATCTCAAAGGAGGCAGCCCGGCCTTTGCGGTTTCCGTCGCGACGAAAAAAGTAAAAAGGCTAAAAGCAATACAGGCTTAACACCAATTATTCTCTGTGGTAAAGTTCAACGCACAGAAGAAAACTGATTATGACAGAGACTTTACTGACAGAAGACAAAATTCCATCAAAGTCTGTTCGATAAAGGGCTTTGAAAGGAAAAGAACCTTGAATGTTTCAATCACTGTACTCTAGAATAGAAACAGATATTTTATCTTCATAAAACAACGTATTCTGCCAGTCTTCAGTTGAGCGCATTTCGTGCCATCGCGTAACATGCACCTTCAGAGCTATGTGTGCGTCAAGGCACTTCTCGCGATCTCCGTAAATGTAACAAACTTAGAGACGTCCTATTCCCTATTGTTCGTTCTCGAGGAATTATTTATGTATATAGAACCTCAGCCACTAGATACCCACGACAGGACAGTCTTCTCCAGCTTCTAAAAGCATTAAGATGGTTCAGCAACATCGGTCTGTAGTGGAGAAATCGGTTGGAAACTTTCCTCACGTCAGCACGTTGTAGATGTCGGCACCGGCGCCAACCTTGTGTGAATGCTCCGAAAAGCTAATCATTTGCATATCACAGCATCTTCTTCCTGTCGGTTCAATTTCGCGTCTGTAGCACGTCATCTTCGTGGTGTAGCAATTTTAATGGCCAGTAGTGTACTAGGGAATAGCTTCCAAGGTGCTCGGCAGTACAGTAGCTTAGGCCGGAGGCAGCCAGTGGACCTCCAGAGCTGAGCGGAGTCGACAGACGGGCCGCGGCCGCTATTAATAGGCTGGAGAGAGGAGAGAAGTGTAGTGGAGTGTAGCAGCTAGCTTCCCAGCGCCGGCAGCAGCAGGAAGTCCTCGTAGGCACTTCCTAGCTCGCCACCGCCACCAGGGGGCAGCGTCACAGAAAAGCCCCACGCTGGGCGCCGGCCCTGCATTCGCCACTGCCGCCATTGTACGCGGCCGGGTTCGAGGACGGGGGTATGAATGGTTGCCGACGCACAGAGACTTTACTCGCGTAATTTTCACACGGTACCTTGCCCTTACGGCGTTCCCAAATCACGGGCCGTCGTAAAGACACGAATGGTCCATGCGTGAAATTGCTGGGGCGGGATACAGTAAGTCGTTTCCTCACGGAGCCAATGTCTCGAAATGGTCAGGCAATAGACATACCGCCATCGCAGTACAGGAGACGCGTCGTCAAAGATACACAAAGAGGACTAAGCGAGCGATGGCGTTTCAAGATAACTGCACTAGCGAGTCTCTTCGAATACAAGTAGCTGGCCTCGCAGCTGGTTGCTCTAGCGTTGGAAAGAAATCCGAAAAGTTGGTCATTATATGTGGAAAAACGTATCACCACAGCTGTATCTTGAGAACGTCTTTATTGTATCACACGACTAGTTTCGGCGGCACATTACCGCCATCCTCAGGCCCACTGCCAAAAGAATATTTGATTTTCTTGGCGAATTTACTGTGGGATTCTTGTTACTAGCACATGTGGGCTAGCTTTCATCTGGAGTCTATACTCGATACAATTTGTCTTCAATTGGCAGTGGGCCTGAGGATAGCGGTAATGTGCCGCCGAAACTGGTCGTGTGATACAATAAAGACATCCTGAAGATACAGCTGTGGCGGTAGTTTTTCCCATGTATATCATCAGCTGAAGTCCCTCATCTATGCAATAAGTGACCATTAGTTTCTTTAGCTTAATCTAACGTTCGCGGGTGCAAATCTTTATTATGTCTGTTGTTTTATTTTGAGACTGGTAACGTACTGAGAACAATAAGGGCTAAGAATATTTGAAAAAGCCACAAATTACGCCCTAGACCTAGATGCACAATCACGTGGGGGAACACAGGCGAGAATAAAACGTGCCACTTATAGCTTTGCAGATTTTCTCAGTGCCGAGAGGTCAGACGTCCCAGGAGGTAAATTTAAAACCTGTTTGAAGTTTCTCGTTCTTTCTTTAAAATGGAGAATGAACTCTTACACAATAGAGACTCTGTTCCGTATGTCACCTAAATAATTTGCGGATAACGAGTCTTGTTCGATCTCCTCTAGCGACAACTCATTCTTGCAGTCGCGTGTAGCAAATTGTCAAAGAGTTGTGTCGTTAATGATAGCTCGTTTTAATTTAGAACTAGTGTAATTTTAGTTAAATCCCGTGACTGGAGCCGTAAATAGCTTGGTATGTGGAAAACGGTTATTACGAGTTACGTCAATTTACAGGGGAAAACTTAATGGCATTACCATATCGTATGTATTTCGATATGCGGAGGACGGTACAAGTACACATCGCACAGTAGTTAAGAGTCTAGGCTAGTTTTTTTTTAAGTCATGATTTCGAGTCTTGCTTCAGTGAGCCTGGTTTACGCTTTTGATGTTGCTCCAAAAATCACTGTGGGTCAAAGATCCGTTCACTATCTACGACAAGTCTTGTATTTGATGAGCTAGGAAAATTGCGTGGTAGTTCTGTAGCTACTCAGTTATCGTCAAAACACTCAGTGGAACCTGTTGCAAACCAACGCATTGTAGCTTCCTTGCGGATTAAGTCTGTATGCCGGACCTAGAATCGAACTCGGGACATATGCCTTTCACGGGCAAGTGGTCCACGACTGAGCTACCCAAGTACGACTGACGACCCGCCCTCACAGCTTTACTTGCACACAGTTTCACTCTGCCAGGAAGTTTCATACCAGCGCACACTCCGTTGCAGAGTGAAAATTTCATTCTGGCGGCGCGTTGTAGATAAACTAGCAATACGCTATATACCTCCAACAAAGGCTTCTCTGCTTGCCATACACTAGTAATTCTCAGGCTCCATTTACCAAAATAATGAAGTGGTGTTAAAAGAAAAAAACTGTAACAGGCAGTTGCTCTCTCTCCATTGTTACCTCAAATGACAAAATGGTTCAAATGGCTCTGAGCACTATGGGACTCAACTGCTGAGGTCATTAGTCCCCTAGAACTTAGAACCAGTTAAACCTAACTAACCTAAGGACATCACAAACATCCATGCCCGAGGCAGGATTCGAACCTGCGACCGTAGCGGTCTTGGGGTTCCAGACTGCAGCGCCTTTAACCGCACGGCCACTTCGGCCGGCTCTCAAATAACGTTTTAGTCTCTGTCGACAAGCAAATCGCACAGGAGTCCCATCTCAACGTATCTGTGTGGAGTTTAGTGTTATACGGAGAGGAAACGCGGACGATAAACAATTCACAGAAAAAGAGAAGGGAAGATTTTGATATTTTATGCTGCAGAAGAATGCTGAAGATTAGGTGGGACAGATCGGATTATTAACGATGATATTACTTAATCAAATTGCGAAGAAAAATTTATGGAACAACTTTACTGAAGGGATATATTTAGAGACAAATCCTACAACATGTTAATTTGATAATGGACAGAAGTGTCGAGGAGAGGGTAAAAATTACACAAGGAGACCACGACTTGAATACACTAAGAAGGTTCAAAAGGATGCAGACTGCAGTGCTTATGCAAAGACGAAGATGCTAGACTTGCGTGAAGATCTGTTTCAAAACGTCTTCCGACTGAAGACGACGACGAGGTACGATTTTGGCTTTTACGCAAAGTATTAGAGGAACACTATGTTTTGCTTGACACCACAATGAGGGTTGGAATTGCAGCCTTTCCGACACGTTACTAGCCCGTTACAGCTATACTGCCCTTCTTTGTCCACCCATCCGACAACAAGCGAACCATTCATTACCGTATTTGTCGAACGTGGCAGCTATAAATTACATGCACAGAGGTAATAATTCGCCAGTTAGAGGTGCAGACATGCGAGACCTCCGCACGAGACAGCCCGCCGTCCATTTTATGGAAACGGGAGCAAAAAGCCAGCACCGCTTTTCCTAAGCAGGCACTGATTTACGGCGCTGAACTGCAGGCTATGACGCGCCGTTCGATAAGACGTTGCGTGGATTATGGAGCCATATAAGTAGACAGCGCTAGTTATATATAGTCCGTGGACCGCAAGGAGCGCGCTCAGAACTTCATCACCCCTGACGCGCGATTAGATTGCCGCCATTCGGCGTCGGATGGGAGGAGGGAGGAGGGAAAGGGGGGGGGGGCAGCTGAAAAGGCTGTGAGAGGGGGGCAGCCCATCTAGCCCTTGTACGGCCGAAGTATGCATCTCGTGTCTGTGGGTACAAGACAACTGAGAAGCTACGTTTTCATATTACCCATGCTGGATGTTGAAATACTCCCAATGTTTCATTATAAAATCACTGAAGCTCATGCTTTGTTCCAGTCACCAAATATGTATTCCAAATCAGTTGGACGTCGTGAGATGAAATATAGTTCTATCATTTCTCCGTTATTTCACTTCCTTAATTGTTTTCAATGGTTCAAATGGCTCTGAGCACTATAGGACTTAACAACTGAGGTCATCAGTCCCCTAGAAATTAGAACTACTTAAACCTAACTAACCTAAAAACATCACTTACATCTATGCCCGCGGCAAGATTCGAACCTGCGACCGTAGCAGCCACGTGGTTCCCGGCTGAAGCGCCTAGAACCGCTCGGCCACCACGACCGGCTAAATTTCGCTAAATGCATTAAGTTTTATTATAGTGTTTACAAACAGTGCTTGGTGCAAATTTTATGTACGGAAATGAAAAATATTGATCTGTGTGTGTTCAGTGGGGCTAGTAATATTTTCCGTTGTCAATGGCTCGAGTTCCTTTCTGTCATTCTTGAATTGCAGGAAATTCTCATATTTTCATGAAGCGGAACACCACGGTCGTCTGCTGCCATAGGCCATTAACGCCACATTTCGCGCTCCGTCCCAACTGATACGTTCGTTGTAGACCCACAACGATTACTGCAGTTGTTTCACGCACTGTCGCTTGTCTGTTAGCACTGACAGCGTTGGTCGTGGTGCGAGGTAATGCCTGAAATGTGGTATTCTCAGCACGTTACTGACAGTATGAATTTTGGAATAATGAATTCGCTAAAGATTTCCGAAATGAAGTTTCCCATATGTCTTGCTCCACCCACCATATCGCGTTCAAAGTCTGTTAATTCTCGTCACGCGGTCATAATCGCGTCGGAAGCCTTTTCACATTAATCACCTGAGTACAAGAGAAGCACAGCCAGTGCACTGCCCTTCTATAGCTTGTGTGTTTTTAGCAAACAGAACACAGCAAGTTGTTCTCAATGGAGAGACGTCTACAGACATTAAAGTAACCTCTGGCGTGCCACAGGGGAGTGTTATGGGACCATTGCTTTTCACAATATATATAAATGACCTAGTAGATAGTGTCGGAAGTTCCACGCGGCTTTTCGCGGATGATGCTGTAGTATACAGCGAAGTTGCAGCATTAGAAAATTGCAGCGAAATGCAGGAAGATCTGTAGCGGATAGGCACTTGGTGCAGGGAGTGGCAACTGACCCTTAACATAGACAAATGTAATGTATTGCGAATACATAGAAAGAAGGATCCTTTATTGTATGATTATATGATAGCGGAACAAACACTGGTAACAGTTACTTCTGTAAAATATCTGGGAGTATGCGTACGGAACGATTTGAAGTGGAATGATCATATAAAATTAATTGTTGGTAAGGCTGGTGCCAGGTTGAGATTCATTGGGAGAGTCCTTAGAAAATGTAGTCCATCAGCAAAGGAGGTGGCTTACAAAACGCTCGTTCGGCCTATACTTGAGTATTGCTCATCAGTGTGGGATCCATGCCAGGTCGGGTTGACGGAGGAGGTAGAGAAGATCCAAAGAAGAGCGGCGCGTTTCATCACAGGGTTATTTGGTAAGCGTTATAGCGTTACGGAGATGTTTAGCAAACTCAAGTGGCAGACTCTGCAAGAGGCGCTCTGCATCGCGGTGTAGCTTGCTGTCCTGGTTTCGAGAGGGTGCGTTTCTGGATGAGGTATCGAATATATTGCTTTCCCCTACTTATACCTCCCGAGGAGATCACGAATGTAAAATTAGAGAGATTCGAGGGCGCACGGAGGCTTTCCGGCAGTTGTTCTTCTCGCGAACTATACGTGACTGGAACATGAAAGGGAGGCAATGACAGTAGCACGTAAAGTGCCCTCCGCCACACACCGTTGAGTGGCTTGCGGAGTATAAATGTAGATGTAGATGTGTGGATATCGTTATCCCATGAGTTCCGTCACCTCATTGCAATCGTTTGGGATAGATGTAAACAACAGTCGTTGATGCTTCGACCTTCCGATCCTGATAAAGGGGAACAAAACGGGGGGAGCGGACGGCCGCTTCGTCACGTGCACAAGCCATTACAGTGCCCAGACGGCTGGGTGCGCGGCGGCTGGCCGCTATCTTGAGAAGAAGCAGCTGTAACTGGAGTCATTAAGAGCGGGACCGATTCCGGCTGCGAGCGCGTTTTTTTGCCGCGGTGAGCGGACATAAGTCACCGGCCGGAGCTGAGCCGCGGGCAGGCTGTTGCGCAGCGCCGTTCAACGCCATCAATCGTGATTAACGAGGCCAGCCACGGCCGGCGCCGTGTGATGGGAGGCCGCCGGCTCCTGGCCGCACCGCACACCTGGGGGTGACGGGTCGTGCCGGCTACTGTCCTCTCATGTCAGCAGCAGCTTGTACGTATGTCAGCTACAGCCGTTAACTACCAGCACTGCCCACTTACCACGCCAACAAGGAGGCGGTTGACGTTTCCCGCTGCCACTTCTGTCTCGGCGCCCCTCGCTCACAGCGAACACTTCGCGGAGTGACCACAGTACTTACAAGGGAACCTCCCCATCGCACCCCCCCTCAGATTTAGTTATAAGTTGGCACAGTGGATAGGCCTTGAAAAACTGAACACAGATCAATCGAGAAAACAGGAAGAAGTTGTGTGGAACTATGAAAAAAATAAGCAAAATATACAAACTGAGTAGTCCATGTGCAAGATATGCAACATCAAGGACAGTGTGAGCTCAGGAGCGCCGTGGTCCCGTGGTTAGCGAGTGCAGCTGTGGAAGGAGAGGTCCTTGGTTCAAGGCTTCCCTCGAGTGAAAAGTTTAATTTTTTATACAGCCTATACAGGACAGAAGGATCACGCATTGTACAATTTTAGTGTGGGAGTAGACGTGATTACCATTCCTCCAGGCTGTACACCTCTTGTGAAACCGTTAGATGTGTTTGGTTTTCGGCAAGTGAAATACTTTGTGAAAAGATTCTATGATTTTGCGAAGCTGCACAGGCACACAGAGCAGTATTGTTTACGTGATCGTGTGTCAATTATCAAAGTTCAGGCACTCACACATAATCAACTTCGCTCTCCAAAATTACAGAACATGTTCAGATTTGCTTGGACATATGCAGGATTTGAAGATCTACACAGGGAAAATTTGAAAACGTTAAAAACATATGTTTAGACACAGCACAGGGAAAACTGTGCGACTGTGAAACTGTTGCATTCATTTGTTGCAGTTTATGTGACTAACTCTTACGTTTTCATCTCTTTCTTTGGAGTGATTATCACATCCACAAGAAAACCTAAATCGGGCAAGGTAGAAGAATCTTTTTACCCATTCACCAAGTCTACAAGTTAGGTGGGTCGACAACATATTCCTGTCGAGGAATCTGTTGACCTATGACCTTGCGATCAAATGTTTTCCGTTCCCATTGGAGAGGAACTTCCTTTCGTCTACTAATCGCACGGTTTTGCGGTGCGGTCGCAAAACACAGACACTAAACTTATTACGGTGAACAGAGACGTCAATGGACGAACGGACAGATCATAACTTTGCCAAAATAAAGAAAGTAAACTTTTCACTCGAGGGAAGCCTTGAACCAAAGACCTCTCCTTCCACAGCTGCACACGCTAACCACGGACCACGGTGCTCCTGAGCTCACACTCTCCTTGATGTTGTATATCTTGCACATGGACTACTCAGTTTGTATATTTTGCTTATTTTTTTCATAGTTCCACACAACTTCTTCCTGTTTTCTCGATTGATCTGTGTTCAGTTTTTCAAGGCCTATCCACTGTGCCAACTTATAACTAAATCTGAGGGGGGTGCGATGGGGAGGTTCCTTTGTTAGGCGGCGTCAGTGTACTTTGAGGCTGAGGGAGGGAGGGTGTAGGACGAACGAATGCTTTTTCAAGAAGAAAACAATCTTGAAAATTGACACACATGCTAGGAATGACATGGGGTTTTACAAAAAAAAAAAGTTCACAAAATGTCCGACAGATGGCGCTGGACAGCAAAATAACTGCTACCGTGACGGGTGAGAGGTATGCCGATATGTTACAGAATCGCATCATCCCCCGACTAGCTGATAAACACCTGCTGGAACGTACGATGTTTATGCGGGATGGCGCTCCACCCCATATTGCTAGACGCGTGAAAGATCTCTTGCGCTCGTCGTTTGGTGACGATCGTGTGCTCAGCCGCCACTTTCGTCATGCTTGTCCTCCCAGGTCCCCAGACCTGAGACCGTGCGATTATTGGCTTTGGGGTTACCAGAAGTCGCAAGTGTATCGTGATCGACCGACATCTCTAGGGATGGTGAAAGACAACATCCGACGCCAGTGCCTCACCATAACTCCGGACATATTTTACAGTGCTGTTCACAACATTATTCCTCGACTACAGCTATTGTTGAGGAATGATGGTGGACATATTGAGCATTTCCTGTAAAGAACATCATCTTTGCTTTGTCTTACATTGTTATGCTAATTATTGCTATTCTGATCTGATGAAGCGCCGTCTGTCGGACATTTTTTGAACTTTTGTATTTTTTGGTTCTAATAAAACCCCATGTCATTCCAAGCATGTGTGTCAATTTGTACCTCTCTCTCTACATTATTCTGTGATTTATTCAGCTTTCAAATTTATGCTGACTTTTTGATCACCCGGTATACAGGGCGTCCGGAAATTCCCGTTATAAACTTCTAGGACGCGTAAGAGAAGTGAGTATATAATATTTTGGGTTCCTATTCATGTCCGGAAACGAAACGTTCTTATTCAGACGTTCAACTCATCCATTTCTGCTTGAGTAATTGAATTAGGCGTGACATAGTACCAGAAGGAAACATCCATTAATCACTTAAGCACATTCGCACAAGCTACGACATTGTCGCGAATAAAACAGTCACCCGTATATACAGTAAGTTTCCTTTAATTTACGTCTATCGTCACAAATTTTTTGTTAACAGATTACCGGTTTCGGTCTATAATGATCATCATCAGACCTGTTTTATAAAAACAAAGTCCTAATGTACTGCAGCCATAGTGGCGTCGTCAAATGTTAAATGCAAAATCAGCACCAGCATCGTCAAATATATATAAATAGCATCATATGCACTGACTGACAACATGAATCGTGCATATGATATACACTCCTGGAAATGGAAAAAAGAACACATTGACACCGGTGTGTCAGACCCACCATACTTGCTCCGGACACTGCGAGAGGGCTGTACAAGCAATGATCACACGCACGGCACAGCGGACACACCAGGAACCGCGGTGTTGGCCATCGAATAGCGCTAGCTGCACAGCATTTGTGCACCGCCGCCGTCAGTGTCAGCCAGTTTGCCGTGGCATACGGAGCTCCATCGCAGTCTTTAACACTGGTAGCATGCCGCGACAGCGTGGATGTGAACCGTATGTGCAGTTGACGGACTTTGAGCGAGGGCGTATAGTGGGCATGCGGGAGGCCGGGTGGACGTACCGCCGAATTGCTCAACACGTGGGGCGTGAGGTCTCCACAGTACATCGATGTTGTCGCCAGTGGTCGGCGGAAGGTGCACGTGCCCGTCGACCTGGGACCGGACCGCAGCGACGCACGGATGCACGCCAAGACCGTAGGATCCTACGCAGTGCCGTAGGGGACCGCACCGCCACTTCCCAGCAAATTAGGGACACTGTTGCTCCTGGGGTATCGGCGAGGACCATTCGCAACCGTCTCCATGAAGCTGGGCTACGGTCCCGCACACCGTTAGGCCGTCTTCCGCTCACGCCCCAACATCGTGCAGCCCGTCTCCAGTGGTGTCGCGACAGGCGTGAATGGAGGGACGAATGGAGACGTGTCGTCTTCAGCGATGAGAGTCGCTTCTGCCTTGGTGCCAATGATGGTCGTATGCGTGTTTGGCGCCGTGCAGGTGAGCGCCACAATCAGGACTGCATACGACCGAGGCACACAGGGCCAACACCCGGCATCATGGTGTGGGGAGCGATCTCCTACACTGGCCGTACACCACTGGTGATCGTCGAGGGGACACTGAATAGTGCACGGTACATCCAAACCGTCATCGAACCCATCGTTCTACCATTCCTACACCGGCAAGGGAACTTGCTGTTCCAACAGGACAATGCACGTCCGCATGTATCCCGTGCCACCCAACGTGCTCTAGAAGGTGTAAGTCAACTACCCTGGCCAGCAAGATCTCCGGATCTGTCCCCCATTGAGCATGTTTGGGACTGGATGAAGCGTCGTCTCACGCGGTCTGCACGTCCAGCACGAACGCTGGTCCAACTGAGGCGCCAGGTGGAAATGGCATGGCAAGCCGTTCCACAGGACTACATCCAGCATCTCTACGATCGTCTCCATGGGAGAATAGCAGCCTGCATTGCTGCGAAAGGTGGATATACACTGTACTAGTGCATGCTCTGTTGCCTGTGTCTATGTGCCTGTGGTTCTGTCAGTGTGATCATGTGATGTATCTGACCCCAGGAATGTGTCAATAAAGTTTCCCCTTCCTGGGACAATGAATTCACGGTGTTCTTATTTCAATTTCCAGGAGTGTATATGCTGGTGCTGATTTTGCATTTGGTTCAAATGGCTCTGAGCACTATGGGACTTAACATCTGAGGTCATCAGTCCCATAGAACTTAGAACTACTTAAACCTAACTAACCTAAGGACATCACACACATCCATGCCCGAGGCAGGATTCGAACCTGCGACCATAGCGGTCGCGCAGTTCCAGACTGTAGCGCCTAGAACCGCTCGGCCACTTCGGCCGGCATTTTACATTTGACGATGGCACTATGGCTACAGTACATTAGGACTTTATTTTTATAAAACAGATCTGATGATGATCATTATAGACCGAAACCGGTAATCTGTTAACAGAAAGTTTGTGACCATAGACGTAAATTAAAGGAAACTTATTAAGCACACTTGTTTGCATTAACACGTAAATATTAAATATTTACATCTTCTGAAAAACAAAAAGGAACCCAGTTTAGGGTATATGCAGAACATGAAGTTTGTGTTAATAGAAAAAAATGTGCTTGAGTGATAAATGGATGTTTCGTTATGTTTCCTCTCGAACTGTTACCTAATAACTGTACAGTGTCAGCTCACTTAATGCCTCAAGCAGAAGTGGATGAGTTAAACATCTGAATTGAAACCGCCGTGGAACGGATTTGGTGAGTTTCTGGACATGGGTTCCTATTCAAAATATAATGTACTCACTCCCCTCTACAAGTCCTAGAAGTTTGTAAAGGAAATATCCGAACAAACGCGTTTCACCATTTTGGGGCATTGTCCAATCATCCACAAAGAAAGGGCGCATGGTCCTATCAGGCACTTCTCCAACAAGTAAATAATGTTTGTTTGCATTATACTAAGTAATTTTTCGCTTACGACCATTTTTAAACCACTTGTTGGTTAGTTGTGGGATGCATAATAGGACCGTGTCCCCTATTTTTATTAATATTTACCTTTTCTGCCTTTCTTTGTTAATCATCTGATCATTCGTCAAAAGGGTGCAACGCGTTGTCTATCGGAATCAGAGACAGAAACACCGTAGTTGTTTTAAGTGTCTGTTTCTGTAAATGTGACGCAGTCGTGGATATAACAGTGTCTGAAAGATTTCATTCAAATGCTAATATGTGGTGAATCTGAAGTAGGCGGCTGAGTCGAGAGCTATTCCGGGGCGGAGCGAGCACAATTGGCCTCCTAAAAAGTGTGCCCGCTGACCCCCGCCTCCGGCAGTTTAGCACCGGACCAGGAGGGACTGCCCTACCGGATATGGCGCGTGGGCCTTTTGTGCCTTCATCTTCATCAGCGGCTGACTCAGGCGTCCTGCCCGGCATTCCTGCGCCAGCAGCAGGAAGCGGCTTCTTCCACTCTTACTGTGCTCTCAGCTGCCCGTGGACGCACCTAGCTCCACTTTCGCCAACTCGTTCAGATCCGTCTATTGTCGCCAAAGGCTGACGCTGCCGAGACCTCAAGCTCGGCTTATCGCGTCTGTCTCATACGATGACGTCTGTCTCGCTTTTGTTACTAGTAGCGACAACGAAGTCCTTTCTTTACGGGCTGAATTTCCGTTCTTTGACTTTGAAAAATCCTCAGTTTATGTGGCTGTCAGTCAGATGTAACTGATTTAGCAGAAAAAATAAAAAATTATGTTTTTGGACCTTTACTTAATTTCTTCCAAAAAGGGACTAGAGAGTCCTATCAGGTCACAATCGACAAACGTTACTTCAAGAGAAGTGGTGCTCATAAAAACACTTTTTCTCTCTCGTTGCCATATAAAAACACCTACTTTGGGAACACTTCGAATGACGTCTTGATTCTATATTATAAGCAACCCAGTTGTCACATCTCCCACGACAAACAACAAAATTTGGCCATGACCTCCAACATTTTGAATTCAAATTTCATTTGGAACTTAAGTGTTCTTTTGTCCTGCAAAGACTTGGGAGATGTTACTTGTTATCACTGCTGTCTTCAAGCTGAATTTCTTCAGCTTCTGAGCCGGCCGTTGTGGCCGAGCGGTTCTAGGCGCTTCAGTCAGGAACAGCGCTGCTGCTACGGTCGCAGGTTCGAATCCTGCCTCGTGCATGGATGTGTGTGATATCCTTAGGGTAGTTAGGTTTAAGTAGTTCTAAGTCTAGGGGACTGATAACCTTAGATGTTAAGTCCCATAGTGCGTAGAGCCATTTGAACCATTTTCTTCAGCTGCTGCAAAATAAGTGGAAGTATTCTGCTAATGACTAATATATAACGTAGTGTTATTTTTCGTTTGTTTGGCAGCCTTGAAAGTTCTCGCATATGTTAACAGCGTACCACACTAAAAAGAAACAGACTGCCTCAATCCCGTCATGCCTCGAAAGATAGGCTTTTTTTCTGTGGGCCTGAGAACCGAGAACCCCGCCAGATCATAAAGGGCTGACAAGGAAAGCACTTCAAGACTTTACCAGACCAACTCTCACTTTACGTTATATTAAAACAAAAGAGAGCGAAATGTTACTATCATTACTTCCTCAAGGTTAAAATACCTATCTATAACTTGCTTCTGACGTTTTCAAAAATGGCTCTGAGCACTATGCGACTTAACTTCTGAGGTCATCAGTCGCCTAGAACTTAGAACTACTTAAACCTAACTAACCTAAGGACATCACACACACCCATGCCCAATGCAGGATTCGAACTTGCGACCGTAGCGGTCGCTCGGTTCCAGACGGTAGCGGCCACTCCGGCCGGCCTCTGACGTTTTCACTTCTTTGCTATCCAGTATGGCGTAGTCCGGCATGTGTGCAAGAAATTCGTTTTCTGGCCTTTTTTTTGTCTGTTGATGTCCAACTGTCATTCCCAAGGCGCAGCCGTTATTTATGTGCCTTTCGTCTACTACGTCGGAAGTCTATCTTAATTGTTCCGCACACTGATATTTATTTAAAATACTTTTACAGGACTAAAAAATGATTGTAGCCTTCAGTGACAGGTTGCAATGTCGGGCTTTTTAAAAGAGTATAAATTTTTGGCTCAGTCATACAGGAGTGCAGTGAGCTAACTTTTACGTGCATGGCTACTAGGATCAAAATAGTCGAAAATAACCTTATAGGTGTTTTTCCTTGGTCACATGACTTACAATGTAGCGTACTACAAGCGTGCGGTATCCGTAAGGAGAACTTTTACGAAGGAAACCCAACATTTTGGGTGCTTTACTTCAGTTTTTACAATCGGTATAAACACTCTACTGCTTCTGAGTCCTTATTACGTTATCAGGTTGATACTCCCTTCTAAAACAGAGTTGTTCACTTTGAACGAAGTGATTTTGTTTCGAGTAAGAGAAAAGAACTAGCATATGTCTGACCAGGAAGCTATTAATTTCCTTTATTAGTTCACGAAGACACACTATTTTTACGATATGGAAACGATACACGTATGTTGAAATATGCGTACTGGATCTGCAAAAATGAAGATGCCCAGCAGTAACCCTGTATAATACATGGCAGGCTGATATGTTCATTGCTCTCAGTGGCGAAAGCTTCTGTACAGCATCGATAGTGTTAATACGAAAGCATAAGTTTTTTAGACATTGAAAATCTCCTAAAAACCGAGGTACAATAATGTTATTCTAGCGATCACTACATACGGTTTTCTGTAATACGTTTGAGCGCGACTGGTATAATAAAACAGTTTCACAGCTTCAACGTTTACGTAGATGGAATTCTGAGAGCCTTAATAGGTCCCTGACATCAGTAAGGAAATTTTACTCTTTCTTAATATTATTATGAAAGTACTGATAGTCTCACGCTAGTCTGCTGAAAAAGAAATAGGAACAACTAATTTACAGCAGACACACGCAAACATATTTCACCGAGCTAGCAGAATCGATTTCGGAAACCTTTTTTTCAGTCTTCAGCTAGCTATGTCACGTTTACATGCAGCGAATGGCGATCACGCTCTAGTACGTAGGGACTTCAGAAAGGGTTTCGTATAGACACAGTTCTGCTGCGACGGGGATAACAGTTTCATCACAATGTCTGAGAGAAATGACGCGGCAACTGGATGCACACGCCAAAGGTAAAGTACGTGGGACAGTGTCATTCTCGCGGGCAAAACATCTTAATTTGTCACAAATTCATCTTGAAATTCTGGCGGCATCTGGACCAACTACAGTGTCGCGTCGAGTCGCAGTGAAATAGTGCCAACAATTTGATCAAGGCCGCACAATTGTGGGCGATGCTGATAAGAAAGGACGGTCATCGACGTCCACTACAGAGAACAACAATATCTAGACAATTGAGGCAAAAAAATCGGAAGGGGGGGGGGATATTTTCCAACGATGAAGACGTTCCCAGAGTGGTTCTGGAATGGCTGTCGGGGAATTGAACTATTGGTAGAATGTTAGGACCGTTGTTTACGGATATTTGACTACATCGCAAAATAGTGTCCTGTGTGTCTTTGAAATATAGTCAGCATTTACTAAAAGTTACTTGGCTGCCATTTGGAGAAATTATAGATATTTGAAAAGAGAAGACCATTTCTGGACCCCTCTTTTTTGGCCAAAAAAATTTTTTAAGCCCCTCGTATCTCCACGACAAACGGCGGCGGTGTCACCGGCAGCAGTCGCAGCAGCGAGGGCAGAGTGAGAAGTTGGAAGTACTCACTTGAAGGTGGCGACGACGTTGGTGGTGGGCCAGCCCAGGACGAAGGAGGTCTCGGGCGACTTGTGCACCTCGATGACGTCCTCGATGCTGTGTTTGGTGAGCCACATCTCGGACACGCGCACCTTGTCCTTCAGCTTGAAGTTGCCGCCCGAGCGCGCCTTGGCCACGAGCAGCAGGTCGTTGAACAGGAAGAGGTGGCGCTCCTGGCTCTGGACGCCCTGCGACACAGCACCACAAGTCCCCTCTCAGTGCTCGCCGTACAAGTAGGAGGGCTCTTTGGGTGCAAGGGCGGGGAAACTCGAGTGTGTCTGTGCCTAGGGGGCAGCGAGCTGCGACAGGGTTACAGGGCTGACAGCAGCTGGTGGAACTTTGAAATCCACAGTGCCAAGGGAGGATTGAAAAACTTAACACGGCCTCCTGGAGTTACACTGGACTCTGAAGACATTTATTAGAGTAAGAAACGGGATTCCGCATCTTCGCATCTGCAATATGACAGAACCGACACTGACAGGATAAACAGTTAACTAGCACGATATAACACTGTACACAAATATTTCATTTTCCACAATATATGGAACAACAACATACCTTACGCTTCATAACATTAAATCATCTCTTTCACCATTACTGCAAGTGGTATTACACCATGTATGTACAGGGTGCGGCAGCGTTCATAGCAGGATATTAAAAACACACCATCAGGCAGTACCTGTAATTTATTTATTACCTCTTATGTTAATTAATAGTTAAAGGTATGCCATTTACCGATGTGTAAGTCATTGTCCATTGCGTGGATTACTTTTTGAATATGACTCCTGTCAACTGATGCCCCTCTACACAACACACTCATGTAGGCGGCGTTGGAAGTTTTCAATAACTCGGCGTAACGTATTCCCTGGGACGTTGCCGACGGCAGTTCTGATGTGATCCTTCAACTCAGGAATGGTGGCACAACGTGTTCTGAACACTTCTTGCTTCAGGTAGCCAGAAAGGCAAAAGTTTGCACATGAAAGGTCAGGTGAGCGAAGCGGCCAGGAAATGTCATCAAAACGGGAAATTACTCTACCGGGAAATGTCTGTCGCAAGAAATCCGTGCAAATTCTGGCTGTATGTGAGGTCGCTCCGTCTTGTTGAAACCATAATTATTCCACATCCACATCGACCATACCTAATTGGGGAAGAGCGAAAACTTGTAGCATCTTTAGGTAGTGTTACAGCCACCCGCTGTCATCCTCAAAGAAGTAAGGGCCAATAATCCCAAAGGAAGCAACTCCACATCACACTGTGAAACGAGAACTGCCGTCGGCAATGTCCCAGGGAATACGTTACGCCGAGTTATGGAAAGCTTCCAACGCCGCCTAAATGAATGTGTTGTGCAGAGAGGCATCATTTGACAGGAGTCATATTCAAAAAGTAATCCACGCAATGGACAATGACCTGCACATTAGTAAATGGCATACCTTTAACTATTAATTGATATAAGAGGTAATAAATGAATTACAGTTACTGTCTGATGGTGTGTTTTTAATATCCTACTATGAACGCTGCCGCACCCTGTATATGTCAGTGTCGTGAAACTCATTGGAAGTCGGCATGTCACACATAAAAGCAATACTGTGTACAAACATGATACTAACGCGTCGACTACGAATGCTCACACACAGCAGCAGCTGACAACTGATTGAGAATCAGCGTACAAATTCTGTTACTTGGAAAAATTCTGTCAAAAGTGTGTTCCATGAACGAAGTGTAAGAACGACAGAGAAAGAAAAACTGCGTGTTAATCTAAAAATACAGACTACCCGAAGCTGTAAGAAAGTGTGAAACTGCAGAAAGAGAAAGGAACGCTGAAATTTATTTAATATTGTGTATGGAAAGACGGCAGCTGTGGCCGAGCGGTTCTAGGTGCTTCATTCTGGAACCACGTGACCGCTACGGTCGCAGGTTCGATTCTTGCCTCGGGCATGGGTGTGTGTGATGTCCTTAGGTTAGTGAGGTTTAAGTAGTTCTAAGTTCTAGAGGACTGATGACCTCAGATGTTAAGTCCCATAGTGCTCAGGGCCAACTGAACCATTTTTGTTGGTTGGTTGGTTTGGGGAAGGAGACCAGACAGCGAGGTCATCGGTCTCATCGGATTAGGGAAGGACGGGGAAGGAAGTCGGCCGTGCCCTTTGAAAGGAACCATCCCGGCATTCGCCTGGAGCGATTTAGGGAAATCACGGAAAACCTAAATCAGGATGGCCGGACGCGGGATTGAACCGTCGTCCTCCCGAATGCGAGTCCAGTGGAACCATTTTTGTGTATGGAAAAATAAATATAATTGTGTGTTACCTGTGTATAATAATAGTCCAAGAATCCACGTTCTAGAGAGTTATTGACAATAAACTACGTCTCTGCTGTTGAAAAAGGACGCTTTTACTTTTGTTCTGGAAGCGAAAAGCTACGGACGTATTTAGTTGTAGAGGTCAAGGTATGTGAATGCCTTTTCATAATACGCGTGTTCCTTCATTTCATCTCCCTCCATGTGAAATAACTAATGAGATAGTACTACAAGAATCTGGAAGGGAGATCCTTTCGGCCATCTGCTTTTCGTTTGTCAGAATGGCACATAGGCAGCCATTACGTTAAACTTGGAAACATTAACTATTTACAGGCTTCACCCAACAAGACAAGTGTAGGAAACAGTTTCAATGTTTTGCGTAATATTTGGAGGGCGTTACATTAAAGTCAGACTGATTACATTCTGAATTTAAGTGAGGATAAATTTCAACGCTCTAATATCTTTTCTCAATAAAGTCAGATAACAGCTCCCATGAAAAAAATCAAATTAGTTTCTACTGAAATACTTAAAAGCATTTCAGAGTTAACATCAGGAGAGAAAGGATATTATCATTATTATCGTTCCCAACATATAGCTACGTAGGTGATTGTATCGCCTATCTCTGTAGCATTGTTTTGTACCGTGCAACATTGATACGATTATTTAACAAGCTACGTGTACGATATATGCTGGGAGCAAAATTGTATTGGGAAGAGAATTTCCGCAGAGAACTAATTTAATCTGTTCTTCGCCATGTAGCGTATTTCATTGCTACCGGAACACAGAACGAGTCATTCATGTGAACGTGCGAAAACCCTTAAGGAAAATTACCAACACAAAGGAGAGAGGGACGATATACCCAGCAGAAGCCATGTGGTGCTGAGACTTGATAATACGGTTTTCCTTTGTTCAAAAGCGTTGGTATATTATTCCATATAATTTTTTATGTTAAATAAAATCTAATTGTGTACAACATATATCAGCCAAAAACAATTACATTGAATAATACACCCATGCTTTTCAGAATGAGAGGAGTGGCAGTTCTGCAAGGTTCGCACAAGAGCTTCTGTGAAGTTTGGAACGTAGGAGACGAGGTACTGGCGGAACTAAAGCTGTCAGGACGGGTCGTGAGTCGTGCTTGGGTAGCTCAGATGGTAGAGCACTTGCCAGCGAAAGGCAAAGGTCCTGAGTTCGAGTCTCGGTCCGGCATACAGTTCAATCTTCCAGGAAGTTTCTCACCCACATTTTTGTCCAATGTAAGACGATATTGTCGAGGCATACCACTACTGTGGCACCTGGTGCACTTATGTAATAGAATGTTTACACTGATTCTCGGTCAGTTGTCAGCTGTTGATGTGTGCGAGCACTCTTACTCGGCGCATTTGTATCATTTTTGTACATACTATTGCATTTATGTTTCAGATGCCGACTTGTAATGAATTTCACGACACTGACATATATATACGTGGTGTAATACCATTTACAGTAGTGATGAAAAATGGCGTAATGCTATGAAGCGTAAGATATATTGTTGTGGAGGAGGAGGAGATTATTGTTTAACGTGCCGCCGACAACGAGGTCATTAGAGACGGAGCGCAAGCTCGGGTGAGAGAAGGATGGGGAAGGAAATCGGCCGTGCCCTTTCAAAGGAACCATCCCGGCATTTGCCTGAAGCGATTTAGGGAAATCACGGAAAACCTAAATCAGGATGGCCGGAGACGGGATTGAACCGTCGTCCTCCCGAATGCGAGTCCAGTGTGCTAACCACTGCGCCACCTCGCTCGGTATATTGTTGTTCCATACTTTGTATGGAGAACGAAATACTTGTGTAAACTCTTACATCATGCTATTTATAACTGTTTATCCTGTCAATGACGGTTCTATCCTACGGCAGATCTGAAGATGTCAACATGGTCTTTCCTAAACCGGTTATATAAATCTAATAAATGCTTTACTAGCGATCTCTGACGTTTGAGGGTCTCTCCGGAGTCCACGATGCTGCAGCTAGCCCCCAAGCTGATACAATGTAAGGAACGTATAAAAGTACACTATCTGACCAAAAATATCCGGAACACCTATGTATCACGGGGTCCCGGGTTCGATTCCCGGCCGGGTTGAGGATTTTCTCTGCCCGGGGACAAGGTTTCTGTGTTGTGAAAGTGGCTAGATTGGATTGTGAGAAGATTGTGACTTTGTACGGTCGCTGATTTCCGCGCAGTTGAGCGCCCCACAAACCAAACATCACCACCACACCTATGTAATACGGAATTTACAGTGTCAAGAGAGGCAGACCCACCAGTATAGAAGGAGGCGGGGAAATACCAGTAGAGAAACAGTAACAGCAGAGTGGATTGGTCAGGATAACTCATTGTCTTCGAACGAGAACTAGAGTACGATGGGTTTTCCGACTCAGCCGCTCCTCAAGGTCGCATTCTAATTACCTGACTGACTTTCGGTTTTAATCAATTACCTTCCACGCACTATAGAAGTATTATGCAACGCAATAGCTCAGGTTCCCAATGGCATATGACCTCGCAAGCTATTTCGCAACAAAATCCAAGTTCTAAAGCAGCAAGGTTCCTTGTTCGACCCGCAGCATATGCAATCATTTTAATTTTCATGTAATTTAACCGAAATTTCGCAACAACGTTTAATGCAAGCAACTGCGCGAATCTTCACATCCTCCGGTCTCTACGCCTAGGGCCTTAGGTTGAAACTCCCCTAACACCAGGACTCCTACTCTACAGGCCCTAGGTCAGACTACTGCATAAGTAAATATCACAACAAAACAGCATAATTGTCTGAATTTACACTCAGTAAATAGCGTAATTTGCATGTAATTTCAGAACGATGTCTGTCAGCACTGACTACTTAAGTATTTACAAGGGAACTCCCCATCACTGCCCCCCCCCCTCCCCTTTAGCTTTAGTCGTCGTGAGATGGCCCAATAGATAATCCGTCAAAAACTGAACACACATCAAACATGAAAACAGTAAGACGGTGTACTGAACTGTGAAAAAAACAAGCAAAATAGAAACAGTGAACGGTCCAAGCACGAGATGTGAGCACAGATACGTAGCTACGGCGTTGTGATTATGTGGTCACGGTGTTGGACTGCAAAGCGGGAGATCTGTGTTCAAACCACGCTCGTGCCCCAAATTTTTTTTCGCAAAGGTATGAACTTTTCGTCCGGTCGCTGGCTGCCGTGTCTGTTCTCCTTCTGTCGTCTTAGCAATTGTCATACTGTTCATTGGTTATAGAGTATGTGTCATGTGGTAAGAATACATTACCGTCGCAAGTAAATGTGATGAATAGTGACCTTTCACTGAAATGAAAACAACAAATAAGCGGGTGTTAGCTATGTTACAACAAAGGAATTCAAAAGTTAAAACTTCCAAAACGGAACGCAAGAGTCATAACATGTGGCACCTCTGTAGGACAAATAGGAGATACGTAGTTCTAGTGGTCCCTTTCTTACAACTCGCTGTTGCAGACGGACGTTACTCCACGACTCAAACACAAATCTGAACGCAGCGAAAAGACACGTCAGTAACTAGACTGAAACTCCTCCTGAACAGGCCATGAAGGCCCAACGATACCGACCGGCCGCCGTGTCATCCTCAAACCACACGTGTTACTGGATGCGGACATGGAGGAGCATGAGGTCAGCACACCGCTATGCCCGCCGTATGTCAGTTTCCGAGACCGGAGTGGCTACTTCTCAACCAAGTAGCTCCTCAGTTTCCCTCACAAGGACTGAGCGCACCCCGCTTGCCAACAGCGCTCGGCAGACCGGATGGTCACCCATCCAAGTGCTAGCCCAGCCCGACAGCGCTTAACTTCGGTGACTGACGGGAACCGGTGTTACCACTTCAGCGAGGCCGTTGACCGGTAACCGGACGGACAGTACATAATTTTGTGAAAAAAAAAAAGAAAAACATTGGGGCATGAGTGAGATCTGAACGCGGCTCCCCCTTTGCAGTCCAACACCGTAACCACATAACCACGACGCCGTGGCTAAGCAAACATGCACTGTTTTGCACATCTTGAGCTCTGACCATCCACTGTTTCTATTTTGTTTCTTTTTTCACCGTTCAGTACACCTTCTTCCTGTTTTCATGCTTGATCTATGTTCAGTTTTTGGCGGACTATCCTATGGGCCATCGAACCACTAAATCTGAAGGAGGGTGCCGAGTTTCCCTTGTTAGCACAGTAGTGTAAAACTATTTGCACACGCCTACTATATGCAACTATGCTGATAGACGTTTTTATGGAATTACATACAAATTAAGTTATTCACACAGAGTAAACTGAGACAATTATGCTTTCTGCTATGATATTTCCGTATGCATGGATCGAACCTAAGGCCTGGAGGGTAGGGGGACTGGGCGTAAATGGGAGAGCGATTTAAAACTATGGCCCTTGAGGGTAGAAAATTCGCGCAGTTGCCTGCATTAAAAGTTGTTGCGAAATTTCGATTAATTACTTGATAATTAAAATATTTGCCCATGTCTGGGGTCGAATTGCTGACCTCCGAGCTCCAGAGCTTAGATGATGTAGTTAAATAGCTTGTGACGTCATACGCTCTTGGGCACTTGAGCTACTGGGTTGTATAACCCTTTTTTCAGAGTGCAGGGCAATTGATTATCAGTGAAAGTAGGCCAGAGTAATTATGATTCTGAAGAGCGACTCAACTGGCAAACCCTGCTGACGAGACACAAGACGTCATCTGACTAAGAAATCCATCAGGAATATATCAACCCTTACAAAGCTCCCCAAGTCGACTGTTGGTGGTATCGCGAAGTGGAAACACGAAGGAACAACATCAGTTAAACCAAGCCCAAGAAGGCCTCAGATGCTCACAAATGCGTGTGTGAATTCTTATGGGACTTAACTGCTAAGGTCATCAGTCCCTAAGCTTACACACTACTTAACCTAAATTATCCTAAGGACACACACACACACACACACACACACACACACACACACACACACACACGCCCGAGGGAGGACTCGAACCTCTGCCGGGACCAGACGCACAGTCCATGACTGCAGCGCCCTGGACCGCTCGGCTAATCCCGCGCGGCCTCAGAAGCTCACAGACAGGGACTATTGAGCATTACGGAGGGTAATTACAAAAAATCGCATGATATCAGCGGAAGGAATGACTCGTGGATTCCAAACTGCAAAAACTGAACACAGATCAAGCATGACTGTGCACACGGAGTTAAAAAGAACGGGGTACAGCAGTGGAGCAGCTCCTCGTAAGCCACACATTTCCATAGCCAAGGCTAAGCGACACATAGCAAATGTCTGAGACTCAGTGGAACAGCAGGTGTAATGTAGTAACCAACATACCCGCAGTCTGATTGATCTACGGTATCTCATAATCACTATCAAAACTACAGGTGATGCTATAGCGGTATTAGCGTGATGTCTCCTAGGAACGACTGATTCTTTTGCGCAGTATGCTTAATATTCCGTTACGTTAGGAGACGCGGTGAAAAGATGAGTGGGTGAAACCAGACGTGAGTTTCAAAGGCTACTGCAACGCACAGACTGTGACGCTTTCTGGAAGCAGCAGGTCTTGGTGCGACCATACCACTGCTATCTGTCGCCGGGGCCCAGCGCGCTGGCTGGTTTTAATTGCTCGCACATGCGGCCACCCCGAACAACGCCGCCCCTGTCCGTGCTGCGCCCCAACCCTCCGTCTTCACCCCCTCATTAATAACTCACTTCTCCGGAACGTCACAGCCACGGCTCGGAGTCCTGCTGCGGCTAAAGAAACAAATCTTTTCCATCCCCCCAGCAAGGGGTTTATCTTGGCGTTCGGCTTCCTCCGACGTTCTGAGCGTCGTTAGTTTGGGTGAAACGTAACACTGCGGAACACCTGTCGTTCTCGTGTCGCCATTAATTCGTAAGATGTCTCCTGACTGCAAGGGGACTACACCAGACAGCTACATCCACACAAGAATCTGCCATTAGGAAACCCCACATGAGCCAATTAGCTCTCGAGACAGAGCTATTTCATAACATACGTCTCTTGCCAGAACAGTGCAGCGGCGGTTTATCGTTGCTTCCCTCCTCTTGCTGCTGACTGATGAAATTAGCCTTCCAATGTGGGTGAGTAACCAGTGCTTATCAAATGCAGCACAATGTTTCTATTTTAGTGGGAGGTAGAGAACACCAATAAAGGAAGAGTATAACAATAACTATTATTAAATATAAGTGGGCGTCTTCCGAACTTTATCTGTATTATTACACTTCAACATCTCTGTAACATACAGGGTATTCCAGAAATGCTGTGACATAACTTGAAGGGATTTTAGACGGTATCTTGAGCAGCAAATCGAGGATAGGAACCTGTGTCCAGAAACGTCATCCAATGACGCTACAGAGCGTCGAAGTTATAGCCGCTGCCGCCTGCTAATAGGCCGCCCCTTCGGCAGCAAACGTGACTGTCCGCTGACAGACCATAGACGGAACGTCTCGCAGTGTTGTTTGTTATTCAGTGATCGCGACTGGCTGCCACAGTCGCCACTGGAGAAGATGGGATTAGCTGCTGCGTAGACAGACCTTGAAAGTGATGCTCTGTTGCCTTGGTGGGTGGCAGTTTCAGACACAGGTTTCCATCTGCAGTTTATTTTCCTCCTGTACACCAAAAACATTGGAGATTTTAGAGGGTTCCAGGAGAAAAATTGCGGATACAAAACCGTATCCGAATCAGTCATCTACAGAGGCAACAGAGCATTGCAGTCATAGGAGACAAAGCATGCCTACGAAGTAGCTAGTTCCATCGTCTCCACTGGCGATCGTGAAAAATCAATCATGGTCATTGCATAAAAAGTTCTCGGTTTACTTGCCGTATCAAATTTGGATAAAATTTCAAGCTTTCATAGTCAATCATGGTCATTGAACGACAATCAACACCGCGAGACTTCCATCTACAGTCTGTCAGCATACAGACTCACATTCGCTGCTGAAGGGGTGGTATAGCAGCAGGCGACGGCGACTATAACTTCGATGTATCTGGACACCGGTCCCTATCCTTGATTTGTTCCTCAAGAAACACTCCACAAACCTCTCAAAGTTTGTCCCAACATTTCTGGGGCACCCTGTAGACGAGAGGACTAATCTGGTGAATTATTTGTTTTTTTAGTCTGTTTCTGAATTCTCTCGACTTCTTCCTTTCGACTGATATGATGATTTCCTCCTAACAGTCTGTAGTTTACACTAGACCCATGTTTTTTGCTTTCTTTGTAACTGTACGATACTTCCCCAGATTTTTGTAACACAATGAAAAATTTAGCTTCACTCTTTGATCACCGGTTACCATCTATCCCAATAACTCAGTGAAGCAACTGTAATTGAAATAGAATTTTACACATGTAGTAGGCGATTGGAATTTTGTGTAAATGGACTATGGAAAAACTAGAATAGGGAAGTATCGAAGTATTTGAGGTGTAATGTTACAGAAGGATGGTAAACCCTTAGAGGACTGAAAAGAAATGGAGAAGTTTTACGCAGAATTGGCGGGGAATGGCAATACGTGAAAATACCAACTTGAAGAAGAGACAATATGATACTACAAGTATTAAGACATCAAGGATAACTTACGTAATAACTTCCTATAGGAAACTCTAGAAGGGTTGCAGGGGAAAACAGAGATTGGAATATATACAACCAATAATTAAGGACGTTCGGTGTAATTTCTTCCGTGAGATAAGGAATTTTAAACGTGAGTTCAACCACTAACAATGATAAAACACTAATTTTTACGCGTTTCGAAGATACCTGACATCACAATCATCTCAGTTTCATCTCGAAACAAGAGTTCGCACTGCATGGAAATCGTTGACAAAAGTTTATCCACGCAAAACACTTCACAACAGTGTCATCATTGTATAATGATGCAACAGTAGTTACGTAACGTTACTATGCTTTTTTTCTGGTTAAACTTTCGTCAACGCTTTCCATGCAATATGTAGTTTCTTGTATTAAGAAGGCACCGTCGAAGCACATCGTAATTAGTGCTTTTGGATTGTGAGTGTTCAAGCCCCCATTTTTTCTTACAATTTAACGCAACCATGACATGACATTAATCGTGGACAAAAATCAAAAGACTGATGTAAAAAGTCTGTAACCAACCTCTCATAGTCAACGAAACCCAACGACTAACGTGCCTTACACCAACCAAGTGTAATATCCGTTAGCTCGTCACGGACAAGTAGCTCACCTAGAAAATTGTCTAATGAAAAATTAAGCTAGTTACTTTTGACTGATTTAACCACAAGTTGAGTCACTCCATTTAATGGACAGCTGTTGAAGCATGAACGCAGTTTAAGTGGTCTGAATTCTGATTTGTGATTAGAGGTAACATCGCGGAGAACAGTTTGAGAAGAGAGCAAAATGAAAATGACTTCATATCCATCTGCAGTAGATCATAGCAAAAGAGTAAAGACCAGACATTATTCAAGGACGGGGAGTGTTGTTACCATGGCTTTAAAACTAGAATGTTACTGTTTGTTCTAATAAAGGACTGGGAGAGGTAATAATATCCAGTAACATTACTTAAATCCCTCAGTAACTGAGAATCGGAATGGGCTGAGCGCTTGTTGCTTTATAAGTACATCTCCGTAGCTAAATTTTCTGTCCAAATATTTGGCATATTAATATTCTAGGAGAGGAGTGTAATATGCAGACCATAACACGGTCTCTCTCTCTCTCTCTCTCTCTCTCTCTCTCTCTCTCTCTCTCTCTCTCTCTCTACACCCTTTCACATAAAATGCACCCAGAGATACCGCCAGACTCGCTTTGGTGGCGCAAGGCTGTAATTTATGCTTGTGTCGACCCCGACTGACGTCACAGAATGCTCCACCTAATTGGCTGGCCTACTGCTGTGACGTCAGCCAGGTCTCCAGGGCGCCGGCAGCCTCTCGCGGGATGTAAACAAAACAGGTTGCTCGCCACGCCGGTGGCCGGTCTATAAAACACGGGGAAACGACACGTGTGCCTCGTCTATCGGCGTCTAAAAAGCGGGCGGACAAGTCGAAAGGTCGGCCAGATAAGGCGCTGACGTCCGTCCGAACGAGCTGCAGCCAGCCACCTGGTTTCCCCTGGGAAGAATGCCCCATTCCGAACACGTTTCCTCGGTCCGGCTAGTATCTCACGCTGACAGGGGACGCCAGACGCCATCGTTTCCCTCTTTTTAAGTCTGTGCTGCCGATGTTCGGTTGCGTCGTCCCTTCTCCTGCTTTTAAAAGCACGCTAAGCATCAGAATTTGTTTGCTGGCGTCTAGGCGTGAGGGGGTCTATATGCTCCAATGAATAGCAGCGTAACTTGGACAGAAGGAATACAGTACAAGTTAGTAAAGCTAAATTTGATAATCCAACATAACAGGAAATACGATGAGTATTGTAACTGCGGTCCTTCCAAATCGAAACTCTGTCGGCATTCACGCTTTATGTAAATAGTATTCCACGATGTATTAAAAATCTGCAGGTAGCCTAGGCAAGATACTTCTCGAAAACTGATATAAAATAAATTTCCGAAGGAACAAAAATACTTGGTGCATTGAACAGGGGAATATAGGGATGCAAGTAATCAAGATTATTATTATGGAGATATATTAATGTAGCATATTTCGCAAACAGAGAAGATGACGTTAAATGTCCGATTCCTAGTGCAGAGAAGCCGAAACACACTGAGATTCTATTATATCCAAGAGAATATCATAAGTAACATACTACATTTGTTCGCTCGAAGGCCATCACGAAGCCTAAGAAAGCATCTGAATTGCCTTAAGACACCTTTGGGAAAGTTCCCGAAACTATTCTGATTTTTCTACAGCTACAATTAGCCTCTCTACATTAGAGCGGTACACTAAACTTTTAGGAAATAACAGTAGAAACGATGCGACAGATGAAGTTTATGGTAAAAGATGAGCGCATTTCACGCATTGTCATGCATTGTTAATTTCGTGTGTCAATAATAACATACCTCAGAAATGCATTCATGTAGCTAATGTAAATATTTCATTTCAAACTACAGAGGGAGACGGAAGATATCTTTCGTAACACACAATGTGGGATATAAATTGAAGGTGACAACGGAAGAAAGTGCTGAGCCAAAGGAGCGTATTTTGATGATGATATTTGGTTAATGACCGTACAAATTCCGAAGTCTCGCAACTTTCCCGAATGATTATGAAATAATGATGGCAGCACAAACATCCAGTCCCCGGGCGGAAAAAGATCCCCGATCCGGCTGGGAATCGAACTCGGGACCCAGTGATCCAGCGTATTTTGAGTTACTGCATGCTAATTTGGTTAAATTCAAGGACAAGGACGCAAGGACAATAAGACAAAAAATTTATATATAAGGCATCGCTTTCTAACAGTACGCAAGGAATTTCTTGGTACCAGTACTTTAGGCACTCGAAAAATAACGTGATTATACTAATCGTTACTAGAATGAGGGTTGGCACTTTTTTCCGCAAACTCCTTTAATTCAGTGTCAGAGGTGGAACATTTTATTACTGCTCAAAGAAGGTCGATAAAGTGGGCTGAACATTTGTACATGATGGTGGACGTGGTCATGGTAGTGAGAGCTATTCCAATTACAATGTGTGTGATAAGTTTAGTAGTGGTGGTGGTATCTATGTTAACTAAGAAAATGAAGATAAAGATTTAGCTAATGATGCACATAATGAATAAGGAGAAGGATAACAATTACAGAACCTGAATCACAGAGTTCCAGAACAGCAGATGCGTTTCTTTCCATGTCTGTACTCCATATGACGTCTGTACTGTCTGCGCCTTAACAGAAATGGAACCGAGTACAATAACAACGTTACAAGTATTATTTTTTAATTAAATGATGGCTTTTTTTACAGCTGTCTATGATGTTTAAACCAATGTAAACACATTCTCCGCTTTCTGTAGTGTAATTCCTGATGGACGAGGCTACGGGAGTATAAGAAGACGATTAGCACGCCTACCTAGGACGTTCCTCGGTAAAAGGGAGCTTTTTAGTATCAATCATAGGGCTTCATTTGACGAATACATATCTCAAAATTTACGTATGGAGTATATCGTTGAATTTAAATGAATTGTACACTATGTTTAAGCCAGGATGAAAGAGAACAGAAGGGTTTGAGATGTGTTGTTACAGAAGGATGATGAAAAATTAAGTGGACTGATAAGGTAAGAAATGATGAGGTCCTCTGCAGAATCTGTAAGGAAAGGGAAAGACACCTGTGCAAAAGCAAGTGCAAGATGACAGGGCAAGCGTTAAGACATCAAAGGTTAACTTCCTTGGCCCAAGAGGAAGCCGAAGAGAGCAAAAGCTGTAGGGAAAGAGAGACTGAAATACAAACAGCAAATAGATCGATAACTTTGGGTGTTAGTCCTGCTGAGATAAGGAGGTTGAAAAAGGAGCGGAAGTTGTGGAGGGCCGCCTCAGATCAGTCCGAAGACTGATGGCAAAAAAAAAGTATTTAACAATTACAGTACTTTCGCATCTTTATGTGTGGTTGCTGCAGCACGTAGAAAACGCAGATTTTATTGTGCTTTGAGAGGTAGCGGAGCGGGCTGGTACTGACCGTTGTGAAGGTGACGGGTGCCTCCATGAGGAACTGGCGCTTGTCGCGCGGCTGCGGCTGGGGCTGCTGCTGGGGGGAGCTGGGTTCGCTCCCCGTCGACGGCCTCGCCGCCTTGGCCGACAGGGCGCGCTGCAGCCGCGCCGCCGTCGTCGACCGCTTGCGGATCAGCCCTTTCATCTTCTGGAACACACGCGGCCGGCCTCACTCACACACACTTGCACAGGATGGGTGCAGTCGAGTACTAACTGAACAGGCCTAAGTCATGCTGAAGTCCAGCCAGTTACTTACATTTGTAATATTTCTGTCGATATGACATGGAACAAATCATGTTATGGACTACTCATATACGTTTGTTTGTAAGCATGGCTAAGTGTTGTGCATTTACAGGAAATTAAATAGCACAGTGTCTTAAATTTAACAAAATAAACATATTAATCTCTCTCTCTGTTCATCTTACAACGGAAACACAAGTAAATTTTCTGTGGTAATCAGCCGAGTAATACCTTCGTTTTGGAACGAAGTCTTGAGATGATGCTTTTGCTTCAGAGACACCGCTCTGAAACGAAAATATTACTTGGCTGATTTTCCGAGAAGAATTCATCCGTGCTACTCGAGAAAGGCTTCATTCGCGTGTGAACTGAACCACAACTCTAAACAAAACCGTGATCTTTTCTGACAGATTCTACACGCAGTCAAGAACAAAACAACTGGCATATGTTGTTTTTTGAATTTTTTTGACTATGTACGATCTAGTATTAGAAAAGATATGATTTCATGTTCATGGCACTTGCTTCTGATTATCTGGTTGAAACTGGCCAATAGTGACGAAAAAGACACTTAAAAATCAAGTAGCAGACAGTCTCAGAGATGTTGAAAACTGCGGATCTCAAGCATAAGGAAAACAATTTAATATTTTTCTACTGCAGTACGAATGATACCAGAGTTTCATTAACTATTTGTCTATCAAATAGGAGGAGTTATCCAGGACTACTTTTAGAATTAGCTTTGCTGCTTGTCAAACATTTTACTTTATTGTGCAAATTACAGAAGATAGTTCTTTCTTCCTGTTATTGAACTCATTTCTGAGCAAGTGACAGCCGTACTAATGAATAACAAATGAGATATTTTATTCTAATGATGGATTATTTATGACTAATTTCATTAGAGAGTGCATACGAGGTGCGCATACTACCCAAACATATACAAGATCACTGTTGTTGAACACCAGATATTAATTTCGCCTGCTAGCTTTTGTGCAATCAGACTTCCTTTTCTTTATGAGTTAGTGTATAAACTTGAGGAGCCTAAGACTAGGAACAAAAATTGCTACACACAGTTCTGTGAGGAAACAAGCGCGCGCGCGCGCGCACACACACACACACACACACACACACACACAACTAAAAAACTATAAGTTGATCGGTTCCCAGCCGAATGAGTTCGTCAAATAATTGTGGCTTTCCAAAGAAATTGAAACGGCAAGTTACTGTAGGATTCTGTATTCACCTCAACTGGACATAATAATGAGGAGGAAGGCGCAGGTACAAGTACACACCCCACGCCAGCGGTAAGGGAGTGGATGCTTGGTACTTTGAGAGTCAACTGTGACTTTTTAAGAGAACAGTCTAAAAGCAAGGCTGGCGTAGAACATGGCTCACATTTATTACGCTTTTATATTTGGTATTTCTATCAACGACGTTAACGATCAATACAGTGAAAGTTACTGCGCAGAAATATCGCTCTCGTAAGCTCCAAATCGAAAAATCGATAAATACGTAGCGGATGAAATGAAACCTTGGAAGTTTGTTGTGCTATCTTTAAGGCTTGGTCATCTTGGTACGGAATTTTATATTACAGTATCTACAACTTCCGCTCCTGTGACAAGAAAAAATTTTAAATCTACGTAATACTTCCGTGTAGTAGGTGGTGAGTTAATGGAACATGTACGCAAACGCATCAGGGAGATAAACAGACACAGAGGAAATGCCACACCACTGGAAGGGCAGATAAGATACCACATTACGCTGAGAGACTTTCCCACATTTCGCCAGCGTCAGTAAACAGGAAACGCTTTGCGCAGATGGCGAACTATATTTACATGGCGATGCATACTAAATTCATTCACGGCTTATGAGACAATGGTTAGCTAGTAATCTTAGTTACGTGCATCACAAAATCTTATCGCTGCAAGTTATCGACTTGTGAAATCTGTCTCGACAATGTTTTCATATCTTCAGTTTCAATGCTTTCTCCTCTAAGCATATATTTATTTAACCTGATCAGATTAGGGCCATCAGGCCCTCCCTTACCTCGGACCAGTGTTCCACACATGCAGCATTTCATTTCACACATCAGAGTTACATCATGACAATACTTTAAATAAGAAAATTAGATTACTCTAGTCACAATATGAATAAAGAGTAATGACTAAGACCTAATAAAGTAAGTACTGGCAGTATTTTTACAACAGGTGCTATACATACAAATTATGATAAAAGCAATAAAAGTAACAGTAAAAAAATCAAATAATAATGATAAACATGAGAAAAATTGGCGATAGTAATGAAGATTTGTGCAGATGTACATTAATATCTTGGTGTGTAAAGTAGATGTTTACTAGTATAGCAAGTTTTGGGGGAGGGAGATTTAAGGATGGGGAAAGAGGGAAGTAATGAGGTGAAGTGCATTCGTGTACAGAGGAAGGCATTACTGTTGCTCAAGTAGATACGTCATTAATTGTTTTTTGATGTCGGAAATGTTTTTAAGTTCTCTAACATAACGAGGGAGGTTATTCCAGAGTCGGGTTCCCGCTACTGTAAAGGACTTGGAGAAGGTGACTGAGCCGTGCAGTGGAAGATTTTATTATGATGGGAACGTGTGTTTCTGTCATGTTGTTCCGACATAAGCGTTAACGACGAGGAGAGAGATGAGGGACAGTGTACATTTATAATGCAGTAGATGAGACAGAGTGTATGGAAATCTCTGCGTTTGTCTGCACGCAGCCAGGACGATTTTGCATATGCTGGTGATATGTGATCAAAAAGTCGAACGTCACAGATATATCAGACGCAGGCATTCATGACCAGTTCCAGACGCCGCGAGTTTTCCTGAGAGAGGCCTTGTAGGATAATATCGCTGTAGTCAATGATTGGGAGTATAAGCGTTTGTACTAATTTCTTTTTCAGATCGAAAGGAAAGAGTTTTTTATATTTTTGTAGGACATGAAGGGATGCTGATGCTTTTTTGCACACTGCAGTTACATGCTCTGTCCAATTTAGATTTTCATCTATTATTACTCCCAAACTCTTTGCTGAGGGAGAGAAGTTAATATTTGTTCCATTTAGGATAAGAGATGGTACGGATTCCCAATGTTTTGGGCTAATGACCTTAGAGTGACCAACAAGTGCCACTTGGGTTTTAGATGGGTTTAGTTTTAGTTTTATGGCCTGTGCCCATTTTGATAGTGCATCGAGATCAGTATTGAAATTTTCAATAGCTTTCTTAAGATTGCTTGGTTTCGCACTTAGATACAACTGAAGGTCGTCAGCATACATATGATATTTGCAATAAGTCAGAACCGATAACACGTCATTGACATATAGAGAGAAGAGTATGGGACCTAGTACTGAGTCTTGGGGAACGCCTGACACCACCTGTCACCATTGTGATTTTATATTCCCGGACAGGTCTTAGAGGTGTGCGTTACACAGGAATGGTTTTACTTACACATACGATTGTTTCTGTGTACTGTACGTCGGTCACAAAATTAAGTAATCACCTCAAATGCTTCAGCTGTGTGTGTGTGTGTGTGTGTGTGTGTGAGAGAGAGAGAGAGTGAGAGAGTGAGTGAGTGAGTGAGTGAGTGAGTGAGTGATATATATATATATATATATATATAATAGAGTAAAAATGGGCAACTACAGTTTTCAAAATTACGTTTCCCAATGTGACTAAAACGGAAAGTTTTAACGTATTTTATCAGCTTTGACTTGCGACAGTCTGGCGTGGACATTTAGTGCGAAACGCTTACAGAAATTGGGCTTTAAAAATGGCTCTGAGCACTATGGGACTTAACATCTATGGTCATCAGTCCCCTAGAACTTAGAACTACTTAAACCTAACTAACCTAAGGACATCACACAACACCCAGCCATCACGAGGCAGAGAAAATCCCTGACCCCGCCGGGAATCGAACCCGGGAACCCGGGCGTGGGAAGCGAGAACACTACCGCACGACCACGAGATGCGGGCAGGCTGTAATCCATCGAGAATCAGGAGGAAGCGTTATCTAGATGTCAAATGGCTGAGGTGACAGCGCGCGCGCGCATGCACGCACACGCTTGCACGCGCACGCTATCAAAACTAGTCGTGGACCCAACATGGAGCTTTGTGGAACTAACATTTTTCCCCGCGGCTTTAGCACCGTTTCACTCTCACAAGGCTTTACGTTCGACAGCAACTTATCATAGCGCTACAGCAGCTGTCAAGGCAACAAAACTAAGCGAGCCTTCTGTCTCGTTTGCGCACAGCCCAACAAACAAATCGCATCACAGCGGACGATGAACTCGGGCGGGCCAGACAGTACCGCCGCTAACGACCGATTGATCGACGGTGCGTCAACGCCCGCCGGCGCCCATTCGCACGTAGCGGCCGAGGTGCAGAACTACGGGCAGCGAGCGCTCTGTGGTGGCATTCTTGCCGCGCCGCGGGTTTCTTGCGCGTCCACTGGCGCCAGTTCCCGGAGCGCGCGGCGCTCGCAAGAACAAGGAAGAGCTCTCTTGTGTCTGGGCCCACCCACCGCGACGCTGGATCTCTCTATCGGAGGCGGCGCCGCACCCTGCCGCGGCGGACGTGGCCGGCGAGAGGCGCTCAATGGAAGCGTGGGCGTCATGCTGAGGGAGGCGCCTGTGTCAGACCCGGCACCACGGCGTGTCTCCACAAATATGTCACCTCGTCGCCAACATCGCGTACTTCCTGGCGTCAACTGACTCCCACAGCAAACCCCACAATATACCTGCCTCGTACTACGCAGGAGACCCGGTTTCGAGTGCCGGCCTTGGTACATATTTTCACTTGCCGATTCAGTCTGTATACATAAAATCATATCTGTATGAGACTAGTAAGTCACTGAAATTGTTTATTCATGAGACCCAGAAAATATTAGATACAGGCTCCCAGGTAGATGCCATTTCCCTTGACCTCCGGAAGGCGTTCGATACAGTTCCGCACTGTCGCCTGATAAAGTAAGAGCCTACGAAATAGCAGACCAGCTGTGTGGCTGGATTGAAGAGTTTTTAGCAAACAGAACACAGCATGTTGTTCTCAACGGAGAGACGTCTACAGACGTTAAAGTAACCTCTGGCGTGCCACAGGGGAGTGTTATGAGACCATTGCTTTTCACAATATATATAAATGACCTAGTAGATAGTGTCGGAGGTTCCATGCGGCTTTTCGCGGATGATGCTGTAGTATACAGAGAAGTTGCAGCATTAGAAAATTGCAGCGTAATGCAAGATGATCTGCAGCGGATAGGCACTTGATGTAGGGAGTGGCAACTGACCCTTAACATAGACAAATGTAATGTATTGCGAATACATAGAAAGAAGGATCCTTTATCGTACGATTATATGATAGCGGAACAAACACTGGCAACAGTTACTTCTGTAAAATATCTGGGAGTATGCGTATGGAACGATTTGAAGTGGAATGATCATATAAAATTAATTGTTGGTAAGGCGGGTGCCAGGTTGAGATTCACTGGGAGAGTCCTTAGAAAATGTAGTCCATCAACAAAGGAGGTGGCTTACAAAACACTTGTTCGACCTATACTTGAGTATTGCTCATCAGTATGGGATCCGTACCAGGTCGGGTTGACAGAAGAGATAGAGAAGATCCAAAGAAGAGCGGTGTGTTTCGTCACAGGGTTATTTGGTAACCGTGATAGCGTTACGGAGATGTTTAGCAAACTCAAGTGGCAGACTCTGCAAGAGAGGCGCTCTGCATCGCGGTGTAACTTGTTGTCCAGGTTTCGAGAGGGTGCGTTTCTGGATGAGGTATCGAATATATTGCTTCCCCCTACTTATACCTCCCGAGGAGATCACGAATGTAGAATTAGAGAGATTCGAGCGCGCACGGAGGCTTTCCGGCAGTTGTTCGTCCCGCTGGAACAGGAAAGGGAGGCAATGACAGTGGCGCGTAAAGTGCCCTCCGCCACACACCGTTGGGTGGCTTGCGGAGTATTAATCTAGATGTAAATTGTGCCATTTCATTTGTATAAGCACCTGCACCTGGGGTTACCAGAAATAGCCTGAAGGTTACCTGCACCCGACTAGATAAATACTGATATGAAATGTATTCGCAGTTACGAATATGAATCACCTCCATCTGTATAATGGAATGACGACAATCAAAGTTTGTTCTGGATCGGGACTCGAACCTACATTTTCCGCTTTACGCGTGTGGTCGCCTTAACCGCTCCGGTTATCCGTGCACGATTCACGGCCAGACACAGACTTCCATACGTCGTCGTCCATATGTCACGTCCATACTCGCACATCCTATTAATGTTATTCCCGCACACGGGAGACATTTTATTCGTTAATTGCAGGTACGGTATCGGCCAACGAACTCGAAACTGCGCTACCTGCGTAGTGAAGAAGTACGGTGCAATGTTCCTTCGAACATGCATGCATGACCAAGGCACTGCAATTTCGTATTTATCGGACGATACCGGGCCTGCGACTTAAAATGTCTGCCCTGTACGGAAATAACATAAATCGGAAGTTACGAGTAGAGGAACGACACTCGAAAGTTCGGGGCTGCCATGAGTATTAAACCGTGATAGAGAAACGACTGATCTTTTGCGGAATATGTTTATAAATTATTAATTTAATATCTGCCGGGGTCCTGCTTTAGACTTGTTTACTGGGTTCTTTGTTAGGCTTCGGGATGACCTTAGCCCCTATTTTTATTTATGGAAGTTCGCACATTTGCGAGATAGAAATTTTAAATACCCTCATGAGAATTAGTTTCTTGATGACTGCAGTGAAATTTATGTCTTGAGAGGACATTGTAAGTTAGTTTCCAGTGACACTGCTTAAAACATTTACTGATTACTACGACAGCTGTTTCGGAATATTTCCATTTCGAAATACGACTACGTTGTCCTGGCTTATACAAAACGTGTTGTGTGATATGTCTACGTTGTCTTGGCTTGTATAAAACATCTGGTGTGATTGTATCTGGTGACTATTCTCGTTATATTTCACGTTAAATTCTGAAATATCGATTTCACGTCGATTTTGTGCTGCTTTACACAGTGTGAAGTAAGATTTTGATACGTTATGGTACATATTTCCTGTAATTTTTTGACAGTTCACGCCATAGATGTTTTATATTTACATAGAAACATAGTCTGTTACCACGTAAATATAAAACATATATGGTGTGAACTGTCAAATAATTATTGGAAATATTTAGAATTAGTATCAAAATATTACGTCACGCTGTATAAAACAACACAAAATCGACTTGAAATCGATATTTTAAAATTTCGCGTTTAATATAACGAGAACAGTCACCAGATACAGTCACAACAGATGTTATACATATATCAGGACAACGTAGACGTACCGGGTGATCAAAAAGTCAGTATAAATTTGAAAACTTAATAAACCTCGGAATAATGTAGATAGAGAGGTAAAAATTGACTCGCATGCTTGGAATGACATGGGGTTTTATTAGAAGAAAAAAAAAGAAAGTATTGCTAGACGCCTGAAAGATCTCTTGCGCGCGTCGTTTGGTGATGATCGTGTGCTCAGCCGCCACTTTCTTCATGCTTTGTCTCCCAGGTCCCCAGACCTCAGTTCGTGCGATTATTGCCTTTGGGGTTACCTGAAGTCGCAAGTGTATCGTGATCGATTGACATTTCTAGGGATGCTGAAAGACAACATCCGACGCCAATGCCTCACCATAACTCCGGACATGCTTTACAGTGCTGTTCACAACATTATTCCTCGATTAAAGCTATTGTTGAGGAATGTTGGTGGACATATTGAGCATTTCCTGTAAAGATCATCATCTTTGCTTTGTCTTACATTGTTATGCTAATCATTGTTATTCTGATCAGATGAAGCGCCATCTGTCGGACATTTTTTGAACGTTTGTATTATTTTGGTTCTAATAAAACCCCATGTCATTCCAAGCATGTGTGTCAATTTGTACCTCTCTATCAACATTATTCCGTGATTTATTCAGTTTTCAAATTTATACTGACTTTTTGATCACCCGGTACTTGAAATTTTGAAATATTTCGAACATTTGTCGTAATAATCGATAAATGTTTTAAAGCAGTGATACTGGAACCTTACTTACAATTTGATGAGAATGTTGGGTTGATGTACTTCTTGACAGGTTTTAAACATGTCTTTTTCATGTACTGTCTGTAAGTAGACACAAATCTAACCGTTTTCTTTTCCATGACCTGACATTGCCAAAGTTCTTTTATACATCTGTGTACAAATAAATAAACACCTGATGATGCAAATATAGTCGGCAAAACCGATCGTGGGTCTGAATAAAGATTTTTAACAGTCGCATCGGTCCTCCTTATTCAGCACTCGAATCTTTCTCAGAAGACAATGCTGGAATCCGACATCTGCCTCCAAAGCTCAATTCCTCAGTAAGGGTCTTGCTTAGCTGGCTTAGCTCGTAAGTAATTACAGGTAAAGAACTGCGTTACCAATGAAGGCAAAAGGCGTTACTGGCGCTTCCATATGGTGTCGGCACTTACCATGGTGAGGGCATCCTTGTCGTACAGACGCAGGCAGTCGTTGGGGAACAGGTCCTGGATGCGCTCAAGGTCGCTCTCCTCCTGTCCGCGCTTCAGAGCCTGCAACAGGAATAATGGGAAACCTCCTTAATGTCTGCCACAGTCTGCAATTTATACTGAAACAAGTACCGCCAGAGAGGCCGAGAGTGGCGTTCTCATTGCGGGTACTTGGACGAGGTATTATGCAACGTATTCAAATTATATGGTGATGACAGTAAGAAGTAGCAACGGGTCATTATACCCCTTGCTTGACCTGAGACTAAATAAATGAATAAATAAATAAATAAAAGAAAATCGCTTACAAGACGGCCACTATCTTCCTCCTCTGCATAGCGCATCAACTTTATCTTGTGCTTACCGAGTTAAAAATTGTGCTTGATATAAACTACTGTGTTGTTGTTGTGGTCTTCAGTCCTGAGACTGGTTTGATGCAGCTCTCCAAGCTACTATATCCTGTGCAAGCTGCTTCATCTCCCAGTACTTACTACAACCTACATCCTTCTGAATCTGCTTAGTGTATTCATCTCTTGGTCTCCCTCTACTATTTTTACCCTCCATGCTGCCCTCCAATGCTAAATTTGTGATCCCTTGATGCCTCAGAACATGCCCTACCAACCGATCCCTTCTTCTAGTCAAGTTGTGCCACAAACTCCTCTTCTCCCCAATTCTATTCAATACCTCCTCATTAGTTATGTGATCTACCCATCAAATCTTCAGCATTCTTCTGTAGCACCACATTTCGAAAGCTTCTATTCTCTTCTTGTCCATACTATTTATCGTCCATGTTTCACTTCCATACAAATACTTTCGGAAACGACTTCCTGACATTTAAATCAATACTCGATGTTAACAAATTCCTCTTCTTCAGAAACGCTTTCCTTGCCATTGCCAGTCTACATTTTATTTCCTCTCTACTCTAATTATACAGTAAAGCTGCATGCCCTCGGGAAAAATTACGGCTGTAGTTTCCTCTTGTTTTCAGCCGTTCGCAGTACTAAAACAGCAAGGCCGTTTTGGTTAGTGTTACAGGGCCAGATCAGTCAATCATCCAGACTGTTGCCCCTGCAATTACTGAAAAGGCTGCTGCCCCTCTTCAGGAACCATACGTTTGTCTGGCCTCTCAACAGATACCCCTCGTTGTGGTTGCACCTACGGTACGGCTATCTGTATCGTTGAGGCACGCAAGCCTCCCCACCAGCGGCAAGGTCCATGGTTCATGCGGGGGGACCGTGACTATATCCCAAATGAACATACTTGTATTTATCCAATTTATAATACGGGATGTCCAGGAGGAATGATCGGGATTCGGGGATGTGACAGGAACTATTATGCAAAGCAAGAAAAGGCTTAGTAACCATGGGCTAAGAAATGCGTACCTTAAGAGCTATCAACACTTGTTCAGTAGAAGAGACGTCTTTCACAGTAGGGAAGATGAGCAAAGTGCTCGTAACTCTCAAGGTGTGCACTTTAGAACCAATGTTATCTAGATTTTTTTTTCTTTTTCTGGTCCATACAACTACCTCCCAAAATAGGGAAAGCAAAGAGCTTGCAACAGAAGAGATTTCTTTTACACTATCGAAGATGTAGTGATCATAGCTCTCAATGTTAGAGCCCACGTTTACTGAACTTTTTTATTCGAACGATCGTTTCTTTCATATCCCTGAATACTGACCATTCCACTTGGGACACCCTGTATACAACCGATTTGCTGAATATTTACAATAGATAATTTTAATAAAAAAAGGTATTCAGCTCCATTTATGTCTCGTAATATGACGATACCGATGTCCCATCAGCGCACAAAAGAAGTTCCCGCATGGAATTAAACCATTTATTCAACATTTGTTTTAGAACGGAATATCTGTTGTGTAGGATTCACTAATAGAGCGCTGGTCACGGATAACAGTGATCGTGGCGCCACACCCTGCTTTAATCTATTAATTCCTATGCGATATTAGCTTATCGTCGGTGATCTGGTTTATAAATGGAATTGCATCTCCCCCTCCCCCACTTCATAGTCACTCACTCATTCGAAAGGAATGAGCCAAAGCTGTATCTGCTTTCTGATATTTCCAAAGAAATTAAGTGAAGAACAGGACGAATATTTTGTATCCGCGTGCTCAAGACGCTTACAACTAAACACTTCTTAGGACAACTGATGTGAAGCTATCATACAGCTGTTATTCAAGCAATATCGAGGAACTGGATGAGGAAATCGGGAGTGCATGAAGAAAAATGTTAGGATTGTGAAGCGAGATATGTGGGGCAGACGGGACGGAATTTTAAAGTTAGATTTAAAGGGTATAATAAGAGAGAGAACGGCTTGTCAGCTGTAGCAAAGCATCTTAAGATGAATAGCATTCGTTGAGGAATGTAACACAAACATGAGGGTGTTGAACGTTGAAGAAAAAAGGTGGTTACTAGCAAATTTAGAGGAGGTAGAGATTTATTGTGCTTCGAAAGAGGAGTGCGTCGGCGTTTTAAATGAGAGGACGCAAGTGTCCAAAGGGCATATCTGGGCACACATTAGCGACATCCTCCTCAAGAAGCAGCCACCAACATATTTTACCTAGTGACATAAGATTTTCGCTTGCTGTTGCCTTTCAGATTGCAATGCAGAGGTAGTTTTTACGTTAGAATGGGTTCAAATGGCTGTGAGCACTATGGGACTTAACGGCTGAGGTCATCAGTCCCCTAGAACTTAGAACTACTTAAACCTAACTAACCTAAGGACATCATACACATCCATGTCCGAGGCAGGATTCGAACCTGCGACCGTAGCGGTCGCGCGGTTCCAGACTGTAGCGCCTAGAAACGATCGGCCACTCCGGCCGGCGTTAGAATGGGCTAACACAAGACAGGCAGTTCTCAAAGATATCGTTTGTGTTGAACATTGGGCATTAATTACATATCTCCGTTGGTAGGTGATGGCAGTGGCTTTCAGTTTGCAACTGTACCTCGGGAACAGTGGATGCACCGCCTTGTAACGTTTTATGGTTTGAGTCGACAGTGCAGATGTTCAGCTTGTTTGTTAATTGTGACGAGGACTAATGGCGTAATTTTCTTAAGCTAGGTTGTAACGCAGAAAGTCTGTAATCCTTATACATCTGTCGGTGGAAATAGAATTTTTTATCTGGTTACCTGGTTTTTATCGCTTGAAAATGGGTTAATGTCGTCCCGACACATGTGGCAATAATCACACGATCGACAACTGGTCTGATTATCCTCAATATTGCTTAAACACATTTTGTATCTTCTTCTTTGTTGATATGGGGGTATTGATATCCAAATATCTGCTTGTTCATTATATGAGTTTGTTTATTGGTTTGCTCTTTTATTTTGTTATGTCCTTTATATAAGAACACATCAAACGTTGCTCATAAATAGGCATGAATATATCACATAAATTTTTAACATAATTTCATGGTGTTAGTGTAACTAAGCATTCTGGGACTCTAGAAAAGACAAACAGTTTGCTCATAAAATCAACGGCTCACTTTTTATATCCTTGCAACACAGTGTCAAGCTTACCCGCCGACTGTGTGCTAAAAATAATCCGAGGCAAATAAATGCCCCATATCGAAGTGACAGCTTCCAGAGGTCCAGCTTTTGTAAGTGGGCTGCTTCTGTGTTGGCAGCGCTGTGTAGCGCTTTGCATTGGATCTCTGACTGCGCTTTCTTTGTAAGAGACTCTGTGGCTGCTTGGACTCGTTGAAAGTTAATCGCCAGTAGTGTTGGACAGCTGGAAGTTAGTCGCCAGCAGTGATGGAAGTACCGTTGGGCAGTTGGGGTTGAACAGCCAGCAGTGATGGATGTTAGATGTGAGAAGTTAGCATTGATGGAGGGCAGAGGTCTGAAGTGTTAGCGTAGGTTAACGATCTGTACATGTTCGACTTGGAGACTGAATATTATTCATGATTATATACCTTTGTACTAAATGTCAATGACGATTTATATTCGTGTTTGAACTGGATGTCTCATTATCAAGGTAAAAAAATACATTATTTGGTTTGCAACAAAATCTTCCCTGTGATAACCACATGCCTATTAGTAGGTAGTGGCTTTAGCAGTTAGAATCTTTTATTTAGCTGGCAGTATTGACGCTTACTGTATTGCAGTAGTTGTCGTAATGAAGATTTTTGTGAGGTAAGTGCTTAATGAAATGTATAGGTTATTGTCAGGATTTCTTCTAATTCAGGGCCATTCTTTTGTATTAATTATCTGAAGTCAGGTTATCATTTTTGAGCAGTCAGATTGCGTTGCGCTGGAATATTGTGGGTCAGTGTTGACATGATAAGAAAAAGTAAAGAGAAAGTAGGCTCAGTACGCTCAGTTTTACTCGGCTGTTTCACAATCAAATAACGTAGAAATTTCATCTTCTCAATCATTCTGCAATTTAAGTACAGACACACTCATTTAAATAAAGAAGTTTCACTTTTCTTGCCGTTCCTGTCTGGTGTCTGCATCAATACAAGTACGGAGTGTTGGCTGGTTGCTTTAAAGAAGGGAGGGGGGGGGGGGGAGGGGGAGGGACAAAACTGCTAGGTCATCGGTCCCTCATAGTGTGTTCAGATTAAGAATTGCCATGTCAGTGGTCTTGAAAATCAAGGACCTGTCTGTAATACAGCAGGAAGCTGTAACGAAGCATCTTTTACTGACTGGTAGTCAGTCGCTCATTATCTGTGGTCATACATCTAGTGCAATTTACTTCTCAGTGACCAGCTGCGATTTTCGTTAAAACACTGTAAGTGAGAAGCCACCAACGAGCTAACACCCACTTGGATGCAACATGACTTCCTGGCTGTCCCATAAATTTCGTCTCCAGCAGACACCTCGCGGCCTTTCGGGCGGAACAGTACGCAGCACCAGGAAGCAAAGCAAAGAGCGTCGGCGTGTAGTTATTCCGTGCGGAATGACGGACTGCCGCAGTGTGCATTCCGACTGTGCTTGCAGCGCGATAAGGGGGTACGGGAGCGCGCCTTACACGGCAAACTCTGGGCAGAGCACGGCGAGACAAACGCCCGCGGCCGTCCGCCCTGAAAACGCCGCCACGCCGCCGCATGCATGCTAACCGGCTCGGGGCAAACAGTCCCTTCTCTTCCCCGGTGTTTCGTTGAACAAATGAGCATAGCACACGCTCGCACGCATTTAAATGAAAAGCGCCCGAGGTTTCTCGGAATGGCGGCGGAGAATGGCTTGCAGGTGCATTCCGGGCGAGGAGCAGGAGGCGATGCACCATTGTATCGAGTCTGAACAACCTGCTCCTCGCCACATTCATGTTATTCAGAACATATTGGACAGAACACGCTCCCATTTCTTGGCAGAGTCTTCCTAGCAAGAACAACAGACGAGAAGCGCACAGTTTTATATTTCTGAGCATTTAAAGCAAGTTGGCAAACTTTGCACCACTCTGAAATACACTGAAGCCCCAAAGAAACTGGTATAGCAGTGCGTATTCAAGTACAGAGAAATGTTAACAGGCAGAATACGGCGCTGCGGTCGGCAATGCCTGTATAACACAACAGGCGTCTGGCGCATTTATTAGATCGGTTACTGCTACTACAATGGCAGGTTATCAAGATTTAAGTGAAGTTGAATGAGGTGTTAGGGGCGGCGCAGGAGTGATGGGACACAGCATCTCCAAGGTAGCGATGAAGAGGGGATTTTCCCACTCAACAATTATCGCTACGGCCGGAAAAAGATCCTGCAAGAACAGGTCCAACGACGACTGAAGAGAATTGTTCAACGTCACAGAAGTGCTACCCTTCCGCAAATTGCTGCAGATTTCAATGCTGGCCCTTCAGCAAGAGTCAGCGTGCGAACCATTCAACGAAACATTATCGATATGAGCTTTCGGAGCCGAAGGCCCACTCGTGTACCCTTGACGACTGCAGGACACAAAGCTTTACGCCTCGCCTGGGCCCGTCAACACCGACATTGGACTGCTGATGACTGGAAACGTGTTGCCTGGTCGGACCATTCTCGTTTCAAATTGTATCTAGCGGATATGGAGACAACCTCATGAACCCATGGACACTGCACGTCAGCAGGGGACTGTTCAAGCTGGTGGAGGAGTGGGGCGTGTGCAGTTGGAGTGATATGTGACCCCTGGTACGTCTAGATACGACTCTGACAGCTGACACGAACGAAAGCATAATGACTGATCACCCACATCCATTCATATCCGTTGTGCATTCCGACGAGCTTGGGCACTTCCAGCAGGACAATGCGACACCCCACACGTCCAGAACAGCTACAGAGTGGCTCTAGAAACACTCTTCTGAGTTTAAACACTTCCGCTGGCTACCAAATTCCCCAGACATGAACATTATTGAGCATATCTGGGAAAAGGGAGGGGGGGGGGGAGGGGTTCGACGATTCCGATGTTTATCTATCTAGCCTTCGGAAACTTTTGGCTTAACCGCTGCGATATTTTATTGGATAGGGGAATTCCGACTTCTCCGGTCATAGTGTCCTGATCATCTTGATGCGGACGCTTCTGATGCTCCTTTCTTCACTGCTGCAAAGACAAACGAGCGATCTGACGACCAAAACACATAGGAGAAACTGGGACACTAAAACATTGCACTAAAAATCACGAATGCCACACGTAAACAGAAGAAAGTGTGAAAACTGCGGCAACGGAACATCAAGAGAACTCAGACCAGGATATATATTTCAAAAAGGTACGAGTACAGCACTCGCAGAAGGAAAAGTCCGAGGAACGGTTAAGATTTCTAAGAGCGAAAGTAATTTTAATAGAGATGACTTCTATGAGCTTCCAGTTTCATGGCATCCAGCTATCAAAGAAGTAAATATCCAGCCACCGAATCCGAGGAATACCACAACTACTAGGAAGTCTCCTCCGCGGCAATAAATACTTAGCATGTCACAGTTTGGATTCCAGAAAGGTTGCTCCACTGAAAATGCTATTTATACATTCACTAATCAAACAGTATAAGCCTTAAATCATAATATATCGCCTGTTGTATGTTTTGTGATCTCTCCAGGGCTTTCGATTGTGTAGATCATAGTACTGTCTTAGAAAAGCTCAAGTTCTATGGGATTGATGACTTTACACATAGCTAGTTCGAATCGTACTTGACAAACAGAATGCAAAAGGTTGCGCTGTATGATTCAGACAACGTCGGAACAAGAGAAAATTTTAGCGACTTGGGTAAAATGACAAAGGGAGTCCCACAGGGTTGACTTTTGGGTTCACTCGTCTTCCTTATGTATGTGAATTACTTTTCACTTAACATTCAACAAGTAAAAGTCTTATTTTTTTGAAGACTATAGTTAGTGTTGTAATAAACCCCATTAGAGAGAAACCAACAGAAGAATTGGTGAATGATATTTTCCAAAGAATTATTAAGTGGTTCTCTGGGAATGAACTCTCCCTAAATTTTGAAAAAAAAGACATGCTTCATTCAATTCTGTATAAGAAACACATGCCAACAATTAATGTAGCACAAGAGCAGGAGTCAGTAAATAGTGTAGAATGCGCCAAATTTTGGGGTATGCATATTGATGAAAACTTGAACTGGAAGAAGCGTATTACTGAGCTTCTCAAACAATTAAGTTCAGCTACTTTTAATCTTCATATTATTGCTAATCTTGGAATCCAATGTATTGACCTCTTGACATATTTTGCGTACTTACACTCAATAATGTTATACGGAATAATTTTCTGGGGTAACTCTTCACTCTGAAAGAAAGTATTGACTGCACAAAACGAGGAGTAAGGATAATAGTGGATTCAGCCACGGGCGGCGTCATGTAAGCCCCTCTTCAAGGAGATGGACATTTTAATTGCGCCGTCACAAGACATATTTTCGCCAGTGAAATTCGTCATAAATACACCATTACAATTTTAGAAGAACAGTTATGTTTACACCTGCAACACTAGAGGGGAAAAGACCTTCATTGCCCATTTTTATAAAGCTTTCAGTGGCTCAGAAAGGAGTTCAATATGCAGCAATAAAGATTTTTGATCGTTTGCCCAATAACACAAAATGACTGATAGCTGGCGAAGCAAGTTTTAAAGCCAATTTAAAATCATTTTTCCTTGACAACTCCTCCTAGTCGGCTGACGAATTTCTACTTAAAAACTGACAGAAAAAACTTGTTTTTAGGTGCAGATGCATGAGTGGAAACTAAATGATATGGTGTTCATTAATGTTCACATGTATGCACATACTGTAAACTGACTAGATCCATATCATTTCGATAAAATAACCGTTCAAATAATCTATGGAACATGTAACTAGCAGTTTTTAGTAATAATTCCCCCTTCCTTTCTGTATCTGTTTCACCATCTTTCCAGTGCGATGGTCCGCCAATAGTCTCCGGAAAAAAACGTCACCCAGTAACCCCACTTTCCCAGAACAATCGCGGAAAAATTCCCCTCTGCAAGTGAGCAAGAAACTGGTCTCTGACAGTATTTACCTAACACAGGATACCAAGGAAGATCCTGAAGAACATCCAGCAGAGGGGTCAATACGTCGATTGAGTAAGAAGGAACTGAAGATGAGCATGACGCGGTCCAATAACCTACAAGACTTTTCCTTCAGATGAATGGAATGAAGCTTAGATGTGCCCTATTTACAAGAAAGGCGACAAATCACAATGCGCAAATTACCGAGGAAAAAGTCTACTAAATTCCTGCTATAAACTGTATGCTAAAATTATAAACAAGGGATTAGTACCAATAGCGGAAGCACGGATGTCAGAGGTGCAGCGTAGTTTTAAAAAAGGTAGATGAGTTCTGACTGTCTTTTCACTCTGGCACTAGTAACCGAGAAAAAGAAGGGGATTTAGATTGCCAACTTTCTGTGTTTTTATCGACTGTGAAAAGTAGTTTGACAAGATAAAGGGGAAAACGCTTTGGGAATCACTTAAGGAATCGGGAGTTCCAGCACATCTGATTACGGCAATTCAGTTGTTATACAAAATTAATAAAATAAGGATCCATACTCTGAGGGGAGATAATCTGCCCACCCGCCGACATCAGTTCAGGAGTCGAACAAGGATGCTTATTGTCTCCTACCCCTTTTAATGTTTACATTGACGATATCATTCGTAAAAGGATGATTTTATTCAAAGACATATTAAGATGTTATTTGCTGATGATCACATTATAATACGAGAATCTCAAGAAAAGGTTCAAATTTCAGTACACAAACTGAGTCAAACTGGCGCTAAATACGGAATGAGAATATCAACAGATAAAAGTGATGGCGTTTCAAGGATTGGAACCTATAAGAGCCAGAACTGTTATAGATGGACAAATAAAAATTTGACAAGTAAGAAATATTTAGTGTGAAATTTTAAATTTCGCAAATCAGTTGATGCAGAGCTGAAATTTTCCGGATTAAGACATTTTTGTAGATATATACAACGTACATTAAAATATAACCTACGGAAATAAATATTAATTAAACTTACAATGTAATACCGTTATCTTTGTTGCTGTATGGTAGCCAGTGTTGGACCCTAACATCTAATCTACTACTACGAATCGAATCATCAGAGATGAAGTTCCTCTGCTTTGTTGCGGGATATTCATTGATGAACCATAAAAGAAATAACTATGTTAAACAAGAACTGTTGAACCCATTACAAATATAATTTAAAAATACCTATGAACTGGAAAGACCGTGTTCAACGTATGCCTAATGATATAACAAGTAAGGCGGCAATATAACGTAACCTCATCGGCAGAAGGAACGGTGGACGTCCCTTACAGAGATGGCGTGAACTATCTGAGGCTGAACAGGTCAAAAGAGCTAATCCTTGAGGACGGTGGGGAAGATTTTAACTCCGACGACCAACACAACACCGACACGTGGAATGTGGCGGCAGTAAGGTAAGGTGGATGGCATCCAGCACTGTTATGGGTGTCTGGAACGGACAAGAACGCTCTAACAGCAGAGGCGCGCGTCGATACGGAGAGCCGGCCAGCGTCGGATATTACTGCCCCTGACATTCCCTCCGGCTTTACGAGTCGGCCGGTCAAGCATGCTGAAGAACCAGTGACCCAGTGGGACACTTTAGGGCTTTAATTAGCTTCGGGCCGCGGCTACACGTTGGCAGTAAAGTGAAGTTCGGCGCTGCGGTGCGCGGCTAACATCCCGGGCAGTCGTTAGGCGCCCCTGGAACGCGGGAGCCGAGCTGGACTCCAGTCCACTCCAGCGGCAGCTGCCTGGAACGTGGGAGCGCGCTGAGAGCAGGGAAGTAGAGAGGCGGGCCCTGATAAGCCACGGACGGTCACTCAAAGGCGTAACGCGATCCCTGTCTCCATTAGCAGCCGCGTAGCCCACCGCTGACCAGCGGCTCTCGTTGATGATGGACACCACGAGAAAACATTATTTAGACCTTTTCATGGAAAAAGTCTACCGTTCTGCTTTGCGTTATACTATACACTATACATTGGCTTGGCTCTGAGCACTATGCGACTTAACTTCTGAGGCCATCAGTCGCCTATAACTTATAACTAATTAAACCTAACTAACCTAAGGACATCACACACATCCATGCCCGAGGCAGGATTCGAACCTGCGACCGTAGTGGTCGCTCGGCTCCAGACTGTAGCGCCTAGAACCGCACGGCCACTCCGGGCGGCCACTATACGTTGACAGAAGTCATGGGATATCTGCTAACATCGTATCGGACCGCCTTTTGCCCGGCGTAGTGCAGTAACTCGACGTGGCTTGGATTCAAACAAGTCGTTCGCTGTCCCCTGCAGAAATACTGGCCCATGCTACCTCTACGGCCGTTCATAATTACGAAAGTGTTGCAGTGCAGGAGTTTGTGCACCGACTGACCCCTCTATCATATCCCGTAAATGTTCGATGGGATTCAAGTTGGGCAATCTGGGTGGCCAAATCATTAGCTCTATTTGTTCAGAATGTTCTTCAAAATCAATCACGAACAGCTCAGGCCTGCTGATAGGCGCATTGTCATCCATAAAAATTCCACCGTTGTTCGGAAACGAAATCCATGAATGGCTGAAAATGGCCTCCAAGTAGCCGAAAATAACCATTTCCTGTCAATGATCGGTTCAGTTGGACCAGAGGACCCAGTCCATTCCACGTAAACACAGTCCACACCATTACGGAGCCACCACCAGCTTGCACAGTCCCTTGTCGACAACTTGGGGCCATGGCTTGGGTGAGGTCTGCGGCACATTCTAAATCTATCATCAGCCACATTCTATATCTACCATCAGCTCTTACCATGTGCAATCCAGCCATCTAGGGTACAACCGATGTCGTCATGAGCCCGGAAGAGGTGCTGGAGGCGATGTCGCGCTGTTGTCTGCTGGCATAGCCCATTAACGCAAAATTTCACCGCACTGTCCTAACATACGTTCGTCGTACGTACTGCGTTCATTTCTGCTGTTATTTCACGCAGTGCTGCTTGTCTGTTGTCACTGACAACTCTACGCAAACTCCGCTGCTCTCGGTCGTTAAGTGAAGGCCGTCGGCCACTGCGTTGTCCGTGGTGAGAGTAGTCTCGACACACTCTCGACTTTGTGGATTTCGGAATACTGAATTCCCTAATGATTTGCGAAATTGGAATGTCCCCTGCATCTAGCCCCAACTACGATTCCGCTTTCGAAGTCTGCGGGCATAATCACGTCGGAAACCTTTTCACATGAATCGCTTGAGTACACATGAGAGCTCCGCCAATGCACTGCTCTTTTATACCTTGTGTACGCGATACTACAGCCATCTGCATATGTGCACATCGCCATCCCGTGACTTGTCACCTCAGTGTACACGAGGCGTCCCCGGAAAGGAATTACCGATCGTTCTGCTGCCACCGCAGGACTAGTGTCGCAGTTCCGCACATTTGCACTCGTCTCTGGCTTACTGTCTTTCCACTGACGCCATTACATCTGGATTGTGTTGTGTTTACGTTTGTTAGTTTAGTGATCGTTCAAAATCTGTAAGGCAATCTCTAAGCCCGCCGACTGTGAAGTACACTACTGGCCATTAAAATTGCTACATTACGAAGATGAGGTGCTACAGACGCGAAATTTAACCGACAGGAAGAAGATGCTGTTATATGCTAATGATTAGCTTTTCAGAGCATTCACACAAGGTTGGCGCCGGTGGCGACACCTAGAACGTGCTTACATGAGGAGAGTTTCCAACCCATTTCTCATATACAAACAGCAGTTGACCGGCGTTGCCTGGTGAAACGTTGTCGTGATGCCTCGTGTAAGGAGGAGAAATGCGTACCATTACGTTTCCGACTTTGATAAAGGTCGGATTGTAGCCTATCGAGATAGCGGTTTATCGTATCGCGACATTGCTGCTCACTTTGGTCGAGATCCAATGACTGTTAGCAGAATGTGGAATCGGTGGGTTCAGGAGGGTAATACGGAACGCCGTGCTCTATCCCAACGGCCTCGTATCACTAGCAGTCGGGATGACAGGCATCTTATCCGCATGGCTGCAACGGATCGTGCAGCCACGTCTCGATCTCTGAGTCAACAGATGGGGACGTTTGCGGGACAACAACCATATGCACGAACAGTTCGACGACGCTTGCAGCAGCATGGACTATCAGCTCGGAGACCGTGGCTGCGGTTACCCTCGACGCTGCATCACAGACAGGAGCGCCTGCGATGGTGTACTCAACGACGAACCTGGGTGCACGACTGGAAAAACGTCATTTTTACGGTTGAATCCAGGTTCTGTTTACTGCATCATGATGGTCGCCTCCGTGTTTGGCGACATCGCGGTGAACGCACATTGGAAGCATGTATTCGTCATCGCCATACTGGCGTATCACGCGGCGTGATGGTATGGGGTGCCATTGGTTACACGTTTCGGTCACCTCTTGTTCGCATTGACGGCACTTTGAACAGTGGACGTTACATTTCAGATGTGTTACGACCCGTGGCTCTACCCTTCATTCGATCCCTGCGAAACCCTGCAGGATAATGCACGACCGCATGTTGCGGGTCCTGTACGGGCCTTTCTGTATACAGAAAATGTTGTTCTGCTGCCCTGGCCAGCACATTCTGCAGACCTCTCACCGATTGAAAACGTCTGGTCAATGGTGGCCGAGCAACTGGCTCGTGTTGAACCTGCATGGGCAGCTGTACCTGTACACGTCATCCAAGCTCTGTTTGACTCAATGCCCAGGCGTATCAAGGCCGTTTTACGGCCATAGGTGGTTGTTCTGGGTACTGATTTCCCAGGATCTATGCACCCAAATTGCGTGAAAATGTAATCACATGTCAGTTCTAGTATAATATATTTGTCCAATGAATACCCGTTTATCATCTGCATTTCTTCTTGGTGTAGCAATTTTAATGGCCAGTAGTGTACATTCTGTGATGCGGTTTTTGAACGCAAATAATGTTAATACATCTGAAATTTATCGTCAACTTGTACACGTGTTAATAAGGCTATAGCCTTGGGATGGAACTGTGAGAATGTAGGAATCATCTTGGAAAAGGAATAGTTACAGTGCGAACGCCTGTCTGGACATTCCTGGTTGCAAATATTTGTAGCGCTAAGAACGACACTTTGTAAACTTTCAAAATGACGTGCGCACGGATTCTGCACAATCTGTCTCCTGACGCAATGAAGCCTTCACAGACCTCGAGTAGCTCATGTGAAATCCGAACACACGCATGTTCAGAGAGCGCATCAGACGGCCTACACTTTTCTCCAACCCACCTCTCACCTTCGCACGGTCTGTTATTCTCTCCTCCTCTCCCTCGGGCAACAGAGCGGCTTCTCCCAGTCTCGCAGAAAGACAAAGCGGTCAGTGAAGTGTAGGCGAGCCGTAATGAGTGGCCGGCGGCAGAAAAAGACGTTGCCCCGCACTCAAATAAGAGCAAAGAGCGGGCCATTTGGGCGCCATATACGGCGGCGGTAGCCCGCCTAATGACGTCACGTGGACCACAGGCCAGAGGCGGCGTCGCCAATCTGATTCCGCCTGGCAGCCGAGCTCAGCACGCACTCCATCACCGCCGCCCAGCAGCAGCAGCAGCAGCAGCAGCAGCAGAAGCAGCCCTGGGGACGACCCGATCTCTTGAGTGCGAGGAGAGTTACACCATGCAGCTCGTACATCTGCATATTTCCAGCATACTGTCGGTTGAAACAGCGACTAAAATAACCAGGAAAGAAAGTTTTTGCCGCAGTCTATAGTCGCACTTTTATTTTTTCCTAGCGACTGCAGGTTTCAGTACTAAGTACCATCATCAGGCCATCCCATGACAAAAAAAAATCACAGCGCGTAGTTAAGATAATTAAGAGACATTCATAAAATATTTTTTTCTGTGCTCTCTAACAGATATGAAGTGCAACCTTTAAGTATAGCCAGCCACTTTTAAGTATAGCCAGCCACTTTTAAGTATAGCCAGCCACTTTTAAGTATAGCCAGCCACTTTTAAGTATAGCCAGCCACTTTTAAGTATAGCCAGCCACTTTTAAGTATAGCCAGCCACTTTTAAGTATAGCCAGCCACTTTTAAGTATAGCCAGCCACTTTTAAGTATAGCCAGCCACTTTTAAGTATAGCCAGCCACTTTCCACTGGCACGCAGACGTCAAACCCGCTTACCCAAGGAAGTGTATCATACGAGGTGTGAAAAAAGTAATGAGTGATTTTTTATGTATCAAAGTGTGTTTTTTTTTTTTAAGAGCAATATTGTCCCTCCAAAGTAGTTCCCTTCGGGAGTCGTCGTCCCCATAGTCTTGGTAGCAGCGCTGAAGGGTTTCGACCGGTAGGGCCTTTAACAGTTTGCCGTCCGCACGTCTCGTACAAATTTATTCGCTTGGCGCCGGCAGCGCTAATTCGGATTACTTGGCTTGTGGCCGGCCGCTTGTCACCTTTCCGTTGATGACAAGCTTCAAACACATTGACTTTTGTGCGGTTTAATTTCCCGGAAATCCTCTATTTTGCCGTATCGCTCCACAAACTCGAATTTTCTTTTCAAGTAACTTCTCTGCAAGTTCTACACTGTTATAATAATTATCCATGCAGAGGTGATGCTACTTTCCATTAGAAGGTGTCAATAGTTCTATCACTGTTTTTGCTAAAGGCTGTCCAGCGCTGGAATATACCTTGAATGAGGAATTCTATCCAACCACACAGCATCCGAATGAGTATGCCGTATTTCGTAATTTTCGACGGATTGTAAACTTTAAAATTTAATTGCCCACGCCACGGTATCATTCCTTCATCAAATGATATGTTTTCACTTAGATTAAACGTTTCTTTAAACTTTTTGGAAAAATAATCAATTACGAATTGCACTTTCACACGGCGGTCGATGTTATCCGGTTTATTGTTGCTGTTGGAAAAATGTAAAAATGATATATTTGTCTGAATCGGTTGCGGGAGATCGTTTTGCGAAATATCAGTGTGTCTATCAGCGGATTCGTTGACCAATAATCATCGCTCTCTCTCTCTCTCTCTCTCTCTCTTTTTTTTTACAATTCCCATTAGGATAACAAGCCTAAACCATTTTCTAAGTTCGGGTCCCGTAACGTCGACAAATTTCGCATTTTTTAAATCCAGTTTCCTTCTATTGCAATTTTGACTGTAGTACTTGTTGGTTTCATTGCTAATATATTCAGATAGAGCGTTCCCAATATATAATTCTACATATCCTTCACGCTCTGTGTATCTTTAGGAAATATGTTTGGACCCCGGGATCCTTCAAATTTTTTATTGGTCCTCGGTAAATCAAAGTCTGACCACTGTGCACTACCATCTTCGTCTGATTCAACCGAAAAGTTGGCAACCGTAGCGTCCGCTGAATTCTTCTTGGACGTATTTCACTATCTTCCTACGATTCCGCTTCACTTTCATTTTTTTATATCCAATGTCTTCTTCTCAATCGGCCAAGTCGTACGGAATGTCAGACAAGACGTCGAGCATTCATCGTAAATAATCCTATTGTCTCTTTCGTCCGCGATGATGAAAGGGCACAAGTACCTATAAAAACAAAAAACTTGTTCACGTGTGTAGCTTATTGTTACCTAAACGAAACACCAACAGAATGCAAAAGATACTAAAGTGCTGTCGCCGGCCACGGCGTGATACTATGCTTACTGTGGTGTCGCCGGCCACTGAGCGATACTATGCACACGACGCCACTGTGGTGTCGCTGGACGGCATAGTGTTAACATGTCGGTGGCATTCTTTTGTATTCTCCAGAGTCCAAAACTGACGTCCTTTTAAGACTTTTTCAATTTTGGAGAAAAGAAAAGAGTCACAAGGACTCAGACCAGTGAACAACGGTAACGCTTTTTGAGGTCAAAAATTCAGTGACGGAAGAGGCCGTATGACGTGTGGCGTTATCATGATGCAGCATCCACTTGTCTGCAATGTCCGGTCTCACCTGATTCGCCCTTTTCCTGAACATTTCATTTCAAGAACGTATTTGTAAAACAATTGGTTGACCGTTTATCCTCGAGGAACAAACTCTTTATGCACGATACCCTTACTGCGAAATAAAAGGGCAAATCAGCATTGTTTTTATCTTTGATTTGCTCATTCCAGCTTTTTTCGGTCGAGGAGATATCTCAGTGTGCCACTCCTCAATTTGCCGCTCTGTCTCAGCATCTTACTCAAACATCCAGGATTCATCACCTGTCATCACACGACTGAACCATTCGTGGTCATTGGCACTCCTCCCAAGAATATCAACGCACACGTTTCTTTGATTGTCCTTCTGTTCAGTTGTGACGTTTTTCGGCACCATTTTGGCATAAACATTTCGCGTACGTAAAACTTCGCTCAAAATTGGATTTGCGGTGAACAGGAGAAGGGAGAAGTGACACCGGTACACAAAGTACCCTCCGCCACACACCGTTAGGTGGCTTGCGGAATGTAGATGTACAACAGCTGCTGCGATGCGGTGACGCAAGTGTTCGAGGTTCTGCGGTAGAGGTGGAATTCGCAACACGACCTATCCAGAGACGTGGTAACGTCTCATCCACGTAATCTCGTACATATTTGTGAAAGTGGACGGACGCCAACTTGCTGAAAGATGAAATCCCCACTGTCAGTTTCAAGTAGTGGCGCGAGTCACAACTGCAGCACGTCGTGATACCATTGACAGTTCCTCACTTATTATATTACTTCCTTATGCCGTTATAAACTGGTGTAGTCTTGCGAAACTTGCCACAGAAAGCTCTTGGCACACACCACCGACTGGCAGCGGGAAAATTCTAGCACATACAATGTCTCCTCTGCCTGGATCGTAGCCATTTTCAGCAACTACGGTCGATTGCGCCCCTGTCAACAGTTTTCGTAATTAGTATGACCACGTTCAAAACTGCACGAATTTGTGTTTCGCGTATTGTATAATTTTGTTTCTTTATATTTATCTACACCAATTTTTTAATATGTCTCGTGGACTTAATAATTACCCGATACATCGTGATGTACTATGAATATCACCTTAATTCAAGTATTTAATAGTGATTTGTCTTACATGCACACGTAACAGAACTTAAGAAAAATATTACATTTTATTTATCGATTTCTGTTCCGTGGTCCATTTGTTTTCTTGTAAATCGTGACTATTACCAATCGAAAATTAGGAAGTTATGAATACTGCAATGAAAATTACCTGGAAGTGGACGGACCATGAAGCCAGCGGAATGCATGGTACACGAGCCAGGCAGAGGAAGTTCTTTCCTGGATTGTATACGGAAGATACAGGAAAAGGCTGAGATAACTACATATTCCGTGGATAGTAGAAGATCAACATTTAACACGGATGCGAATCCCACGTGTAAGTGTAACAGCAGGCCGTGGATGTCAGACAGCTGATGATGAAATTGATGATCATGATATTACTAATTTTAGCTGTCACCGAATAGCCTATACACGAGGAAGAGTGTTTAATGAAAAGAACTAATAATCTCTACGCTTTAGCTAAGCGAAACTGTGGTCAAATTTCTTTTTGGAACTCGTTCCTCCGAAAAACCATGCGGTTGCATTCTTGTGGTTTGCTCACCCCACTTTCTCTTTGCCCCTCCCGCCTCGAACCGCGGTATTTTAGAAAGCATTTTCGCGACGTGTAAAATTTAAGCGATACGACACAAGAACTATCAAATGGCATTGATACACTAGTTGACATTATTCTCGAGTAAAAAACTGATGAAGACTTTTTAAGTATAAGATTTACGAGCATATAAGGTGACTGAGGCATGGGAAATGCTGAAAATGTTAAAAAAATCATCTGTACTAGTTTCCGACGGATAGGAATAGAGAGAAGAAATTATTGGAATTATACGTCTTGAGCGCACTGTTACACACTGAAGTGTATTCAAATATAGAGAAATTTAAACACGTAACAAGTGTCTGGCGCAGTTGTTACTGCTGCTACAATGGCAGGTTATCAAGATTTAAGTGTTTGAACGTGGTGCTATACTCAGATTACTAACGATGGGACACAGCATCTCCGAGGTAGCGATGAAGATGGGATTTTCCAGTACGACCATTTCACGAGTGTAACGTGAATATCTGGAATCTGGTAGAACATCAAATCTCCGACATCGCTGCAGCCGGAAAAAGATCCTGCAGTACTATCGATGACTGAAGTGGATCGTTCAATGTGACAGAAGTGCAACACTTCCGCAAATTGCTGCAGATTTCAATGCTGGGCCATCAACAAGTGACAGCATGCGAATCATTCAACGAAACATCGTCAATATTGGCTTTCGGAGCCAAAGGGCCACTCGTGTACTCTTGAAGGATGCACTACACAAAGCTTTATGCCTTGCGTGGGGTCGTCAATACCGACATTGGACTGTTGATGAATGGAAACATGTTGTCTGGTCTGACGAGTCTCGTTTCAAATTGTATCGAGAGGATGGACGTGTACGGGTAAGGAGACAACTTCATAAATCCATGGACCCTGCATGTCAGCAAGGGACTGTTCAAGCTGGTGGAGGCTCTGTAACGGCGTGGGGCGTGTGCAGTTGTAGTGGTATGCGACTCCTGATACATCTACATACGACTAGGTGGCACCTAGTTAAGCATCCTGTCTGATCACCTGCATCAGTTCATGTCCACTCTGCATTCCGACGGACTTGGATAATCCCAGCAGGACAATGCGACACCCTAAACGTCCAGAATTGCTGCAGGTTGGCTGCAGGAACATTCTTCTGGGCTTAAACACTTTCGCTGGCCACCAAACTCCCCAGACATGAACATTATTGAGCGTATCTGGGATGGCTAACAACGTGCCGTGCAGAAGAGATCTCCACCCCCTAGTACTCTTACGGATTTATGGACAGCTCTGCAGGAATCATAGTGTCAGTGCAGTTCCCTCCAACACTACTTCAGACGCCGGCCGCGGTGGCCGAGCGGTTCTAGGCACTTCAGTCCGGAACCGCGCGGCTGCTACGGCCGCAGGTTCGAATCCTGCCTCGAGCATGGATGTGTGTGATGACGTTAGGTTAGTTAGGTTTAAGTAGTTCTAAGTTTGGGGGACTGATGACCTCAGATGTTAAGTCCCATGGTGCTCAGAGCCATTTTTGAACCACTTCAGACATCAGTCGAGTCATGCCACGTGTTGCGGCACTTCTGCGTGCTCGCGGGGGCCCTACACGACAATAGGCAGGTGTATCAGCTTTTTGGCTCTTCAATGTATGTATTAATGTCAATGGAAATGGTAGAAAAAGAAATAATCGAAAAATATGTAGTTTGCTCTAAAGAATGAAGTCAAAGGAAATTCTGGAGAAGAGATGACTTGAGGTGAGGTGACTTGAGGTGAGGTGACTTGAGCATAGACCACAACCATGACGAATTAATACGTGGCAGAGAGAGCAGGAAAGAAGCCTTGCGAGGTGCAAGAAAAACATTAGTTGCAGGAACATCTCCTAAGGGGCCTATCGCTAACTAGTTATCAACACGATAAATATTAATAAACAATAGCTTATGAGGGTCATCGTAAAACAGAAACATAAAAAATGTGAAAGGACAAATACGAATTAGGTACAGCGCAACCATACTGTAGCGTTCCGCTTCTTCCGATGCAACCTCCCTCAAATTCCTCTCTTGTGCCAACCCATTCAACATGGAGTAGCACTTCACCCTACTTTCTCAATTATATGTTGAAAGCATTCCCGTTTCTGTCGTCCCCTACTGTTTTTATGCTCTACGGTATCCTTGCTGATATCTTAACAGATGTCTTATCATACTGTACCTTCTTCTTGCCAATGTTTTCCACTTGATGCTCTCTCCCCTCTCTAGTTCTATAGAGAACCACTTCATTTTTTATCTTCTCAGGCCAATTAATTTTTCAGCACTCTCCTACAACACCACGACTCCAACGCTTCGATTCTCTTCTTTTCCAGTTTTCTCGCAGTCTGTTATTTACTTCCGTACAATGCTCCTTTCCAAAGGTACATTCTCACACATTTCTTCCTCAAATCAAGGCTTGCATTTGATGCTAGTAGACACTTTTCGGCAAGGAATGCCCTCTTTTCCTGCGGTAGTCTGCTTTTTATACGCTCCTTGCTTCGTCCGTCAAGTCGTATTTTGCTTCCAAGCAAGTACAATTCGGTCCCTATTCTCCCCGTGGTCCTCAGTTTTTGTGTTACGTTTATCGCTAATCACATTTCTGCTACTCCTCATCACTTCCGTATTTCCCCGGTTTGCTCTCAATCCAGTGTGTGCTCATTAGCCTTTCATTCCATTCAACAGTTCTTGCAATTGTTCCTCATTTTCACTGAGGATACCAATGACATCAGCGAATCTTATCATTGATGTCGCACTCTTGAATCTTTCTTTTATTTCCGTCACTGCCTCTTCCACGTATTCAGTAAACATTCGGGGGAAGGACTACAACTCCGTGTTATACTGTTTTTAATCCGAGCGCCGTTCTTTGTTTTTAGTTCTGATTTATCGCTCTTACTTATTGCACATATTTAACTTTCCCTATAGGTTACAGATATTTTACTGAAACTTTTGAACAACCCTGCTGCGTTTAAGGTCCTCAGATACCCTAGTGACGTGTGTTCCATAGCACAGAAAAACAGCTCCCAATCACGGAAAACACCTGCCTGTTAGTCTTTAGTGTGCTGGATTGGAAGTTAAAAATGGTTCTGAGCACTATGGGACTTAACAGCTGTGGTCATCAGTCCCCTAGAACTTAGAACTACTTAAACCTAACTAACCTAAGGACATCACACACATCCATGCCCGAGGCAGGATTCGAACCCGCGACCGTAGCAGTCACACGGTTCCGGACTGCGCGCCTAGAACCGCGAGACCACCGCGGCCGGCGCTGGATTGGAAGTGCGACAGGAATTGTCGGAGCACTAAGCCCGGAAGATCTTTTCTGAGAAGGCCACAGAATGTCGCGGCGTGGTCGCGGGCTTATCGATAACTCTTCACAAGGCCTTATCGGCAGCTGTATCTTTAGAGGCTTATCAGCGCTGTAAACACGACCAGTCGCGGTCCCCATAGAAAACGAGAACAAGAAATGCCGATAAGTTGTCTTTAAACAGTGCGATTGATTCTTTTGTTTTACTTTCACCAGCTCGAACGCCGTCTCGGTAACTTGAGTTTGGAGTTGGTTTTTCCAAATTGCATTTCGCGGAAACGTCTTTTTATCGGTGACCGATAATTCCTGGTATTGTAAGCGGGAATCCACACTTGCAATAAAATCGACCTATTCTACTGTGCCTCACTTGACTGAGTAGTTATAGTTTTTTTGGTTCTCTCCACTGTCATGGAACGTCAAACCCTAATCTTCTTTCTTTCGTTGTCATGAAATTAATTTCTCTACGCTGAAAATAAGTCACCCGTTTCACAGAGCACTTTGCGTACTTTCAAATGGGCTTGCTGTGTTAAATTTCTTCTTGTCCTTCGTTTCAACACTGCTGAAAGGAATAATTAACACCAGCGAGTGAAATATATTTTAGGTAAACTTTTCTCCTTAATAACAAAATTGAACACGTCCTATGCACAGGTCGATAACGTAAAAATCGGTTGTAGCTCCAGGACCATGTTCTACAGGAAGTTTTATTGATTTGTTTCGATTCTGGGATGTAAAAACTTCATTTACAACGTATTCTGTTGAAATTTACGTAGCACACATTAAGAACGAAACCCCAGGGTGCTATTTGTCATATATAGTGTACTCATTATTTGTAAACGATATTGAAACTGGAAAAATAAATAATGGCTGGTGACTGCAAATACTTCCTCAGTAATGTACATCCAGTCATAGACTTCCTTAATCCATTATGGAAAAAACATATTTAAACGTTTTCCCTGTGTCTTATTTTGCAGGCAACTTTATCTACAGCTGTCCAGTACCACTGCGTTGATTGTCCTTATCGTTAAGGCGGCGTTTCTACAATGCAGCAGGGGTCTCGACGTCAAGTGACAGCTTTGCTGCGTCGATAATATTTGGGTGGAGTAGGTTAACAGTTAAAGTCGCTTGAGAGGTACATCGGCATTTTACAGTACATTACCCAACTACTAACCGCAATAAGGAAGTTAAACGCTGTCAATAAGATACACACAAGCACATAATGTTGTTAGCTCTTATTCTGAAGGATTTTAAAAATACGGGTAATTTCGTTACAAATATAATGTCGATTAAAGTACACGCAAATGAAAATCAGTGATGGAGCTTTCAAAAGTACAGGGCTCTTCTTCCGAGAGAACTACGAAAAATATGTTGGAAAATAGGCAAAACAAGTGTTGTAGGAAATACAAGATAATATTCTCCTCGGTAGCTACCCGGTTAGTGCTACGATTGTTAGCTGAAGGGGTCCGGTTTCGATTCACGGCAGGATCGGAGATTTTCTCCGCTTAGAAACTGGGTGTTGCGATGTCCGTAAGTTCGTATCGTCATGACTGACATTCCACGGCTGAGATGGCACGTCACGAAAGCCAATAAAAATAAACAAGAAATGCATAATACAGCCAAATCTTTGTGAAATGATCCGATCAAGACATCAGAGTGCTGTCGGCGCAAGGTAAGGAAGTGTCAATATCGTGAGCAAAGACGAGAGAGAGAGAGAGAGAGAGAGAGAGAGAGAGAGAGAGAGAGAGAGTGGGGGAGGGGGGGGGGGGCCTCGGCTTATAGCCTTACAACGTTCCAATGGCTAGTCCATGTTTGTGGAGATCAGGTGAAACAGCAATTTTGGGAGGAATGAGCATCCACAGTTATGCCACGGTATGTACTGGAAAGTACGGGAGCAGATAGGCAGAAAAACTTCGGAACACAGAGGCAGTAACGGTAAAGCATTTCGTGGCTGAAAAATGGTTCAAATGGCTCTAAGCACATCTGAGGCCATCAGTTCCCTAGACTTAGAACTACTTAAACCTAACTAACCTAAGGACATCACATACATCCATGACCGAGGCATGATTCGAACCTGCGACCGTAGCAGAATCGATCGGCAACAGACCGAATAGCCATTAGGTGCTCTGGTCCCGGTCAAGCGTCCGTCCCTTTCTTCAGCGTGTGTCTACCGCACGCCATTGTGAACAATGAACAATGGGATGGGACTGTGTGTCCAGTCGCGCTTTCGCTACCTGCGTTGCTACTAGTAGCTGCTGATAGCAGGTGCAGGTGGACAAATAATGTCTACCAGAGACGAAAGTAACGTCGGAAGTCCCCCAAGGAAGTGTGATAGGATCGATACTAATCTAAAATGATTTACCAGGTACGCTGACCAGCAACAACTGAGTATGTTCATGACTACAGGGAAGGATCCTAAAGAAATGGAAGTTTGGAATAATTAAAGGGAGCTCTCCTTAGCTGTGGAAGAATGTAAAATAATGTAAATATCAAAGAGGAAGACTCCATAGGTAGTTAAAAAGATTGGTAGTGATTATATGGAAACAGTCACATCTATTAAATTTTCAAGGTTACATAATAAGGAGCGATATGAGATGAACACTTAGAGCCTCCAGCAGGAAAAAATGAAGAGAAGACTTAATAGTCGTTGGAAGAGTGCTGGGAAAGTAAAGTGGGTGTGTAACGGAGCTCGTCCGTAATAGGGTAGTACTACCAAATCAAGATGATGATGATGATGATGATGACGACGACACTGGATTGAGGGTGCTTAACAGCATCGTCATTAGCTCACTTAATATCAACATACAAATCTTCGTGGTATGAATGATGTTATTCTTACAAGCCAAATTGCTGCAGGAACATATATTTGTAAGTTTTCTTAGCAGCTTGTCATGCATGGTTTTTTTTTTTTTTTTTGGGAGGGTGGGGGGGATTTTACTCATGGCACTGAACTACGACACTGAAAATATTCAGCTCACTCTACCCACGGTAAGTATTTAAGTTAATGGTAAATATACTTTACTACAACCCATAACATATTTCTAGAATAGTGAGCGAAGAGGCTTAAAGGGCTGTTTATCTTTCCGTAAAAATTGGGAGTATCGCAAAACTTTCAAGAAAGTATCTGCCATAACACTGACGTCTTTGTTGTTGAATGAAACTGAAGTTATCCTGACTTGAAATTCTACTTAATTGAGCGAGAATCACAAAAAATGGCAAAACTGACTTACATCTATATGGCTGACAGCTTAATAGAAACGAGTATCAAACAATCCACTCTGATTGCATTACTATCAGGTTCCCGTATTTAGGTTAGAGGCTTGGTAATTTACGAAATTTTAGAAGCCGTGTTACAATGTTGTCAGCTACAAAGGTGGGCAAGTCTCCATCCGAGTGGTATTGCACAAGCTTCGTACATTGGTAGATCACCTCGACAGAGGAGGAAACGGTGTGTCAGGACTACTGTTATCGCAGGGTTTGGGGTCCTTATAAAGACGACATGATAGTGGTCATGGAATTCAGAGGCTTGTAACAAATGCGTTCTACTTATGTGAGTTGGATCCGTACACATCAACACACTGTGACAGCAGCAACAGGTAGTGGGCTTACAAATGGCCTGTATTCTATATACGTAAATGTAAAAATTTGCTGTGTAACATTACATTACGACGGTGTAAACAAAACTGTCATCGTGTAAATGAAAAGGTACTAGAATCACGTTTCTGAAGTCAGCAGATATCTGAGATTAATGACAATATTTGTTCTGGAACAGACGTTCTGCAGGTATATTGCTTTTATTTTTATTGTCTTTCCGTCCTGGACTACAATATTAGAAAATTCTGAAGGTATCATATATGAAATTGCAGGGAGATAAAGGCCATTTATAGGTTGTACAGAAACCCGACAGCAGTGGTTCGCAAATGGAGGCTTCAGTTAAGAAGGGAATGAGACAGGGTTGTAGTCTATTCCTGGTGTAATTTAATCTGTACACTGAACAGGCTGTAAAGTCAACCAAAGAATTTGGAAAATGAACCAAAGTTCAGGAAGAAAAGGGAAAATTTGGAGGTTTGCTGATGACATCGGAATTCTGTCAAACACGGCAAAGGACTTGGAAGAGCAGTTGAATGGAATGGGTAAAGTTTTGGAAGAGGGGTTATACGATCGACATCAACAAAAGAAGAACAAGGCTGACGGAATGAGGTCGAATTAAATCTGGCGAAGCTGAGGGAATAAGGTTAGGAAATGAGGCACTTAAAGTAGTAGATGAGTTTTGCTACCTGGGTAGCGAAGTAAATGGTAATTGTCGAAGTAGAGGGGATATAAAATGCAGTCCGACAACAGCAAGAAAAGAATTTCTGAAAATAATTTAGCTAATGCAGAATACAAATTTAAATGTCAACGGGGCTTTTCTGAAGGTATTTGCATGTAGCGTAGCCTTATATGAGAGTAAAACGTGAGCAGTGAACAGCTCAGACCAGAAGAGAAGCTTTTAAAATGCAGTACTTCAAAATAATGTTCAAGATTAGATTGCTAGATGGAATAAGTAATGAGGTGCTACTGAACAAAACAGGGGAAAAAGTAAATTTATAGCACAGCCTGACTCAAAGAAGGAATCGGAAGACGGGATATATTTTGAGGCATCAATGATCTGTCTGTTTCGTAGCGGAGGGAAGTGTGAGGGATACAAATTGTAGGGGAGATCAAGGCTCGAATACTGTAGAGAGGCTCAAATCGATAGATTTCAGCTGGTATAGAGATGGAGAGACTTCATAAGATATAATGGAGAACGGTATCAATCAGTTTTCAGACTGAAAAAAAACAACAAATTATTTTGTTGCTAGTAGTTCCAGGGTCGTATCCCCATTTTCAAGCCATACTTCCAGCCTTTGACTATGCTGTCAGGTTAGGATGCAACCTCATCACTGTTAGGCAAAGCAAATTTGGCTATAACTAGCTCCAAGAACGAATGACATAAGTACAACAAAAGCAATATAGCTGCGTTACATCAGTTTCAAAACAAAATACTTATCACCTACGGAATGGCAAATAAAATTGTCCTTGAAAAGAATGGAGATGATCACGAATAAAGAACATTACCTACTTGTTAAAATCTTTCAGTCGGGGTCTTTCAGCTTCATGCCTCCTATTCACCAGTACTGCTCTTTCCGTTTGAATCAACACAGGAGACGAGGTTCTCTGATAGGATGGAAACAGGACTCTACAAATAGAACCCAAGAGCAGGTCCTCATTTTACGGTACGTAAAACTTTGAGGTTTGCCAATGACATTGTAATTCTCTTAGAGACAGCAAAGGACTTGGAAGAGCAGTCGAACGGAATGGACAGCGTCTTGAAAGGAGGGTGTAAGACGAATATCAACAAAAACAAATCATGGATGATGGAATGTAGTCGAATTAAATCAGGTGATGCGAGGGAATTAGAGTAGGAAAAAGGATACACAAAGTAGTAGATGAGTTTTGCCATTCGGGCAGCAAAATAACTGATGATGGCCGAAGTAGAGAGGAGGTAAAATGACTGGCAATGGCCAGAAAAGCGTTTCTGAAGAAGAGAAATTTGCTGACATCGAGTGTAGAGTTAATTGTGAGGAAGTCTCTTCTGAAAGTATTTGTACGGAGTGTAGCCACGCATGAAAATGACACTTGGACGATAAAAAGTTTAGACAAGAAGAGAATACAAACTTTTTAAATGTGGTGCTACAGCAGAATGCTAAAGATTAGATGGGTAGATCACGTAACTAATGAGGAGTTGCTGAATAGAATTGGGGAGGAAAACATTTTGTGGCACAACCTGACTAGGAGAGGGGATCGGTTGATACGACACAGTATAAGACATCGAAGGATCATTAATTTAGTACTGGAGGGATATGTGGAGGGTAAAAATCGTAGAGGGAGACCAAGAGATGAATACAGTAAGCAGATTCAGAAGGGTGTAGGTTGCAGTAGTTTTTCGGAGATAAACAGGCTTGCACGGGATAGTGTAGCATGAAGAGTTGCATCGAACCAGTCTTCGTACTGAACATACAACAACAACAAGACTCGACAGCTGGAGATCGATAAAACTGGTACAGCACTGTCCGCTAAAGCCAGGCAGCAGTTCGATTCCGGGTGTGACGCGTGATGTAACACGGTGCAGCGGATACATAGCTTTGGTACAGTACTTCCGCTGCCACGCCAACTGCTGCTGGTAGCTTACCGACAGCCGACGACGTCGTCCGCACCCCGCATGGACGCCGCTGCCAGAAGACGCCCTCCGCCTCCGACGCCTCCTGCCGCCGTGCTTCCACGCAGCTCCTATCCACATCTCGTCTTACCGGTACGAGCGCCGGACCAAAACAACTCCAGCCAGCTCCGTCGCACCCTTATCGCTGTCCTCTGCTCGATACCCCGCCTTGTTACGATACGCCACTTGTCATAAACTGAGACACCGGTCGCTTCCAGCTTAAAGATTACTCTTACGACGCTAGGAAGGTTTACTTGTTTCGTCACCGCCCACGCTGCGGCTTCAGGTCGGCATTCCCTTATCAAAATTACGATGTCCGCCGTGTTGCCCTTGGCTATCTAGATATCAGGAGCAGACAGATGCAATGCAACACAACACGCATGATGGATATCATCAAATACAATCTTCCAAGGAAAATGTCTTTTCAGCAAAATGAAGGTAAGACATTACGCAGTAGCTAAAGCATCTGATAGCCACTCACCTTCACGCGATGAATGGGTATCGGGTAAGAAATGGCGAGTGGATTTATGGATTCATTTGCATTAAAGTTACGTCCATTCAAGTCTGAAATCCATCGGAATTCAATGTTGGTGGAGAAAGTTTATCGTGTCAAAAAATGTGTGTGAAATCTTACGGGACTTAACTGCTAAGGTCATCAGTCCCTAAGCTTACACACTACTTAATCTAAATTACCCTAAGGACACACACACACACACACACACACACACACACACACACACACACGCGCGCGCGCGCCTGCCCGACGGAGGACTCGAACCTCCACCGGGACCAGACGCACAGTCCTTGACTGCAGCGCCTGAGACCGCTCGGCTAATCCCGCGCGGCGTTTATCGTGTACTAACATCTTGTGCTTTATATGCTAACGAGAGGGAAGCCTTTGGCCTACCGCAGGACAGCAAGAAAATAGTTGAAATTTTACATGGCTTCGGGGCTTCCGCCCACTTTCTTTGGTCGGAGATTTTAGTGCTTTTCAGCGTGACCAGTTGATCCAATTACTTGCGCGATCAACCAGCCATATTTACAAACTACTATTTTATCAATACTGGAACGTAGTTCAGCTGATCTCTTTTACCGTAATGCTTTAACACCTGTAAGTCATTTTGTGACACTATCGCAAAGTCGATACAGACAAAATAATCAATACGAGTAATAATATAATAGTAAAGTAAAATGTGTACTGCCTGATAGGATGATTTGGATGATGAACTGTTTGTGGAAAAGACGCTAAGTTTCCGTCTGTGTAAGATGGAAAATAGTGTCAGAGGTTTGCAGCCGGAGGCTGCCATGAAGTTTCTGAAAACGTCTTCCGTAGATGTAAACGAAACGTTGCGCAAATGCTCTTGTTTTCTCGTCAACTACAAATAAATACTAGCTAGATGTTAAACCGGTTCTTCACAGTACTCTCTACCGGTTCTTCACAGTACTCTCTCTTTTTCACGTGTGCGCGCGCGCCTGTCAATAAAATGTCTCTCTGCGGCCTTCTTGACTTGTAGATACGAGTAACTGAAATACAGTACTCGGCGCGTTATTCCCATCCTTGAAGCTGTTTACGATGTTAAGACGGGAGCTTTACTGCCAGAGAACAATGTTTCTTCACAAAACCGTTCAGAAACTTCGCAAGTCAAAGAGCTCCCAGCCTTGGAAACTTACCGAATCGACGCTGCAAACATGTTTGTGCATCACTGCTAGCCGTCGATAAGACCGATTACCTGCGAGTTGTTGTGCTGTACAGCCTTCGCTCGCAAATCTTGCGTGCGTAACCAGCGACTATTTCTTCGGTCATAGTATGTTCGTTTGCGCCTTTCTAGTATACGAGAAAGTGGCTTGGTGCAAATCCAGTCTACCGGGCACATTTAATAGTTAGATTATTTTTCTTCATTTTGGGTACTACAGATGGAAGCACGAACAGCCATGTATCTGATTATAAGTAACAGACATTATCGTTTGGAAAGCGAGAGTATACTCATAGAAGGGTCATATTTAGAATTAATGTTTGTAAATTTAGCTGAGTATGCTCTCGATTTCTAAACGGTGATATCTATTACTTATAATCGGATACACTGCAGTTCGTGTTTACAGTTGCCATGATGGATATTGGGAGCTATGACAGAGTATGCCTAAATGGTGGACTGTTTTGATAGTTATAAAACTTGAAAATTACCTGTAGTAATGCAGTAAATAAAAATAGGCAAATCGAGAAATAGCAGCCGAAGTGGAATCATACATCTTACCTTCAAGAACCTTTCTTTCTTGAGTTATCAGTCTTCTTCTGACTGATCTGATGCAGCCAGCCACGAATTCCTCCCTTGCGCCAACCTCATCCCACAGTACCACTTGTGCCCTACTTTCTCAAATTTAGTTGGATGTATTCCTATTTGTGTCTTCCCCTACATTTTTCCCCTATACAGCACCCTCTAGTACTCTGGAAGCTATCCCTTGATGTCTTAATACGTGTGCCGTCATCTTGTCCCTTCTTCTTGTCTGTTTTCCACGTGTTTCTCTCTTCACCGATTCTGCGCACAGCCTCCGTATTCCTTGTAATTCCACCAGTTTTCAACATCCTTCTATAGCACCGCTTCTCAAACGTTTCGATCCTCTTTCCCTTTTGTTGGTCAGTTGAGTAACCTAGGGCTCATTTCCTTTGTTGGATTTCACGTGACCTCTGTTAAGATGAAGCCATTCTTCGTTCACTGGCGATGCTTCCGTTTATTGGGCAGTTCTAAGAACCTGAGATATATAAATGAACGACAGGGAGATGGTGAGCTGTAATAGAGGCTAGGACATTCACAGACACTAATTCGTGGAGAGGTTGAACGCGTTCATTTCAGACAAAACGTGTAATTTCGCTTTTTGATGAGGGAAAATTTTCCTGAGATGATTAAAATCAACGTAAACTGCACGTAATCACTAATGTTCAGTCACTGTGGCCTTCTTTTGTGGGCTCATCTATACAGGGTGTTACAAAAAGGTACGGCCAAACTTTCAGGAAACATTACTCACACACAAAGAAAGAAAATATGTTATCTGGACATGTGTCCGGAAACGCTGACTTTCCATGTTAGAGCTCATTTTATTACTTCTCTTCAAATCACATTAATCATGGAATGGAAACACACAGCAACAGAACGTACCAGCGTGACCTCAAACACTTTGTTATAGGAAGTGTTCAAAATGTCCTCCGTTAGCGAGGATACATGCATCCACCCTCCGTCGCATGGAATCCCTGATGCGCTGATGCAGCCCTGGAGAATCGCGTATTGTATCACAGCCGTCCACAGTACGAGCACGAAGAGTCTCTACATTTGGTACCGGGGTTGCTTTCAAATGCTCCCATAAATGAAAGTCAAGAGGGTTGAGGTCAGGAGAGCGTGGAGGTCATGGAATTGGTCCGCCTCTACCAATCCATCGGTCACAGAATCTGTTGTTGAGAAGCGTACGAACATTTCGACTGAAATGTGCAGGAGCTCCATCGTGCATGAACCACATGCTGCTTCGTACTTGTAAAGGCACATGTTCTAGCAGCACAGGTAGAGTATCCCGTATGAAATCATGGCGGTGAGTCGTGGAAGTACAGTACATTCTGATGAAACTAAAGTGAGCTCTAACATGGAAATTAAGCGTTTCCGGACACATGTCCACATAACATCTTTTCTTTATTTGTGTGTGAGGAATGTTTCCTGAAAGTTTGGCCGTACCTTTTTGTAACACGCTGTATATCAGTTGTTGCTCACTTATTCTGAAACAGCTTACGATAGAGGCAGGCTGTGCTGCCTAAACACGAGACATCCACAGAACTATAAAAACTCTGACAACAAACGTCGTATACAAACAGAGGATACGGAAAAGAAACATGGAGCGAAACAGTTGACCGGAGGTTCCTTGAGGAAGGAAAACGTGCCCAAAGCGCCTTGGCTCCAGCAGTCTGGAGTGAGCACTCGATTGCAATCTTGTGCGGGCCTATTCTCTGCTAGAAGCCGCATGCGGGCTGTGCGAAATCTGAAGCAACAAAAGACGCTCCCGTCCGTAACGCAACAGGAGACCTGTGGCAAAAGCCGTATGTAATTCGGATCATTATTTTGCTATCGTTGAACTGGTGATTAGGTAATAATCTCACCAATCAGCACCTGTCTTCGATGGAATTAAAATTATTAAACTACTACGTTTTCGTTGAACCTTGTGGGTACCATTCAGGAATTCTATGAGGGGGGGGGGGGGGATTATACTAATGACCTATGTTCGCTTCGCCATACGCTTTACGGTGGTCTGTACAGTGCAGGTGTGGACGCAGAACCGCTGTACAAGCTGGAGCGGATCGGGTACAGAATTGTCGTAATCAAACTGTACACAACGTTTAGGTCTGGGGATTAGCAAGGAGCAGATCGGATTGATGGAACACTCGGTGCGGGGAACTTTGTGGGCACAGAGCTGGCCGCAGGCGCCAAGGCGACGACTGCTGACAGGCGGTAGCGTCGCCGTGGGAATCGCCGGGCAACCAGAGACGCCGCGGAGTCAGCGCCAGCGCCGCCCACGGTAACACGCGACACGCCTCCCCGCTCCTCAGCTCACCTCCAGGGCAGCGGAGGCAGGTGCGTGCCGCGAGCAACCGTACAGGCTCATGTGGCATTATCTGAAGGCTACAACGAGTTCTGAAATTTTGTGTAACGCGTCCAGCCACGAGTCCATCATTTAATTACGACACAACTGGTTTCCAAAGACCGCCATTGTAGCAGAGAAACAACTAATGAACTTGTAACACCCATATCGATTAGAAATAGATTTATTCTATGCAACTATGTATCTGTGATTATGAAGTGTTTGTTCTTTGTTAGTTAAGGTCGTTGATTTGTGACAAGATAGTTGAAGTTTGTAATACATACTGTAATTAGACTGTTTAGGTTTTTATGTTGGTAACGTCACGTAGCGCTCCGTATGAGAATCACTGGCTGTGCTGTGTGCAGTCTGTGGCTGGTTTGTATTGTTGGAATATTCGCTATTGTAGTGTTGGGCAGCTGGATGTGAACAGCGCGTAGCGTTGCACAGTTGGAGGTGAGCCGCCAGCAGTGGTGGACGTGGGGGGAGAGATGGCGGAGTTTTGAGAGCGGATGATCTGGGCGTGTGTCCATCAGAAAGAGTAAATTTGTAAGATTGGATGGCATGAACTAATATATAAATGACTTGTGAACATTATTAAGGTAAATACATTGTTTGTTCTCTATCAAAATCTTTCATTTGCTAACTATGGCTATCAGTAATCAGTGCCTTCAATAGTTAGAATCTTTTATTTAGCTGTCAGTCTATTGCAGTAGTTCGAGTAACAAAGATTTTTGTGAGGTAAGTGATTCATGAAAGGTAGAGGTTATTGTTAGTCAGGGCCATTCTTTTGTAGGGATTATTGAAAGCCAGATTGCGTTGCGCTAAGAACATTGTGTGTCAGTTTAGTGATGATCAGAATAAGCAAAGAGAGAAATGTCTGAGTACGATCAGTTTTGCTCAGCTGTTTGAAAATCAAATAACGTAAGGGGTTTATCAGCACAGTAATTCATCAGTTTTTCTAAGGGGATGTTTCAATATCGTAAAAGCTAAATGATATTTAAAAATAATGAAATTATATAGTATATCTATGTTCCTAAAGAAAAATATATTGGAAGCTGGTTCATTCTTAGGGACCTTGTATTGTGAAATATAAAAGCTGTAGGGAAGTGCCTCCTCAACGGAAGTAGCTTGGCGCGAGGTAAAAGGTGGTTTTGGCGGTCGTACTGGGCGACTACTTGGTGTGAACGGTGCGCAGTCAGTGGCTAGCCGTTGTACAGTACACATTGAGGGTGCCAAGGGAGGCATTTGGATGCCGTTTTGTCTGGAATTTTGCCTCGGATGTGGATTTGGCTGTTGCATGGTGCTCTTGGCAATAAGGAATGGTTCTTGATTCAAATGGCTCTGAGCACTATGGAACTTAACATCTTAGGTCATCAGTCCCCTAGAACTTAGATCTACTTAAACCTAACTAACCTAAGGACATCACACACATCCATGCCCGAGGCAGGATTCGAACCTGCGACCGGAACGGTCGCTCGGTTCCAGACTGTAGCGCCTAGAGGCCTCAGGCACACAGATATGTATTATAGCATGGAGCAGATAGTTTCTGTGAGTGTTTCCAATAATAATCCAAGTGCTATAAACTTGTGTTTTGAAACTGAACTTTATCCTAATGATGAACCGATGCAGGATCCCCTCCCTAAGTGTGCAGAAAACCGAGTAGCCTGTTCTAACAAAATAGTAATTTGACTCTGTGTATTAAATGTGCAAAAATTCAGTGGCAGAGAGTGTAAATGTTATTGTCTAAAATACCTGCTTGACAGGTGATGAAAAAAACTCTTAAATTTACTTGAAACGTAATTTAGCTTTTATTGCTATCATGAATAATTCTGTTTAGGTTAATCGAGTTCAGTGTTGAGTAATTTGTTTTGAAGGATGAAAACATAAATTATTCCAAGTGGGAGTAAGAATTAATTTTGGTGGAATTGAACTTTGCTTCTGAAATAATCACAGAGTTTGCCTAGAGAGACAGTATCAGTTTATGGGTACCCACCATATTCTTTTCATATTAGGAATATATGTGAAATATTGTTGCTACTAAAGAAATCTGATACTTTTCCTTAAATGTGAGTATAAGAAGTGTAAATGTAGTATTATTTAATTTTATTTATGGTATTTATATGTCAGTTAAGTCAGAAATCTTTTCATGCACAAATTCAGTTCAGTGTTTTCTGTAGTAACATCACTGAATCACGTAATGATAGTGATTGTAACTGTATTATTATGAGTGGGGCACTATATTGCTTTCTATGATTACTGGCTTGTGCATTAATGGTAACTACTGCTACCCAAAATTTAGATCGGCCTGTAGTCATGTGTATCCAGTGTACCAGTCAAAGGGAATCTTAAAGAAAGTCACAACAACTACTAATATCCAATTTCCTTGAAGATAATGTTTCAAATTAATTTGCCTAATTAGGCTGGCGACCGTGTATTGTTTCATTCGTATGAAATTTTCTACTTTTATTACCCCAGAGTAAAGCCTGTTTAGTTTTCTATTAATTACATTATATATCGAAATTACTGTCCGATACTTTATCCGTTAGACAAACGTACGGTCAAAACTAAAAATCCTCCCAGGGGGTAACACTAGTTTGTGTCTCAGCAAACGAGTTTAGTGTTATAAACCATCCACATGGCCGATCATGCAGTCATCGACATCTGCGTGGAAGTAAAAAATAAAAAAATAAAAAAAACGGCGCCTGTGTTGTCGACCTGGCTTGTTCTGTTCATCCGCAGTGATTGTTTTTGCTAACACTGTTTTGTTCTTGTTTCCTTCCTTAAGATGGCAAGTTTAAGTGAACAAGGTGCAGCTGAGGCTTTTTGCTTTTACCCGGCAAAAATGCTGCTGAAACCGTTTTAATATTGAAAACAGGTTACCGAGGTGACGCTATGGAAAACATTCACGTGTACGTATGGTTTGCTCTATTCAGAGGTGGCGACATGTCGAGTGACGACAAACCTCATTCTGGACGTCCATCAGCTGCCCAAATCGACGAAAATATTGAACAAATTCGAGAGCTTGCGCTCACGGACCGTCGACAGACAACCGATCAGCTGTCAGAGATTAGTGGGTTATCTTCGATGTGACAATCAAAAGGAAGTCGAGTTGAAACATGTGCTTTGAAACAACAGCGTGAAACTGATCCAGATTTTCTGTCAAAGGTCATTACGGTGATGAGTCATGGTGCTATAGTTACGACCCAAAAACAAAGCAACAGTCAATACAATGGAAGACGTCATCGTCACCTCGTTCAAAAACATGTCGTCAAATAAAAAAGCATCAAAACAATGCTAATTTGCTTTTTTGATGCCAAGGGCATAGTTCATTCGGAGTTTGTTCCTCCAGGTTAGACCGCCAATCAAACCTTTTACGTGGAAGTTTTAAGAAGATTGCGCAACAGCTTTCGTAAAAACAAAAAAAAAAAAAAAATAAAAAAATAAAAAAAACATTTGTGGCAGACAGGGGACTGGTTCTTCCACCACGACAACACACCTCCACACACAGCCATCTCTGTTAGACAGTTTCCGGCTAAAAACGACATGGTTCCACCGCCAGACGCACCGTACTCGCCTGACCTGACACCGTGCAACTTTTCCTTATTTCCACGCATGAAAAGGGGCATGAAAGTACACCGATTTGACAACACTGAAGACGTCAAGAAAATAAACGAGAAGCCATTTTTAAGTATGACGACAAAAAATGTTTCGAACAGTGGAAGCACCGGTGGAAAAAATGTGTTAGCTGTAATGGACAGTATTTCGAAGGGGATAAAGTTCTTTTGTAAACAGTTTCAAAATATATAGCTTTTAAGAAAATAAGTCCGATTTTTTTGGGTATCCCTCGTACTACACTACATACACTATCTGATGAAAAGTGTCAGGACACTTGTTAGTGAACATTAATATGAGGTGCTCCCCCCCCCCCTCCCCTCGCCGCTGTTGGGGATACTTTCAATGATTTGTCTGAATGACTGTGGACCATTTGTCAACGAGCTCACTTCTTGCACGACGGCCCTCCTGTACAATTCAGTCACACAGCTCATCAGTACTTGGATGTTTCCTCATCGACGGATAGACACAGGTGGCCTAATTTCTTGGCCACCACGCTCGCCTGATTTCCATTTCCACTTGCGGGGCGATCTAAAATCATTGCCGTATTCGTCTTCAGTGCCTGTCATGAAATCCCTTCGGAATCGAAATGTGTCAGGTTGTGAGGAAATACGCAATACTCCTGGAGTTTGGAATCCTGTTATGAGGGCCATGAGAAATCGATGTGAGGCCTGCATTCAAGGAGGAGGTGGACATTTAGAACACCACCTGTAAAGGCAATTACCTTCGAGAAGAAAAACATTTCCGTGAATCTCACTGTTTCGAAAGCCATAACTCAAAACCAAGCATTTCCGGACACTTGTTGTACTGAACTTTTTTTGTTGTCTACATATGGAGAACACCCATCTGAAATTGTGGCCTCTGTTTTTGGATCACCCTGTAGATAGTCCTTTTTCCTTTTTCAGGAAAGAAAAATCCTCCACTCTGCAGTAGCTTGCAGAGTTCATTTGTATACAGGGCTCGTGTATACAGGGCTCGTGCGCATGCGCAGACCTGAATCCGCGTATCAGCAGTGCCTTCCCCCCGCTCCTGGCTACTTTTGAAGCGTGGCTGTTTGCCGTTTGAGCGGTAGCAGCAAGTAGCCAGAAGCTACCCGGAAAAATTTTGCCGGCGCGGCCAAGCTGCCAGTTTCGCGCATGCGCAGAGCAAGCTGAGTTATAGTGGGGGAGTCTTTCTCCACGTGACCCGTGTATATGTTTCGTGATGTTGCTGGTCTCTTCGTTTACAGCTCCCACGTCAAATGAAAACAAAACAGGTCTCTGTGGCCGGGAGCCATCAAGTCAATTAATATACATTCTCATAACCATGCAAGACCAAAATAAGTTAGTAGTTTCAGTTTCCTGATTTAATATTATTTCCACGTTATTAGCAATCAACCATTAATGTCTTAATGAAGCTATTTCTGTCAGTTTTGTAGAGAAATTTGCTTCTATTAATTTTTTCCGCTGAGGCAGTTTATTTGAAACGTAGTGTTCCATTCCGCACTATAGACTACTTTCAATTTCGTTCAATTTCAAGTGCAAATTTTCATTTTCTGGAACAAATGACGTTATTCCATAATAAAGAACCAAACATGACAATACAGTACTGGACCTCCAAGAAAATCGGTATCACGAAAACCACATAGAAAAGCTGAATATCATGTACTTCAGAGGGCATCTGGACATAGAAATGTGTAATTAGAACGGAATGAAGCATTTTAGTGTGGTTCACGAAATTCAGATGCTGCTGGAGTAGTCTCTGATGTCCTGTTCCTTTTATGACACTGTAAGATCTCGTAATGCTATATACGTACGAACATACGTAAACATTTACTTGAAGCTGACTAAGTAGGCAAGTTTGGTCAGTAGTTTGGAACTAAATATTTTGTTTCAAATATAATGACAGCTGTAGCAGAATTTTACAAATCTGCCTTCTGTAAAAGTGTTTCTCGATCACAAGGCACTTGTCTAGTACGTCCTCTAGGCCTGAACTTATTTCTTAATTTGTGTTTACGTCTTAAATTTCTGGAATGCCATTTATGCTAAATTGTAGACAGACAGCATACCGTGTTTTATCGTTTTAACTCCCCACATGGCTTCATATTTATTCCTAGAGTAGAATATAAACTGTCAGTTGTACAGTTTCTTTGCCTCACAGACAACCTTGTTAATTTTTTACACATTTTGAAATATTCATGAAATTTATTGTCCTTTATTCTGGTGTAAGCTACACAAGAATCTTTATTTTTTTTTGCAAGAAATTTGTATTCCATCCTACTAGCTTTTTGCTGTGCTGTATAGATGTAAACCTGTTGGAAATGCTACATAGCAACATTGCAGAGTACGAATTACTTCGAGCTGTGGAGTCTAATTTTGAAATGATATTTTGCCAAGAACTGCTTCCTTATTTGCATCCTTTATCTGGGTGGGATATGATAAAACAATTGCTCTAAGTACACCTCTGTACGTCCTCTCAACAACATGCCGCAGGGCTGCACATGGTCACGTGATGCCCCACCACGCACGAAATTCCACCAGAAATGCGACGAAAAGCGTATGAGCAGAGCAAGCACCAAGCACGGGCTGCCTCGTCATGGTAGCTGCGCATGCGCAGTACAGCCTGTTGTCTGGTAACTGCTCAAACGAATGTTGACTCTCTTCATTGAACTGTCTGGTAATTTGATCAGGTCCGGTGCTATTTATGACCTCAACTCTGATTATATTTCACGCCGAGTTGAAAATGGGCCATTATCAATCTGCGAACGGCATATGCGAGCAACAGGTGGCGCGGCACAGTAGCGCGAGCAGAGTGCGAGATGGACCCACCTGCTTGGCCTTGGCGGAGGCCCTGACGAGCTGCTCATGGTCGGCGTGATCGGCGCGCGTCTCTGCCAGGTAGTCGGCCAGGTACTGCTCATACTGCGCCAGCCTCTGCACCTGCAACCACAGACAAGTGCTCCACTCAGTTACCCTGCCGGAATCTGCGTGCTGGTTGCAGGAGTAAGGAAAAGTAGAGGATCTCAGAGGTCGAGATGTGATGTTACTGAAAGATCTTGAAAGATTCACTGATAAGAAGTGACCAGGTTCTCCACAGAATCTACGAGGAAAAGCCTGTACAGAGGACACTGACAAGCGGAACATGTGTTAAAGACATCAGGGAATATTTCCAATGAAAGTCAGTTTCAATACAGCTGTATTTTATTTTGACATTTATATACTACAACGTGCACTGAAAGAAATTAACTAAAAAAAAAAAAAAAAAAAAACGATACACCACGAAGGAATTATTCGACTGCGACGGAAATCGCTAAATGTGATGTACACTACAAACCATTAAAATTGCTACACCACGAAGACGACGTGCTACAGACGCGAAATTTAGCCGACAGGAAGAAGATGCTGTGATATGCAAATGATTAGCTTTTCAGAGCATTCACACAAGGCTGGCGCCGGTGGAGGCGCCTACAACGGGCTGACATGAGCAAAGTTTCCAACCGACTTCTCATAAACAAACAACAGTTGACCGGCGTTGCCTGGTGAAACGTTGTTGTGGTGCTTTGTGTAAGCAGCAGACATACGTACCATCACGTTTCCGACTTCGATAAAGGTCGGGTTGTAGCCTATCGCGATTGCGGTTTATCGTATCGCGACATTGCTGCTCACATTGGTCGAGATCCAATGACTGTTAGCAGAATATGGAATCGGTGGGTTCAGGAGGGTAATAAGGAACGCCGTGCTGGATCCCAACGGCCTCGTATCACTAGCAGTCGGGATGACAGGCATCTTATCCACATGGCTGTAACGGATCGTGCAGCCACGTCTCGATCTCTGGGTCAACAGATGGGGACGTTTGCAAGACAACAACCATCTGCACGAACAGTTCGACGGCGTTTGCAGCAGCATGGACTATCAGCTCGAAGTCCACGGCTGCGGTTACCCTTCAGGCTGCATCACAGACAAGAGCGCCTGCGATGGTGTACTCAACGACGAACCTGGGTGCACGAATGGAAAAACGTCATGTATTCGGATGAATGCAGGTTCTGTTTACTGCATCATGATGGACGCATCCGTGTTTGCCGACATCGCAGTGAACGCACATTGGAGACATGTAGGCGTCATCGCCATACTGGCGTATCACCCGGCGTCATGGTATGGGGTGCCATTGGTTACACGTCTCGGTCACCTCTTGTTCGCGTTGCCGGCACTTTGAACAGTGGACGTTACATTTCAGATGTGTTACGACCCGTGGCTCTACCCTTCATTCGATCCCTGCGAAACCTTACATTTAAGCAGGGTAATGCACGACCGCATGTTGCTGGTCCTGTGCGGGCCTTTATGGATACAGAAAATGTTCGACTGCTGCCCTGGCCAGCACATTCTCCAGATCTCTCACCAATTGAAAACGTCTGGTCAGTGGTGGCCGAGCAACTGACTTGTCACAATACGCAAGTCACTACTCTGGATGAACTGTGGTATCGTGTTGAAGCTGCATGGGCAGCTGTACCTGTACACGCCATCCAAGATCTGTTTGACTCAATGCCCAGGCGTATCAAGGCCGTTATTACGGCCAGAGGTGGTTGTTCTGGGTACTGATTTCTCAGGATCTATGCACCCAAATTGCGTGAAAATGTAATCACATGTCAGTTCTAGTATAATATATTAGTCCAATGAATACCCGTTTATCGTCTGCATTTCTTCTTGGTGTAGCAATTTTAATGGGCAGTAGTGTAGATGTACAGACAAACAAGTGATTAAAGTGATTACAATTTTTAAAAAATGGATTTATTCAAGAGAAAGAGCTTCACCAATTGAGCAACATAACAACGCTTTAGTCTACCTCTGGTTCGTGTGCAAGCAGTTATTCGGCTTGTCATTGATTGAGAGAGGTCTTGGCTGCTCTGCTGAAGGATATCGTGCCTAATTGTGTCCAACGGACGTATTAGACTGTCAAAAATCCCGAGCTGCTTGGAGACCCTGTCCATAATCCTCCATACGTTCTCAGTCAGGGAGAGATCTGGCGATCTTGGTGGCCAAGATAGGATTTGGCAAGCACGAAGAAAAGCAGCAGATACTCACGCCATGAGGGGACGGACATTATCTTGCTGAATTGTAAGCAATGGATGGCTTGCCACGAAGGGCAACAAAACGAGCGTAGAGTATCGTCGACGTACTTCTATGCTGTAAGGGTGCCGCAGGTGTCAACCAAATGGTGCTGCTATGAAAAGAAATGGCACCCCACACTATCAGTCATGGTTGTCGAGCCGTATGGCGGGCGTCAGTCAAGTTGATAGTCAACTGCTGTCCGGGCCGTCTCTAGACGCGTCTTCGGCCTGGAATCACATTGACTGGACAAGAATTGTGTTCAGTGATGAGTCCCCCTTACAAACTGAGCTCTGATGGCCAGCGTAGACATGAGTGAAGACAACGTGAATATCAGTGGGATGGTCTGTGGTGTCATTTCATTTTGTAAGAATTTGATCATGAGATAAAAAAATACAGCTGTGAGGACATTGACTTGGACTAAATACAAAAACAGCGTAAGATGCTATCAGCTTTACAAACATGTACTGGAAGTCAGAAAAAGTTCTTATTCCCAGTGAAATAATACTCGCACCGTCGTGCTGGATAGCTTCCTGCAAAATCTGAGAGCACCACTCAACTTATTTTTCGATAATTTCTTTCATAACGATTCTGAAGTATCACAGTTAAGGTCGAAATATGCCGATACATGTAATATCCACACAACAATTTTCTTATTAATATTAATTAAGACAATGATACAAGTGCATCCATCATCTGCGAGATAACGGAAAAAATTCCAAGTCCATGTTTGTGATGTATGACTGAAATGCAATGTTTGGATATGTGTTTACCGAAATGTTGATTTCATTTGCGAGTAACTTTATTTATTATTTTTTCAATCTTTTTGTTTCAGACTCTGACGAGGAAGGACAGTAGATTAACCATCCTTAATCTTTAAGTCAGTAAAATATCAATGAAGACTAATGATAGATCAAAATGGTATTCACAATTATAAACGCTTCTTGACTTTTGGTAGGCCATTAGGCAATATACTATTGAGAAATACTGCTTAACTGCTGATGACAAATAGTAGCAGAATATCAGCTGTACTGGAAATATCAAACAGCCACACAAACATCAGTAATGGTGTTAAGGCATATAGCTTATTAATAATATTACGATTACACATGCCATAATACTGAAAGTTTATGTACTATGAAAAACATGTTATTTGACAGAAAATGAGACCACTAACGATGGTGGAATTTTACCGAAACATGCATCAATATTAAAGAATAATTCGTGTTCACACAAACGAGAACGATATTTTCATAACTATACGGTTGAAACGAGTTTTTCTCCCAAACCACACACACAGCGCACTGGTGTACAGGTATCTTCAGTGCAATATAGGTACAAAGAGAAATGGGGTAGGAACCAAAACGAAATAGAATTACTCAGCATGGATCCACTGGAGACGATAGGACCTTTTACGAAAATCTTCTGAGAATGTCTCTGAACAACTTGCGAAATTTTATCGGGGGAATTGCAGTATACTGCAATAAAAAGTGCCCTCCGTCCCTATCTTATAGAGCATGAGCTGGCAAATCCGTCAACCGAAACTATAGCAAAAGGAAAGGTATTCACAAGCTTAGCAGTACTCACAACCTACTCCGGAAAACAAATGAACACTCACAAACACGGTGCTGGGTGCGGAACAGGTGAAAGTGCAGTAACAACTCTATTAAGACAACCTTTGTAAAGCTTTACCAGAGTGCAGCGAAGTTTAAAAAATGCAAATGTAGCAAAAGAAAAAGCGGGTTGATAAAAACCAAAAAATCGCGGAAAGCGAAAGTGAAACTAGGTTTCCCGACTTCAATCTCAGCAAACAACGACGGAAACGGCAGGGGACTTCAGAAAACGTAAAAAGGGGGAATAAACACCGCGAAAAAATTGTACGCCAAATATATAAAGAAAAATGTTTTTATCTACTAATGGCATAATGTAAAAACATTATGTATACCATTTTACAGTACATTCTTTGTAAATAAAAACGAAACGCTTCTGTTGAAGAAGTGCCCTTAGCTGAAAATGGAAAAGCAATAATAACGGACAGATAATTGACGCATCACATTAAAAGAGAGCTCGTCCATAAAAGACCAGAATCGCCTAGGACAAAGGGCTTGATGAACAGGTAGCAGGTCTGGGGGGAACTAAGCCAAGCACGGCTTTGTCAGAAATCTGGGTCCGTCCTGTGTTGGTGGGGCAGGAAGGACTACAAAATACTGCAGCTGGGCATTCACGCAAGCCGCAGGACTGTGGCAGATGCAGGGACGGGAAACCCCATCCGCATAAAAGGGACGTTGTTAGGGGCTGGCCAGAGAGAATAGTCCGTCGCGTTAGAGAAAGAGCGTTCTTTTAGCGAGCTTTCAGGGCGTCTCTCGCTGACAGCGACAGGGAAATCCACCTGTCATCCCAGTCAGTCTTTGTCATCGGGTCAGAGGGGTCAACGGGTCCTAAAACAGTGCGCTATACTTCATGACTTTTACCGATCTGGTCACCTGTGAAAAGTGCAATGTTCGTACACAGGGGCCCACGAGATATACGGGCCTCGTAACGAACTTGTTAAGTCACACTAGTCGGCTTTTCCGCCACACTTCGCGAAAGCTCAGTTCTGTGCAGGCGCAGGGGAAATCAATATGTGTTTGTAAAGGTTCCCACTAAAAGCCTTAACTTTGTCGTCTGCTATCGAGTGCTTGCATACATACGGAATGTTAAACTCGTCTGAAATAGTTACTCGCTCCCCGTCGCAGAGAGCTGCTGGCATTTGTAATACCAGTAGGACCAGTGCATACTGTGACGTAAGCGCCACAGCCGTTTTCATCGTGTGCCTCAGTACACACGTGGTTACCCTCCTTGTCGCTTTGGAGTAACTCGTGCCATTTATTTCTTCCCAAGAGGCATTAAGTGTGGCATTACAGTAAGGCAATCCCCGCCCCTCCAATCAAACCACTTCCATTGCTTTCGGTGACAGACCTCTATTGGTGTAGGTTGGAAGGCGAAAGCTTGTATTTTCAGATTTTGAAGCAATGGAGACTGATCCATAGCACCGAAGGCCTACATCTTCACCATATTTAATACACATCATTATGACTACATGTCACCACTCTTTGTGATTTGTTCATGCATTTTTAACTACAGAAAGAATTAGTCACCAATATTTGTTCGTTATATAATGTATTTTTCTTCATAAATAACCAAATTTTCAAGGAAAACTCGCAAACATTATTAAGGTGTGGTTTACAACCTTTTGGTTCAAAAAACTGATTTTTTAAATTTCGTTTTTGGATCCATAAAAGTGTTAAGAATCCGCCCCTGAAACGGTTCTTCAGATTACGGAACGGAAATGTTTGTTATTCGCGGTTGCACAAAAATTGCACCTGCCTGAAATCGGCCTTTTTCACGCACCAGTTTTTTTTTTCTTTCGGAGGACGAGTAGGCTGTATTCTTTTTAAGACCCATGCAACTGGCCAATTTCAACCTCGGATCATGTGCTTGAAAATAGCCCACTGTTGAAATTTGCCAACTGCATGGATAATAAAAAGAACACAGCCTACTTGGACCTTGTTTTCATCTTCAAAGCACGCTGAGCCTGTGGGCCCTCACAAAAATACGCTAAAACGAGTATATTCATTTAATGGACTGGCCTGCCCTTTCCTCCAGTTTAAATAGAATCGATGACTTGTGGGATGCGTTGGGGAGGCTTATTGCAGCACGTCCACATGCACCAATGACCATCCGGCAGTTGTCAACCGCGCTGGACGAGGAATGGAACACTCCACCACAAGAACTTCTTACTAACTTTGGTGCCAATAAGGGAGCACGTTGCAGAGCACCAGTGTGTTTGAGTCGGAAGTAATGATGCGTGCAGAAGAAGTAAGGAGACGCAAAACTTTTTTTTTATCTAGCTTGGCAAGTGAGAGAGGGAATGTGGAGCGCGGTCAGAATTATGTCAGTGTTACAGCAGGAAGCGGACAGCCCCAGGCCAGGCAGTCACAGAGCTGGGCTGGAAATCCTCCGTGAAGCAGAACGGAACTGCGCTGCCCGGCATTAGGTCCGCCGGACACAATACCGTGGCTACAGTGTCGCACGCCACGATCTGCCGACTCTGAATGGCGCATTCAGACCGCATTATTCGGTTCTCTACAGAGCTGCATGTGGCCTCTTTACTGCTCGTTCTGACCGTGTCCGGCAGTCTACAGTACGAGGCTCGACTCTGTTTCCCTACGGACACCATACGGGGGTTAACTAGAGCAGCATCTTCTCTTCTAACAACATAAGTTCTCGGACGTTTGACAGTAAATTACACCACGGTTAACAGTTGTAGAGTCTGTCACTAGAGCTGCATCTGCTACATAATGATTTCACGAAGTCCAAAGCTTTCATCATGCCTTCGATTATTACATGTCCCAAGAAAGTCCAGGTGAACGTCTCTATACCACCGCCTTTCGTCCGTGGTGCAGTACATATTTCGAGCAGCCGTTCTCATGTATAACGGCGTATTCGAGTTCTACCATCAAGAAACGTGACCAGGTGACAAGTTTCCATTGATAATGATCCAATCTCGATTATTTGTGTCCACTGCAGCCATAACTGACAGCATCGTTGGGACACCAAGGGAACATGCACACTTGTGCCCGCTGCAGTATTGTACTCTGCCGCCTACACTGCTTTACAGAGCGAGTAAGCACTCCGACCTCCATGTTCTAAGATGAAGCATGGACGTCCAACAACTTCACGTTTACTTGTGGTTTGCCCCTCGTCAACCATTCTGCGTAGATGTTCTCACCACTAGCACGCCAACAACCAACTAGTTCTGCAGTTTCATGCGGCTTTTCGCGGATGATGCTGTAGTATACAGAGAAGTTGCAGCATTAGAAAACTGCAGCGAAATGCAGGAAGATCTGCAGCGGATAGGCACTTGGTGCAGGGAGTGGCAACTGACCCTTAACATAAACAAATGTAATGTATTGCGAATACTTAGAAAGAAAGAACCTTTATTGTATGATTATATGATAGCGGAAATATCTGGGAGTATGTGTACGGAACGATTTAAAGTGATATGATCATATAAAATTAATTGTTGGTAACGCGGGTGCCAGGTTGAGATTCATTGGGAGAGTCCTTAGAAAATGTAGTCCATCAACAAAGGAGGTGGCTTACAAAACACTCGTTCGACCTATACTTGAGTATTGCTTATCAGTGAGGGATCCGTACCAGGTCGGGTTGACAGAGGAGATAGAGAAGATCCAAAGAAGAACGGCGCGTTTCGTCACAGGGTTATTTGGTAAGCGTGATAGCGTTACGGAGATGTTTAGCAAACTCGAGTGGCAGACTCTGCAAGAGAGGCGCTCTGCATCGCGGTGTAGCTTGCTGTCCAGGTTTCGAGAGGGTGCGATTCTGGATGAGGTATCGAATATATTGCTTCCCCTACTTATAGCTCCCGAGGAGATCACGAATGTAAAATTAGAGAGATTCGAGCGGGAACGGAGGCTTTCCGGCAGTCGTTCTTCCCGCGAAGCATACCCGACTGGAACAGGAAAGGGAGGTAATGACAGTGGCACGTAAAGTGCCCTCCGCCACACACCGTTGGGTGGCTTGCAGAGTATAAATGTAGATGTAGATGTTCGTTCCCAGGCGCCGGACATAGCAATCTTTCGTCAAACTCCATTAGGTCAGAGGATTTCCCATTAGCATCCCGAATGAGTCCCAATTCGTCTCTTCTCCGCTTAATTCCATTACCGCTTAGCGTGTCCCCAGTGCCACCAACCAATATCCAGCCTAGCGGCGAGGAGCGATCATAAGGTTTCAGCACTCCCTTGTGAGAGAACGACTCACCGATTAATACAGAAGTTTGTTCAGTGACAGCTGGAATTAATCGCTATCTTGTATAAAACTGCTTAAAAATATTTCCCCTCACTGAAGTAATGTTCCATGCTACAAGCTGGCAGTGTTTCTACTGCGGTAGCTGTAACACGTCTACGGCGTCTCACCAAGCAACCGTGAGTGATTCGTTGGCTTGTTAGTCGTTAAGCGAATGAACAGCGAAGATGTTAGTCTCTCTGTCCAGAGACTGTTTAGTGACTACAGCGCACTGTGGCAGTACGTAGGACTGGTAAAACTGAGGACTGACAGAAATACTCATGCCAGAGCTGAGAAATAATTCAAAGAACAGTAACGATATATGGTTCGGGCCGGAACGTAGATCAGAGCAGATGAAGGGCTCCCACGACTCATCTGCGAGTGCGTTATGGGACCATTAATTTTCACTATACTTAGAGTGAACGACAACTCCATTGGCAAAATTTCATAGGTGGTAGTGTGAACCAAAATATGAACAAAAAAAAATGGTTCAAATGGCTCTGAGCACTATGGGACTTAACATCTGAGGTCATCAGTCTCTTAAAACTACTTCAACCTAACTAACCTAAGGACGTCACACACATCCGTGCCCGAGGCAGAATTCGAACCTGGCACCGTAGCAGTCGCGCGGTTCCGGACTGAGGCGCCTAGAACCGCTCGGCCACTAAGTAAAAAAAAAAAATCCAGTAAACGTGCATCTAAAGTGCATAACTTAAAAGCTATGACAACTTGTTCAGGTTCGTTACTGTGAAATACATCTTTTCTATAGCTTTTGAAGTATGCCCATGTTTCGTGCACTTTTTTCTTGTTTTGGTCAATATTACCACATCTTAAAGTTCGCACTGTGCGTAAGTGACCCAATTTATGACATCGGGAGTTACATGAGGTTTTTCGCGGATTATGCTGTTGTATGCAGAGAAGCCACAACGTGAGGAAATTGAAGGGAAATGAAGGAAGAATTGCACAGGAACGACGCTTGGTGCAAGGAGTGGCAATTGACCCTGTACATAAATGTAACGTGCTGCCAATGCAAGCCGGCCGTAGTGGCCGTGCGGTTCTAGGCGCTACAGTCTGGAACCGCGAGACCGCAACGGTCGCAGGTTCGAATCCTGCCTCGGGCATGGATGTGTGTGTGATGTCCTTAGGTTAGTTAGGATTAAGTAGTTCTAAGTTCTAGGGGACTGATGACCTCAGAAGTTGAGTCCCATAGTGCTCAGAGCCATTTGAACCATTTTTGCCAATGCAAAGACAGAAAGAGCCTTTATTGTATGATTACATCATTGTGGAACAATCACTGGAAGCAGTTGTGTCCATAAAATATGTAAGAGTATGTAGTCCATCAAGAAAGTAAGTAAGTAACTTACAAAACCATCGTTCGACCGATACTTGGATACTGCTCATCCGTCTGGGATGCATACCAGATAGGATTCATACAGGCAAGAGAAAAGATCGAAACAGAGCTGGATGTTTTGTTTCTGGTTAATTTAGTACGAGCGAAACGTCACGGACATGTTCAACCAACTCCAGTGGCAGACGTTGCAAGAGAGGCGTTCTGCATCACTGTATGGTCTACTCTTATAGTTCGGAGACGGTACAATTCTAGAAGAGTCAATCAATATATTGCTTCCTCCCACATAACGTAAAGAACATTAGGATAAAATTAGACACATTCAAACCCACACGGGGGCTTACCATTGAATGGCAAAATGGGAAGTGACACCGGTACTCAAAATACTCTTCGACACACACGGTAAGCTAGCTTGCAGAATATACACTGAAGCGCCTAAGAAACTGGCTTAGGCATGCGAATTCAAATACAGAGATATGTAAACAGGCAGAATACGGCGCTGCGGTCGGCAACGCCCATATAAAACAAAAAGTGTCTGGCGCAGTTGTTACATTGGTTACTGCTGTTACAATGGTAGGTTATCAAGATTTAAGTGAGGTTGAACGTGGTGTTATAGTCGGCGCACGAGCAATGGGACACAGCGTCTCCGAGGTAGCGATGAAGTTGGGATTTTCCCGTGCGACCATTTCACGGGTGTGCCGTGAATATCAGGAATCAGGTAAAACATCAAATCTCCGACATCGCTACGGCCGGAAAAAGTTCCTGCCAGAACAGGACCGACGATGACTGAAGAGAATCGTTCAACGTGACACAAGTGCAACCCTTTCGCAAATTGCTTCAGATTTCAATGCTGGCCCTTCAATAAGAGACAGCGTGTGAACCATTCAACGAAAATTAATTGATATGGACTTTCGGAGCCGAAGGACCACTCGTGTACGTTTAAAGACTGCACGACACAAAGCTTTACGCCCCACCTGGACCCGTCAACACCGACATTGGACTGATGATGGCTGACAACATGTTGCCTGGTCGCACGAGTCTCGTTTCAAATTGTATCGAGCGGACGGGAGTGTACAGGGATGGAGACAACCTCATGAATCCATGGACCCTGCATGTCAGCAAGGGACTGTTCAAGCTAGTGGAGGCTCTGTAACGGTGTGGGGCGTGTGCAGTTGGAGTGATATGGGACCCCTGGTACGTCTAGGTACGACTCTGACAGCTGACACGAAAGTAAGCATCCTGTCTGATCATCTGCATCCATTCATGTCCATTGTGCATTCCAACGGACTTGGGCAATTCCAGCAGGACAATGTAACACCCCAAACATCCAGAATTGCTACAGAGTGGTTCCAGGAACACTCTTCTGAGTTTAAACACTTCCGCTGGCCACCAAACTCCCCAGGTATGAATATTATTGAGCATATATGATTGTCTTGTAACGTGCTGTTCAGAAGAGATCTCCACCCCCTTCTCCACCCCCTCGTACTCTTACGGATTTATGGGCATCCCTGCAGGATTCATGATGTCAGTTGCCGCCAGCACTACTTCAGACATTAGTCGAGTCCATGCCACGTCGCGTTGCGGCACTTTTGAGTGGTTATGGGGCCCTACATGATATTAGGCAGATATATCAGTTTCTTTGGCTCTTCAGTGTAGATGAAGATAAGCCTCATCCACATCTGGCTACCGCTAAGCCGAATATTGGCGAAGGCAATGCCCTCTAGCCGGAAGATCCGTAATAGTAAGAGTGGGAAGGTTAAAAACGTAATGGACATCGGTTGGTCCAAACAGTAGTAAGAAATAATCAGGTCAGTAGCTGGGTGAGGTGAGAAGAGAGTCTCTCGTGGTTTTGCATGTGATTGGGGACCGACCCAATCCCGATCAGTTATAGTTGAAGTGTTAAAAAGATGGGAAAGCACTGTTCACCACAGCGCTATCCTTAAAACGGACAACAGGGTACGTCAGAGAAAAGGGGCTCACTGTACCTAAAAGCAAAATAGAGGCAAAGAGGGATGATCAATGTGGCTGGCGAAGGAGGCAGGGTCGAAGGTCCGGCAGGCCGAGGCTGCCGCGGACAACATAAAATATTTTGTGACAGAAGGGATTGTTCTTCAAGGCGGAGAACAATACCGCGACGGGTGGAACGTATCTGGTAGTCGGGCGGCACGCCGTACGTCATTCGTGTTTGGTGCACGTATGTTGTGTCCGCCGCCGCATGCCTCTCGGTACACGAGGCACGCCCTGGGGAGCCGGGGGTCTCCTTGCTAGTCCCGGCGCGGGTCTCTCCCGGGTTCGGTAGTCTTTGTCCGGCGGGCACGACGCCGGACTCACGTCATACATATATAATACCGTATAAAGCACTCCCCCGCTGCCGGCTCCGTCACAGCGTCCGCACAGCGTCTGCAGTGGCAAGATTAGTGTTCAACGTCTCTTAGGCGAAGCGTAACTCAGATATAACGAGTGTGAGGAGATATATAAACCTTTTCTTACCATCGCGACATTCACCTTGATCGATGGGCGGAAGGGAACCTTAAAGCTACCCTCCTCAAGAATGCCCCACCTCGCTAGGTTAATTCAACAGAGAGCTCTCCACAGGTTTTATATTACGAACTATGACATGTACGAACGAAACTATCGGTACAAAACATGAGACAAGCTTGATAAAATATTCTCGGGTCGGCAGCCGAGTCAATGCGTTGTTCTCCCGCAACGTTTCAGCAAGTTTTTTACATGCCATCTCCAGGCGTCTGAAGATGGCAAGTAAGAAAGTTGCTGAAACGTTGCCGGAGAACAAAGCCTTGACTCAGCTGTCGAACCGAGAAAATTTTATCGTCGTGTTTCGCCGGAAAATCCTGCATTCTCATACGAGACAATCATTTTATCTACAGAATGTAGCTGTGAATATTGCCCTCAGAATGAACTTCAAATCATAGCAGACACCTGTGTAAGTCTTTAAGCTTCCATTTGTGCAAAAATTGGAAGATTTGTGCGTATCCGAGCGAGGACAGAGAGAAACATCAGCAATATAGACACAGGTTATTTCTACGAGTACTCCGTAGTGCTCTTCAAGAGGTTGCAGGTAAGTGACCATTTGGAGGAAGAATATGTACAATAAGTACTGTTTGTGATGCTGGTAAAGTACGTTTGCAAGCTGTTGAGTTGCATTCATTTGATTGCGGAATGAAGTTAGGCCTGCCAGTTGATGGAGGTTCTGTGTCCAATTTATAAACACTCCTCCCCCCCTCCAACATTTTACATTAACGTGAAGGTTCAACCTAACTATCCTTTTGAAGACAGTACTTCACGTCGTCTCCGATTTAGAGCCTTTATTCGTCAGGCAGACATACTGGACGTCTTCTCCGATTGCAATGGCATATTCCGTCACGATAATTGTCCGCGTTACAATGCCTGAATTGTGCTACATTCGTTTTAGGAGCATGATAGTATGCTCTCGCTGATCTCTTGGCCATCTATTTCGCCTAATCTGAATCAGCTGCAACACATCAGAGCTGATCCTGTTACAATCTATCACTGTCAAGGGTAATGCAGTCCCACAGAAACAGCAATATCGGTCATGGAATGTGTTTTCAATGCTTGTTACGTCACCCTCCCAGTTTTTAATAAACGAACATAGAGTTTGATTCGACGACGCAGAGGCCATTACACACCAGTACACGTGAGGTGCCTATTTGCTTCCACAGCCCTGAAAGGAATGGAAAAGTCCTAATTAATGCTGACCAACCTACAGTCTTCTATAGTGGTTGTCCCTGCGCAGAGAACAGCACGTATGTCGTGAATCCGTTATCTTGAGGCTGTAATAAACTCTTAGCGAGGAACTGATATCGTAGTTCGTTTGTACGGGATGCCACTTGCTTTTTACTGGCAGAACACGAGAAACTGCACAATTATATTCCACTTTATGAAATCACAAATCATCTCAGTTCTTTGCGCGTTCATAGAAAATAAACTTGCTTAGTTATCATCAAACTGTTTTCAGTAACATGTCCAAAGAACCAGAGATTGATAATTAAGGTCTCGAGCGATACCGACCAAGGCAGACATTATGTCTGTCTTCCAAGACTGGGGAACCAGCTCTGATCTTAGAGTCGAAGCACTTCGCTCGGCGACGAAGTTAGGCGCTATCCGACGATCTAAGAAGTGTTTCGCCTGACTTTCCGTTTAGCAACTCTTAAACATTCTGCTGGTACTTAACACTTTTGAAATAAAGATGTGGTGTCACCGCCAGACACCACACTTGCTAGGTGGTAGTTTTAAATCGGCCGCGGTCCATTAGTACATGTCGGACCCGCGTGTCGCCACTGTGTGATCGCAGACCGAGCGCCACCACAAGGCAGGTCTCGAGATACGGAATAGCACTCGCCCCAGTTGTACGGACGACTTTGCTAGCGACTACACTGACGAAGCCTCGCTCATTTGCAGAGCAGATAGTTAGAATAGCCTTCAGCTAAGTCAATGGCTACGACCTAGCAAGGCGCCATTAGTAACATTGCATGTATCTAAAGAGTCTCACTTGTATCGCCACAATCTGCAGATGTACCAAAAGGATGGATTAAAGTTAAGTATTCCAGAAGCTACGTACTTTTCTTTATAGCATTCATTACGTATCCTGTTTCAGACCTCACGCACCCTGCTTTAACTTAGCGCGTGCCTTTTCGGCTTCCTCTCATTGTGTCTAGGCTGTCTTGTCTAGACACAACAAAAGAAATGATACCCTGCTATTCAGGGATGCTCTTATATGAAATGCAAGTAAATATACTCTTTAGTTTATCTAATATTAATAACAGAAGATCATCATTTCGGCGCACAAATTCCGAACGCTGCAGCCAATCCCAGAGAAGGACCACAATTTAGGCGATCTTTCTCACGAAACGAGTATTGAACAAACCATCTGTCACCTGTACCTCACACCACATTACGTCATATTGCCACTGCTGCCTTCTCAATTGCTCTAAGAAGAACTTGCAACGTGTCGGCTTCGTGGTTAATATCACTCACCGTTTGGCCTCAGTGTGGCCTACAGATACGAAAGCTCGGCCGCCACGTCGAGCAGCGTACGAAGACGGGCGCTGATATACGGCCCAGAGCAGTCGGTGAACCGACATAGCTGCGCTGCAGAAATGGGCCCGCTCGCGCCTCCTCACACGGCCGGCTACTCACGTCAAACAAAAGCACGCGGAGCGGCGCGCGGGCCTGAGTGACAGCGACACGGCGTCCGTTCCGGCCGGACGGTAATTGGCCGTCACGCCGGCTGCGGCTAATTGATTGCCGGCTCGGGCAGCGCCGCACGGAGCCCGCATATTAAGCAGCCGAGGCGCCCGCGTTTCTGGAACTCGGGGCCGAGCGCTCGCGTCGATGAGCCGCGCTGGCTGCGGCGGCACGCCCCCGCACGCCGGCCGTCACGCAACGCCTCGGAGCTGCGGAACCGCGCGCGGCAACTGCACCACAGTCTTAAGCCGTCGGCACACGGACCGTGCTGTCGAACGTTAGCGTCGAGCGTGCCATGTCAACGTGCTGCCGAACGCTCATAAGCGATGCGACTTGTGCATACGGTACGTGCGCCCCAACGTGGTATACGCGATCGCAACGCACTCCAGCGACAGTTGAGGGATGTTTCTAGTTCGTAAATCACACTGTTTACTCAACGGGCGCACGTAAAATTCCCACATTAGCTCTATTAAAACGCACATTTCCTCCATCGTCCACGAAAAGGAAAGTACCATGTCCGATCAATAAGGACACAAGCTTATAAAAGTTCCATTACAAACAGTGCAGTATGAATTTGGAATATTTCTCCACATACGACAAACATTATTTCATCATTCCCACATTTTAGTAAAACCCCAAGGTCAGTCTTACTTGATCACTGCGCCTACCCAGTGGCAGAATCTTTCCAACATGTGAATTACGAAGCGTAAAAGAAAAAGGAGCAAAATATCTTTATACAAGTAACGCAAACAGTCCTGTAGATTAAGCCAAACGAACAAAGTCACCCCTCAATAAAAGGTGAACTTATATTTGCATAACATAAAATATTATAGCATATACTTATATGAAACTAATAATAAAGTATCAGAACCTAATAAAAACGCGAATGTTAGGGAAAAAATTTGGGAGTGTTATGACGCGAACCATCGCCTCAACAAAAACGCATTACCGGATAGAGGCGCTACTCATTGTGCTTTTTTTTTAAAAAAAATTGTTCGTTGTTGATCGTTGTGTTTTGTCGTTGCGGATTGCGGACGTCACACAACATCCGTTAAAATTCGTTTTGTTGATCCTTCCACTCAGTTTTTTATTACATAGGCCAACCAGCTCTCCGGCCGAACACGCTAGGCTACCGTGCCGGCTGAGAAATTGTAATGATATACGTAATCATATTGTTAGCCCTTGCTAAAAACGTTAATGTTAGATAATTATGTTACTAATGGAAATTTAATTATAACGAAGAACACTGCGTTTTGGGTGGATCTTCAGTGTGCCGCCGCGTTTAAATAGCCTACTCTCATCATACGCAAGTTACAATAATTCTTTCGCCACGAATATGATGTTTCTCATTATTTTATTGGAACGAATCACACAGTTAATAACCGGTTTTCCACTGATTCTGAATTTGCTGGTGCTCAGAAACAGCATATATACATATAAGCTTGAACTGAATGCCAATATGGCGCCTCACAACTCTGTACTGAAGGGAGACGGCGTGCGTGTGACGTAGGTGGCGTTGTGCCATCTCATTGGTCAACGCTCAGACGCACGCCCAGAATATCTGGCATGCCAGATATCGCTCTGCACGTTCGGAAAGACTCCCGAACGTGCTAATCCACGCTATGACGTCAGAAACTCGGCACTCTCAACGCTCAACGTTCGGATGCACGGTCCGTGTGCCGACGGCTTTAGGCCTTAGGCCGTGTCCTCGTGAGCGACAGAAGCGAGCGACTTCTGGATACGCGACACTCCAGCGACAAGCAGCAACATCGGCCGACTACCTCGGGTGTCCTGCGTGCGAATGACCGTGTCGCGCTACAAGATGGCTGCTTAGAGTCAACCAGATGTTTCTCTAAACGGCGTCCTTAACCTGTAGAATACTGTAGCTGGAGAGTAAGGCTACAGACTTATTCACGGTAAATGATGACAGCCAAAACAGTTGAAGGATAAAGATTTATTAAAATTTTTGACCAAGGTATATATAAATACACCTTCATCAGACGTAAAAAATCCTGAACAGGAAGACACTTTCATTAGCAGAAACGTAGCATCGGAAATGAGAAAGAAAAAAACACACTAAAGCTTAAGTAACCGTGAAATTACCAGAGTAATACAGGCACAAAATCTTTTAGTTACTTACTAAAATTACATCCTGCAATGGAGATTAATAAAACAACTGTGCCAAAGGCGTCAGGACCAACTTTAAGGTCAACAATAAAATTATCCCCCACTTTACGGTCGTTAAAACTAGGCATGAAATGGTATTTAAAACCTCTCGCTAACATGGCGCTTTCTTGAGGAGTAAAGCTTATGGAAGTTATATTTAGTACTCTGACAAAAAATTTGTGTTCGCTATCGACAGTTCTTTGTGCAGGAACAACATTAGATTTAGGCACAGCATTTTCTAGCTTCTGAAGTTTAAAATCGTGCCTACGCTGAATTTCAACCTTACGATTCTGTAACCACTTATTAACACCATGCCAAATACTATCTACGTGAAAGTTAAAATAATCTTTAAAAGTTCTAGTAATCAAGAGATACAAAGAGGAAGCTTCTTCATTTAGTTTATCTTTCTTCTTATAAAGGTCACTAATTCTGTCACTCATAATTTGTTTCACCAGTTTTGCTTTAGTAGACGGATCTTTGTTACACTGTTCCACATTGATAAAAGCCTTCACGTAATTCGGTGTCAAATGGCGTCTAAGACACTGTTTAGTGAAGTCAATAGGCATATCTGTTTTCAGGAATTTAAATGAGATGTCCATGTATTTCGAAACAGCATTTGAAACCTGGGCAGGTACATATTTCAAGATTTTAAACATGGTTGAAACAGCAACTGTTGAAATTCTTCACGGTAAATGATGACAGCCAAAACAGTTGCAGGATAAAGATTTATTAAAATTCTTGACCAAGGTTTCGGTATATATAAATATACCTTCATCAGAAGGAAAGATTTATTAAAATTCTTGACCAAGATTTCGGTATATATAAATATACCTTCATCAGAAGTAATATACCGAAACCTTGGTGAAGAATTTTAATAAATCTTTATCCTACAACTGTTTTGGCTGTCATCATTTACCGTGAAGAATTTCAACAGTTGCTGTCTCAGCCATGTTTAAAATCTTGAGCTACAGAATTAGGTTTACTTAAGAAAATAAAGCGAAAAGGAATGCTGTGCATGAAATTTACAAAGGGAGGAATCTCCATGCAGAATTTCGTAAGTATCGTTAACTACGAAGTTCTTCGCGTACACGTGAATGAGCAGAGGACCATTCGACTATCTCATCAATAAATTAAATACGCATGTTTGTCTTTTTTTCTTTTTTTTACGTGATCAAGAACTTTTAACAGCCAATAAATGCGGAGGAATGACTATTACATGACTAACTACGTTAAATACAAACATAAGCAAACAGATTGATACCAATTAACAATAGCTAGCTGTGGTGTAGGGGTAGCGTATACAGATAAAACGTGTGAGGGAAAGGTACTGGGTTCGATTCCTGGCCAATCCTATATTTTTACTCAGTTACGATTCTGTATAACAAGTTTTATGTATACTGTTTACACTGCATCGCTAAGTATATTTTTAAGGTCTTGCCAAAGAACTTGATCTTTACACCTATCCCAGTATACCACACACATTTAGCTCCTAATAAATTACAATGAACAATGAAATTTTACAGATATTTGATGTTGCGAACGTAATTCATCAGCAGTCAGTGTTAAGGCCAAGCGTTTCAATTACTCTAAATAGCCTGTAAGAGTAAAGCTTACAAAATTTTTGAAAAGAAAGTCAAAACGTTTTGTGTAATGAATGATTTGTCTAAAAGTTTGAAATAAAAAAAAATGTTAGGGAAACGTTTGGCGCACCTCATTTTCTGTTCATGATTTCGAGCATCATTCAAAGACACGTAGAACGTTTATCTGATCTACTTATTTCTTTAACACAAATCACTTCATAAAATATTTTACTGATTTCTTCCATTTTTGAATTTCAAGTTTATTCAGACAGCATGATCTTACTAATCCTCGTTTGCCTTCCTGACGCACTTGATTCCAAGGAAGCCTTTTTGACATTTAAATACCACAACAATTTACTTTTTATGTTCAAAATAGCTAGGTCTTGAACAGATGAAATTTTTGACACTTCATTTACAGCAGCTTTTCGTGAAATATTTCAATTTTTCTTCAGCTTATGAAGTTTTCGTTCATTACCCTTATTACTTTTAAGCAGTTAAATATTTTCATGCCAAACTGGACCTCATGCTGGTCACTTTGATACCCAGTTTACCTGTTTCTCTCCCTTTATTTCGCTATGAAAACTTGGACAAAAGCTCATGGTGTAAGTTATAGGGAGTCTTGTTTTTGCTCTGCTCACGCGTTTACAAAAACGTATCGTGTGTTAAACAAATGATAAAATAGTCTTTTCTGCGCGCTGTCATTTCCAAAATTCGTCGTTTCGATATCTTGAACCTTTTATGAGATATGACGATTTTTACGACCACTTGATTCCCGAAGCGCTGGGAAGGTTCGGACGCGTCGCGCGTCCGCGGATATGACAACCAATATCTCAAGAATGAAGAGAGAGATCATTCCGGTCTCAGCTTTAAATACAATTTAGATATATTGGTTACACTTCATACGCAATAATGTATGGCCTTAAATGAACTATACGGAAAGTCTACAAAATGTGATTTTACCTCTGCCAATTCTTAAAAATTTCGTGCAGTCATGTACTCAATTTCGTGCAGCGCAGTAACTATGACGAATAACAAAAATAAATTCTGACCTTTATCATTCAAGGATATCAAGCTATAGGTTGCGGAAGAATCAAATTTTTTCACCGAATAGTTTTCTTAAAATCGGATGTTAAGTAATTCCGCTCCACTGCTTTGCCAAGAAGACACGTGGCTGTGTCTCTGTGTCGCGCGTGCTGCAGCGCAAGATACAAACACGTTTGGTTCAGACGGTTGCGAACCACTGTATTGGACTGTGGTTGCACATCAGCAGCAGTAGCAGAGAGAATGGCGTGCCGGAGAGCAGGTCTGCTCCCGGCGGCTGTCTGTCGCGCGTACCAAGGATCAGCTCACACCCTGCACCCATTCTGCGGCCATCTGTTGCCTCTATTTTACAGAATTACACCATTATAGCTACGCCGCCTTATGATTTTCTTCTGACTATGACCGTAAAGGAACCACTTGCACATTTTCTTAATGGCTTCGTTGCCAAGAGAAATAGCTCCACATTTCATGGCCCTGATGGTGGTGATCTGTGTGACTGATACTGGTAGTCGGCGAGAAGTTTTTGCTGGAGTAGCAGCCTATACTCGTTATTTGGATGTTCTTTAAGAAACAAAAACCATGCAATTCCTCCTACCTTCATTTCTTTCCATCCTCCTTATCATCAGTATGCAATCGCATTCTCTACCTTAGCAACATAAAGTAAGCGGAAACATTGAGATGGCTTTCCGCTGTAATTACAAAAATGAGGACATTTATATAAAAGTCGAATTCCAAGGCTCTGTACAGGATCTTTTTCCTCGCTTGCACAACACAAAATTGCTTTCAAAATACGTCGTAACAACGTCAAGAATATTAAGAAAAGAATGCATTACTACTCACCAGAACGATGACACGTTGATTTGCAGACAGACTCAAAACACACACACACACACACACACACACACACACACACACATAACCTCATGACCGCCATCGCTGGCAGCTCGGATCGGTTATCTCCGCATGAAGAGTGTGTGTGTGTGTGTGTGTGAGTGTGTGTGTGTGTGTGTGTGTGTGTGTGTGTGTGTATGTGTGTGTGTGTTTTATCTGCAATTCATGAGTAGCAATCTATCCTTTTTCTAATATTTTTGGTATTCCAATCTGGAGTTTCCACTGTTTGATAACCACCTCCTTCATTTTTGTTTTAGTGTATTTGAATCCATAAAGGAAATGAAAATATTTTTCCCTCTGGGTGTACCGTTTATTGCTTAATGGTATACGGGAGCCAAAACAAGAATCCCTGTAAATTACTTGACGGGTTTTTGTCAGAATTTTCAAAGCCATGCAATAAGCGGTAATAACAAATTGACCACCTTGAGTTCTCGTTTTCCGTTTAGTTTAATTGCTTGAAAGTATACTGGTTAATTAAGAAGAACCTAATTTATGATACGAGAGAACATTGAAATATTTCAGCAACAGCTATGTAAATGAGGTATCAAGAAGTTTATCTGTCCAAATCACATTGGTACGACATTTAACTCTGAAAATTTTTTCCCTAGAATTCAAGACCTTTGGAGAACAGGAGATGGTAGGCAAGCAAATAAGATGTAAATACGAACATGCTTTCTGAACAAAAATTAAAAAATTGATTAAGTGTTTTCTAAAATGATTATTTAAAAGTGAGAAATAGATTAGATACACATTTGCAGCTAGTAAGGTGAGTCAAATGTTTCAGCAATTTATTTCATTTCTATCTTTTACATAAACCATTTCACGAAACATTTGACACATTTTTCCAATTACTTTATTGTTCATAATGTGGATCAGCAATTATCTATTATGGACGTCACCCCACCCCGCGGTCACCAACAAGCAAACAGAGAGGACCATGTTATAACGCTCAATATGATAAAACAAATTTGTAGAGAAACGAGAAACAGCAACGCCTGCGATTGACATGTCAACAACATGTACAGAAAGGTGGCTTGATGTTGTCCTTAAAGAGGTTGCGGAAGCATGGGGAAGGACATCAGCCGCGTCTTTTCAATGGAAACATCCCGTCATTGCCCTAAGTGGTTTAGAAAAACCATGGAAAACTTCAATTTGGACGGGAATTGGAAACGCTGCCCTCCCGAATCGATTCCATTGTCTGAACCACCGACCAACTTGAGACGTTATGTCTGGTCTAACGGATTAACATCTGTGCCCAGTCGATACTTTATGGGGCGTTATAGACGGTCTAACTGATTATGTTTGTTTGAGAATTACCATCGGATCAAAAATGTTGCCCTATAAAAAATTATTCATTGTTTGAATTTACTGTGCAGCTAACACTGCATCCTTGAATCTCTTGAAATAATTGAATACGTACTAAGAAGAACCAGAAGCAATATTCCAAGAAAACCGGTCCTGTCTAATGGCGTTATTAATTTATAAGAATTCCAGACGTCACTCTTCCAGTTTCGTGAAACAAATAGCCATTTGGAATGGTCTCATACGTAAAGCTGACCGTCGTTCCAGGCGCAAAGCGACGACCAGCGGCAAATCACGAGATATGCATTAGGTTGCCAAACATATTTTAGAGCTTGCATCCGGCTCCGAGCTATTAGTTCGTAAGAGACGCATTAAAGAAAGGACTGGCGCTGTGTGTGAGGATTTATCTTCCATCAACGGCGAGGCCATCAGAGATTGTCTGCATCGCAACGAGGTTTGGCCGCGGCGCCTCGCAGAAATCATTGTGCCTTTCACCGCAGCGGTTTACGCACATCACGGCCTTTCAGGCTCCGGCACACCTCGCTAGGTGCCGGATGCGAAGCCGTGGAGGAAGAGGCAGTACACGCTCGGGATGTGTATGTGCACGTAAACAGGTGCGACATTCTAACTAATTAGCAAAAATGTTCAAATGTGTGTGAAATCTTATGGGACTTAACTGCTAAGGTCATCAGTCCCTAAGCTTACACACTACTTAACCTAAATTATCCTAAGGACAAACACATACACCCATGCCCGAGGGAGGACTCGAATCTCCGCCGGGACCAGCCGCACAGTCCATGACTGCAGCGCCTTGACCGCTCGGCTAATCCCGTGCGGCTAACTAGTTAGTACCCAGGACCCAAAGTGATATTATTAACGAAAACAAAAAAAAAATATCGTCGCTTCTATGTGTGTAACGACTCGTGGGAGCGCTGCTGTCAAAAATATTGCACTGCTTTCCTTGTGACACGACGGAGGTAAAGTCTAAAAATCGCAAGTATTTTAGAAAATACAAGCCGAGTTTCAGCTGTCCGCTTGAGGGACAACCCACATGACTATGCCCACCTATAGCCAGTAACAGAAAAATTGGCTTTCGAAACGTAGCAAAGTACCTAAAGAAACTGAGGTCCCCTGATATATATATATATATATATATATACACCCTTGCAGAGCCGTAGCCAGCAGACCTGTATTCACGAACGTAGAACTATGTGGTACACTGGTAATGATGATTGCACACGTCAGTATTACATCGTGTAAATTATCACTCTTGTAAATCGGAAAGGAACAGGATCGATACGTTTGAGATGTAGTGCTATGGAAGGTTGTTGAAAATTAGGTGGACTGATAAAATACCAAATGACTAAGTTTTCCGCAGAATTGGCGACGACAGGGGTGTTGGAAACATTGACAGGAAGTGGTGACAGGATGGTACGACGAGTGTTAAGACATCGAAGACTAGCCTCCATAGTACGTGACGGAGCTGTAGAGGGTGAAAACTGTAGAAGACAAAGAGCTTGGAATATATTTTACAAATAATTCAAGACAATGGGTGCGACTGGCACTCCGAGATGATGTGTTGCTTCAAATCGGTCAAAAGAGGAATATCGAAGAAAACTATATATATATATATATATATATATATACACTGAAGCGCAAAAGAAACTGGTATAGGCATGAGTATTCAGACACACAGATTTGTAAACAGGCAGAATACGGTGCTGCTGTCAGCAACGGCTATATAAACAACAAGTGTCTGGCGCAGTTGTTAGATCGGTTACTGCTGCTACAATGGGAGGTTATCAAGATTTAAGTGAGTTTGAACGTGGTGTTATAGTCGGCGCAAGAGCGATGGGACACAGCGTCTCCGAGGTAGCGATGAAGTGGGGATTTTCCCGTATGAGCATCTCATGAGTGTACCGTGAAAAATCAGGAATCCGGTAAAACACAAAATCTCCGACAATGCTGCGATCGGAAAAAGATCCTGCAGAAACGGGACCAACGACGACTGAAGAGAATGGTTCACCGTGACAGAAGTGCAGCTATTCCGCAAATCGCTGCAGATTTCAACGCTGGGCCATCATCAAGTGTGTGCATGCGAACCTTTCAACGAAACATCATCGATGTGGGCTTTCGGAGCCGAATGCCCACTCGTGTACCCTTGATGAGTCCACGACAGAAAGATTTACGCCTCGCCTGGGCCAGTCAGCACCTATATTCATGACTGGAAACATCTTGACTGATCGGAGAATCTCGTTTCAAACTGTATCGAGCGGATGGACGTATACGGGTATGGCGACAGCCCCATGGACCCTGCATGTAATCAGGGGACAGTTCAAGCTGGTGGAGGCTCTGTAATGGTGTGGCGCGTGTGCAGCTGGAATGATATGGGACCTCGGATGCGTCTAGATACGACTCTGACAGGTGACACGTACGTAAGCATCCTGTCTGATCACCTGCATCCATTCATGTCCATTGTACATTCTGACAGACAATGTGATACCCCACAGAGTGGCGCCAGGAACACTCTTCTGAGTTTAAACACTTCCGCTGGCCACAAAACTCCCCAGACATGAACATTACTGAGAATACCTGGGATGCCTTGCAACGTGCTATTCAGAAGAGATCTCCACCCCCTCGTACTCTTATGGATTCATGGACAGCCCTGCAGGATTCATGGTGTCAATCCCATCCAGCACTACTTCAGACATTTGTCGAGTCCATGCCACGTCGTGTGGAGGCACTTCTGCGTGCTCGCGGGGAGGCTTACACGATATTAGGCAGGTGTACCAGCTTCAACATATATATTGCACCGCTAATATTTCAGATATGGACAGTATTGGATTGACGGTCATGGTCTCGAACTAGAATCTTGCAACAAACACAACTGGCATTCTGATTTACCCTACTTCTAGTATGTTAATGCCAATAGGCATTGTTACATATAAAAAGTGAATGTTTGCACAAAAATACACTTTCGAAGTATTATTAGTCTGTTGATTGGCTAACAATACAAGCCCCTAAAACTAATCTAAAGCTATTTACTAATTTACTAAGCATTAATGTAGGCAAGTTAATTTTACGGAATGAAATTTTCACTCTGCAGCGGAGTGTGCGCTGATATGAAACTTCCTCGCAGATTAAAACTGTGTGCCAGACCGAGACGGAGTATATTAAAACTTTCTATACATTGTCCTATTATTATTGTTGTTAAATCTGTGGTACATTAAAAGTGAGAATGGTAGCATATTTAATTTAGGCGGGAGAGTGGTGGGAGAAAGTAAGAAACTGTGCCCCCTCCCAGAACCCACCATGCATCTGTACCTGGAAATAAACCTGCTTTCACCAGGAAAACAAAACTGAAAGTAAATTAGAGTATTCTCAACTGGGAATTGAACCTATTCCTTCGCAGTTAAGAGGCGACTCCGCTAATGTGATGCAGTCTGTGCCTTCGCCGCCTCACGTATGTGGATAACGGGCGTAAGCTAGTACAAGAGGTGTGCACTAGAGGTAATGCGTATCAAATATGACGAGCGAAATCTCGTCGAGAGGCGTACAAGGGGTTCTACGGGCCCCGACAGAGAGCATGGAGCAATATGACACCTACAATCCGTAGGTTTTGCCAACTCCGTCCTTGGGTATTTACTGACTGACCAGATATACTACCTCCTCTGGTGCCCCATGGGTATTAGTTAACGGTTTTATTACTGATGACGTGGGCCACGTGCTCTTATTCGAAGCATTCATCCCCTTCAGGAGAGTAGTTTTCTCGAGCTGAAATCGATGATAATATGTGTAGCCTGACTTGGGTACCCATAGATTGACTGCCAACGAATTTATTGACCTTCTGCCTAATCTCAAGGTTGCGGCTCGGAACGAACACCGGAGACCAGCTGCGTAACGCCTCCTAGGACCGTAACAAAATTAGTTTCCTATCTATTCAAATGTCTGAACTCTAAATCCTACAAGTTCAGGTTGCACCTACTGTAATCAGAGCATGTATTAATTCTATCTTTGCATCCTGCCGTATGATAATTTATTTGTCTGAAATTTAATCCGGAAAAGCTAACGGACAAGTTTTAGCTGTAATGTTACAGAAGGAATGACTATGTTTTCTGAAGAATCAACTAGGGAAGCAATAATAGCCCATTAGCGAAAGAATATTGAGAAAAACTGACTAGAAGAAGGAGTGGAATGCTAGAACATCAAGAAATAACTCCTATGCTACTAAAAGAAGTCGTAGCGGTCAAAAATTCTAAATTAAGACGGAGGCTAGGGTATGTACAACAAATAACTGAGGATGTTGTGTTTACGTACTACATTTTTATGTACGGTACTACACTGGGATGAAAGGATAGGCAGAGGAGAATTAATCGTGGTAAGCGACATCAGATCAGTCTGAAGACTGGTGAAAAAAAAAGAGAAAAAAAGAAATCGTTAAATTAACAGTATGTGGGATGAGAAAGTGGACAGTGTTAGAGAGCAATGTAACGAGAATACGCTAGAGCAGCTGACGTCTTCAAATCAGTATAAGCAAACTGTCAATTGTTTACCGTTAGAAAAAGTTATAGAACGTGCCCTCCTTGTGACAAGTAAGATAGCCTAAATGAGGAAACAAAAACACTCGACTACTGGAAACTGGTAAAAGGAAATTCTAGAACGTGCAATTAGCGTATAACCAGCACGGTGGGTTTGTATAAGAGAGATCGTCAAAATATTACACAGGACTTAAATATGATAGCGTCTATGTACTGCGGAGTGCAGAGGGCTAATTATACAAAAGAATACGTGGGAAAATAAGATTTGAGGATAAATCGTACCTCATTTGCATAATTTAATTTCAACATTCTCCGTATACCGCTATTACTTTCCTTCCTATTTACGTGTCCACACTACAGCTGAATATATTCTTCCACTACCTCTCATTAGCATACCTGAGCGACTCTCATTTATCAAACTTTTCCTTGCTATCCGAGCGAAGCAGCTTTCCACAAATCGTCAAAAGTCTTTAGTGAATTGTGTTACGTGTATGCAGTGAGAGGACAGCGTATTTCGCAACTACCTCTGCAACTCTCCAGGTGACAGAAAAAGGAAGCCAAAGCATGACGCTAAAATTCCCGTCCGGGAATGAGGTAAGTCATGACACTTCTTGTGTTTGAGCACCTTGCAAGGCACTTTAAATCAGCCGTTATTTGCATTTTCGCTGCAGAACTCTCTTGTTCAGGCAGATCTTTACTGCATGTCGCTGTTTACTTTGATATACCACGATATCACGCGATGGCAGTGTCAGTCAGAGGCAACATAAAAACGCAGAACAGTGCACTTTTGGTATTCAAATATCACAGAATGAGAGCGGCAGAAGCGGTAAACACGACGTGTAGTGAGATATTAACCCCTCAGAAACATGCTAGCGGTCATGTACGCTGTTCGAATGCAGACACCAAGTTAATGATGACGGGGGCGTACATTTCTGCACATTTTGTACACTATTTCTTCCCGTTTTTTTAATTCAGGGCGTGCAGTGCGATCGGCGCTGTTGTCCGCATTTACTCCCATGCAAGGCTTGTAAGAGACTACATGTCGTGAATTTAAACTGCACAGTAAGCAGTCTCGTCGGTACAGATATCGATATTTACCTCGATAAATGCATGCAACATTACACACCCATGATTTACTTCGCAAATTATGTGTGATACAAAGTTGCTCGTATGTACTGTGTTCCCACAGAAACGGCAAAGATACGGTAACCCAGTATGTTTTCGAAAGTGAGCGAACCTGTCTATTGTTCGGCTTTACTTCGCTTGCTTCATCCGAAAATGATGACCCAACGGAAGGTTCTTATATTCTCTTGAATACGATTTTTTTTTTATTTTTCTTCCTGGCAGTGGGACGCGTGGCAGCATTTCGACCATCATTCTTCAGGGAATTTCCTTCCGACTTCCTCTAAGCTACTGGGGTGGCGGGGTTTTCCAGAGGTGGATTTCCGCCCTTATTGTTCGGGCTCGGTCGCTCTGCAGCCGAGCTGCTCGGGAGCTAACTGACAAGAAAGTTTGGGCCAAGTAGTCGTGTTACTGGATTAGATCGCTATAGCTTTTACAGTCCACCACAATGACAGTCACGTTCCGATATTAGTCGGACAGCATTAAATAACTACAGTGTTTGTCAGCAACAGGCGTTTCTTTGCGCGGACAAACCGTTTTGTATTAAGTACAGTGCCTTACAGAAACTGCTCCTAGAGATGCTTTGTAATGATCGTCTGCCGCAGCTGAAAAGGATCGTGCCTAATTTGCGCTACGGACGGGACTATAATTTAACATTAAGTTATGCTAAGCACTCAGCACTGTAGGCCTTTACTTTTGTCTTCATGTACGAAACGTTGTCAGAGCTGAAGGCTACATTCAGATTTTGAATAGTGCCCCTGGCCCCACAAACTTAATTATCAACCTGGCTGTGAATCAGTCACTGAAGTTCTAACACCCCCAATGTTGTCATTTATTCCTTTCTCCTTCAGAAATATTAGCGATGGTTCCTCGTAGTGGTGACACGATTCTTATGGCTGCCATAATTCCCCTAGGTTTCTACATGCAGACGTGCGTGCATCAACCAGTTGTTCGAAGCGTCCAAACTGACATTGTTTTTGTTACAATACTATTACCATTACAACAACCCCATAAAATGAGATCACTGTGCCCGATTTCGCATTTTATCACTGCTCTGATAGGCCCCAAACTTTTAGGACTACGTGATTTATCGGCATATAGTTCGTGCAGATCCCAGTAATATGGTTTATGTAATTTGGAGATGGATATTTTATCAATGCCAGTGGTTTTGAAGTAACCACTAAGATTTCTGGGACGTTTCCTAGTGTGCCAGGAGCTGCTGGGACCTCTTTCTCTTGTTTGCGCCACAGTCACAGTAGTTCGTTCTAGTCGGTTCTGCTCTCATCTGGGATTGCAATGTCAATGATCCGCACTTTTTTCCCCACTCGACACATGTGATGCCTAGTGAATTATGTTCCAGCAGTCGTTGTGTGTGAAGTCGGAAGGTCCACAGCATTTTGGAATGTCGTTTTCAACATTTTTTTCTGGCTTGCGTCCCGTCAGTTCCTTACCACTTTCAGATGGTAATTTTGGCATACGTTCCAGTGGCTCATTCGTGCCATAGAACTGTATCTCTGTAAGCAGTCTGAGTCAGTCTTGTGCAACAGCTCAAGATAAATTTTTCCTTATCTTCTTTGCATCTTCTGCTGATTATTATACTGGTGCTGTAATTTGATTACGGGCTGACTTACAGAACCGGATTACCCATTTTGATCACAGTCGTTCACTCCTGTGCATAGTACTTGCAAGAATGATAACAGCAACAGCAGCTTTAATTTCTACCAGTAGCAGAGGTATCAGCAGTGAACTCTTGCACAGAGGACGTGGGGACTTAGCTGCTCACTCTGTAGTTTTCAGACAGAGGGAAGCTAAAGTGCTTGTAGTGGCATTATCTACAACTACATCTACATCTACATTTATACTTCGCAATCCACCCAACGGTGTGTGGCGTAGGGCACTTTACGTGCCACTGTCATTAGCTCCCTTTCCTGTTCCAGTCGCATATGCTTCGCGGGAAGAACGACTGCCGGAAAGCCTCCGTTCGCGCTCGAATCTCTCTAATTTTACATTCGTGATCTCCTCGGGAGGTATAAGTAGGGGGAAGCAATATATTCGATACCTCATCCAGAATCGCACCCTCTCGAAACCTGGACAGCAAGCTACACCGCGATGCAGAGCGCCTCTCTTGCAGAGTCTGCCACTTGATTTTGCTAAACATCTCCGTAACGCTATCACGCTTGGATCTTCTCTATCTCCTTTGTCAACCCGACCTGGTACGGATCCCACAGTTATGAGCAATACTCAAGTATAGGTCGAACGAGGTTTCATCCACACTCTGGAAGTCGACCCTGCCAGGATTTTTTGCGACCTTACTTCCAATAAGCTGGAAAGTCACTAGCCCATAAGCTAGATTGTTACCGCTTACAGAACACTTGTCAGATTACAGAAAGACTAGTCCATTGCCACCAGACCGGTCAAAGCCTCTTAGCATCAGGTGCCCAACAGCCAAGACGAATGGCCGACATTTTGGCAGGAATTACACGTTACATAGTGACCAATGATTCCATTCTGTGGGGGCGTTATATAAGAATGCAGTAGCGCCACCCGGTGATCAGCCTCTGGATGCAACTAAATTTGAAGTGTAAGATTCTTATACTACTCCATAACACATGCGATTTCGCAGGTGTACACACCAGAACGTACAGTGTCACAAGCACTAATATATCATCAGTCTGCAGCTGGAGGGAAGAAGCGAGTGCACATAAAGTCGACTTCTCGTGAAGGTAACGGTTTGGGCTGCCCGCGTCCTGGGGCGACGATCTAGCCTGCTGCAATGCCCATCCTAATGGAAGGTACCAGTCCCTCCATCAGCCACTGCCGCGGGCTTCCGCACTAAATCTATATCTCGCTAACAACACGGCCTTACCATGCAAATCCCAGCCTACAGCTTCGACTTCAGAAGGGGGCTGCAGCTGCCCGCCAATTGCAGACCATCACTCGAGGAAGAGTGAAGGAAGTCTTGCCCGCGGCTTCTTATCTTTCCTCCCTTATCATCGGCGACAGCTCGGCAGGCGGACTGGTACCCGGCGTGGCGCGTTCCGGCAACAGGCGGGGGGACACGCAGCGAAAAGCGCGGCACGGTATGGTAATTGCGACGGCAATTAGCATGCGCAAATGGCTTAATGGCTTATTGTTGGAACTAGGCGGCGCGCGATTAATGCCGGAATTTACATCGACATTCTGCTCGCTCGCTGGCTGGCTGGCTGGCTTGCTTCGGACGAGCGCGGTGCGCAGGCTGGCCCCGCCTGCTTCGAACCTGTTTCCTGGACTCGGTAGGGGCGTGATTAGCTGCTGGCGTGCTCGCGGGATGCCAAAGGCTAGCTAGCCGCCGTGGTTCGCGCACTCAGCGGAGTCGCCCTTCTGCATACGGTCGACAGCGGCCGCCTATTCCCACGTGAAGACGTGTCGTTAGAAATCCACCAGGCCAAAATGTAGTCATTCCAAGGTGACACGCATAACATTTAGACATTGAGGGAAGCGTGTATCACCATCGAACCAGGTCGCACAAGCCTGTCCGATGCCTTTCTTGTCATCAGTGTGTAATACTAGCACGTCATTCACAATTTTCAGTAATTATAAATAATATTTTGCCTGTAATTTGTGCATATTTACGTTTATTCCTGATTTTGTACCAAATACGAACCAGTTCTACACATGTAATAACGAGGGGTGTAGAGATTTCGGTGGAAAAAATGAAGAATTTGTTGTGGGACGCTGTGGAATATTCCCGCGTCTGCCCCTATAGTTTCATGAAGTTCCAGCGGCACCGGCGTTATACCTAGCCTTCATAGTAGCCTCTGTAACGGAGGTACGTTCCAAACTGAGAGTTGTCATTGAGTTTGTGGTATCGATAATTACGATGCCACAGCGTAGGTGCCCTTTCTAAGGTTGGCACTACGAGAGCGGATGATCTCCGCGCACCACAGCGCCCTCTACCCGGCGCTGTGCACCTTTATGAGCGCCACTCCAGATTCAGTACATTTGATCACGAGCAGACGATCTAGCAACATTGTTTCATTTTCATAGTGGGCGAGCCACTATAGCTTTTGCCTTTGTAACTTCTAGTGGATGTTAGCTTTGACTGATGTACGACTTCGCACCTACGTGCTCATCTCAGCCAAAGTTAAGTAACAATTTGTGTGTTCATATTCTTCCTATAGTAAAGGTGCTTTACATTAACACGCAGTACCGAAGTTTCCCGCTCCTACTCGCGTCCTTCACTCTTGGCCTATGTTGCAGAAGTAGTTCACAGGAGCAGATCCAGGCGGGATACGAACGAGTTTCCTTTGGGGGAAAACCTGAGCATCGCGGATATTCATAGCCACCTGCAGAATGTCTATGGCAGTAAAAAAAAAAAAAAAAAAAAAAAAAAAAAATATTGAATCATTCAGCGAAGCATCTGTCACCATCGCATCTAGGTCGCGCAAACCTGTCCGATTGTCCGATCTCTCGCGTGCCGGCTGCACACAGCTGTGACTCCTGGCTCCCAGCCGTCTAACAGAAGATCATAAACAACAACGATTGACCCCTTGCGCGGAATTGTTTGCGTGTCACGAGGATGATCGTGACAATTTTTTGTCGAGCGTCGTCACGGGCATTGAAACACGGATCCATCGCCTCGAACCAGAAACAAAACCGCAGTCCATGGACTGGCGCCACACCTGGTCTCCTAAGAACAAAAATTTCGTATCATACAATGAAGGCTTTCACGACCGGATGTTTCAGCTGCCGAGAATTCTTCCGGGTTGTATGGCCGTGGCCCATGCAACTCTTCTATCCCTGACGTTTCGTCCAAAGCTACGTTGGACGTCTTCGGAGGTGCTCCTGGTTGTGCTGAGTCTTGCCGACTGACGAGTCGGACGTCGAAGAACGGCCTGCATACCGTGGAAAGTGACGTGGTCTGGATTTCACGTGATAGCAAAGATAAACCTTGTCAATGATAAAATATAACTATCGTACATAGTACGTCAAAGATAAAAACTTCTCATCGATTCTGTAGCGCCACTGTCCATATATCGCTAAGTTTCATGGCTTCTTCTTTTCTACCCAGAAGATGGGTAGTATGACATTTACCGAAACTTCGCGAGATATCATAGCTACCACCCGGCTGGAGACCCGAGAAGCCTTCATCAACTGGAACAGTTGCCTCCAGACGCATAGTCTACAGACGACTGAACAGACAGGTTTATTCGCCCGGAGACGTGGAAGGTGTGTTCCACTGACCCCTGGTCACAGGAGAGCCCGTAAAGAACACAGTACATGGTCATTGGAACAGTGGTCTCAGGTTATGTTCACGGACGAGTCCAGGTATAGTCTGAACAGTGATTCTCACCGGGTTTTCATCTGGCGTGAACCAGGAACGAGACACCAACACCTTAATGAACTTGAAAGGGACCTGTATGGAGGTCGGGGTTCGATGCTGTGGGATGGGATTATGGTTGGTGCACGTACACCCATGCATGTCTTTGACAGAGAGACTGTAACAGGTCAGGTGTATCGGGACGTCATTTTGCACCAGCATGTCCGCCTTTTGAGGGGTTCAGTGCGTCCCACCTTCCTCCTGATCGATGATAACGCACGGCCCCAATGAGCTGCCATCGTGGAGGAGTACATTGAAATAGAAGATATCAGGCGAATGGAGTGGCCTGCCTGTTCTCCAGACCTAAACCCCATCGAGCACGTCTGTGACGCTCTCGGTCGAGGTATCGCTGCACGTCTTCAAACCCCTAGGACACTTCAGGAGCCCCGACAGGCACTGGTGCAAGAATGGAAGGCTATACACCAGCAGCTGCTCGACCACCTGATCCAGAGTATACCAGCGCGTTGTGCGGCGTGTGTACGTGTGCATGGTGATCATATCCCTTACTGATATCGGGGTACATGCGCAGGAAACTGGCGTTTTGTAGCACGTGTGTTTCGGAACGGTTTCCTCAACTTATCACCAATACTGTGGACTTACAGATCTGTGTCGTGTGTGTTCCCTATGTGCCTATGCTATTAACGCCAGTTTTGTGTAGTGACACGTTGTGTGGCACCACATTCTGCAATTTTCCTTAATTTATGAGTATGAGTGTAAGTTAAAACCGATACGTGACGAGCTACGCCTACCGAGAAACAGGCAGGTGCGTCATGCTGTGATCGCATTCTACTCACTGGGTCATTGGCTCCCACGCAAAGCCGGAGACAATGCTAGTGTAGTACATGAAACAGCATTTATTTCTTATAGAGAGTCATCCGTTATTTCTGGACTGACCTCTTCAGTAAGTGTGAACTGGCGACACACGCAGCCGTGACTGCAGTGGCAATACTTCGTGGAGCGCGAGTCAAGGCGGGGCGGGCGTTGAACCAGTCCGTCAGCCGCCATTGCTGCTGCTGCTGCTGGTGATGTTGCCAGTGCCGCCTTCAGCAATTAAAAGCCGCTCTGAAGAGGGCGTGGCGCGTCGCACTTGCCCGGCAGGGACGCCAAAACGCGCAGGTGTCCGCACACTGCTGCTACAGCTTGTCTGAGATGTCAGATGCCACGCTACTGCGAGATAGAACGGTGTCTCTGCGGCGAAGAAGCAGACTCACTCCTAACGAAGTAATGATGTACATCCACTGACCAATTCTGACACTGTTGTTCGGCATCAGTACTGTAACTGGTTTCTTTTTAGTCTGTGCAGGATGCAGCGCTTGATCCTGAAGGTCAGGGCTGAGTTCCTCCTACATCGTTACCCTATTGAGTTTGTGCTCAGCCTCTAACGAACGCCCTGCATCAATAACCACCTCATCATCCACGTACTACTTCCTGCAGAGTGCATCCTTGATTGGATCAAACAGCTCGAAGTCGGAAGGTGAGAGATCCGGGCTACAGGGTGGATAACGAAGAACAGCCCAGTGAAGTCTTGTGAACTCCTCTCTGGTGCGCAGACTTGCTTGAAGCCTTGTTTGTCATTGAGAATAAGTTCGTTTGCATTTTTGGGGGGCGAACACGCTGAAATTTTTTCTTCGTTTCCAGAACGTAGCAGAATACATTTCACAGTTGATCGTTGCACCATGAGGGAGGTCATCAAACAGACGAACCCTTCCAAAGTCCCAGATGACCGTCGCCATGACTTTGCCGGCTAAATGGTTCAAATGGCTCTGAGCACTATGGCACTTAACTTCTGAGTTCATCAGTCCCCTAGAACTTAGAACTACTTAAACCTAACTAACCTAAGGACATCATACACATCCATGCCCGAAGCAGGATTCGAACCTGCGACCGTAGCAGTCACTCGGTTCCAGACTGTAGCGCCTAGAACCGCTCGGCCACTCCGGTCGGCTTGCCGGCTGAGGGTGCGCCTTTAAACGACTTCTTCGGAGGCAAGGTGGTGTGGCACCACTCCACGAATTGTCGTTTTGTTTCTGTTCGAAGTGATGAACCCATGCTTCATCGCCTGTGACGACGTTCAACAAAAAATGGTCACGATCTGCCTCGTAACGCTCAAGAAATTCCGCTCGGATGGTCATTCGTTGCTCCTTATGTTCTTGTGTTAGGCGGCGAGGAACCCAGCGGGCACATGCCTTTGACTATCCCAACAGGTGGACGAGTGTGTCAACGTTACCAACAGATGCCCAGTTGTGCAGCGAGGTATTAGTTTGTGATCCGTCAATGACCTCTAATGAGAGTGTCCGCACGTTCCAACACTGCAGGAGTCACAGCTGTGCCGCCGGACTGCAAGCAGGAAATTGGACAGTTTTGCGCGACCTTGTTGCGATGGCAACAGACGCCTCGCACAACCGCTCAACGTGCTTTTGTTCACTGCTAGGTCTCCTTAGACATTCTGCAGGCGCCTATGAATGTCAGCGATGCTCTTGCTTTCCACCAGAAAAGACTCAATGTCAGCTCTCTGCCTGAACGCACCTCCGTCACTTTGAAAGTTCCATACAGCGCCGCCCCTATATAAACTATAGTGTCTGAAGCGGGAATAGTCCACAACATCCCACAACGAATACTGCTTCTTTCAGCCGAAATTAGCTGAGATGAAAAAGGTATTGCATTACTCACTCATTGAACGCCCCTCGTGTTTCCTTTGAGCTGATTTGGCACGCTACTGGTTTATTACGCAATTTCATAGAAGACAGGGATGTTGTCCCGTTGTAGAAACTTGTTATCTAGGTTTGTGACTGCAGAATGGGCGGCGGTTGCAGGCATTTGTTTCGCCTACAGCAGGTAGGTTCCCGGGGAGACTGCGCGCCGACTCGCGCAACATCCGTGGCCGACGTCGAGGTGTCCGGCGCTGGCTACCAGCGATCTGGAAGATGCGAGCAGAGGAGCGGAGCGGCTCATTAGCCACAACCCGCGCGGCTAATTGCCGCGCTCGCTAATGAGAGGATGCCTGTGGCGGCGGCACCCACTGGTCGTGGCGCGGACACGCCCGTCTCGTTCTGTCACGCCGCACCTGCGGTCTGCGCAGCTCGCTCGGGGTACTGGCACGCTAGCGCGCTCTGCACGTATTTAGCGACACCAACACGTACTGTACGGAAAAAAGTTACAAACTGGTTTACGTTCTCGTGCATTCCTGTTGTCGCAAGCCTTTCACGATTCTGTTATATAATCCTAGAGTGTTGGGTTGGGTTGTTTTGGGTGAGGAGACCTGGCAGCGAGGTCATCAGTCTCATTGGATAGGAAAGGAAGTCGGCCGTGCCCTTTCGAAGGAACCATCCCGGCATTTGCCTGGAGCGATTTAGGGAAATCACGGAAAACCTAAATCAGGATGGCCGGACACGGGATTGAACCGTCGTCCTCGCGAATGCGAGTCCAGTGTGCTAGCCACTGCGCCACCTCGCTCGGTAATCCTAGAATGTGAGTTGAAACCTGATGAGTTACCTTGAACCAAATGACCCTCTCCACATCAACAGCGTGGATTCCGAAAGCGCTTACCATGCGAAACCCAAGTCGCGCATTTCTCTCATGACATCCTGAAAGCGATGGATCAACGAAGTCAGGTACTTGCAATAGAAGGGAGTCCATGTATTCCCGTCATCATTACAAAAATCATAGGCCGGCTGCGGTAGCCTAGCAGTTCTAGGCGCTACAGTCTGGACCCGCGCGACCGCTACGGTCTCAGGTTCCAATCCTGCCTCGGGCATGGATGTGTGTGATATCCTTAGGTTAGTTGGGTTTAAGTAGTTCCAAGTCTATGGGACTTATCACCTCAGATGTTAAGTCCCATAGTGCTCAGAGCCATTTGAACCATTTTGAACAGAAATCATACCTTGGAAAGTATGGGAGATAGAGAATCATGGTTTGTTTGACATTTATAGCAGCTATCATTTTTCCTTCGTTGTAGGTTTGACCTGGAGAGCACCAAAATGGCGGCAGAAGAGAAGAAAGGCCAATGTGGCATCTGACATGCAGAATCCAAATCCGTGACAATAGCAGCGCGGATTTATCGATTTCTGTATTGGACGGCAGCATCGACAGAAAAGAAGCGTAATGGGGTGGTTCAAAAACTTTAAAGAGACAGACAGTGTCAAATGTCCGCAGCAGAGTGAAAATTTCATTCTGGAAACATCCCCCAGGCTGTGGCTAAGCCATATCTCCGCAATATCCTTTCTTCCAGTAGTGCTAGTCCTGCAAGTTTCGCAGAACTCCTGTGAAATTTGGCAAGGTAGGAGACGAGGAACTGGCGGAAGTAAAATTGTGAGGATAGGTCGTGAGTCGTACTTGGGTAGCTCAGTTGATAGAGTAGTTGGCCGCCAAAGGTGAAGGTCCAGAGTTCGAGTTTCGGTCCGGCACACAGTTTTAATTTGCCAGGAAGTTTAAAAATCAGTGCCGGCCGGGATGGCCGAGCGGTTCTAGGCGTTACAGTCTGGAACCGCGCGACTGCTACGGTCGCAGGTTCGAATCCTGCCTCGGGCATGGATGTGTGTGATTGGTTGGTTGGTTTGGGGAAGGAGACCAGACAGCGTGGTCATCGGTCTCATCGGATTAGGGAAGGATGGGGAAGGAAGTCGGCCGTGCCCTTTCAGAGGAACCATCCCGGCATTTGCCTGGAGTGATTTAGGGAAATCACGGAAAACCTAAATCAGGATAGCCGGACGCGGGATTGAACCGTCGTCCTTCCGAATGCGAGTCCAGTGTCTAACCACTGCGCCACCTCGCTCGGTGTGTGTGATGTCCTTAGCTTAGTTAGGTCTAAGTAGTTCTAAGTTCTAGGGGACTGGTGACCTCAGAAGTTAAGTCCCATAGTGCTCAGAGCCATTTGAACCATTTTAAAAATCAGTGCACACTCCGCTGCAGAGTGAAAATTTCATTCTGGATCTTCTTCGAAGTGGACATCCCCCTGTCTCTCAAGCACGCGTTGACGGTGAGCAAGTTGTATTTCGTCGCAGCCCGCAGAAAATTCACTGTACATCACTCTAATCGCTGGGGGAAAGCTCAATTGTACATAAAGTATTACATAAGCGGCTACGCCTTATTGCGTATAAAGGGATAATAGGCCCACTTTTCTTCGCAGAGAAAACCATAACGGAAGATGTTTGGATTTGTCCCTGCAGCCGTCCATAATCTTGCAGCATGATGGTGCGTGGAGCCCCCCCCCCCCCCTTTCACAACTGGACTTTTAACGTGCACGATGTGCTGAATTTAATATTTCCAGAGAGATGGATGTGTAACGGTGGGAGTACATTGATTATAAGGGGTATAAAAATTGATGACTATGTTGAGATTTTCATCATAGAGAGAACGCAGTTTATCATCTTCGATGGGGAGTTATGGATAAAAGTAGAAGTAACTCCAGGAGACTGTGATGGGACTATTGTTGTTCGCGTTAGGTGGTAACGACTTTACAGAAAAAATTAGGTGCAACCTCAGGCTCGGTTGTAAAGGAAACATCGGAACTGGAAATCCCCTCACAAAAATTTCATACTGGACTACCCTCTGCCCCATAACCAGCTTGCCTATCTGCCTGTTAACTCCCTCACTCCAGCACGCTTCATTAGTCGAACTGCCCCTTGGGTAATGAATGGAAATTATTTTAAAAACCTTAATGTCGGAGCGGTTCTAGGCGCTTCAGTCCGGAACCACGCGGCTGCTACGGTCGCAGGTTCGAATCCTGCCTCGGGCATGGGTGTATGTGATGTCTTTAGGTTAGTTAAGTTTAAGTAGTTCTAAGTCTAGGGATTGATGACCTCAGATGTTAAGTCCCATAGTGGTTAGAGACATTTGAACCATTTTTGAACCTTAATTTCGATGGTACACTTGACAACGATATGTTACCATTTGAGTGTGAAAGCTAGCACAAGAACTTGCAGAATTACTTCCACTGTGGTAATGATTTGTGTATTCTAGGGCATTTGCGGCAATACATGTCGAGAAAGTTATTGAACTTTGTTGCGCACACTGACGCGTTTGTCCAAGATAAGTCTATATCTGCGAAAAATCACATCTCTGAACAGCAGTTGTAATTCTATATGTAGCATCACTGCTGCGCGTATTCTGACCGGTGTAAGAGGAATGCATGGAGCACCCTACACCACTGTATGCAGTTGAGATGTGGAGAACTATGGCTGCCGAGAATAGGTTTCGGTTTACGGTTTCCAGAGTCCAATATTTCAGTACTATGCCATACAACGACTGACCGCCCGAAAAACTCTTTGCCTGGGGCGATGGAAGGAACAGATGGAGAAACAGGGTAGGCCTCAGCTGGTGGTCGGCAGCGGTGGCTGTAGCGGTAGCGGCGCGCCGGGCCGTTGACTGGGTTCAAGGAAAGCGACCCACACTGGCATGCCGCCGCACAGCCAACAACAACAACAACAGGACACGCCATCCGCGACTGCTCTGCCTCCCTTCAAAGAGCGCAACCAACGCCTTTAGAACCGAGCCGCCCGCATCGCCTGCTTTATCTTACGTCCAGATCCAAATGATGTTACTGTAGTCTTCCCTCAGAAGACTGGTACGATGCTGCTATCTATCTTGTGAAGCTGCTTCGTCTACCGGTAACTACTGCAGCCTTCCTTTGAAACTGCTTACTGTATTCGTGAACTTCCCTCATTATCAAAATGACGGCTCGCTGATGCCTCAGAACTTCTCCTTTTAACTGCTCCCTACTTTTAGTCAAATAGAGCCATACATTTCTTTTCTCCCCATTTCGATTCAGTACCTCCTCATTAGTTAATCGATCTACCAATGTGATTATCAGCATTATTCTGTAGCACTACATTTCAAGAGCTGCTCCTCTCTTCATATGTGAAATACTTATCGTCCGCGTATCACATCCGTAATTCACTTCCGCACAAATACCTACAAAAATTACTTCTTAACACACACAGATTTATATTACATGTTAAATTCCGGTTTTTCAGAAATGCTTTTCTTTCTGTTGGCAATCCGTACTTTATATCCCCGCTATTTCGGCCGTCGGCAATTATTTTGCAGGCAAAATAGCAAAACTCGCATATTGCTTTAAGTGTCTCGTTCCCTAGTCTAATTCCCTCGGTATTTCCTGATTTACTTCGACTACATTCCGTTATCCTTGTGATCCTTTTATTGCAGTTAACCTTTCACTCTCTTTTCAAGCCCACAGCTCGTGGTCTAACGTCTAGCGTTGCTGCCTCTGGATCACGGGCTACCGGGTTCCATTCCCGGCTGGGTCGGGGATTTTCTCCACTCGGGGACTGGGTGTTTGTGTTGTCGGCATCATTTCATCACCATTCACGAAAGTGGCGAGTATGGACTGTGTAAAGACTAGAACTTTGTACGGGCGCTGATAGCCGCGCAGTTGAGCGTCCCACAAACCAAATATAATCATCATTTCTTTTCAAGACACTCTCCTTTCCGTTCAACCGTTCTTCCAACTCCTTCACCATCTCTGACAGAATTACAGTGTCATCGGCAAATTTAAAAGATTTTGTTTGCCCTCCCTGAATTATAACCAACTTACCTCAGTATACAGACAATAAATCAGGGATAGGCTACAACCCTGTCTCACTCTCTACCCAACAGCTGCTTCCCTTTCATTTCCTTCGACTACTATAATTGCAGTCTCGTTTATATAAAAGCTGTAAATAAACTTTCACTCCCGGCATTTTATCCCTGCTACCTACAAAATTTCGAAGACTGTAATGCAATGAGCAATGTCAAAAGCTTTGTCTAAATCTGCAAATGTAACATACTGCTTCCCCCAATCGAAATTTCTTCGGAAACTCCATTCGAGATTATAGTTTCTATTATTTTACTAGTCGTGTCACTTTTGGTACAATCTTTCATTGATTCTGTCAACACTTGCGTGGATCGTAATATATTGTGTATTTTCGAACTCTTTTCAGTATTGTAACATGTGCTTTGTTGCTGCTGACACACGATCCGTCACGAATTCTTTCCCTGTATCAAGCTTTTCATGAAATGGCTCTGAGCACTATGGGACTTAACATCTGAGGTCATCAGTCCCCTAGAACTTAGAACTACTTAAACCCAACTAACCTAAGGACATCACACACATCCATGCCCGAGGCAGCATTCGAACCTGCAACCGTAGACGTCGCGCGGTTCCAGACTGAAGCGCCTAGAACCGCTCGGCCACACAAGCTTTTCGTCTCAGAATAGCTATTGTAGCCTACGTCCTCAGTTATCTACGGGATGTATTCCACTCTCTGTCTTCCTCTATAGCTTTTATCCTCTACAGCTCCCTCTAGTACCATGGATGTTATTCCCTGATGTCCTAACAAATGTCTTATCATTCTGTTTCTTCTTCTTGTCAGTTTTTTTTCATATATTCCTTTCCTCGCCGATTCTGCGGAGAATCTCCTCATTCCTTATGTTATTACTCCAACTAATTCTGAGCATTCTTCAGTAGTATCACATCTCAAATGCTTCTTTTCTGTTCTGGTTTTCCCACTGTCCGTATTTCACTACATTTTCAGAAATTTCTTCCGCAACCTAAGTTCAAAAATTTTTGCGACCGAGGCTGTAATTGCTTTAACTTTAAGGTTTACGTTTGATCCAAGCAGACTTCTCTTGGCCAGGAAAGAAATTAGTGAGATAGTATGAGATTGCAATTAATACAAATTAGTAAATCAATAATCATCAATAACGTCAATGGATGCAATACCCTTCCGCACGCAACAGCAGGCGTTACTTTCCATGTTCCGAATAGCTCCTTTCCGGCACACAAATGGAAATGACCTGCTCGCCCGATACCACAAATTTCTAGTTCTTCTACCACGAAACTGTCATCACTTTACAAACTACCGATTTACAACTGCTAGGAGTATCAGTAGCAGCGCTCTCAGACTGCAACTACGCCGCGTCATATCTGTGTGTGGACCGTGGTCACGTTTCCGTTCCAGTTCGGCGTGTGCGAGGGCGCATTCTCCCGAGTCGCGCTCTCCATAATTCATGGCCCCCCCTGGCCGCGACCAACAAATTCTGCGGTCAGTGGCCCGGCCCCCCAAGGACTCCCCCACACGACAGGACGCGCCAGCGCTCCTGGCGCCAGAACGCGGTTCACCAACCGCAGAGCCCATACTGCGGTAATCCTTCAAGCCCACGTGGAAGTCAGCACACTGGTTTCACGAGTTGTGAGGCCAGATCGACGGCACGTCAACCAAATGAAGACGACAAATGGTTCAAATGGCTCTGAGCACTATGGGACTTAACATCTGAGGTCATCAGTCCCCTAGAACTTAGAACTACTTAAACCTAACTAACCTAAGGACATCACACACATCCATGCCCGAGGCAGGATTCGAACCTGCGACCGTAGCGGTCGCGCGGTTCCAGACTGAAGCGCCTAGAACCGCTAGGCCACACCGGCCGGCAGATTTCTGCAATGAGTTGTGCAATCCATTACACTTCTTAACAAATAGTGTCCTCAACTTAAATTTCCACCTGTTTTAAGGATTGACATACAAAAACAACTTCATGATCCAGCAGCAACAGAATTCGTGCTTCTTTACCTTATTTGTAAATCTGAGGAAGTTACGTTTGTACTGGGTTGCTTTTACAAGAAAATGTGAACATATTGGTGCTCTTCTTTAGGTATCTTGGTTGACTATGGGGTGAGGAGCACTGAATGTTAATGAAATATCTTGCGATTGTACACTTGGGGGAGGGGGTGGGGGACAGAAGAAGAGGCAAAAGAGAGATACCTGTTTTATCAAATAATTTTTTTTATCTTATAAAGTTTCTCCTTTCAGTTTCAAGAGGGGAATATTTATCTTTTCTAATGTGCATGTTTAAAAAAGTTTAAGCTCAGCAGTATTTTCGATGTATGAAGCTACACTCCTGGAAATTGAAATAAGAACACCGTGAATTCATTGTCCCACGAAGGGGAAACTTCATTGACACATTCCTGGGGTCAGATACATCACATGATCACACTGACAGAACCACAGGCACATAGACACAGGCAACAGAGCATGCACAATGTCGGCACTAGTACAGTGTATATCCACCTTTCGCAGCAATGCAGGCTGCTATTCTCCCATGGAGACGATCGTAGAGATGCTGGATGTAGTCCTGTGGAACGGCTTGCCATGCCATTTCCACCTGGCGCCTCAGTTGGACCAGCGTTCGTGCTGGACGTGCAGACCGCGTGAGACGACGCTTCATCCAGTCCCAAACATGCTCAATGGGGGACAGATCCGGAGATCTTGCTGGCCAGGGTAGTTGACTAACACCTTCTAGAGCACGTTGGGTGGCACGGGATACATGCGGACGTGCATTGTCCTGTTGGAACAGCACGTTCCCTTGCCGGTCTAGGAATGGTAGAACGATGGGTTCGATGACGGTTTGGATGTACCGTGCACTATTCAGTGTCCCCTCGACGATCACCAGTGGTGTACGGCCAGTGTAGGAGATCGCTCCCAACACCATGATGCCGGGTGTTGGCCCTGTGTGCCTCGGTCGTATGCAGTCCTGATTGTGGCGCTCACCTACACGGCGCCAAACACGCATACGACCATCATTGGCACCAATGCAGAAGCGACTCTCATCGCTGAAGACGACACGTCTCCATTCGTTCCTCCATTCACGCCTGTCGCTACACCACTGGAGGCGGGCTGCACGATGTTGGGGCGTGAGCGGAAGACGGCCTAACGGTGTGCGGGACCGTAGCCCAGCTTCATGGAGACGGTTGCGAATGGTCCTCGGCGATACCCCAGGAGCAACAGTGTCCCTAATTTGCTGGGAAGTGGCGGTGCGGTCCCCTACGGCACTGCGTAGGATCCTACGGTCTTGACGTGCATCCGTGCGTCGCTGCGGTCCGGTCCCAGGTCGACGGGCACGTGCACCTTCCGCCGACCACTGGCGACAACATCGATGTACTGTGGAGACCTCACGCCCCACGTGTTGAGCAATTCGGCGGTACGTCCACCCGGCCTCCCGCATGTCCACTATACGCCCTCGCTCAAAGTCCGTCAACTGCACATACGGTTCACGTCCACGCTGTCGCGGCATGCTACCAGTGTTAAAGACTGCGATGGAGCTCCGTATGCCACGGCAAAGTGGCTGACACTGACGGCGGCGGTGCACAAATGCTGCGCAGCTAGCGCCATTCGACGGCCAACACCGCGATTCCTGGTGTGTCCGCTGTGCCGTGCGTGTGATCATTGCTTGTACAGCCCTCTCGCAGTGTCCGGAGCAAGTATGGTGGGTCTGACACACCGGTGTCAATGTGTTCTTTTTTCCATTTCCAGGAGTGTATTTTGTTTCCTGTTTAGAATTCCTTTCGTTGAAAACGACTGTAATCTAATGACTGGGAACAGTTGGACATTTACACATGTAAATTAGTTCACATTTCCAGTGACGATGTTAAACGAAAATAAATAAAAGAAACGAGTTCATTGTAAGGGGGTTGGGGTAAGTCTCGATAGCAAAATGGATCAAGCAAATATAGTTAGTTGACTGTAAAATTTCCGAAGCTTGCAATGGGGCAAAGCATCTTCTCATATTGATCTACGTTTGTTTCGACAGGATTCAGTAATACAGTACTATGATCTCCATTTGTACAGTACTATGATCTTCATTTGTAGCTTTTTATATAGTAAGAAAATCTTTCATCTAAACAAAACTACAGAATCCAAAACAATACCAAACATTTTGTCCAAAAATAAGAGATTTATAGTGATAAGCACGCCCAGGCGTTTCTGCCTGCAACAGACCTGGCGTTCGCCATGCCTAGCTGCCGTGACGTCACCAACAAGCGCCGAGGCCTTCCTTTGAGTCGGTGTTGATAGAGACGGTGGCTTGCAGCTCAGCGCTGCGTGGGGTCCAGCGATCGCGCGGTTGAAGAGGCCACATCGAACGCCGACTCAAAACATGCCCATATATGGCAATGTCACGGGCACCAGTGACGTCACAGCCGGCAGTTAGCGTATATAAGAGCGCACCAACAGCCCACTGGCAGTCAAACCACTTGACAATGGCCAAGGAGTGTTTGGCCGAAAGCTCGTGTAGTTTTAAGCAACTGACGCGGTTGGAAACCCGAGAACATTTTATTGAATTATATCGCCGCGAGACTCTGCATTCATACACTTCTGCAACTGTTGTACTCTAGAAAATCTTGATGTTATTCTAGTAACTTCAGAGTTACTATCATCCACATGGTATTTCACGACGTCAGGTGCAAACTCCACAGTGGAAACAGCTACGGTAAATGACTCAGTCTGGATTTTTTTTTTTTTTTTTTTTTTACTAGAGGAAGTGGCGCGTAACCTATAGCGTGGCTACACACGCTGTGTGGCGCTAGTTGCGCAGTGGGTTACACACACACACACACACACACACTGACCGCGCACTTCACACAACGAGTCGGCGCGTTCTTTTTCAGTCATGCATTCCCCGGCGGAGCCCCTCGGCAGACCCGTTCCTGCCGCTAAGTCGGGCAGCAAAAACAGGATTCCTGACGACTGGGAGCAGCGACGCGAACGCGGGCGCTAGGAGGCGCTGCTATCTGCCTCTCTGCCTCTCCGCATCTCGCGGCTCAGCGCGCCGGCCCAACAAGTGTGCGCCGCGCGACGCGAGACATCGCCGTGGATGGCCGACTGCAGTACACCGACACACTACTTCTGTACGTTTAGGAAGAAGCAAAAAGAAACCGAGGAAAAACGTACACAGGAAATTAAAATTCAGGTTTGCTGAAGACGTTATAATTCTGTCGGAGACGGCAAATGACGTGGGAAGGTAGTTGAATGGAATGGACAGTGAACAGCAACAGAAGTAAGAACAGGGGTAATGGAATGTAGTCGTAGCAGCTAATGAAGAAGTACTGAACTGACTTCGGGAGAAATGAGCTTTATGACAGAATCTGATTAAAAGAATGGATCCTTTCATAGGACACAATGTTGCCAATTTGGTAATGGAGGAAAGAGTGTGTAGGTGGGGAGGGGAGGGGGGGGGGGGGGGCGGGAGGGAACCATGGTTCGAATACATAATGGTTCCAGAATGAGATTTTCACTCTGCAGCGGAGTGTGCGCTCATATGAAACTTCCTGGCAGATTAAAACTGTGTGCCGGGCCGAGACTCGAACTCGGGACCTTTGCCTTTCGCGGGCAAGTGCTCTACCATCTGAGCTACCCAAGCACGACTCTCGCCCCGTCCTGACAGCTTTACTTCTGCCAGTACCTCGTCCCCTACCTTCCAAACTTTACAGAAGCTTTCCTGCGAACCTTGCCCGCGAAAGGCAAAGGTCCCGAGTTCGAGTTTCGGCCCGGCACACAGTTTTAATCTGCCAGGAATTTTCATACATGATGGTTGTGGGTTGCAACAGTTAACGCAGAGACGAAGAGACTTGCACAAGCTTCGAGAGCTGCATCAAACCAGTTTTCGGACTAAACACGACGCCAACAGCAACAAAAACAACAGCGCACTGTAACAATTGCTCGGAAGAATGTCCCATTTTACACAAGCGACAGGCAGTACTCACCTACACATGTTTCCAGAGCTACTGATAGTTTATTCTACTGTTTCCGAGCGAGCTCAAACGGTATCTATAGCAAACTGAGTAAAACAAGGAAAAACGAAAGTAATGAGAAGCAGAAACGAGAGTGGCGATAAACCTGAAAATGGTAGACGAAGTGAAGAAATTTTGCGGCCTCGGACGCAAAATAAATCATAACAGTAAAAATAGGGAGAATTTAAGAACCAGACTAGCACAGGCAAAGAGGCTATTCCTCGAATTTATTTAGCCTGCTATCTTTCACCGGCCGTGGTAACCGAGCGGTTCTAGGCGCTTCAGTCCGGAACCGCGCTGCTGCTACGGTCGCAGGTTCGAATCCTGCCTCGGGCATGGATATGTGTGTGAAGTCCTTAGGTTAGTTAGGTTTAAGTAGTTCTAAGTTCTAGGGAACTGATGGCCTCAGATGTTAAGTCCCATAGTGCTCAGAGCCATTTGCTATTTTTCACGAAAATTGTGCAAAAATGGCTCTGAGCACTATGGGACTTAACATCTGAGGTCATCAGTCCCCTAAAATTGTGCAACTTTCGGAAATGTGAGTGCTGACGAAACAAAATCTCTACTCCAACACAAAATTTTCGAACACTCTTGTAAGTCAGACGTGTGGGATGTTTGTTACCTGTGAGAAAGAGTGAATAGTGTTGTGAAATTAAAATAACTAGATAACAATGTCGTTCAAAGTGATTTTTTGCACTAGAATTAATCGGATGTAAGTAACGCCATCAAATCGACCTTGCGATTTTATGATGTATACAGGGCGTTCGTAAATTCCTGTTGCAAACTTCTAGAAGGGATTGAGCACGTGATACTTTAAATGGGAACCCATGTTCGGAAATGTACAGTTTCCATTCTATGACGGTTTCAGTTTAGATGTTTAACTCATCCACTTCCGCTTGAGGAACTGAATTAGGCGTGACGCAATACAATTACTAGGTAACAATTCGAAAGGAAACATGACAAAACATTTCTTTTTACTAACACTACATTTGTTTTTACCAACACTTTAACATCAGCGTGTTTACATTATTGCGAAAGAAAAAAGAACGCAGCATACTGTACGTATAGAACAGTGCTGATGCATTATAACATCAGGCGACCGTCTGATGTAGTACACGTCATCCTGTCTACCCTACTGTATACCAGGACAAGTAACTGTGAGATTTTTCTCTTTCCCTCAGCAGATGTGGACGCGTTACACATCTGAACTGTTGTAGAACGGAAACGGTACGACATGGGTTCCCGTTTAAAATATTATGCACTCACTCCCCTCAATATGTCAGTTTTTGTCAAAATAGCACTCACTCCCCTTTGTGCGTCCTAGACGCTTGTAATGGCAATTTCCGAACACCGTGTATACATCCAGATACATCGACGCATCAGTTCTTACTTGATTCTACGTTATGTTCTTTGTCCGCTTTTTCACAGGTACCCATAGACCCCCACAATCATATGAACGATCTCTAGGAACTGTACCTGGTGTTGATGAGCAATGGGAAAATGAGAGTTGTACTATTGCGATAGGCAACTTGTTGCAGTCAATTCTGAAAACCTTTATTCATCATAGTTTCAGTGTTCCATATCTGTAACGATGTAACTTTTTATTTGCTTTTAATAAACCTAGAACTGTAAAGGATGAAAATGTTACATTGCCACTAAAGCATCGTAAATTGTACTAGTGCAAATTTATTCAAAGGAAGTCATACTTTATAGGTTATGCATTAGTTACAGTTATTAGATCTCCAAAGGTATTTTACATACCAAGTTGAGTAAAAACTGTCCTTTTGTAGTACTCTAAGAGTAATAAGTTTCGTTACGTTAGTTAAATTTTTAAGTGGACTTATCCCGCTTTGCTTGTTTAGGAAGAACTGGACCGACCTTTTTTGTCATTGGCTCTGTGTCATGGTAGAGATCAAAGTTAAACGATTGTTCTCGCACGAGACTGTATAATAACATCCTGTGGAACAACTCTTAACAAACCAGGTGATATACCAAAAGGCCGCGCGGGATTAGCCGAGCGGTCTAAGGCGCTACAGTCATGGACTGTGCGGCTGGTCCCGGCGGAGGTTCGAGTCCTCCCTCGGGCATGGATGTGTGTTTGTCCTTAGGATAATTTAGGTTAAGTAGCGTGTAAGCTTAGGGACTGATGACCTTAGCATTTAAGTTCCATAAGATTTCACACACATTTGAACATTTTTTTTGATATATCAAAAGCTTCTATAATTTATAACGAGTAGTATTAATTTTTTTGGCTTACCACCGTTGAAAATCAAATCCCGTCCAGCTGCGAAGACTTAACATCCACGAGACAACACGTAAGGTTTTAGTTAATTCCTACCGAAGTCGTGGTGCTTCCGTGTAGAAAAAGGTTCCAGAGCCTCCAGCAATGAAAATCTTGAGACTTTCCGTATAGTAACGATAGAGAAAAGAGAGAAGATCCAAATAAGAACAGAGCATCTCGTCAGAGTTTTGTTTAAGAAGCGTGAAAAAGTCATTGAGATATTCATCCATCTTCACTAGGAGTCGCTACAAGAGTCGTATTGCGCTTCAAGGTGAGGCTTATTGTTAAAATTTCGAGAGCTTTAAGTTCCTAGAAGATTCAACCAATATATTGTTTCACCCTAAATGTATCTCGCGAAATGACCGTGAAGGCAAAAATTAGAGAAATTCTCGCCCACACGGTTTACCAGCGACCGTTTTTCCGTCGCATCAGTTGCGATTGGTACTGGTGGTTGAAGGGGGGCGGGGAGGGGGAGGGAGGGAGGGAGGGAGGGAGGGAGGGAGAGAGGGAGGGAGGGAGAGAGGGAGGGGGAGAGTGAGAGAGAGAGAGAGAGAGAGAGAGAGAGAGAGAGAGAGAGAGAGAGGGAGAGAGAGAGAGAGAGAGAGAGGGAGAGAGAGGGAGAGAGAGGGAGAGAGAGGGAGAGAGAGGGAGAGAGAGGGAGAGAGAGGGAGAGAGAGGGAGAGAGAGGGAGAGAGAGAGGGAGAGAGAGAGGGTTGTACACCAAGTATTCTCTGTCGCATACCACTGGGTGACTTGCCGGGTACACATGTAGATGAAATGCGCTGTGCTGCGTGGAGATAACGTAACCAATACGGTAAATTTATTACAAAACGCCCGTTAGGCAACAAGTGAAGGGTGGGCGTGATTGAGCGGAGCGCCCTACAGCTGGGAAGCCTGTGAACACAGCCAGCTCGTCCCGGGGTGACACACATCCTGGGACAGACGCGTCTGCGGCTGTGTTTTCCCACAGTGGCGGCGCGGCCGCTAGACGCTCCCAGGAAGCTAATCCTGGCAGCGGCGGCGTGATTTAGGACTTCCTGCCGCTGGGAGCTCCGAGCCTTCCGCTTCCCCGTCGCCGTTTCGTTGCCTCTCTCGGTAGCAGACCGGCCGCAGCACTGCAGTCTTCCGCCGGCACTTCCATGCTAGCGAACTGCCTCTTCGTGGAACACGATTCGGCGTCTTTTAGCGCGCGAGTGCTGTGTCACGTATGTTGCTCTTTGCTGCAGCCTAAGTCCCGGGACACCGCGGTATCTGTGGTCACAACACCGTGTTTACATTCTCACGCGTATGCTACAACCGTTCTGCCTAAGACGATGGCCACACAGGACGAGTTGGTCAACGATGACGTGGAGCTCTACGGTTTTTGTAACAGTTCCTCGAATTTCACGTAGAAGAGCCATTTAGTCACGTGAAACACAAAATAAGTACTGCGGTACTTCGGCAACGTGTTACGTAAAGCAAATGGTGCAATTGCCTCCAAACACTATGGGACTTAACATCTGAGGTCACCAGTCTCCTAGACTTAGAACTACCTGAACCTAGCTAACCTAATGACATCACACACATCCATGCCCGAGGCAGAATTCGAACCTGCGACCGTAGCAGCAGCGCTGTTCCGGACTAAAGTGCCTAGAACCGCTCGGCCACACCGGCCGGCTGTGTAAAGCAGAACCAATAGCAAGCAAGAGCGTTCCCTATGTCAAAAGCGGTGAGCCTGAGGCTTGCAGAAAGATAGAGGGCATATTGTATCTGTCGTGTTCAGTAGAATCCCATATTCGGTTGATTTTACGCTATACCTTCCATCCCATGAATATGTGCTGTTTCTAGGACCAGCACATTAAATGAGTCAAGAACAAATTGTTACTGGTACTATCTATTGTAATAAAACAAAGGGACACGCCAAATTAGCGTTTTAATAATTTTCGTATTGACATATTATCGCGTTATAATTCACTTGTTATGGGGGTAAGCAGTTTTAAGACAACGGCGCATTGAAGATTCATCAAAAACGTGTCGTTCTTGTTAGGATTTATTATAATTAAATGTAAATTAATAACATTTTGGCGATTAAAAACTACAGAAGAAGGCTCTCTTCCATAGAAGAAGAGACTTGTGTCATTGAGTAGCTTTTGGTTGAGGCCAAAGTCGCTGATTCAGTACTACTGGAGATCAAATACTGTAGACTAACTGGTGTGGCCGAGCGGTTCTAGGCGCTTCAGTCTGGATCCGCGCGACCGCTACGATCGCAGGTTCGAATCCTGCCTCGGGCATGGATGTGTGTGATGTCCTTATGTTAGTTAGATTTAAGTAGTTCTAAGTTCTAGGGGACTGATGACCTCAGATGTTAAGTCCCATAGTGCTCAGAGACATTTGAACCTGGAGACTAACTGAAAATAAGCAGTTGCCACACTGGAAAATTTAAAATTGAAGATACTGGGATATGATGATGCGGAAACATGCTAAAAACTGAAAACAAAGGGAAATTAATATATCCAGTACAACGGTGCAGTATTTTCAAGGGGTAAGATATATTTTGAGGTGAAACGTGTTCACTTTCTAAAGATTAGTAAAACCCTGCACCGACCCATTTATTGTGGGGCCCAGAACTATAGTGTAACTTAGCAGGTTTCAGATGAAAGAAAAGCAGACCGCAAGAAATCGAGGTATAAGATAGATCACGGAAGAAAGTAGAAGTGTATGGTGAGAAAATATTACCATACCGAGCGGTAGGTCTATATTACAGTACCGAGGTCAATGAACTTGTTAACGGAGTGAGCTGAAAAGACGGAGATTTGTATTAGGACTGCTTGAAGAGTAGATGAGAGTGAATTAGCAAATACTACTGAAATCCGCGAAGTAGTAAAGCAGAGATTGAAATATGAGTACAGATGTGTAAGATTGTAGAACGGTAACAAGTCGGTGGAGAGATTGTTGCCTACTGATTTAACTGTGGAGAACAGCTTCCAGAACTTGGGATTCGCGACACCTTGCATCCGTTTTGCAGACTGGACGCTAGGCGAGACATCCGGTAAGTATTCGGCTTCACTTTCAATTGCTGCACCTCACGGATAAATCAAAATAGTACACCTTTTTCCAGCAGCGATGCTATGTACTGCAAAATCAAAATAGCACACCTTCTCCACAAGGGATTATAGATGCGGGTGGTAGATGGCACGTGTTTGTAGAGATAGTGTGCTACTCCCTTTCTATGTTACCGTATGTGGCACCTAACTGTCTCAACTTGTGCTAGAGTAGCAGGCGTTTGAGGGGCCTAGCTGCGTCTTGGTACATCAGAACAAGAGACTAAAGATGAGACAGTTCCACCAGCTTAGTGTCTTCATGGCATGTAATTCACCCAGTACAATATTACTTCGTAGTTCTTGAGGCTTTACTGGGACTGCAGTAAAACAAGCAAAGGATTCTATCTCACCAAAAGTAATGAAGTCTGCAGTTTATAGTGACGCCACCTTTATATAAAACAGAGAGAATAAACAGAGTTCGAAAATTTTGCGTAAGCCAATCAGGGTCCCACGATAAATCATTAATCATCCTCATTAGTCAACATTTTGTCTCTTAATGTACATATTACTAAATTAAAGTTGGTCGTCGCGTTTTTCTGTGTATATGTGAAAGCTGATGTGGAAACCGCATCACTATAATGCCCCTGCTCACACGTCAAGGTCCGTTCGTGATGTTTTGGGGAAAAACAAAATCGTTATGTTTCCTTAGCCAGTGTATTCGCCGGACACGGCCCCCTACGACTTCTTTGTATTCCAGGCAGGAGAGAACCATGAAAACCGAATCGCTGAAGCGGCCTAGGACCATAACGGAAAGTGAGTTCAAGAAGAGCATCCAAGAATGGAAAAAACGCTCGCACAAATGTTTTATATCTCGGGGGGGGGGGGGGGGGGGGGTTACTTTGAATGGTACAAGCTTGACGTTGGTGAATAAATAAAGATTATTTAAGAAAAAGGAAAATGCCGGTTACTTTCTAGTTACACCTATTATGCACTGTTATCTGCTCCATATTTAATTAGCGTTTGGGGTACATCTATATGGTTAGTCTGCCTCGAAGAGGGTTCATCAAACCATTTTTAATACTACTTCTCTACCATTTCACTCTCGAATGGCGCGTGGGAAAAAGGATCACCTAAATCTTTACTTTCGAGCTCTGATTTCTCTTATTTTATTAGGATGACCATTTCTCCCATCGTAGGTGGGTGTCAACAAAATATTTTCGCATTCGGAAGAGAAAGTTGGAGATAGAAATTTCTGAAATAGACCTAGCCGCAATGTAACCGCCTTTGTTTCAGTGACTGCCACCCAAACTCGCGTGTCATATCAGTGACACTCTCACCGCGACTGCGCGATAACACGAAACGAGCTGCCCTTCTTTACACTTTTTCGATGTCCTCCGTCAATCCTACCTTGTAAGGATTCCACACCGCGCAGCAATATTCCAGCAGAGGACGGACAAGTGTAATGTAGGCTGTCTTTTTAGTGGGTTTGTCGCATCTTCTAAGTATTCTGCCAACAAAGCGCAGTCTTTGTTTCGCCTTCCCCGCAATATTACCTACTTGGTCTTTCCAATTTAAGTTGTCGTCATTGTAATTCCTAGGTATTTAGTCGAATTGACAGCCCTTAGATTTGTGTGATTTATCGTATACCCAAAATTTATGGGATTTCTTTTAGTACCCAATTGGGTGACCTCGCACTCTTCTTTGTTTAGTGCCACTTTTCGCACCATACAGAAATTCTCTCTAGTTCATTTTGTAATTGGAATTGAACGTCTGATGATTTTACTAGACGGTAAATTACATGGCAGTGATGGGAGCAACGAACTCGTCATCTACAGGGGGCAGTAAAGTAAAAGCCGGCGCTACTCCGGAGAGCAGAGTTGTAGCTCCGCTTCTGTCTTCCCGACACACCCCGTGCGCCCTGTTTGAATTTGTGCCACACTGTCTCCAGGGCAGACCCGCAGCTGCCCCTCCACCTGCATACCTCGGCGTTCTCGGGAAACGAGGCTGACAGGCGGCGGTGATGGATGGGCGGGCGGCGGGCGGCGAGCAGCGAGTGCGCGACAAGTGGCCGGCGCGGCGCCGCCCCAGAGGCGTCTGGGCACGCTCCAGCGCTCGTGCGGACGCGGCCGCCTCGAGCCCGCTGGCCGCTGGCCGCTCGGCCGGTGGTGTCTGGTTTCGGGCGTCCGTCGGCACGGCTGTCTTCACGCCGCGTCCTGCCGCGCTGCCCCCAACCCGGGGACCCGTGCCTGTGGTCGAGGCGCGACCGGCGACCGTCTGCGGGTCTAGGGTTACGGCATTCCTACCAACCCAGGCCGGGCCTGGCCAGCCGCGTGATTGATCACGTCACGTCTGGACGAGGATCGCGCGGCACTTCCTGACACCGCAACGCCATCCTCCCAGGCCCTCAGAGTCCACAGTCTCTGTCGAGCGACTCGGGGGAGGCTGCCACTCCAAATGTTGCGTCGAGGAACGCGAGTGAACCAACGGACTATAAACGCAAAACAGTCATCAGGAACCAAAGCAACATGAGTAAGGGTAGGTGTTGTCACCGAGTGACTGCAGGAGCACACAAGATGACATAGACAATATTTTTACACTACTGGCCATTAAAATTGCTACACCAAGAAGAAATGCAGATGATAAACGGCTATTCATTGGACAGATATATTATAATAGAACTGACACGTGATTACGTTGTCAGGCAATTTGAGTGCATAGACCCTGATAAATCAGTACCCAGAACAACCACCTCTGGCCGTAAGAACGGCCTTGATACGCCTGGGCATTGAGTCAAACAGAGCTTGGATGGCGTGTACAGGTACAGCTGCCCATGCAGCTTCAACACGATACCACAGTTCATCAAGAGTAGTGAGTGGCGTATTGACACGAGCCAGTTGCTCGGCCACCATTGACCAGACGTTTCCAATTAGTGAGAGATCTGGAGAATGTGCTGGCCAGGGCAGCAGTTGAACATTTTCTGTATCCAAAAAGGCCCGTACAGGACCTGCGACATGCTGCCGTGCATTATCGTGCTGAAATGTAGGGTTTCGCAGGGATCGAATGAAGGGTAGAGCCACGGGTCGTAACACATCTGAAATGCAACGTCCACTGTTCAAAGTGCCGTCAATGAGAACAAGAGGTGACCAAGACGTGTAACCAATGGCACCCCATACCATCACGCCGGGTGATACGCCAATATGGCGATGACGAATACACGCTTCCAATGTGCGTTCACCGCGATGTCGTCAAACACGGATGCGATCATCATGACGCTGTAAACATAACCTGGATTCATCCGAAAAAATGAAGTTTTGCCATTGGTGCACCCAGGTTCGTCGCTGGGTACACCATCGCAGGCGCTCCTGTCTATGATGCACCGTCAAGGGTAACCGCAGCAATGGTCTCCGAACTGATAGTCCATACTGCTGCAAATGTCGTCGAACTATTCGTGCAGATGGTTGTCGTGTTGCAAACGTCCCCATCTGTTGACTCAGGGATCGAGACGTGGCTGCACGATCCGTTACAGCCATGCAGATAAGATGCCTGTCATCTCGACTGATAGTGATACGAGGCCGTTGGGATCCAGCACGGCGTTCCGTAATACCCTCCTGAACCCAACGATTCCACATTCTGCTAACGAAAATGGATCTCGACCAACGCGAGCAGCAATGTCGCGATACGATGAACCGCAATTGCGATAGGCTACAATCCGACCTTTATCAAAGTCGTAAACGTGATGGTACGCATTTCTCCTCCTTACACGAGGCATCACAACAACGTTTCAACAGGCAACGCCGGTCAACTGCTGTTTGTGTATGAGAAATCGGTTGGAAACTTTCCTCCTGCGCGTGAACTACTTATTAACGTGTGAGAGTTAAACCGGCAAATGTATATGAACACATTTCAATTAACTTCGCAAATTACGTTTGAAAATCGTGAGGTTATCATCAGATACAAACCGCTAATGTGCTCCTCTGTTACGGTATAAGTGGTGGCCTAGTTCCTCCGGCACTCAGCTGATGCGTTGGAAGATGATATCTCCGCAGGCAATTTACAAGTGCACTAATTCCTGCTGTTGTTCGTTACTGCTGTTCGTGATTTCGCAGCTTTTCTATACTCTAACTTCAGCAGTAGCCCTTTTGCAGAAACTTTTACCCTCCAGAACGGGAAAATAACTATTAAGATTAGGAACCCGTGGGCCCCTCCACTGAGTACCTTCATTAAGGGGCTAGCGCGCCTTTGGATGCAGCTCTAGTGCGCATGCGCTGGACACCGTGTTCGGGGTCGCATTTCTGCCGACTGCGCACAGGATACATACCCGTACTTGCCGCAGACGGCATTGCGTTGCAGCTCGTCTGTGGCCGTGGACCGCGGTTCGTATCTCGCTAGCAGTGCTTGTCGCGTTCCACTAATACAACCTTCACGTAGAGTTGTAAGCTGCCGTAGACTATCTTAAGTACGCTGCGGTTGTTTTGCTAGTAGCCTTGGTCAGTTAAGATTCCAACCGGGGTACCTATCCGTTAGGTGTGTTGCATACCTATTGGGCGTTATCTCATTTCGATCCCTTTGTTTGCGTAGGCCATCAGTGTCTTGCTAGATTCCCCATAAAACCGGAAGCGGTGAACCGTATGTAAACTGAGTGACGATAAATAAAGGATCGTGTAACGTACCGAACATTTTTGTTCTGCCTATTTACCCTTCTCTCTGTTACTTAAAAATAAACAACATTCATAGCAAAATTGAGGTCTTCGATGTTTAATTCAGGTTTTATTGGAAAATTGTCGATTTCTAACTGGAAACAATGGGAGGTTGTAGTAAAAACAAGAAAAACAGTACAGATTAATCGCGCTAGAAGTAGCAATATCACAAAAAAATTCAAAATAAAAAAAAGTACAACAAAAACATATCAAACATTGCTCCAATGGTCCGTCGAGCTTTTATAAAACATGTTTCTGTTATTAATAACCAAGTTTCACACTTATCAATAGTAACAGCAAACTCTTTCATTTGATCATGATGAACATTCTATTGAGTACAAAATAATAACAATAATTATAACATTTTAATGTTTGTGCACGTGAACTGTACCTTCCATCAAAAGTAATTGCTCGGGTTGCATAAAAGCGCAGAAGTAAGGCGATCAACTAATTGTTATTACTTATAAACAGCAATTTATATTTTAGAAGGATATAAAATACATCATGGACTAACCACTAAACGATATGCGGTTGTAATTATGTGCAAAACGGACAAACCGACAAAGAACAAAGAGAAGTCGTCGGCTCCCAGTTTCTCTCTTACAAAAAATTTACTTACGTTTCTTTCCCTACCAGCGTGCATTTATAGCTCAATAATGACTGTAATCGATCGGGACAGATCGTAAATAAACGAATTTTCGTAGCTGGTGAAGTTTCGTGTTTCATTTCCTACATCACACGCTCTCGGACAAATCTGATATTTATTAAGAGCAGAATAATATTTTGTTAGTATGTTACACGTGAGCGTAACAGTTTCATGAAGTGGAAGTTGTAGCGATTTTTCCTGACGGAACAACGACTAGCAATCTACATTACACGAACTTCAGCCAACAAGGTAATAACATCTGGTCTGGCCAAGCATTATTCAGTTGAACCGAAATTGCACTGTTATTGTGTAGTATGGCACTCCTACTTATTGCTTTAATTTTAGTTCCTAAGCCTGGCTAAGTATTTGCTCCGTGGGTGAACCAGAGCTTTCGACATAATTTTGAAGCATGTGACCTGAACAGCCTCTACCATGGAAACCACGCCTTCCTATACGTTCCTTAGATGCTCGGGGATCCTATCCAGCTGTTCGTTCTCACTGTTCAGAATCACTGTACAAGCATCTGCGTACGAGTACAGCTACGTCACGGCAACGTGCTCATCGCCCGTATCGATCGCGAAATGTCAACAGTCCACGTGGTCTTTTTCAAAGCCAATACTTATAGTCCAGAACTTCCCGTCTTCTCGGCCCGTCGCAGCTTCACTTGAGGTAGCACGAGATTCTTGACTGATATTTGGAGGAGCTTTCTTTTGTGTAGATGCTTATGCACTGATGTAACTGGGAAATGAATGTTCGGTGGAGATAGTGCATTTACTGGATGTGTGAGCGCCATACTGTATTGCATATACTATATGACAACCTGTACTTTAAATTTTAGTCGTGGTAAGAAGTGCACATGACATGTATGCCAACCTCTAAATCACCCCATCGCACGAGATGAGACAGCGGGTTAAGAGCTGAAGGAACTACCTTCAAACCCCCATCAAGCCACGATGATTTAGAGTTTTCGTTGTTTCTCCATGGCACTTCTCGACAGCAAGAGAATAGTTCCTTGATCAAAGTTGTGGCCGAATCGTTCCCCATCCCCATACGATCCGATCTGTTATCTCTGATGACCTTGTGGTCGGCTGGACATTAAAGTCATTCCTTTTAAATCGCGTGAACCGAACGCTGAGACAGCACTTTGAGAACCGGCCGTGATCTTTCTTCTTTATAGTGGCTTAGACACACACACACACACACACACACACACACACACACACACACACACACGGTGCCGAGTTAATGCAGCAGCCGATTAAGGTTAGCTGACGGAATCGAGTTAAAATGACATTTTCTGGGCGGGAGACATGAAACGGAAAGGTCACATGCCACGTGAGAAGGACGTTTTAATTATCGCGTGGCCGGAGTCTTCCAGACAAGCTAGCACAACCGGACTTACAGGTTCGACTAGAAATTGTATCACTGGTGTACTTGCAGGGCACTTCTAAATACATCGATAGTACTATGGGGAAAGAGCCTGGAAATGGTGATGCCACCTTCCAGGTCCACAGTTCCTTGTCGTCTCCAAACATCCCCTGAAACATCTACTCGGAAAGTTACTTCAGCGAACGCTGTAGCGTCTTCCCTCCGACGATTCCCGTTCAGTTTCTGTGTGCGTCATGACTTCATTAACGTTGTAATATCGTGCCTAATAGATGAGGGTATAGCGCCAGGAAAGCTATGGTTCAGAAGGCCGTGTGCAGGTGAACATCTCTATCACATTGTTTTTCCTCACATAAATTCAAAGAGAGAGAAAAAAGACGCACGAACGAATTATCCGAACGGAAAAGAAATCGGTAGATGTGATGTACATGTACAGGACAATCGAATGATTTCAGTTTTAGAAAAAAGTGGATGGTTTATTTAAGAGAAATAGCTTCACTAACTGAGCACGTTAATAACACGTGCCTCCGGCCCTTATGCATGCATTGCTTGATAGAGTTGTTGGATGACCTTCTGAGAGATATCGTGTCGAATTCTGTCCAATTGGCATCTTAGACTGTAAAAATCCTGAGATGGTTGGAGGGCCCTCTCCGTAATGCTGCGAACGTTCTCAATTGGGGAGAGATCCGGAGACTCTGCTGGCCAAGGTAGCGTTTGGCAAGCACAGAGACAAGCAGTGGAAACTCTTGCAGTGTGTGGTCGGGCATTATCTTGCTGAGATGTAAGCCCAGGATGGCTTGCCATGAAGGGCAACAAAAAACGGGCGTCGAATATCGCCGACGCACCACTGTGCTGCAAGAGTACCGCAGATGACAACCAAAGGAATGACTATGAAAAGAAATGGATCACCAAACCATAACTCCTGCATGTCGGGCCGTGTGGTGGACATCAGTCACGTTGGTATCCCACCGCTTCTGGAGCGTTTCCAGACAGGTCTTCGCTGGCCATCGTGGCTCACTTCGAAACAGAACTCGTCACTGAAGACAGAGATCCCCCAACCAGCTTTCGATTTTGACGATCTAATGCGCAAACTGGACAGAATTTGGCACTGTATCGCTCAGGACGACATCCAACAAATCTTTCAATCAATGCCAAGCCGAGTAACAGCTTGCGTGAGGGCCAGAGGTGGTCCAATGCTTTATTTTCTTGCTGGATTTGATCAGGGCCAAAGGTGGACCAATGCGTTGTTAACTTGCTCGATTTGGTCTACCGATTTCCGTCCCATTCGGGTGAGTCTATGGTATATTTTTTTTCTTATAGTGTATTTACCATTGTCTCATGGATGTCTGCCTTCATGAGTCCCGCTGGTATTGTCAGTCGTACAGGCTGTTCCAGGAAGACATAAGGTGACATAGATCAGTCTGGAGAAATAACCGGACGGAACAAGAAAGATTTGTATAGCAGTTATCTTTAAAGTTTCACACCTACCTCTGAAAGACTCGTGCGCCTAGCAGTCCTTCTCCCTCGACTGCGTTTTAAGACGGTGAACGCGTTCATATTCTGCTCCGACTATCCAGTTTTTGCCCTCTTTGTTTCTATAAAGCACGCAAGGCAAATACACTGATGGTTCTACTGAAAAGAAATAGAGCGACTTGCTTCCATCCTTCCTCAATCACTTTGTCCCTAATGAACTTCTTATCGATGGAAACTGAAATTCCAGCCTTTCCGTCAACCGTAAGCTACGATTCAAGGTACCGCCCACGTCGCATTGAACCAACGACGGTTGTAGTAATGGGTTGCCAATTAAAACGTTTTCTCCTAGTCCAGCACCATATTAAGTTGGCACGCGTTTCTTAAAAATGTTATAATAGTCATATGGAAAGTCAGCTGTGCTAAACAAAAATATTGAATGGAATTGGTGTTGGAACCATGACACGTGCCAAGGAACGAAGCTAATATCTCGGGCTTCCTAGTTAGGATTTAGTCGGTGGGGTGTTACTGTGAATGTTAGTAACCGCTTGACGACTGGGCTGCGGCGAGAAAGGGGCACAGGTATCCGCAGCCAGGTCACGGTAGGCCGCAGCTGTTGCGTGCTGACCCGTGTCGTGTCAGCGTGGGCGGGCGGAGGACGCGTGCCGAGTGCAGACGAGGGGTGCGGTCCACAGATGTCGCGTCGCGTGTCGTACCCGCTGCGTGGGTGGTGGGTGGCAGACAAAAGCCTAGCGGCCGACACACTGACACCACCTGACCCATTCCTGTTCCACTTGTTTGGTCGTTTCTAACGCTGCCCTGCGTACGGTGCCACTGGGGCGAAATCGCAGCGCGGCACCCACACACACACACACACACACACACACACACACACACACACACACAGACAGACAGACAGACAGGCAGGCAGGCAGAGAGAGAGAGAGAGAGAGAGACAGCGAAGATAGGTGTGTGTGTGTGTGTGTGTGTGTGTGTGTGTGTGTGTGTGTGTGTGTGTGTAAGGTGGCGGACTAGAACGTCTCTTATCTTACGATACTGTCTACATCCATTCATACTCTGCAAACCAACGCGAAGTGCATGGTAGACGGTACGTCCTATTGCGCCAGTTATTAGGGTTTCTCCCCGTTCTATTGGATCGCAGGAAGAATGACAGTCCGAAATGTCTCTGGGCGTTAATTATTCTAATCTTACCCTCACGACCCCTGTGTGAGTGATACTTGAGGGATGCAGTACATTCCCTGAGTAATCATTTAAAGCTCGTTCTTGAAACTTTGTAAACAGTTTCTCGTGATTGTTTACATCACTCTTCAAGAGTCTTTCAGATCAGCTCCTTCAGTATCTCTGACACACACTCCCACGGCTTGTAACGCCGGAAATGCATATCCTCCTATTTCCATCTATTGTACTATAATTTGTTTTCCTTATTTTTGCTACCTGTATATATGATATTTCTGTGTCTTCACATATTGTAATTGTTTTACTATTTGTATATATATATTTATGCACTCATGTCGATGTATAATTGGTTTGTTTCGTAAATATTATTTGTATTTTTACGCTGGGTCTTGCCTAGGGAAAACTGCTATCGAACGATTACATCGATGGGTCGTGTGAAGAATCAAAGTGTGTAGGATCTTTGGTAGTGTTAACTCTGCCGCATGGAGCGCGGGCAGAGCAGAAGGAGTCTGGCGGGAGTAGCGAGTGGAGCAGGTGTTGTGTGACGCTCCCGCAAGTTGCCGCGCTTTCGGGGTTTGGCAGCATGTAATTGCGCTCGACTCGCGATGATAGTTTCTGACATGGTGTCGCGGACGGGAAGCATTAGCTGGCGCACATCAAGAGCCCGTTTCGTCTGGTGACCGTGTCGAGAAGAAGGCGCGCCAACATCCAGCTTCTGCAACAGCGACGGCCGACAATGAGTGACTGTCGCCACCTCCTCGACCGACGGCTTCAAACCTTCAATCAACCGACAAGGAAGACTGGACGCACGTAAAGTTTTAGAGCTGTATGGCAGACCTCAGCTTTTAATCTTGTTCCATTTTCGTAACTATAATTACAGCAACTTAGCATGAACGTTTGTTGCTCATTGTCCCAATTGCATCACCAAGCAGAGTCCCTTCCTTTTCCGAAATGAACCCGAGTGTCGTTGAAATTCAAACGCCAGCATTAAAGTAATATAGCTAACTCGTTTTCACTGCTTTAATTTCAAAGTTCAATTATGGCATTAATAGCTGGCTACAATATTCAGATTTCACAAGCACGAATTAAGAGTGCGAGCTTTGTTACCGTATTTTAGCTTACCTGTGACTGCAGCTCAGCTTGGTACGTACTAAAATTTACTATTGTTAATTGTTCAGAATCATTTAATTCAAGATCAAAGTTAAATCTCTTATTTCTAAATTGCGTAGATTCAAGTAGCTTTTGAAATGATTGTTGAGGTAGTCCAAGACTAACTGTATGTTACTGAATTTCGATGTGCTTCAGAAAGAAAGCTCACTATTAACTTCAGTCACTAAATTAACTTTCGATTTCCCGATTTTATTAATTCTTTTGCTAAATTAAGTCAGGGTGTAGCGAAATTTATTACTTCTGACAAACTTTCAGTTTTCACACTACACGTGTCAACCTTCAGTTGCCACGCTTCTAGTGCTAATTATGTGTAATAATCTTTCTTTTTCAGTTACTATAGTAATTGTCCTTAGGACTGGCGACCGTGATTTCCCCAAATCTCAAATACCTAATTACCGCTAGTTAATTGTTAATGTAACGGCTGCACATTTACTTTCTTTATTAACTTTACCCCTTTTCAAAATTAATTTCCACCAGTTTCATTAGCACATTTCCTTTCATTTAGATGTAACCCTTTCCTCCCTCTTTACCGACTGGTTAACTTCGGTGACGATTGCTTTTCCAAAACTCCCATTAGGTACACGCGGTTTCATTTTTCACTGTCATTAAGGTCGGAAAGTGAGGGGGAGGTTACAGGCTTAAACATACCTGTGACCATTCGTGCTGTCCTCCTCTGTATATTTTCAATATCCCGTTATTCGTATCTGATACGTGTCCTACACACTTGACCAATATTCCAGAATCCGTCGCACGACTGATTTGCAAGCAGTCTCCTTTGTAGACTGATTGCACTTCCCCAGTATTCCTGATCTACATTAACGACATAGGAGACAATCTGAGTAGCGGTCTTCGATTGTTTGCAGATGATGCTGTCATTTACCGTCTTGTAAAGTCTTCAGATGATCAAAACGACTTGCAGAATGATTTAGATAAGATATCTTTATTTTGCGAAAAGTGGCAATTGACCCTGAATAAAGAAAAAAATGGTTCAAATGGCTCTGAGCATTACAGGACTTAAATTCTGAAGTCATCAGCCCCCGAGAACTTAGAACTACTTAAACCTAACTAACCTAAGGACAGCACACACATCCATGCCCGAGGCAGGATTCGAACCTGCGACCGTAGCGGTCGCGCGGTTCCAGACTGCAGCGCCTAGAACCGCTCGGCCACAAGGTCCGGCGATGAATCATGTTTTATGTTCCATCGGACAGGTGGCTGTTGGCGAGTACGGCGTGAAAAGTCAGAAAGCAAAGCATCCAGGAGGCAGCGTTATGATCTGGGGATTGTTTTCGTGTGATCTGTTCACTTCGGAAGGTAAACTGCATCAACATAAGTACATATCTAGTCTTGAAGACCATGCGCACCTCTACATGCTGTTCTTTTCCCCTCTGCACGATGGCGTCTATCAGCAGGACAATGCAACGCGTCACGCTGCTGGCTGTGTACGTGCGTGGTTCGCTGACCACCTGGATGAGTTTCTGGTACTCCCCTGGCCATAAAACTTCCTGGATTTATACCCAGTCGAGAATCGTCGGACCACCTAGATCGAGCTGTCCGTGCCACGTTAAGAGCATTGGCAAATGAAGAGGATCTGCAGAATGAGATTTTCACTCTGCAGCGGAGTGTGCGCTGATATGAAACTTCCTGGCAGATTAAAACTGTGTGCCGGACCGAGACTCGAACTCGGGACCTTTGCCTTTCGCGGGCAAGTGCTCTACCAACTGAGCTACCCAAGCAGGACTCACGCCCCGTCCTCACAGCAGACGAGGTACTGGCAGAAGTAAAGCTGTGAGGACGGGGCGTGAGTCGTGCTTGGGTAGCTCAGTTGGTAGAGCACTTGCCCGCGAAAGGCAAAAGTCCCGAGTTCGAGTCTCGGTCCAGCACACAGTTTTAATCTGAAGAGGATCTGGTTGGAAAGATGTATGTAATGTGGTAACGACAAATTACTGGAAAAAAGACCAAAGGGCTACTAACAGAACATGAAAGGATTCGAGAGACTGTTACTTCTAGTAAGGCGACCAGTTTCTAAAAAAATGACTGCAGAGCTTAAGATGTAGCTAGAGAGTATCAGTGAATACTGGAACGATACAGAACCAACCACAACCAAAGCAACTTATGCAGTGTCTCATTTGGCTCTCATTAGCTCGATCTAATCGTTCGTTAAATTTAGAGACGTGTAAGAACACACACAGTCACGCCAGGCTAACTTTTGGAGCTTTATCTCTGCACAAATGAATCCACTGTGGACGTCGCTCGTCTCTTTGCTTGTCAGTACCACCAGAGGAAGTAGAACCTGAAAGCCATTGGGCTGGACTGCTCGGTTGTGACAGCTCCTCTCTTTGGAAGGGGAAACCATTTAGACAAACGGAAGACAGGTAGTCCACACTTGTGTGAATTAGCGCTGAAGTGGCCGACAGCACGGCGCGTGGCGCAGGAAATCGGTCAGCAGCTTGACACGGGATCGCAGGAAGTACAGTGGCGCCCGACTCTGCTGGCCTGGCCTATCCTCCGCTCTCCTCTGGCCGGCGGTGGGGTCGGGTTTCCCGCGACGCAGCACATTACTGGCGACAGGCAGCACGCGAGCCAACAGCAAAACAAGCGCACTCAGGCATACGTATCAGTGAAATATACCCTGTGCTGCATATACTGTACATTGTGTGACAAATGAAATGGGAGGAAGGGGAGAGATTTGGTTCAAAAATGGTTCAAATGGGTCTGAGCACTATGCGACTTAACTTCGGAGGTCATCAGTCGCCTAGAACTTTAGAACTAATTAAACCTAACTAACCTAAGGACATCACACACACCCATGCTCGAGGCAGGATTCGAACCTGCGACCGTAGCGGTCGCTCGGCTCCAGACTGTAGCGCCCAGAACCGCACGGCCACTCCGGCCGGCGGGAGAGATTTGAACTGGGCTACAATAGCGAGCGTATGACGTCACAAGTGGGACGAGGCAACTACGAAGGTGGTGCTACCTTGATGCAACGCTCTTGGGAAATTGCGCCATCAGAAATTATTAGGTTGGCGCACGAGTTCGTAACGTTTTTGTTTGCTACGGGCTAATTTATCGACTGTCATTTTTTATTTCTAGTTCACTGTTGCTATTTGAGTTTACATATTGTAATCTAGAGACAGTGAGTGGAGCTGTGGACGCTACAATATGGAGTGCCAAGTGGAGAAATCGGAACATTTCTGACATATTCTTCTGTCTGAGTTCAGTTCAGGGGTTTTGAACTTTGATTGTATGGCATTGTTGGCCGGGAGGCCCCGTGTGGGGAAGTTCGGCCGCCGTATTTCAACTCCTCTTTACTTGACGCCACTTCGGCGACTAGCGAGTCAATGATGATGAAATGATGATGAAAGACACACAACACCCAGTCATCACGAGGCAGTGAAAATCCCTGACCCCGCCGGGAATCGAACCCGGGACCCCGTGCGCGGGAAGCCAGACCAGGGTTCAGGGGTGACAGCAGCGGAGGCAGCGAGAAACATTTGTGCCGTGTATGGGGATAGTGTCATTTGGCAGACCACGGCACGAAAATGGTTTTCTCGTTTTAAGGAGGGCCAGTTTGACATTAGTGACTTTCCACGTTCAGGAAGTCCTCTGGGGTTTGATGAAGATCGCTCGAACGCATTAATCCACAATGATACACGTCAATGTACTAGAGAACTGTGATCCTTTCACCATCGTGCAACAGTCCTGTCCTATATCGTTTCTGGTGACGACAAACGGTTTCTTTATGCTAACCTAAGGAAAAGAAAGGAATGCTTGAGCTCAAACAAAGTAGCACCACCCCGTACAAAGACCTGCATGCATCAACAAAAGATAATGTTATACATCTGGTGTAACAGTGACGGTGTTCTGAACTACGAATTGCTCCCCTGAGATGTAACGATCACTGCTGACATTTATTGTCAACAACTGAGACGTCATGTAGACGTAGTCCAAGAAGAACGATCAGGAAGACCGTGTGAACTGATGCAACTCCACGATAACGCCCACCCGCAGTCTGCTAGACTAACCGAAAACACTATACAGGAGTTGTGTTGGGAACTCATTCCGCACCCCTTTATTCACCTGATCTTGCGCCCTCCGATTTTCAGCTTTTCCGCTTTCTATCATATACCCTTCAAGGAACTTCCTTTCCGGATGAAAATGCGTTCCGACCTCGGCTGTTGTAGTACTTTCGTTAAGGACATCGTACTACTTATTTTTTCGGATCAAGCTGCTGCTTTTCGCGCCATGCTGATATGTTGTGTAAATCATTTCGCAATTCGTTTTGATCCTCTGATAACTTATTAGACAATAAACGACTCTATCATTTGCAAAGAATTTACGAGGTTTGCTCAGATTGTCTCCTAAATTGTGTATATAGATTAAGAATAGTTGAGGGCCTGTAACACGTCCTCGGATAATGCCAGATATTACTCTGGTTTTATTAGATAACTTCCCGTCGATTATCAAGAACAGGAAACCACGAATCCCGTTGCACGACTGAAACGGCACGTCATAGGCATGCAGTTTGAAACCACATACAAGGAACGATGTCAAAAGCCTTTTGAAAATCTATAAATATGAAATAGCTTCAGATCCCTTGTCGATGGCACTCTTTATTTCTTCGCCTCAAAACCATTTGCTTTCTTCAGTCGCGGAGTTCACCGTTGACAGACTGTTGTGAACAGTGAAGGAGAACATATTATTGATGATAAAGTCTCTGTTATGTATATATTAAACTTATGGAAAAACGCTACGAACGTTTGCTCCAACACAATACTTACGAACTGATTGGCTGCTTTAGTGGAAGATATGCTGGATTATCCTCTTGCCTGCACGCCAACCGGCTTATTTTCATTAATTAATAGGAATTAAATTGATCTTCAGTTACAGACCAAATTTGCAAGCGAGATCATCTCAGTACTCTAGTGTGATGACGTAATTACAACAATTTGTCAGTTAAATTTCGATAAACAGTCGATATGCTATGCAGGTACAAACCACTTCGTGCGTCATCGGCAATGTAACGAATGACCGCCCAGCGAAATGATTCGCACCAATTAGACTGCCAAGTTCGATGGCGTGGAGCGAGAAAGTGCACGGTTAAGCTCGGTCATCCGCCACTACAGCAAGTTATAAATATATGAACGTTTAATTTGTCTTGTGATATGTTAATAACATGCATTCTTGAATTAGAAAGCGACTAGCGACACGCCTCGGCTTCGCACGGACGGCACTAATTATCTACGGCCAGACTACTTGTATGGCTTAGCAGTAATAAATTACACACACAAACATGCCTCGTGAATCACACTGACTGTTAATGAAAACCGCACCAAAATCCCTACAGCATTTCCTGAGCTTAGCTTTCAAATGCAGAAAGAAGAACGTGGCGGGGGACTTTAATTTATGATATGTACATAGGAAACCATCTTTTACCTTCAACAACTAGGATTAGAAAGGGTATAAGACAAGGATCTAGCATTTCGCACCTACTATTAAATCTAATACATCGAAAAAGAGATGACGGAGAGAAAAGAAAAATTCTGGAGTGGGATTAGAAGGATCGCAAAAATAGGATTGGCTGATGGCACTGGTATCCTCGAGAACTGCTGTACTGTTGAATGGAAGGGGATAACTGGTTTATGGGGCTCTCAACTACGTGGTTATCAGCGCCCGTAAAAAAGTCCAATATTTTCACAGTCCAGTCTCGCTACTTATCCCGAATAATGATGAAACGATTGGGACAACACAAACAGCCAGTTCCCAGGCGGAGAAAATCCCCGACCAGGTCGGGAATCGAATCCGATACATCATGATCCAAAGGCAGCAACTCTAGTCCTGTTGAATGAAATGAACAGTCCAATGAGCACATTGTGGATTGACAGCAAATCGTAGAAAGAAGAAAGGAGTTAATAATAGCGTCAATAAGATTAACGATAAATTTAAAATAAAAATTGGGGACCACGAATTGAAGGAATTCTACTATCTTGGAAGCAAAATACAACGTGTCTGACGACTCAAGGAGGACATAAAAGGTAGACTAGCACTGGCAAAGAATGCATTCCTACCCAAAAGATGTCCACAAGTTTCAAAAATCGGCCTTCATTTAAGAAAAAATTTTCGAGAGTATACTGTGGATCACAGCATTGTATGGAAGTGAATCATGGCCTATAGGACAATCGAAAAAGAAGAGAATCGAAAAGTTTGAGATACGGTGCTGCAATAAGAAGCTGAAAATTAAATGGAGTCATAAGAAATCAAGAGGAAATACTCGGCCATTCGGCGAGGAGAGAAACATGTGGTAAACAATGACAAGATGCACAGACAGACTAATAGACAACGTTCTGAGGCAAGAAGGAATAACTTCCATGGTACTCGAGGGAGTTGCAGAGCGTAAAAACTGCAGAGGAAGGCAGAGATCCGAGTACATCCAACAAATAATTGCGCAAAATGGGTGCAATGGTACTCTGAGTTGGAGAGATTGGCTCAGGAAAGCAATTTGTGACAGATCGCATCCAATCACTCAAAAAAATGTTTTATTGAATGACTTGCTCTTATGATCCAACACGCAGCTCCGGATTGATGACCGTTGATTAACTGAAAAAGCCCGTAACACTGTTTCAGCTGGCTAAATAACAAGGATCCACTTGTTGTATAAGCTTCATTGGCGCATTTCGAGCATGCCGCCCCCCCCCCCCCCATACCAGATAAAAACAATTCAAAGTGTCATGACGAGTGATAACTATTTCTTTTTGATTTTTTGATATTCTGATGAAACGCGTCAATAAAGGTTTTTTTTGTATCAAGTAGATTCTTGTTGTTTTGCGACCTCAAGCAGTGTTGATGGAATGCTGTTACTCGTACAATGGTGGCAGGCCTGCTGTGCGACCTTGTGTGTGAAGTTCAACTAAAAACCATTCCAACCATTCCTCTGGTAAATCGACTGTTGCGGGATACAGTGCACCAGATATGATTATGGCTCCTCAGATCCGTTATATGTCCAGTGGTCTGAAGAAGCCAACATTCAGTTTAGTCAGAGAACTTATACCATAAAAATTGTTACTCCCGAAGACCAGTAATGCCGTTCTTGTCAAAAAGTTGCTGTAATTGTATTTAGTTCAAAAATGGTTCAAATGGCTCTGAGCACTATGGGACTTAACATCTGAGGCCATCAGTCCCCTAGAACTTAGAACTACTTAAACCTAACTAACCTAAGGACATCACACACATCCATGCCCGAGACAGGATTCGAACCTGCAACCGTAGCGGTCACGCGGTTCCAGACTAAAGCGCGTTGAACCGCTCGGCCACGCCGGCCGGCTAATTGTATTTAGTATCCTATCATGCTAACATTATGTTTTCCGCTTTCTTTAAACCGCTTAGGACGAAATCCGGTACGATCGCTTCAAAGAATGACTGACATAATTATCACTGCCTCGAGGAAATGACGTTATTGTGAAACTCACTGGCTCTTTATTCACAGAAATAGTGTGTGCCATCGACAAGGGATCTGGTAATTTCATATTTATAGATTTTCGAAAGGCTTTTGACATCATCCTCGTATGTGGCTTCAAACTGGATGTCTATGACGTATCGTTTCAGTCGTGCAACGCAATTCGTGGTTTCCTGTTCGTGGTAATCGACGGGAAGTTATCTAACAAAACCAGAGTAATGTCTGGTATTATCGGAGGACGTGTGACAGCCCCTCAGCTATTCTTAATCTATAGAAACAATTTAGGAGACAATCTGACCAAACCTCGTAAATTCTTTGCGGATGATAGTGTCGTTTATTGTCTAGTAAAGTTATCAGAGGATCAAAACGAACTGCGAAATATTTACATCTGCACGGCGCGAAAAGCAGCAGCTTGTTCCGAAAAAATATTAAGTATGATGTCCTTAACGAAAGTACTACAAGAATTACGTAAAATATTACTGTCACATACAATATGATGTGGGGAAGGCTAACCAAAGACTGTTTTATCGGCAGGACACTTAGAAGAGGCAACAAATCTACTAAAGGGACTGCCCACACTATGCTTGTCTGTCCTCTCCACGAGTACTGTTTCGCAGAATGGAATCTTTACCAGGTAGGATTGATAGAGTCATCGAAAAAGTTCAAAGAAGAGCAGCTCGTTTTGTATTATCGCGAAACAGAAGTGAGAGTAACATGGATATGATGAACGAGATGGGATCGCAATAATTAAAATAAAGGCGTTTATCGTTACGTCAAGATATTTCCACATACCTTCAATCAGCGAAATATTTTGTTGGCCCCCACCTACATAGGGAGAAATGGCCATCGTAATAAAATAAGAGAAATCAGAGCTCGCACGGCTGTTCGAGAGTGGAAATATCGAGAAATAGTCTGCTGGTGGTTGTTTGACCCCTCTGTCACACGCTTAAGTTTGAATTGCGGAGCAATCACGCAGATTCAGATGCTTCCCCGCATCCTTAATCAATTGAATTACTGTTCTATCTCTGTCGACGTGAGGCTCCATGGCACACGAAACCTTTTATGTCTCCTCGTGAAACATACTTCCAAATTGAATGAACTAGATGCAGTTAGCAATGTTTTAAGCATGTTCACCGCATGCGGCACGCACTGGATGCTTGGTGTTTGGGGCGGTGCCTGAGTGATCAGTCTCCACCCCGGAGATTATCAGGAAAAACTTTATCTTGTGATCTCTCTCCATCCACGTCTCAGCATTGCCTTCGTCGTGTCGGCGGCTTTGATTCTCTGCCGGAACTCTGTTTTGAAGATAACTGTTTACCGCGTATTGTAAACAAGTGGTGTAGTGCTTTGCGACATCCACTTGTATGGTCCTTTTCCCCGATAGCTCTTGGCGCGCGCGCACGCACGCACGCACACACACACACACACACACACACACACACACACACACACACACACACACACACACACACTTACAAGCGAGCGCGAACTCATATCTACCCATTGACAACACCACTGAAAATATGATAATATATGTGTTATACAGCGTGGCTATATTGCAGTGACTAATTACAAATGTCCCTGTTTTTATATATAAAACTGGAACTGGTTAATTCTGTTTTCATCTTTCTTGTCGTCGCAGTTGCCGACTCTCTTATTTGTTCTCTTAAATAACTGAGAAGAAAATGTGCTTCGTCTGAAAATATTCAGTGGTGTCTGAGGCACTGCATGCAGCAAAAGTATGTACTTCGTAAAACATCAGAAAGTATTTAACGCTACAAGTGATCATAGGCGTCGACAATTCCAAAATCTTGAACATGGGAGCAGTCAGCAACTGCAAAATTGTGGATACAATGGGAAGCCAAGCAGTTGGACGTCAAAAGTTTGTTCAAACCTTTACCTGCGTTTCGACAGATATGAACCAGTCTTCCTCAGAAGTACTGATAAAAAGTGTTACATATTTAGTGAAAAGAGAAACGGAGTCATCAGGCTTAGTCAACAGTAAAACGATCAATATAAATGCTATGACGCTTGAGACTTGTAGCTATGCCGGCGTCCGCGAGTTGCTGGATTCGCTACACTAGAAGCGCTACACATGGGCAAGTTTGCAGACACAGATGTATTCGATCCTTTTATAGTGTTGATTACTGTTCGTTACTGGACCACAATTTGCCATAGAGGAACTCTATGATGGTTGAGTGGACCACTGAAACTGATCGCAGTTAAATGTGTAACAAACACAGATACACAGCTGATGATGATATTCACTGGCTCACACATTGGGTGATTATAATTAAAGCGCAGCTACTCACAGAGATCCACTGTGGGATGATGACGTTCGGTTTGTGGAGTGCTGAACTGCGCGGTCATCAGCGCAGGTCCCAGTCCATTTCCTTTTCACAATCCAATCTAGTCACTCTCACAAATGTTGATAATTATGAAATGATTAGGACAACTTAAACACCCAGTCCTCGGGTAGAGAAAATCCCCATCCCGGCCGAGAATCGAACCCGGGAGCCCGTGATCCAGAGGCAGCAACGCTAGCCCCTACCCCACGAGCTGCGGACCCAGTGTGGGCTGTAAATATCATACGGCAGAGAAACATGGTAGATATGCTAATGCGGAACTGACTTACTCCGGGAAAAAGTTAGTTCCCATTTTGGCCACCAGGTGTAAATCTGGCGCTGTACGTCTCGTCTACGTCTCCATTGCTGATATTTAACAAATTGTGTAAGCGGCGGTTAATAACAAAAGCAATTTTATGATATTCTCACTTGTTTGACATTTCCTGCCCAGGTCCCGTTCCTAATCCACTACATTTCTTGTATTCACAGCGCCAGATTGCACCTGGTGACCAAAACTGGAACTATTTTTTTTCAGCGTAAATCGGTTCCGCACTAGCGCATTAGAATATCTGCCAAGTTTCGCTGCCATATGGGAGTTACAGCCTGCACTGGTCCTTCGTATTTTTTTTTCAGCTGCAGGTTTCTGTTTGAAGAAGCACGTACGAAAAAAAAAAGAGGCGAAGAAGGTGCGAATGTGACGATCGATTTGAACATCCCAAAGCAGGACTTTGCCGGCAGTTTTAAGTGGCTGTATGAAAGTTCCGTGCTTTGTACTCAAGTGGGGGGACACTGTAATATGTCTGAAGCTTGAAAACCATCTTAATTTTTTTCTATTTGTTTGTTAATTCAGTGGCTCAAAAATGGCTCTGAGCACTATGGGACTCAACTGCTGAGGTCATTAGTCCCCTAGAACTTAGAACTAGTTAAACCTAACTAACCTAAGGACATCACAAACATCCATGCCCGAGGCAGGATTCGAACCTGCGACCGTAGCGGTCTCGCGGTTCCAGACTGCAGCGCCTTTAACCGCACGGTCACTTCGGCCGGCTGTTAATTCAGTCTCGAAACTGTTTGGTCGGTGCACCGTACGCCCCTACAGTAGTTTAGCTGCAGACGTGTCGTGCTAAAAGACTCCAGTTGCACAGACCGTGTTTCCTATTGCCGCTGCGCTTTAGTAGATAGAGGCCACTTAGTTGACTGGCGCTTTACATTTGGCTGACAAGGCCGCAGAGCGACCACTGGCTGGGTTCCCGCCACATTCCGCTCGCGAGCTGCGAGCCGCACCTGCCCGGATTAACATTTCATTTCACTAACGAGCACGGATTCCGCGCCCGCATAACGTGTATCCAGCAGCGCTGCTCGACACGCGTAACGCTATACGCCCTCCCTGCCGCCCTTATCTCGGCTCGCACCTGGCCAGCAGCCGTTTGTAAACCGGCACCCCACAGGACAGCCTGGGATTACGGTCGCGCTTTATCTGTGACGGGAAACGCAGACAAGCCGACCCTCGGGACAAAATACACGCCCTGCTCACTCCCTCCTGACACACATGCAGCATGTGTGTTTGTGTGCGTCTGACGATACGGTTGTATAACGAGAGTGAGTGTGTGTGTGTGTGTGTGTGTGTGTGTGTGTGTGTGTGTGTGTGTGTGTGTTATCATGTAGACCAAGAATCCGGAAGAGTCAACAGTGGTGTGTCCCAGAGGCTGGAATAGTACCTGTCAATATTAGGCAACTATGGGCCGTTCACGAACACATTACTTTTTTCTTTCACTCATAACGTTTACAGTCGAAATGGACACCTGGCTCTTTCAGGGAAGTAGGTCGACTTGATGACAAACTGTCGTGTACACATGTTGCTTTTCATGTCAGATGTAGTCTAACATCAGGCGAGGTCTAAAAAAATAGATATATAAAACGAGATACCTTATCTCTGACACCAATGGAATTGTAAAATGTAAACCTTCACGGCCGGAAATGTCACACTTATTAAAGTACTGCCAGTTATTATATGGCGGGTCGGATGAAGTTCTTGATGAAACCCAGACTTCCGTCGCCGTCTGCAAATGACATCTTTAATCGTAAGGGATTGGGGGGGGGGGAGGAGGATAAAAACAGCATTTAGACAGCCACGGGAGATCAGAATACTTTAACACTGCTCGTCAATCTGGGATCCGTACGAGATAGGGTTAGCACGTTTCGTTACAGGTACGTATAGCAACCGCGAAAGCGCCACAGAGAAGCTCAACTAACTACAGTGGCAGACGCTGTAAGAGGGGCATTCTACATCAAATTATGGTCTACTTTTATTTAAAGTTTCGAGAATGTACATTTCTGTAAGAGTCAACCAATACATTGCTCCCTTCTACGTATCTCGAAGAAAGATCATGGAGGCATAATCAGAGCTTTTGGATTCCGCAAACAGAGATCATGTGAAACTCAGCTCGCCCTATTTGCCCAAGAAATTCACAGTGCCGTAGACACTGGCGAGCAGATTGATGCCGTATTCCTGGACTTCAGGAAGGCATTTGATACGGTTCCGCACTTACGTTTAGTGAAAAAAATACGAGCTTACGGAATATCGGACCAGGTTTGTGATTGGATTCAGGATTTCCTAGAAGAAAGAACACAAAATGTCATTCTTAACGGTTCAAAATCTGCAGATGTAGAGGTAATTTCGGGAGTACCGCAGGGAAGCGTGATAGGACCTTTATTGTTTTTAATATACATAAATGACTTAGTTGACAACATCGGTAGCTCCGTGAGGCTATTTGCAGATGACACGGTTGTCTACAAGAAAGTAGCAACATCAGAAGACTCGTACGTACTCCAGGAGGACCTGCAGAGGATTAATGCATGGTGCGACAGCTGGCAGCTTTCCCTAAACGTAGATAAATGTAATATAATGCGCATACATAGGGGCAGAAATCCATTCCAGTACGATTATGCCATAGGTGGTAAATCATTGGAAGCGGTAACGACCGTAAAATACTTAGGAGTTACTATCCGGAGCGATCTGAAGTGGAATGATCACATAAAACAAATAGTGGGAAAAGCAGGCGCCAGGTTGAGATTCATAGGAAGAATTCTAAGAAAATGTGACTCATCGACGAAAGAAGTAGCTTACAAAACGCTTGTTCGTCCGATTCTTGAGTATTGCTCATCAGTATGGGACCCTTACCAGGTTGGATTAATAGAAGAGATAGACATGATCCAGCGAAAAGCAGCGCGATTCGTCATGGACATTTAGTCAGCGCGAGAGCGTTACGGAGATGCTGAACAAGCTCCAGTGGCGGACACTTCAAGAAAGGCGTTACGCAATACGGAGAGGCTTATTATCGAAATTACGAGAGAGCACATTCCGGGAAGAGATGGGCAACATATTACTACCGCCCACATATATCTCGCGTAATGATCACAACGAAAACATCCGAGAAATTAGAGCAAATACGGAGACTTACAAGCAGTCGTTCTTCCCACGCACAATTCGTGAATGGAACAGGGAAGGGGGGATCAGATAGTGGTACAATAAGTACCCTCCGCCACACACCGTAAGGTGGCTCGCGGAGTATAGATGTAGATGTAGATGTAGATGTAGAGCTATCGGAGCTTACGCGGAGCCTTACGATCAATCGTTCCTCCCGCGAACCGTTTGCAACTCTAACAGGAAAACCTAGGGTCGATAGCAATATCGGACGACAGCGGCCGACAACGTCTAGTTGAGTTTGAGGCTTCAAACCATATGAAATCACATCTTATCGCATGAACACGCGGAAACTGAGTAGCGAGCCAGGTTCTGCATCGGACCTTCGAAAATGCTACAGCCTCCTTTCAGAGATGTCGTTCGCAGGCGGGAACGAAACGTTGGGTTTAAACCAGAAATTCATCCGACCACAGCTTAACAGCCATGAATATTTTAATGAGTGCAATCATTAGAACTGTTGTCTTCTGATTATGTTCGAAAGCAGGGTAGTTAGTTCAATATCCCTTTAATAATGAGGTCATTAGAGACGTAGCAGTAGAAAGGATTATAGAAGAATGGACAAGGAAATCTGTCGTCCCCTTTCGAAGGAACCATCGCGGCATTTGTCTTAACTAATTTTTAGAAATCACGGAAAACTGGATGTCTGGCGGTGGTCTGAACCGTCGTCTTCCTGAATGAGAGTCCCGTGTGCGCTACCTCTCACTGTGGTTATGGTCGAGCCATCATTAACCCTAGCTTACTAAACCCTCGTAAAATTTACGACTGCAGCAGAGTATAAAGCTGGCTTTTTGTACTTAATGTGTTACATACCATGTCACTGAAGATGATATAATTGTAATTAAGCAATGCATAACCTACAAATTATGACTTCATTTGAATAAATTTGGAGCAGTACAATTTACGATGTTTTAGTAGCACTGTAACATCCCCCCTCCCCCTTTTAGTGTTGTAGGGTCAATGACAGGACGCGATAATGTTTTGGAACTGACCAAGTGAGTGGATATGAAAGATTTGGGTTTGTAATACATAAGAAATAAATTTCATAAATAGTGCAGTAAAACTGTACAACTGATGAAGGTATTGCAAAATACTCCCTGTAAGTCTCTTCTGGCTCATTTGTTAATGTGAAGCTGACCTCAACCTGAAGGTTGATCTGAGCAGTTAACCACCAAACTCACCCATTTAGTGACGTTAGTATTTATGTTATTCAACTGACATTCTAATCAATGGTTTTAATAAAAAGCTTATCAGTCAAGCACTGGTATGGTTAAATGGTTGCTTTGTTATAACCAATAACCGCCGCCCTCCTCCCATCCCAGGATCTTTAAAGAATCGAACTCCGATTTATAAAATAGTATCGTATTACAAAAGATTATTATGAAATGAACCAGACCGAAAATTGGCCAAATTTACGTGCAGGTCCAGACGAAACATTATATCAACACATTGATCTACTAGAAAACTATTTTGACAGACTCTGCCAATGGGTGTCGAACCTAGATTTCAGTGAAATTTATCATTAACATTTAGATATACTTTTCGTTTTCCTTTAGATGCATGCGTCTGTAAAATGCTTCATTTGGATCCAATATGTAAATTTTCGCTAAAACGTTTTATACATGGGGAATTCATTAGTTTATAGCACTGGGGCTGGAGTAAATTAAAACGCCATGCTTAATACCGAAATTTTACTGCATGAACAGGGAATATGTGGGAAGCATTAAACTTTTTTATTTCATTATTTTGTGGGAGGTGTCAGTGCAGAAAAGTTCCTAAAGGGTTTGAAATTTTGTTTTAAATTTGTTGCATGTCAATAAGTGCTCTCATTTTCACATACTGGATGAATATAGTCCGAGTAATTTGCGCGCCGTCTGTTATGCTGCGTCAGGACATTTACGTGTTTTCTGACTTTCACACATCTTATTGTGTTAAAGCTTTAAAGTAAGAATATGTCTCTTAATGGGCAGATTATAACAGCATTTTAAACTTTTAAATTCGATCAGTAATCGTACGAAATGTTGAAAATCAAATTGTTGTTGTGCCTGGAAGGCTGCTGGAACGGCATGAGCGTTTAAACAGCTTAGTGATGTGCAAGGCGTTAGATAAGCAATGCAACACTTTTTTTTCTAAAAGCAGGTTGGTTATATTGAGGTTTCAAGCACACCATATCATCCGAAATATTCTTGCTCTGTTCAATGAGACAGCCTTACCGTCACTTCATCAGGGGAGCCTGTACACTCGCATCTTATCGCTTAACTGGTCGATGTCGGAGCGAAAGTCGCGCTGCATGAGTAACCTACCCATCAATCAGATGTGCATTGAAGTGTGTGTGTGTGTGTGTGTGTGTGTGTGTGTGTGTGTGTGAGATCCGTCGATCACCTCGAATGAGAGTGTCGGCACGTTCCTACACTGCAGGAGTCACAGCTGCGTGTGGCCGGCCGGCACGAGGGACATCTGACAGGTTTGCCAACCTTGTTGTGATCATGACAGACGCCTCGCCCAACTACTCACCGCGATTTTGTTCACTGCCAGGTCTCCGTAGGCATTCTCAAGCGCCCATGAATATCTGCGATGCTCTGGTTTTCCGCCAAAAGAAACTCAATGACAGCTATGTGCTTGGAACGCACCTCTGTAACGTTATTTCGAAGGCTGCATATATCGCCGAGACCTACTGGAACTTCATGAGACTATAGGAGCTAAAGTGAGACTATTTCACGATGTCCCACAAAAAAATATCGAATTTTTTCAACCAATACTGGCCCACAAAAAAGGTGTTGCATTATTTATTGAACGCCCCTCTTAGATAGCGCCAAGGTATTCGAGCTTTTGGCCATCTAGCCCAAAACACTGAACTTGCAGTTTAGTAGTGTGATCTGGAATATCAAAACGTAAACAAATCTCGACAGAGGTGAAATCAATGTTTAGCGTCGAGAAGAGGCTCTCGGTGCTTCCTGGGATTCCGATCGTACTTAGCTAAGTGGGCTTCGAAGTCACACTGGTTTGTACGCCTGAGGCACAGCAGTGCATGTTAAACGTTTTCACTTTCATTTAGCAAATCTGATAGTAAGAAACGAGCAGCGAGATGTTTCGCTAGTCACAGGTTCCGCCGCAGCCTGCTGGCGCTATGCTGTTTACGAAACGACTCTGGCTTCATTGATGTGCTGGAGAAGGTAGTTATGGAAGCGGCAGCGGTCCTGGAAAGTTACTCGCAGAGTCTGTAATTTGCGTGCGGCTGGGAGCTGCCTCTGCTGCTTTTGAATTGCCCGGCGCCGCATTGCCACTTTGTTCTGCTGACCGTGGCAGAAGGTCTAAACTGGGGATTTCTGCAGTAATGGGGCGCTCCGTTTTGCCCCGTTCCGAGCGGCCGGTGATGGCTTGATTGGAGCGAGACTGCACGCGCCACTTAACCCCGTCTCTTCTGGGGCTAACAGCCGTTTCCCCCGTGGCGGAGCTCAGTTCTCAAGCAGTGATTGCTCATTCCGTGACTTAAGGGAGACCGAGTTGTCTGTATCTAGCAACTGGACAATCTGAACTCGCCTCATCATCTGCAACTAGTAACCATTCCCTCCCCCTTACCCCAGATTCCTCAAAAACTTTGGATACTGTAGGAAGCATTCTCGGACCTCTTGCCATATCGGTAAAGGGTAAAGCCTCGAGCTTTCGACGATGACCTCCATCTCTTCGTCAGCAGCAACTGACTAAACTCCTACTGGGGTGGCCTTACACGTGGTGATTCAGTTGCTCCTACCAATTCGTTTTATGCAACCCGCACTACGTCTGTATGGGGAAGGGTTTCCACACTAGCAACAACCACCGTAATCTATTTCAGTTCCTCTCACAGCTTTGGGCGACTGTTGGCTAACGGAATCATACAGTAAAAACTACAAATGAGATTGCTCATGAGCTACACAGTACTTTTGGGCCAAGATACACATTTCTTCTGCCATACTTATCCAAGAGTGTCCAATCTTTGTTTGTGTAATGAGCGGTGCAATAACACAGGTTTTGGATGCCTTGTAAGTTTATTCAGTTTGCAGTCTTAATGTCTCGTAAATGGTTCAGACACACTACCTCACAATGTGTTTTTCACCATCGGAAACAAAGGAAGTATCAGGAAATATAAAAAAAAAAAAAAAAAAAAAATGGTTCAAATGGCTCTGAGCACTATGGGACTTCACATCTTAGGTCATCAGTCCCCTAGAAATTAGAACTACTTAAACCTAACTAACCTAAGGACATCACACACATCCATGCCCCAGGCAGGATTCGAACTTGCGACCGTAACAGTCCCGCGGTTCCGGACTGCAGCGCCTAGAACCGCACGGCCACCGCGGGCGGCAGGAGATATCAAAATGGGAAGTATGGAAGTAAACCTTTTGGTACATAATATCTGAGCCATTTACGGAAGATTAAGTAGTGTACTACAAACGGAATAAACTTACGGAGATATCCAAAACAACAACAGCGCTAATTACACGAAGAATGATTGGAGACACTTGGATAAGTGTGGCAGAAGTAAGGTACATACTGGTCCAAAAATAACGTGTAACTCGTGGCTAATCCTCATTTGCATTTTTTACAGTATGATTCCGTTTGCTAACAGTCGCTCGAAGCTCTGAGAGGCAACTTAAATCGCTTATGTCACTGTCGCCTGTCTGGATACAGTTCCCGATACAGACGTAGTGCAGGTTGCAGCAAACGAATCGGTAGGGGCAACTGAATTATCCTGTGTAGCCCACAGACGGCTTCTGATTGGGCGGTAATTACATAATACTGTCGCAGATGGTGTCAACGTCTGCGCTGCCGGTGCAACCACTCCCATAATAGCGTAAGCACTCTGAAGAATGTCTTTGCTACTTCTCTGCATCGAGACTCACTTCCATGCACCGCTACGGTTATATATGCTGTCACGGCTTAAGTTGCTTCTTGCACATTCATATTTCTTCAGCTTCTTTAGTCAGAGAATCCCAGTACGTGGAAGCCTGGGGCAATACTTTGGTTTTGTCAAATAGTATTTTGTGTTTACCTGTAAGGCTGTGCTCATCAACTGCAGTTTTCTCCAGTTCTCGATTTTTAATATGCCGTTGTTGTTCTGCACAACAGTCGCAAATCGAACGGGTGGACTTACCGATGTAACTGCTTCCTCTCTCACAAGGGATATTATGTACGCCAGAGATTCTGATTTCGAGACTGTGCTAGACAGCGCGTAACATCTCCATCTTCTGAGGTGGTCTTCACACGACTCTGCCCATTTTGTTGGGTGCAGCATGGCAGAAAGGAAGGAATACTACAGGTGACTCATCCCGTGAATGTTCAACATTTTCATATTTCCTTCCTTAGAAACCCATGACTTCGTATCACGTGAACCATAGTTGTTCTTTCGGAACACGTACTTCAGAGCATTAATTTCGCAACGCAAGTGATCCTCGTTCTGTGGCGCTATATCCAGCAAAATAGGCAGAGTCCTGGAAAGACGAAGTATAAGACTAACGGAGAGAGTGAGTGTGTGTGTGTGTGTGTGTGTGTGTGTGTGTGTGTGTGTGTGTGTGTGTGTGTGTGTGTGTGGTGAGGGTGGAGGGAGGGGGGGAGAGGAGTCGTGAAAACTGATCCTTCACGAGAGCCAAGGGACGCAGAAAATCCTTCGGGCGTAGGACCCAGATCGGATCAGACCAAACTTCAGGTATTTAATACTCTTCTTCCTATCAGTTCTGACGGCTGGAGACAAAAAATATTTTCACATATATCTGTTCCTTTTCGGCGCCTAAGACAACGCGAAAATTTCAGCATCTTGTCTTTACGCAGGTTATAATCTAAAGTCGTAACTTCTGACTGTTAGGAGTGCTAAGAATCTGACTAGATGCAAGGGATGTTCTCATCCTAAAGCATATAGACTTGTGTACAAAAGACGAAATGTGTGTCCGCCGCCTTTCTACCGAACATCGTGAGAGAAGTAGTAGTAACATGACCACATTACATGCATGGTGTCCTATTATCAAACGCTGTGGAGTCTCCAGCAGATGAAAAACTTTAATTTATTTATGACGTAGAGACAACTAAGAGGCATGCGACTGTTTCATTTGGAGCAGTAAATGGTAAGTCTGTCTCGTTCATTATCTGTATGGCTGATCCCTGTCCTGTTTCTCTGTAAAGGTTTTTCCTTTTATACCACAGATATACTGATGATGACCCTACGGCAAACTTCATAAGATTAAAGCAGAATTCCGTTTGTTTGCTATGGCAAATGATTTAGTGCTCCATACTGTGTCTCAATACACGCCTTGTCTTCCTCTCCATCTTCTAGTTAATAAATTCTTTGTTCCATGGAGAAGCTTCTCCATTCTGAAGTCCACTTAATTTTCACCATCTTTATATAACACTACAGTATCTAAAACGCTTCGATTCTGTTGTTTTCCAGTTTGATCATGGTCCACGATTCACTCCCACACAACGCTAAAGACTGATCCACTATCTTTCGGGAGTACAACTGCATAAACACTTCTTTTTCTTCTTCTTCTTCTTCTTCTTCTTCTTCTTCCTCCTCTAAAATTTCGGCCGCATTCCTTCCGAAAATCTTCAGAGTGCTCCGACGGACTGGAGCTACAATCGATCCACTGCTTTAAACCACAGATGTACACGTGCCAGAGTGTATGCATAAACTGAATCTCTGTTTACGGGGTCGATCCACGTATCACGAATGGCTACAATGCATAGAAATGGGTAAACTCTCTGGTAAGAAGAATAGTAGTAGATACATATCACGTATCAGCGGAAACGACTTAAAGAAACACAATCCCCCCCCCCCCTTCCCCCCCAGTGTTACACACTCGCATAGCCAACATGCGGAACTGTGTTCACAGCTGTACTATTTAGTGAAGCACTAATAATTGGGAGAGCACACATTGATTTTATGTCGTATAAACTATTATTATTATTATTATTATTATTATTATTATTATTATTATTGTGAATCTTCAATTTCTTGAGGCGTATTTTATGACGAAATAAACCTCGGGTGAAAAGCCTAGTATGAGTGAGCATAGGACACAGGTGCGCTAATGTACATTAGCGCACCTGAAGATGGCAACGTGGTCGATTGCCGAAATATTGTGTCCTATACACACTCATACCAGGCTGTTCACCCGAGATTTATTTCGTCATTATTATTGTTGCTGCAGTAACCATTAATGTAGAGGCAAATTATTATTATTATTATTATTATTATTTCTTTCTTTTCTCAGACGTTATGTCTGGTCAAAAATGGAAAGTGACGCGGACCTTGATCAAGCGTGATTCCTTTTAACTGTACGGTATACGTTATATTGCATTTAGGAACTTTCGGGTAATTGAACATGTATCAATAATTGCGGATTTCTGTAGTTGTATATATATGTTTGGATGTAGCTGTATTGCATTGATGTACTGGTGGATATTATGTGATATGACTCCTGTAGTTGATAGTATAATTGGTATAATGTCAACATTATACTGATGCCACATGTCTTTGACTTCCTCAGCCAGTTGGATGTATTTTTCAATTTTTCTCCTGTTATCGTCTGTATATTTGTTGTATTGGGTATGGATATTTTGATTAGTTGTGTTAATTTCTTCTTTTTATTGGTGATTATGATGTCAGGTTTGTTATGTGGTGGTGTTTTATCTGTTATAATGGTTCTGTTCCAGTATAATTTGTATTCATCATTCTCCAGCACATTTTGTGGTGCATACTTGTATGTGGGAACGTGTTGTTTTATTAGTTTATGTTGTATGGCAAGTTGTTGATGTATTATTTTTGCTAGTTTGTCATGTCTTCTGGGGTGTCTGTATTTGCTAGTATTGTACACCCGCTTGTGATGTGATCTATTGTTTCTATTTGTTGTTTGCGAAGTCTGCATTTATCTGTTGTGGTATTGGGCTCTTTAATAATATGCTTGCTGTAATACCTGGTGTTTATTGTTTGTTCCTGTACTGCAATCATGAATCCTTCCGTCTCACTGTATATATTGCCTTTTCTTAGCCATGTGTTGGATGCGTCTTGATCGATGTGCGGCTGGGTTTGATGATACGGATGCTTGCCATGTAGTGTTTTCTTTTTCCAATTTACTTTCCTCGTATCTGTTGATGTTGTGATCTAAAGGGTTGTAGAAGTGGTTATGAAATTGCAATGGTGTAGCCGATGTATTTATATGAGTGATTGCTTTGTGTATTTTGCTAGTTTCTGCTCGTTCTATAAAGAATTTTCTTAAATTGTCTACCTGTCCATAATGTAGGTTTTTTTATGTCGATAAATCCCCTTCCTCCTTCCTTTCTGCTTAATGTGAATCATTCTGTTGCTGAATGTATGTTATTATTATTATTATTATTATTATTGTTGTTGTGATTCTTCGATTTCTCCAGGTGTATTTTATGACGAAATAAATCTCGGGTGAGAAGCCTGGTATGAGTGTGCGTAGGACACTATATTTCGGCAATCGACCACGTTGCCGAAATATAGTGTCTTATGCACACTCATACCAGGCTGTTCACCTGAGATTTATTTCGTCATTATTATTGTCACTGCAGTAACCATTAATGTAAAGGCAAATTATTGTTATTATTATTATTATTATTATTATTATTCTTATGTTGAAACATTTTATTACTGAATCCTAAGAATTATTGTACGTTAAAAGTGGGAGTGATAGCAAATTTTATATGGAGCTATGGGGGAGGGGGAGGCGCTGAGGAGATGGTAGACGTACGTACTTTTGTGTGTGTGTGTGTGTGTGTGTGTGTGTGAGTGAGTGAGTGAGTGAGAGAGAGAGAGAGAGAGAGAGAGAGAGAGAGAGAGAGAGAGAGAGAGAGAGAGAGAGAGAGAGCGAGAGAGAGCGCGAGCGCATAACTTACCTAAGGTTTCGTGTCTGTAGAGAAGAGTATTGATTCACAGTGTTACTACGTTACTTCTGCTATATGATCTCCGTCTCGTATTTTATGCCTGTCATTAATCTCCTTTCTGCCTGCACGAACTCAGCTACCTTTTATAACTCGTAAGACTGAAGGCCTAACCACGCGGTGTCGCGTTGTTAATTACAGGTGACGGCGCGAACTAGGCCGGCTGGACCAGCGACCGGTGGACAATGGGCGTCGCGGTCTGAATGACGAAACGCCGAGTCACGGCGGCGCAGTCTGGCGCTGGCAGAGACGGGTGGGCGCCGGCCGCACTTGGTCGAGGCCGGACCCGCCCGGAGCCCCACTGGAGGCTCTCGCTGGAGAGGCAGACGCCGCAGGTGCGACGCAGGTTTCACCCACGGCGGCAGCCGGCACTCCCAGTCCCCAGCGGCCCTGCTCTCACTTTCCGACCGTCCGCCCGCGGCTCGTGGACTCTGGCCAGTTTCCGCGCTCGCCTCGAAACGTGAGAAGGATACAAGTGGAGCGCGATGCGGACGAGTGGAAAAAAGGAAGAACTGGGGCGCGGCCGCGGGTCGGGCAGATATGCGAGGAAAGGGAATGGAATGGATCGGGTGGAAGGCGGCGCCGCTGGACAGAGGCTGAAGGTCGCCACAGACGCCGCCGCCGCCACCTGCTGGAGAAAGCTGGAGGAAAGTGGTCCGTCACGTACAAGCCGGCCCGGGCCGAGCCCAGCGGCTGTCTGGACTGGACTGCGGCACTCCATTCACCAGCACCTGAGCGGTTCCACCAAAGCTCAGCTACGGGTTGCCCAATCTTTGTGAATAAAAACCGTCTGTACATGTCTTTACTTAAGACGGCTACATTTTTTCAACCTCCAAAACGGAAACCATAGTAAAAATCAAAAATGTTTCATTTGCAATATTTAGCTCACCTTTCAGTTACTTCTCTACATAGCAGCCGCTCCGACTAAGACAGTTGTCGGGGCATAGTACCAACTTTGCAGTACCCTCGTCAAAGCCACCTGTGATTTCCGCCTTTCCCTACGGCGACTTGAAGCTCGTTGTCTGTGTCAGTATGATGTCCTCATTGTCAGCCGTTGATGTGAACGGGCTGTATTGCCGGTCACCAAACACTTCCCATCGAAAACGCTGCAGGTGCGTCCGAGAATTGTCACGAAGAGGGATACGCGTGAGAGTACGTTATGTGGGATGCATAAGATCAGGCGAAACCCTCTCAGCAGGTGCTCTACACCTGGCAGGAAGCTGTTCGTTCACAACTGATGTTGATGATCATCATCATCGTCATGTTTAGTTTGTGGGGCGCTCAACTGCGCTGTCATCAGCGCCCGAACAAAGTCCCAGTTGTTACACAGTCCAATTTTTTTTAAACTAAATCCAATCTAGCAACTGTCACGAATGATAATGATGACATGATGAGGACAAAACAAACACCCAGTCCCCGGGCAGAGAAAATCCCCAACCCGGCCGGGAATGTTCATAACTGAAAAGTGTGACGTGACACGATAGATACGCGTGCTAGAGAGACTGCGCGACACATCTGCGCAAAGCTTCACAGATTTTCACTGCGTTTTTAAATTCGCGACCCATCGAAGGCAGAAAACAAAATATTCCACTTACAACATCGTTTCGGCAGTTATTATCGCATCGAAAGTTAGAGCTAGTAAAGCAAGTTCAGTGATACTAGTGACTTCTCTCTAAACCTCTTCCACAAGTTCTAAGTTTTGATCCGATGATGGTAGCTGCCGTAACGACGTTACAAATGAAGAACACATTAAACAATCTAGACGGCTTAAGTCAGAAAATATTCACAATGATCGCAGACTCGTTCTGGAAATTAATTTCCTTTATTAAGAAACTATCTGTAGAACTTTATAAAGCTGTTAATGAAGGGCGCGTTTGTATACACCATCTTTTGTGTATAAACGTTTTCTGAAATGTATGGTCTATGTGGACCATTCTCTGGCACCTTATAATTGTCCGAAGCTGTCCATGACGTTAACACTAAACTGTAAAATACTGATAAAAAAACTTTGAGACATTGCAGACATGCTATAAGGTATTTACTGAGCAACTTGCTTTCCGATGTATTATAGTTTCCTTATTATTCACTAAAAGAGGCAAACGTCTGTATTTGCGTTAGTTGCTAACACGTTGTTGACAACTGGACACATTTGCACTTTCGCCGGGATGTCCGCTTCTTGCAAGACTTGTGGCGTTAACAAAATACCATACGGATCGCCAGAGGAATTGATGTTTGTCATTTGTGCCATTCACCACATTCTGTCCAAATTACTCTTATTACGTTAGCCTCACAGTAAGGGCATTGCAGACAAGCACAAAGCATTTGTTTGTTAACTTGAAGAAAGACAAGAACTAATGTTCGAACTGACGAAGCGTCTTTGCCTATTCTGCTTCGTTAACCACGTCTCACAATTTACTTACGGTAACCTGCTACAGTCGATGGCGGCTTTTGACGACTTACCTGTAAAGAAGAATAAGAACAGATATTAGAGTCACGCAAATAACAGAGTCGATATGAAAGTATGTTCATTAAACAAAGTCGTTGCAGAAAGATAAGCAGTTTACAGACATATGCCTCCGACGTATCGCTCATTCAAAACCTCGAACCGCCCACAATATTTTTTCGCTATGAATGTCTCCTAATTTGAAAACACTCAATTTAGGATAAATTTCTTTTTCCCCGATCTTATTCAATGTCTTCATTACTTGAAAGAATTACCATCTAATTTTCAGCATTCTCCTGTATCCCCACATTAGAAAAGTTTCTATTCATCTTTTCACCTGGAATGCTGATCGACCATGTTTCATTTTCGTACACAACTACAATGCAGACAAATACCTTCAGAAAGAGACTTCCTGACAGTTATATTCGACATTAACAAAACACTTTTTTTTCAGAAATGCTGCTACTGCTATTGCCTTTCTGCATTTTACACCATTTCTACCTATACGGTCGTGTTATTTTGCTGCTCAAATAACAAAACTTAACTACTAGTTTTAGTGTCTTATTTAGGAATCCAGTTCTATCAACATCGCGTAATATCAAGTACACTTCACTGCCCTTGTTACACTTTCATTTGCGTCCATCTTATAACCTCTTTCAAAAACACCTTCAATTCCTTCAACTGATATCTCTAGTCCCTTACCGTCTCTGCACACTACAAATTTTTAATTTCTCCTCCCTGAACTCTAATTAACCTTTCTAAATTTCTCCCTGGTTTCGCTCGGAGCGTTCTGAGTGTACAGAGCGAATTTAGTCTGGGACTGGCTGCAACCTCCCTCTCTCTCCAAAGGTCGTTTCTCTTTGAAGCCCATCGATAACTACTGTCTCTTTTCAGCACACTTTGTAGAGATAATGATGCGCTCCCTGCGTTTTATCCGTGCAACCTAGGGAATTTCGAAGAGTATATTCCAATCAATATTGTAAAATGTTTTCACACATGATTACAATGTCCTCAGAAACTCTTGGTATTTATTTTCTCCTCTCTGAACATTAATTCTCTCTCGGAACTATTTCTTATTAATTTTATTTGCCAAAGGAAACGCACGAGGATCAACACAGACTGTTTTTTTTTTCCCTGTAACTTTCATGATAGTTTCCTATCTGCATCACAAATATTTGAAAAGAGATGATTTTTATGTATAATATCCATAGGCAGTATCACTCATGTGTCGGTAGGTTTGTTTTGTAGACGCTCTTTGCATTTCGCATACCAAACAATGCAGGTGACGCGAGAAGAGCAGTGCGGGACTGGAACTTGCGAAAACTGCAGCAAGCGCACGGCGAAGATGCGCTATTTCGTGCAACAGTGTTAGGTGGTTCAAGGACTACAAAAAAGGTCCACTTGACAGTGATAAGAAAGGTGGAATTGGTGTTTCGGTTTCTTCTGTGTCTGAAGTCGACATGAACACAACAGCTGTGATTCTCCATGAGGATCGGCGGTTAATATTACGTAATCTCGGTGAAACGTTGAGAATTTCATACGACAGTGTCTTTACTATTATGTGAGATCATCTCCATATGACCCGTTTTAAGCCCGTTGGGTGCCGCGTCTGCTGACTCTAGGCCAAAAGCCTGTGAGAATGGAGACAAGCCACGAGGAGCTGCGCCTCTTTGCTGATGGAGAAGATGCGGTTTGGAATCGATCACTATCTGTCAAGAGTCATGGTTGTATCATTATGATTTTGAAGAAAAACGAGCCAGCAGAGGGTGGAAATCACCAGGTTCTCCGACACAAAAAAGGCGAAAGTTGTGACATTTGCAGGGAAAGTGATGGTGGTCGCTTTTTTTGACTGCCATGGGATGATTTACCAGCACGCAGTTCTGCCTCTCTCTGCTGTTACAGCAGCATACTACACGTCAGTGCCGGCCGGAGTGGCCGAGCGGTTCTAGGCGCTACAGTCTGGAACCGTGAGACCTCCCCGCTCGCAGGTTCGAATCCTGCCTCGGGCATGGATGTGTGTGATGTCCTTAGGTTAGTTAGGTTTAATTAGTTCTAAGTTCTAGGGGACTGATGACCTCAGAAGTTAAGTCCCATAGTGCTCAGAGCCATTTGAACACGTCAGTATCGACTAAATTGAGTAAACAGATTGCAAAGAAACGACGAGAACTTTCTTGGAGTGAGTGGCGACTTCTTCACCATAATGTGCAGCCTCACCTCGCAAATCAACTCTTGCAGTTTCTGGCTGAACCCAATATTACCAGTGTACCGCATACGACTAATGGCCCCGACCTTGCACCTTGTGACTTTTTATTCCCACCACTTAAGGCAAAGCTTAGGGCATTCGATTTGAGAACTCTGAAAAAGCGCTCAAGTAAAGTGAGGCGGTTCTCAACGACCTGACAAAGAACGGCCTGCATCGTACGTTGGAAGACTGGCAGAGACGCTACAAAAAAAGTGCATTCCAGTAGGACGTGAGTACTTTGAAAAAGATCGTGTAAACATTGAAATGGAGTAATAAACATCTGTGAAAATAATCAGTCTCAGTCTGATCAGCTCTCGTAAATCAGTTTTGGACTTGGTTACAGAGTGGAAGTGGAAGGAAACGGAGCTAACTCGGTAGACAGAGAGAGTGAACGTCAGATTTGTGGTGCACTGGCCAGGAGTGGCGAGCCGTCAGCCCAAGCCAGATTAGGCGCCTCGCCACTATTTTGGCCGTCGCCTCCAGAAGCAGAGCCAAACAGAGGCGTCTTTCTTCCGGGCCGGGGCATCGCTCAGCACGGGCGGCTTTCAGCGGCTCGTCCGCTCGCAGAATGCGCCCCATTTACACGAGACAGCTGGCGCTTTGTTTCCGCGTGCAGGGCGCTTTCATCTCAGGCCTGCCGTTTGCTGCTGCTGCTGCGAGCTGCACGCCTTCATGACCGCCCCAGCTTCATTAGCTGCGTGATTTATCACCACCTCGGCAGTAGCGAGCGTCCGTATCCCACGAGTTGACGCTGAACTATTCAGTACCTCACGTGAATCTGTAGGCATTCCTCGTTGTTGTCACTGGAGCTTATAGGTTGTTCATCCTCAATTTCTAATTTGCACAATCGACGTTTCGATGTGTTTGTTGTTTGTTCTCGTTCAGGACCTTCTGGTGTCCCCAGTTAGCTGATCACTCAATACTATATTTTGCGAGAAGAGAGTGGCGATTACCCCGTGGAACACGTATTCTTGTATACCTTAATGATTTACGTTCAGAGGAAGGACGGTTGATGTCTAAATGAACCGTCGACGACAAGGACTTTAGAGACAGGGTACACGTTCGGATTGATGCAGAATGGCAGAAAGAACTCGGCCACGTCCTTTTTTTCTCTTTCACAGAAATAATGATGTTGCTGTTGTGTTCAGTCGGAAGACTGGTTTGATGCACCTCCCCATGCTTCTCTACCTGTGCAAGCCTCATCATCTCCGAATAACTTCTGCAACCTACAGCCTTCTGCATCTGCTTACTGTATTCATCTCTTGGTCTGTATGATTTATGTCCCCAAAACTTCCCTCCAATACTAAATCGCAAACTTCCATCCAGAACTGAATTGGTGATCCGTTTATGTCTCAGAACGTGAGCTATCAACCGATTTCTTCTTTTAATCAAGTGCGCCCCAAATTTCTTGTCTCCCAAATTGTATTAGGACTACAACTTTGCTTCCGCCGTTTTGCAATAGACGGCAGTAGCGGCAAGTGGGGTTCAGGTGGTTGGTCATAAGTGAAATACAATAAGCTTAGGCATCTGTAAACAAAATGCCATAAAAATATTAGTAGATTTGTGATTGCATCATAAGGTTACTCTCGATTAAGTGCGTCAACTTACGTACCCATTTCTCGCCATTTATGGGAAGAAATCTGCGGCTGTAGCTCTTAAAATGCTGGGTAAGACCAATGGTGAGGGAACTATTACTGGAACAACGTGCAGAGAATGTTTTCAACGCCTTAAGAACGGTGATTTTGATGTCGAAGACCGGCATGGCGGTAGAGCAAAACGTTTTCGTTGTCGTCCATGTTTTACTTGGATACATGGTTACATTCCAGACAAATACTTTCAGGAAAGACTACGTAACACTTAAATCTATATTCCACTTTAACAAATTTCTACTCTTCGGTAATGCATTTCTTGCCATTGCCGGTCTACATCTTATATTCTCTCTACTTTGACCATCATCAGTTATTTTGCAGCACAAATAACAAAACCCATGTGCTACTTTTAGAATTTCGATTCCTAATCAGTGATATTTGAAAGATATTTGCATTAGTAGAGCTACGTTCTGTAACGAGAAGCATTATGTTCGGTAGCCAAACATACTCGCATAAATTGTTCTTAACTTTTCATTCGACTCCTACAGAAACGATGAGTCTAACAAGATTAAAGCACTGTGCATTTGTGTTGGCTTTTGGTTAAGCTAAGATTCATTCTTAATGTGTAACTTTTGGTCTTTAACACGAACAGTGGCTCGGGTCCGTAGTTCCCATTTCCAGCACGTGTTGCTTAGAAACAGACGATCCTAGGGTCGAAACGGAACAATCGGGTGTTCTTCAAAATGTTTTTATGTATTAGATCAAAGAGAGTATTGGTTTCTGTGAAACCTGACAGCCCTTTTCAGTTACAAGACACACTTACTTCTTCCAAACAATTTTCTCGACCAGCAGGCACACAAAAACGAGAAAAAAGCTATGACTGTCTCGTCATGAAGGTGGAGTCTGCCTGTTTGATGCAAACACTTAGGCGTAACAATCTGTGAGGTTATAAAATTCATTGATCACACAAGTTCAATCGCACGTAAGATAGCTTCATTGGCTGGATACAATGAAAATGAAATTAATCTGCAAAGTGGACTGCTTATAAAACGGCCGTATAAACAATCCCACAATAGTGTTCATATTGTTAAAATTCAGTAAAACCATCTGTACCGCATCAGATGATATTTTGGCTGCCAACCGGTTTCGTCCTATAATTTAGACGATCTTCGGGCCGTAAGCACCATGGTGACGGCTGATGGTAGTGGATGGACCAATGTCCGTAAGAGCACGGACTCCCGTGTTCTTATGGATCTAGCTCCATCCACTACCATCAGCCGTCACCATGGTGCTTACGGCCCGAAGATCGTCTAAATTATAGAACGAAACCGGTTGGCAGCCAAAATAAACACCTGATGTGATAGAGATGGTTCTACTGCTTTTCAGTATTGTACATCAATCGCTATTGACACTACACTTCAAGAATCTTTCTAACGCTTTAATTCCTCACATGTATGGCGTCGATACCAAGTGTAGGACGAATGGTCAAAAATTTGTTTGAGCCATGAGAGTCACGGAGACGGTAATAAACTGTACTGGCAGATGCCTTATATCAGCTACCCTGCTAAAATCTTCTATCAAAATTTGAAGAACAAATATTAAATGAGAAATCAAAGAATGTACTGTGAAACACAGTACACGGGGTTATTTGGTAAGCGTGATAGCGTTACGGAGATGTTTATCAAACTCAAGTGGCAGACTCTGCAAGAGAGGCGCTCTGCATCGCGGTGTAGCTTGCTGTCCAGGTTTCGGGAGAGTGCGTTTCTGGGTGAGGTATCGAATATATTGCTTCCACCTACTTATACCTCCCGAGGAGATCACGAATGTAGAATTAGAGAGATTAGAGCGCGCACGGAGACTTACCGGCAGTCGTTTTTCCCACGAACCACACGCGACTGGAACAGGAAAGGGAGGTAATGACAGTGGCACGTAAAGTGTCCTCCGTCACACACCGTTGGGTGGCTTGCGGAGTGTAGATGTAGAAATGTGTCCTTTCTGTATTAACCCCAGATCACGTAATCTGGGTTGCTGCTCTCCTCTAACGCTGGCTGTAATATGGGAAACCTCTAAGCGGTGTAGCAAAATTTTTGAAAATTATTTTTCCGACAGTGCGTTACCGCTATTCCGTAACGAGAGGTCGGCAGCTGACGTCACCGGGTTTTGTCCGAGTATCGGAGGTGTAGCTAGTTGCAATTGTGGACAGGCGGCTCGTATCTGGTGTGCGGCGGGGCGCCTAATTGCTGCAGACGAGCAGAGTAGCCGAGGGGCGAGCTAACGACCGTGGCCGTGGCTGTGGGGTCGCTGTCCTCAGAGCAGCACGCACGCCGCCGCGTCACACGCCTTATAAACACAGCGACACGTCACAGCTCGTCGTCCTAGCACACAGTGTACTGTCCCGCATACCGTCACGGCTTCTTCCAAATCATTCCGTCGATTCTTGGGATAAGCAAATTTCCACACCCTATTTGATACAAGAGGGGCGTTCAATAGGTAACGCAACACTTTTTTTTAGGCCAATTTCGGTTGAAAACATGCGGAATTAGTTGTGGGACATCGTGGAATATTCCTGCTTCAGCCCCTATAGTTTCATGAAGTTCAGACAGGTGGCGGAGCTTAACGCAGACTTGGAAGTGGTTTCTGTAACGGAGGTATCTCCCAGGTACGGCTTTTATTAAAATATCGATATTTTTTCCAGCGAACAGTGATATATACACTCCTGGAAATGGAAAAAAGAACACATTGACACCGGTGTGTCAGACCCACCATACTTGCTCCGGACACTGCGAGAGGGCTGTACAAGCAATGATCACACGCACGGCACAGCGGACACACCAGGAACCGCGGTGTTGGCCGTCGAATGGCGCTAGCTGCGCAGCATTTGTGCACCGCCGCCGTCAGTGTCAGCCAGTTTGCCGTGGCATACGGAGCTCCATCGCAGTCTTTAACACTGGTAGCATGCCGCGACAGCGTGGACGTGAACCGTATGTGCAGTTGACGGACTTTGAGCGAGGGCGTATAGTGGGCATGCGGGAGGCCGGGTGGACGTACCGCCGAATTGCTCAACACGTGGGGCGTGAGGTCTCCACAGTACATCGATGTTGTCGCCAGTGGTCGGCGGAAGGTGCACGTGCCCGTCGACCTGGGACCGGACCGCAGCGACGCACGGATGCACGCCAAGACCGTAGGATCCTACGCAGTGCCGTAGGGGACCGCACCGCCACTTCCCAGCAAATTAGGGACACTGTTGCTCCTGGGGTATCGGCGAGGACCATTCGCAACCGTCTCCATGAAGCTGGGCTACGGTCCCGCACACCGTTAGGCCGTCTTCCGCTCACGCCCCAACATCGTGCAGCCTGCCTCCAGTGGTGTCGCGACAGGCGTGAATGGAGGGACGAATGGAGACATGTCGTCTTCAGCGATGAGAGTCGCTTCTGCCTTGGTGGCAATGATGGTCGTATGCGTGTTTGGCGCCGTGCAGGTGGGCGCCACAATCAGGACTGCATACGACCGAGGCACACAGGGCCAACACCCGGCATCATGGTGTGGGGAGCGATCTCCTACACTGGCCGTACACCACTGGTGATCGTCGAGGGGACACTGAATAGTGCACGGTACATCCAAACCATCATCGAACCCATCGTTCTACCATTCCTAGACCGGCAGGGGAACTTGCTGTTCCAACAGGACAATGCACGTCCGCATGTATCCCGTGCCACCCAACGTGCTCTAGAAGGTGTAAGTCAACAACCCTGGCCAGCAAGATCTCCGGATCTGTCCCCCATTGAGCATGTTTTGGACTGGATGAAGCGTCGTCTCACGCGGTCTGCACGTCCAGCACGAACGCTGGTCCAACTGAGGCGCCAGGTGGAAATGGCATGGCAAGCCGTTCCACAGGACTACATCCAGCATCTCTACGATCGTCTCCATGGGAGAATAGCAGCCTGCATTGCTGCGAAAGGTGGATATACACTGTACTAGTGCCGACATTGTGCATGCTCTGTTGCCTGTGTCTATGTGCCTGTGGTTCTGTCAGTGTGATCATGTGATGTATCTGACCCCAGCAATGTGTCAATAAAGTTTCCCCTTCCTGGGACAATGAATTCACGGTGTTCTTATTTCAATTTCCAGGAGTATATATATATATATATATATATATATATATATATATATATATATGCGACCTACGAATGGAAAAACTGGTAGAAGCTGACTTCGGGGAAGATCAGTTTGGATTCCGTAGAAATATTGGAACACGTGAGGTAATACTGACCCTACGACTTATCTTAGAAGCTAAATTAAGGAAAGGCAAACCTACGTTTCTAGCATTTGTAGACTTAGAGAAAGCTTTTGACAATGTTGACTGGAATACTCTTTCAAATTCTGAAGGTGGCAGGGGTAAAATAGAGGGAGCGAAAGGCTATTTACAATTTGTATAGAAACCAGATGGCAGTTATAAGAGTCGAGGGGCATAAAAGGGAAGCAGTGGTTGGGAAGGGAATGAGACAGGGTTGTAGCCTCTCCCCGATTCTATTCAATCTGTATATTGAGCAAGCAGTAAAGGAAACAAAAGAAAAATTCGGAGTAGGTATTAAAATCCATGGAGAAGAAATAAAAACTTTGAGGTTCGCCGATGACATTGTAATTCTGTCAGAGACAGCAAAGGACTTGGAAGAGCAGTTGAATGGAATGGACGGTGTCTTGAAAGGAGGATATAAGATGAACATCAACAAAAACAAAACGAGGATAATAGAATGTAGTCGAATTAAGTCGGGTGATGCTGAGGGAATTAGATTAGGAAATGAGACACTTAAAGTAGTAAAGCAGTTTTGCTATTTGGGGAGCAAAATAACTGATGATGGTCGAAGTAGAGAGGATATAAAATGTAGACTGGAAATGGGAAGGAAATCGTTTCTGAAGAAGAGAAATTTGTTTACATCGAGTATAGATTTAAGTGTCAGGAAGTCGTTTCTGAAAGTATTTGTATGGAGTGTAGCCATGTATGGAAGTGAAACATGGACGATAAATAGTTTGGACAAGAAGAGAATAGAAGCTTTTGAAATGTAGTGCTACAGAAGAATGCTGAAGATTAGATGGGTAGATCACATAACTAATGTGGAAGTATTGATTAGGATTGGGGAGAAGAGAAGTTTGTGGTACAACTTAATTAGAAGAAGGGATAGGTTGGTAGGACATGTTCTGAGGCATCAAGGGATCACCAATTTAGTATTGGAGGGCAGCGTTAAGGGTAAAAATCGTAGAGGGAGACCAAGAGATGAATACGCTAAGCAGATTCAGAAGGATGTAGGTTGCAGTAGGTACTGGGAGATGAAGAAGCTTGCACAGGATAGAGTAGCATGGAGAGCTGCATCAAACCAGTCTCAGGACTGAAGACCACAACAACAACATATGCGACCTTTACCCAATACATCGATACCTAGATCGCAATATCGAGAACAGATATTTTTATTTTAGATTACATTTTTTCGCAATTTTCGGTAATTATTTGTAACTGTTCCTTTGAAATTGTAGTAGAATATAATTTTAATTCCACTGTGTGAAGAAGTCTTAATACTTTTTGAGCTTTCGTCACCCCCAGTCTCTCTCTTTGACTGTGTGAAGCAAGTATAGGTGTGAGGCATAGGTACAGAACGGATCGAGGTGGTCCACTGCGAACTGGACTCGAATTCGAGAGGACGACTGTTCAAACCCGCGTTCGGCCATTCCGTGAGTTGCCTAAATCGCTTCGCGCAATTGCCGGGATGGTTCTTTTGAGAAGGCACAGCCGACACCCTTCCCCATCCGTCCCTAATCCGATGGGATAGATGATCTCGCTGTTTGGTCCCCTCCCCCAAATCAATCAATCAAAATCTTTTGATGGTCCTGATAGCAATTGTACAGCATACTGTAATTACTAATTTCGGGTGAAATATTCAGCAGTTTTCAGATCAATGATCAGTTCGAGTGCAGTGTCTGGACGTAAGAGTTGATAATCTTCTCTGAATTTGATACATGATGGGTGAATGCTCAGATTTCAGCCGAAACTAGTAATCGATGAATGTTATTAAATTGTGATTTGGACTATTAACAGATTTTTCTCTATAATCTTTTTAGCTTCACTATAGAAGTATGCTGAAAATCAGACGGACTGATAAGAAACGAGGCTGTTCTCCGCATAATAGGCGAAGAGAGGAACGGACAGATTATGTTTGAAGATACCAAGGAATAACTGCAATGATACTAGAGGAAGCTGTAAAGGGTAAAAACTGTAGGAGAAGACATAGATGGGAATATATCGGAAAAAAACTTGAGCAGATCCGCTGCAAGTGCAACCCCGACAATGACAGGTTGACACAGGAAAGTAAATCGTGGCGAGGCGCATGAAACCAATCAGAACACTGATGACTAAAAGTAAACGGAGTCCCATCCTGTAAACAATGCATTTCTACATCTACATCTACATCCATACCAGACGGTGTGGGGCGGAGGGTACCCTGAGTACCTCTATCGGTTCTCCCTTCCATTCCAGTCTCGTATTGTTCGTGGAAAGAAGGATTGTCGGTATGCCTCTGTGTAGGCTCTAATCGTTCTGATTTTCTCCTCATGGTCTCTTCGCGAGATATACGTAGGAGGGAGCAAATACTGCTTGACTCCTCGGTGAAGGTATGTTGTCCAAACTTCAACAAAAGCCCGTATCGAGCTACTGAGCGTCTCTCCCGCAGAGTCTTGAACTGGAGTTTATCATCTTCGTAACGCTTTCGCGATTACTAAATGATCCTGTAAAAAATCGCGCTGCTCTCCGTTGGGTCTTCTCTATCTCTTCTATCAACCCTATCTGGCACGGATCCTACACTGCTGAGCAGTATCCAAGCAGTGGGCGAACAAACGTACTGTAACCTACTTCCTTTGTTTTCGGACTGCATTTCCTTAGGATTCATCCAATGAATCTGTCTGGCATCTGCTTTACCGACGATCAACTTTATATGATAATTCCAATTTAAATCACTCCTAATGCGTACTCCTAGATAATTTATGGAATTAACTGCTTCCAGTTGCTGACCTGCTATATTGTAGCTAAATGATAAGGGATCTTTCTTTCTATGTATTTGCAACACATTACACTTACCTACATTGAGATTCAATTGCCATTCCCTGCACCATGCGTCAATTCGCTGCAGATCCTCCTGCGTTTCAGTACAATTTTCCATTGTTACAACCTCTCGATACACCACAGCATCATCCGCAAAAAGCCTCAGTGAACTTCCGATGTCATCCACAAGGTCATTTATGTATATTGTGAATAGCAACGGTCCTATGACACTCCCCTGCGGCACACCTGAAATCGGTCTTACTTCGGAAGACTTCTCTCTATTGAGAATGAGATGCTGCGTTCTGTTATCTAGGAACTTCTCAATCAAATCACACAATTGGTCTGATAGTCCATATGCTCTTACTTTGTTAATTAAACGACTGTGGGGAACTGTATCGAACGCCTTGCGAAAGTCAAGAAACGCGGCATCTACTTGGGAATCCGTGTCTATGGCCCTCTGAGTCTCGTGGACGAATAGCGCGAGCTGGGTTTCACTCGATCGTCTTTTTCGAAACCCCTGCTGATTCTTAGAGAGTAGATTTCTGGTCTCCAGGAAAGTCATTTATTTTCTGTTACATAGCGAAGCCGCTATAAACGGGTAAGCACGACGCAAAGCATACTCAGTGGCTGACATGGATCACCGTGAAAGAGGAAAGATGGTGATGTTTAACTTGTCGTGGTAGACAGGTTTGTGACTGCAGGGGCGGGATAACATCTGTGAAGAGGTTTGGGGGGGGGGGGGGGGGGGCTGCGGTCAGGGCCTGGTGGCCTTGGCCTGGTGGCCTTGGCCTTGTGGAAACGTGACCCGCGGCTTGGCGCAGTCTAGTCTAGGGTTACCCGGCTGAGCTGTGCTGACCCAAATGCGGCGGCCGCTCACCTCAACACTTTCTCCCGCCGCCGCCACCCCCCACACACCTGCCGCGCCGTGCCGACAAACAGATCGTCTCCCACACTCATTACCTATTCTCACCTCCTTTTTCCCCCCTGCTTCTGTTTACTCACTACAAAGGCGGTAAGGTGGTGCTCTCAGGGCCGACGCACGCCCGCACCTACATGTTCACACTACCGTAGCAGACCACAAGAAAATCCGAATTGGTATTCTGGCGGATATTTCATTTTATCCCGTTTCTCATTACCTACCTTCCTTTAGGAGATGTGTCTAATGTGCAGCTACCATGAAGTTCAATGTAAACATTGTCAGAACAGTTAAATGTTGTTCGTTGTGCTCATATTGTCAACAGGTGAATAGGGAGTGGGAACAGCGTACCAGCTTAATGTACGACGGTATCGACGTGTCAGATTCTCTCGCTTGGCACGAGACTACAGAAGGGTTCTGGAATAGGCTAGGAAGACCGACTTCAAAGTTCATGATAGGTAATTATACGCCACTACCTCCAGTCCCTTCCCTGTAAAATCAAAATATGTAGTTGCAGTCTGACATCAGAATTCGAACTGCTGTACCCAAGTCGAGTGGTAAAGTGATTTAAAAGACTTCAGCCTCGGCAGTGAGCCCACTAGTCCTTGGATCAGTTTATCTTACTGTGGATGATAGGCAAAAAATACAACCAGAAACAACGTTCCAGATTTTCTTTGAAATTCTCCCCATTCCTCCCTAAATAATAATAGTAACGTTAATAATAATGACACAATAATAATAATAATAATAATAGCAATAATAATAAAGAGAAAAAAGTTGAAGCCTGAGGTATAAGGTCAGTCAAAACGTTCAAACCTGTCAAGAACAAAAACCTGCTTTTTTTTCTGAGTACATCTGCAGAAACATTCGCATAATGGTGAATGCGGAATCCTGGCGTATGACCTTTCTTATTAGGAATGAATTGTAAAAGGAGAAGGATAAATGCTAATACTGCGGATAACATCGAAAACACCATAAAAAAAGTATAGATGACGTTTTCCTGTAATCGTAATTACCGGTTTTCGTGGAATAATGGTATTTTACGTTCTTTAACTAAAATACCAACTGTGGAAGGTGGTGCACGTCAGTGCGACAATGGTTCGTACCAGTTTCAGCACCGCCGTGTTTATGTCTGAGAGCAATGTGACTTTTTTTTTGGCGGGGGGGGGGGGGGGGGGGGAGGACTTGGAAATATACACGATAATTCAGTTGCTCCTACTTACGGGTTTATGCAACCCGCAAAGCCTTCAAAAACCACGCACGAAATTTTCATACTCTCTCACTTGCTACGGATAAATTTACAGAGAAAAAAAATAAGTGGAAAGGACCTTTCTGTACGAAGTTTAATGTAGTTAAATTTTGTACTGGGATATGTTTTCGCTGGAGGTTGCGGTTTTCGAGTTATTCAACAAAAACGCTTTTTTACGTGTGTCTTGGATACTTAGAAAAATGCGGGCTCTAACGAAAATGTATTTCAGTACAAAATTAAACTACATTAAATTTCCTACAAAAAGGCCCCGTTCATTTTTTCTGTAGGACTAATAGTTTGCGCCTAGCGAGCGAAAGACTATGAAAATCGTATGCTTGGTATTTGAAGGCGTTGCAGGTTGCATTAAACCCACAGGTAGGGGAAGCTGGGGGAGAAAGGGGGGCGGGGGAGAAAGGGGGCGGGGGAGTAAAAGGATAACTAGCTTAATTAGCTCTTACCTCTTCCACTGCTATTATTAATTCTAAGCTTACACTGCGAAATAAGAATACCAGTTTGGATTGAATGCTGATTTACACTGCCCCGTGGACAGCTTCCTCCCAGTGCTTGCCTTTTCTCGTGGCACATGCAGATGTACGTGTCTTTAGCGGAGATGAACTTTAACTGTTTACTGTTAGCCATGACGGGACTACATTGCAAGTCAAATTTGTCGATAAGCTGGCATCCGGAATGACTTGCACAAAGCAAAAGCTACGTTTCTATGTGAGAGACCAGCGTCCCACATCCGGGAGCAGCGAAGCGTTACAAGAAGAACGAGACTGAACTCGCTGCGTGACCTTAGATGTAGACACTCTTCCCTTCCACGAATACGCTGCGGGGAAGCCTCCACGTGCGTTTGTCTCCGCGATTCTTCTGCACGTGGCTGGCGGGTAGCGGCCGTGCCGGCGCTGGTTTTCTACTCGCGGTGCTGCGCATGCGCAGCCGTAAAAGTCCCGACTGCGCAGAACAGGTGGCGGCAGCCAGTGCGCTTGCGCAACTGCGGAAACTCTGTGATGTGCCGCTCAGATCCGCGAGTCACTTCTCACTAGAAGTTTCCACGCGTCTACCGTCCCGTTGGCCAATGGATTCCTGGACCTACTGAACGAATTCTCTGAAAGAGTCTCTCCGCTGATGCAGCATTACTCATTCAGGCCCCCTCCTACAAAGTATACCGACCTGAAGCCAAACATTGATCCCATTGCTTGAGAAAAGCGTATTACACGCGAACAACAAACGCTCTTCATATTAATACAGATGTGAAGCGGCGTTTCAACGACGGCACTGTCGGTTCGAAATTCCCCTCCGTGGTTGTGGGAGGTTCATTTCAGCTACTCTATCAGTTTTTCGTGTCTTTCATAACTGTGCTATTTTTCCTATTGCCTCATATTCGTCGAGAGAAAAACCAAGGCTGTTTTGATATTTAAAATTTATCGTTCATTTTGATGCACCTGTTCTGTTCCACATGGGTACAAAGGTGTTGCTTACACAACTAGACAGACCTGAGATTGATCATCGTTTACCACCTCCACCTCCTCCTCCTCCTCCTCCTCCTCCTCCTCCTCCTCCTCCTCCACCACTTTCTTCTTCTTCTTCTTGTTCCTCGTTATTATCCGCAGCAACAGCTGCCGCCTCCATGAACTCATTCATATTGCTTCTGCATCTTTTCTAATATCGCCTATTCACCTTCCATTAGTCTCTCTTCGAACCTAGCAAACGACTTTTTTCTCCAGCTACCATCCAGTCTAGTTATATGCCTTGTCCATTTGATTTATATTGCAGTCGTAAGTCTGTCACTAAAATTGGGGCTTGAGGTATTACTCTATTTTCATTTCTCCCCTTGTAGTTCAGAATCATGCATATATATATATATATATATATATATATATATATATATATATATATATATATATATATATATATCCCTCCCCATCTACTCCCCCCTCTCCACCCATCTTCTCCTTTCTCCTCGCTATATAATCATTTCCACACCCACCTTATGTCTGTTATCTTGCGCTCCCCCTCTTTCTGCTCTTGGGCGTTGTTCACTGTTAACGCAAATTCAGATTCCATAATAGTATTCTAATCATAAGTTGACAAGTCATAATTACAACTTTTCTATTTCTGTGAAAGCAGACTGCGAGCAAGAAAATAAAACAGCATATTTCCGTGTATATAATTTTGGTTTAAAAGACTTATAATCAGTTGGAATATGTATGGGAGAAACAAATTTTCTAGTTGTTTAACTGCTCTACTCTCATAGTTAAACCTGACTGCAAGAAAGAAAACGGACACGTACATATTCACTGCAGAGCAAAAGCACAGCATTTTCTTTCTCGCTGTCGGTTTCAAAGGAAACCAATACAGTGGTATTAAAAACATATAGAGCCCATGTCCATACGAATGTTTGTTAGTGTGTCCTCTGTCCTCTAAAAATACAATGTAAATTGGTCAGTAGCTTTTCGAGATTTTTGCTAATAACCTTTCGCTGTTATATATTATCAGTAGTTTTCTATATTACATATATTAAAAAATATACAGCCTGCGTCCATCCGAACGTTTATTAGAGTTGCGTGTAAAAACATGAAGTAACTCGCTCTCTAACTTTTCAAGATTTTTGGTAACAACGTTTCTTCTTTGAAGGTGGCGGTGGTTAGTGTTTAACGTCCCGTCGACAACGAGGTCATTAGAGACTCGGGTTAGGGAAGGAAATCGGCCGTGCCCTTTCAAAGGAACCATCCCGGCATTTGCCTGAAACGATTTAGGGAAATCACGGAAAACCTAAATCAGGATGGCTGGAGACGGGGTTGAACCGTCGTCCTCCCGAATGCGAGTCCAGTGTGCTAACCACTGCGCCACCTCGCTCGATCTTCTTTGTATATTGCATGTTTATTTATATATTCTAAGATGGCGCTTCAATAGGCATATGAAAACGAGCGCGTGTAGAATGCAAAGTTGTGTGAAAATTTTAAAGCAATCGGTGAAGACCTTTCGGAGATTACGATTTTGAAAAAACGTTTACATTTTTATTTATATCGATGAAAGTTGACAACTGCTCTGTGTGTTTTCAGCACTGAGTATTTTTTTCAATTACCTATCCAATTTTTTTTATTGCACCAGTGTAAAAATAAACAATTGCTTTTTGTTCATAGGGCCATCTAAATTTCAATGTTCATTATTGTTTGCAGCTTAACAACTCGAAAATGACTTGAGGTCTAAATTGCAATTGCGAAAATTATAGTAAATAGTACGGTCGATGGTGAACACGGGGTAATTTCAACATAAATTATTTATCACACCACTTAGGTAAACGACAGTAGAAAGAGTTCCGGATAGTCGTTCAAATTAGGGCCCAGAGTGAAGGACACAAAAACAATAGCGACTTTTGTACACGTGACTGCCAAAGAAGAGAAGCGCCCCGCCTCCAGCTCCTCCCAGCAGAAACTGGTACAGAGAGAGGAGAAACGAACGCCGGGGACGTACTCGCAGTCGGCCTTGCGTTGTTAGGCAGCTGGCGGAGACAAATGTCCAGATGTCCAGCCGGCCTACCGGTTCGTAAAAGGAAACGCGCTTCTGCGGGAACCGGATTTCAGAGGCAGCGAAAGCCGAGGCGTGTCGCGCTGTCAGCCGGCAAGCGCCGTCGCAGGCCGCGGTGCCGCCTTCGAGTCCCGGCGACTCAATCACACCGGCAGTCAGGGCCTCACCACACTACCTTACAACACATCGCCAGTGGCGCTTAAAGGGTTCTGCCTTCTTCACTGTGAGAATCAAGTGTGTGTCAGCCTCCAGTATTTTACTGGGCCGCCGCAACCCGTTTGTTGCGGGCAAAACTTTCTGGTCGGCTTCTTTGTAACGACGTAAGAAGTGAGGGGGGTTAAAAAATGGTTCAAATGGCACTAAGCACTATGGGACTTAACTTCTGAGGTCATCAGTCCCCTAGAACTTAGAACTACTTAAACCTAACTAACCTAAGGGCATCACACACATCCATGCCCGAGGCAGGATTCGAACCTGCGGCCGTAGCGGTCACGCGGTTCCAGACTGTAGCGCCTAGAACCGCTCGGCCACTTCGGTCGGCCTGAGAAGGGTTTTCAGCTACACTGGACACTTGAGCGCAGCGGTGAGGAACTGTATAAAAAGTTCAGCAATGTATTCCAAGTACATACTGTAACGTGGCAAATTATTACGAGTTGTCATCTTTCAGGGAAAGCGTAGCTTGCCGTGGAGCCAAGAGCGGAGAGGAGAGCAGATTTTGGTTCTCACGCTCGCACGGCTGACGCCGGCTAATTGCCTAACGCTGGGTGCAATACATTACACTTACTGTCTATGAATCTGAAGAAGTACTGTTAAATATCAGTCGACTGTTTTCATACATAGTGTACCAAATTCTATGGATAACACAACCATGCTGTTAAAATTTCAAATCAGATCAACCTCAGTACTTGCGGAGATATAAATTTTTACCTAAACCACATAATAACCGTACTGGAATTGTGAAAATGATTTAGGAACTAATGTACTTATCTATAGTATCAACAGAAACTGATACCAAGATAATATGTTCATATAATCAATCTAATTTTCTGGAATTTTCTTTCGTTTCACTACCATATATTTTCTGACATAATTAAAAATACTTTGGAAAACTATTATTTCATCGTGTGAGTGTTGTGAAGAGGCTTAGAGAGTGAATGGAGGATATACGCAAAGTGACAATGTGGTATTTTATTAAAATTATGTAAATGTATGTGTGAGATAGTTATTGTACAATAGGGCAATTTCTGACGTTGAGCTTGATTTTGTAAAAGGGAGCCACAAGGGGCGTTGAATATTACATTTATTAGTAATTTATTTTGTGGAAAGGAACCGTATGTTGTTTTCGTTAAATTTTATTTAGTTTCGGAATTACAATATTTGTAGTCTAAATTACTTGTGGTCACCTTATTGGCTGATATAGAAGTGCTCGAGATGATCTGACTGGCAGCTTAAAATACTAGCCAATAGGAATTCGGAATTTCCCGCGCTTTCGAGAAGTGCTTTTTGCCTCAGCTCCATGGGTCTATTAGTCGTTCAGTAGCCGTCTTCTGTAAACACCTAAGTTGAACCGTGCAGATCAGATTTGTACCAGAATGAAGAAATTCGCGCGTTTCGTCGGTTCTCGTGTGTCGACAAAGAACGACTCCAGTACCGAATATTTTGTGAAAGTTTGAGCCCTGTGAGTGGTTTGTTTAAGGAGATATTTGCGTATGAACATTTCTTGTCATCCATAAACTCCGCGTGGCGTGTTTCGTGCAGACAACGAGGCATTGTGGCGAGAACTTTTTTACAGGGAGAGACTGAATGTGTTAGCTCGCAAGTAGTTGTGGCTCATTATCTTTTAAAGCTGTTCAAAATTTCGGGTCGGACTAAATATCTTGTAGCTGCTTTCGGGTGTGAACTTGTAACAGAGACAAATGGCTCTGAGCACTATGCGACTTAACTTCTGAGGTCATCAGTCGCCTAGAACTTAGAACTAATTAAACCTAACTAACCTAAGGACATCACACACATCCATGCCCGAGGCAGGATTCGAATCTGCGACCGTAGCGGTCGCTCGGCTCCAGACTGTAGCGCCTAGAACAGCACGGCCACTCCAGCCGGCGTAACAAAGACAGTCAGTAACATTGCATTATTGATGTCGGGATATTAAATTCGAACTTTATAGCAATTTTCCATGTTTTAAAGGCCAGAAACCAACTTAAAGGAAATTTTAGACATTTCTTCAAACGAGTCATGCAAGAATCCTGAACGCTCGATAGTTTTAAGTAATTTTCAGCTACTGCCCATGGAGTGGAGTAATGTGGCCTTTGCGTGTAGGTATGTAGTCTAATTTTCGTCAACGCTGCTTTTGTCGACCAAAACAGTATCTACCATAGGACAGGGAAGGGGGAGACTACCTGAAACCTATTCAGGTAGGTGGACTGACTGTTCAAAGGATAGTGAGAGACCAACCCGCCACGCCGCTATACCTTACTGGAAGGGGTGTCTTACAGTGGATTTACTCTTATGGCTTGCTAGCCTAACTTCCTCAATAGAGAATTGAGTTACACTAAACCGTTCCCATTACCCTGGTTCCTGCCCACTACAGAAGAGCAGAGTTTCATGACTCGTTCTCCTTGCTTACAGAGAATACAAATATTTCTCTGTATCCCCTTCATTATTTACCTTTAATTACTCAACTTCGTCAGAGGTAGTACTATACCACGACTCGTTCTAACTTTTTACTACAACACACGTATCATCCGGCAAGAGAAGAAGTCAGTACGAAAACCCTAGACATGTCCGAACACCATTTGCCGCATCAGCATACCAATACCGGAAAGTGTCTCGGCAGCTTTTAGCAAGCTCTACCGTTCCGTTGTGATCATAGTGACACCCATTCACCTGCCACTGTGCCCTCCCGTGATGTCTCCAGCAGGAAAGGTGCAGAACTGCTTCATCACAATTTCTACAGACATCTGAAGCGTACGCGCTGCCCTGTGCGGAGTGGCGGTAGTCGGTCCTGCAGTAATGCCGCCAAGCAGGAAGCGGCAGACCTGAAAGCAAGGCGCCGGTCTTTTGCACAAGACTTTCTCCGGTGAGGCGCGTCTTCCTGCCGACAACTTAATGCTGTCTTCTCCACCTAACTACTCGATCCCGTCGAGTCTGTCTGGCTAACACTAAAAGTGAAAGACACAGTCACCTCTGGATGCAGCAGCAATTGTTAGTTCATCTCGAAAGGAACAGCTGCTTATTGCTCCACCATTGTGCTGATCACAGGGCGAAGGAGGAAGGAGGAAGGGGGAAGAGGGGAGGGGGGAGGAGTGAAAGCTTTTATAGTGAGACTTCCGCTGGTCTCTGGCGCAAAAATTTCCACTTGGGACGGAATATTTTACACCGGTAGTCATGTACTTTTTGGGAGTTTCTGTGAAATTTCAGGAAGATAAGGGATCACCGAATGACTCTAGGAATATGGGCTGGTATAAATGGCCCGCTTGGAGAGCTTGATGATCGAGAGGACTGTTCAGTAAAAACAGAAAATCCAGGTTCAGGTCATTCCGTTGGTACAAATTTTCAGTAGTCGCTTCCAATAGGATGTGATAAGCGAATAAAGTCTAATTACCGAACACAATTATGTAGCCATATTTCACGCTGTTGTCTACTTTTTGACTCTATGCATTCATCGATATATTTCTCCTTTTAGTTTTCATCCCTGCTCTATCTAAATAAGCCAATGATAATTCTAAAAATGTAAATGTTTTTAACAACACTAAATTTTATGGAACTACTCAGCATCAAAGGTTCCAGTACACTTAATGTAATTTCTGATTTTTTGAATAAAATTCCATATATCTGGGGTTCACACCTCAGCCGACCCTACAATTTTTTATGTATATTAATGCTTCTTTCACACGCTTTATGTTGGGTTGACTTCCGTCTGCCCATAACCGTGGGTTCTGTGATTGGTCTGAGAGAAGACGCACCAAACTACAACACGTGAAGTGTTAGTTCAATTTATTACACGAATGAGTAAAAAATTTACTTAATTTTGACACAGTTCCTTTTTCACAAGTTCCTTGATAATTTACAACAGTCTTTGATTATGAAAGCATACTTTATCTCTAAGGAATGAACTGTTCTCTTGAGGTACAATGTTCGACATTTATAACCATACAGGTTCATCTGAAACTTTAACAACTCGTTGGTCCTACACTACGATGTCGACTGCTGTAGCTGGGGTCTGTAACTGGACAGAGTTCTTGCATGGTCGACAATATATTGACTTCAGCGTGAGGGCACTGCTACTGCGGAGAGGGGGGGGGGGGGGCGTGTCTTCTTTAGTGTGCCTCACTGTTTGTCCCGGATTCCACCGAACACTGGCTAATGTCTGTGGCATCGATTTCAGACTGTGCTGTGGCACCGCCATCTCTGGACGATCCCATAATTTGTCTGCATGAAAAAGCCTAATTGCGTCGTGGTTTGAAGTGCAAGTTAAACTGTGAGTGGCCATATAACTGGCTTAGTTTAAAGATAGATGGAAGACATTGGCATACCACCCACCAGCGTTTGTTTTGTACTGTAGCTCATATCGAGCTGCGCCTCTCTCAGCCTCTCCATAACCTGTCAGTCCGTCCCGTATGCTGCTTATTTCAGCTCCACGTTTAAAAACAAGCAGTCATTTGTAGCATCACCCTTTCAATGTTACTTTTTCTCTTTCAGAGCAAATGTTCATGCATAGCCGCGCAACTGATCTATAAAAGACTCATTACGACTGAGAGAGAGATTATCTCTGACTCGTGATGTAACAACCCTGTGGATATTGTGTGGAACATGAAGCGTGCTATGGACTGACGGACTTCTGAGTTAGCAATTGCTGAGAGTAATCTGATGGTAGGATCGCAGCGGAACTGTAATTATCGACATTGGTGGAAGCTGCCATTTCGAATACGAAACGTATTTTGATTAATTGTGATAATATTTCATCTCATACAAGAGGATGATGTATCCTGAAGCGTAGGAATGAAATGCTTTTACGGAAAAATGTAATTTAATGAATGGAAAAGGTACGTTAAATTATTTGGTTATTTTAACTTTTTCCTTGTCTGTGGCTCGAAACATTATTTGGTGTGTCGTAACTCGCAGGGAACTTTGTATCCTGGGAAATCGGTAAAGCCTGCACCACGGTCGTTTACGATCTATTTTGAGAGATAAGTTTCTGGTCTTTTATCGAAATTGGTACGCAATTTGGACACTGATACGCATGCCGCAGAGTGAGAACATAGTAGCACGTAAGACGGATTCCCCACGGCGTATGATTGTGCCTATTTTAAGAATTCTCAGAGTCAGCGATCGCCGGAATTCTGCAGAGCCACAGAAATTTTATTCCAGGTGCTGACTTCGACATCGGGAAGCAGAGTATGATTACGAACTGTAACTACTGATTCATTTTGTTTTATAGACTAGAGAATTCAAACAGGAATTTAATTCGTACATGGCAGTGAGAGAGATATTTGCGTTAAAATATTAGGGAAGTGTCTTCTCTCGCCCAAAAGTTTCCATTCAAATAACTAGATATTATTCAGTCACAATAATTTAACTTCTTCAATTTAATGGAGAGATAAGTTAAACGCTATGCCTTGCTCCTGCGAAGACGCACTAGCGCACTAACGGGTTTGAGGTATACTTTTTATATTTACGCCAATAACCTTCTGGTTAATTTGATACAGTTTGACGTTCCTTTCCACTTTTCATATGTCCAGTAGATTCTGCAACACCAGCAAACCCAATACATCAGGTTGCTTTTTAAGCTCAGCTGCTCCTTACGTAATCGGTCTCTCGATGTAATTTTGACTCACCTGATCCCGCTGACTACGTTAAGTCATTTCGTTTCTTCCGTTACCTTAACACCATTGCGTTACTGTCTCAAATACTTTAAAAGGACGAGTATGACTGTAATCCGGCCAGTTCTACGACAGGCACCTCTGTCGACGTTGGATAACTAATGAGTGGTGAATGAACTAAATGCATTGGGTGTGTCTGTAGAAAAATTGCCAAGAGAAGGGAGTAGTGTACATTTTGGAACTGATAATGTCGAGTCCACTGAGATGGAGTGGATTTCAGCATGTTGACCGACTCATTTATTTCATTTTGTTCTTTTAGTTGTTTGGCGCAGTGGTTTGTACACTGAAGTGGTATTCGAGAGGGTGACTGTTTAAACCCGTGTCGCGTCATCCAGAATTAGGTTTTCCGCGATCGCTCCAGGCAAATGCCGCAATGATTCCTTCAAATGACCACGGCCGACTTCCTTCCCCATCCTAGACACCATCATCCGAGTTTGTGCTCCTCCTCTAATGACCTAGATTTTGATGGGACGTTAAACCCAATCTTCCTTTTTCTCTCCTTCCTTGTTTAACTGACGAGATACATTCACGATCGCCAGATAATGTTCTATTTTTATTATTATTTCTTTCCTTTCTCAGACGTTATATCTGGTTAAAAATGGAAAGTGACGCGGACCTTGATCAAGCGTGACTTCCTTTTAACTGTACGGTATATGTTACATTGCATTTAGGAACTTTCGGGTACTTGCACATGTACCAAATATCACAGATTTCTGTAGTTGTATATATACGTTTGGATGTAGCTGTATTGCGTTGATGTACTTGTGGATATTGTGTGGTATGACTCCTGTAGTTGATAGTATAATTGGTATAATGTCAACTTTATCCTGATGCCACATGTCCTTGACTTCCTCTGCCAGTTGGATGTATTTTTCCATTTTTTCTCGTGTTTTCTTTTGTATATTTGTTGTATTGGGTATGGATATTTTGATTAGTTGTGTTAATTTCTTCTTTTTATTGGTGATTATGATGTCAGGTTTGTTATGTGGTGGTGTTTTATCTGTTTAATGGTTCTGTTCCAGTATAATTTGTATTCATCATTCTCCAGTACATTTTGTGGTGCATACTTGTATGTGGGAACGTGTTGTTTTATTAGTTTATGTTGTATGGCAAGTTGTTGATGTATTATTTTTGCTACATTGTCCTGTCTTCTGGGGTATTCTGTATTTGCTAGTATTGTACATCCGCTTGTAATGTGATCTACTGTTTCTATTTGTTTTTTCAAAGTCTGCATTTATCTGTTGTGGTATTGCAATCTTTAATAATATGCTTGCTGTAATATCTGGTGTTTATTGTTTGATCCTGTATTTCAATCATGAGTCCTTCCGTCTCACTGTATATATTGCCTTTTCTTAGCCATGTGTTGGATACGTCTTGATCGATGTGTGGCTGTGTTAGATGATACGGGTGCTTGCCATGTAGTGTTTTCTTTTTCCAATTTACTTTCTTCGTATCTGTTGATGCTATTTGATCTAAAAAGTTGTAGAAGTGGTTATCAAATTGCAATGGTGTAGCCGATGTATTTATATGAGTGATTGCTTTGTTATTATTATTATTATTATTATTATTATTATTATTAGGACTAATATTACTTTCTCATGCTGAGTAATAAGGGGCGATAGGCAAATACTCAACTTGAAGAAAGACAACTTTTCAGACGAGGTCACGTTTCTAAAAACTTTATCTACAATGACCGGTTTCGGTCAACAGAGTTACATCGTCTAATTGTCGCAAATAAAGGTTCTGTAAATGCGTTCTTAACTGAGAAGCTGATTAGTATTTCAGCACTTTCCGCAACATTTTTTGCTTTCTCATTAAGCGATTTTTGGCTTTTTGGGCATTGAAGGCATCTTTGTGTTATTAGGTGACACAGAAGTTTGCCGAAATACTGTGGGCGTTGGTCACCGACATTAGGCCGTTCACCTATAAAGTGAATTATCATCTAAGTCGGTAGAAACCAAGTCAAGGATAGCATAGCCACTAACACAAATAGGCCGCAGTTAGAAAGACGGCACAATAGACCACACTTTCGGCGTAAGTAGACTCCCCCTTCGCCTTGCGCTACGTCAGAACGCTTGTACAGGATCAGATTGTCTACACGGCCGAATCCGCCGTCTGGAGAACGTTGCTGGGCAGGCCAGCTGGACGCCTGTCGAGCCGGCGTTGGCGAGGCCCGATGGTCGTTTGGCGCGCCCGTCTCTGAATCAGGGTCAAGTAGGGCGACGAAGATGGAGGGGAGGCCCACGCAGATGTGGCAGCACGGAAGAAGCAAATAGAAGCTGACAGCGCGCACGAGGTGTTGGACGGCCAAGGACGTATCCGCGTCCCTCGCCGACACCAGCTGCACGGAAACATCGGCCGACACCACACTGTTAATCCGACAGCATTCTGAGGCTTTCCGGTCTTGCACGTGGAAGCCAGTATCCAGGGTGACGTAAGCCGTCACGTTTCGTCTGTCATCAACATCGAGTTGAATGCAGAGGGACCACCAACGGAGCTGTTGTCAAAACTTTGTTGTTGAGCTCTCACAATCCAGAAAGGCGGACTCCTAAGAAAGCTGAATTGATGAGGGAATAATAGGACGAAACAGTAAGATAACCCTTCTGTACCAGCGGGGATACATACAATCAATAGAAAATATCTGCAAACGCCAAAATCGCAAAGCAACGGTGATACAAACCCCGAAAGTCACCGTAGGGTGCGTGACTAGGGTACCTTCCACATTTTCTGTTCCGCTCAAGAGTGGAGCGAGGGAAAATCGATTGTCTATATCACTCCGTACGTACATTAATTTCTCTTGTATTCGAGATCCTTATGCGAAATGTGCTTTGGGTGTGGGAGAATCGATCTGCGGAGCGACCTTATGTGGAACGATCGCGTAACACTAACAGTATGAAAAGCAGATGCCAGACTGAGATTCATAAGAAGAATATTAAGGAAATGTAACTCATCTACGAACGAAGTGGCTTACAAGGCGCTTGTCCGACCGACTCTTGAGTACCGTTCGTCAATCTGGGACCCTCACGATGTAGGTCTGATGAAGGAGATAGAGAAGGTTCACCGATGAGCGGTGCCTTTCGTCACGGGATCGTTCGGTCGGCGCGAAAGCGTTAGAGAGATGCTCAATAAAGTCCAATGGCAGACGCTACAAGACAGGCTCTGTGCATCATGGAGAGGTTTACTGTAGTAATTTCGAGAGAGTACTTTCTGGGAAAGTTGGGACAAAATATCACTTCCTCAGTCTTCTGACTGGTTTGAAGCGGTCCGCCATGAATTCCCATTCTACGACAACCTCTTCATCTCAGTAGCACACGCAACTTATGTCCTCAATTCTTTGCTCCATGCATTCCAATCTCTGTCTTCCCCTACAGTTTTCTACTGTCTTCAGCGCCCTATAGTGCCATAGAAGATATTCCCTGATGTCTTAACATACGTTCTATCATACTGACCCTTTTTCTTGCCGGTATTTTCTATAAATTCCTTTTCTCACCGATTCTGCGGAGAGCGTCCTGAGTCCGTCTAATTTTCAGTATTCTTCTGTAGCATCACATCTCAAATGCTTCGATTCTCTTCTGTTCCGGTTTTCATTACCATACAATGCTGCGCACCAAACGTACATTCTCAGAAAGTTCTTCCTCAAATTAAGGCCTATGTTTAGTACACTTCTCTTGGTCAGGAACGCCACTTTTGCCACTGCTAGTCCACTTTCAGTTCACGAAGCCTTTCCATAATACTCGGGTGATGATCGAACCTAACGGTACCAAATCTAGAAGCCACCTCCCTCTCTTCGAATTGCTTCGATGACTTCCTTTAATCCGACTTGATGAAGATCCCTAACAGTCGAGCAGTACTCAGACTGGGTCACATTGGCCTTCTGTACGCCAACTTCTTTATAGTAGTAGTAGTAGTAGTAGTAGTAGTAGTAGTAGTAGTAGTTGTCATCTTCAGTCCGAAGACACTGGTTTGGTGCAGCTCTCAATGCTACTCTATCCTGTATAAGCCTCTTCATCTGCGATTAACTACTGCAAACTACATCCTTCTGAATCTGCTTAGTGTATTCATCTCTTGGTCTCCCTACAATACTAAATTGGTGATCCCTTGATGCCTTAGAACGGCCTTGCCGCAGTGGATACACCGGTTCCCGTGAGATCACTGAAGTTAAGCGCTGTCGGGCGTGGTCGGCACTTGGATGGGTGACCATCCAGGCCGCCATGCGCTGCTGCCATTTTTCGGGGTACACTCAGCCTCGTGATGCCAACTGAGGAGCTACTCGGCCGGATAGTAGCGGCTTCGGTCAATAATACCATTATAACGACCGGGAGAGCGGTGTGCTGACCCCACGCCCCTCCTATCCGCATCCTCAACTGAGGATGACACGGCGGTCGGATGGTCCCGGTAGGCCGCTCATTGCCTGAAGACGGAGTGCTTATATATATATATATATATATTTTTTTTTTTTGATACCTCAGAACGTGTCCTTCCAACTGATCCATTCTTCTCGTCAGGTTGTGCCACAAATTTATTTCTCTTCTCCCCAATTCTATTCAGTATCTCTTCAATAGTTACATGACCTACTCATGTAATCTTCAGTGTTCTTCTGCAGCATCATAATTCAAAACTTCTGTTCTCTTCTTGTCTGAACTGTGGACATAATGGCCAAAAGTGCATGACAAACAACGAGGAGGGCAGAAACAAGGTGGACTGAACAACACAAAAGGACTGGTTGGAACTGCGGATCAAGGTGGAAGGAAATTTATAGAGCGTACACTCCGACCAATAAGGATCTAGTCATCAATGGAGCAAATAAGAAGAAAAGTAGTGATGAAGAGTTTTTGGGAGGAGAAGGAATAAACGCAATGCATGAAAGAACTACCTATGGTCTACAGAGGTCTTAAGGGAACAACAGCAAGAAGCACGAGTGCGAAATGTACGTTACTTAACAAGTAACGCTATGCTGTTTAAGATTTCACTGCCGAATCAACATTTTATTGTGTGTGAACGTGGTGTATCTATCTGGTGACGCCTGGATATTGTGGCAAAATCCTGAGCGAAACGGTAACCGGATGCACTATACATTGCTCACTAATGGCATCACAAGTTTGTGGGCTACGGAAATAGTTTAATAGGATAAAATACAGCCTTTCGGGACAGGGCAGCGACGTCCAAGGTTTTTCGAGGTCTCGAGTTTTAACTACCGGATGCTGAGAAACTCATTTGGTGTCTGCAAGCTGGTGGTTGTAAACGACCAACGCAAACCTCGTTAAACCGGCCTCAGAGCGTCTCTATAGCGGTGCTCGAAGTAAAGTGTCCACTCAACGTTGAGTTCCTGAACATGAAGCATGTTTTACCTCAAACTCTTCCACAAAGGATAGAGTCGTCCCTGCCAGTAGAGCGTCCACGAGAAAGACGCCCGTGCTTTTGCAATATAGCGAATAGAATCTGCAGTGTTACTGACTTTGTCATAAAATCATGGCACTTGCTACTCTGCCTGAAGAACAGTTTGAAATACCTTTGGTTCCGTACTGTCCGTACATCGACAGTTAAAAGATGATACGTTCCGAGATTCAAGGCTCGCCACAGTTCTCCTCTCTGTAGTATACGAATCTCTGTAAGAACTATGACCTACTACGTAATACAAGGGAAAGACAGTGAACGGATGTCTTAAGAAACAATCAGGTCACTTCTGTTGGTACTGCAGAAATCGAAAGTTTTAGGGATTCAGATCTTTCTATAATCGAATCCTCTGCTCTATCGTCAACTGGTCACTATGGAATGGTTCTTTCATCGTAATCGTAGACGGTTTCCTTTCCTTACCTTTTCAACTGAGTTATTGTTACGTTTCGTTGTTCATCAAACATCTAGTTCGCAATAGATCCGTCTTCACAACACAGGAAGATGTAGCGTCCTGTGCGGGGAAGTAGCAATGAAAGTTTTATTTATCATGTCGGAAAAAACAGCAAAGTTACGTAATTTTTTTGTTTTCAGATGATAGTAAAAGTTAAAATATGCGCGCCTGGTAATGTACGCGTCTACGGTATCTTATCAGAAGTCTATCCGGTTACCCTTACGTAAAGCGGAACTGACCAGTAGATGTCACGACAGTCGGATCCACCATTATTCAAAGGGCGCTGGGAGTATTGCATTGACAGTGGTGAAGCAGTAACACTAGAAAACAGTGGCCAGTAGAACTGGGCGACTTCGAACGTGAGTAAGGAGTCGCACAGTCCAACCCGTCTAAGGCTGTCCACGTGGACTGTTGGCTATGTGACTGAAAAAGCGAAGGATGGTTGGATGGTTGGTTGGTTGGATGGTTGGTTGGTTGGTTGGTTGGATGGATGGATGGATGGATGGTTAAAGAAACCAAACTACTAGGTCATCAGTCCCTTTGTCATAGGACAGATAGATGGTTCAGATGGCTCTGAGCTCTATGGGACTTAACTTCTGAGGTCATCAGTCCCCTAGAACTTAGAACTACTTAAACCTAATTAACCTAAGGACAGCACACACGTCCATACCATAGCCAGGATTCGACCTGCGGCCGCAGCAGCAGCGTGGTTCCAGACTGTAGCGCCTAAAACCGCTCGGCCACCCCGGCCGGCATCACTACTTTCTCTGGTTTGGGACCTTGAGAAAGAATGGGCTGCTATTTCTCCACAGCAGAGTTGAAGCCGTCAACCAACAAGTGAGGGGATACTTTTGATCAGATAGTGTACACGGGCGAAATCAAAATGGCGCAGCTCATCTCCACTTTCATTTTGATGCACCATTTTACTAACGGCCAAATACGGTACTGTGGCATGGTGATCTGAGTGTGCACTAGGACTGAAGACATGTGCCTGTAAGTAAACAAAAAATTATAATTTCGTTTCTTTTTTCCGGATATTACACTACTGGCTATTAAAATTGCTACACCACGAAGATGACGTGTGACAGACGCGAAATTTAACCGACAGGAAGAAGATGCTCTCATATGCAAATGATTAGCTTTTCAGAGCATTCACACAAGGTTGGCGCCGGTGGCGACACCTACAACGTGCTGACACGAGGAAAGTTTCAAACCTATTTCTCATACACAATCAGCAGTGGACCGGCGTTGCCTGGTGAAACGTTGTTGTGATGGCTCGTGAAGGAGGAGAAATGCGTAGCATTACGTTTCCGACTTTGATAAAGGTCAGATTGTAGCCTATCGCGATTGCGGTTCATCGTATCGCGACATTCCTGCTCGCGTTGGTCGAGATCCAATGACTGTTAGCAGAATATGGAATCGGTGGGTTCAGGAGGGTAATACGGAAAGCCGTGCTGGATCCCAACGGCCTCGTATCACTAGCAGTCGAGAGATGACAGGCATCTTCTCTGTATGGCTGTAACGGATCGTGCAGCCACGTCTCGATCCCTGGGTCAACTGATGGGGACGTTTGCAAAACAACAACCATTTGCACGAACAGTTCGACGACGTTCGCAGCAGCATGGACTATCAGCTCGGAGACCATGGCTGCGGTTACCCTTGACGCTGCATCACAGACAGGAGCGCCTGCGATGGTGTACTCAACGACGAACCTGGGTGCACGAATGGCAAAACGTCATTTTTTCGGATGAATCCAGGTTCTGTTCACAGCATCACGATGGGCGCATCCGTGTTTGGCGACATCGCGTTGAACGCACATTGGAAGCGTGTATTCGTCATCGCCATACTGGCGTATCACCCGGCGTGATGGTATGGGGTGCCATTGGTTACACGTCTCGGTAACCTCGTGTTCGCATTGACGCCACTCTGAGCAGTGGACGTTACATTTCAGATGTGTTACGACCCGTGACTCTACCCTTCATTCGGTCCCTGCGAAACCTTACATTTCAGCAGGATAATGCACGACAGCATGTTTCAGGTCCTGTACGGGCCTTTCTGGATACAGAAAATGTTCGACTGCTGCCCTGGCCAGCAGATTCTCCAGATCTCTCACCAACTGAAAACGTCTGGTCAATGGTGGCCGAGCAACTGGCTCGTGACAATACGCCACTCACTACTCTTGATGAACTGTGGAATCGTGTTGAAGCTGCAAGGGCAGCTGCACCTGTACACGCCATCCAAGCTCTGTTTGACTCAATGCCCAGGCATATCAAGGCCGTTATTACGGCCAGAGGTGGTTGTTCTGGATACTGATTTCTCAGGAACAATGCACCAAAATTGCGTGAAAATGTAATCACATGTCAGTACTAGTATAATATATTTGTCCAATGAATACTCGTTTACCATCTGCATTTCTTCTTGGTGTAGCAATTTTAATGGCCAGTAGTGTAGCGGTATGTAACAGGCTCTTTCAGAGTACGGAATGTCTTCCCAGTGTCTGTTAAGCTGCCTGCCGTCTGTTCTACTGCTGTTTCACAACTTCGGGCTGTAACACAGCGAGGCGTGCCGGAGAGTTCTGTAGAGGTCAGACGGTACAGACGTCGACTGGGTATGACGGTGCCACCGGAGAGGCGACACGTTAACCACTCTCCCGTCGTCATCTCTGTCGTCGTCCGCCGCCACAACAGCGGGAGAGAGTGGAGATTAACCTATCAGCAGCCGTGACACGGGCCCGCTGCTGGTGGCGAGGGGACGAGTTAATTGCAGCCACGGGGAGACAGGCAGTCTGCGAGGAGCGGCCGTGGGCGCCGCGGAAGTCGACGCCTCGCCTCGCCTCGGCTAATTGCGGACGTTGCTCTCTCTCGCCCGTCCGTCCGCAAAAACACAGCCGAGCCGAGCCGAGCCGCGCCCCGCGCTGCCAGCCATTGCGATGTGCCGGCGACGCGCGCTACGTGTCATCTGCAACTTGCTGGGCACTCCGCAATTCGATTACTCGATAAATAGTACAATTCTCAAGGCTGTCAATTCAACTAAGTACCTGGGTGTTAAAATTACGAAAAACTTAAGTTGGAAAGACCACATAGATAATATTGTGGGGAAGTCGAGCCAAAGGTTGCGTTTCATTGGCAGGACACTTAGAAGATGCAACAAGTCCACTAAAGAGACAGCTTACATTACACTCGTTCGTCCTCTGTTAGAATATTGCTGCGCGGTGTGGGATCCTTACCAGGTGGGATTGACGGGGAACATCGAAAGGGTGCAAAAAAGGGCAGCTCGTTTTGTATTATCCCGTAATAAGGGAGAGAGTGTGGCAGATATGATACGCGAGTTGGGATGGAAGTCATTAAAGCGAAGACGTTTTTCGTCGCGGCGAGATCTATTTACGAGATTTCAGCCACCAACTTTCTCTTCCGAATGCGAAACTATTTTGTTGAGCCCAACCTACATAAGCAGGAATGATCATCAAAATAAAATAAGAGAAATTAGAGCTCGAACAGAAAGGCTTAGGTGTTAGTTTTTCCCGCGCGCTGTTCGGGAGTGGAATGCTAGCGAGATAGTATGATTGTGGTTCGATGAACCCTCTGCCAAGCACTTAAATGTGAATTGCAGAGTAATCATGTAGATGTTGAACCACCCACTACACTGTCGATAAACATAGGCTACGGTTAGGTACCGCAACCCTCTTTTCAATAGAAGCGCTGAGAACTATAAGAGCCTAAACTACACAGTTAAAGATTTTGAGATTGTGTTATGTACGCAGTTCCGTGACGACTGTTGATCCTATGGTTGTAAGTAGACTGTTTAGGTTTTTATGTTGGTAACGCCACGTAGCGCTCTGTATGAAAATCACTGACTGTGCTGTGTGCAGTCTGTGGCTGGTTGGCATTGTTGGAATATTCGCTATTGTAGTGTTGGGCAGTTGGATGTGAACAGCGCGTAGCGTTGCGCAGTTGGAGGTGAGCCGCCAACAGTGGTGGATGTGGGGAGAGATGGAGTTTTGAGAGCGGATGATCTGGACGTGTGTCCATCAGAGACAGTAAATTTGTAAGACTGGATCTCATGGACTGATATATATATATCTTTCATTTGCGAAGTATGCTTATCAGTAGTTAATGCCTTCAGTAGTTAGAATCTTTTATTTAGCTGGCAGTATTGGCGCTCACTGTATTGCAGTAGTTCGAATATCGAAGATTTTTTTTTTTGAGGTAAGTGGTTCATGAAAGGTATAGGTTATTTTTAGTCACGGCCATTCTTTTGTAGGGATTATTGAAAGTCAGATTGCGTTACGCTAAAAATATTGTGTGTCAGTTTATTGATGATCACAATAAGTAAAGAGAGAAATATCTGAGCACGTTCAGTTTTGCTCATCTGCTTGAAACCAAATAACGTAAGGGGTTTACCAGCACAGCAATTCGTAAATTTTTCTAAGGGGAGGTTTCATGGTGAACAAGTTTCGTCTACATCTGCAGAGCCACACTGTACACCGATGAGAAATGACACGTAGTTCCGATTAATAATAATAATAATTATAATTATTATTATTATTACTGTTGTTACAGTCTTGGTTCAAATGGCTCTGAGCACTATGGGAGTTTAACATCTGAGGTCATCAGTCCCCTAGAATTTAGAACTACTTAAACCTAACTAAACTAAGGACATCACACACATCCATGCCCGAGGCAGGATTCGAACCTGCGACCGTAGCAGTCCCGCGGTTCCGGACCGAGCGCCTAGAACCGCTAGACCACCGCGGCCGAAAAACTATTCTGACTTTCGTGTCAGTACCGTTCAGAGTCTCCCAGACACTGTTGACAATGGTGTGAGACAGAATCATTTTTTGAATGGCTCAGTGTTCCCTTTAACTGGAGCATGATGATGTCCTCACTTCTGAGAATTACTTTCGGGCTAATTATTTTCTGTATTTAAAAGGCAAGAGCCAAAAATGCCGTTCACCCTTATTGTGCGCAAGATGTTCGTGTACCATAGTGGCTTCTTTAGTTTCTCGTCGTTCTGGCGAACAAATCCTGGGAAAGAAAGGTGATCGTTATCACTTCGCTGCGCTGCTAACTAATTTGTGCTATCTGTGCTGCCGAGGTGCCGTGAGAATCGCAGGGAGACGGGTACATAAATGTCTCTGGATGTGGAACCTGGAAAGTGGGGCCCGCTACATTTCCCTAAAGCGTGTACTCTACAACCATCTAGTTCCGATCCTGCTCCAGAGTGCGGGGGAACGAAGAATGTACCTCGTCTAATTAGCCAAGACCATAGGTAGAAAATGGCTGTCATTTATCGACAGCGAGTTCATTAAAAGTGAAGCTTGAGCACTCTTTAGCACGAACAAGCGGAGAACAGGTTATGTTAATCTTTCTAGCAGATAATTTAGAAAACGGAAAACAGCAATGACGCCGAAGAAACTATTTCAGCATTCGCATAAACTAAAAGAAACAGCGGAATACATATATGGCGATGACCTCAAGCGCAGACTTCATCAAAGACGAAACGCTAAATGAAAGAACAGATAGAGAATAATTCTCGTTGAAATTCTGCGGCACTAATATGGAGACTGCATATGCGTTAGCTATGCGGTACATATAGTTTTCAGCCTGGTAGTTCAGCGAATGCATTAAATATTCAACGGGATCATAAATGAATATAAAATAAATTAATAACTAATCTAGAGTGAATTACTCTGCAGCAGAGTATGTGCTGGGAAAATAAAGCTATGATGGTGGGCCATGCTTCCTTCAGATGAAAGCACTTCTCGCCAAAGGCAAGGTTCTTTGTTCCAGTCCCGGTCTGATAAACAATTTTCATCTGTTAGAGAAGACAAACTTCTTTGCCGAGATCGCTAATAGCAAACTTTATTCTCGATAACAGGTTTCGGTCATAAATGTTACCATCCTCAGACCTCGACAGACAGGTTATTTCATATGTCTTAAAATGCAGTAAAAGTACTCTTTCTCATGAACCTGCAGGTATGTAACAGACTAGAAGATTGATGCATCGGCAAAACAACTATAGACCCAGTTATTTAACACATACATCTGTCTTAAACCACTCACAATAGAGCATATCACACACTAAGTCGAGAGTAGAGTCCAGACACTAGTCTAAGTCGAGAGTAGAGTCTACAGAGTAGAGTCTACAGAGTAGAGTCTACAGAGTAGAGTCTACAGAGTAGAGTCTACAGAGTAGAGTCTACAGAGTAGAGTCTACAGAGTAGAGTCTACAGAGTAGAGTCTACAGAGTAGAGTCTACAGAGTAGAGTCTACAGAGTAGAGTCTACAGAGTAGAGTCTACAGAGTAGAGTCTGCAGAGTAGAGTCTGCAGAGTAGAGTCTACAGAGTAGAGTCTACAGAGTAGAGTCTACAGAGTAGAGTCTACAGAGTAGAGTCTAGTGGCGCCTTAGCTGGAATGATGTGTTGTGAGTGGCATAACATAGACGTATGTAGTCAACAACTGTGTATACAGTTGTTTTAATTTTAATACGCCAATGAATCAGTCTTCTGGTCTGTTATGTATCTGCCAATTCACGAGAAAGAGCACATTACCTGCTGTTTTGAGAAAGAAAAAAATTCTAATCTGTCAAGAAGTTTCTTTAAATAAACCAATAACATTAACTACATTAAAAGGTAGCACGTTACCTCAGCGTTTTAAACCGTTACCAATTCGGGCTGCAGATTGAGGCGCTAACGAACTGAGATGCCCTGTTAGATTCGTAACAAGTCGTTATAAATGGTTCGGGAATGCAGCGTAGTTATTTAGAGAATTTAATTAAGAAACGGTGGAATAAAGACGACTTTGGTGTAGTAAAACCTTGCTTGGTAAATCCAGGGTGGACTATACCTGTGCTGCCGGACAGGGTGGCCGAGCGGTTCTAGGCGCTACAGTCTGGAACCGCGCGACCGCTACGGTAGCAAAGAATGGTTCAAATGGCTCTGAGCACTATGGGACGTAACTTCTGAGGTGTTCAGTTCCCTAGAACTTAGAACTACTTAAACCTAACTAACCTAAGGATATCACACTCACCCATGCCCGAGGCAGGATTCGAACCTGCGACCGTAGCGGTCGCGCGGTTCCAGACTGTAGCACCTAGAACCGCTCGGCCACTCCGGCCGACGCTACGGTCACAGGTTCTAATCCTGCCTCGGGCATGGATGTGTGTGACGTCCTTAGGTTAGTTAGGTTTAAGTAGTTCTAAGTTCTAGCGGACTGATGACCTCAGCAGTTAAGTTCCATAGTGCTCAGAGCCATTTTCTTTATGCCTGTGCTGCGCGGGGATTATGAGAGAGAGAGAGAGAGAGAGAGAGAGAGAGAGAGAGAGAGAGAGAGACTAGGCCTCGTACGAAGGCATATAGTCATTTATATGGTACAGCAAAGGGAGTGGACAATATTTTCACTACGTATCCAGTGCCATACATTGCACAGTGGCTTGTGAATAATACTTGTAGATCTTTTCTGTATACGCGTGGCGGCGTATTCCATTAGATGTTGTGACATTGATCTACTCACAGATATTATACCAAAACTCTAAGATACTGGCAAACAAAGTTGTTTAATCGAGTTCCCTCAATCGCTGGAAGGAATCCCTATAATCAAAGCCACGCCTCCAGAGGGAAAGCAGAGAGCAGAGGAGACGAGTTGAGCAACGGACGCAGCTGCGTTGCTTAGCGTGAAACGTTGCCCCCGGATCAAACAGTACGTGATTAGACGCGGACAGCTATCGAGATCAGGTTTCCGGCTGGTCGCAGGGGTTAATAAGCGCCCGGCTGCGAAATCGCTAACAATAGGCGGAGGCGGGCAGCGCTAACGGAAAGCGCCGCTCTGGTCCGCTACTCGGGCCCGTCACATGGCGGCAAGTGGGACACAACACTGCGCCGCGGTGGTTGGCGCTCCGGCCCCAATAAGGCCATATTCACTGGATGCTGCTTCCATCAGCCAACGACAGTTGAAGCTGAAATTTATATTTATTTCAGTAACATTTTAACTTCCCCTCCCCTGCTGGAGATGCCATTCCCGCCGGGGGAAAAATAGTCAAGCAAGAAAGTATGCAGGTGGTCCGCAATAATGCTCACGAAACTCAGTTTTCATGTTGCCTTCTATTACTACCATAGATACATTGAAAGCCCACCTTAATATCCCCCCTTACAATACCACTGGCCCCCACTGACCTTGGTCCGTAGCGCAGTTCATGTTTCAAGCAACCTTTCGAATGGATGGCGGCTTGTTCGGCTACGACTGTCGACCCAGTGTAAAAAGGAAACATGATTCATCCGACCTCATATTATGTTTACACTGACCCACGTTCCTAACTCGACTATTCCGTGCCCACCGCAATCATATTTGGCGATGTCTCTGGGTCGATGCAGAAAGACGGAGGGATTGTCGGCTGCGGAATCCTATTATCAACGGTTTTCTTCGAAACTATTGACTCTCTCGTCGAATCTGTCTCATATCGCTGCCTATCCTACTTTTCAATCTGTGTGTGTGTGTGTGTGTGTGTGTGTGTGTGTGTGTGTGTGTGTGTGTGTGTGTGAGAGAGAGAGAGAGAGAGAGAGAGAGAGAGAGATTTCCAGAAGTGTCGTGGCGTACGATAGATTTCTAAACTGACGCTATCTGACGGAAAACTGAAGCGAGATGATGAAAGGCACAGCATCCATCGATGTTATAACTCGTTAAATTATATGTAATGCTCTGGTTGCGAAGAGGCCAGTGCTCGGCATGACGAAATTTTTTTTTGTTCTTTTGTAAAACATTTTAAGGCAGTGGATCTTGCAGTTCAGTAACCAAATTAAGTCAGGTGCTCGTTTCGTCATGCCCGCACTGCGCAACTGAAAATCAGGTCCACAGATTACAGCGTCTACCACTTTCCCATCTATGAACAGCAAGCAATCAACGAGTTCAGCATTAACCGTCCTGTAACACTCTGGTCTAACCAACCACTTGTGGCCCATCAAAGAAAATCTCTGGGCTCAAGGACGAATAAACCACAAAAGTCTAGATCTCACTGAAAATAAAAGTAACAATAAATTAGATTACGATGTCAGCATTTGTTTGCTGATGTTAGAGGATTATTACAAGGGGCTAAGGTGTTATTGAAAGTAACAAATGCCGAGTAACACCAAATCGAAGCACAAGAGACGAGACTAAGAGACAGTAAGAGCCAGACGAGGATGAGAGGTCGCAAATGAAACGACAGAAATACCGAATAAATTTCGCTTGTAATCATCAAGCGTCATATATACAGTTGATGAGGACATCAACTACAAGAATATGCAAAGCCCTGCAGTGCAGAGAAAATTTTTTTAAACATACACTGCCTAAGGGCGCAAAGACATAACAGTGTTCGGCCGAACATCACAGTTGTACATAATTTTGCAGAAATAAAAACTAGAGTCACGAGCGAGGGCATACAAGTGATGAAACGTGTGGGTGAACAATAAGAAAACATTGTGCGACTGCAGGTGAATAGAAATAAAGAATTCTTCTCGGGGACTCATGTGAGTAATTTGTTCTCTTCGGAGTGATGTTTCTTCATTTTTATTACTCGTGACAATTTTGGCAAAATCACGACCAAATCCAGAAGGTAACGCGTAAGAACGAGCACAATAGTCGGCTGACCTCCGAAGAAATAATCAGACAAAAACATCGTGTGTTACAGAACACGCAGTGTTTTAAAAACCACATAACAGACCGCAATAACTACCAAACTCGTATGAAGGTGGATGCCAAAAATTAAAGGGAAGAATGAAACAAGAATTTTTGATTCATTATATTGCTTTGCAGTGTACGAAGATTAAATGGAAGAATGAATGAATGAATGAATGAATCGATGAACCTATAATTTTAAATGGAGTATTTCTTTTTGTAGTGTACATTTATGTGAAAATTTGTAGCACTGTATAGCTGGACGCATCAGGATTCGAAAATACATCCCCGCTTTTTGAAGCCAGCTTTTAATTAGGCACCATCAAGGAAGAATAAACACAGACTTCTGAACTGCAGGATATATTTGACGGCAACTGAAGCTTTTGGTTGGTTCATAAACTTACTCAGTTGACTAGAATGACAGGGTAAGGGTCTGTGTAGGCGTTGTGGTAGTTTGGCGTACCGCTTGTCATCATGGCTTACTAATAAAAAGGAGTGTTAACTGATAGGCGACGAAAGATATGTCGCAAACTTTTATTAAAGTAAAAGGACCACATGTAACCGTACCTGTCCTAAAACTGTTGTTAATTTGCTGATGGAAAGGGAAGGGGGCGAGGGAGAAGGGTGGAGGCGAATAAAATGTGGAGAAGAGGAAACCTCGAATACAAAATACAGATTACCCGGACAGATGGGGAGATCGGCATAAGATACGGGGTATAAAGTGCGGCATCGTGGCTGAGTTAAAAAGAATTACTCTGTCGACTAACTAATGGAGGTGGCCCACGTCTTTTGACCGCCTGCTGACCTCCGAACATGGGCGCACACGAGGTGCGCGCTCAAAGCGCTCTGGCTGCCAGCCAAGTGGCGAACGCACACTCCGATGCGAGATAATCGCGGACAGTTTTTAACCTTATTTAAAACGCGCCCTCTGAGAGTTCTCGTTGAGACGTCCGTCTATTACAACGAGCTTCGAGATTAGCAGGAATTAATAGCATGACCAAAAGCTCATAAAGCGTTTCAGCAGCAGGCGCATTACATCAAGATGTCATCCCATAAAGTACCGTTAGGCACTACCACATTCCAGCCCCCATGCCACGTCTTAATTCGCGGTGCATCTCACATGTCTTTTTTGTCTCTTTTCATTGCTAGTGCTGATGTCTTTTTACTAGTTTTCCTTTCTAGTGATTAATACTGTGCAAAAGCCATACGATGCAGGCATATTTTATAAAATAAACGAGACTTGGAATCTGACTATTTTTTTCTTTGTTTTGGTCCGGCAGAAACGCGAAGCGTAGCGTATTATGTTTTGGCAGCTTCATTTAAGAGAGAGACACAACAATTAATGGAATACAAAAAGTATATTCGCAACGTCATTAATCTTTAATTACGTACTTCTTTCGCTGTCTTCTTCGCAGGGCCAACAATATTACAGGTTGGAATAAGAAGTTCCAGTATTGGACGTCTTCAGAACGAGTTATCCCGACCGTAGAGGAATATTTCAAGTTTCCTTTTTGGGGAACATACACTTAAGATCAATAGCTCCATAACAAGCACGCTGATGAGAAATTTATTGCGTTTAACTCTTCTGACTTCCTGATCGTTGGAGACCTCCCTATTATTGTGTCAGCTGACGGAATTTTAGGGACCTATGCGAATGATGTACCAGACAGGACGTCTGTATTCAGTAAATTACAGCCATCTGGTAGTATTTTCACATCCCGATAACAAATTAACCGAGGTTACGACCTGGCGTCCATGCATGTCCACATACTACGAAATTCACGTACTGAAGCTGGTCGCAATCGCAAAGGATATCATTCGTGTCCTTCAAGTTAATCTCGATTAACACCATAACTCTTCGCAACAGACTTAATTTTTTCTCTTCGTTTTACACTGAATGCCGCCATCTGTGGGTTCAAACTAGTTGTATCACATATCTGACGGAGGGTTCTGTATCATGTGAATATGTTACCGGGATCCCTGTCAAATATTTCAACAGAAGAGCGCAACTGCTTCATTCGCAGGTAGGCATGTGCAATCTGTCAGAACTGGAACTAGTAACGTCAAAGTGTTTCATGTCAGTCTTCATTAACGTTATACTGATCGTACGTAACTGATTCTGAATTTTGGTAAATGTAAAAATACTTCGAAGAATGTTTTTGTTTCTGTCAATCTTTAAAGATCCATCAGAGACGCATACGCAGGAAGTATTTTGACAACTGAATATGATCTGGCGAACAGACTATTCATCAAAACTATGTCGAGAAACTTTTTATTAAATCCCCAGATTCTTTGCAGGCGCGAAAGGGAGCTTCAGAGTTGTATTCATGTGCCTCACGATTACAAATGGTACGAGTTGCTTGGTAAGTTTCTCTCCTTGTACCACTTAATTCCTTTAAGTATTCTGCAAGTACAGATTATGCTGCCTTACATCGGAAGGAAGGACAACGTCGGGATTTTACATCCCACTGACACGATGTCTTTAAAGGCAGAACACAAGCTCGGAATGGGGAAGAGTCGGAAAGGAACGATACTACCACTTCTAGAGAAACCGCGGTAAACGCACATCTACGTGGCCGGACGTGGCTCTGATACGGCCTCCTCCGGAATGCGAAACAGTGTCTTACCCCTACTATGCCTTACTGTGAGCCTTATCTGGGAATGTGACGAGTGTAACAGAAAGATAAGAAGAATTATTCCATGTAGCGCCCCATGCTATGGTAGAAACAGTTGTGGTCCATACGAAGTTTATCAGTCTTTTCGCTATAGGTATCAAAAGCTATCAAAATGCACTATATTCTGAAGTGTAAAAGGAATCAGAGTTAGCTACTCAAATAAATCATAAATAAATAAATAATTAGTTTTCAGTTTTTGAAACTATAATTAACTGGATAGATATGAAATCTGCTCACCAAGAGGCGACACGAGAAAACACACTTTCCTTCTCATCCTGTCCAATAATGACCCATGTGGTTCGGGCGACTTTTCAAATTCTCCCCATTTCCTAAACCTCACTAGTATTTTTCCTTCATCCCTCTGCCTTCCCGTTCAACCCGTCTGCCAGAAGAAGATACCACTGCCTCCGAAACCTTGCAAGTTTCCTTAATGTGTATGTGTTCTCATGCCGCCGCTTCGTGAGCAGATATTATATATATTCAGTCACACATGTTATTCGTGAGGAGGACAATACATACTTAAATGCAGGCTCATCAAATGCCTACAGGAATGTATGGATTCTCAGACTGCCAACGTATTTACTCGAAATCTCCCACGTTCTCATTTCTGAAAAGGAAACTTCATTGTTTACAGAACCATGTGGTACAACAGTTGGGTGGGATATAGGATGAATCAGGAGGTAAGGTACCTGCTTTGAGAGGTGATACTATTGGTGATTCTGAACAGACAACTTCGATGAACATATTCTCTCTTTTTAAGCGTTTCCAATATACAGCTGTTTGAAAATCACGGGCATCAGTCGCTTGTCATCCTTCACCAGCACTCACGATATCTTGATTTCCTTCAAAATGTGTTTCCAGAATACCTGTAAGATATTCCTTTGGCAACACAGTGTCGTATATTAAATCGGTCGCCGTGGAGTCTTTTCTTGGCAACCGAGATCACGCTGTCTCACTCCATAAGATTACTGTTTGTGGGGGTGGCTTAAGAGCGAAGTGGACAAGAGGGGAGGACACAAAGGAGGAACTTCTCGTTTGTATTTTACGTGCGTGTGCTCAAGTAAAGGACCGTACGAATGAGCTCCCATCAGCAACGCAGCAGCTGTCTACAAGATGTGCAAAATGAGTTGCGCTTGACGGTGGACTTTCTGATCATCTTTCGTGAGGAATTGCGCACAATTAAACAAAACATTAGATCATAATGTTTCGTTTACTATCACCTGCATTAGGACATATGTTCACACGGTTTCCTTTTTTTTATTTTTTTTAGGCCCGAATCACTAACACTATCGCAGCTCATAGCATGTACCTTTCTTCCTGACTCATTCTGTATAGTCGATACTCCTACAGTCTTTTCAGTTAACAAATTTGATCCTGTGTCTAGGCTTTAAAGAAGAATCGAACTATATCGGCGCCATGTGCAGGTGGCAGTTTGATTTAAAAAGAAAAGAAAGCGTGTGTTAGTGAGAGGCGCCCCGCGGCGACAGAAGCCGGCGGACGGTGGAGTCGACAGTAAACCAATCTGGTGCACGCCGGGTCATCGACTGGGCCGCTCTTCCCACGGCGTCGGTAGCCGCCAGCGCGGCTCGATTTCACACGGCCACCCACCGGTCGCTCACACGGCCCAGGCCCAGGTGAGAGAGACTGGCCGCTACCGTTTACATCTGCCGGGATCCTCACTGGCCGCTCCATTACTACTCCCGGAAGGTGTACGGCTCAATGTGTCGAACTGATAGCGGAGACTGCCAAAGAGACAAAATATAAAGTCGCGTGTCCCTCGAGGGTCATTGCTAGGACCATAGCAATTTACAATACAAACTAACGACAGCACATTCCAGCAGATATCTCTATCTCGTGTTCGCTACAACTTAAGTAATCAACTGATTTTGATACGTAGGATGCTCGTATACTTCTCGGGCTCTGTGAGCAGCTGAGTGTTTTACATTGCCAGCGTACTTGAAATAATAGCTTATTCAATAAAAATTCCAAATGGAATAAGGAGTTATGAGAAAAAGATTGCAGGTAACTTTCGATAGTTTTTGCAGATATTTAATCCCAGGAAAGTGTTGTGCAAGACAGAAATGCTTAAGGCAAAATCAGCATGTTGTAAGTGACTCGTAGCAAGTGTAAGTGTGTGTGTGTGTGTGTGTGTGTGTGTGTGTGTGTGTGTGTTTGTGCGCGCCAACGCGCGCGCCTGCTCTCTCAGTGTAGTAAGTATTTTTGGGGTTTCAGAAAACTGAAGACCACACAGTATAACTACAAATATTAGTAGTTTGGGCATCTTTCCAAATTCTGATTCGTAGTACGCGTCGTGCAATAGGGGACAAGCGGGTTAGGACATGGCATATACTCGTACTGTATCGATACGTGAGTTTTGTGTCGTTAAATTCGCTAAATGCGGACAGTTGTGAGGATTCAGCTACATGGTACGAAACATCATGCAATAACGACCGTCCGCAGCTCGTGGTCGTGCGGTAGCGGTCTCGCTTCCCACGCCCGGGTTCCCGGGTTCGATTCCCGGCGGGGTCAGGGATTTTCTCTGCCTCGTGATGACTGGGTGTTGTGTGAAGTCCTTAGGTTAGTTAGGTTTAAGTAGTTCTAAGTTCTAGGGGCTGATGACCATAGATGTTAAGTCCCATAGTGCTCAGAGCCATTTGAAGCTTTTTTTTTTAATAACGACCCCAAGAGACTAAACAATCCAGGGGCGTTACAACACTTTTCGTGAGACTGGCTACTTATGTGGCGCGAAGAAAACCGGTCGGGCGTTAGTGTCAGCAGAGAACGAGTAGTGTGTGTAGTAGTAATTCGTCAGGAACCCGAAGAAATCTTTATGAATAGAATCTTGGACAGAAACTCTATTCAGTGACGTGTCTATTTTTCTGTATGGCAGTTTTCGCACAATCGTCTTCTGAAATCCTAGTAGTGTGTGTATATACTGTAAGGGACATGTATCTAAGGGCCACTCTTTTCGTCGCATCAACGAACCGAAGTTTGTTTGAACACATCACATGAATCAACAGTTACTAGCATTTAGCTGGAGGCATAAGAGTGTATATGTAGGTAAAGTTGACCACAACACAAATATATATTTAAACAACTTCTGTAAGTTTTGTACGCTACTTATGAAACATGCTGATCAGTAATTTACAGTCATTAACGGTTTTGTTTACCAAACTGTCGAACAGCAACCATTTAGTATGTCAGATCGATGGAGCTTTTGGGAACTTGTGTGTATTATGTACCAGACGCAGCGTCTACGTGCCCTACAATACACAATCAAGCAGTATTACCTGCTTATATGGAAACAAATCATTTCAATGTCTTTGCGTGTAACGTCGAATTGCTTATAAGTTGGCGTCCAGGCAAATCTACTTTTGTGGTAATGTAGGTTTTTAATCTGGACATAATTGCGGACGATATCATTTCCGTCGTTGAAGTTGGCTTTAATTGGTGCTCGTGGCCTTATTGGAGGTAGCGTGGTTTAATCTTCCCCCAAGCTGTCAAATCACTCACCCGACCGGGCTACGGACTATCTGAAATTTTTCACGGATGTAAATCATTGCCAGAAGGGAAACAAGAAGATCAGTCGCAACGTCATCATTTTGGGTATGACCAAGAATCGAAGCGCTCATTTTTGGTTTTATAGTTCGACGCATTCCCATGACGGTGAGTTGTAGAGAAACGGTTATTCTTCCGGCACAAAATCCACCAACGGAACGCGGCGTACAGTTTGTTGAGAAGTATAATATCAGCAGTTGATGTAGAATAAGTAACGCTGAGAGGATAACGTTGTTGGTGAATTAATCAACTAAACCAAATTACAGCGACTTAACTGTTGATGTGTGAGGTCACGGTGCCAGTGAATTAGCGAGACGTGGCTGGTAAGTGCTGGCAGCAACGCGCAGAACCGTGCAGGTGTTGGTGGCAAGGCGAGTGCCAGATTAATGCTCCGCAGTGACGCCCAGGGGCTGGCGGCCCGTTACGCTTTCTTGCCGGCCATATTTATCGTCGCAGAAACGGTTCGCTGCTCGTAGTCCGCCATGAAGACGTTAGATACAGTTTCGATTGCGAGCCGTATTTCAACTTGTCACAGTCGCCAGCTCAACTGGTTCCCAGTTGTGATTCAAAGGAAAGCTGCAACACCGTTGTCTTCCTGCTTTAACAAATGAGTCTAAATTGCAGCATCTACTGCTTCACCTGCTAAAAACTTTCTCGCGCAGGTGTACTTGTTGTTGTGAGATCAACATACAAAAAAGACGCACACGTTGTCTCAGTACGATTTCTATTTCCTTGAATGCCTCAGTCGTTAAAAAAAAGTGTGCAGAAGGGAACAGCACTGTGCTACGTTGTTCTTTGGAGATAAATGTTTCTACCGGCTCGAGTATCTGGGGGCAAACGAGACATGAAACATCCTTTAACAGTCTGTATTAGTCTCCTCCCTGTAGACCGAATAATAATAATAATAATAATAATAATAATAAACGAGCATACTGCACCTCCTACTCATGTGTTCACAGCTCACCGCTTCAGTACATTGTGTGAAAGACTGGTTTTATACATGGAGTTTGATATTATAAGATAAACGAAAGGGGGAACTAAAGGGCAATGACAAAAGCACATAATCCTACAGGTCAGGAAAGCAGTGGTTTTACCGATAGCAAGTATTACAACTGAGTACACGAATACCGTTTTGTAGACTGGAGACACATATTCCTGACTGTAGACTTTCTGGCGTATACTGCTGACGAAAACATTGAAATTCCGCGACGCTTTCAGGAATGTCATTCTCATCATCTGACGTCACCAGGCGATGATGAGAGTGACACACACCATATCGTCGCGCACTGCAACGCAGCTAACCAGATGGAAGCCCAAGGAGATTTCGTCAACACACATGAAGCTTCAGTGTTCTCTAAAAAATGATTCAAATGGCTCTGAGCACTATGGGACTTAATATCTGAGGTCATCAGTCCCCTAGAACTTAGCTGCTTAAACCTAACTAACCTAAGGACATCACACACATCCTGCGACCGTAGCAGTCGCGCGGTTCCGGACTGAAGCCCCTAGAACCGCATTGTTCTCTACTCATTCCTTTTCCTTTATAACAGCTGCTGTCAGATTAAGCTTTATTTTGCTGCGAATAATTTCGACGCGGCTTCATCATATGGCAGGTTCTAAAGATCAAAGAAGTGCAAACCACAATGTACGTTAAATAGATTTAGGTTCGGATGTTGTTGCGCCACACATCAGGCCCACTTGCTTTTAGAGTTTAATCATGTATTTAACACACACTACGGCCACTTAGATTATACCACACTGAGCTATAAAGCCTGCCAGATGATGATAAAATGTCGCAAATAGTGGCAGCAACAGAAAATATAAGCAAGAGCAGCTATTGGTTGCATAAATTTTTATTCGTACACTATTAAAGAGTCAGTTTTATTACATGCCTATATGGAACTAGCACACAAACATGATCACAAACTACTTTAGGATCTGTTGGAGTACAACATTTTATCAACAGGTTGTATATTAGTATCCCGTCTGATTTGTTGTCATGTATAACTCCTGTCCTACCCTCGCCTTTCATTAATAGTAAGCATTCCAATGAGTTCTGTTTTCCATAAACTACTAATACGCATTCCATTATTTTCTTTATGGGTGCGCCGCTGCTTACCACACGCGTCTCGAAAAAATCTAATTATTCTGTTCACCTTCCTTACTGCTGGCTGCATGCTTTCGTTCTGTTTTATTTCCAGTGTCGCCTCTAGATATTTGAACGATGTGACAGTTTGGAAATTAGTGGTAAGTTCCTGTGGGAGCAAACTGGTGAGGTCATCGGTCCCTAGGCTCACATACTCCTTAATCTAACTGAAACTAACTTACGCTAAGGACAACACACACACCCACGCCCGAGGGAGGACTCGAACCTCCAACGGGGGGAGGGGTGGGTGGGGGGTGGGGGGGGAGCGAGCGAGCGGAGCCGCCCAAACCGTGGCAAGGCGCCTCAAACCACGCGGCTGGTTTGGCTGTTCCCAGGTCTGGTACTATTACCGGCTCCCTCTCGTTTGCGCGCCGTATGTTGCATCCGTCCATTTCTAAGAAGAGCACCTACGTTAAATTGTTCTGCTTTTTTTACAGTTATCCAGCTACGGTAATTTTTTATACCACTATCAGCGAATAATGACGCGTCGCCGGTAATCATGTATTTGAAATCGCTGGTGTATACTGATGACGTTAGAGAGTCTATTATCTTTTCTTGGAACACACCCTAAGTTACTTTGAAGATTTCACGTTCGTAACCGACGAATTTCGCGTATTGTAGCAATCATGCTGTATGATTTTTCTATCAGGGGATGTGAGCAGTCTTATTGCATTTTATTATTGTGGTCATTCTATTACTAATGATGAAAGGATTGGCTTTATTTCTTTCTGTACCTGATGATGATCTGTGGGATCGAAACTGGTTATCAATAAAAAGTATTTTTACGCCGCAGCTTATCCTTGCGATTATAACCCCCTTGACATATTGACAAGTATTATCTGTGAGGGGAACTACCTAAATAATTTAGGCCAGTTGATTTTTGTAACTCATGGTGATACAAATGTAGCAGGAAGAAAAAGAGTGTGTGTGATAATTTACCCCCCCCCATTCCCCCCCAGCCCCACACACACACACACACACACACACACACACACACACACACACACACACACACAGAGAGAGAGAGAGAGAGAGAGAGAGAGAGAGAGAGAGAGAGAGAGAGAGCGGATTTTTGGCTGTTGGCACGAATCGCGGAAACAGCGTAGCGATGCAAAGTGCGCTTCCTGACTGGAGCAATGAACCCGATCGAGACTGGCAACGCCGGAAGCGGGCAGAGGTCGGCGGAAGCGGGCCGCGGAAATCCGGAAGGACGCCGGTTGCGCCCCGTGGGCACGCGACCTTCTGCTGCGCAGGCGCGCTTCTGCCACCTTGCCGCCTGTACCAGCGTCCCGACTCGTGGCTGCGTATTTACAAACTAGCTGCTAAGTTATTTCATGTGGTCCTCGCCAGGTCAAACCAATTTTATGCAAACTGGGAGGGAGGGATCACTGCTGTCAGCTGCGGCGGGACATTAAGCGGCATCAGCGACGACGAGCGAAAATGTGTACCGGACCGGGATTCGAACCCAGGACCTCGTGTTTACAAGGCAGGTGGGGTAACCACTGCGTCATCCGGGACACAGCGTTACGGCAACTTCACGGACTATCTCAGTACGCCTCACGGCCTATCTACACTCCCATCAAGCGCCACCAGTCCCTGTCCATTACACTCCCGTTCGCTACTTAGAGATTACCATATGAGGTAGAACGTATTTGTGCATTCGCACAGGGACTGCGGATAGGTTGCGCTCGGTGGGACTGTGGATCAGCCGTGAGGCATACCGAAATAGTCCGTGGAGTGCCTTGTTGACATCTTGGGGTCATGGCTTCGTGTGGTATGCGCCACCCTCGAACCCTACCATCACATTTTATGAACTGAAATCGGAACTCATGTGATCAGGCCACGGTCTTCAGTCCTGTAGTGTTCGCACAGTGTTGCTTTTCTGTTAGCGCTGGCAACTCGACTCAACCTCCGCTGCTCTCGGTCGTTAACTGACGACTGTAGGCCACTGCGTTGTCTAGGGTGAGAGATAATGTCTGACATTTTGTATTCTCGGCACACTCTTGACACTATGGATCTCAGAATACTGAACTACCAAACGATTTCCGTACTGGAATGTCCCATGCGTGTAGCTCCAACTACCATTCCAAGTTTAAAGTCTGTTGATTCCCGTCATGCAGCCGTAATCTTTTTTGCATTAACCACCTGAGTACAAATTACAGCTCCTGCCGTTTTATATCTTATGTACATGATACTACACTACTTTCATCTGTGTGTGTCATATTGCTATACCATGACTTTTGTCACCTCAGCCTATGTATCATACATTGTCGCTGAACAGTTTTAAAATCAGAAAAAGTCTTCGTCTTCAGTGCCGATATTATGGTTCTTCGAGTCTTGGTCCTAGCAGGGTCGCCATCTCCTATCGTCAGAGTGGTGAAGGCTGGCGTCGAGGAGTGAGCAGGGAGTGACTTGCTGCCGTGTGCGGCGTTACCCACGAGCGACGTGACGTGGGCGGAAGGCGGACTGGCGCGAACAGAGGCAGTCAATGAAAGTGAAACGCGTCTGGGGGGATCAGCGAGAGCGGAGGAAAGCGGGCCGCCGGCAATTACCGCGCTGATCGACTGCCGCGGTGACTTACGGCCTCCCGCCACCGCCTGATCTGGAGCCAGCCGCTCCTGGACCACACTACGGGACGCTTCCACAACGATCCAAACGGCTGCCTGCTGTGTCTTCAGTCGTCCAATAATAACTGAGTTTCCATCCATTTTTCTTCCGTAACTGTCCCACAACTTAGGTAAAAAAGGTAAATATCGTTACCAGCCGGCCGCGTGTGGCGGTTCTAGGCGCTTCAGTCCGGAACCGCGCGACTGCTACGGTCGCAAGTTCGAATCCTGCCTCGGGCATGGATGTGTGTGACGTCCTTAGGTTAGTTAGGTTTACGTAGTTGTAAGTTCTAGGGGACTGATGACCTCAGCAGTTAAGTCCCATAGTGCTCAGAGCCATTTGAACCATCAGTCCGTATGCAACTGAGTTGCCTTAATCGTTTCTGACAAATGAAAGTGCTTTTCATAAGCAAAGTTTACATACTAGTATTTATTTTTTTAACGTTTCGTACGTCTCCGAAGGGAACTGCACCTAGCTGCTGGAGTAAGTGTAGCGTTCCTTTTAGTTTGGGTGTTCCGTGGTGGCAATCCTATTAAGCAGAGATTGCCACGTACCTATATCTGATGTATTAAACTCGTTGTTTGGTCGGTGCTGTCGACTGAAAACTTGGCGCAATCATTAAAAAACCTCAGATTCGATGTAATACAGCTTAAAACTTTCAAAGTCCCGATATTACAAAAAGAAGAACTTACAATAACAGACCAGTCAGCATCTGCGGTTGTTTCTCGTAGCTCATTTAGGAGCCGACTGTCATTTCTAGGAAGAAAGGAAAAAAAAACCAACTTTACGACAGCATTAAACATTTGCAGCGGTCGCAATCTCCTATAAATTGCCCATGCGTACCATCTAACTTCCTTTTACGAACAGCACATTTTAGCGCGTGGCAGAACGTGAGATATGATTAATAGACCCTAGGACTGGTTTTCACGCCGACAGCCGAGTGAACAGTACACGATATCGACATTGTACTCGTCCACAGGGAAAAGCGTTCCGATGTATTAATCACAGAACAACACACGGCCGACAGCTTGACGCAGTATTCGCTGCGGCTCAGCTGACAGCAGAAAAACGATCGCTGCTGCATAGGACCCGTTGCATCGTAATTAAGTACTGTCGTAACAGGTGAGTCGCGATAAGACGGCTGTGTCACCAGCAAAATATACATCACAGTATCCAAAATGCCTTTGAAGGTAAATAGAAGCGGCGGCAGCAGCATATAAGCGAGGGTGGTGGTGCATTTGAAAAAAGAGAAGAACGTATTGCCCACACAATACACACTGTAACGAATCCATAAGGAAATTCAGCTGATTTAGATCTTGATTTTCAAACGATTAATACAGTACAGATAGTAGATCAATGGGTGTCAAATCTATATTACATTTGCATAATATTCGCACATATTCTGAAATGTGTTTACGAGTAAACTCAGATGCTAGTAAAGCAGAGTTCAAATAATAATACATTGCCAATCCGTTAAATCATTCAGTACTCGAGACTACAATTTATAGTTCGCTCTTGCAAATAGGCCGTCACGACGCGAACAGCGACGCTAAAAAATTAATACATAGAAAGAAAATATAGATACAATATGAGGCAAATAGAGCCAATAATAATAATTATATATAAAAAGATTACAAGCTCTAAATATGATCAGACCAAAAATTACCGACCCCAACGGCATTCCCCCTGGCTCGCAATGGGTCCTCCAGCGTGCAGGAAACTCGGCACTAAGGACAGTTGTACAGCTGCTTGATGGTGTGTTCGCCTCCACATTCGCATAAAGTTGATGGGTCCCCAACATAGACCCGTTTCGGCATATTATCCTTTGTTCTACCAATTCCGCTTCTTAGTCTGTTGAGGGACTTCCGCGTTTTTCATTAAAAAGATTTTCCCCTGGGGGAGAGGGGGAGTTGATGCGATATCTGCGTTTCTGTTTGTCCCCAAGTTTTGTCATGCCATTGACGGTGATGTACTGTCATTGACGGGACTTTTTAGAAAGAGCTTCCTAGATTTTAGCCTGTTTAGGTGAGGGTGTCCACGCAACGAGTAAGTAGCGTTTAGTTCCGCTTTAAGTCTCTCTCAGTGTTCACGGCAACTGCCCGTCTTACATCTGGTGGGGCTACCCCCCGTCAGGTTGTAGAGTTTGTAGGTAGGCATTTCCCTCAAGCATCCCGATGCTATTTTACGTGTCTCATTGAAGGCAACATCCGGCATGAACAGTACTGTACCAATCAGGACAGGCGTATTCAGCGGAAGAGTAACACAATGCACCTCCCGGTCACCGCCATCTTGGTGATCACTAACAATTACAGTATGGAAGGCGCTGCATTAAAATTATCGGCCCAAAATTACTCCTGTACAGAGGAAATGATGATACGTGGCGTCTGGTAGATATATTGAGTATCAAGAGATAAAGTTTATTTAATTTGTAATTGAACTCCCTAGTAAAATAATTGTGGCCTCGTATCCTGTGGAAACGATGGCAGAAAAAAGGCAAGGTGTGGGGTAAGTGCCGCGCGCTACCCTTGAACTTGTGAGTGGCCGCGGAATGGATCGGTTCGGCTTCGGGGCGGTCGGCACCAGGAACTGGTTGGCGCCGGCAGCTCAGCTCAGCTCAGCTCGCTCGGCAGTTACGACTCCGGCCCAGGCCGTAAACGCTCCGCGCTGCAAACTGGCGCACTTGGCGCACCTGTATTCCCCCAGTCGCTGTTATTGCGGCAGTAACAGCCGAGGGGCTCCTCTCGCTGCTGACACTAGGCGAGCTGGAAGCCGCGGGTGCCGAACTAGAACAGCGTCCGCGCCACACGTGAATCACGGGCAACAGGTAGGGCCGCCGTGGCTGCACCAACCGCTATTAATAGCAGCCGGCTGCTCTCTGTCGTCACGTCCTGAGCTCTGCCGTACCCGTTACTTCCGACCGAGAATTGTCGAAACATCACCGTGTCGACGTGTGCAGAAAATTTAGGAATCGAACAGCTAGTTTCTTTTCATATATGAATAATACGAGGGCTATTGGAAAGTACGGTCCGATCGGTTGCGAAATGGAAACCACAGTGAAAATCAAAAACGTTTTGTTTGGAACAGTTTGCTACACTTCCAGCTACTTCGCTACACAGTTGCCGCTCTAAGACATTTGTCTTAGCGTTGTTCCCTTGTAATCACTTTCCAATGCTCTTGTCTGCAGTTCGTTGTCTGTACCAAAATGTTGTCTTCAGAGAAGGCGGTGGTTTGTGTGAGCAGAGATGAACAGGAGAGGGACCCAAGTCGGTCGTGCGGTAGCGTTCTCGCTTCCACGCCCGGGTTCGATTCCCGGCGGGGTCAGGGATTTTCTCTGCCTCGTGATGGCTGGGTGTTGTGTGCTGTCCTTAGGTTAGTTAGGTTTAAGTAGTTCTAAGTTCTAGGGGACTGATGACAGATGTTAAGTCCCATAGTGCTTAGAACCATTTGAACCATTTATTCAATGCATTAGGAGGCAAATAAACCATCTTGTGCCGAGTGCAAAGTAATCACAGTTTACAGACGTTGGGCTAACACTGTACAGGTGAAGCTCGAAATATTATATATATATATATATATATATATATATATATATATATATATATATATATATATATATATATATATAACACTTATGGCACAAGCCTGTGCGCCTAATAGTGATCGGTACATTATAAAATCTTGAAATTTTGTCAGTAAGAGCAACATGTAGATAGTAATGAAGATAAGTGGCATCCAGTTAGTTGCGAAGTATCCTTAGAGGCTCAGAGATGTTTGAAAGACTTGGTTAACGCACAGAGGGAAGGGGGAAGCATCTCTAAAGACAGACGATATCAACAGTCAGCTACCTAAATCTGAATGATAATTCTAGAAAAGCTTTGTTCGATTTGTCACTACACGTTTACGTGAATGAAACTTCTTTTTTTTATTTTTATCAGTGAGTGCTGTGGTAGTTCAGTGAAGTGGTCAACTGGAAAGGGACACTGAATGTTTCTGAAAGAAGGAAAACGAGGAATATTGTTCTCTCTTCAGTTAGCACATGAGAGACGAAGTGAACGAACCAGGCAAAGACATAAGGGATAACCGGCGGACAACTAGGAGAGTCACCAACGTTTCTGAAATCAAAACAAGCTTCACTGACTTCCCGGGAACAGTGAAATACGGCAGAATAAATTCTGCTGACAATGGCCATCTTATGAGCTTTCGTCGACAGACCAATGGCAAACACGAACAAAACGTCACTCGTTATGTGGTGTCAGAGCTGCGAATGATTCCAAGAAGTAACACGCAAAATTTTAGCATCGGACGCACAAAGGAGGCCATAAAACTGGAGTACTCTGATAATTCACGCCTGCTGCGGTAACCAGCGTGACAGCGGAACAAAAGGACGTAATTAAAGCCCAGTTGAGCTCACTTCTTTTAATGATTAGAAAACAGCATTCAGTTCTCGTTGGCGCCATAAACCCGGTTGAAAAGGACTTGTCGGAACGCCTGCACCACTGCGGCGTGACGCGCGGAAATAATTTATTGTGTATTTTTGCGACCACGTCTGCGCAACGCAGATAGGCCGAAGGAAACTGAGGCTGAAGGCGCGTCGTAGGCAGAAAGACTCAGCGGACAGGCTAGGCATGACGCTACTGGGGTGCAAGGAGCAGCGGACGACTGCCGCCTCCACGGTGGACGGCGTTTTTACGAGCGCCGGTGTGATTTAGCGACACACGCAGAAAGAATCCGGTCAGCGCTGTAAACAGGTCGCGGCCCGTTTATTGGGGAGGAAGGGGGGGGGGGGGGTGCGGACACAGAGCAGAGAGACTGGTAGCCATCATCTTGGCCTCAGAGACTGTGGCTTATTTTTATGGAACTTTTCAATTTATTGCCTTCTGGCTCTCGAAGCTCAGCAGCCATGAAATCAGTGTTGCCGTCAAACTATATATTGCTTGTGGCTGAATGGCTCATTGGGTAAACGTCTAACCGTAAATCCCACGGTCGAGAGTTCACTGCGCGGTCAGTCCCACGATTTCTTTCTGACGCTTACAGCATCTGTCGCACGTGACTGTCACATTAAGTGTAGAAACTCAATATGGAAGACATGGGGCAACCAGCGCGTTTATGAAAGTTTTGGAAGGCGCGGTCAAATAGGGTGGAAAGCATAAATAACACTCGTTAGGGACTTTTAAAATCATTACGGCGGGAGCAACCAAATATTCAAGCTGGCTTGTTGAACCTATGCGTCTGGAGACATACCGTTTGACTTCCAGAAACTTATAATCCACACAACACTGAAGATATCAAAGGCGGTTAAATGTGGAAATTATCGCACTATCAGCTTAACAGCTCATGCGTCCAAGCTGCTGACAAGAATAATATACAGAAGACTGGAAAAGAAAACTGAGGCTCTGGTACATGACGATCAGTTTCGCTTTAGAAAACGTAAAGGTGCCAGAGCGGCAATCCTGTCGATATGCTAGATAATGGAAGCAAGACCGAAAACAAAAATCAAGACACTTTGATAGAACTTTTCGACGTACAGAAAGCGTTCGACAATGTAAAATGGTGCAGGATGTCCTACATTTTTAAGAAAACAGATGTAAGCTATAGGGAAAGACCATCAGAGAGAACAATAAGAGTGGAAGGCCAAGAACAAAGTGTTCGGATTAAAAAAGGTGTAAGGCAGAGTTGCTTGGTTGATTTGGGGGAAAGAACCAATCAGAGAGGTTGTCGGTCCCATCGGATTAGGGAAGGATGGGGAAGGACATCAGCCGTACCCTTTCAAAGGAACCATCTTGGCATTTTCCTGGAGCTATTTAGGCAAATTACGGAAAACCCATGCCCCAGTGAGGACTCGAACCACCGACGGGGAGAGCCGCGCGGACCGTGACAAGACGCAAAAGACCGCGCGGCTACCCCGCGCGCTAGTGAGGAAGAATTGCGGCATCTGTTAAGTGGTACGAACAGTCGAATGAGCACCGAATTTGAATTGAGAGTAAATCGAAAAAAAAAAAACAAAAGTAATAACTGAGGATGCATTATGCTACCTTGAAAGCAAAATTGCAAAATTAACACAAGATGGAACGGAAGATGTACGAAGCAAGAAGAACATAAAAAGCAGAGTAGCAGAGGCAAGACGGCATTCCTGGTCATGGGTTGCCCACCTGTATCAAACATAGGCCTTAATCTGAGGAATGAAGTTCTGAGAATCTATGTATGGAGCACAGCATTGTTTGGTAGCGAACCATGGACTGTGGGAAAGCCTGAAAAGAACAGAACCGAAGCGTTTGAGATGCGGTGCTACAGAAGGATGATTTTGAAAATTAGGTAGACTAATGAGGCAAGAAAGTTTCTCCGCAGAATCTGCTAGGAGCGAAACGTATGGTAAACAGTGACGAGACGAAGGTTCAGGATGGTAGGACATGTTTTAAGACATCGGGGAATGACTTCCATGGTCGTACGGGTAGCTGCAGGGAGTGAAAACTCTATTGAAAGACAGATATTCGAATATGTCCAACAAATAATTGAGAATACTGGGTACAAGAGCGATTCTGATAATGGGTGGCCACGACGTTGGGAATACGAATTTTCTTCAAACTTTGTACATTTTAATGGGCCATTAAAACAACATAACGTGCAAGACCTAAGGCAGTTCCCACAACATCACAAGAGAAGTTTTACGCATGTATTATGTAACTGATACACCTGTGCGAAGGTGATGGCCATTAGAAGTTACTGTTGTGAAAGCGGTTGCCGGCACGGTAGTTCAACGTGTTCGATCCGAGGGCTCACTGGCATCTGTAGTCAAAAACTGAATGAACGGACCAACGATGAACTTGAATGGATGTCATGGGACGTCCACGCAGAGCAAATGCAACGAAAAAAATGAGATTAAAAACAAAGAGTGTTAGCGTTCGCGCTCTGCAAGTATATCGTGGACAAGGCGACGGTTCGAATCCTGCTGACACTTTTCAATCTATATTTTTTTTGTCACTGGTCATATTCTTTAATTTGTATGACATTTGTGAGAGAATATAATGAAAAAATCACGTGCTTTTTCATGAAGTTTAGTGAATTTCTTACGTCATTTGACTATGTACTATTTGTAATTGATTTTCAAGGATGCGAATGACGTTATTAAAAAAAAAAATGGTTCAAATGGCTCTGAGCACTATGCGACTTAACTTCTGAGGTCATCAGTCGCCTAGAACTTAGAACTAATTAAACCTAACTAACCTAAGGACATCACACACATCCATGCCCGAGGCAGGATTCGAACCTGCGACCGTAGCGGTCACGCGGTTCCAGACTGAAGCGCCTTTAACCGCACGGCCACACCGGCCGGCTGACGTTATTCGCAATCAGTAATATAGTAAATCACAATGTGCCAGACCATAGGAGTAATGTACAATTACTCGTCGGATGTGCTGTCGACATCACAAGATGATATTTGTCATACAATCATGGAAAACAGACTCAAAAAATGGCTCTGAGCACTATGGGACTTAACTTCCGAGGTCATCAGTCCCCTAGAACTTAGAACTACTTAAACTTAACTAACCCAAGGACCTCACACACATCCATGCCCGAGGCAGGATTAGAACCTGCGACCGCAACGGTCGCGCGGTTCCGGATTGTAGCGCCTAGAACCGCTCGGCCACCCAGGCAATAAAGAAAAGTGCGAAGTTATTCACATGAGTACTAAAAGAAATCAGCCGGCACAGAAACTCAAACTCCATGCAAATACACGTGGTTTTTTTCATTGTATTACCTCTCAAATATCGTAAGTTAAATGATATGACCAGTGATGAAAAAAATAGATCAATAATTAAATTTGAGCGGTATTCGAATCGTCGCCTCATAAACATTCGTGTTATGAAGCTCCAACGGTAATCACTTGCCACCATGAACTCTAACCTCCGCTACCTACGCACAGATACGTAAAGCACATAATAGACACGTAAGACTTCTCTTGCTTTGAAGAAGTTCGCGCAGGAAGGGAGTTCTTGGGAGGGGAGCATCAAACCAGTTAGCAGAGTGACGACCCCATTATCATTACTTTAAGGGCAAGGATTTGTTCCACTCCGGCGATCACGTCCAGGGTGAGCAGCACCGGCTGTTCCGGACGTGGCAGCCGCAGCCACGCCCACCCGTCAGCGTTGCCCGTGGTCGCGAGCGCCGTGCGTCACGCTGCGCTGTGCGCCTCCCCTACCATTTGTCCGCTACTGGCGGCGCGAAACAAAAGAGCGCCGAGGTCTCGCCGGACACGACCCGCGAGTCCGCAGCCGGTGCCGCAATTACCTCACAGCGGCGCGGCGCCCGCTAAAAACCAGAAGCGGCGCCCGCCGGAGCCGGTGTTACGCTCTGTCCTTGGCGCGCCGTTATGTCACGATGGTCAGCATGACTGGTGGGTCCTTTACGATTCCTAGAACTGCCCAAAGCGTACCGCCGCGCCAATCACCGAGCTCTGTCTCTCTTCGAATGCGTTGTAGTTCTGTTCTGCTCGAGAGTGACGAACAGCTCCGCGTCGTGGCACTGGGCCTCCTATAGTTAACGGCAGATTTTGTAATTATTTCATCTCCAAATGTCCGCCGTTTCTAGACACTCCTTTTTCTAAGCTGAGTGACAGCCACTTACAAACATAAATTTCCAATCCGAAGCGAAGGTGTATTGCACTTTCAGAGCATTAATCTGTCCTGATCCGGCAAGGACACTAAAAATGTCCGATAGAACGTGGTCTCACCTTGTAGAGGAGCTGTGTTCATACTGCCTTCCAGATATACTGATTTAGGTCTTGCGTGGATTCCCCAGATCTGTTAAGGCCAATGCCAGGATGGCTTCTTCGAAGGGGAGCCCTGCCTGCCTGACTGACTGACTGACTGACTGACTCATCATCATCATCATCATCATCATCATCGCCCAGCACAGCGGTATCGCGGCGCTGCAACACGCTGTTTCCTCCTTGTCCGATGTGACGTATGTCCTCCCGCTTAAGGTAGCAGTCTCTTTCGTCTTCAAACTGATGAATCCCAAGTTCTAAATATTATTATTTTTTCGAAACTAGAAATAAGTTTTTGTAGAGCGAAATGCTGCTAAACTCTTATCTTTTAGAATTACTGCAGTTCTGTCTGGAAAAGCGAAGTTAATGTCGACATCTTCGTAATTAGCTTCGGTATTAAAATATATTACGTGTCATTTAATGAGGACTTTTTCACAATTCATTCGGGTGAAAGGTGTGTGTGTGTGTGTGTGTGTGTGTGTGTGTGTGTGTGTGTGTGTGTGTGTGTGTGTAGTTTGAGTTCTGATGAACCGACAAGCCAATGTACTGACTGACTGACTCACTCACTCACTCAATCATCATCGCCCAGCACAAACAGCTAAGGGTAAAAACTTGAAATTTGGAGAGGGGTTTGAGCTTATACTGCAGGCATGATCTCAAATAGGATTTGATTTTTCGAAATTCCAACCCTTAGCGGGTGAAATAGGGGGTGAAAGATGTTAACGCCTGCGAGGGTGAAATAGTGGGCGAAAGTTTTCTTGAAAACATATGATTAAAAAACTTCTAAATCATTTTTAAAGCTAAATCTATGAAAATTTGCATTTCACTTTTTGGTTAATCCGCAAAGAGGGGCGAAATAGTGGAAGTTTTCATGAAAATATCACCACAAAAACTCAAAAGCCAGGACTAATACCTCCGACTCTAGCTACCCACATCGCCTTTTGGTCAGAAGTACATTCTGAAAGGACCATGCTTCTATGACAATTAGCGTACAAATTTGACAGGATATTGCAATTTGTGGATAACAAAATTCAATTAAAGGAAAACAAAAAAAGTGCAAACCGCACAGTCTACGCGAGTGAAGCAGAGATATTGATTGATTCTAGAAGACTGGTCTAAGGAAAAACACAGTTCATATTTATATGAAAATATTTACCCAAATCACAGAAAAGCCAGAGTAATACTTCGTAATCATGATGACAGTCACCTTGAACATAACAGCGATCCAAAGTTTGACAATACATAAAAACCAAAACAGTCTATGAAACGTTGGGAACTGAGACAAAATTCATCAACCGACCACGGCATAACAGGCCGGATAATTATAATGGACAGTCTATGATCGCAAGTATTGAGCTATAGTTGACATCGTCATACGGTATACAGTTGTAATGAACACTCACGGCCTTGGATTCACGACCGTTGTTAACACAGTGGGCCCTCAACTTCAAGGAGACAGACCAATTTGAAGATAATCTTTGCGACTGAAACCGGTCATTAAATACAACACATACTTGCGATCATAGAATGTTTTGGTTTTTACATGAGTGACTTCGTAATCACTCAAAAAAGGCCTTAGACGAGACATCTGTCTTCATGGAAGTAATTCTGAGAGAACACACACACACACACACACACACACACAGCAACATTCCATGTTTACTCGTATATGGCTTCGGAAAGGTAGCTGCGTAGTTTCAGTCGTCCTTGAAATAGCTCTGTATCGGCTCAACCTGTTTACATCTAAAATGCCGCGCACAGAAGTGCAAAGCCAGGCTGTCTTGTACGACGTCAAGATATAATGATCAGAGAGAGAGAGAATTTATGAGGGGAAAGTGTGTCATGCACAGTGGTCGACTTATTCGGAATCTTCCCTTAAATTAGAGCTGTTTCTGACTTTTAGCTTCGATGTTCCCATCTTTTCGAGTAACATTTACGTTAAAAAGCAAGGTACTGTTTACTCCGTGGCCTTAAAATACAGAGCAGCAGAATTTATACTACGACGCTGCATTAATGGCTTGGCCCGCCATTGAGGGGAACGTGTTTGTGGCATAAACTGATCTGACATTCTTTGGGAATGTGCGAATTTTTTCACACTTTACTGTAGGTTACTCACCACCACCACCACCACCACCTTGAGTAGTTTCCAGATCAAGCTGGGTCTGATTGTAACGTAAGCCTCATTATTTAGTCCCAATTTTCCACAATCTTTCTGTGTTCACTCTGGTCCAGCTTCATCTCTATTTACAACAGACTTATCCGCACATTTCAGCCATCTATCCCTCCGTCTTCCTCTTGGTCATTTCCCTCGCATCTCAGTTTCCTTCGCATCTCAGTTACCCGTATCTTCTTGTAATCCTCTTGTTTTCCACACTCTAAGTGCCCACACCATATTAATCTTGGTGTTTCTATCTTGCTCTGAAAGGGTGCCTCTTTCACTATTTCCCTGATCCTTTCATTCCTCGTCCTATCTCTCCTTGTTACTTCTAACCTACTTCTAATTCTGAGGAATTTCATTTGAAATGCCTGTAATCTGCTTACATCTCTTTTCGTCATTAGCCATGTTTCAGATGCATAGTTTAGTACTGGGATGTAGAAACTTATACTGTATATATCAGTTCTTTGCTTATTTTGGGGGACGTCTTTATTCCAAAGCACGCTCCAGGCACATCGGATAGTTGGTCTATTTTGCTTTCTAGTTGTACACAGGCTCTCACGTTTGCTTAGAATACATTTCATGCCATGCCGTCTCACACTTTCTTCCCAAGTATCCATCTGTTCCTGGGTCTCCTCCTCCCTGTTTCCTCAGATCATCAAGTCATCCGCGAACACCGCTGCTTTCATCTTGTCTTCTCCACTTTTTTCAGCCACCTTAGTCATTGTCTCAACCAGGACCACAATGAAGAGGAGAGATGACAAAGCCCTGCCCTGTTTCACACCACTTGTTTGCTGAAACCAATCCGCCCTTTCATGTACTACTTTCACAAAACTCAGACTTCCACAGTACAACTCTTCCACTCTGCCTGTTGTCTCTGTGGGTTACAAACTTTTCAATATCCAGTGTACTGGTGGAAATGAAAATAAACAGCTAAATGTGATGTCATAACGGAGTTATAAAATCGGAGTTGCCTTCTTCCAAACAGTAAGAGTGTTCGAAAATGGTTAGATGTATGAGTGCAGTGGATAAGGAGAGCATTAGGTAGGAAATTGCGAAAGATTCCGGATTCATTAACACATATCTAGCCCCTTCATACTGATGCTACGACCAGTATACCTCACTGCGGGCGATAAAAATTGGTTAACACGCGGCCTATTGTAATATCTCAGATAAGCGAATCGTACAGAGGCTGCAATTAAAAAACCTGCAGTTGCTTTAGGGTTTGACGTTGGAGTATTTATTATACCAGACGAACAGCACAAAAAACAGCGCAAACGTCTGTGATGACAGTAAACCTGGAAATAATAAATTTTGCTTAGTTGTAGTAGATTTGGTTTCGTGGTCTAGCTGAACTTTTTTTAGCGAAAAGATATTCTCTACTGCCTGCATATATTTACTGTACATCACACAATTTAAAATACGGTTTAAGACTCATCACGCTGTTAACATGCTGAAACACAACATAGCCAAGTTGTAAATTGCATAGTCACCATATCTCTGTAAACAGCAGACGGAAAGATCTCTCAGTCGTTCATTAGTTGAACCACCCCCCTCCCCCGCATGCATATTCTTTCAGTTCGCCGGAAAGATGGAAACAGCAGGACCTGTACTTCCCAATCAACATCACTACGTCTGTGAGGACATGTTCAAATTGATACCGCAGTTTCACTACAGATGGTCGTAAGACTGCATTTGATCCATATAACACCAGAAATTCGCGATGTATGTGTGTGCAATGCAGGCGTTTTGCTGACAGGAATCGTACTGCCCTGCGTATTTCACCTCTGGAGTACGTTTCCAGTTACCACGTCATTTCACTCGCACTGTGTGTTGTGCTTGTTATACCTCAGCAGAATTGTGTATGCAGGAAAACCAGAATATGTACTCCCTTCTAACAACGCTTCATTTTCTTCGCGCAATGGTCTTAGCGTGAGACGACATATGTAACTTACTTTCTGAACACTCTACGTACAAAAACGATAAATAGTCAGCGGCGAAATTGTCGTCGTTGGAAAACTGTTCTCAGATCTAAGGCAGGCGAGTAACTGAGTCACCATTTTTTCTCTGGCGGTTATGGTGGGAAAGTACTTCCTTGCGACATTACCACTACAGGTGAAACTCGCAGAACGCCAAGGCTACCGGACGAAATACCTATGCCTTGCGGCGTCGCTTCCCAGAATTGCAGCCTCGAGTCGTTATTGGAATGACGAGGAAATGTAACGCTTTGGAAAGCTGCGTTTCCAGGAAGCTCACATTTACCGTACGCTTCTGTGCCCAATGGCGGAGCACCCCAACGAAACAGCTGCGCGGGCCGTTTGCAGGAAGGCGCTAAATTCCAACTGAGCCGCGGGAGAACACTTACAACACAACAGTTTCACAGTTTCCGGGCTCCCAGTGACAAAGATTGTCCCGCGAACCGCCTTCGGAACTCAGTTAAGCTGTTGCCTTTGAAAGCCAGAGAACAGCTGTAGCAAACGGAGTAAGAAGGCTTTGGTATGTGTACTGCAAGACCTCCATACTACCGATTTCTCAGGTAACATCAGAAGTTGAAATTTCCGTTCGAATTTGTGGTGCCCCTCTCTAAGTGCATAGCTCATTGAGAATGGCAGATTCTGTTCTGGAATTATCATTAACCAAAGTTTATCAACATCATTGTGTTGTGTGTTACGTGTTGATTTGGAGGTGTGGCTATGGGAAACCTAAGCCATGAACCCAGGTGGAAATTTCATTCAGAGACCTCACTTTTAATCAGTTGCGTGAGCAGCAAGCGTCCTAGTTCAGGCACACCGAGACCAAGGAGGATCCTATCAGTAACTATAATTCAAACCCCTCAATATTTTTTCGCGTTCATTCGCGCTCCTACTCTATAACAGCTTTATTATTTTCACATAACAATCTTTTCTATTGGTGGGACAGATGAGGTTCAAACGTTTCTTACAATCGTTTGAAGGAGACCTAACGACTCTCTGACAAAGCTGTGGCCACACAAAACGAATCTAGCTCTAACCTGATTCGGGCTCCACAAGACACCGACCGCCTCTGGCTTGGCCTAAGAGTTCAAAGGTCTCAAGAAGGTGAGGTTATTTCGCAAACAACGGACTGTGAGTAGTAAAGCACTACGTTTGCAAAGCTGCGTTCTTCCGATGACTTCTGCACTTATCCTAGTGAACACACTTTATTCTTATGTGAAAATGTAAGTCACATTTTCTGTTCCACCAAAGAAATTCTTTCATGGCGGCCACATTACTCACTACATAAGTACGACCGTACTAGATATCGTTTTGTGCGTGCACGATACGCCCCGAACAAACTCTGTCCTAACGTTTCAAGGGTTTTCCAACAGACGCCTCTGATTTGGCATATGTTTTTCAGGGCTTCTGGCGATTTTTTTTGTTTACTGTGCGACGCGAAATTATTTCGTTAATTTAAAAGCACAATTTGTTGCGTATTATTTCGCTCTAAAACAGTCACTTACCACTTACTTTATTTTTTGCTATGGCACGTTTCTAAGAGTTATGTCTTCATCTTGCCAAAGCAATTTTATTATTTATCTATATTCGGACATATCGTTCCTGGTTGCGTCTTCCTTTATCTGAGAGCTTCTATTACTTTTTTTCGCGACTTTAGTCACGAAGCGTTGCAACGTTCTTGAAGAAACGGAAGAAACTCGCCATCTGAAGACGACTTCGAAATGGGCAATGGAAATAAATAATTATGAAAGTGAATGGCAACTATTTTACTACAATTTGTAATTGTTTATAATTTCTCGATTTCAAACCTCTGATCTAGAAACGGACACAAAGCTAAATCTCGGTGCTCCCTTTTTATTCTCCGTTGCTAATTGGCCATCTCCATTTATGTCAAGCAGTATCTCTGTGTTGCTCAAGGCAACCTTGGCCACTTTGGCAGCGATGTGTTACGCAGAGTGAAAAGGGTTGTGACGTGTCATGTTTTTGTGACGTACATGTTTGATGGATAGACTTGTGCTATTCCGACGCAAAGTTTAGTGTAAGGAGTTAGTTTGAAAAGTTTATTAGAATGTGCAAATTCAGAACAAGGAGGCAAGCAGAATTTCATTCATACTAATATAGAACCAAACACGACCCCGGATTTACTCCTAAAAGCAGAAAATATCACACCTCAAGACACTGTGCCAAAGAGAAACATCAAGTGATCTACGACCAGGAGAAAAAATCTATTATAGATTGAGATTTTTTATTAGAAGCAATTTCTGTATTTCTTTTGTCCCTCAAGATATCGGGAATTATTTGGGGGAACCACATCGCTGTTCGAGCGAGGTTTGCTGGATATTATTACAATTAACAAATTTTGTTTAAGGTAATTCTCGTTTATTGTTCTGTCTCAGTCGCACATTTTTAATTGGATTACATGTTTCGATCACTGAGTGTCATCTTCAGATGTAAGTAGTTGCATCAGCAACACGTCTTTCTACTCAGAACCACATATCAGAGTACTCTACTAAAATATGTGGTTCTGAGTAGACAAGACGGGTTGCTCAAGGAAATGCTTGGATCTGTAGATGATCACGAGTGATCGAAACATGTAATCAAATTAAAAATGTGCAACTGAGACTGAAGAATAAATGAGAATTATCTTATATATCAATACAGTTGCTGAATATCTCAATAGGAATGTGTCGACTATGTCAATAAATTTTAGTTTTTGTAAGCTAATAGAAAAGATTAAAAGATCCACATTTGTTTGCCAATATAATCGATGACTATACTCATTTACTGTAGAAAGACTATCTTTTCTTTGTTTCGCAGAATGCTGGAGAAATTGAAAATGTTCTTGCAACCGGAAAGAGCACGAAACGTCCGATCGTTTGAATAGTGAATGTAGTTATTACAGAAGAGGCTTTGGTGTTTTAATAGACGAACAAAATTACTCTTATTAGTACCATTCAAACTCACTCTCTCTCTCTCTCTCTCTCTCTCTCTCTCTCTCTCTCTCTCTCACACACACACACACACACACACACACACACACACACACACACACACACACACACACACACAGAGAGAGAGAGAGAGAGAGAGAGAGAGAGAGAGAGAGCGAGCGCTAGTAGGCAGAACAGTTGCATACCTGTGCTCGCGGCAGCACTGTTAACGGTATTCGCGTCGAGTTGAGTGCAGACGTGGCCCTGCTGGTCGCTAAGGACGCGCCTCGCTTGCCAAGCCCTCCTATCACAGCACTCGTCCTCAGGTGGCGAGCCTACGTTCTTCCACATCTACCACAGTCAATAAATCGCAGACAATCATGAAACGTAGGCACTGAAACGTTTCTCTCCGCAGTTGAGTAGAATGCTCTCTTCCATGGCAACCAGCTCTGATTCCGATAACATCGCTCACGGGAAAGATGCTACATAGCTATGTCTTACGAAATGAATGTGACTCAGCACCACACCAAGGTTTGTTTGATAAAGGGGTATCAAAACTGTTACTGGACTGGGATTATCTTGCCAGCGAGGGCGCAGAATGTTGTCTTGAATGAAGTCACCGACAGACGTAAAAGTAACTTCAGGCGTTCCCCAGAATAGGTTTTGGGACCCCTGCTGTTCACCGAGCGAGGTGACGCAGTGGTTAGCACACTGGACTCGCATTCGGGAGGAGGATGGTTCAATCCCGCGTCCGGCCATCCTGATTTAGGTTTTCCGTGATTTCCCTAAATCACTCCAGGTAAATGCTGGGATGGTTCCTTTGAAAGGGCACGGCTGACTTCCTTCCCCGTCCTTCCATAATCCGATGAGACCAATGACCTCGCACTTTGGTCTCTTCCCCCAAACAACACAACCCAACCCCTGCTGTTCGTGGTGTGTATTAACGACGTGGCAGGCAACACTTATCAACCTTATGCAGATGATGCAGTTATAATAAAAACACACTGCCTGAAAAAAAAAGATGCGCAAAAATACAATCTCTACAACATTCCAAATTGGTGCAGACTGTCAGATTGCTTTAAACGTCAGAAATATAAAATTGTGAAGCACACAAAATGGAAAATAATAAAAACGTACATAATATGCTATGGTTACAATATCAATGAGTTGCAGTTTATGTAAGTACCTGGTGGCACAATCGTATGCATATGAAATTTAGCGACCACATAGGGTCAATAGAAGGTAAAGCAGGTGGCAGAACTCTGTTCATTGTTAGGATGATGGGAAACTACACAGTCCAGTCACAGTAATGTGACCACCGCCTATGTTCGACGTCAACGTGCAGTAACCACTCACACACGGCAGGTGGCAGCAGTAGGAGTGGAGGATATATAAAGCGTGTCAGGGGGGACGTGGAAAACAGTTGTCGTAATGCGGTAACGGAGCAGTTTATTTGACGTCGAAATGGACACGATCCGAAGTGGCTAAGTTTGTAAACTGTTTGCATGCCGGCGTGGTTAAAGTATACCGTTCATGTGAAAATGGCGCTATACAAAATCGACGCCGAAACAACTGTGCTGCACCACGGGCCATAAATGACAGGCGTGAGCGACAGCTGTGGAGACGTGTACGGGCAAATACACGGGCCAGCTGTTGAGTAACTGACCACCTAGATAAAGGCCTCCTCAACGACCGTTCATCGAACGTTGCTCAAAAATGGTTCAAATGGCTCTGAGCACTATGGGACTCAACGTCTGAGGTCATCAGTCCCCTAGACTTAGAACTAATTAAACCTAACTAACCTAAGGACATCACACACATCCATGCCCGAGGCAGGATTCGAACTTGCGACCGTAGCAGCAGCGCGGTTCCAGACTGAAGCGCCTAGAAGCGCTCGGCCACAGCGGCCGACGCGAACGTTGCTACGTACGGGCCTCCACAGCAGGACCCCGGTTAATGTACCCATGCCGGGTGCTTTTCATCGGCGACGAAGGCAAGAATTTCCACGCCAGTACCTTAACTGAACATCCTCCGAGTGGCGACAGGTGGCCTTTTCAGGTGTATCACGTTTTCACTATAGTCGGCATAATCGTTTTATGCTCGATCGGACAGATGGCCGACGCCCTGCAACAATCGTCGGAAGGGCGCATGCCAGAGGAGGGAATGTTGTTGTCTGGAGACAATTTTCTGTCATTCCCTGGATGATTTCTTCATGCTGGGAGGCACACTGGATCAACACAAATATACATCTATCCTTGGTTCCTTGGGGACCAGGCCCTCGGCGCGACGGTATCTACCAGCGGGACAATGCAACTTGCGTAAGTAGGCTGTTTAGGTTTTTATGTTAGTAGCGCCACGTAGCTCTCTGTATGAAAATCACTGACTGTGCTGTGTGCAGTCTGTGGCTGGTTGGCATTGTTGAAATATTCCTTATTGTATTTTTGGGCAGTTGGATGTGAACAGCGCGTAGCGTTGCGCAGTTGGAGGTGAGCCGCCAGCAGTGGTGGATGTGGGGAGAGAGATGGCGGAGTTTTGAGAGCGGATGATCTGGACGTGTGTCCATCAGAGACAGTAAATTTGTAATACTGGATATCATGATATATGACTTTTGAACACTATTAAGGTAAATATATTGTTTGTTCTCTATCAAAATCATTTGCTTAGTATGCCTATCAGTAGTTAGTGCCTTCAGTAGTTAGAATCTTTTATTTAGCTGGCAGTATTGGCGCTCTCTGTTTTGCAGTAGTTCGAGTAACGAAGATTTTTTGTGAGGTAAATCATTCAGAAAAGGTATAGGTTATTGTTAGTCAGGGCCATTCTTTTGTAGGGATTATTGAAAGTCAGATTGCGTTGCGCCAAAAATATTGTGTGTCAGTTTAGTGTCGATCAGAATAAGTAAAGAGAGAAATGTCTGAGTACGTTCAGTTCTGCTCAGCTGTTTGAAAATCGAATAACGCAAGAGGTTTATCAGCACAGTCATTCATAAATTTTTCTAAGGGGACGTTTCACTTGTCACACAGTGCGTAGTCTAAGTGCGTGGTTCGAAGAGCACCAGGTTGGGTTTACTGTACTCTTCTATCCACCAAACTCCCCGGATTAAAACCCAGTCGTGATTCTGTGACACCACCCGATCGGGCTTTTCGCTTCATGGATCCTCAACCGAGATACGTAGTGCTGCTGGCCACGACAATGGAGTCCGCATGGCTCCACATCCTGTCGGTACCTTCCAGAACCTTACTGACACTCTTCCTGCACACATGCGTTGCAAAAGGTCATTATTCAGGCTTCTGAAAGGTGGTCACCAAAATGTGACAGGACCGTGTAAAACCAGTGGCCGCTGGACGTAAAAAAAGGCTACCTCGAATGAGAGTAGTTAGTTTGATCCATGGGAAGGTCATGGAAGTGCCGAAAAACCTGAAGACGCTTCAACACTGATGTCACTCATTAAGTTGGAGACTACGTACAAAGATTCAAGAAATGGTCTTAAGTGAGCACTCTAGGAGTAAACTACGACTTGTTACGTATGTCCATCATACGAGCCACGATGAAGAGACTGAACTGAGTATATCACGCACAGACGCGCGTTTAGACACTCATTTTTCCCGCGCTCCACACGAAAAAGGAAAAGGAAGAAACTCTTTTTCATGATACAATGGGCAGTGCCCCCTGCCACACATTTCGTTGCAGTTTGTATATTTATGTAGACGATAGCGAACTCTAATGAACCTTCACGCCTCATTAAAACGCTATTCAAGGCCGATAATCAGGTTGGTTGGTTGGTTATTGTTCCACTGATTAGCTAAGCGCATAGACGATGAGAGGAGAATACGTAACCTGCAGTTGGGCGGTGCGAATACGCACTGATTATTCTCTGCCGAAGAGATACCAGATTCGACGAATAATTTTAAACACTCTAAAAGTTTGTGTGGCATAATGTCGTTGACATGTAGTACGTTGTTCGGAACACTGACAGCCTTACGATACTGATGACTGTATACGTTCAGTTTAAAGACATTACAGTATAAGCAATGCAAGCTGGGCTTTGCGATATTGTGGTAACTGCCGTTGTTATTAATATTATTAAGTTCTTATTTACATGACTGTAAATTTTATCCTTTCTTGTGAGCTGTATATACAAGGTTACTATAAATAATTGAAGCGATTGCATAAATTCGCTGTAGCTGCAGTAATTAACATACCACAAGACTCAACATTCATATAGAAAAACTCAAGAAGTTTCGTACCGTTGCACCCGCATTTCATATATCTGCCACGAGAGCGCAGCAGTGAGCAGTTAGGTAAGATGGCGACAGGAGCCGAGAAAGCGCATTAGAGATGGGTCGAACGCGTTCATTCCCGTGAACTACTTCATTCATTTCACTCTTTGCCGTGAAGCGTTCAAATGAAGTAGTTCATTCATGAAGTACGGAAGCCTGGCGAAGTTGCCCAGTTCGCCGCTCAGCCGCGGCTACGCTTGCTTCGCCTCGGTCGTACAATAAAGCTTCGTAATACTTTATAATTTTACCAACAGATGGCCGACCTATGCAGTAACGTGCACGCAACGTTTTACGCTCTTACAGCGTCTGAGTTAACTCAAATAGAGCATGGTCGAAGGGGACAAAGGAAAGATAAACAGAGATGCCTGTCACATATAAAGAAGGTATTACATTTAATCTTGCTCGACATTTTCTCATGAAGCGCCCAAAAAAGACTTTACCTGCCAAGTAAAACATTATTTGTTGTATTCATGGACTGAAAACTAGGGCTACCAACGAAATGCAGTCCAATTTTACTTTCCTTTTAAAATTTAATCCAAAATAGAATGTGTGTGTTTACCACTGTCACAAAGTCTATATACCTACGTTAAGTAATTATTCAGAAGTTTTCCTGTAGACTTTATTTTTGTTGAGAATAATAACCCCCCAGATTCTAAACGTAAACTGTCACCTGTAGTCATTGGTACGATTTCAGGTAAAATCCGTCTTTCAGTGTCATTAACAAACCCTTTATTTTCATGTTGGCTGTGCGTGCTCACACAGCCAGCCTCTTCGTTTGTATCTTTAATATTCATTTGTCTGCAAGCGCTGCCAACGGTAAGTTACCCGTAGACGCGAAGTTTAACTGCACAAAGAGTCACTGGTAATGATGTCAGCACTGCAGGAAGCAGCTGACGCTGCATTCCCCTCGCCCCTCACCTCCCCAACCCCTTGTAAACCTATCGTTCCTCACGAACACCGCGCGATTCGTCGACAGGCAGTAGAGGGAGGACTGAAGTGAAGGGAGAATGAGTGACGTAGCGCCGATGTTGTGGGAGAGGGAGAAGGGAAGAGAGTGAGTGAATTAGAAAAAAGTGTGGAGTGTGCTATCTGTGAAGGGTTTGAAGTACCAGTTCATTGAAATTGACTGGTTAGTTCACACTTCACTGGAGTGAAGCGTTCATTTGAACGACTCATTCACGAGCTCCCCACCCCTAAAGCGCATACATTCACATTAGTCTGCCGTAAAGAAAGCTTAACAAAGATACACCGACTATCAGTTCTATTCGGCTTGAGGATGTCTCTGCACGGGGAAGTCAACGGGTTGGCCTGCAGTGACCGAGGAAACGGTTCACCGAGTGCTGACAATTTTCGAACATAGCCCAAAGAAATCGACGAAGAGAACAAGCAGAGAGATGAACACACCACTTCTGACTGCCGATGAGAAAGTGAGACGCTCTGAATGTTCGGCACAGTTGCAAACAGCTTGTGGAAGAGGTGGGTTTTGTGAGAGAGTGATTTTCAGTGACGAAGCACCATTTTTTGTGAATAGCACAATGAACAGGCACATTATACGAATCGTGAGGGAGGTGGGGACATAGAATCCCCACGCTATCGTGCAGCATATTCGAGATTCACCGAAAGTTTGTGTATTCAGTGCAGTCTTACGGTTTGAAGTTTACAGTCCCTTTTTCCTCTGCGAAAAGGCTGTTACAGAACGCGTTTACCTGGACATGCTGGAAAACTTGTTCATGCCACAACAGGAGACTTACAGCGTGGATTTCGTTTCTCAAAAGGATGGTGCTCCATGCCGCTTCCATCATGAAGTTCGTAAATTCTTGACCCGGAAGTTGAGAAACTGATGGATAGGTTGGGGTGGGATTGATAGTCAGCAACACATCTCATGGCCTCCAAGCCCTGCCAACCCAAACCCATGCGATTTTTTTTTGTGTGTATGAAGTTATGTGACAGATTCACTGTGTACACCCCCTCCTCCAATAAACTTACCAGAACTGTGAGCTCGCATCAACATTGCGTCATAGGGACGTGCTGCGCCGAACGTGAAAAGAACTTTATTACAGACTTGACCAAAGTGTTTGTGGGGGCAGGAGTGGATCGCTTATGGAGTACTTTCCATATCTTAGAAAAAACTGAGTTTTCTCAGTGTGTGCAAAGCCTGTGATAATATGTCAAATAATACAGCTACTTCAAACTATGTAATCTCTTCAATCATTTATAATAACTTTGTATATTGTGACCTGAGGCTTTCCCGGCATGTACTGCCGAATCCGATCGTGGAAAGTCCACCATGTTACGGCGGAAAACCGTTCCGCCGTCACCACCATCAGCATCCCCTGACGATGGGCGAATTGTTGTCCGCCGAAATATCGTGCACTTCCACGATCGTGTCGGGCAGTACATCCGAGAACCAAGGAAGTTGTATACCTTGAGACTGGATAAGCAATGTCTCGTTTCATGCATCTTAAATTCAGGATGATACCTGACAAAATCCATACAACAGATACGTGTAAAGCAACGTCAGAAACTCAGCAAAGCATTATTTTCTAATTCACAGATACAGAGTGTACGAGCACAAAGCACTCGTATCTTTACTTAAAGAAAGGCACGCATTGCTGTTTAAAATGACGAATCAAACTACCGCCAAAGCTGCTTACTTGCGTATCACTACTTACTTACGGGAAATTGCTATGGTTAATGTTCACTCCCTCGCGACTTACCTGTAAAGAAGAAAAACAGACATCATCATCAAGCAAACAGTCGAGAAAAGTCTATATGTAAGTATGTATATTAAACATGGTTGCAGAAGAATATGCAATTCACAGACAAGCACTGCTCGTTTAAAATGTCGTCCCGCCTGGCTGATTTCTGGCTACTGGATCCTTCACCTTCTGTATAACTGTTACCCTTTTAGGAAACCTCGTGTTTATTGGAAGATGACATGCTACGTAAAAATTTATTCTATGCATTTTAGCAAAATTCTTCTCTGATGGGATCTCATATATGAAATGAGTCATCAATTTGAAGAGGTCATTGCCGTACAGGAAATTACCGAAACAAAGGAGTACACAAAGGAACTGAAAAGAATGGTGGTGGTGGTGGTGGTGGTGGTGGTGGCGGCGGCGGCGGAGGCACATTATAGCGAACTATGTCAGATAGTGAGCAATCAGATCCATGGGACGAATATTTTGTTCATCTGCCCATAAAATAATGATAGGAACTCTCTCTCGTCATTGGACATATCCTGAAAATATCACCTTCCGCAGAGCAGTACCTTTTTCCCCTTTGCTACCCAAATATGTTCCAGTAACTAAGCCTCATTTTCAGTGTTTCTCGCTTGCATATATATCATGCAGGAATCTGCCAGTATTGACGATAATGGCCAAGGCAACTACATCCATAGCGTGTGGATAAATTAAGACTTTGGATCGGACGGGAGGCGCGCTAGGTTAGTCCGTGCAGATGTGTTGACCACTGTGTCCAGATGGTGTGCTGGTCAACGCATCTGCCAAGTAAGCTGGAGAGTCGGGTTCGTATCCCGGTCAGGCACAAATTTTCGACTTCCCCATTGACATAAATCAATGCTCAGTGGCAGGTAATGCCTTTATTCCTTTGTGTCTTGGTTCATAGTGGCTACAGGATCAAAATGGTGTCGGTTCTTTCAGATGTGCCCAAAAGAACAGACACCACACATATAAATAACGTTCTGTGCGTTGCACCCAAATAGGGGAGACTATGTAAAACACCAGAGAGTTAAAATCAGCATAACTTTTCTCTATTTCTTATTAATCCAGTTTCGATGTGGACTGACTCGGACGGGGAAGGAATGTTATAGTGGTATAGAAGATTTAAAGTCCATCTGATAATGGAAGGAAGTGTGATGTCAATAACTGTAGCGGGAGACCAGTACATTACTATAGTAAGGAAGTTAAAATGGACGTAGGCTACAGAAATTCGGAGATGAAGAGGTTTGCACAGGACAGACTAGCGTCGAAAGATCTGTCTTCGGACTGAAGGTCACAACAACATCTCAGATTTCCTTACAAGCTACCGATGGATCTTAATACGACTCGGCAAACCTTTACAGCGGAAACAATAATAAAGTAGACAGTTGAAAAATGGACAGTTTTTTTCACACCTACGCGGGAAGTATCATGACGCCAATTGACGTGCGTCACTAAACGGAGTCGCGAACATCGGCTGTTAACTGAGTTCTGGCGACCCCTGCTCCTGGTCTCGCCAGTGTAACACGTAGCCGCGCCGTGACTGAACGGACGCAATTATGACGTTCTCTGTCACGCTCCACTGGTCCTATATTGACATGTTACAAAGGATGTCGAGAATGTGACGATCAAAAAAATGACACGTATGCCGGCGGCGCCAACTGCGCGGCGCGCTCTGCGTTTTATTGCCGGACGGCGCTGCTCGGCGCGGGGAGAAAAACAGCTGCACGCTCTGTCGCGTATGACCCGGCGCAGGCAGCGCTGGCGAAAGAAACTGCTGCAATAAGACGAGCTCCGCTCCAATAACACGGCCGCGTCAGAGCCGGCAGCGGCGAAATGCACAAAAAAGCCGGGGCCAGTATCGGAACCGTAAAGATAGGAAGATACAGCGGACTTAACTGTTCCCGGCCACATTACATTACACGTCGCCAACCGCAGGGGCCAGTCCCTGGCTGCACACCGCTTCCGAGACTCCGCCGCCGGACCAGAGCGCTACAGGCTCAGCGGTAGCAGTGAGCGCGGAAGGACAACGCAAAGCACGGACCATAAGCTGTGACTACCGAACAGGTTAATACTCAAAACAAACGCCGGTAGTAGCAATAAATTGATGAAACCCGCACTTAATGTCTTTGGCTTTTGTTTTTCAACTGACATGTATTTCTATTCGTGTATGGTGGAAAGACACCACTCCACTTACAGATCGAGAACTTCCTAGGCGAAGAGGTTACGTACACATACTCATGTTTAATTGGCTCTTTTCGTGAGGCGCATAAATAGATACGCAACTAAACAGACACTAAACTTTCAAGTCTTTTTTATTTACGACGCGTTTCACAGTTTTGCTCTATTATCAGGTGGCAATTCCGGTATTTAGCTCAGATTATTCCTCTAGATATGGCGCTACATATGCTTTGGTTCGTTGGATAAGTCTGTACAAATCAAACTTGTGGATCTGATCAATTTAACACGATAATTTCATCGTTGCTTTTGATTCCATATCTCTGGTCCGCAAGTTTTATATCTACGTGTAATGTAGATGTTGATAAATAATGTCTTGGTAATTCAGCTCATATTTTCTAAACAACTGATCGAAGGGCAATCTGGCATCTTTATACACCGTTGCCAACCTACTTTTGGGTAGATTTCACAGAAATAAAAGCACTCTACGTCTGTGTGACCTAGAACAACGTTAGCTGATCTCAAGTGATGCTTGACGTGTACATAAAACGTGTTTGAAGACATCACCTTCCCCGCCGAGATGTCATAAAATGAGGTATAAAATGTATTTAATAAGGAAGAATAACCAGCCTCAAGGCTAACTCTATTTTCGCTTATGTGAGTATTAACTTAAAAGAGTTATCCTTTTGTCATAAATATGTTATGTAAAAAAATGAAATTCATGTGATATATAATTTTTGGTTAGGATCAGTGATTTTTTTGTTACGTGTCTCGATCGAAATTTCTTCGGTAATCTACTATGAAATTATTTCGAGACGGTTGGTTTCGCAGGAACAATGTACATGAGAACCTCGGCATATCTACAGTCTACGGTAAATAATTTCAAGAAAGTGTCCTGAGGTAACGGTGCGTGCTGTCGACACATTGTACATCTTGAAATTTATAACGAGAACGCTTTAATACTTGCGTTTACGTGCTTTTGCCCTTCCTGACAGGGCATGTATGATGCTTTCCGTAATATCTCCAACAGGGGACCTTTAAGCCCATTTAGTTCAAGAGCTGAGTAATTAACGTAATAAATCGTGATATTTACTGCCAGTTCAGAAATATCGTTTTATGACAAGTGAAGTCATTTAAAAGCGTTGATCCGCAACGTGAGTGACGAAGCACGCCGGCTGGCTTGTTGAGCACACGCCAAGTACTTGTGGGATGAAAACGTGAGCACGAATTCGGCGCGGGGCTCCATTCATCGCGGAGACTTCAATTCACGGTCAGGACACGAACTGTGATTATCCAGACGGGCCGTTGGGCTGCGCGATTGCATCATTTAGCGCAGCGTACTACAGTCATTATCAACGGCAGCGCCCTCTCATGATGGCCCGGAGCAATCACATTTCTCGGCGATAATCAGCGGATAACTTGATGGACTCTGCTACGGCAAATACGGCTTCGGCGGAGGACTGTAATGTCGGTGCTAAAATAGAGATTAGCGTCCGCTGCGCGTAACTATACGGCTGAGCTATTACAGTAACCTGCAGAAAGCGGTCTATCAAAAGATCGCCGTCTCGTTACCATCTGCGAGAGCAGTGCAGCTGTTCACATTTCATCGAATCTGCCAGGTAGGAGGAACGCTGAAAGAGAACATTAAGCATAATTAGCACGTAAATTGAGGTTGAAAAGACATCTAGAAATCCGACAGGGGCACAAGTCCAACTGGGATAAAGGTAACTAGGTAGAATGTACATCGAAATTTAAAAATCCAGACAGACAGGAAGAGTGATTTTTATGCCGATGGTAACTACTATGCAATATCATCAACTTGCTTTTGCCACTAAGGCACTATTTACTGCTACCTGGGTGGAAGATACATATGCGCTGATTCTTGATGTATCGCCAACAGTCAGAAATATAATTTGCATTCATTCCCCCCACCCCCAAGAAAAAAAGCAAAAAGGCTGATGGAACGCAGGTTCCGATATAATCGAAATATTTTAATACATCGCGTATGACATCTGTAGGCTTTGAGGAAAGGGATGAAAGTGTAAGCAGAAATACCACTACAACTGTTGCCACTACTCCCCATGGCATCCTTTCAATTCTCTTACTGCTGACAACGCCAGTTGCGATGGTAAGACATTCTTTACTATGACAGCTTTCTGCAACCAACATTTAGAAAAATATTTTCAATGAGAAGAAACCGGAACATAAGCGTCTGAACCAGTGTGTGTCCTGGCTCCTGATACAAGGCTGCGTCATAGTACGTCGAGTGGTTGATTGGTAAAAGCCTCATGTACAGTCGTGGACAAAACGAGCGAGATTCCTCGCCTTTTCGTTATGCTGATCCGCACAGCTTTTAAGTCTGCTACAAAGCATAACAGGCAAGGCGACGAAGTGCTACCAACATACTATGCACAGGAGTGAAATTGGAAAACCATCCGAACTTTATCAGACTGTTTTCAGTCATGTGTAAGACTATATTAATGCTGATCAGTGTGTTAAACACAACACGTAAATATAAGATATAAATGAAAGAAGAAACGCTAATTAGTATGAACTGTACTAATAAAAATTAATTTCAGCTTATCGAGATAACTGTTTTAGTAAGGCAAAGTACCCCAGATCGTTACGAATTAGCAAAATATTATGCGCATTCTGCCGCGAAACGGTCTGTGTCAACGTTCAGACCAATCATACTGGATTACCGTTGCTGACCTACAATAAAGGTGTGGAAATTTAGCAATGTGTGAAGATTCATAACGAAATTCAGCTAAAAATCATTTAGTGCCACACTTAAGTAAATTCAGTTATTGAGTGAAGTGGAAAAGTAGGCAGTAACAAGTATGAAATTCTACAAGTGTTTCACACTGACATCCACAGAGCGCAGTACAGAATAAAGGTAGCAATAAAACGTATTGGAGGCGCGAGAATTTCTTAAAATTTGCTTTACTGATAGTCTATCTGCCTCCATCGAGATTAAAACCGAAAACAAACCAGGTCTTTTAGCGTGTAAGGATTCAACTGATGCGGTGGCTCAGCTGCTAAAAGGTATCTACACTATAGCAACAGTGCATTGAAAACTTTGACCGTCGTTTTCTCAGAAGCGGTCGAGTGTTTGCAGATTAGCTGAGACACGTGTTCACTTATTTTTGTCCCCTCTTTCACTGAGCGAAGCTTCAGCAACATCAGGGTATGACACTTGGCGGGTCCCTTCGTAAGTGGTGTGCGTTGCGATTCAATAGTGTTTAACACACTAATCAGCATTAATATAGTCTTACACATGACTGAAAACAGTCTGACAAAGTTCGGATGGTTTTCCAATTTCACGCCTGTGCGTAGTATGTTGGTAGCACTTTGTCGCCTTGCCTGTTATGCTGTGTAGTAGATTTTAAAGCTTTGCGGATCAGCATAACGAAAAGGCAAGGGGTCTCGCTCGTTTTGTCCACGACTGTACGTTTACTCTCCACGTAGAGGATGTTTCAAAAAAGTTATCAAATTTCACAAGACACCATCTTACATTTGACGGAGTCGAGAAGGCGGTAACACAGCAACAAAATGCGTTCTGCGTTTGAGCACACGCAATTCAATTGCAACTGTGCAGTGTGATTTTCCCCGATAGTGTGGCACTGCACCTCTTTCAGAACAAAAGACGTACGGACTTGACATTACACTAGTCGCCTAAAAGATCGCCTGATTTCATGGTAAGAATTTTTTTGTTTCTGCACCGTAACGGACATTTTTGTCACGATGGAATTCAGCAACTGCATTGATTTAAAAACAAATTATATCATTCTTTTTCAGTTCCAACCAGCGCACTTTTTAACAGTGTGACTAGTTTAGACTTCCCTGGCTCATCTTAAGATCTATGTAATTGCCTCAGCAACTCGTCGTGTCCGTATCGGAACTACACACATTATTGAATAGGTGACCCAGGGACTATATCCTAAAAAAATACGCGACTGGGACTGAGATTTAAACGATATATAAGATTTTTTTAATTTTTTTGTGATGAGACACATTCCCTCTGTGGGTTTCCCGTTACAACAACTTTGGCTGAACTGTAACGTCGCAGCTGTGACTCCAGAAATGCTCGCTAAGTATTGGACGAATTTTCTTATGGTCTGGAAGTTTTCTACTTGCGTTAGGCACATTCAATATTTATCGAACATCAATGAAAAACTTGAGTCTAAACGTATTTATAAGATGTATGTGCATGCATGTAACATACCTATTACGGCAAAAACGGCCAGCTGGAGGTCGCCTATCAAACGGATTACAGGGGCAACAAAAACTCAACTTTCGCTATTTCATACAATTATTTATCGAATTTAAAATTTAATGTGTTGTGATAATCTGTTCATAAAGAGGTATAATCTTACTTTAAAGGTTTAATGTAACTGAAGTTAGATACTGTGCACATGTTCTCTAGCGTTACATGATAAATCTGTATTGCTGTTTTTAGTTTTGCTACAATTTCTCTCTGCTTCACGTTACTGATCAACAGTTTTCAGATGCAACCTGAGTTAAACATCGATAATTTTGCTATAAATACTGTTTATTTATTTTTAAGAAAGAGACTGGAGGAAGAAACAAATTTCTCATGTCACATGGTCCTTCATGTATCCTCACTCGGTTTCTACACGGGCATTGCTTCCAGTTTGTGGGGGGAATCTAGTAACGTACTGATTGCACACGCAGACAAAGCAATTGAAATGAGGTAACTCCCGATAGGTATGCAACACACCTAATGTACCAGTAACGTGGGTAGGATCTTAACTGACCAAGTCTAATGAGAAAACCGCGGTAGTCCAACCTTACTGATGGTCGTTTACGGTAGTTTCACAACACCACCTACGCAGTATTCACGTTTGAGAATGAGAGCACTTAGCTACTTCCAAAAGCTTTACACTTAATTTCAAGTCTTTTCGAAACTTTCTCGTAATGTTCTACGACACATACGAGGGCTATTCGTAAAGTAAGGAACGATAGGTCGCGAAATGGAAGCCACAGTGAAAATCAAAACTGTTTTATTTGCAAAAGTTAGCTACAACTTCCAGCTACTTATCTCCATAGTCGCCGATCCGACTTAGACGTTTATCGTAGCGTTGTACCAACTTTCCAATGCCTTCGTTATAGAAGGCAGCCGCCAGTGCTTTCCGCCAATTCTCTACGCTGGCCTACAACTCGTCTGTGCGAAAATGTTGTCTTCACAGCCAGCTGTTCACGTGAGCAGAGATGAAACTCAGAGGGAGACAATTATGGGCTATATTGTGGGTAATCAAACATCTCCAACTGAAAACGATGCAGGAGCATCTTCATTGCCCCCGCAGAACGCGGCTGAGAATTGTCTTGAAGAAGAAAACGCACGACAGTTATGAATATGTTGGCTGCATAGCTTCAGGCGAAATTTCTCACCAGGCCCTCGTACTTGGCAGGAGACACTATTGTTCTAGGTATCTTTATGTGCTCCCTGTGTGCTCAGAATTAAAAAGAGCGACGTAACACGATCGACGAGCATACTAGAAACACTGCCCAACACAACTGTGCAAAACTTCATCGGATTTTCACTGTGGTTTCCATTTCGCGACAGATCGTTTCTTACTTTCCGAATAACTCTCGTAGTTCAGAAGACATGAACATTGAGATCTGTGAAAAACTGAGCGCAAATTATCCAGTCTGTACTAGTACAGACGTGCTTTTTCATTAATCTATGGGTGAATATTGTGAAAGGAATAAAACCAACGTAATTAGGATTTTACATCTACAACCATAAAGATTTTACATGCTTAACGTCAAATCATATTGACTCATTTGTAAGGTAATTAAAGTTTGTAGCTGTTTTACACATGGAAATTCGGTTCTGTACAGAATCTTAGTGGGGAGGAAGTTACTGGTGCCATTAGAAAATAGGATGGGTCTTTCGAAAATAAAAACTTTGTAGTTCTAAGTGTAGGGTTTTAGTTACATTTAGCCCAAGTTCCTGTCCTCATTCATCTAGAGGACGTGTGTTTTTTTAATCACCCTATATTCTGACACAAACCTAGGTCAGCTAACATTTCATTTCATGGTGTTGTGTTGGCTTTAGAGCCAACACCGTGTTACTAGTAGGGGCCTAAATGCACGCGTTTTAGCTCACGCGGGCTGGCGTGAGGAGGGAAGAACTATACTGACGTGAGGTCTGGAACATGACAAGGAATTAGAATTCAGAAACCGCACGTAATGAGTTTGATGCTTAACTTTAATCCATTAATGATGAACGTCGCTCTTGACGGTACATGATTCACAATATTATCTGTTCAGAATAGTAACTGAATATGGCGCCTTGCTAGGTCGTAGCAAATGACGTAGCTGAAGGCTATGCTAAACTGTCGTCTCTGCAAATAAGAGCGTATGTAGACAGTGAACCATCGCTAGCAAAGTCGGCAGTACAACTGGGGCCGAGTGCTAGGGAGTCTCTCTAGACTAGACCTGCCGTGTGGCGGCGCTCAGTCTGCAATCACTGATTGTAGCGACACGAGGGTCCGACGTATACTAACGGACCGCGGCCAATTTAAAGGCTACCACCTAGCAAGTGTGGTGTCTGGCGGTGACACCACACATGCGCTACTGATAATTTCTGATAAGTCTAAACCAGCAAAGGCGTAGAACTGCTGCGCCAGTTTGTGACTAAATTGCTTTATTGTGAGGGTCAGCTGCCATTATCTGCACAATGCGCTGCCGATCTCCACGTCTTGATGTGTATCGAAAACTGCGCACAACAGACAACTGTCATTGTTTTTAATGACTTGGCTCTTCTTATAATTCCCCTCCAATCCCCCCCATAGCGTCAGCGCTTTCCGCTCGCGTGCCCACACAACGTGTGCGCAGTGTTTACGCGGAGCCGAGTGCACAGTGTCCAGCGGACTGCGCAGCCCGCTCACCTTGGGCGCGCCACGGCGTGCCATTAGCATGGGCCCCGCGCGCCCGAGCAGCCACCGGCCGCACGCCATCGCTTATTCTGTCGCAGCGCCCGCTGACGCTCGCCGGCTTCACAATCGCCCCTCGCACACTAAGGCCACCCTTCTGAGGCTATCCCGTCTGTGTCCATCTTTGTGCCACGACGCCTCCGCAAGTAAGCACTGTGGAGGACACCGCAGTGGTCAAAACGCTGGACTTGAACTCCATAAGAATGGTCTTCAAGATCAACATCCGACAGTACCGATTCAGGCTTTCCGTCGTTTATCAACTACTGGGTGGCTGCTTCGTCTATTCATAGCTCCAAAACACTATCTACCAATTTTTTCATCTCGCTACTCGCTTTTTCTTTTCCTTTTCCGTGCGGCATTTGTCCTGCTGAAACTGGTATCGGAAAATTAGTGTTGTTTACAAAGTCAGTTTTCTGTCCTTTCTGTGTTTGGTTCCAAACAGTCGCATTTCTGCAAGGCCAGCAGATAAACTGGAAAACGATCCATCTTAACTCTAAGCCAGTCTCAGAATGTTTTCTGATTTACTCATTGGGTTATAATGAAGCAAAAACTGGTTCTCTTGCAGATAATGTAGAGCCGTTGGGCAGCAAACAAAGTTTTTCTTTTTTTTCAGTCAAGAGACAAATATTTTGAGCGAAACACAACTTTTTTTTCATAAATCCAGTAATTTAAACAGTGCTTAAGCCGATGTAAATAGTCTGACTTTTTACATTAAAGAGATAAAAAGCACTTGCTTTCGCTTAAAATACATAGAAATCCGGTTATGCTTCTGCAAAGTGATTTAGAAATCCAAATCTCTTACGAAGGACCGTGATTTTTCTATCCATCTGTCAGCATCTGATACATAAAAGTGCAGCACATTCTTCAGGAACCAAAACTGAGAAGATTATCTAAAATTTCCATTTCCTGAAAATTCACATTTCTCGGAGAAACGTTACTTCGGACATGCGCCCTTCCATTAATTTGCCACAAGAAACCGCAAATTCACGCGCTGAAAACCAGGCCAAGGCTCTAAACACATACGTGTTGGCACCATTAGCATGACAAACTAATTTGGGGAAATAAACAGTTACTGAATGAAAAGTAAACCGGGATGAATAAAGCAATAAATATATAAATAAATAAATAAAGCAAAAAATTACCGCGCGCAAAGTGAAATTTTCATAGCACTTCTTTTCTTCCAGACAGGAAAGCGAAATTTATTACATTCAGCGTAATTCTCCGCTATGTATCTCTGCTTGCGACAGGGAAGTAATTTAAAAAAAACACATGTACTATCTGATAAAATGTATCTGGATACCCCTATGTAATGCGAAATTGACTTCCAGATGTCACCAGAGGCGAACTGCCAGTACAGAAGGCGGCGGGCAACACTGTGTCGTCAATGAAGCTGTGAATGTATTGGTCAGAAAAGTTTAATGGACTAGTCATTGGATGTCACCTGCGTAACAAATACATCACGGACATTTTCACCCTTCTAAAGCTGCCCAAGTCTACCTTGGTGACGTTAATTGTGAAGTGGAAACGCGAAGGAGCAGCCACAACTAACAGCTAAACTAAGGTCAGGCAAACCTCTTGCAGTGACGGAGAGGAGCCGTAGAGCATTGCTCAGGGTGGCTGTAAAATATCGCATGAAATCAGCGGAAACAATCACTTATTATTTCCAAAGTACTACCAGGAGTCCAACTAGCACAATGACTCTGCTCTGAGAGTTGAAAACAATGTGGTACAATGATCCAGCAACCCGCATAAACCACACATTCCTGAAGCCAGTGCTGAGCAACGCTTGATGTGGTGTAAAGAGTGAAACCACTGGACAGTTGGCGACCGGAAATCAATGATTTGGGATGATTAGTCATGCTATTCCCCCTGGAAATTCGATGAAATGGTTTGGGTTCGGAGAACGCCTGGAGAACGTCACCTACCATAATCTGTAGTGTCAACAGAGAAGTACAGAGGTGGTGGTGGTACGGTATGTGGGCTTTTATCGTGGTTACAGTGTGGTCTCCTTTTTCCGTCTAAGAAAAAACTAAATGCGGGAGGATGTGGACCCATTTATACCATTGTCCACTGCGTTAGTATAGTTGTAGTTTATAGACGATGTTTGATTGTATCAGCATGACAATGTAGCCTGTCATAAAGCAACTCCTGTGGGTCAGTAATTTGTGGACAATAATATTCCTGAAGTGGGCTAGCCTGTCAAGAGTCCCGGCGTGAGCCAACTGGAATACTTCGGGATGAGTCAGAACGTCGACTTCGCTCAGACCCCAGCGTCCAACATCGTCGCTACCTTCTCTGGTTTTGTCTTTTGGAGAGGAACGGGTTGTCATCTCTCCAAAGTCACCCAGACGCCGCACTGGAAATGTCCACAGGAGACGTGGAAGTAATTTCAGAAAGCTGTCCTCAATCCGAAAGTTGGTATGGACACGTTAGTGTTCACTTGACACGGTCCCATAGCAAATTCACGTCCTCGTCTCCTTTAGACCTTTGCACTGACATAGACAGCAGCTCTGAGCATCCTGTGACCATAAAGGTTCTGCGCCTGTCTAGTTGGGTTCGCGGCCCTGACGGACAGCCGCGAGGCGCGCCAGCCTGATTTCGCAGTCGCGAACCGCGCGAGCGACGGACGTGGACGCCCTGCAAGACACCTGCCGGGCCGCAGGTGGGCGACGCCCACGCCTAAGCGCCGGCTGCCGTGGGCGGCGGCCGCTGTCTGCGTCTGCCTGCTCAAGCCGGCCATCTGTCTCGGTCGTGTCTCACTTCCTCCCCCTCCTTATACTGACGTCTTTATTCTGCGACCACAGAAGAGATACGCTTTCCTCACGGGTACTCTACATAGTTAATTTAGCCTGTTTTTTCCCTCGAGCAATAGTTTTACGATGGGAGAAAGAGTAGTTTCACCGTGGTTAGGATTTCAAGTTAAACTGTAGGTTCCCCTATAACTGGCGGCGTTTGTCACATCATACGTCGAAGGAACGAGAGGGCAGACAACTTCCAGTAGGGCCGTGCCTAGTAAAACAGTGTGGTGTTCAAACGACCGACCATCAGATCGAGGACAGCTTCCCTGATTTTTAACTTTTCACGTGTGCGGCCCGAGATGTGAATGAGCTTCTTGTCGGACTGCAGGTTAAGTTCAGCGTTTCGTCCGCTGCGGCACTAGAGAGGGGGCGGGGGGGGGGGGGGGGGCAGAGTGGCGAGCCCATTACTCTGGCCGCCTTTTACCTCCAGGAAAGATCCCCGCTACTCAGTTTGATGGGGGCCGTCTTGGAGGGACCGGAACGAGGAAAAATTCCTGCCCTGTCCAGAGCCGAAGTCTAGCGCTAGACCCACTAGACCACCCACGGCCACTCTTACTACGAATGTTTCCAAATCGAGCGACATAATGCGCTGGGTTGCGCTTATCGTCTGCTGAGCATTCTAGGTAAACAGCCTGAGTATTTCTGCCGTACACAACACGGATTTTGTTTTCCAAAGTATCACCGGCGGCATGATAGTAATTTAAATTTACGAACTGCCCTGTGTTCGCTTGAGCACCTATTGGATGTATTTGATAACACACTCTTATATTTGAAACAGTTCTTTTCGCCCGTTAATTTGTGTGAAAGTTTTCGCTGTCAAGATTTTCTGGAACTTATACATTCGCTCTGCTGTAATACAGAACTGATCAGTGGATTATCTCCGGTCGTTGTAGCACCATGTCTCCTCTCAAATGCGCTTGTTGTCCAGTTTAACAAGAAATTTTTCCAGAAACTCTTAACAGTGACAGTGTTATTGGGGCCACTGCGCGTCGCCGCTTCCGCATTGTTTATACACGAGATAAGTAAAAACTTTGCCTTGTCTACATGCGCCAGGCCGTGCGAGTTTCCTTCTTTTCGGTGCAGTGTTGTCTATTTTCTCCCACTTGCCTATAGCGTTCTCCTGCAATAGCACACTGCAGACTGTAAGACTGTTGGCTGACGACGCTTTTGTTTAAGGACAACTACTGTTGGGCAATAGTAAGGGGCATGTAACATCACTTGGAGAAATTTTCCACTTGGTGTAATTTTTAAATGGAGATAAACAGAAGATAGCAAGATAATACCTATAACAAACAGAAGGACGCTGAGAGTATCAGAATACAAGTTTACTGGTGGACGTCTTAAGCGCGTTACATCAGACACGTACTTAGGGGAAGCGATAGGAACTACGATCATCACGTAAATTAAGAGACTAAAAATGGAATACTTGGATTTTTTCGAAATGTTCTGACAAAATGCGGTGGAGATGAATATTGCAAACAAGACACCAGTGTGGCCAACTCTAGAGTAATGTTCCTTTGTTTGGAGTACTGGTCAAATAGCGGTGGCAGTACAATTCCAAGCACCTTAGAGACAGGTTTGCAATGATTGAGACAGATAGGTATAGCCCTTATGAAATTTTTCGAAGTTTGCACGAAAGCCCTGTTGCATAAATGTACAGAACTTGCATTCGAAGAAGAAGATTGTGTTGTGTGACAATACTGTTTCTGCATCGTGTACCTCCCACGGGAACCAAGAAAGTAAGATGAGAGAGATTAGGGCTCTTACTGACGTATATAGACAATATTTTCTCCGTCGGCCAATACGTAACTAGGACAGTGAACCGATGATAATGGTACGAGGTACCCTCAGCTACGCACTGTACACTCTCTTGCGAAGTATCAATGTAGATACGTGGGGCGTTTGAAAAGTCCGTGCAAAAATAAAAACTACTTACATGTTTGGGGTGAACCTTTTTTATTTTTTCGACATAGTCTTCTTTTAGACATATACACTTCGTCCAACGCTGTTCTAATTTAACGGTCCCTTCTGAATAATAGGAATTGTCCAAGTCTGCAAAATAGCTATTAGTTGCTGCAATCACCTCCTTTATTAAATAAACTCTTTGTCCCGCCAGCCATTCCTTCAAATTGGGGATCAAATAGTAGTCCGATGGAACCAAGTCTGAAGAATAGGGGGGGGGGGGATGTGAAACGAGTTGGAATCGTATTTCCATTAATTTTGCGACCGCAGTTGCCGAGGTGTGTGCTGGTGCATTGTCGTGATGGAAAAGGACTGTTTTGCGGTTCAATCGCCGACGTTTTTCTTACAGCTCGGTTTTCAAACGGTCCAGTAACAATGAATAATATGCATCTGTAATAGTTTTACCGTTTTCCAAATAGTCGATAAGGATTATCCCTTGCAAATCCCAAAAGACAGTCGCCATAACCTTTACGGCCGAAGTACTGGTCTTGGCCTTTTTGGTGCAGATGCTCCCTTGGTAACCCACTGTTTAGATTGTTCCTTGGTCTCAGTAGTATAGTAATGTATCCATGTTTCATTCACAGTGTCGAAACGACGCTTAAAGTCCTGCGGATTCTTCTTGAACAGCTCCAAACCTTACTTGCAACACTTCACACGAGTCCGTTTTTGGTCAAGCGTGAGCAATCGCGAAATCTATCTTGCGGATAGCTTTCTCATGTCCAAATGTTTATGCAAAATATTATGTACCCGTTCATTCGAGATGCCCACAGCACTAGCAATCTCACGCACCTTAACTCTTCTGTCATCCAACACCATATCATGGATTTTATCAATGATTTCTGGAGTCGTAACCTCCACAGGGCGTCCAGAACATTCAGCATCACTTGTGCCCATATGGCCACTCCGAAAATTTTGAAACAACTTATAAACTGTTCTAACCGAAGGTGCAGAGTCACCGTAATGTATATCAAGTTTCTCTTTAGTGTCCTGAGGCGTTTTGCCTTTCATAAAATAATGTTTAATCACCACACGAAATTCTTTTTCGTCCATATTTTGACAATCACTCGACTTCTTTAATTCACACGAATGCCAGACAGAAAGAAATAGACCAACATGGCTGAAACTTGCCGTGCGTTCTTTCCAAAGATGCTACTAGCTAAAAATGACCTCGATACAAGCCGGTGGTGTCATCTCTCGGACTTTGCAAGGACTTTCCAAACGCCCCTCGCACGTTATCAACTACAGATCGTAGGTTTTCAATGGTGCAGCCACTGTTGCTTTCTTACACGGACGAAACGGCAGCGCCGATATCGGAAAGGTGTGCCAAAGCAGCGAGACGTGCGGATCGGTGAGGGCGACCGCTGCAGCACTTTGTGTCCGGTGTTTGGCATCCGTGGGCGGCTGGAAGCACTCCTGTGGGGGCAGTGCTCCGTGTTGGCAGCGAGCCCTGGCCCACTCTGACTCACGCCGACGGAACGCCGTCCTCACCGCTTCCCTCCACACCTACCTCACCTCTCATCCCTCACCTCACCTCTCTATATACAGAGGGATCCAAAAATTGACGCTTTAAAGCAATAATTTTCGAACGAAACCTGAATTAAACGCTGACTATTTCAATTTTGCTATAAATAATGTTTATTTTTAAGTAACAGAAAGGAGGATCACTATATACTTCAAAAGTATTCCGTAGGTTACCCAGTCCTTTATATACCCGCATTCAGTTTCTAGACGTTTCACCGCTTCCGGTTTTTAGGGGAATCTAGTAAGATATTGATCGCATATGTAAAGGAAGCGATTATTATGAGATAACACCGACAGGTATGCAACACACATGACGAACAGGTAGTGTCACCACGAACTTAACCAAGCAAAGCTACTAGGAAAACTACCGTAGCTTACACATACTTATGGTAGTCTACAGTAGCCTACACTTATTAATAATAGTCTACAGTAGCCTAAAGTAGTTTTATAGCTCTACCTGTGTAATAACGTTCTTACTGTGGCACCAAAACAAAAGTCATCCTATGCTACGTCAATAGTAAAATGCGTTGAACGCTCTACAGCAATATTATGTGATGCCATAGTAAGAAAGTTGGCAAGCAGGCTCTTTCAAATAATTGTCAGCAGCCTTAATGTTATCATGAGATCGAAACCAGTAATTGGGTTGGGTTGTTTTGGGGAACGAGACCAGACAGTGAGGTCATCGGTCTCATCGGATTAGGAAAGGACGAGGAACGACGTCGGCCGAGCCCTTTCGAAGGAACCATCCCGGCATTTGCCTGGAGCAATTTAGGGAAATCACGGAAAACCTAAATCAGTATGGCCGGACACGGGATTGAACAGTCATCCTCCCGAATGGGAGTCCAGTGTGCTAGCCACTGCGCCACCTCGCTCGGTAAATCGGTAATTAATAAACAATTACTTTATCAGCAGCTCTTGACAGTTTTGAATTAGAACTTTTCCAAATGCCTAAAAGCTGCGGGAGCACCACTTGTAGAAAATATAAAGGTGGCTTTATCCTCAGCATCACATTGTTAAATTCGAGTGCGTCACATTGCATTACCCCTGTTTCACTTTTGTTCCTGTCCATCTGGTCACCTCTTTTCAAGCCACTACCCATTCTACTCACCTGATCTTCCAAGTCATTTACTGTCAGACAGAATTAAAATGTCAACGGCGAAACGCTGAGTTTTTATTTATTCGCCCTGTACTTAAATTCTCTTTTCTAATTTTTGCTTGACTTCCTATGCTGCTTGCTCAATGTACAGATTGAACAACATCGGGGACAGGCTACAATCTTGTCTCAAGCCCATTTCAACTACAGCTTCTCATTCATATCCTTCGATTCTTATAACTGCAGACAGGTTTCTGTAAAAGTTTTAGATAACCTTTTTTCCTGTATTTTTCCCCTGATACCTCCAGAATTTCAAAGAGTGTACTCCAATTAACATATATATATATATATATATATATCCAAATCTGCCAATGCTATAAACGTCGATTTGCCTATCTTTAACCAATCTCCTCAAGTCGTGGGGTCAGTGCTGCCCCGAGTGTTCCTACTTCTCTCCAGAATTAAAACTGATCTTCCCCAAGCTTGGTTTCTGCCAGTTTCTCCAAACATCTGTAAATAATTCGTGTCAGTCTTTTGCAACTACGATCTATTAAATTGATTGTTGTTGTTGTGGTCTTCAGTCCTGAGACTGGTTTGATGCAGCTCTCCATGCTACTCTATCCTGTGCAAGCTTCTTCATCTCCCAGTACCTACTGCAACATACATCCTTCTGAACCTGCTTAGTGTATTCATCTCTTGGTCTCCATCTACGATTTTTACCCTCCACGCTGCGCTCCAATACTAAACTGGTGATCCCTTGATGCCTCAGAACGTGGCCTACCAACCGATCCCTTCTTCTAATCAAGTTGTGCCACAAACTCCTCTTCTCCCCAATCCTATTCAATACCTCCTCATTAGTTATGTGATCTACCCATCTAATCTTCAGCATTCTTCAGTGGCACCACATTTCGAAAGCTTCTATTCTCTTCTTGTCCAAACTATTTACTGTCCATGTTTCACTTCCATACATGGCTATACTGCATATAAATACTTTCAGAAACGATTTCCTGACACTTAAATCTATACTCGATGTTAACAAATTTCTCTTCTTGAGAAACGCTTTCCTTGCCATTGCCAGTCTACATTTTATATCCTCTCTACTTCGACCGTCATCAGTTATTTTGCTTCACAAATAGCAAAATTTGTCTACTACTTTATGTGTCTCATTTCCTAATCTAATTCCCTCAGCATCACCCGACTTAATTCGACTACATTCCATTATCCTCGTTTTGCTTTTGTTGATGTTCATCTTATATCTTTCCTTTAAGACACTGTCCATTCCGTTCAACTGCTCTTCCAAGTCCTTTGCTGTCTCTGATAGAATTACAATGTCATCGGCGAACCTCAACGTTTTTATTTCTTCTCCATGGATTTTAATACCTACTCCGAATTTTTCTTTTGTTTCCTTTACTGCTTGCTCAATATACAGATTGAATAGCATCAGGGAGAGGCTACAACCCTGTCTCACTCCCTTCCCAACCGCTGCTTCCCTTTTATGCCATCTGCTTTCTGTACAAATTGTAAATAGCCTTTCGCTCCCTGTATTTTACCCCTACCACCTTCAGAATTTGAAAGAGAGTATTCCAGTCAACGTTGTCAAAAGCTTTCTCTAAGTCTACAAATGCTAGAAAGGTAGATTTGCCTTTCCTATATCTATTTCCTAAGATAAGTCGTAGGGTCAGTATTGCCTCGGGCGTGATCCCATATTTCTACGGAATCCAAACTGATCTTCCCCGAGGTCAGCTTCTACTAGTTTTTCCATTCGTCTGTAAAGAATTCGTGTTAGTGTTTCGGTAATATTCACACCAGTCAGACCTGCCTTCTTTGGAATCAGAAAACATTCTTCTTCAAGTCTGAGGAGTCATCTTTACAAAAAGCGAATCATGGGGACAGTCACCTGGAAAATGAAATGAAAAATGAGTCACGATGCCCAAAGAGGGCTCGGACGGCAGGTCGGCAACTAAGCGGTGGATCACCTCGGCTCGAGGCGAGTCATAGGCCAGGAGACTACGGCAGGGCCAGGAGAGGAGAGAGGCGGATGTGTGAGTCAGTGCGTGCCTTGGCAGGGCCCACGCTGCCCGCCGCCCAACTGGGCCGCGCTGCCAGCGGCGGCAGCAGCAGCCACTGCACTTTCACGCACGACCGCCGCCAGATATGCGCAGAGCGCGCCAGCGCCGGCCGCGTCCGGGATGCGCCTGCTATAAAAACCCCCACTCTTCTCAGAAGCTGCCAGACACTCGGACCAATCTCTATTCAGCCACTTGTGGGTATTCTACCTGGTTTAAATTGACACCGAACAGGCATGCTCAGCACGTAGTGGTTCTATCGGGAAATTCCTGTCACGGTCGCCACTTTTGGCGCTGTCTGCATGTATTGTAAAACAGTGTGGATGGGGGCGAAATCGTCTGCTTTGGCGGTTTCAGGGTACTGGAACGTACATCTTAGAATTCAAAGGAACAAAACACGAGCTGACTGTAGGTGGAAACTATTTAGAAACGTAAAGAGAGTTCACTGGATTCACTCTAAAAGTAAGAAAAGGCGGGATGTCACATTTCCCATACACATCCATACTCTACAAAGCACTATGATGTGCGTAGCTGAGGGTACGTCGCAGTAAACCTATAATTAGGGTTTCTTTCCATTCCATTCACGTATGTGGTGTGCGTAGAATGACTGTTCAAAGGCCTCTGTGCGCGTTGTAATTAATGTGACCTTTCACTCGCGGTCTCTACTGTAGTGATACGTAGAAGACTGTGGTACATTAGATATTCGTCATTTAAAATTGCTTCTTCAAATTTTGTGAACAGACTTTCTAGGGCAGTTTGTGTCTATTTTTGTGAATCAGTTCAGTGTCTTTAGCATATCCGTGATATAATCCCATAGTCATACAAACCTATGACCTTTCGTGTTATCCTTTTCTGTATACGCTCAGTTTCCTTTGGTTTCTACGATTTACGTCAGAAATCTTCCTTTTTTTGTCAATAAAGGAATTAAATTCAGTATTTTATCCTCCTATCAGAATAGCTCTAGTTAACATAATATTACGTCTTGCGCACGTTTTATTTTCGTATGTCGTGCAACTTTACGCGTTTTCACCACAACGATCATGAGAAAGCCTTATAAATGAAGATACCTCGCCACATTTCTGACATACTACTGACTCGTGATAAAGTATGTTATTCTCATGCGTGTTGTATACCTTATATGAAAATAAAAAGCATTCACGACGATGTATAATCAACGTTTTCTTCATTTAAAAACCGTTGATACTCCACGTGCGCTCCACGCCGATTGGAGCTCACGTGGAGTGGCTGTGCATCTTGGTGCACATGTCGTTTTTTACAATAATAGTAAAGTTGTATTGTAGTAGTATTGAGTGGTTATACCGTGGGAATGTTTGGACACTGCTGGGACAGCGCTATCTAGTGGCCAGTTGTCAACCATTAGACTCGCAGCAGGCAAGCCGACCGTTCTTAGTCAAGTGCGGTCATGTGTCAAATATTTTTATCTTCTGACTTCGGTTTTATACATCTGATTGAACAGAACGACCATGGGAGCAGTTGTTTTTTAATTTTTATTTCTGCGACGATGACTTTGTATCAGCTGGTCTGCCTCATATATCGTTATATCCAAGTGATTTGTAGGCCTACATGTTAAGCTACATTCAGGTGTGTGGTACTGTACTAATAGTAATGTATATAGTGTAACTCATGTAAGCCCTCCCTCAAACCTGTCATATCTTTACAGATCCGATGATGACGCCTTTAGTGTGTTACAACCTGTCATCTAGTAAACAGTGCTTAAGCGATCTTGGCTTTTGAATTGTCCCTGAAAATATTTGTGACGCAATGGTTCCTTCATCTGAATATAGAGGGCACATTTCTTCTGAACGGGTGCAAAGGAGGGGGATGTGACGGTGGGAAGTAAAATATGTTAGCTCCTCTAGCGACGTGCTACGGTACTGTGGCGAGGTGAGTTTGAGTGTATAACAGAGCTGCAGACAGCTGTTCAAAGATTAATTGCGTAGCTTTATTTGTTCGACATGACCATTCAAATTTTCTGATTACCTCTCGTAAGAGCAAGTCACCTGCTAAGAAAACTGGGCAAATATTCGGAAGCTCGGGGATGGAATGATCATATAAAGTTGATCGTCGGTAAAGCAGATGCCAGACTGAGATTCATTGGAAGAATCCTAAGGAAATGCAATCCGAAAACAAAGGAAGTAGGTTACAGTACGCTTGTTCGTCCACTGCTTGAATACTGCTCAGCGGTGTGGGATCCGTACCAGATAGGGTTGATAGAAGAGATAGAGAAGATCCAACGGAGAGCAGCGCGCTTCGTTACAGGATCATTTAGTAATCGCGAAAGCGTTACGGAGATGATAGATAGACTCCAGTGGAAGGCTCTGTAGGAGAGACGCTCAGTAGCTCTGTACGGGCTTTTGTTGAAGTTTCGAGAACATATCTTCACCGAGGAGTCAAGCAGTATATTGCTACCTCCTACGTATATCTCGCGATGGGACCATGAGGATAAAATCAGAGAGATTAGAGCCCACACAGAGGCATACCGACAATCCTTCTTTCCACGAACAATACGAGACTGGAATAGAAGGGAGAACCGATAGAGGTACTCAAGGTACCCTCCGCCACACACCGTCATGTGGTTTGCGGAGTATGGATGCAAGTGTAGATGTAGATGATGTGGGTTGAAAATCGAGTGATGACGTAGCGAAAAACTTTGGGACTAACAATAAAATCCATCACTACAGTTATCTGCCTCCGCAAAATTCGAGCCTATGCCTCACTGTTCGACTACTTATCGATTGATCTGTAGAGAAGGTGTAGAGCCCAGGTATTAACAGCTTGATTGCAGCTGTCGCTTTCTATATCCTTAAAATGACAGGCCGGAGTCGGACGTATCAGCTGCTCGTCCGCCACGGCGGGCCTCCCGCGGCGGCGCTGACACGCGCAGTCGTGGCGGTATCGCAGCTCGCGGTGCAGTCCGAGATGAATACCAGGGTTCCCAGAAGACGTGGCCGGCGAGGAGTTTGCTGTCACGCCTGCCGCGATGAATCAGCCGGAACCCCGGGCGGCGTCAGTTTCTTTTGACGGCCTAAGTGGTCCACACAGCGGAATTCAGCGGGCACTTGAGCCGCTTAAGAAGACGTCAGCAGCAGGGCATTATCCCCCGGCCGCTGCCGCTGCTCTCCTGTGGCCTCCGGTCAGCCCGGCTCGCGGGCAGATTGCTGCCGGCGGTAAAAACCGTGCCGCGCCGGCTGAGGACAGCGCCGAGCACCAGCCGGGCATTCTCTGTGCGGACCGCAAAAACTCTAACGAGGGCCACGGCCGGCCAGCGGCGCACCGCAGCACAACAAAGGCGGCCAACGGAGGCTGCGCGCCCGTGTGTGTGACTTCCAAAACACTCCACACAAAGGCCGCGTCCCACGGAAACATTTACCGGCAGCAATTAAAATAAGTCGACATTCTGAGAGTACAGTACTTAAACCATCGTCTGAGTATAGTACAAGCATCCCATAGATTTATTTAAGATTTGCATAATTGTAGAGTAAAAGTGAGAAAGCCCTGCAAGACCTGTTGAAGGACCCAGAGAGGTGGTGAAGTGGTTAGCCCACTGGACTTGCAATCGGGAAGGCGACGGTTCGAACTCGCGTCCGGCCATCCTGTTTTAGCCGGCCGCTGTGACCGAGCGGTTCTAGGCGCTTCAGTCCGGAACCGCGCTGCTGTTACGGTCGCAGGTTCGAATCCTGCCTCGGGCATGGATGTGTGTGATGTCCTTAGGTTAGTTAGGTTTAAATAGTTCTAAGTCTAGGGGACTGATGACCTCAGATGTTAAGTCCCACAGTGCTTAGAGCCATTTGAACCAAATAACAATATGGCGAAATTGTTGCTGTTCTTCTTTTGGTTTTGTTTTATCTTTTCTTGTTTCCTTGCGTGGGAGGCATTGTTATACGTAGGTTTTCGCAGTGTTAATGGAATTTGGTAGCCTGATGCCCTTGGCGGTGCGCGATTCCCTCTAGAAAGAATGTCTTTCCCTGTCTGACTGCGTCTAGTGTGAATCTTATTTTCTAGCGCGATGATGGTTACTAAATGTTTGCGTTGCATGTGTCTGAGGCGCGACGTGGGGACCAGCCCGCTATTTATCTGGCTTTATCTTCTAAACCGCCTAAAAACTACATCGGGCAGACCTGCGAACCAGAACTCTTGGTTAATGCGAGGGGCGGAGACGAATCCGGACTGGCTCGCAAAGAGCAAAGGGCGCGTTAGAGCTCTCGGCTACCCGGGTGGATGTTGTTGTTGTTGTTGTTGTCTTCACTCCGAAAAGCAGTTTGGTGCAGGTCTCCATCCTAATTTATCCTGTGCAAGCCTTCTTATCTCAGAGTAAGTACTGGAACCTACATTCTTCGGAATCTACTTACTGTATTGATCTCTTGGTCACCCTCTACAACTTTTAGACCCCATGCTACCCTCCAGCATTAAATTAGAAATACTTAACAAAGGATGACTATCTTTTGGCGCCGGCTGCTGTGGCCGAGCGTTTCTAGGCGCTTCAGGTCGGAACCACGCGACCGCTACGGTCGCAGTTTCGAATCCTGCCTCGGGGGTGGATGTGTGTGCTGTCCTTAGGTTAGTTAAGCTGAAATAGTTCTAGGGGACTGATGACCTCAGTGCTAAGTCCTATAGTGCATAGAGCCATTTGAACCATTTTGTCTTATGAAATCTGCGATGCACGAATTCAGGAACAGTGAGAATCTTCTTTCAAGCAGAGGTAGTATCGTAGTTCCTTCCGTACGTCTGCACCATCATCTATTAGCAGCGCATGCCGCAACTTGTTACGAGTACGCCGCAGACGGCGCACCCTCCGCTCTGCGTGCCGGGGCGTCGGCTGCTGACGTCTTCAGGGCCGGACAGGTAGTACGTCATCGCCACAACTCAATATACGAGTCATCGCTCACCACCTGGATGTCGATACACTCACCGTGGCGTGCGCACACAGAATACAATACATATCACTTCCAACTTCGAGCGCACTTAAATGCTTTCCAATGCTACATACGAACACTGTTCGCCGTCTCTCATCGCACTATGTCCTATCTATTCACAAAACCTCATTCGTCACCTTCTGCACGCCGCACAAAAAAATTAAAAGCGTTTGCTATCGTCTAACAGCATATCGATTTGGTCATCTGTGAAACGGCATACCACTTGTCCATTATAATTATCCGGGCTGTTATACCGTGGTCGGATGATGAATTTTGTCTCAATTCCCAGTGCTTCGTCTCCGACTGCGGGAGACATATTCAAGGCAGTCCGTAAAATTACTGATCTACTGGATCCGCAAGCATATAGGAAGCTGAATAAGGACCCCACTAACAACGTTCTCAGAACTGTGCCGCGGTTAATAAGAAAGTCCTCCATTGAAGAAAGTGTGCAGAAAGGTCTCTGCAATTCGGTTGCGCTACCACCGAGGCTTTATGGATTGCCCAAAATTCATAAAGAAAATGTGCCGTTAAGACCGATACTAAGTGCCATTGGTTCGCCCACCTACTCGTTAGCCAAGTTTTTGACTACGCTGTTGAAACCACATGTGGGCCGTTCGGACTCTTATATAAAGAATTCGACACATTTCATCAGCAGATTGAATGGCATAGTGGTCCAGCTGGAGGACATATTGGTCAGCTTCGATGTGGTATCGCTGTTTATCATGGTTCCACTTAATGATGTATTGGAACAGCTGGATCGAATTTTTCCTGCCGATATTTCAGAACTGTTTAAGTGTTATTTGACGACCGCATACTTTAAGTGGAATGAACAGTTTTATGAGCAAACGGATGGCGTGGCTATGGGAAGCCCCCAAAGTCCCGTAATTGCAAACTTCTTTATGGAGAAATTCGAAGAACAGGCCTTAGGTACTGCCAGCAAAAAACCAAATGTATGGTTCCGATACGTGGATGACACGTTTGTGCTGTGGAGACATGGTAGGGAGGAACTAAGCCGGTTCCACGAACATCTGAACATTATAAACTCGAGAATTCAGTTTACAATGGAGGAGGTAGACGGCAAATTACATTTCCTCGATGTGCTTGTTTTTAGAAACGAAAATGGTAGTTTGGGCCACTCAGTATAACGCAAACCCACGCACACGGACCGTTATTTGCACCGGGATTCGAACCACCACTCACAACAGAAGCGGGGTGTTATCAAGACGTTAGCGGACAGAGCTAGAAATATTTGTGAACCTGAGTTGCTCGACGCTGAGATGGAACATCTCCACATTGCACTAATGAAGAACGGATATTCGTCCGCCGAAATAAAACGTGCGTTGAGGCAGCCACGTAGAAATCATACTGACGTACAGGCTACTGAAAAATCTAAGGTTTTCCTGCCGTTTGTTAAAAATGTAACGGAAAGAATAGGGAGAATCTTAACGAAGCGGAATATTACCGTAATTTACAAGCCCACCAGGAAGATACAGGAATACCTTAAGCCTGCCAAGGACGCTCGCAAACCTTCAGAAAAAGCTGGAGTGTATAGGATCCTATGCAGCTGTGGTGATGTTTATGTGAGTACCACTAAAAGAACTGTTTCTAAACGTTTGGAAGAGCACAAGGGAAATTGTAGAAGAGGAGAAACGGAACGATCAGCTGTTGCGGAGCATGCTTTCCAGCCAGGGAACCACAATATTGGTTTCGAGGAGACGCAAGTACTAGCGGCCACAAGCGGATACTATGAAAGGCTCTACAGGGAGGCAATCGAAATCACTAAACACCCGAATAATTTCAACCGAAAGGAGGAGGGCGTGAAATTAAACGGTATATGGATGCCGGTGTTAAAGAAGATGTGTACCACCCGTCCACTACTGGATGATGGCAACGGCGATCGATGGCGAAGGACAGCGGCCAATTGCACTGACGTTTTCAAAACACGTGACGTCACACCGCGGCGCGGGAGCGCGCGGACACGGAATTTAGCGGCAGTCAGTAGCGAGCCAGTGGGTGTGTTGGACCTTCCATCGACCTACGGACCCCCTTGAAAATGTCTCCCGCAGTCGGAGACGAAACGTTGGGAATTGAGACAAAATTCATCAACCGACCACGGCATAACAGCCCGGATAATTATAATGGAGATGATATTTCCGGCCGTGAAAGTCTACATTTTAGTAGCATACCACTTACCTGCAGTTATATGGCCTTTTTTTTCTTTTTTTCTTAAGAGCAGAATAAGCCTGCACAAATATGGCGTCTTATAAAAACAGACACTATTGCTACAGACTTGCAGTACGACCATAGTTCGTGCTACTCATAGATGAAGTCTAACAAATTACCTATTGATAACAAATTGCTAAGCAAAATTAGTTCTCTACTAATAACCATTGTGTGATGGTACTAACAAATCTCTCCTCTATCCTATCATCTTTTTATATTCTTCTTAAAAACAACAAAATTTTATTTATATTTCCTCTTTAAATTATTGTTATTTTGAAAAGTATCATTGTTTGTAAATGTTTTAGATAAAACAAAAGAAAACTGTAAAAAGATGAAAAACGAAAATTGTAAGATGTACGACCTGTTTTAAACATCAGGTAACAGGTCTATAATTTGGCAATAAATAATAAGTATTGGTAACAAATACCCTATTTCACACAATGGTTAAAGAGGTCATCAAAATTCAACTACAGCTTGCCTATGTAACAGCTACCGGCCCGGGGGGGGGACAAAAATACATTTTCAGTACTTCATATTCCTATCGAATGAAATTAAAATCTATGTGATGTCATAATATAGCCATTAAGACATATAATCTTACGTTAAAGTTTAACACAGCAAGTCGACTACTGAAGTTAGGAACGGGTGATATGTCTTGAGGTCCAGTAACTAGCGTTGCGCAAATTACCCGGACTATATTGATCCAGCACGTGAGAATGAGAGAACTTAGCGACTTCCAACAAACTTCAGATATAATTTCAAACCTTTTGGGAATTACTTCTCGCTAACTCGCCCACAAAAAACAGAACGAAATTTTTTTTCTCGTTACTGATTTTTCGCTGTTTATGCGGTAAAATTCGACGCCAGACACGGCGTTTTAATTTACTATTACTTTATTAGTCACGCTATTGGCAACGCATTTAGAAGACAGCGTTGAAGTGTACCACTGAATGTATCCGCAAAATTTTATCACTGTACGACACACAATTCAGAATATATGACGTCGTAAACACTGACATGCGTGGAAACCTAGCTGTTTATATATGGGATTTCGATTTTTTGAAGAATCGGGTGTAGAGCGGGGAGGGAGTACTGGTTTTGTCACAAACTAGAAACTAACGACAAAATATAATGCATATAGAGTGCTGTCGTTTATTTATCAACATACCCCTTCCACCGGCCCCTTCACGTTAAAAAATATAAAACGGAAAGAGAAACAAGAGTTCCAGTATAATAGCTTCTCGTATAGTTACAACCCCACAAACTGTTATCACACTAAAGTCTGCCGTCAAACCCTTGTAATTACGTATAAATTTCAATAATGGTTTTTATCTTTAAAATATAATACAACACAGTCCCGCAAGGGTGTACTCTGAATATCTGTAGTTCTTACTGCTGCTTGAACCTTTACCTTGGTACTTCGGCAGTTCGTCATCAAACCTACTACTAAAGATACAGCGTTACGACAAGGCGATCTTCTTGTAGCCTGTCAACGTGCTCCAGCAGGGTCTGTCAGTATAATATATCTAGTATTCTTATGGACCAAAGGACGAATATTCATTAAACTTATCCGCCTTGTTGGACGTATCACGGGTTTATTAGATACTTTACCACAGTGATCACCATAATTTTTACTGATGACCAGTTTTAGTCCCGACTATCCAGCACGTTTAGATCAGCAACTGCCAAAACAGTTTTTTCAAGCAGAGTATGTTCAGTCACGTAAGTATAAACACGACATTACGCCACTACCGAGATAGGTGGCGCAGTGGTTAGCACACTGAACTCTCATTCGGAAGAATGACGATTCAGACCCGCATCGGCCCATTCTGACTCAGGCTTTCCGTGATTTCCCCAAAATCGCTTCAAGCAAATGCCGGGATGGTTCCTTTGAAAGGGGACGGCCGACTTTCTTCCCCATCCTTCCCTAGTCCGATGGGTCCGATGACCTCGCTGTTTGGTCCCCTCCCCCCAATCAACCAACCAACCACTATGTCGCTTCTGTATATAGCTTAGATAATAATTGAAGTCTAGTGCAACATATTGTATTGGCATTCATGTTATGCAAACGAAGGTGAAGTGCGTGGCACAAAGTTCTTTCCGTTATACCACGTATTAGGGTTTCTTTCTACTCTATTCGTGTACGGAGCGCGGGAAGAATGACAGTTTAAATACTACGGTGCATTTTGTGATTTGACACCGCGATCTGTACAGAAGCGTTGCGTAGGGGGAGTAACACGTCTTTATTTTTTTGATTTAATACACGCTTGAAGCTTTGCAAGTAGGCTTTCACGGAATAGTTGGCGACTACCTTTTGCCAACTGAGGTTTCCCAGCACTTTCGTGACGCTCGCCTGTGACTCAAACAGACCTCTAACCATTCGTTCTGCCCTCCTCCTCAAAAATCGGGAAAGCCCTGGCGTTCCCCCACGCTTAATAAGACGAACAGCAGAAATCTGATATCGGGATGTATTGAATCGATGATATCACTCTTTACATTTTGAACAGCTCATTTCATGACTAACCATTCTCACTGGCTGTATGTGGGTGATGTCCTCCATCTCTAGGTGCTGATTTCAAGGAAAGATCATTAGGGTTTAACGAATAGCGGGCAACGAGGGCAAAGAAGGAAGTCGGCTGTGTCCTTTTCAAGGGACTCATCCCAGCGTTTGTTTTGAACGACATAGGAAAATCACCGACGAGCACAACCTGGAAAGCTGCACAGGGATCTCTTCCAATGCCTTCAACACTGCACACCAACGAAACGTGCTAACGAGTCTTCCAGTACAACACAATCCTCGTAATATCAAGAACTCCTCGCCTTGCTTTGAACGAAAAGACAGGAACAAACAAACAATCTGGAACCACTTAAATTCAGTTACATGCTTGTTAGCCAGCCGCGAACATGTGCGCCAAACGAGTGCTTAGGCAGGAGGCCACAAACACGTTTTCGCAATTACACAAAGCAGACAACTGGTTGGCCCGTGACCGTAACCCGCATCCGTAAGGAAAATGATGTAAACAGTGCGACTTTTTTACGAGTGCAGCAGCTGTCGGCAGCGCGCAGCACTCCGCCGCGTCACGGTGACTGTGTGGGCTACCATTACGTTACATTAGGCCGGCCGGCCCCGAACTCTCCATCCCGCGCAGCAGCGCGCACCGTGTTTCTCCGTGAGGCGCGCGCATAGGCACGCCCCGCGTAGCGCACCTCCTTCCAGTCACCTATCACAATGGACGGCAGAGCACAGAGCCGTCGCCGCATAAGAAGCGAAGCACAATAAACAAGTCGCGGGGTAATGCCCGCTGCGAGCTGAGGTTACGGCGCTGCCTTCCGTGGCGCATTGTCGGACGCTGGGGCGGCATTCCACAGCCTGCCTCGCTCACTGTATGCTAAGTCCCGTGTTCTCCGCCCACTGGGACCTCCTCTTCCTGATATAAACACTCCTCCCCCTCCCCCTCCCACACTCCTTCCCTCTCCCTCATTCTGTCTCTGTCTCTCTAACAGGGGAGGAGGAGGAGGAGGTGGTGGTGGTGGTGTGTGTGTGTGTGTGTGTGTGTGTGTGTGTGTGTGTGTGTGTGTGTGTGTTTTGGTGCCTCCCAACACAAATATTCTGTTTCTTTTCACGAAGTCGACTCTAGGTTTTGATTAGGGCGTTCATATCAGCCTCTGTCAGCTTTTTTTTCCCCCAGTGATAGTATGTGGTGTGCATTACGTATCAGACAGGGCAAGTACCCTCAACTTCAAGAAGAACATAATAATTCCAATACCAAAGAAAGCACGTACTGGCAAGTGTGAATATTACCGAACATCAGTTTAATAAATCATGGTCGCAAAATGCTAACACGAATTATTTACCGCAGAATGGAAAAACTGGTAAAGCTGACCTCAGGGAAGATCGGTTTGGAGTCTGGATTAACGTAGACAGACGTCAGGCAGTACTGACCCTACGACTTATCCCAGAAGATTGGATATTGAAAGGCAAACCTACGTTTATAGCATTTGTAGATTTAGCGAAAGCTTGTGCAGTGTTGACTCGAATACTCTCTTTGAAATTTTAAAGGTAGTAGGGCTAAAATACAGGGAATGAAAGGATATTTACAACTTTTACAAAAACCAGACGGCATTTGTAACAGACGAGAGGCATGACAGAGAAGCGGTGGTTGTAGCCTATCCCTATTGTTAATCTGTGTATTGAGCAAGCAGCAATGTAAAACAAAGAACAATTTGAAATACGAATTTAAATTCAAGGAGAAGAAATAAAAACTTCCAGGTTTGGCGACGACATTCTAATTATGTCACAGACTGCAAAGGACTTTAAGAGCAGGTGGATGGAATGGGTGGAAAGCATCTTAAAAGGAGGATATCAGATGAACATCAAGCAAAGCAAGACAAGAATAACGGAATGTAGTTGAGTTAAATTAAGTGATGCTGAGGGAATCACATTAGGAAATGAGACAAAGTAGTGGACGAGTTTTGATATTTGGGCAGCAAAATAACCGATGATGGCCGAAGTAGAGAGGATATACTAGAGAAATTTTTTAGCATGATTATATATAAAGTGTCAGAAAGTCTGTTCTGAAAGGATTTGTATGGAGTGTAGCCATGTATGGAAGTGGAAGATGGACGATTAACACTTTAGACAAGAAGAGAATACAAGCTTTTGAAATGCGATGCTACAGAAGAATACTAAAGATTATATCATTAGATCACTTAACTAATAAGATCCTGAATAAAACTGTGTACTATCTAGAAGAAGTAATCGGTTGAAAGACATCAAAGTATTTTTAATTTAGTGCCGGAGGTTAGTGTGGGGTCTAAAAGTCGTAGAGGGAGACCAAGAGATGAATACCGTAAGTAGATTCCAAAGAATGTAGGTTCCAGTAGTTATTCGGAGATAAGGCGGCTTGCACAGGATAGAAGAGCATGGAAACCTGCACCAAACCACTTTTCGGACAGAAGATAGCAGCAGCAGCAGCAGCAGCAACATCCACCCGGGTAGCCGAGGGCTCTAACGCGCCCTTTTGTTCTTTGCGAGCCAGTCCAGGTTCGAGTCCGACCCTCGGATTATCCAAGAGTTCTGGTTCGCAGGTCAGCCCGAATGTAGTTTTTAGGCGGTTTAGAACATTCAGCTACGTAAATACCGGGCTGGTCCCCACGTCGCGCCTCAGATACATGGTACGCAAACATTTAGTAACTGCCATCGCGCTAGAAAATAAGATCCACACTAGACACAGTCAGATAGGGAAAGAAACATTCTTTCCCGGGGGAATCGCGGCGTCACCAAGGGCATCAGGCTACCAAATTCCATTAAGACTGCCAAAACCTACGTGCAACAATGGCTACCACGTAGAGAAACGGGAAAAGATAAAACAAAAAGAAGAGGAGAAACAATTTCGCCATATTATTATTTCCATGTCAGTTTACGTGAGACAGTTTTTAAGACTATAACTGACGACCTAACGCTGGATATTGAAGATTTCGTCTGTGATATATTTTACTACGGCACACAAAGCACATGGCTTCAACCAGTTTGCCATGGTCACTAATGATTTTTTTTGGAACTTGGGCGCACAATAGTTATCAATTTTTTGAGGGACTCCACGATGCTATCAAATGTTGAGTTTTATTCTAGTCTTCTACTGTTGTACAATTTAGGCATTGAAACATCTCCATTTGTTAATTATTTGACCATAAATCACTGAGTAGTTAAAATGCTATGATCATCAGCTTGGGTTAGACAACATCCTTGGTAGAAAAGAACTCAGGATATGTGTAACATCTCAAAAGAAAACGTTCCCCAATTACTACGATTCACAAAAAAACAGGACGTGGGTGAAAATACGCCGCACACCAAGTAAGGGCTCTCTGCATTGGTCGTTTCTGGTGTATGGTCCAAACTGTCGTCACCACATCGCCTGAGTTACATCGAACAGCATTCATGGAAGTACTTCTTTGTCAGTGGGTTTTGTTCAAATGAGACATTAATTAAAAAGGCAAGCCACGTCAACTGCACTTACTGGCCGGACGAAAATTCCCTCCTGACACACTCAAACGACGTGAATCACCACCTAGCACCAAGAGTGGTCTGGTCGTGCGCCAGTGAAACTCGTCAGCTGCATGGACCAAGTATATCAACGCTATTTATACGCGATGCATCTCCAGTTACAGTAGGGGAGGTGTTAGTTCATCGAAAGTGAATGATAAATAGTGTTGGGATTGATGACGTCAGTATCTACTACATTGGGCGACATGAGAAAGTATTATTTTTACCTATTGATTATGTCAAAATGAAATGATTTTATTGGTAAAAACATTGGTGGGGATAATAACTTCACCGTACGTTCATTAGTGTTAGCATTGACTATTTAAACTAAATTCAATAAAGGTCTACAACGAGTACATTAATGAAATCCTTAAATGAATTCTTACTTCCGGTACATTTGGAAGAAAAGGAGGGGTCAGGCTACGATTAATTGCAAGAATGCTCCAAAAATATGACTGAACATCAAGAGAAAAAAACGCTCTTCAAACAGATTCTTATTAAAAAGGACAGAATTGTCCGAGTGGGCTGCTATTCAATGTACTCATTTACGATCGATTATTGCGCCTTTCTGGAGTTACAGCTCACCATGAACTGCATACAGAGCATAATAGAGGTAGGATTCGTTGTCATCTATACACAAGGACGAAGCACCTAATACAATATATACTATCCCGATCATCTGATACTATACTCATATTCGTCACTGTGTGTGAGACCTGGTGTACACACGGTAAGCCGGCCGGTGTGACCGAGCGGTTCTAGGCGCTTCAGTCCGGAACCGCGAGACCGCTACGGTAACAGGTTCGAATCCCGCCTCGGGCATGGATGTGTGTGATGTCCTTAGGTTAGTTAGGTTTAAGTAGTTCTAAGTTCTAGGGGACTGATGACCTCGGAAGTTAAGTTCCATAGTGCTCAGAGCCATTTGAGCACACGGTAACAAATCCGAGTACAATAAGACATGATTACGATAGAAATGTCTGTATGAAACGGTGTGTCCTTGATTTCGAAGGACCCTGTTTTATTATGCATATGAAATATGTACAGATGCGTGACCCAAGGACCATACACACCGACGCACTATATAATTAGTTGCAACTGAAACGTTGCGGTCGTGAATTTAGTAGCCGTCCAGGTGGAAAATCTCATTTCCAAACAACTGCAAGACTGTGGAAGCAAATAAACAGAAAGTACTCGATTTGTTCTTGGTCGTCAGTATTCGATCCTTATCAGATAGCATTAATGTAGGAGACAGAAGATTCAACGAAGAGCGCCGCGTTTTGTCTAGGATTCGTTTAAAAAGCGCCGCCGAACGAACTCGAGTGGAAGGCGCTACAAGAGAGTCTTTGACTTGCTGACAGTCTTCCTTCCCGTGCATAATTCGCCAATTGGGATGCGGAGCGTACATGTTGGTTGGCAATGGCCGCGGCGTCTTTCACTATATTTTAGTCTGAAAAGTGTCAGGGTGTTCAGTGTTTGCCTGATACTGTCGCGATGCCTGGTCCTATTCCTCGCCGTAGGCGCGTAGAAAGTGCTCGCATTCGCGGAACTCGCCGCCGGATGCACAAATACCGTCCCTGGAACCGTAAAATCGCGCGGTCTGAGTAGCGGTCTGGTTAGAGAAACTCCGGCCGGCTGGCTCGCTCTACGTCACGTAGGGTAGAGGCCTGCTGACGCTAGGCGAAGGATTGTCATTATAGATAGCGGGCACGGGCGTCGGCAGTCGGCAATAAATAAATCGCTCCCCTCGTCCTGGAAATTGCTCGCCTGCCGGGGACGGACATTAAGGCCGCCGCGTCGACGCGCGGCTCCTAACGGCTCCTGCAGACGAACGGGCGACTGTTTCCTGGGAGGCCACGAGGCTCTGGCAAGGCGCGACCGCCGTTTGGCAGCCGAGCTGCAGGAGAAAGTGGAGACCTGGAGGACGCGAAATTTTATGGTCGCCCGAGGACGAACCGCACAAAAGTAAACACAAAATATGAAGTATTGGAAGGTAAAACACATCTCGCGACCTGCAAGGCAGTTATAACCGACGGAACTGCAATTTAGTGTCAAATGAAAACCGGATTCCGCCCTAAAGCTGAGTCGGTTCGCCTTCATATGGGCCTTACAATTACTTTACATCCTATGTTCACTATTCCTATGCTACGATCATCTTTCATACTGTCGCGTAGCATCAGGAATAAAGAACCAGATACAATAGCAAGAACTTCAGGAAAAAAAACTAATTTTTCACACTGAAGACAAAAATGCCTCTGAGCACTATGCGACTTAACATCTGAGGTCACCAGACCCTAGAACTTAGAACTACTTAAACCTAACTAACCTAAGGACATCACACACATCCATTCCCGAGGCAGGATTCGAACCTGCGACCGTAGCGGTTGCGCGGTTCCAGACTGAAGCGCCTAGAACCGCTCGGCCACAGCGGCTGGCTCACACTGAAGACACTTAAGACACTAAAGTACACGTGGAGCTAAACCGTTTGCCTCAAAATAGAGTGCTAAAATGTTCCAGTAACTTCCAATATTCCACAAATAACACCCAGAACCTTCCAGTAATTACAGAACTTAAATTATAAGGAAGTGCAGGTGGCGGGCATCGAACGGATGACCCGCACTCCCCAGCCCGTGCCTACGACCTCCGCACCACTGTGGACGACTTACAGCAGCTGAAAATTTTTTCTGTTTGTTTCTATCAATAATTGAAAAAAAGGAACAATAAATGGGACAACCAGTAGACAAGATTACTATAGTACTACATTCTAGTGACATGTTATTCAAACTTCAGATGCTCAAACTGTGCAAATGACTAAGCACTATGGGACTTAACATCTGCGGTCATCAGTCCCCCTATACTTAGAACTACTTAAACCTAAATATCCTAAGGACATCACACACATCCATGCCCGACGCAGGATTCGAACCTGCGACCATAGGAGCAGCGCGGTTCCTGACTGAAGCGCCTAGTACCGCTGGGCCACAGCGGCCGGCAAAACTTCCAGTGCTATAGAAACAAGGCAATCAACATTTGAATTTCCGTGCTTGTGAAGAAAAATCTGAGAGAATGTCCATCAAATTATTTTTCTTCTACCTACTCTTGTTCAGTGCTTTATGTCCATCTTTATTCTTTTTTATTGTTATTATGCTGCGCATAACGTTAACATATGAGCTGACGGCAGAAACTTTGTAGTTTCTTGTTATAATGATATAAAATGCACGTGTAATAGTTAAAATAGCGATTATGACCAAAATTAGTGTCAACACATCTAACAGAGCGGTAAACAGGTCAACTGCAGCAGAAACTACGATTATAAAAATGTATGTTACATAAGACATTACCAACACTCATGTTATATTAGGCTACATAATAATATGAAAAGACCACTGAAGATAACACACAAAATGCTGTAACATATGTAGGTAAAAAAGTTGTCTTTTATCAGGCTCAAATTCTCTTCAATTAGTTAAAGTCTGCAGGGAATTAGCGAGGCAGAAGCGTGAATCCTGCTTTATCGTCCTGGGTGAGAACCTAGTGGAGGTAGTCCCCTACTGGTTTTCTTCCGACCTGTTGTTAAGTATCGCGTGTGCGTGTGTAACGTGGTTCACTAATGATTGATTGTACAGAACAGTGTTGTGTTTGTGTTGTTGTGGCAGCATCAAATATAGGAATGTTGACGAAAAACAGTTTGATTAGTTTATAACTCCATGAAATCCCAAAATATGAAAGGTATTCACGAGAAAAGGTACGAACCAACACCGTGGGTACAACTGAAGTCTTTATTTAAAAGTAATCACCAGGGCCGAGCACAGCTGTCCAACGGTTTCACTAGCCGAAAGATTTCCTGTTCCCAGAATTCCTGTGTCTGTGACAGGAGACAGTTCTTCACTGTATCCTTCAGTTCCTCAGAGTTGGAGCGCTTCCCTTTGAGGTGTTTTTTTAGCGGACCAAATGTATGGAGGTTGTAGGGCGACATGTGCTGTCTGTAGGGCGAATGCTTGAGCTGCTCCCATTTGAACTTGGCAATTAGTTTTTGTGTGGCCTTGGAGACGTGTGGACGCGCGCCATCGTGAGCAGAATCGCCCGTTTCGTGGGTAGCCAAAGGCCGTTTAGGGGTTTCGTAAGGTACGGACTGTGTCACAGTACACGTCACTGCAAATACTTTTTCTGTGCTGTAGGAACCGGATGACTATCGGATCTGGGACGTCGAAAAAGACGACGATCATCATCTTACCTGCTGAAGTATCTTATCGAAGCTTCAGAATCTTGGATTTTTCATGTGGAGGTGACGGCGCATTTTCCTTCCTCTATATGTATCACTACGTTGTCCGAAAGTAGCATGCGCAAATTTCAACCGGTATGGTTGTTATGACGTTTCGTGCCTTTTCAATTGAACACTCCTTATATTTTAATCAATAAATTAAATGGCGTCAGTAACTTTCGAGAATGCCTTACGATATAACAACATCCGAGTACAGCACAATGTAGCCAACTAAAATGACAGTAATTTGCCACACGTCGTTGCATGTTGCATTCGTGAATATATTGTACACAAACATTTTATCCACACATGTGCAGTGAAAATATTTGATGATACAAGACTAGCGGTGGTTCTGTCCGCTGTAATACTTCTAAATGATACATGATTGGTGATTCGCTTTAGAATCTTATTTTGCAGTAAACTAATAATTACTGAAGAGTGACCTTTAACTGAAAGTAATATATTGCATAGGAAAGCTGATAATTAACAGCAACAATCACAATGTTTTATTACGATCTCTACGGCGAGTTTCCATTCTTATGCAACTGCAGCAGATGTGACCTCATTACTTCCGCGTAGGGGGTTGACTGTACGACGGTACACGTGATACTGTCGAGATGTTTTGTTTCTACCAGCACCAAACGCGTATTTTTTTAAAAAAAAAAACAAGAAAAGAAAAAAACAGCATCACTTGTACCGAGTGATGCGTTTCAAAACCTCAATCAACCAATATAGCGTTAGCGAACGATTTCTTTTGAGGAAAGTAGGTGATGTGATAGTCTTCTCGAGGTTGCAGCCGGATCTTCAGGTGAGGCCCTAAATCTTATCGAAGCATAGGCTTTACATGATTTTTAGTCAGTCTTGAAACAGTGTATGAGTTGCCCAGCGTTCTTCCGAAATCTGCTTCTTTATTTTCCAGACACACCTCTGCTCTGTCCCTGTCGTGGATATTGCCATTTTGAGGCCCTTCGTACCATCATAACGCAATGTTTTTCTGTAATCATTATAAGAGGGCAATTACGTTTCAACTAACGAAATATTTTTCATTTTCTGAGTAATGAATTTGGGGTTAATTGTTCATTTTTCTCCTCCATTCCTTCTATTCCGAGAAAAATACTTACTACCAATCAACATTATTTTTCCCCAACATACCATTTCGCTACCGCAACTTAAATTTTTGCGCTACATCAACTGGCGCTTTGTGATTATGATGCTTCGGATGCGCAATTAACACACATTATTATTTCCTCAATTCAGATATTCACCTTTCTCTCATCGGTTGACGCGTAATTTCATGCTTAATTACTTCATAGCTAACTCGATTTTTTTGTATCACGTAACGAATCATTACTTCCTGCAGAAACGTTTCATAGTCTGACAGCAATATGATATCAGGGGCGTTCTTTCTCCGTAACACTGTTTCTTGACTTCACACTAGATCTATGTCACAAGATCGGTTACTGGAGAGCTTATTTCTTCAGGATTTATTCGGTAATTTTGGACTAAGCTCATGCGTATCGGACACAACACGATAAAATTGTATGTCCACAGCGATCAAACAACTCAACCCAACGGATTGCATTATAATTAAAATTGCCGAAGAGAATATTATATAGTAGCGCTGACAGGAGCAAGAAAGGAAAAGTATTTGTCAGCAGAAAGTTTAATTTCAACATGACTGTTTTAAGTCAGTTTCCTACAAACAGTGTGATCTTGACGCGTAGTGCTGTTACTGTTTTTTTGGGTTTTTTTAAAGAAGGGAAACATCGAACATGTACTTCAATCACATGACATTGAGAAAGACATGGATCAAGGCAGTCAAGTAAATGCATTCTTTCTTGATTTATTAAAACCTTCTGACCCAGTGCTACACCTTCTCTTATTATCGAAACTATGACCGTATAACATACCAAACGAAATTTGTGCCTGTACTGAGAAATTCTTGGTATGAAGAACGCAGCATGTTATCGTTGGTCTAGTAACTACTGGTGTGCCCCAGGGAAGTGTGATGGGGCCCCTTCTGTTCACGTTTTTCATTAATGACCTTCCAGAGAATATTAATAGTAACTTCAGACTTTTTGCAGATCACAGATTATCGATAATGAAACAGTGTCTGAGGAAAGATGCACAGATATTCAGTCGGATTTTGATAGGATATCAAAGTGGTGCAAAAGATTGGGAGTTTGCTTTACATGTTCAGAAATGTGAAACTGTGAACTTCGCAAAACGGAAACAACGTAGTACAAAATGACTACAACGTCAACGGGCCACAACTGGACTCCGTGGACTCGTTCAAATATCTGGGTGAAGCAGTTCGAAGGGACATAAAATTGAACTATTACGTTGGATCAGTCGTAGATAAAGCAGATGGTCGTCTTCCGTTCATTGGTAGAATAATAGGGAAGTGCACTCAGTTTGGAAAGGAGACTCCTTACAAAACATTAGTGCGACTCGTCCTAAAATACTGTTTACGTGTGTGGGACCTACACCAATTAGGAGTAACAGAGGACGCTGAACGTATACAGTATGAATGGTCACAAGCTTGTTTGGCCTGTGTTAGTGTGTCATACAGATGCTGAAAAAACTGAAGCAGTAAACGTTTGAAGATAGCCTACTTACTGTTTGAAGAATCAGCCTGAAGTGATGAATCAGGGACTACCGGTACAGCATGAGACATTACGTATCGCTCCAGTAGGGATCAGACTACAAGATTAGACTAATTACAAGGCTGCCAGAACCGTTTAAGCAATCATTCTTCCCGTCTCCATACGTGAATGCGACAGGAAGAAGCCTTGATAACGGTACAACGGCAAATAACGTCTGCTACGCACTTCAGAGTGTTTTGTCGATAGATTTTGATATAGGACTATTCATGATGATCACACTTTTGTGGCAGGCGACGAACAGCATAGCAGATTGCACTCGGAACTTCACAATTTTGGCGCCGACAACCGCTCGTGACAACAGGGGTGATACTCTACACAAGTGGTGGAATTGAAACATTCCTTTTCTGTGTTCCCGAAGTTGCTTCTGTGCCGTTTCACGAAATGACACTCGCGGGGTCGCAGCCAGTATCCGCACCCTCTTACCGGTGTTCGGCATGCGAGACAAATGATTACTAATGACTGCCGTTGATAATCACCCTAACAACAAAACGAGAAAAAACATTTTAAAATAACTCAAAAATAGCACGCTCAAATTTGCACAAACGATATTTATTGGTATCAGTGAACTGTAGTCGAGACTGTCATTCTTATCCAACAACACCTCCAGCTAGCTAATGTCTCCACCGTCTGCTCTGAGCCTTTCTACATTTATTATTCCGTAAAATTCGCAGAGAACAACAAAAAAGTACCTAAACACAACTGGACATCTGTGCATACTTTCGAGTGCTAGGAAAGTAACTCCGTTGATCCTGAAGGATGTCCAATTCCTCGAGGGCTCCCGGCCACTCTTCGATTTCGGGAGCTCCCAAACACTACACAAAATTGTTTAACTTGTAGGCCATGCAGCTAATCCGAGTTAGAAGCAGAATGTAAGCACTGTCAGTAGCCATTCACTGCTGCTACTTACATAGTTTCTGTAAGATGCTACCTCCTGGCTGGACATTAAGCACTTCAGCAAAGGGCGTCATGGGACAATTACTCTCCGTAAGCTTGTAAGCCAGCCTACTCGACTCCAAATGGCACCCACTTATGATAAGGAAAAATCCAATCCTCCTATACAACTACGTCGAAATGATTACTCTGCATACTTACGTGTTTGGCAAATGGTTCATCGAACCACTTTCACGCTATTCCTCTACCGTTCCACTCCCCAGCAATGCAATTTCTCATTTCTCCTATTTGATTGCGATGGTTATTTCTTCCTATGTAGGTGTGCACCGACGAAATGGGAGAACGTTTAAGACTGAAATTTCGTGAAAACGTGTCGTGTCAGCGAGAAACGCCTTTGTTTTAATGACTGCAACCGAACTCGAGTATCATATCTGTGACACACTCACCCCTATTTCGCTATAGTAGAAAACGAGGTACCCTCCTCTGAACTTTTTTGGTGTCTTCCTTCAATCCTGTCTCTTGAGTGTTAAGGATGCCATAGCATACAACAATACTCCAGCAGAGGACGGAGAGGCGTAGTATAGGTAGTCTCCTTCCTGCATTTTCTGCATCTTCTAAGTCTTCAGTCAATAAAACGCACTCTTGGGTCGAATGCCCCGCAGTATTATCTAGGTTATCGTTCCAATTTAAGTTGTTCATTATAGTTATCACTAGGTATTTAGTTGAAGTGACAGTCTATGGGTGTGTGCTGCATCGTGTAATCGAAATTTACGTTTTACCTTTTAGTACTCATGTGGATGACCTCTCACATCTCATTATTTAAAGTCAATTGTCACTTTTCGCGTTGTACAGGAACATATCTATATCATTTTGCAACTGATTTGATCTTCTGGTGATTTGACTAGACGGGAAATGCCAGCATCATCAGTCGGCCGCGGTGGCCGAGCGGTTCTAGGCACTTCAGTCCGGAACCGCGCGACTGCTACGGTCGCTGGTTCGAATCTTGCCTCGGGCATGGATGTGTGTGATGACGTTAGGTTAGTTAGGTTTAAGTAGTTCTAAGTTCTAGGGGACTGATGACCTCAGAAGTTAAGTCCCATAGTGCTCAGAGCCATTTGAACCATTTTGAACAGCATCATCTGCAAACAATCTTTAGGGCTGCTCAGGTTGTCTCCCAAATCGTTTATATAGACTAGGAACAGCAGAGCGCCTACAACACTACCCCAGAGGACGCGAGATATTCCTTCCGTTTTAGTCGACTTCCCGTCAGTTACTGCGAACTGTGATTTTTCTCACAGAAAATCACGAATCCAGCCGAAAAACACAGAAGATACTTCATAGGCCGCTTTCGAGGAATGGTGTTAAAAGCCTTCTCGAAATCTAGAAATGTGGTATCTATTTGATACACCCTGTTGGTAACACTCATTACTTCAAAAATGGTCCAAATGGCTCTGGGACTTAACATCTGAGGTCATCAGTCCCCTAGAACTTAGAATTACTTAAACCTACCAGGACATCACACACATCCGTGCCCGAGGCATGATTCGAACCTGCGACCGAAGCAGTCGCGCGGTTCCGGACTGAAGCGCCTAGAACCGCTCGGCCACCGAGGCCGGCGCACTCATTACTTCACGAGAATAAATAGCCACTTGGTTTTGCACAAGAACGGCGTTTTCTGAATCCGCGGTGTGTCAACAGATCGGTTTCCTCCTTCAGGTCAAACAAAAACCGGCTTCGTCCTGCCGCCAGAAACTGGCCGAGGCGACTAGATCACCGAACAGGGCTGGCATATCTAGGCTGTTGGCAAAAGATATGCTACACATTGAGACCACGGTGCCTTAGGCGCGTAGAACATACACATGAAGTAAACGCATACAAAGATGACGTGCGACCTATTCTTGAACTGTATACAGTTTCGAGTGACTGGTACTCACCTTGCGGTGGGCGTGTCCACGAGCCCTGGCCAGGGGCGGCTTGGGCAGCGGCTGCAGGTAGCGCGAGGGGTCTTCAGCCAGCGGGCACTCGTCCGGCTCGTCGCAGCCTCCATCCACCCGCGCCGTGATGTGGCCGTTCATGTAGACCCACACGACAGGCATGGTCGCGGCGCGCTCTGCCTCAACACCGCCACACGGGCAACATTACACGCACCGCCCCACGAGCGTATATCGTATGCGAGGCACGCACCGCGTGGGCACCGCTAGCACACACAAAACACTCCGGGGACAAACCGAACCACGCCTCTGTTGGCACAAACAACGACAAATTACTCGCGCGCCGAAGACACTCCGGACAGGCGAACTCGCTTCCCTGTTGCGGCAACAACACTCGACGCTTAGAACGCTCCGGCCGCTGAGGTAACGAAGAGGCGCTCGCGACACGGCGGAGAATTTCAGCCGCACTGTGTTCGGATGCGGGCAGAGAAAATGTTTGCTCCGCTCCGCGCCGGGCCGGGCCGCACTCGCTAAACAGCTTTCTCCCTCTCGCGCCCGATAGCTGCCGGCTAAGTGCTGAGGGGAGTGGCAGCGATACACCGGCCGGAGAGGCTCACTTCACTTTCTAGATAGCGGTGCCGCACGGGCAGGGCTCACGGAAGACGCGCCGGAGGTGTGCGTCGGTCGCGGCGTCTGGCGGCTAACTGCGGCGGCTGGGTCCCTCCCCGAGGCGACGGCGGCGACGGCGACAGAACGTGGCGTGGCTCGCATCCCGATGGCGGGCGCGTGTGACTGGACAGCCAAGCGGCGCGGACAATGCCAGCCGGAGCGGCCGCCGCCGCGACGCCCAGCCACTGGCTGACGTCAGCGTTACTCACGACTTTTCCGGCGAAACCAGAGGAGGCGCCGCCTCCCACTCCGCAGATGGTTGCACCACCTGGCGGCGGCCGCGCCCCCGCAATCTGCCTACTGCTCTCGCAGCTTCCGCCAACACTACTCCCCCGCTGCCGCACCGCCTAGCCGGTGGACGTCTGTGGCCGCGACGCTGTCACCGCTCTGGTGACGGCCTGGACCTAGCACACGTCGCCCCTTCATCTACATCTACATCTACATTTATACTCCGCAAGCCACCCAACAGTGTGTGGCGGAGGGCACTTTACGTGCCACTGTCATTACCTCCCTTTCCTGTTTCAGTCGCGTATGGTTCGCGGGAAGAACGACTGCCGGAAAGCCTCCGTGCGCCCTCGAATCTCTCTAATTTTACATTCGTGATCTCCCCGGGAGGTATAAGTAGGGGGAAGCAATATATTCGATACCTCATCCAGAAACGCACCCTCTCGTAATCTGGGCAGCAAGCTACACCGCGATGCAGAGCGCCTCTCTTGCGGAGTCTGCCACTTGAGTTTGCTAAACATCTCCGTAACGCTATCACGCTTAACAAATAACCCTGTGACGAAACGCGCCGCTCTTCTTTGGATCTTCTCTATCTCCTCCGTCAACCCGACCTGCCCCTTTTTGCCCACTTCCTAATATCGAAGCCTTCAATAAGAATAAAAGCTGAAGCAACGGATTAAGTTTTCTAAAACTTTGCAGTTCTTAACGGGGTTGATACAGCACAGTTCAGAGAGAAAAATAAAAACTTTGAGGTTTGCCAATGAAACTGTAATTCTGTTAGAGACAGCAAAGGACTTGAAAGCGCAGCTGAAGGGAGTAGATAGTGTCTTGATAGGAGGATGTAAGATGAGTAACAACAAGGGCAAAACAGGAATAACAGAACGTAATCGAATTAAATCAGGTGATGCTGAGGGAATTAGGAAATGAGACAAAGTAGTAGATGCATTGCTATTAGAAGAGGGAAGTAACTATGGCCGAAGTACAGAGGATATACAATGTACATTGGCAACGGCAAGAAAAGCGTTTCTGAAGAAATAATATATATAACGGGTGATCAAAAAGTCAGTATAAATTTGAAAACTGAATAAATCACGGAATAATGTAGATAGAGAGGTACAAATTGACACACGCGCTTGGAATGACATGGGGTTTTATTAGAACCCAAAAAATACAAAAGTTCAAAAATGTCCGACAGATGGCGCTTCATCTGATCAGAATAGCAATAATTAGCATAATAAAGTAAGACAGAGCAAAGATGATGTTCTTTGCAGGAAATGCTCAATATGTCCACCATCATTCCTCAACAATAGCTGTAGTCGAGGAATAATGTTGTGAACAGCACTGTAAAGCATGGCCGGAGTTATGGTGAGGCACTGGCGTGGGATGTTGTCTTTCAGCATCCCTACAGATGTCGGTCGATCACATACACTTGCGACTTCAGGTAACCCCAAAGCCAATAATCGCACGGACTGAGGTCTGGAGACCTGGGAGGCCAAGCATGACGAAAGTGGCGGCTGAGCACACGATCACCACCAAACGACGCGCGCAAGAGATCTTTCACGCGTCTAGCAATACTTTTTTTGGTTATTCTAAAACCATGTAATTCCAAGCACGTGTGTGTCAATTTTTACCCCTCTATCTACATTATTCCGTGGTTTATTAAGTTTTCAAATTTATACTGACTTTTTGATCACCTGGTATATGTGTGTGTGTGTGTGTGTGTGTGTGTGTGTGTGTGTGTAGGTTAAAAAGTCTTTTCAGAAGGTACTTGGAATGTTGCCAAGTATCGAAGTGAAACGTGGACACTATACAATTTAGACAAGAAGAGAATGAAAGTTTTTGAAATGTGATGCTACAGAAGAATGGTGAATACTACATGTGTAGATCAAGCAACTAATGAGGAAGTACTGAATAAAATCGATGAGGAAAGAAATCTAGAGGGAAGAGAGAGAGAGAGAGAGAGAGAGAGAGAGAGAGAGAGAGAGAGAGAGAGAGAGTGTGTGTGTGTGTGTGTGTGTGTGTGTGTGTGTGTGTGTGTGTGTGTGTGTGTGTGCGGGGGGGGGGAAGGGGGGGGGGCGGGAGTAAAATTCGTAGAGGGAGACCAAGACATGAATACTGTAAGCAAATTCAGAAGGACGTAGGTTGCAGTACTTACTCGGAGGTGAAGAGGCTTGCACAGGACAGAGCAACATGGAGAGCTGCATCAATTCAGTCCTCAGACTGAAGACCACAACAAACACAGACCGTTAGTACCGCAGAGGCCCTCCGGCAACAGAATAGCACCCCAGCTTTGTACGTAATGAAGATATCCCGCCTGTACCCCAAGCGTGATTTGATGGAATTGCGTTTTCCTGAAGACGATAGTCTCAACTTTATCGTCGATAAAAGTTTAGTGCATTACTTCAGCTTCTATCCTTATCGAAGATAAAGTTAGACTCATATGTCTCAAGGAAAATGTAATTCCATCAGATTAATATCTGTATGTTCATTTCGTGCCGACGTCGGAGGTTCCCTGTCGTCGAGCGAAATTCCCTTAGCGGCCGCCGTCCGAATCTTACAAGAGAAGACACTCAATGTATCGCCGATTACGCTCATGTCATACAATACTTGCGTTAACAAATGCTGGCCCAGTAAAGTGCGACTCAAGTTTCTTTGGAGAAAGTTACAGGTTCAGTGTTTGATGGTTAGTTGTCCTCAGCCCGAAAACTGCTTTGATGCAGCTCTTCATACTTCTCTAGCCTGTGCAAGCCTCTTCATCTCTGTATAACGACCGCATCCTACAGCCATTTGAACCTGCTTACTGTATTTCAGCCTTATTCGTAGTCTCTCTTTATATTAAAAATCAGTCCCAGGTTGCATAATGTTTTTTATTACTTCTGGAGCAGCGCGTTTTACACGGAGAAGGTAACTTGATGATGCACTACCCAGGCGCAATGCGTCATTTTTGAACTAATACAGTGTACTGTGCCACCTGGGACAGATTTTTTAATATTAGAAGGTTGCTGCACCACTGCGACACAACTGTATTGGAATAAATTTATTCTCTTCTTGTCTGACCTGTTTATCGTCCATGTTTCACTTCCATACAAGGCCACATGCCAAACAAATGTTTCCACCGATCAGCACGTGATTTCTTTGGAATTAGAATTATTACATTCTTCGTGAAGCCCGATTTTCAAAGTTACAGAAATTAAAAGGCAACTGGTATCAACAATGAACACCTTCAGAGCTGAGTAAATCCAGTATACTTCATAATTTGTATCACTGCGTGGTTCGTGGCCCGGATTTATAATAAAACAAATATTTTCTGGGTTACTGTGGAACCTTACTGCGAATATTTCGTAATTCATGAGACGGAGACTCCCTTGTAGGCAGTTCAGTAGCGAAGTTAATGTTCTGGAGCTCCGAGTTAAAAATGTTCATCATAATACGGCGAAACTTTGCTAAGGAGGTCAATTAAGTGCTGTGCTAATAATTGTCAATTGTGAGTCTTCTCAGTAAAGTGTTTGTCGCGGATGCAAGATTTTCCGAACTTAAATTTTGACGAAGTAACTAAAGAACGATCTCTCTCGCCGCCGTCATGGTTAGGTTGTTTGGGGGAGGAAACCAAACAGCGAGGTCATCGGTCTCATCGGATTTGCAAAGGACGGGGAAGGAAATCGGCCGTGCCCTTTCAAAGGAACCATCCCAGCATTTGCCTGGAGCGATTTAGGGAAATCACGGAAAGCCTAAATCAGGATGGCCGGACGCGGGATTGAACCATCGTCCTCCCGAATACGAGTCCAGTGTGCTAACCACTGCGCCACCATGCTCGGTACGCCGTCATGGTGAGCCATATTCGTCTACATTTACAGAGACGCGAAGAAAATGTTTTCATGTTCGTCGCCACAAATTACATCTGCTCATCTGTTGTAAGGTAAGAACTTTGATGTACTCAGGTATTTAAAATTGTATGAGGAGTTAAAAGTCATAACTGACCGCGTTTGAACTTACATTTTTTGCAACAATATCGTTGATTCCAACTAACTTATATTAATATTATAAAAGTTTACTTCTTATATCTGCTATTTTAAGAAGAACTGATTAATTGATGAACTGTGATTTCACTAAATGTTAGAATCTGAAACGATAGTGTTAGTATACTTAACATACTGAATATTTAACTACACTACTGTGATAAATTTCGCTTTGAAATCAATTGTCCATAGTAAATGATCTTAACTGAATATTGCAGATTACTTTTTTTGTTAAATACAGTAGCTAAAATGCCACGTAATGATAATTTACTTGCGTGCAACTTGTTCACAAGTAAATCTGATATAATAAAAGAAAAATGTCCACGAATATCTTTCAGTAAATTACAGAAGTAACGAACAGAATTTGTCCAGTCAGAACTGGTGACCGTTATATTTTGTAATTAGTATTTATTTCATATTGAAGTACATACGGTAAGATAGCTGCTGCTCTCATCCTGGCACTGATTTTTCTTGTTTGGTGGATATAACTAAGTTATCAATGCGATAACCCAGGTAGGCAGTGCAGAGAAGTGTGTGAGATTGTATTTTATGTGGGAAGAACTGTACCTCAAGTTCATCCAACGCTTCGGATATTTTATAGGACAGCATTTCGCAATAGTTGAAGACAGAGGTCAAAACACGGTTTCGGCTTGTCAAAATTGTGATTAGTATCGTCCCATTTATCATTTGGTGGAAAGCTATCTAAGTGGAAAGCTATCTAAGTGGAAAGCTATCTAAGTGGAAAGCTATCTAAGTGGAAAGCTATCTAAGTGGAAAGCTATCTAAGTGGAAAGCTATCTAAGTGGAAAGCTATCTAAGTGGAAAGCTATCTAAGTGGAAAGCTATCTAAGTGGAAAGCTATCTAAGTGGAAAGCTATCTAAGTGGAAAGCTACCTAAGTGGAAAGCTACCTAAGTGGAAAGCTACCTAAGTGGAAAGCTACCTAAGTGGAAAGCTACCTAAGTGGAAAGCTACCTAAGTGGAAAGCTACCTAAGTGGAAAGCTACCTAAGTGGAAAGCTACCTAAGTGGAAAGCTACCTAAGTGGAAAGCTACCTAAGTGGAAAGCTACCTAAGTGGAAAGCTACCTAAGTGGAAAGCTACCTAAGTGGAAAGCTACCTAAGTGGAAAGCTACCTAAGTGGAAAGCTACCTAAGTGGAAAGCTACCTAAGTGGAAAGCTACCTAAGTGGAAAGCTACCTAAGTGGAAAGCTACCTAAGTGGAAAGCTACCTAAGTGGAAAGCTACCTAAGTGGAAAGCTACCTAAGTGGAAAGCTACCTAAGTGGAAAGCTACCTAAGTGGAAAGCTACCTAAGTGGAAAGCTACCTAAGTGGAAAGCTACCTAAGTGGAAAGCTACCTAAGTGGAAAGCTACCTAAGTGGAAAGCTACCTAAGTGGAAAGCTACCTAAGTGGAAAGCTACCTAAGTGGAAAGCTACCTAAGTGGAAAGCTACCTAAGTGGAAAGCTACCTAAGTGGAAAGCTACCTAAGTGGAAAGCTACCTAAGTGGAAAGCTACCTAAGTGGAAAGCTACCTAAGTGGAAAGCTATCTAAGTGGAAAGCTATCTAAGTGGAAAGCTATCTAAATGATTAATGAGGACAGTCAAACTTTAAATTCACTTTGTTTTGGAGTGTGAAAGTTACGAAACGCGAGGGGGCAAGGTCACCGGAACAGACGTGCAGTGTCAGAAAACGTAACAGTTGATTTACAGGACTCCGCTACATTTTTGACAATAGAGTAAGAAAAGCGAGTTACGTTGCTAACTGTCTTATGCTAATGAAAATTTGATAAGAAAAGCTTGCTTGCCTGATTCGCTACGTATAACGTGCAGTTTTTGGAATGAGACACTACCTTAACATGTGATCTCTGGCCGTCACCATCTTCAAGCACAAACGGTTTGTGTAGAGCTGGCGATGCCTTCTTTCCACTGCGCATAGTACTGCTTCCATCCAGTCACTGAATATTTCTGAACTGTCGCACTCCAACCGGCCGGCTGTGATTTGGACTTTGTGTACGAAGCTCGTCCAACCACCCTGCAGGACTGGATGTTACAAATGAGTTGCTCTGGTGAATCACACAGTTAGTGACTCGAACGCAAGTCTTACACTTCCGGGGGATGTTAATTGCCGGAGCTGACTAATCCTAGTTTCCTAGGCTAATGTACAGCCAGATCACGATTTTTTTCTGCCGCCATTACCGGGGTACGACGTTATGCATCGGGCGCACTCTGAGGTCACCAAGTCGTGGCGTGTGTAGGAACGCGGCACGCTGACCTTGCGTATGGAAGGCGATGAGTCAGAAGGCACAGCGGTGGGCCCAGAATGACCGAAGACCTGCTCTGCCACGCCCTGTTCGTCACGGCAGCGTCGGACATTACGAAGGCAGCCAAATTATGCCCAGAATGTTTCTACACTGGAGTAATTTCCCAATTTGGCAACAGTGTTAGCAGGATGAAACGCGACAAACACTGATGTTTTTAAGGGCAAAGCAATTGGCAGTCCAGTTTCGTGCTAAAATTCCACTCCACGTCCACTTAAAGGTAAGACGCGAGAACGAAAACGAGAAAAAGATCATTAATAACGCAAGCGGGCGGAGCGGCACTGACTCGCGGGAACAAAGTTGCTTTTTCCTGCACGAGGGGAATACGAGCTACACTTGTATCTTCTACGTCACTCCGCTGACGTAAGACTCAGAGTGTCAAACGCATTAGCGTAAGGCCCAACCGTATTTTTCACTCATACGTATCCAACAGTCCTCCTTCGCGCAAATGTTTCGCAAATGAGGAAACATTGGTATTAGAACAACATCGCACACCATATGGTGACAAGCCGAGCCAAGCGCAGGTGTATAAACATCTCAGCCACTGAAACAGAACTGACTAGTGTTCTATACATTGCGTTGACTCCAATTTGAACGGAACCAGATACCGAATACAGCTCCTTTTCTTCTGAGAAACAACGTCTACTTGCAGAGAGACGAAATTGCACGTGCTGTAGCCCATACCGACCTGGTTTTTACCTCTTAAGTCTCATATAATTTCTTCTCCAGTCTTTGTCCTACGATTATTGGATGTGTTGAAGAGTTGTTAAATAATGTAAACAAGTCTGCGGAAATTAATTTTCGTTCTCTTCACATTTATTGGCAGTAAGTTCAGTTTCGGTGATCAGCTTTCTAAAATATTGCAGCCTCAATATTTTAATAAGATCAGTGAGCTACACCAATTAGTAGAAGCTTAAAGAAGTCCACGACTGGCGATGGTTGACATGTATGTTCACATTTTAAATAGAGAGCACCAACTGACAGACAAGGAAGTCTGTTTTTCAGTTACCGGGCAAAGGACTGGTTGCTGCTTTACGCATGACGCCTATTTATAGATGCGCCTGTTACAGAAATTACACAGTAATAAAATGCTGGATTATTACATTTGGATAGTAACAGAAAACACGAAATATAAAAGACAAAATAGGCCATAAAAGAAATTTGTTCAGTCGAAGTCTGTACGATTAGTAAATGAGAAATCATGAGATATTACTTTATGAGAATTAAGTTTTAATTCGCCCAATGATTGCCGAACTCAGTCAAGAATTTTCGAGAGAGTGATTTGGAATAATTAACAAAACTGGCAGATAAATGGTATTTAATCGAAACCCTCAGCTGCTGACAGGTGTTGTTGAGCAGTTCGGCTACAAAACTTTAACACTGAATTTAGGAAAGAATATTTACCATTACATTCACGAACACGAAAATTTTGAATGTAACTTTTAAAACGTCATTTTTTTTAAAAAAAGGTAAAACGTTTGTTTGAAAGACGAGAATTAGATCTCTCACATAAACTATATCACTAGTAAATAATTTTTATCAGGATTGAATTTTGACCTGCTCATGGCTTTTCCAGATATAGTAAATTATGATATTTCTTTAAATAAATAGTTTCTAAATGAAGTATTTTATTACTGTCATCAGCGGACTGTAAATTATTCCGTGAATAATTAAGCCCAGAGAATTTTTTTTTTCTAAATCTTATGGGACTTAACTGCTAAGATCCTCAGTCCCTAAGCTTATACACTACTTAACCTAAATTATCCTAAGGACAAACACACACACCCATGCCCGAAGGACGACTCGAACCTCCGCTGGGATCAGCCGCACAGTCCATGACTCAGAGAAATATTGCATGGATAATAATTTAGCCATTTCATGTAGCTATGGTATATGCATTATGTACGTAATTTAAAAAAAATTATTTATTTTAGGGGTAAGATTATAGCAAGTGGGGCTATCCCATCACGCTATTACGTCTCAGGGTCACTGGGAGCCAATATCAAATAACGGGACAACGAAATAGCCGACAATATGCGTAGTCACCACCCTCGTCCAAAAGTTCCAGTTCCGGCGCAGCGAGTAGGATCTCAAATAACCGGCATGAAATATGCATGTGTGACGAACGGGGGCGCAGACGTTTGAGTCGCTAGCCCGCTCTCCAGTATGCAACGCCCTCCATACAGCGGCTAACGCTGTGGGGTTTGCATATGCATGCCTCTCTGCCCGTCCCGTCCCGTTACCGCAGAACTCGGCTTCGGAGCTACGTCGAATGAGGCGGTGTCAGGCAGCTCCTCCCAGCCTAAGTGTATCAACCACTGCCGGTACAATACCAAAGGCAGAGGTGCTCCCGTCATGGCCAGCAACGCAAAAAAAACCCTAGTGTTCGAAATAATGCAGCACGGGGATATTACACAACAGGACAATGCCGAAATTAAATTTATTTGGGTAAAAGGCCAATGGGCCTCCGGGGCAACGAACTGGAAGACAGGTTAGCAAAAGAAGGAAGTAGTCCGACAAAGTCCGGAACAGACTTTATTATGACCTCTAGAGGGTGATCAAAGAGTGAGGTAAGTCCGTGCGTCGCGGCCACACAGTGATAAACCGAAGAAACCATCCCAAAGAGGTTCTATGCGACAGGGAGACGCCTGAATTTTAACCAGTACCCTACAAAAAGTGTCTGCACCGACTCTGAAGAACAACTCTCCCTAGTGCGAATGCGGAAAGGAAGATCTTAAAAGTGTGAACTAAGGAGACGGTCTACTCCTGCAGCTGAAGAAGATGAGGTTAGCGGATCGATGGGTGACAAAACGCTCCGACAACAACCGAGGAAAAAAATTTCAGATCACTGACGAATTACTTTGCGGCGGTGAAAGTTGAACTTTTTCTTCCATAAAAGAGGAACAAGGCCTTAAAGGAACTTTAGTTCACGTTCACACACACACACACACACACACACACACACACACACACACAGAGAGAATACGGCGCTGCGGTCGACAACGCCTCTGGCGCAATTGTGCGATCGGTTTCTGCTGCTACAATGGCAGGTTATCAAGATTTAAGTGAGTTTGAACGTGGTGTTACAGCCGGCGCACGAGCGATGCAACACGGCATCTCCGAGTAGCTATGAAGTGGGGGTTTTCCCGTACGACCATTTCACGAGTGTACCGTGAATATCAGGAATCCGTTAAAACATCAAATTTCCGACATCGCCGCGGGCGGAAAAAGATACTGCAAGAACGGGACCAACGACGGCTGAAGACAATCGTTCAACATGACGGAAGTGCAGCCCTTCCGGAAATTGCTGCAGATGTCAGTACTGGGCCATTAACAAGTGTCAGCGTGCGAACCATTCAACGAAACATCATCGATATGGGCTTTCGGAGCCGAATTCCCAGTCGTGTACCCTTGATGACTGCACGACATAAAGCTTTACGCCTCGCCTGGGCCCGTCAACACCGACATTGGACTGTTGATGAATGGAAACATTTGCTGTCGGCCGAGTCTCGTTTCAAATGGAGACAACATCACGAAACTATGGACTGTTCAAGCTGAAGGCGGCTCTGTAACGGTGTGGGGCGTGTGCAGATGGAGCGATACGGGACCACTGATACGTCTAGATACGACTATGACAGGTGACACGCGCGTAAGCATCCTGTCTGATCACCTGCATCCATTCATGTCCATTCTGCATTCCGACGGACTTGGGCAATTCCAGCAAGACAATGCGAGACCCTACACGTCCAGAATTGCTACAGGCTGGCTCCAGGAACACGCTTTTGAGTTTAAACGCTTCCGGTGGCCACCGAACTCCCCAGACCTGGACATTACTGAGCATATCTACGATGTCTTGCAACTTGCTGTTCAGAAGAGATGTCCATCCTCTCGTACTCTTACGGATCTATTAGGCAGGTGTACCAGTTTCTTTGGCTCTTCAGAGTGTGTGCGCGTGCGCGCGAAATGGCTGTATCATTGTATAAAAAACGTTATGCTTGCTTCCATCTGCGTTAATTCGAGGATGCATTGCGTTCAGAACTTAACGCTGACAAGAAATAAAATACTTATTGAACTAGCGTGCCAGTTAAACGATTGTTGGTTTGCATTGCTAGACAATCTTCGTTTGACTGTTGGCAAGAGGCTGCATCGCTCATGTGGGTTCCGACCTTTCCATAGTTCCTACGTGAACCACGAATCACTGCCATGAAAAAGCGAGTGATTGTCAAACAACTTTTCTTTTCAGAGAAAACTTTCATGGGCTTTCACTAAATAGACTCAACACCTCAATGTTTTCTTGGCGCTGTAACACTGGCTGCAAGAGGTCATTTTCCGATAGGGCCATGCCCCAAGAGATACGGTCGTTATTTTGGACAGAAATTTGAAGTACCGATCGACAAGGACGTCATGACAGACAGACGTCATACCAACAGACAAACTTTCAATTTGTTCGCGTCAGGATTTTGGAAAGTAACAAAGATCTTAACATGGATATGTGGATGGAAAAAAGGACTCAGTCGACACTGAAGCGTATGTTGAACAGTCTGTTCTTCCCCGCAGTCACATTAGGTTTTGTTTTCTTCAATATATCCGCGTTTTGCCAGGTTAACCCGTGATCTGCGAGGATGTTTAACTTTACAAAGACTAACTGGTCGAGTTTTGCAGATTTATTGGATGTCGAGTGTCGTCTATAGAACCAGCGCCTGGACAGTAAGTCACCTTCACCATGGCCATAGAGAGATGTTCCAAAGTATCTATCACTCGTGGCTGTCGAACTTCTTACATCCCTGGGATCGCATCAGATCAGGCACCCGTATTTACAGAATACAGCAACTGATTTAGAGAAAACCCTTTCAGTGACACAAACTCATTTCCTCTACAATAGTGTCAAAAAGGAGGAAAATGGATTAAAACATTAGAAAAACTGGATCTGAAAAGAGACAGTCATAAGGCTTGGAGACTTCTACAACGTCTGTGCAATGACCCAACTAAGACCACTACAAACCAAAATATCAGCGCCAACCAACAGCACACCAGCTACTGCTAAATGTGAAGACCATCCAAAAAACCAAATCTACGAAGAACTGAGAAAAAGGAAAGTAACTATTCACTGGAATTGACGATAGATGGAAAAAGATGAAAGCAGAAAAGGGTTACGCGACGCTTTTTATTTCTTGTCCAGATTTAGACAAAGTTTATGCGCTTCGTAACCCACTTGCTTTAAAAAGTAGAGTGTATACTTATTTTGAACGTAGCTAGAACCTACTGTTGAATGCGGAGACTTCTCTGCTGCTTTGACTGACAGAACGTGGATGCTCGGGGGTAGGGGGAAGGACGTTTGAAGGATGCGTAGTTTTCTCGCGCAAACTGCGTAACGCACACTCCTGGAAAGATCACCTGCGCCGTGAATTACTCAGAACTGTTTATGCGGAATGTGGCACAAGTTGGCAGATGTAATGCGTTTGAGCAACAACGGAGTGTGGACGTGCGTTCAGACGTATGAGAAGCGCGTAGGCTGGCAAACCTGTTCGCCACGACGCGGCCGTGCGTTTCTGCGGCTGACAGACTAAGCTCATAAAACGCCAGCGCCTAACTGCGCGTTTATGCACCGCGTGCGGCCGGCAGATTAACATACCAAAACATTCCGCCTGGAACACGCACAAAAATTTGGTAACCCGAAAATAGCCGACGATGCTGGCTGCTTAGTCTACGGAATTAACGTTCACGGCGGATGTGTTCGGCTTTGATAAATGCGCTGCCGAGACAGTACAAGCCGACAAAATGAGCAGGATACTTTCTTGGATGCAAATTGCGAGAGGAAGCATTAACGCCCCTACTAACATTCGTACCCGCCTTCACAGCACAGATGGTAATTCCCGCAAACAATCCGCAGTGAGGGATAGTCCCATTAACAAACAACTGTAGAGCCAGAACATTTTTACGTAGGATTTTTGAATGAAAGGTTGTGTCGTATATCTTACTGTTGGCTGGGTCACGTTCAGCCACCTAATTGGGAAAGGTTATTACTTATTCCCTCTCAATTTACGTACCTCATTATCCAATTTCAAATGTTGTCCATTCCGCTTAAATAACGTAGATTCTTCGAGAGTGAGTATGTTGTAGTGTACAGTGTAATGCTGAAGTCGACAGGGGTTAGCACAAATCCAAGAAATATTACTCCCGGGCGTGGAGGTGCAGTGGCTAATAAATTAGAGTCTCATTGGAAATTAGCAAGGTCCAAAAATACTATGCGATGTAGGATTTCTGTTATTGTTGTAAACAACTTAAAGCAAATTTCGGGATAAGTTACTTGAAACCCTTACGAAAAGAACTGTAATTGAGGCTCTGAATAATGACTACCTAAACCTGAATGAATCTTTCACTCCGCAACGGATCGTGCGCCGTTTTCAAACTTCCTGGTAGCTTGAAAGCGTCCCGGGCATTGCTCCCGACGAGCACAGCTTACGACCCGCCCTCAACGCCTTACAGTACCTCTCTGCTACATACCAAACTTAACAGCTCTGCACGAGCAGCACTTCCGGAAGAAACAGTATAGCGGAGAAATGACTTAAACACAGTCTTTCGTCCACAAGTGCTCGTACCGCAAGATCTGCAGGAGAACTGTGAAGTTTGGAATGTAAGTGAGAGGCACGGGCAGAAGTAAGACTCCGAGGGCAAAGAATTCAACGTCATTAACACAAAGTTTCAGAAGTTGTCCACCGGTGCATTCTGAGTGTTTTAGTATAAGAGGGCCACGGTTTATGCTGGCTCGTTACAGAGCTACTTCATTTCGTCTGTATGGAAAAGGATTGGTCGCGCTGGTCCTCTTCCATGGTCAACTCGGCACTACACATGACACCAAAGGACCACTCCTTCCAGGGACGGGTGAACAGCCTAGTATACGAGATTCCGGTCGATTCTCGAAGCCGCGAAAGTAGTACGTCAAACTCCTGGAATCGAACGTTTGAGACATTCGATGGTGCGTCGCTGTACGTTTTGCCATCATCATGGTGGTCGGAATTTTGAACAATACCTGAAAGCGAAGAGTTCTGCGTATGTTACGTGCTGCATTGTAACCCGACAGAATAGCTCGAGCACTCTGTGATAAAAGCGTACGTGTTTCACCGGAAGATCGTCACATTACTCTGTGCTGTGTGTTGGGTTATCGCATGTTACAGGCTTATTCATGGTTTTGCAGGTTTTTCGCAGAAACAGGGGTGACCGCGACAGCAAACCGAGTAAATCATAATTACAGCATTACTCTGTAACGACTCGCTGAAGACCGTGGGTCCCTTATATCAAAATACTCAGAAGGTATCCCTGAAAAACCTCAAGGTTTGTTGCTGGAGTTCTGATTCACCCTGCACACACCGCGTGCCCCTCCTAAGAGTCGTCTAGCGCACTTTCTGTGGGATTTAGCCATACGCTAACTATTTCGTTTTTGCGATGTGTAGCTCGAGTCTCCCCAAACAAATACCATTCATCAACTAATTCATGCGACGGTCAGTGTAGACGGGAAGCGTCGGTTGTTTCCCATTACAAATAAACTGATTTTCGAAGCGTGATTTTAGGTGCCTGTTCGGTAGACTGATCTCAGATTAGTCTAGTGCGATAACTGTTCTATCGATGTGTATCAAGAGGGACAATAAAAGACGAAGAATAAGCAGCGCTCCAGCAGCAAGTGAGGAGCGCTGCTGCATGGTTCAAAAGGCTCTGAGCACTATGGGACTTAACTTCTGTCGTCATCAGTCCCCTAGAACTTAGAACTACTTAAACCTAACTAACCTAAGGACATCACACACATCCATGCCCGAGGCAGGATTCGAACTTGCGACCGTAGCGGTGGCGCGGTTCCAGACTGTAGCGACTAGAACCGCTCGGTCACCCCGGCCGGCAGACAGACAGACATCACACTAGACTAATGTGAGACAGCTCTACCAAACAGGCACCTAAAACTCCGCTTTTAAAAATTATTTTGTTTGCATCAAAAAAGAAAAGGGCTGTTTCTGTCGACACTGGGCGTCGATGAAAGACACGATGAGCGGCAGTGTTCGTTTGCGTTGACTCAGGGTCCACCAATCGCAAAAATGAAACTGCAGATACCTGTCGAAACACCAAAGAAAACGTGTCTGACAACTCTTCGGAGGGAGACTTTATGTGTAGAGTATTCAGTTGCCCCTATGCATGGGTTTTATCCAACATGCAACGCCTCTGCACCTGAACATGGTCTTGTGCAACATGCTACGCTTTCAAATACCACGTACAAGGTTTTGATATTCTTGGACACAAAAATAAACAAAATGTTTTTGGGGCCTCCAGCGAACACGTATACCAGTACAAAACGTAACTACATTTAATTTCGTACAAAAAAGTCCCATTCATTTTTTCTTTATGACTAATAGTTTGTGCATAGCGAGCGTGAGTACGAAAATCTCGAGCATGGTTTTTGAAGGTGTAGTAGATTGCACAGAACCATTCGGTAGGGTCAGCTGAATCACCCTATATATAACTTTTATTTCTTATTTCTTCTCGAAGTTGCCAGCTGTGGTGGCCGAGCGGTTCTAGGCGCTTCAGTCCGGAACCGCGCGACTGCTACGGTCGCAGGTTCGAATCCTGCCTCGGGCATGTATGTGTATGATGTCCTTAGGTTAGTTCGGTTTAAGTAGTTCTAAGTTCTAGGGGACTGATGACCTCAGATGTCAAGTGCCATAGTGCTCAGAGCCATTTGAACCAATTTTTTCTTCTCTAAGTTTCCGTGGCTTTTGGTGGTATTTTTACCATCATTTAGCTTTGTAAGACCCAAAGGGGGGAAATCAGCTAATTGCTAAAATAAGAAATAAAGTGTGGGATCCTGCCCACTCGTCTTATGGGGTGCCTAAGAGATTCTACTTTCTCGGAACGCTGTACAACAATTCAAGCAAATAACACCAATAGTTTTATTTCAGTAAAGCAGATTGACGATACTTAACTTTGTATTTAGAACAAGTGTCGCAATCGATGGGCGACATGCAAACAGTAATGTTCGTCGCTATAGACAAAGTCCAAACAAGCAATGGATATGGATCACTAATAACTGGTATCATAGCATTCTCTGCTAGGCCGTGCTAGTACCATACAGTCCACTAATGTCCGACCGAGGTTGGCAGGAGCGGCGCTTATATTCGCTTCTTGCAGAGGTCGCTCCTATCGTGGTGCGGTCCTTGTCAGCGGGTTATTGGCTGACGTCGCCTCATCGTCTTCTCTGGTATCGCGTTCTTCCTCTTCGTTCAGGCGCTTGTGGTTACGGCAGAACACGAAGAGTTTATTTGAACATAAAACAACAGGCTGCGGAAGAAGATCACTTAGATGAAGAGTTACAGGAGCACGTGGTACTTGTGCTCCGATCTTGAAGCTGTTGCTGAGCAATGGACGTTACAGTGTTTTGGGAGTGCACACTGCATGAAGGCAAACTTGTTCGGGCACGGGCAGCGGAGAGGCGATACACCTGCGTAGAAGCGACCGCTGCACCTCTTCGGAGGGCCCTCGCTCGCAGCGGTCAGCATATCTCCGGCGCCTTGTAAAGCGCATATCTTATCCGCCGGACAAGTAGGGGAGTGCCGCGTGTTCCCTGACAACGACAAGTGCCGGAAAAACAGCGAGCTAGGCCGCCAAGGCGGGGGGGGGGGGGGGGGGGCTCGTCATTAGTAATCGGGTGTCTGCAGGAATGCCGAGCTACAGGTGCGGCTAATTGTGACCGGACGGAGCAGACGAGACACCTTGCGAAATACTGCGACGCCAGGCGCCGCTTGCAACACGCCGACCGGTTGCCTGCTGGGCGAAAAAAAAAAGACCGAATAAACAGCAAGGGCCAGAAAGCGTCTGGACAAGACGGATGTGCTGTTTAACTGAGGAACAGCTGGTTCACGAGGGTAAAGAGGAGTCTGTATCCAGAGGAGTCACGAGTAATCGTAAAGAACCATCCTCCGACATCAAGGTACTGAACCATCTGTCAACAAATATTGATAGTTCAATAATACTTAAAAGTTCGGTTTCAGACACTAGAGAAACTTTATAGTAACTAGTCTAACGCAACACGTGGAGGATAGGTTTGACTGGAGGAAGATCAATGGAGCAGCATTTACCGATCCTTCATCAGCTTACGACACAGGCCAAGACCGAACAATGCTTCACAAGATCTATGCCCGGACCTAGGACTATGATTTCACCGTAACAACTGCCACCTTTCTATGTAGTATTCCAAGGAAGGGAGAGCAGTTTGAGGAACCAAAGAAACAGTCTACCCCAAGGGAATGTATTGGCACCGGTGCTCTTCCAGCCAAGACCAAAACCATGCAAAAGTTCATATACGCTGACAATTTTGCTTTGGCAGTACATACAGATGAAGGAGAACCGATGCTGACAAGAACTCTGGGAACGTTTTTTGATTACTTCAACGATGATAATCTGATGCCAATATCACACAAAACTTACACCTATCATTTCTATGTACCAAAAAGCCAGGTAGAAAGGAAACAAAGTGACCTCGGAAGATTTCGAGCTGAAACATTGTTTGACATTCAAATAATTTCGTACTGCCTTGGAGAGATTCCTGAAGAAAACATAAGTCTCAGCCCTAAACGTCACCCAGAAACTTGTTGGTGGTAACTGGGGTGCCCAACCCCAATTAGTCGTCAGTTATGCTGTGACACACTGTTTGGAAAGAAGTATAAGTAGCTCTTAATGAAACAGCAAGATTAATAACTGGACGTCTGAAACCAACTCCTGTTGACAAACTGTACTGCATGAATGGCACTGTTCCTCCTGACACACGCCGAATGTGGAGGAAAATTCGTTACACCCACTACATGGGCAGTTTCGATAAATACCTAAGCTAAAGTCTGCGAGGACCTTTCTACAGTCAACACTTGCACCAGATACATCGGCCAAGGAAGCCAGAGGAAAAATGTGAACAGCAAGAATAAATCTCCAAGCAGCGGTAAAGCCAGTAGAATACTTTCCAGACGGACACAACTTAGACTGGACCACATGGAGATTACTGAACAGGTTACGAACAGGCTTTGATAAACCCAAGGACAATCTTGTGAAACGAGGATACTTATAGGGGTCAACACTGAGTGAATGTGGAGAAGTACAGACAGCGAAATGTCTGTGTCAGTGTCATCCGTTGCCTCAATTCTTACAAAGAGAAGGAATTGTTCAAGGTACAAGAAAATGCTGTAGCAGTTGTCCTTTTCTGCGCAGGGAGGAAGGGATTACCTACATACACGACATTTTCAGTGTGCCTGATTGGAATACGTGGTTGTAAGGTGTAGATACTGCAGTAAGCCTGCACATAGGTTTGAAGTAACCGCACACGAACGTGCCTGTGTGGGGAGAGAAAACGTAGGGTTTGAACAGAATCGATAAGTGCCACAGCTAATAAATTAAACTAGTTTCCATCTATACCCCACAAGGTTGGAGCATGATTCTCCGGGGTACCACTGCCATTTCCTACATTTCCTGTAAGATGAAGAAGAAGAATAACTGACGGTAAGCTGCCTTATGACTTCTAATTTATCTGACTGCCGTCTTGGGCATTCTACGTGATTTATATGAGGAGACGTAACACATTTCTGGACTTTTATCGTCACTTGCATTCTCAATATTTCAACATAAAGCCTACCTGGTACAGTGTATTTACGATATGAACTGATGAATTTAGGAAAATCAGATTTCTGATTTATCCAATGAAGCTGTCACTCTGACCTTTCCTTTGACCGATGGTTAGTAGTGGAGAAAGAAACCGTCGATGTTGCTGTTCGTCGTATCCAGCAGGTGCGCCGATGTGGTGTAATGTCATTCTCGCAATACCCAAGGACTCTGCGTCATTTCCTGTTGTCAGCGACATTACGTTTTTCAGCTCGTCTTCATCATGATTGCATCCTCCGTGAAGGTGACATTTGCCACAGTCCGTCTTGCACTTTGCTTCTTTTCGTCGGGAGCAGGTTTCACAGACAGGGCAGAGTCTCCCATCAGATAAGAAGCACACTTATGACGGGATGGAAGAGAGCTGTTGGCAAATACACCTACTTAATGTCAGCCCTTGAGCTATGGGAAGAAATAACTGTTAACTTCACACTATCTCCTGAAACATTTCGTTCTTTTTGATTATCATTGCATACTACAACCTCTAACAAGTTATTCAATTTTTTAAAACCAATTAATCATCACTCTGCCAGTACTGAAAATATCAATAGGTCGTACTTGGTGAATCTTACTTTTTCTTCGCTAACTCTTGAAAGTAATACGAGGCACCACGTTGGAAAGGAATCACAGGCGGAGTGTGGAATGTGGTGACCGGGCAGTATAAGCTCTTTGCAAGCAGCTGTGCGTTGCTTGTTTAGCAGGTCAGTCCCTTGTGGGGTTAACGTACTGCTGATACGCGGTGAAGCGCTCCAGTCAATGTGACTACCAACTGCGCCGAATGCCTCAACGCGATAATGTATAAGGAATATGCGAAATGCTTTGGTGAACTCAAAAACACATACAAATGTCCATACAACGTAAGCCTTACAGTGCACTGTTTTGAGTTGTCAATAAAAGAACAGGTTATGAGGTTACCTTGTGTTGTTGTTTGTTCAGTGTTGTTACGATGTGGCCTGCAGTATAGTGCCACGTACGGCGGAACCTCGCAGTAAGTATGAAGCCTATGTTTAATTGTCCTTCATGTTAACTTATTACTCGCTTTCTTAAGAAAGTTTCCAATATTTAGTTACCACAAACTCACAAGCTAAGCAAATTCAAATTCAGAAATAACATTTAAATCTGCTGTAAGCCAGACCAAAGAACGTTAAGATTCTTGTTGTCTTGGCTGTGAGAATAGAAGCCTCTGATGGAGCAACATTACGGAACCATTTTTTTTTATTTAGTGAAACTGATTCCGCACTGTCACTGACCCAAATTCTACCACTTTTTGCGACGTGAAAAGTTTTATTAACTTTCGGAATCAAAAAAGTCTTAGTACTTTCAGTCCTCTTTCTCAAATGGCACGATAAAACTAGTCAGCGTTAAGCGCATGAAAAAAGGAACATCTCAGCGTCATCCGTAGGCGATTAATTCTTATGAAAGAATCACACGAAGTCCATTTTCATACTCACATATTTTATTTTTAAATAATCCACACTTACAAGACAGGTCGTCTACAGAAGACATACGAACAACACAGAGATTACATAAAATCATATAGTATTCTTTATTTTTAATTAATATTAAGAATAATGTTTTTCTTGTGTCTCTTTTCCATAAAAGCTCTTGAAGCGTTAGGTTTTATGGCTGGAGCAACGTATGAAAATTTTTCTGTCATTTGTAATTTTACCTCTAGCATTAGGTAGGCTTATACGATAGGTTACAAGGTACAAAATTTTCGATTGAGAAATTCAGAATAAAACGCTGAAAATGTCTTATGCTTGCTCCTGAAGACACGTGCAAACGTTAGATAATTATGTTAAACATCACCCCAGATAGTTTCACAGGTTTTCATGATGTGTGACGAAACATATATGAATTAGCAAAGTCGGTCGGAGTGGCCGAGCGGTTATAGGCGCTTCAGTCTGGAACCGCGAGACCGCTACGGTCGCAGGTTCGAATCCTGCCTCGGACATGGATGTGTGTGATGTCCTTAGGTTAATTATGTTTAAGTAGTTCTGAGTTCTAGGGGACTGATGACCTCAGAAGTTAAGTTCCGTAGTGCTCAGAGGCATTTGAACCATTTGAATTAGCAAAAATATAATAATAATTTCAGTTAACACTCTATATAATAATGTGGAAGGTGGGAGTAGGGGAGACAAAGGTTCATGGAACTGGTCCCCACATAGCTGCATAACTCTCATGCTAGATGATATCCAGTGCATCTTTAACCATTTGACTGAAGTGTGTTGGAGCCCTATCGTTTATAGATCTTATTTGCGGCGCTCATACAGTAACAAGCCTGGAAAACAGTTATGAGTAATGTCTTTGTACGCAGCACCTGAAACCCAACGTGGCGGACCATAGGAGCTACCAGAAAGTCGGTTACAAACCCATCGCACATATTAATCTTATACTCCTCCAGGTATCTAGTCTGAACGGTTGCATGAAGACTGTCACCTACCGGCAAACGTTGAGGTGATGTAAGTGTATCGCAGAAGCAATGTGGACATGTTGAACATTTTTGAGGAATTTCACTTGGGAAATGTGTAAAATATTCTTTCATTGGCGTCTCAAAAAAGTGCCGGGTTAGATTCCCGGCGGGGTCAGGGATTTTCACCTGCCTCGAGATGACTGGGTGTTTGTGTTGTCCTCATCAGTTCATCATCATTCATGAATGTGGCGAATTTGGACTGACCAAAGATTGGGAATTAGTACGGGCGCTGATAACCGCGTAGTTGAGCGCCCCACAAAACAAACATCATCATCATGATCATCATAAAAAAAGCGCAATATTATCGGACATGGTGCGTAAAAGTGTTTCTGATATGTGCGTTAGTCATTCATGAGAAAGTCTGAACTTTTTATTTAATTGCAGTCCGCCTCCACAGCTGAGTGGTCGGCGCAGCAGAACATACCATGTAAGAGGCCTGGTTTCGATTCCCGGCCTGGTTGGAGATTTTCTCCCCTCGGGAACAGGGTGCTGTGTTGTCTTCATCATCAGTTCATCCTCATCGACAGGCAAACCGCCGACGTGGCGTCATCTAAAAAGACTTACACCAGGCGGGCGGTCTATCCGACGCGAGGCCCTAGCCACACGAATATTTAATATTTCATTGCTTTCTCATTCTTGAAATGCTCGTATAAGTTTTTATAGGAGCAAACGTTGCAACTTAACAATCGTTTGAAACGACTAATGTTCACTCGTTGTGTGATGTGCAGGAAACTTGTGCCGTCGGGTTATGTGACACCGTTTTGATGGAAACCATCATCATGGTGAGAAGGAAAGATGAAGTGAACTTGCTCTGCACAACTTACCCAAACCAACCGTAACAGCTGAACGAATACGATAGCCTTAGAAGAAGCGACGGAGACCGATACTCATCGGCAGCCCACACTGGAACACCTGCCTTTCGTGTAGAATGACACTCAAAACCTCATGCTGGAAACATGATCCCAACCGTCGATATCTGCGGTTACAATAGACCGTTCAACAAAGACAATTTGTGTGTGTGTGTGTGTGTGTGTGTGTGTGTGTGTGTGTGTGTGTGTGTGAGGTGAGGCGGGACGGGTCGGAATAGGGAGGCTAACGTTGACACGGATCACCTTTCCGATCGTCCATTTTGTTAGGAAATATAAAGGAGGCTGTGATTACATTACAAGGTAGTTGATAGGTACGGATGCTGGTACCGGGTGAACATAGCTATGTTATTTTATTCACACCTGTTCTTGTTGAAATCTGTGGCTGTTGTTCAAGATCGTTGAGGGAGATCGTAATCCGCCACAAAGATTTCTAAAATGTATAACTCTTTGGCATGACCAGTTTCAAGCCGTAAGGCTTGTAAACAAAAACGTAGCTTGTGAAGGACATGTGTTAAGTTGCAACTGCTGTAAAGAATATTATGAAATGTTCGTGGATCACATCCGATTGTGTAGCGTCTATATGCTGTATAGAGTTGATTAGTGTACTTTCTCCCGAAGAGACACAACGGCAAGAGAGGCAAAGCACAGCTTATTAGAATAATTGTCAGAGACGGACGACGTGATCCTGGCGATTCTGACACCTGAAAACGCGAGATGCGACCGCTGGACTGGAGTTGGTTCACCGTTAACATTTATATACACCGCCTCCAACTAGCTATTGGCAACTCGCACAGATAATCTCTACACACGAAAACAGAAAGACAGTTTATTCTCAATAAAGGAAAAAGTCTCACAAAAACACCACGTCAGATTTGTACGGCAAAAAATGAAATTTATTGTTACGAATTAACCCTGCCCAAGTCTGTCACTTACATAAAAAAAAAACCTCCGGCTACCTAATGGCGGCAGGCCCAGCTGAGAGGCCCAAACAGGTCCACGCTCATTAATTCACAACAAATCGAGAGAAACAAGTAAGTGCCGAAGCAAAATTCGACGCCTGTGCACGGGAACTTGCTTGTGGCTACTATGTAGGCTTTCCGAATTGGGAAAGTAACGTCGTTGACTAGACAGAATGACGGGTTCCCTGTTTCCTGGATGGTAACCACTTTGAAACACGAACTCCGGTCCGGGAGGGCCCACGACCTGCCAGCTTAAGAACACGAGGTCTGGTGGCAGAGTCCCCAAATATCGCAAGTCCCCAAAACCGCTCCACGAAATTATTTAACGTTCAGCCAGTCAGAATCAGGAGTAGAAACTAGAAAATTTCATTGGCCATTTCCTACTCCCACTTATCGCCCTTCTGTAAAGTGCCGCTTTCTGAACGGACTAAATAGAGGTTTATTCATGCGTAGAAGAAAACAGCAACTAGTCTTTTGATTATGCTCTTTATTTACAAAAATAACGCTATTATTGTTTCAGAACCTACACGTTCATCTTCAGACATTTGTAGATGTTTTAATTAGTTTTCCGTCCTTTACACCTACTTTTGGTAAAAGTTCCTTGGCGTGGAGGTACCATCGAAAATCCTGCGCCATTCTATTGTAACGTTGTGTGCTCGTGTTCACTAAATACTGAAGAGTATATGAAGCACTTATTTTATGTATATACACTGAAGCGCCAAAGAAACTGGTATAAGCATGCGCTATTCAAATACAGATATATGTAAACGGGAAAAGTACGGCACTCCGGTCGGCAAAGCCTATAAAAGACAAGTGTGTGGCGCAGTTGTTACATCGGTTACTGCTACTACAAAGGCAGGTTATCAAGGTTTATGTGAGTCTGGTCGTTGTTTATAGTCGGCGCACGAGCGATGGAACACAGCATCTCCGAGGCAGCGATGAAGTGGAGATTTTCCCGTACGATCATTTCTCGAGTGTACTGTAAATATCAGGAATTCGGTAAAACATCGCTGCGGCCGGAAAAAGATCCTAAAAGAACGAGACGGTCGTGAGTCGTGCTTGGGTAGCTCAAATGGTAGAGCACTTGATATACAGGGTGGTCAGAAAATGTGTGAAATGCTTGTAGGGATGTTACAGGGCAGGTTTTACTGAGACATAAATGTTAAGAAGAAAATTCGATACGTTGCTCCGTTTCGAGTTATTTAGCGTATAATTTAGCCAATCGGGGCGTCGCGCGCTCTCATTCAAGCGGCCTGCCAGGTGCGGTGTTGCCCAATGAGTGCTCTGTCTGGTTAGCTGAAACTTGAATTTACGCGCGCGACGATCTGATTGGCTAACTTCAATGCTAAATAACTCGGAAACGGCGCCCGGCATTTCACACATTTTCTGACCACCCTGTATATTATACCCCACACACGAAAAAATCACTACATGGCCTCCAGCGTCTAGAGGTTTGCAGGGCGATTTTCAAGCACACCGGACTCCAAAGGAAGAAATTGAGAGCCGTCAGATCACGGGTAAGTGATGCTCGTACACGGTCGACGTTTCCCCGTGACCTCACACTGCAGGGTCGTCCAGGAGACGCACGTACTGACCCATCCCTGCGCCACTTAGCTACCCAACACCGTATCCGGGACATGTCTGCGATGGTTTAAAATGGGGATAACGCGTTGGGTCGCTACTACTGACTTCCTGTCAATATAAAGCTCTAGGATAAGGACATGGTCTCGCATACTGTACATCATAACTTAGTTTCCACTCCCTTACAGTACTGCCAGGACATCACCGACTACCTGCGCGCGCATTCACAATAGCCAACTGAAAAGGGGGCGTTCTTTCTGACTCACCCAGTATTTTGTACTCAGGTACGGCCTCAAAATATCAGTTTTCGACATAACATCGGCCGTCACGGGGGAAAGTACTTGCTTGCTTACTCCTCAGCTCTACAGCCCCTGAAGGGCCTTGGCCTGCATCACAATATTCTACCATTCTATCCGATCCATGGCTTTCCGTCTCCATCCTCTGACACCCAGCTTTTTCATGTCTTCAACTCCATCCACCCATCTCTTTCTGAGGCGTCCCCTCCGCCGTCTGCCTCCAGCCTTGCCATCAAAAATCCTCTTGCATTCTCTGTTTTCTTCCATTCTGACCACGTGCCCTGCCCACCGCAGTCTTCTTATTTTAATGATAGTAACAATGTCTGGCTCTTCAAAAAGGTGTTGTAGTTCTGCATTCGTACGAATGCGCCAAACTTCTTGCTCATATACTGGGCCATATATTTTACGTAGCACCTTTCTCTCCGATATGCTAAGGATCCTTTCCTCATTTACAGTCATGGTCCACGTTTCGGCACCATACAAAACGACTGGTCTTATAATTGTTTTGTAAATGAGGATTTTGGATTTTCATGATAGAAGCGAACTCCTAAGCATGGGTAATGCGGCAAAGTAGCATCTGTTACCTGCTGCTATTCTGGCTTTCACCTCACTGCCAATGTCATTTGTCTCAGTGATAGACGACCCAAGGTACGTCAAGTCTCTCACCCTTTCAAACTCCCTGTCGGCTATCCTCAGATTTGGTAGGTTTTGTTGGTTGGTCATTGCCATATACTTGGTCTTTTCGATGTTGATTGTCAGCCCAAGTTCCCTTGCACCTTTCTCCAGCTGTTGATAGGTGAAGCAGTGTTTCGTGCGAGTAATGCCACATCCTCAGCGTAGGCTAGGTACTAGCTCTTAAAATCAGGCTAGTGGTTATGACCACAATTGCTTATGAGGATTAGAAAATGCATGGCGCATCATCTTCAGCTGAGCAAAGACCCCCTTCCCCTGCAAGCAAAAAATGGCCGATTCGACGACAAAGCGAAGCAAGCCAAGCACAGACGGATGGCCAGGTAATATTTTACAAGGGAAAAACTCAATGATAAAGACGTGCTCAGTATGTTGTCTGATAAATGTGCCTGGCCCAAATCGATTGCAGCAAAATAAATATTCCAACGAAACTGAGTGGTTGCCCCTTTTTTTTTTTTTCTTTTTGCAGGGAACTTCGTGTTGCAACACCCAGTGCGGGTCGGCATGTCTGCTCGTATTACACCAGCGGCCAATGTGGGAACAGATGGGACGCACGTGGTGCGCGGCAGCGCCCGTGCGATGGCGAGGGACCGGCCGGCGTGACTGGCGTTCAACGGCTCGCAGCTACTGGCTGCCGGCTGCGCTGGACCGCGCGGGCCCGGCGCGACGGCTCGGGTTCCGCACGGGCCGCGCGCGATACCAGCCCAGCTCGGGTGACGCAACCAGCTGCGGGCCGATGAGAGACGCCCGCACGCGGCATCCCACACTTCCGACGAGGTCGCTGCCGACGTCTTCACCGAGCGGCTCGCCCTTCTAGATCAGGGGTCTCCAAACTTTTTAGTCCGCGGGCCACATTGACTCCTCCACGAAGTCATAAGGGCCAACATCTACCTAGTGGGATTAAAGCACCTTAGCACTCCATGATCACCGTAATGTAAGGGTAAAGGAAAGATGAAACCGCAAAAATCCAAGGTTGTGGAAATAGCTAGCACTGAAACGAACTACGATTTTTATTTAATTAAATAATTTTGATTGGTGGACGTACCTGACCGAAATTCTGGCGTATTTTATTCTGGCGAATTTCACCGACAGAAAAGTATGTCACTGCACATTCTTCACCAAAGCGTCCTGCAAAGTTAACGAAATCTCAAATTCATTGTTAGCAACACTATTGCTGCAAGACGTAACAGAGGCAGAATACGTCAACGCATTGTTATTTCAAGCGGTGCAACAATAAGTTTAGTTATGTAGCCTTGTAGCGAGTAGCAGAGCCAGAGCATATATTTGATAGATCTGTTGCGTGATTGTGCCTATGTTGCGAGTGTCTCGCGAGTTTTTTAGTGTTTTATGCGCTGTGCTAGTAGCCACAAGTATAACCATGACCTTCCGCTTTGTAAAGATAGAGCTCCGACAAGGTCGCGGTGTATTGGTCGCGATAGGCCTCGAAGCTCAGTTGTTGGCAGTATAGGTACCACCTCAAATATTTGGCGGGTCGGATACAGGGGATGTTCGGCCAGCTAACGCGGGCCGGTTTCTGCCCGTGGGCCGTAGTTTGGAGACCCCTGTTCTAGATCGTCTGACGATGCTTTACCGCAACGGGCAGCCACGAGTGCCCCTCGACGATCTTGTGACGTCACACTAGTCGCATCGTCCGCTATACTTCGCGAACACTCGGCTCCGTGCAGGGCGCACGGGAAACCAGTATGTCTATGATAAGGTACCCACTGAAGATCGTCACTCTGTCGTGTGGTATCCAGAGCTTGCATGCATTTAAATTTGCAGTTAACAATTATTCAACTCGTCTGAAATAGTTACTCGCTCCCCACCGGAGACAGTTGTTGCCATTCGTAGGACCTGCAGTGTCACATGCTGTGACGTAAGCGTCACAGCGTATCCTCCCCTCCTTGGCCTCGACGACAGCACAGTTTTCAGACGCACTAGGATGTGCGTCAAATATGGAAACAGGGACCGGTTGTGCTCTAAAATAAGGAACAACCTAGCAACTGGAGCCTCTACTCTTTAATTACTTATAGAGCGAATGCACGGCGTGATTGAATCTCTCTCGTCGCAGATTCGAATCCTGCCTCGGGCATCGATTTGTGTGATGTCCTTAGGTTAGTTAGGTTTAACTAGTTCTCAGTTCTAGGGGACTGATGACCATAGAAGTTAAGTCCCATAGTGCTCAGAGCCATTTGAACCATTTTTTTAATCTCTCTCTCTCTCTCTCTCTCTCTCTCTCTCTCTCTCTCTCTCTCTCACACACACACACACACACACACACACACACACACACACACACACACACACACACACACCTAATATTATCAGAACTACCTGACAGCGCCAAAGCCAAACTATCAGCTCGAATACCATGGCTGTGGTGAACATTGACGCTGCATCACAGACAGGAGCGCCAGCGATGGTGTACGCAACGATGAACCTGGGTGCACGAATGGCAAAACGTCATTTTTTCGGATGAATCAAAGTTCTGTTTACGGCATCATGATGGTCGCATCCGTGTTTGGCGACATCGCTGTGAACGCACATTGAAAACGTGTATTCGTCATCGCCATACTGGCGTATCACCCGGCGTGATGGTATGGGATGCCATTGGTTACACGTCTCGGTCACCTCTTGTTCGCATTGACGGCACTTTGAAAAGGGGACGTTACGTTTCAGATGTGTTACGACCCGTGGCTCTACCCTTCATTCGATCCCTGCGAAACCCTACATTTCAGCAGGATAATGCACGACCGCATGTTGCAGGTCCTGTACGGGCCTTTCTGGATACAGAAAATGTTCGACTGCTGCCCTGGCCAGAACATTCTCCAGATCTCTCACCAACTGAAAACGTCTGGCCAATGGTGACCGAGCAACTGGCTCGTCACAATACGCCAGTCACTACTCTTGAAGAACTGTGGTATCGTGTTGAAGCTGCATGGGCAGTTGTACCTGTACACGCCATCCAAGCTCTGTTTGACTCAATGCCCAGACGTATCAAGGCCGTTATTACGGCCAGAGGTGGTTGTTCTGGGTACTGATTACTCAGGTCTATGCACCCAAATTGCGTGAAAATGTAATCACATGTCAGTTCTAGTATAATATATTTGTCCAATGAATACCCGCTTATCATCTGCATTTCTTCTTGGTGTAGCAATTGTAATGACCAGTAGTGTAGTTTCACTGTCCTACGTCTTGCCGTAAAGCTCACAACAGTACCACATGAACATTCGACCAGCTTCGCCGCTCGCTCACAGGCTCTGCGTACTAATAGTCTGCTGTTAATGAAAGTCGGTTATGTGAATTGATTTCCCCAGTTGGAGCCCATACCTACGCTAGGTTAATCCCCCGTGCGTATCTGTTCCGCTTATATACTCTTGTCACCGCGTCACGTGTCGGCAACGCCACCAGACGGCATCTAATGTCGCGGTGGACAGTGTTCACAATGTTTTGGCTTATCAGTGTACCTCGCACGTTGGTGTAGTAACGCGACAGACGCTGGTTCCCACGCGGAGCAGCGCGGCCAGACGGAGTCGCGGAAGTGGGAGCAGAGTGTTGTGGAGTGGCGCTACGGCAGACATTGCGACAGCGCGGCGCGGCGCGGCTCGCGGCGGCCGCGGCAGCCCACTTGCTGGCGCGGAGAGGCGAGGACACACATTCCAGGCCGGCCCGCCGTGGGGTTCACTCACCCAGGCAAGCCGCCGCCATCGCCGCTTCCTCTACTCCGATCCCACACGACGTGACGCCGAGTTTCCCTTTCGCCAACGCTGAGACCCAACCACGTGCGAATCCAGGGGGGTTGGGGTTTTACGCCAGGATACTCTCATCCCAAGCAACATTTTAGTGGAATCATTTATACACGGTGTTGCACAGTTCCTAAAAGGCTCCTAGGATACAGGCTTCTCGAAGTTGTACAGGGGACTTACTACATGAAGTTTTGATGAAGTATCCGTGCCCGAAAACGTACCCTTGGATGTAAAATAAGTTTGAAGATTGGATCATTTTCAAATGTCCCACCTCACGGTATTCACTCGCTGCGTGGAGCACGTCCCTGTAATGGGCAACGTTTGGAGTACCGTAAACCAGGTTTACTTTGACGGATTTTCAGATTCAAATGTGATTATCATGACACACTCTTTAACTTTTGTGCTATGTATGACAGCTAACATAGGGGCTTGTATGAAAGCAATACATACTAATTAGTGCAACGTTTTCTAAAATGCTATGGAAGTAATGCAAAAATGTAGGTGATTATAGTTAGCATGGATACGAGGATAGATTGACCGGCCTACACTTCCAGCACAGCTGACAAATACCATTCCGTTTAAGGTCAATATTTCGAAAACACAATGAATCTTCGAGCACCCAGAAATACGTACATTGATCTTAACTTTTCGTAAGTGCTTAGTAAGGTTCATAAAAGAAAAAAAAATTTTGTACAGTGCATAAATTAGTACCCTTCATCATCACAGTCATAAATATAATGAAAAGTAGTAATATGGAGTGCCACACACACAGCTCCAAATTTAGATGAGCATAATACCTTCAGTTCAATTCACCTTAAACCTAAGGCCTCGTTTCAAAACATTCGGTGCAGTTAGGACTAAGCTTGCCTGTTCTTCATTTATTGAGTCAGTACCTAGTCAACTGAATCTTCCGTCGATACTTGGTACAATGGCATTATGATAAATAAAATCGCTGGTTTGCTTTTCTTCTACAGTATTAATTTGTGTTAACCGGTTTTCGGTTTACAAGGCCATTTTCAGACATTTACTTACTGTAGTCGCCAAAGAAGTTAGAATGTTTGTAAAGGACATTGGAATAGAAGTTACACATCTAGACTGAAGCAGAAATGCACAGTAAATGACATCTTTAACATTGTGGTGGTAATGCAACGAATAAAGTAAAAAGTTGAACAATAAATGAATATAAAGGGAGTAAGCAAGTAAAAAACGTAAACCTGGAAAAGCGAGCATACGTAACAGTCTATATTAATAAACAAAACTAATAAAATCAAATCAAATAAAATACTTGACAAGGCTGCCTCAAAAAGGATAAAACATGGAGTGTGATACACAAAACAATTAAAAGGAAGAATTATCAATTGTAACTATCAATATATAGCACTTGTGGCTAAAAAACTTTCATTTCTTGTTTCCGGAGATATTTCACATTATATGTTATACCTGAATCACTGCCTGAACCACAACAGCTTGCAATTTGAGCAATACATGACTGACATTCGTTTTACTCAGTTGTAGGCACGTTAACAATTACAGATGAGACTTTGTATGTATACTAATGGTTATTCTTTGCATTCCTTAGTTCCACACTGTCAATGGCATCAGCACTGGTTAATAAATTGTGTATTTTTAATCCTGGAGTTGCAATGACCAATGGTCAAAGAAACCCCGAAACAGAGAGATCATGCTCATAACCTCAGAAAACTTAATATACTGGCTGATAAATACATGTGAACAAGAAACTTAATCGAGTACCATACATGATACCACTGAAAACACCAATGGCTTTCCAATTAAATGATATCGATGGATTATGCACAACCAGATTTTAACACTTTTTTTCATGTAGAATTATTAGTCACAACAGGTTACGCAAGAAAATTGGCACTAAATTTCGCGATCTACAGCATATGTTGATGGAACTTTACTATCACACACTATTTACTAAACACGCAACTGAGAGCAATCAGAGACCTCTAAGGCTTTTGGTGCGTAAGTGGCCAAAGTAACCAAGACGGTCGAAGTATACCCGATTTACGATATTCGTCGTTTGGTTCTCCGCTATATATCGAAGGACGTCCTCATCAAAGTAGGGAGACGGCACGTCCGTGGAGTACCAAAGTCAACCCCTCTCCCTGAGAATGTACGTTTTTCGCAGCCGTTGTTGATATGATGGACTGAGATGATACGGGCAACGTCCTCGATACATGCGTTGTGCAGCTCTATCATTACGTCCAGCTTCACTGTAAATTATGAACAGATCTGTGTACTCCTCAAACGTGTGTAATGTAATTCCGGACGTAGTGAGCAAATGCTATTCGGAGATGAAAACTTGGCGCAGGAGAGGAATCCCTGGGAGGCCACATCAAAGCAGTCGGAAGAGTAATGACGAAAAGAAAAGGGAGACAGTCACTATCCATTGGCTTGGTAGAGACTATTCCCGTCATGACTGATGTATTTTTTCTCCATTCCTGTCAGGCCAAATAACTTTTCCTAGCCGACGTCGACACGATCTAGTGCTGTGCTACTCGATTCGGAGACAGCTGGTTAGTGCTCTTGTTGCTGAGGACACCAGTGGTTGGTTGGAAATGCTTGGTTGTATACACTTCCTGTATAGCAACTTCCCGAGTACGAATAGGATGGACTGCACATCTACAGCAAACCATGAGGAGCTGCAAACAGTCGCTGGTTCTTTGCCTGTGTTATCAATAAAGGATAAGTATAAATAAAAGTGAGACTCTCGTGGCATACTGCAAAGTGCCTTTGACGGGGCACTAGTTAGGGTGGTTCTGCTCATGGTCGGTCCCTCCTGACACGACTTTCATTTCCGCCAGAGGCTGACGAACGATAAGCGTGGCAAGCGGCGCCATCGTTCACATTGCACGCTAATCTCTGGGTCCCGCGGGAAGACGGCAGAAGACAAAGGCACACTACGTTGGGTAGATCACTACCACAAGGGAAATAATGTGGTGATGCACTCGATTTACGAGTTGATGACCATCTCAGTGTTACTGCATAGTGTAGTGTTTTTTCCAAGTTTGAAATATTAGGCATGAATTCTTCATTAACTGTGACAGACACTCACTGTCAGTATATATATATATATATATATATATATATATATATATATATATATATATATATTCTACACCTAAAACAAAACGTACCAGCAGCGGATATTCTTTGTCTTCCAATCGCTGTATTCAGACATAACTGAACAAATTTTCAGCTCATGCGCAGAAAATGCACTTAGTTTTCAAAAGGATGCGAAGAAGTGCGTAATGTGAGCTCCTCGAAATCGATTGGTGTTTTGTTATTTTAAACAGGTTTTAAATGATACCCATCAACTACTTCATGGTTTATAGATATGAAAAGATATAAATGACAGCAAAAGCGACGTCTGTGGACAGTGAGTGTCTGTAAGCGACTAGTTTGGGGTGTTGGATAACGCTATAACCTACGACACTCTGACGGAAGAGTTAGTGTTTGGCGAATGCACGGAGAACTTTACCTGCCGTAATGTGTAGTGTCAACAGTGACAACGGGAGTGGTGATGTTACGGTATGAAGGTGTTTTTCGTGTTTAGGGTATGGTCTACTTATTGCGCTTAAGGAAACGCCAAATTAGTAAGGAAATGAACACATTTGACAACATTGTGTACTAGTTACAGTAAAGAAACAGTTCGCACACGATAATTGATTGCAGCCTGTCAGAAAGAAGAGCGTCTGTGACGCAAAGGTGTGTGGAAAATAACGTTCTTGAAGTGGTCTGGCCCGCCTGGAGTGCCGAACTGTACCGAGTGGAACACCTTTGTGGTGAGCTAGAGCGTCCAGCGTTAGTACAGTCTCTGGTTTCTGTTCTACAGAAAGAATGGGCTGCAATTCCTCCATAGACATTTAGATACCTTGTTGAAGTGTCCCCAGCAGAATTCAAAGGCGAAAGGTACACAGACTTCATGTTAGAGTTGACTAATAGTTGTCTGGATAATTTTGGGACTGTAGTTTATGTAGGAAATACGGACTAGACGGAACAGCATGATACCGCGTGTCTTAAGACATCTGGAAAGATTTTCGATGGTACCAGAAGTTAAAAACTGTAGACAGAAGCTGGAATATACGCATGGCGGTCAGTAAGTAATGCAACACATCTTTTTTCTAAAGCAGATTGGTTTTATTCAGGATTCCAGTACACCATATTATTCCCCACTCTTCTGGTTACAAAACCGTTCAATGCGATTACCCTATGATAGCTCAATTGTAGTGTCATATGTCCGCCCGGTACCACTGTACTGGTGGAATTCGTATCCAACGTCTTGCTGCACCAATAACGTCCCAACCATCCACGTACTGCCTCCCGCGGAGTGCGTCCTTAATTGCACGGATGGTCGTTCGTTGCTTTTTTCGGTATTCTGTTAGGGCGAGGAACCTAACGGACACACACACACAACTGAGTGCCTCAACTTGCGTGTGTCAGCGGTATCAACTGAGGGTCCAGTTGAGCAGCAGTTCCAACATTGCAGGAGTCACAGCTGTGTGCGGCTGGCAGGCAGGGGGGATATCTGAAAGTTTGCACGACCTTGTTGATATGGCGATGGACGACTAAGCCAACGACTCTCCATAGACATTCTGCAAGCGGCTATGAATATATGCGATGCTCTGCTTTTCTGCCGAAAGAAACTCAATAGCTGCTCTACGCTAGGTTACTGACACCGTTTTGAAGGTTGCATGTTGCGCCTCCATCTATCGAAACGCCAAGGAACTATCGGGTCTAAAGCTGGAATATTCCACGACGTCCCGCAACAAATCTACCATTTTTTCGAATGAAATTGGCCGATAAAAAGAAGTTTGCGTTGGCCGTCCCTCGGATCCAACAAATAAATGAGAATGTTTTGTGCAAGTCACAAAAGAATAGGTGAAAGAAAGTTGTGGCAAGAAACACTGAGACATTCAGAAGACTGAAGTCAATGAAAAAAGTACACTAATGGCCATTAAAATTGCTACACCACGAAGATGACGTGCTACAGACGTGAAGTTTAACCGACAGGAAGAAGATGCTATGATATGCAAATGATTAGCTTTTCAGAGCATTCACACAAGGTTGGCGCCGGTGGCGACACTTACAATGTGACGAAATGAGGAAAGTTTCCAACCGATTTCTCATACACAAACAGCAGTTGACCGGCGTTGCCTGGTGAAACGTTGTTGCGATGCCTCGTGTAAGGACGAGAAATGCGTACCATCACGTTTCCGACTTTGACAAAGGTCGGATTGTAGCCTATCGCGATTGCGGTTTATCGTATCGCGACATTGCTGCTAGCGTTGGTCGAGATCCAATGACTGTTAGCAGAACATGGAATCGGTGGGTTCAGGAGGGTAATACGGAAAGCCTTGCTGGATCCCAACGGCCTCGTATCACTAGCAGTCGAGATGACAGGCATCTTATCCGCATGGCTGTAACGGATCGTGCAGCCACGCCTCGATCCCTGAGTCAACAGATGGGGACGTTTGCAAGCCGACAACCATCTGCACGAACAGTTCGACGACGTTTGCAGCAGCATGGACTATCAACTCGAAGACCATGGCTGCGGTTACCCTTGACGCTGCATCACGGACAGGAGCGCCTGCGATGGTGTACTCGACGACGAACCTGGGTGCACGAATGGCAAAACGTCATTTTTTCGGATGAATCCAGGTTCTGTTTACAGCATCATGATGGTCGCATCCGTGTTTGGCGACATGGTAGTGAACGCACATTAGGAAGCGTGTATTCGTCATCGCCATACTGGAGTATCACCCGGCGTGATGGTATGAGGTGCCATTGGTTACACGTCTAGGTGACCTCTTGTTCGCACTGACTGCAGTGGACGTTACATGTCACATGTGTTACGACCCGTAGCTCTACCCTTCATTCGATCTCTGCGAAACCCTACATTTCAGCAGGATAATGCACGACCGCATGTTGCAGGTCCTGTACGGGCCTTTCTGGATACAGAAAATGTTCGACTGCTGCCCTGGCCAGCACATTCTCCAGATCTCTCACCAATTGAAAACGTCTGGTCAATGGTGACCGAGCAACTGGCTCGTCACAATACGCCAGTCACTACTCTTGTTGAACTGTGGTATCGTGTCGAAGCTGCATGGGCAGCTGTACCTGTACACGCCATCCAAGCTCTGTTTCACTCAATGCCCAGGCGTATCAAGGCCGTTATTACGGCCAGATTTGGTTGTTCTGGGTACTGATTTCTCAGGATCTATGCACCCAAATTGCATGAAAATGTAATCACATGTCAGTTCTAGTATATTTGTCCAATGAATACCAGTTTATCATCTCCATTTCTTCTTGGCATAGCAATTTTAATGGCCAGTAGTGTATTTGTTCGGATCATAGTGGGTGTCTTGCTCTCGTGCCTTACTGACACACCCGAGGCTGCGGCACGCGTGCGCAGTGGCGGCACTCTCGGACGCAGGTCTTACACTGCGCAGGAATCCAGCGTTTCGTAAACGTTGACGCCGGCGCGCCAGCCTTGAGCCGGTGGAGAGGGCGACCGGCGAGTGTCCTTACCGAGAACGGCGGGTCGTGTCGCGCATTCGAAAGCCGCGCCGAGTGCGCAACGGAGCGGGCAGCTGCGAGGCGGCGGTTACCTCACCGCGAGCACAGTGCGTCTGCCGGGAATGCGGGCACGCAAGGACGCGCCGGTAGCCGGCGTGACCGACTCGGCCGGCGGCTGTCAGCGCCGCGACGCGAGGCGGCGACAGGTGGTTCCGCAGCGGCAAGGCGCTCTGCGGCCAGCGGGGGAAAGCAGAAACCGCGCTCCGCGAAGGGAATGGAGGAAACGCGCTACTGTACTACACTTTTACAAGGGGCAGTCAAATGAAAATGAGACTGATGGAAAAAAAAGTAACTACTTCTTACTTCAAAAGTAATTGCCACAATTGTTAACACATTTATCACACTGCAAGACGAGACAGCCAATCAATTCATGGGCGGAAACGTGTTTCCAATGAAACACGCCCAACTGTCATTCTGATGTTATTTTATTATTAGGCCTGCAACTTTGCTTCCGCCGTTTTGCAACAGATGGCAGTAGCGGCAAATGGGTTCAAATGGCTCAGAGTACTATGGGACTTAACATCTGAGGTCATCAGTCCCCTAGAACTTAGAACTACTTAAACCTAACTAACCTAAGGACATCACACAAATCCATGCCCGAGGCAGGATTCGAATCTGCGACCTTAGCGGTCGTGCGGTTCCAGACTGAAGCGCCTAGAACCGCTCGTCCACACCGGCCGGCAGCGGCAAGTGGGGTTCAGATGGTTGGCCACAGGTGTAATACAATAAGCTTAGGCACCTGTAAACATAATGCCATAAAAAACATTACTCAATTTGTCATTGCATCATATGGTTATTCTCGATTAAGTACATCAACTTAGGTACCCATTTCTCGTCATTTGCGGGAAGTTTTAATTTTCCGCTTTAACATGAAGAAATCTGCGGCTGTGGCTCTTAAAATTCTGGATAAGACCAATGGTGAGGGAACTATTTGTGGAAGAACGTGCACAGAATGTTTTCATTGCCTTAAGGACGGTGATTTTGATGTCGAAGAGCGGCATGGCGGGGGTGGAATCAAGGTTTTCGTAGCTACTGAAACAGGCGAAGACAGTCACAGGCCATCATTATCGAAAGCAATTGATGCGTTCGAGCCCAGCACTGAAACACAATTCAGCGATAGACACGTAAAGGTAATTTTGCAGCAGGTCAGTGCTCGACCCCATGTCGCAAAACCCATAAAATGTGCATGGGAACGTTGAAATGAGAAGTCCTATCCCTCCCGCCGTATTCTCCATACGTTGATCTCTCTGACTACCACCTTTTTCGATCTGTGGCATACAGTCTGGCTGACCAGCACTTCCTACCATATGAACAAGTGCAAAATTGAATCGATTCAAGGATCCCCACGAAAGACGCCCAGTTCATCCGCCACGGGATCCTATGCTATCCGAAAGATGGGAGAATGTAGTGGCCAGCGGTGGGAAATACTATGATGAAGATGACATGCTACAGACTAAGTTGTGAGGCCGGCCAGTGTGGGCGTGCGGTTCTAGGCGCTTCAGTCTGGAACCGCGTGACCGCTACGGTCGCAGGTTCGAATCCTGCCTCGGGCATGGATGTGTGTGATGTCCTTAGGTTAGTTAGGTTTAGATAGTTCTAAGTTCTAGGGGACTTATCACCTTAGCAGTTAAGTCCCATAGTGCTCAGAGCCATTTGAACCATTTGACTAAGGTGTGACACTAGGAGTACGGAATGTGCCTATTGTTCTTCACCCATCGTGCAGGAAAGGGCTATGGTTTCTAAATTCGCGCTGACATACGATTTCAGACACAATCGCTTTCTGACTGAACTCTAATACAGTGCGTCTGATCGGGGTTTTGGCGTGAAGGGGGCGCGGCCGAGCCGTGGAATAGCGCGACAGGTGGCTGGGGCAGCGCGGCGAAGCTTTCCGCATTCCACGCGAGGCCCACAGGCTGGAGGCTGCCGGCTGCCCGACTTGCGCTCAGGCGCGTAAAAGCAGGCGGAGCAGCTGAGCGGTGCCGTTACCTGCACTCACTCCGCTGTCCGCCGCTATCGGGTTCCCGTGTTTACGTTGCTCTGCATTAACCCCGCCTCACTTATCTCGGCACGCCACCGAGCGGCTCTACACTTTACGTCTCCCGCATGAGCGACTACTGAATTTCTGTGCGTCAAAACACATTCCAGAATTATCTACATCTACATGACTACTCTACTATTCACAACTGACTGCCAGGCTGAGGGTTCGTCGAACCATCTTCGGATTGTTTCTCTAGAGCTCCCTTCTCGAACAGCTCGTGCAAAACATGAACACTTAAAAGCCTATCGTGCGACTTCTGGTTTCTCTTAGCATGATTACCATTTCTTCCTGAGTAGGTTGGTGTCAATGTATTTTCGCATTCAGTGGAATAAGCAGCTGCTTGAAATTTCGTGGAAAGATCTCGTCGCAACGAAAAATGTCTTTGAAACTTCCTGGCAGATTAAAACTGTGTAACTCGAACTCGGAACCTTTGCCTTTTGCGGGCAAGTGGTCTACCAACTGGGCTACCCAAGCACGTCACACACAGCTTTACTTCCGCCCGTACGTCGTCTCCTCCCTTCCGAAATCCACAGAATGTCTCCTGGGAAACTTGCTTCAGTGGCACTCCTGGAAAAACGGATTTTGCGGAGACATGGGTTAGCCATGTCTCGAGTTCGAGTCTCGCTCCGGCACAAGGATTTAATTTGCCAGGAAGTATCATATCAGCGCACTCTCCGCCGCAGAGTGAAAATTTCATTCTGAAAAGTCTTTGTTTTAATGACTGCCAGCCCAAATCGCCTATCATATCTGTGACTCTCTCACTCCCATTTCGTGATAATACAAAACGAGTTGCCCTTCTTTGTACTTTTTGAATGTCCTCTGACAATCCTATCTGCTAAAGGTCCCATATAGCACAGGAACATTCTTGCACAGTACGGTTAAGCAGTCCCTTTAGTGGATTTGTTGCATCTTCTAACTGTTCCGCCAGTAAAACGCAGTCTTCGTTTCGCCTCTCCCACAAGAGTATCTACGTGATCGTCCCATTTCACGTTGTTTGTAACTGTTATTCCTAGGTATTTAGTTGAACGTCAGGCTTTACATTTGTGTAAGTTCGTGTAACAGAAATTTCAGTGATTCCTTTTAGTACTCTACTCAAATGGATGACTTCACATTTTCGTTATTCAGAGTCATTTTCCACTTTTCGAATCATACAGGTATCTTGTTTAAATCACTCTGCAATTGGCAGAAGGTAAATGACAGCACCATTTTCAAACAATGTATGAGGGCTACTCAGATTGTCTCCTAAATCGTTTATATGGCTTAGGAACAGCCGAGGAGCTGTAACACTTCCATAGCGTACGCCAGATATCACTTCAGTTCTACTTCATTACTTTCCGTCAATAACTACGAACTGTGACCTTTCTGACAGGAAAACACGAATAAAGTCGCTCAGTTGATACGATACTGCACACACAATGACGATTAGGAGTCAATTCTGAGAAACAGTGTCAAACGCCTTCTGTAAAACTAGAAATATGGAATCAATTTGAGATCAGCTGTCAATAACAGTCATTACCTTGTGTGAATAAAGAGGTAGTTATGTTTCGCGAGAACGATATTTCCTGAAACAGTGCTGATTATGTGTCAAGCATATACGATGAATGAAAGTAGAAAACATAAAAATGTAACAAATGAGCACGCAAAAGTAAATACAAACGCCTAAAAATGATACTGAGAAGAAATGCAAAATGGCAAAACAGGAACGGCTGGAGGAGGAATGCGAAACTGTGGAAATATTCATGACAACGGGAGAGATAGATGCCGCGAATAGGACAATTAAAACGACCTTTCGAAAAAATTCAAGCGCCAATGCGATTATGAAGAGCTCAGATGGTAAGCCGGTACTAAACAAAGAAGGAGGGGGCTGAAAGGTGGAAGGACTAAAACAATGTTTTAGAGAGAGAGAGAGAGAGAGAGAGAGAGAGGGGGGGGGGGGGGGGGAAATTAAGATGAAATGTGAGATACGCCGCAAGAAGAAACTGACATAGTACCGAAATACCTATTAATGAATTTACGTCATGATCGCATTACACATCGCTCCCCTAAATTTCTGTTCTATGTGACATGCTGAAGGTATGAACAACTAATCGTATAATCAGATTTACCGGATTCTTTAGCTTTGTTATAAGCATTGTTCTGCATTTTTCTACACTTAAAGAGGGCTGTAGTTCATTATACCAAAGGGATACTTGCAAACGTTTCTCCATTGCTTTACGATTCTTCAATGACTATGCTTTCTTGTAGAAAAATGATTTTTAATAGAAGTTACTGAAGCAGTAAGTCAATGGTTCTTCTTGATTAAAGTAGTACTTAACTCAATTTTTGTTTTGTTTTGTTTTCAGAAGCAATCAGCATACGTTTTAGCTAACACTGTAAACATTTAAACTTCTTGGCAGATTAAGACTGCGTACCGGACCGAGACTCGAACTCGGAAACTTTGCCTTACGCGGGAAAGTGCTCTACCATCTGAGCTACCCAAGCACGACTCTTTCTCACAGCTTTAAATCCACCAGTACCTCGTCTCCTATCTTCCCAACTCCATAAAAGCTCTCCTGCAGATCTTGCAGAACTAGCTATCCTGGAAGAGAGGATGTTGCGGAGACATGGCTTAGCCACAGCCTGGGGGATGTTTCCAGAATGAATTTCTGGTCTCGGTCCGACGCTCGGCTTTAATCTGCTAGGAAGTTTCACAGCAGCGCACACTCTGCTGCAGAGAGAAAATTACATTCTGGAGTGTAAACATTGTCACTGTCTGTGCCATACGCACAGTGATGAACCAAAACATTGTGACAACTGCCCATTGCGAGCCTGATTGCCGCTCGATGGCGTTGCGGTTATGTAAGCGGAGCAGAGTCGAATGGGGAATTGTTTTAATGACCAAAAGGGGCGCAAATGAGGAAGTCTACTGACATAATCGACGTCCACAAAGCTCACTTCTTACGGCCTGGCGACTGGAAAAGAATGTCTCCAAAAAGGCAAAGCTAATCGGTTGTTCGCATGCTACTTTCGCGAGCTCCTGCGGGAAATGGTTTAAGGACTATGAAATCAAGGTGTTTGACATCCACGCGTCATCACAGAACGTTGAGATTGGAGGCTTATCCACTCTGTAGGGACAGATAGGGATACAATATGTACCACATCTGACAGAATACAAATCTACTGCAGGCACAAGGGTTTCACACAGTTCAGTGCACGTTATTGCTCATGAGGCTTCGCAACAGACAGTCACTAAGTGTTCTCGTGTTTACCCAACGATACCGACAGTTACGACTGCAGTGGGCACGGGATCATCGAGACTGGACTGTGGATCACTGGAAAGTCGCCTGGTCGTGTCCACATACGACGATGTCCAGGGGAACGGCTGCTCGATCATGTGCCACGCCACCGACGGAGACAGGTGGGAGCAGTATATGCTACGGAGGACATTCGCTTGGGAGTCCATGGGACCTGTGGTAGTAACTGAAGGTACCAAGACAGCTGTGAATTGCGTGTTCCTTTATGCTTTACGTCTTCTCTTATGGCATCTCCCGGCAAGGTAACTGTCGATGCCATAAAGACCAGAATCGTGCTGCAGTGGTTTAGAGGAGCATAATAGTGGTCTCATGTTGTCTTTCATCTCATATGAGACCATTTGCCCGTAATTTATGACCACTGCGTGATTTACGCGTAGACAACAATGCCACATATCTCCGGACACCTGTCAAGAATCGCCGCTTTGTTGCGTTCCGAATTTGAACCAACACCTCATTAAATAGGTGGTCATAATGTATCGGTTCATCAGTTTACGTAACACTGCGCATTCCTGTGAGCAAAAATATTCAGACAGTAGACAAACAATGAGATATTTGAGGTCATTGTCAAGAACGTCTGCGTGCCATCATAATTTAGAATAGTATCTACATCCACATAGATACTCCGCAAGCCACCGTACGGTGCGTGGCGGAGGGTACCATGTACCACTACTAATCAACCCCTCTCCTGTTCCACTCGCAAATAGAGAAAGGGAAAAACAACTATCTGTATGCCTCCGTATGAGTTCTAATTTCTCGTATATTATCTTCGCTGCCCTTAGGTGCAATGTATGTTGGCCGCAGTCAGCTTCTAACGCCGGTTCTCTAAATTTTCTCAATTGTGTTTCTCGAAAAGAACATCGCCTTCCCTCCAGGGAGTCCCACTTGAGTTCCCGAAGCATCTCCGCAACACTTACGTGTTGTTCGAAACTACCAGTATCAATCAACCAGCCTGCCTGTGAAATGCTTCCATGTCTTCCTCCGATCCGACCCATTACCCTTGTCTCTGATGAATACTCGCCGTCGAGGATGACATTGTTGTTGTTGTTGTTGTTGTTGTTGTTGTCTTCAGTCCTGAGACTGGTTTGATGCAGCTCTCCATGGTACTCTATCCTGTGCAAGCTGCTTCATCTCCCAGTACTTACTCCAACCTACATCCTTCTGAATCTCCTTAGTGTATTCATCTCTTGGTCTCCCTCTACGATTTTTACCCTCCGCGCTGCCCTCCAATGCTAAATTTGTGATCCCTTGATGCCTCAGAACATGTCCTACCAACCGGTCCCTTCTTCTTGTCAAGTTGTGCCACAAACTCCTCTTCTCCCCAATCCTATTCAATACCTCCTCATTAGTTACGTGATCTACCCATCTGATCTTCAACATTCTTCTGTAGCACCACATTTCGAAAGCTTCTATTCTCTTCTTGTCTAAACTATTTATCGTCCATGTTTCACTTCCATACATGGCTACACTCCATACAAATACTTTCAGAAACGACTTCCCGACACTTAAATCTATACTCGATGTTAACAAATTTCTCTTCTTCAGAAACGCTTTCCTCGCCATTGCCAGTCTACATTTTATACCCTCTCTACTTCGACCATCATCAGTTACTTTGCTCCCCAAATAGCAAAACTCATCTATTACTTTAATTGTCTCATTTCCTAATGTAATTCCCTCAGCATCACCCGACTTAATTCGACTACATTCCATTATCCTCGTTTTGCTTTTGTTGATGTTCATCTTATATCCTCCTTTCAAGACACTGTCCATTCTGTTCAACTGCTCTTCCAAGTCCTTTGCAGTCACTGACAGAATTACAATGTCATCGGCGAACCTCAACGTTTTTATTTCTTCTCCATGGACTTTGATACCTACTCTGAACTTTTCTTTTGTTTCCTTTACTGCTTGCTCAATATACAGATTGAATAACATCGGGGACAGGCTACAACCCTGTCTCACTCGCTTTCCAACCACTGCTTGCCTTTCATGCCCCTCGACTCTTATAACTGCCATCTGGTTTCTGTACAAATTGTAAATAGCAGACATACAGAATTATATTACTTAAGAAGTCTTCGAGCCACTCATCTGTCTTTTTATTCCATATGCTCGTACCTTCGTTAACAGCCTGCAATGGGGCATCGTGTCATATGCTTTCCGGTTCAAATCGCTCTAAGCACTATGGGACTTAACATCTGATGTCATCAGTCCCTTAGACTTAGAACTACTTAAACCGAACTAACCTAAGGATATCACACACATCCATGCCCGAGGCAGGATTCGAACCTGCGACCGTAGCAGCAGCGCGCTTCCGAACTGAAGCGCCTAGAGCCGCTCGGCCACAGTAGCCGGCATGCTTTCCCGAAATCTAGAAATATGGAATCAGCCGTTGCTCATCATCCATGGTACGCAGTATATCATGTGAGAAAAGGGCAAGCTGAGTTTCGCAAGAGCGATGTTTTCTAAAACCATGCAGATTCGTGGACGTAAGCTTCTAGGTCTCAAGACAGTTTATTATATTCGAACTGAGAAATGTTCAAGGATTCTGCATCAAATCGAAGTTAGGAATATTAGTCTGTAATTTTCCGGGTCCGTTCTTTTACCCTTCTTATATGCAGCAGTCACTTGCGCCCTTTTCCAGTCGCTTGGAACTTTGTGCTGAGCGAGAGATTCACGATAAATGCAAGCTAGGGGCAATGCTGTAGAGTACTCTTTGTAAAACCGAACTGGGATTCCATTCGGACCTGTTGATTTATTTGCTTTCAACTCTTTCAGTTGTTTGTCTACCCCAGGGATGGTTACTAGTACGTCGTCCATACGGGAGTCTGTCGATAGTGAAATGACGCTAAGTTTGTATGATTCTTCTGTGTGAACGATTTCTTGAACGTGAAATTTAAAACTTCGGCTTTCGTTTCGCTATCATCAGCTGCCAGACCAGGCTGGTCAACAAGGGACTGAATGGAAGCCTTAGACCCGCTTGGCGATTTTACAAACGCCCACAATTTTCTCGGGTTCTCTGCCAGATCTATTGCTAAGTGGTGGTAGTTTCGTATGCCTCGCGCATAGTATCGATGGCGGGCTGACCCGGTGGGTCAGTCATTCCTCCCACCTGGAGAGCGGTCGGTCCCCGTGGTGCGAGCAGGGACAGCGGGCACGCTCGCGCACGAGCAAAACGACAGGAGGCAGCGGCTGTGGCACACCGAATAACGAATCGGGTAATGGAAGCCGCCCTGCTTTATGGCGCCACTAAATTCCCATTACGGAACATATTGGCCGTTAGAGCCGGCGCGCCCCTGCCAGATAGCATCTGTGTGGCACCGCGGGACCCGCCGAATCAATGCTTCGCTCAGGCGGACGTGCGTGGGAGTGGGGGGCGGCGGAGAATGAGGAACACTAATGGAGACCGCAGGTAGAAATCTGCGCCCGGCGTGCTTCCCTAATAACTCATCCCGCCCGTGCCGTTAGGGCACTAATTCAGCGTATTGCAACACTTTAGTTCTGCCAAATTGTTTCCCGGCGTCTGGAGTGGACATCCGTTACAGGGCAACCTGGCGGTAATGTCGTTCCATTCCCGTTCCGTGACGTGGCGTTCTCACAGTCTTAAGTCTGCTACTCGTCAGTCTTCCAATCGGGCACGACTTTGACGTCTAGCCCGTTAATATCTCCGTTAGTTCACTCGGGAAGGTTTTTCAACTGTCCAAATAAATAGTTTAGCAGGCTGGACATGGAGGTCTTCGTTTCTAACTTTAACGTACCCTAATCTCTTCTAGTTAAGTTACTTTTTAGGATGGTAGATGTTAAAGGCACAGTGAGCGATGGCCAGCGTCTTGAGGGTCATTCCAAGACCCAGGCCGCCGCCCACAACCAGGTGACGGGCAATATTATACCTATCTCTTCTCTATTCAATTCTCTTCCTTCCTTCTTTCTAAATATTTAATTCCGTTTTGTTTATTAATATCTCACTTGATTTTGTATTAGTTATAAGTTTTTCTAATGCTACACAAAAAAAGATGTCAAATGGATGTAAACAAATAGAGCCCGCCTCCACGTGGCGGGACACGGGCAACGGTGTGAGTGGGGAGGGGAGCCGGGGTGGTGTTACTTTGAGTCACACCGGACCCCGGACCCAGTCACAGCGGCTAAGTGGTAACATACGACCCACCATAAGAAATTAGACGGTGGGTTTAAAAAAATAAGCAGCTAGTGAAAAAGAAGTGTCCAAGTTAACAACCAAGAAACTCATGAAATTTTTGTCCAAGATTTTATCGCTACCTTACTATATTACGGTGAGAGAAAAGGGGTAAAGAAAGTGAAATAACTGTCTTGCGTCATGGCACTCGACGTTCCTACTATTGCCGACATATTCGTTGCGAGAAATACTGCATCTGTGTTGATGTTTAAAATTTGTTTATTTCGCCATCTCGGTTGCACATTATATTTTGTGATATGAATAGCTTCGAACAAAGCTGATCACCTTCAGATCTATGTAGATGGGTAAGCAATCCGTCATATATATATATATATATATATATATATATATATATATATATATATATGGAACTGCACATCAAAATACTCTGAGAATACTGTGGAAACGACGAGTTGCTTACGCAGCTACATAGTGCTGAAGATGGTAAGCTTTGATCGAAACTGGTCATGTGACAAAAATAAATGAACAGTTCAGACGTAAAAATAAACAAAAAAAATTAAATACTCGACGTTTATTTTTTCCAACGAGATCAGCATCAGCATTCTTTCCTAGAGCTCGGAGAGCATTCTTCTGGAAATAATTAATGTTTTTCAACTATAGTTTCTGAAACTAATAGTTCGCACCTGTCAGTCTTCCTTGGAAGTTTAATTATTACGTTCTTCTTCAAGTCTGTCATATACATTTTGAACACCTAGTGGAATAGTTTTATCACAGCTGTCTCTTCCAAAGGATGTCAGTAACTTTGAATGAAAATCGAGCACTCTAGTGTCTTGAAAGAAAGATGAAGTAGTTAATCGGGAAACCATGTTAAGTAAATTTAGAAAAACGGTATTCGTGGTAATATAGTGCAGCCATTCTGCTGCTAGTGTCGTGTACCTCGCATAGGGATGATGAGAATAAGAGAGAATAGGATTTGTGTACAGGCATACAATTTTTTCAGCTCTCAACATGCAGGCGCAGTGGGACAGAAAATAGATAATACTGATACGATTAACCCTCCGCCATACACTGTACACTAGCTTGCAGAGTATAACGTAGCAGTAGAAAGTGTTCTTTAGTAGCGTAATTTTAAACTTCTGATACTACCAGATACAGGAGTACAAAGTTTGAAAAATTACATTAGCTTGTGAACAATGTATGTAGAGTGAGAAACGATAAAGGTATTTAATGAACCACGTGAAGTAAGCGAACACATGTAATAAAACAAAACACTATCTAAACGACAAACTAAGGATAATATACGCAAACCATGTCGCATTCATAATATATGAACGGGTCAGCACTCGTGAAAGGGAACTTAATGAAGGCGTGACGTCCCACAGACCTGCGGGTCTGGCAGACCGCCTGGACGTATGCAACCACGCACTACGTTTCAACAGGTACGGCACCAGCTAGTACGAGCAATGGCGTTAAGTATACACAGTGTGGCACTCTCTCCACGTCTTTTCTATGTTCAGATTCGGCACATTATGACGTCAATTTACACGTGGATAGCAATAGTAGCTTCTGTTGTACCAGACAAAACCGTATTCGTTGGTACAATGGTGGTTACTTTACTTTGCTCTGGAAGGGGTTTGAGTGGATACTGTAACACTCCGAGTATCAGTTGACTTCGTTGTAACACAGATTAGAAGAATTACTTAACTTCGTACAATCCTCTTCCACAGCAGTGTCATGAGTACTGACAACTATCTCTGAACATTAACGAGTCACTTGATACAGACAAAATACAAGTCTCCCAATCAGAGAAAATGTAGCAATAATTTTCACGTACGGTTTAAATTTGTAGTTTGCACGTCACATAACTGTTATATCCGTCATTTTAAATTAGTGGTATATGCGGCCCGAAACAAATATTCGGTTTGCGGTGCTACGCCGTATTTTATAACTAAAAGCATCTAACAACTAACAGCCGAATCAAAAAACGTCAATTAACGTTAAGAGCAGCTGCTTATAGTTTTCATGCTCAGTAAAAAACAAAAATAGTTGAAATGAAATGTATGGCGGGGGCCTCCCTCGGGTGGAACGGTCCCCTGGTGCAAGTATTTCTAGGTGACGCCATTTCGGCTACTTGCGTGTCGATGGAAATGACATGATGAGGACAGCACAACAGCCAGTCCTTGAACGGAGAAAATCCCCGACTCAGCCGGGAATCGAACCCGGGCTCTTGCATGGCATTCTGCCGCGCTCACCACACAGCTATCGAGGCAGACACAAAAAAGAGACAGTAATATTTTAAGATGAACTTAATTCTAATTAACGTTGGTAAATTCGGCGGCGAGCTAAGTAAAGTTGTTCGCTTATCTCAGGGGCAGAGGGTTAAGTAGCGCAGCCACTGCACAGTTAGAGAATGTGAGAGGGGAAATGTTTTACTGTTTGTCTTCCAGCACTGACAACTCACGATCGCGAGCGACTCCTTCCGATCAGCTGCTATGGTACAGATTTTCAAATGCAACATGGATTCGTGAATGTGCATTACAGAGACAATTATCTTTAAATGCGGAACTTATTTTTAGCAAGGAATGTGATATTACATTAAGGCTGTTGTAATACAACACAATAAGTAGAAGAAAAATGACAATCAGAACATTTAGTAAACATTTCTATAGTGCATCCTATTGGGTAATGCATTTACATTTAACACAGTCACTGTTATTAATTAACTAATGATCTCCTCACACAGGCAACACAGCCGGCCGGTGTGGCCGTGCGGTTAAAGGCGCTTCAGTCTGGAACCGCGTGACCGCTACGGTCGCAAGTTCGAATGCTGCGTCGGGCATGGATGTGTGTGATGTCCTTAGGTTAGTTAGATTTAAGTAGTTCTAAGTTCTGGGCGACTGATGACCACAGAAGTTAAGTCCCATAGTGCTGAGAGGCATTTGAACCATTTGAACAGGCAATTACAATGTCAGGGAATTACAGTATCACTACTTTGGGATTGCCGAGTGTATGAGGAATCTGAAACAGCGAACAGTCGACTCTAAGTGTTCCAAATGGTCCCGACTTTTAACGATCAGTACCTGGGGGAGGCGGACACCTATCGCACCCCCACTATAGATAGTTTATTTGGGGGCTCATAACAAACTGATTTAAGGAGGTTACCAGTTACTAACAACATCGGTACACATGCGACCGAGGCGCCGCCCACAATATCAATATTGCGACCACGTTTTAGATATTTTTTCAGAAAACAAAGAAACTTTTTCCTATCTTTGAACCTATGTGTACTAGAACTGATGCTTCAATCGGTCGCAGCTATTGACAGTAAACGGAAGAAACACTGAAGAAATATGGAGTTTCGGAGGTGAAATTACAGGCAAACTTATCGAAAGTGGATATCACGAAGTAGAGGAAGTTAAGGAATTCTGATACCTTGGAAAGAAGTCAACTTTGATGGGCGAAGCAAGGAGGACATAAAAAACAGATTAGCACGGGTAAAGAGGACATTCCTATCCAAAAGAATACCAGCATCAAACACCGGCATCTGAGGGGAGAAATTCCTGAGAAGGTACATTTGGAGCACAGCATTGTGTGTATGGTTCAAATGGCTCTGAGCACTATGGGACTTAACTTCTGAGGTCGTCAGTCCCCTAGAACTTAGAACTACTTAAACCTAACTAACCTAAGGACATCACACACATCCATGCCCGAGGCAGGATTCGAACCAGCGACCGTAGCGGTCTCGTGGTTCCAGATTTTAGCGCCTAGAACCGCTCGGCCACTCCGGCCGGCTTGTGTGTATGTAAATCACAGACTGTGGGTATACCGGAAAAGAAGGGAATGAAAATGTTTGAGATGTGGTGCTATACGAAGATGTTGGAAATTAGGTGGACTGGTAAGAAATGATAAGGTTATAATCCAGAATCAGAGACGAGGGAAACCTGTCAAAAACACTGAAAAGAAGAATGGATAGTATGAGTAGGACACCTGTTAAGACATCAAGGAATAATTTCCATGGCACGTAAGAAAGATGTAGAAGGGAAAAGAAAACTGTAGTGGAAGATAGAGACTGGCACAGAAGAGAAATTCCTGGTACGTCGCATCAAACCAGTCCGAAGAGTGATGAAAAAATCTAAGATTAGCTATTCTGGTAATGTATTCCTGTTCTCGTCCAGCACAGTGACCGAAACGCGCAAAGAAATAAATGTCTGTGGTCGATTTATAACTCTGTAGATTTATATTAGACATTTGGGATTAGGAGGGGGTTCTTAGCGCTGAGCCACCTGTTTGAGTTTGAGCAGCGGCGGCGAGGAAGTGCTCGGCCGTTACGTAAGCAGGTGTGCTCTGGTAGCAGGCCGTGTCACGCGCATGCGCACAGTAATGGCTCCTGTCCCTCTCACAGGTGGTCACGCCTCTGGTGTGGTACCCACCTGGGTGTTGTGACACACATCACTACCCACTGCGCTGGAATTTTGCCCATACAGAGGGGTGAAATACCTTTTGATCCTATCTTCTACGATAGTTTACAACCTCGAAAGAATGAGTTGCACCGTATGGGGATATTTGGCTGCAGATGTTGTCAATACTCCCATATATTGTTTACTGGCTAAATAAGACATGTAGAGATGCACATTTATATTACATGTGGAGCCTAGAAGTCGGTTCAGAGTTCAGCCCACTATGACGATAGGACTTGCTTATAATGAGCTCTGAAAAGAGCTGTAAATTTTACGAATTTAGAACTTGGAATGCTGAAAAACACTTACGGGCTTACGATAAACGTAACTGTTGAGGTTCCTGATTTTTTGTGTCAACTGTGACTTTTTTTTAACAAAGCCGAGAACATTGTGTTCTCAATAACAGATTTGTGCAATATAAAGCGAATATTCTATTTCACAAACAATCCGTCTGTAAATTTTCCGGTAGCGTATTAGGTAAACGACGTAAGCTGGTTATTGACTCACTGTGACTGCGTTAGTGTTGAAATTTAACTCCAGATCAGTATGGTCTCGGCGGTAGACTTTGCATATATGAACTGACACTATACACTGAAGCACCAGAGAAACTGGTATAGGCATGCGTATTCAAACACAGAGCCGGCCCCGGTGGCCGAGCGGTTCTATGTGCTTCAGTCCGGAACCGCGCGACACAGAAATACGTAAACAAGCAGAGTACGGTGCTGCGGTCGGTAACGCCTATATAAAATAAGTATTTTGCGCAGTTGTCAGATAGGTTACTGCTGCTACAATGGCATGTTATCAAAATTTAAGTATGTTTGAACGTGATGTTATAGTCGGCGAACGAGCAATGGGACACAGCATCTCCGAGGTAGCGATGAACTGGGGATTTTCCCGTTCAACCATTTCACATTCCAATAAAATATCAGATCTCCGACATCGCTGCGTGCGGAAAAAGATGCTGCAAGAGCGAGACCAACGACGACTGAAGAGAATCGTTCAACGCGACAGAAGCGCAACCCTTCCGCAAATTGCTGCAGATTTCAATGCTGGGCCATCAACAAGTGTCAGCGTGCGAATCATTCAATGAAACATCATCGATATGGGCTTTCGGAGCCGAAGCCCCCACTCGTCTACCCTTGATGATTGCACGACACAAAGCTTTACGTCTCGCCTGGGCCCGTCAACACCGACATTGGACTGTTGATGACTGGAAACATGTTGCCTGGTTGTGCAAGTCTCGTTTCAAATTGTATCGAGCGGATGGACGTGTACGGGTATGGAGACAACCTCATGAATCCATGGACCCTGCATGTCAGCAGGGGACTGTTCAAGCTGGTGGAGGCTCTGTAATGGTGTGGGGCGTGTGCAGTTGGAGTGATATGGGACCCCTGCTACGTCTAGATACGACTGTGACAGGTGACACGTAAACATCCTGTCGGATCACCTGCATCCATTTATGTCCATTGTGCATTCCGACGGACTTGAGCAATTCCAGCAGGACAATGCGACACCCAACACGTCCAGAATTGCTACCGAGTGGCTCCAGGAACACACTTCTGAGTTTAAAACTCTCCAGACATGAACATTATTGAGCATATCTGGGACGCCTTGCAACGTGCTGGTCAGGAGAGATCTCCAGACCCTCGTACTCATATGGATTTATGGACAGCCCTGAAGGATTCATGTCAGTTCGAAAAATGGTTCAAATGGCTGTGAGCACTATGGGACTTAACATCTGAGGGCATCAGTCCCCTAGAACTTAGAACTACTTAAACCTAACTAACCTAAGGACATGACACACATCCATGCCCGAGGTAGGATTCGAACCTGCGACGGTAGCGGTCGCGCGGTTCCAGACTGTAGCGCCTAGAACCGCTCGGCCACCGTGGCCGGCGATGTCAGTTCTCTCCAGTATTACTCCAGACATTAGTCGAGTCAATGCCAGGTCGTGCTGCGGCACTTGTACGTGCTCGCGGGGCCCCTACAGATATTAGTTAGGTGTACCATTTTCTTTGGCTCTTCAGTGTAGTTACAACATACCTACTATTTTTTTCCTTCACAGTTCATTGAGAAATTTTGGTTGTTGTCAATTGTGTATTTTGGCAACCTTCTCTCACTCGGAAGTCAGGGAAGGTTAGCGGAACAGTTTGAAACTTAATTCTCGAAACGTGGAAGCAAAATAAATAAAATAACTAGACATTGAAGACACTTCTCCACAATTTTCAGTATATTTACGGATGCCATCCCAAGGACAGTAAGGAGATAATCCATTCACAACCTGGAGGGATATATCTCAACTCAATTCCAGTCTATATAAGATATCTAGGAAATATTGATCAGTTGCAGTGACTTCAGTTTCAGCAGGGAGACTATTTCAAAAGCTGGTAAGGCGATTTCTGCTCTGAGAAGTAGATTGAAAGTAGAACATGCCAGTAAATTAATTTTTAAGCTCTTTAGAAAAAAGTTTCATTTGGCTTTTTCGTATTTTGAGTGAGTTTTTGTGTCTATTTCATATGCTGTAGAATAACCTTTTAAAAAAAATATCTACGGCTTTTCTGTTTGTAAAATTACGTATTATTAAATTTGGCTCTCCTATTTTTTCATTAATCCATAAATCTCACTCCTCACAGTTTTAAATAACACGTGGAATCGTAAGTTATAATCTGAATTCGAAAACTAAATTTTTGATACCTATATATCTAAATATCGATAAGTATAATCGACCAATGGTCTATATCGATATGAAGTTCGGCGATATTCGGTTATCTCCCTAATGTTGGTCCATACCTCGAGTCGAGACGGCTTAGCGAGGCGGATACCCGCGGGATGGCCGCTGGTACAGCACGGCAGCCAGCAGGCACGCAGCGCTGGTGCAGCGACCCCGCGCGGCCGCGCCCTCCCATTGTGCGTCTATCGGGCAGATAGCTGCCTGCTGCTGCCGCGTGTCGCACACCGTTACACGCACTTAACATTTCTCAGACTTGCCTGCTCTCTGCCCAGGAATCTGTCCTGAAAGCCGCTCCTGCGCTCTCAGTGCCGGCAATTGCCTGGATGTCTGTCTACACAGCCAGTGGGCTTCGCATCTGAAGCTCACCGCTAATAAAGTAATCAGTAACTGCAGTCATTTCACAAAGCTGCGTAATAGAACTCTCTCTTCACGTCTCTCTCTTTCCTCCTCCCCATCGGCCTCTCTTCTTCTTCTTCTTTTTCTTCTTCTTCCTCTCTCTCTCTCTCTCTCTCTCTCTCTCTCTCTCTCTCTCTCTCTCTCTCTCTCTCTCTCCCCCTTTCTCATCCTCGCCTCTTCTTCCAGCCCCCCCTCTCGCCCAATTAAATTTACCTTTCTTTCAATGTCTTTATCAGTGTCCACATTTCTGACATGTGTAGTACAATGCAATGTTCTTGCAGCCGCTTCTTTGTAGCTCTGGAGATTCGTCATTCCATAACGCAGAATATTTAGGATGAACCAAGACTCCACCGATAAACTTTCTGAGGTGGCAGTACAGATAGAAACAAGGAAAAAACATGTACTAAACGTGAGCTCTAAAGGGTGTACCTGTGAAACACCTCTTCTGCTGCAAGCTCTTTGCCTTCCATATTTTGGGAGTAGGTCGCATGGACTAAAACAAGAAAAAAAGGTCCACTGAATTTGAGCTACCTAAAATGCAAACCTTATACGCTATATGAGCACTTGTTCAGTAAAAGAGATTTGTTTCACACTAGCGAAGATGAGCAAGTGCTCATAGCTCTCAAGGTTTGCACTTTAGGGCTATGTTTGCTGGACATATTTTCCTTGTTTTGGTCTGACAGTTGTCGGTGGAGGCTCAGCCTGTATAGTCGTGACCTTCGCTTTTTCACTATGCACATCTTGAATATTCCTTCCACCGGGAAGCAGTATGATTCCCAAGTACTTAAGATTTGATTATTTTTGTAACACCTTTCTAGTTTTTTGTGACCAAATACTGCGTTTTACCAACATTTATCTTAGTATCTCTCACTTCATAATCCTCTACTAATTTTATTGTTAATTTTGCAGCCATTTACCTCAGCTGCTAATACTAACTCCTGTTATATTTTATGATAAACATAAGAAAACTTCCTTCTTTTCCAACTCGAATTTATCTTTGAGTACGAAACGTGTTTCGCCTATTCATGTTAGGCATCTTCAGTGGCCTATAATACATACACATTTATTTAATTACACAAATTCTAAAGTTAGATTTGTAGTCATTTTTGGCAGTTCGTTTACATCTAGCTATTTACAATTGTGTGTTTTTTACTTAACCTACATTCAGTTTCTCTGTCCTGTTAATGCAGTCATTTGTTGGGCTATACATGCTAAATGCACATGGTATAGAAGTTGTTGTTTATTTATTTTATTTTTTTTTACACACGCAAACATGCAACTTCTGTCCGCTTCAGTCTCTGTTAAAATCACTTGGTCATCCGCAAATAGATTTGAAAATGAATTAATATGTTTCGAAACTAGATGTGCCCTAACCAAAGAGTAAATAAATCGATTGTTATACAGAAAGAATTTTCTGCATATTTATCATCACTGATTAAAGGTTTCTCCCCCTCCCACCAGGTCGACCCCTTGCAGCTCCTCGATTTGTCAACCTCAACAAAAAAAGAACATCAGTTATGGATACATAACTAAAAAGCTTTTACTCTAATATCAGCGAAGTTCGTTTAAATGTGTTGGGCTCCCAGGAGATAGAGCATAGTTTCTATTCCTGGGAGGAGATGGTACAAATTACGAACCGTAAGTAAATCTGTCAAAGACTGGAAGGATGGTTTGAATACCACAGTGCTACAGTAGGCATGGTCCCATGAGAAAGTGATATGTCATTTCTTTGACCTTGTAACTAATTTACGCAGCCATTTATAAAGGGAACTACAGTTTAACGGCTATTCTGAACCCTTCTGCAGCTCATAGCGACAATCATTCAACATCCTCCAACAAGTACGGGAGTACTGAGTTCCTGTGTAGCTTCTACACTGCAAAGTAGTTACTGCCCTTCGTTTCACACCGCAAATCTGTTCCCACCCTGAAATTCTATAATGTAAAGTCAATTTTTAACCTCCAGTGTCTACACAGCAAAGCAGTTTCATTGCCACACACAGTGTCTACCCCCAGTGTCACTGTTGGATGCCAGTTTCTAGTTTCTAGTCCGATTTTCAGTGCTGCACACCAGTTTCTACCCGGAGTTTCATTGCTGCATATAGTTTCTGCCTGCAGTTTCAGTGCTACTAGCCAGTCTCTACCCTGTTGCACATAGTGTCTATCCCCTACCTCCCCCCTCCAGTTTTAGTGCTGAAAACCAGTTTCTAGCCTGAGTTTTAGTGCTGCAAGCCAGTTTCTACCGCGAGTTTCGGTACTGCACACTAGTTTCTATATTCAGTTTCACATTCTGCACACTAGTTTCTACCCCGAGTTTCAATGTTCATATAGTTTCTGAACACAGTTTCAGTGCTGTTAGCTAGTTTCTACCCCAAGTTTCAGTGCTGCACGCCAGTTTCTACCTTGAGTGCAATGCTGCTCATAATTTCAATGCTGCTCATAATTTCAACCCCCCTCCGCCTTCCCTCCCCCCCCCCCCCCTCCACCTTCAGTGCTGCAAGCCACTTTCCACCGCAAGTTTTGGTCTGCACACACTAGTTTCTATCCTCAGTTTCAGGTGCTGCACATCCGTTTCTACCCACAATTTCAGCGCTGCACGCCAGTTTCTGCGTTGCTGCAGAATGCGGTGGCGCCAGTACGCCGGTTCTCGCAGTGCCTGGGATAGTGTGGTGGGCAGCCCGGCGGGCGCGGAGGCAGCGACCGGCCGGCGCTGCATAACGGGCACAGCTCGGCACGGCACACATTCCTGCCGGCGTCACGCAAAGCTGCTGACCGCACCGGCCGCACCAGCGCTGCATTGGCGCCACCTAGCTAACGACACGCGACGCGATACGTCGACGGAGTCGCGGGGGATTCCCCCGTACTACGCAACTACGAACGGCGACTTGATTTCCTACGGACTGGGCCAATAATGTCTATCAATTATGAGGCCACACCATTACAGGTCGACTTCCTAATTTCTGTACGTGGATGGTCGTAGGGAATGGAAAACATATCGCTGCTCCTTAAGTACTCGGTATATTCGACACGTATGCACGTTGTCATTCTATTCTGTTTTACATGACCCTCTGCTGAAGTCCCTACAACCGCACTTACCGCCTCCGTAGCGTAGCGTTTCCGCATGCCACGCAGGGGGCCCGGGTTCGATTCCCGGCAGGGGACTGGGTGATGTGTGTCCATCATCATTTTCATCATCATTGACCCACAATTTGCCGAAGTGGCGTCTACTAAAAAGGACTTGCAATATGGCGGCCGAGCTCCCCTTGCTTGGGGCCTCCCGGCCAACAATGCCATACGATCATTTCATTTTTCACCACGCCAGTGTTCACTTTGTGTCTGATCAGGCAGATTGATCTTTATGCTTTTGCAACAGCTAATGCCACCAGTGATCCCCCCCCCCCCCCCCCCGACCCCTCCCCAGAACATCCGATTCTTTACAGAATCGAACTCCCTTGGGTGAGCCTAGTCTGGGTAATTTGCGCTTGGTTTTAAAAGCAGTTAATTTTTCACGCAGCTCAATATTTATGACGTCCTTCCTCATGTACTGTGCCTCGTACAATGGTATACGTTTGCACGGTACTTTCAGTGGTGTCAATAAAAAGTGTTGCAAATAAAGATGGTAGTTAAGAAGTAACACGAGCGAAGTTCAATAACTAATGCAAGACTTTTTTTCCAAAAGCAGGTCGGTTTTATTCAGGATTCCCATACACAATATTATTGGTGTATTGGAATCTAGAATAAAACCAACCTCTCTTTTGGTAACAAATCTTTATTTTTCAGCATAAGTTTTTTTTCAATGCGACGGCCTTACACCACCATAGTGCGAGGATCTGTTCGCCGGCATGGTACCACCCTACTGGTCGACATCGGAGCTAACGTCTTTTTGAATCAATAACCTCTCCACCATCCAAGTACCGCTTCCCGCGGAGTGCATCCTTCATTGGGCCACAGAGGTGGAGGTCGGAAGGTGTGAGGACAGGGCTGTAAGGTGGTGAGAAGGAAGTCTAATGAAGTTTTTTGAGCTGCTCTCGGGTGCACAGTCTTGAGTGAGTAATTTGATTGTCATGGAGAGGGAGAAGTTCGTTTCCGTTTTTGTGGCGACGAACACACTGGAGTCATTTCTTTAGTTTTCTGAGGGTAGCACAGTACACCTAGAAGCTGATCGTACTAGAGTCCCAAAAGACCATCGCCATAACTTTAACAGCTGAAGGTGCGGCCTCTTTTTAAGGAGGATAGGTAGTGTGGAGTCATCCCTTGGACTGTAGTTATGTATCCAGTTCCAAGTGATAGCCCCATGTTTCATGGCTTGATACGACATTCGATAAAACAATTGTCACGATCAGCCTCGTAACGCGAAAGCAATTCCACACAGATGGTACTTCGTTGCTCTTTACGGTCTTCTGTTAGGCGGCGATTAACCCAGCGGGCACACACCTTTGAGCACGCCAACTGGTGGACGAGTGTGTCAGCACAACCAACAGAGTCGTCCAGTTGTTTGCTTGTGATCCGTCAATTACCTCGAATGAGAGTGTCCGCACGTTCCAGTATTGCAGGAATCACAGCTGTGTGCGGCTGGCTGGCACGCGGGAAGTCGGACAGGTTTGTGCGATCTTGTTGCGATGACGACAGACGAATAACTCAACGTGTTTTTCTTCACTGGCAGGCTTCCGTAGATAATCTGCAACCGCTAATGTATATCCGCGATGCTCTGGTTTCCCGCCAAAAGAAACAATGAAAGCTCTCTTTTGCAACACACCTCCGTTACAGACGCCATTTCGAAGGTATGCATAGCGCCGCCATATACCGGAACTTCATGAAGGGGCTGAAGAGGGAACATTGCACGATGTCCCACAACGAATCTCGCATTTTTTTCCACAGATGTTGGCCGAGATTGCATTACTTATTGAACGCCCGTCGTACGTTAAAACGACGGGCTTGATGAAGTTTTGTGGCACGAACAGCGAAACTGCACTAAAATTTTTTCCTTTCATTGTTTTATGGAGATGTCAAGGAGATACAAGTTTTGAAAAGGTTTGACTTCGAGTGTATAGTTTGTTGGAAGACGCTAAGACACTGGAAGAATATAGTCTGAGTTCCGATGTAGAGTTCAGATTCAGACACGCCAAGTTCCTGAAGTAGCGACATTGGTCTGAAGATGATCCGTAGAGATCGAAACTAGTCATACTAGTGCAAGTTTGACTGAAATTAAACGATATTTTAAAGCTGTTTTAAATACGAATACAAACTGCCGATTTCTCTTGTGATGAATATATCTGCTGTCCTGATGATAAATATTCACTTGCTTTAATTTAGAGTCACGCTCGGTTCACCTCTGCAACTGGGTGGCAGTCAGCGCGGCTGAATGCCATGCGGAGGACCCGGTTTCGATTCCTCGCACTGCCAGCAATTTTTCCTTTTTGGGAGAACTGGAACGGAATGTACTCAGCGTCGTGATGCCAAGTGAGCAGCCACTTGATCAAGAAGAAGCTGTTGCAGTCATGAAAACAGACAACGGCCGGTAGATGGAGTGCTGAACCCATGCTCCTCCACACCACATCCGATGACGCCATTGGTGGAGGATCACACGGCGGATAGTGGAGACAGATGGGCCCGCCACGGCTTGTGGGCGGTGTTCAATATTGTCACACTTATTTTTTTACTGACACTTGTTTCAAAAACAGGGACTTCCTGGCCAAGAGAAGTCTGCTAGTATTAGACATAGCCCTTAGTTTGAGGAAGAAATTTTTGAGAATGGATTTTTGGAGCGCGACAATGTATGGTAATGAAATATGGACTGTGGGGAAACCGGAACAGAAGAGAATGAAAGCAGCTGAGAGATGTGATTCTACTGAAAAATGTTGACAATTAGATGGTCTGATAAGGGAAAAGGAGGTTCTCCGGAGAATCGGCGAGGAAAGGAATACATGGAAAACACTGACAAGAAGAAGGGACAAGATGGTAGGAGATCTGTTGAAACATCACGGAATAACTTCCATGGTACTAGAGGGAGCTGTCAAGGATAAAAACAATAGAGGAAGACACGGATTGGAATAAATCCAGCAAATATTGAGGAAGTAGATTGCTACTGTTACTCTGAGATGAACAGCTTGGCACTGGACAGGAGTCCATGGTGGGTCGCATCAAATCAGTCAGAAAATCACGACCGGAAAAAAAACCGCGGTTTCAGCGGCAAGTAACATCATTAGGCCATCCCCTGCCGCGCAGTCGTCATGTTTGCGCACCCAAATTACCTTTTTGGAAATATTTTTTTAATGTTTATGTTCGTCGCTGCTGCAACCGATTGTATGGTGGGAATATGCTCGAATCATCGCTGCCCAGGAAAAGAAGTGACCCGACATTTTTCAAAATTCCTAACAAGATTAAAACAATTTGCCAGCGCGCTTTCTTCACCCAGACCGCATCGGACGTTTGGTGCGAAAAACGTTCAAAAATGAGCGTTGTTCCGCGGGCACTGGAGAGATATTTGTTGGGAAATCAACAGGAAATACTGGAAAACAAACGATCTGGTGAATCAGGAAACAGGAGTCACAGCTATAAGTACGATTGAATAACTTCTGTTGTCCGGGGTCGAGTGAATGCTTTGAATGGCGTTACCTTCCCGCCTTTATTTTGTTTTTCAACATATACGATTGCAATTTCCGCACTTACACCTTTGTCGAGTGCTTGAAACAGTACCTAAGCGAAAGTCAAAAATTTTCAGACGGTATACGAACATTGAGATATTTGAGGTCATTGCTTCACATCGTATCGAAGTGAAACTTGTGCGTATATAATCGGATACTATCCTTTGTATAACGTATTGTAAAGATTTCTGACTCATGTATCATTTTAAAAAATAATGAAAATGCGGAAAATTTGCCTCTCTCACTGGGAGAGTTACCACTTTTGTAAGTTTCCTAACAGTGAATAACAACGAGCGACGTTGCCAATGCAGTAACGTGTTTGCGAGGGATTCAGACAGTGTGTGCTGCAACGCTGTGCGCATCATGTTTTACAAATATGTTACAGCATTCCATTGTCGGGGCGAGATACGAGTTCTAAAACAAATTTTCTTTTCTTTTCGGGCAAAACCGAGTGACGTCCGCAGAGGCGGGACGTGGAAACTACATAGCTACCTGTTACACACGCCCTCCCCCCCCCCCCCCCCTCTTACGAAACTGTACACAATTCGGCGCTTTAAAACGAGCTCGCGTAGCACCTTGGTTACAACAGCCCTACGGAAGAGCATAACAGGCTTACGTCGAAGGTCGCAGGGGAGACACGTGTAGGCAGCGGGGCAGGCTGAGAAACTGCACTTACTCCTCGATGTACATCGCAGGTACTGCATGTATCCAAGTGGATTAGGGAAACTAATGCACTCATACGAGCATTATGAATGCTTCGTTAACATTTAAGCACTCCGAATACTATCAAATATTTCAAATTAAGTCTGTGGCTCTTGGGTTACAAAATAAGGGGAGGGGGGGTGATGTGCAGCGTAAGATCTGTGCGTCTGGTTCGGAATAATTAACAATAATGGTACACGGAAATCTAGAGCAAATGCTGAATTAAATCGCCTAGTACAAGGAGTTAGCAACGTGAAATAAATAAAAAATTGGAGACTACCATGGCGCGGAATGTTCTCGGTGTAGATGCTGGAGGAACGACGAAAATGTTTGAATTGGAAACCAACTATAGTAACGCAGGAAGAAAGTCTACGAAAACGGTGGACAGGCGATGCAGAACAACACACAATACTAACAAAAGGCGAAGAACCGTGCTCGAAAGCGGAGAATGGAAGAAACTTGTTAGACACACAGGTTCGTAGTGTCCGGGATGAAGGAAGGAAGGATTTGCTAGTCTAATGGTAGTTCTATTGATGGATTGTCATATTAGCAACCCGATGATTCTGGTAACAGTTTTCCGTTGGTCTTAGTAATGGTCGTGGTTCTGCACATAACATTCAGTACTCTTTTAGTTCATAATTTGAATAGTACGAAAGATGGTGATGAATCTTACATCCGAGACGACTATGTGGACTCTACAGGTAGCAGAAGATTGAAGCTTTAAGTCTGATAGCGACGTAGAGAGAGTAGTTCCAGTTCCGGTCCGGTATACAGACAGCATGAATCGATCTCGATGTTTCACTACACAGTGAAAGTTCGAGAGTGAAAACTATGATCCTGCTACTAAATGCCAACATTAGAAGACAGTCTGTTTCAATATGATGAGTTACTGAACTACAGAGGAAAGGAAACTCGTAAATTAAATGTTTAGCCTTCGCTCCTGCCTTTGCCACACTAGTTCAGAACTGAAAAAGAGCCCAAAAAGGTGATGAGTAATGAGCATGAAAGTACACACAACATGAAACTCAGAAAGAAAGGTGCAAGACGACAAAACGTCAACTGAGAGGGAATTTTCAGGTCTGTGAGTGAATGGATCCAGTCTATTGCGCCTGGCACGGGGTAAACAAAGACAGAGCCAAAAAATTAGAATTTGTATACAAGTCAATCCAATCCAGAATAGGTGCAAAAAACGAGCGCTGCCTTACACGGCTGAACACGAAGCAAAACCGCAATTGAGCAAATGGAAAGAAATATTTTGAGAAAAATTTCGAGGTCACAAATACGATCTACAGATGGGGCGTGGAAGAACAGCAATAATGAAGACTTACATATATATTCAGAAGAGATTACACACGAAATTCAGAAATGGTGGTTGAAATTCTACGGACAACACTTCTAAGAGCTGACGAGAATCAGTTGACCAAAAAGATCTTTCGTTAAGTTATTGGATTGAGAATGATTACTAAATAGGTAGAGGATGTGAAGGAGAAAATAAAAGAGAATGATATAAGGCCAGTTATTAGATACGACCGACATGAGTACAACGGCTACAATGAAAATAGCTCGACATTTCAGAAACAACTAGTTAAACCAAAGGTTTTTACTATACAAGAGCACGGGAACATAAGTGAAAAATGAAATTCTGGGAAAAGAAGAGGTTGGTAAAAAAAGGCTTAAACTCCATGTGGTTCATAACTACTCAAAATCTAAAGAAAAAGAAGACAAAGAAGAAGGAGAAAAAATAAAATACAGACTAGCCAGAACACCTAGAGGGTTCTAATTTACCAGCGTCTGTTAGGCGCTATTTACTTCTCGGTCTCTATTTAGGAACAGAGGAAATATTTCTTTCATTTGAGTTTATTAACATTACTTTTAGATAGTGTCACCAATGCTGCCATCATTACTCTTGACAGACGTTAAATTTTGTTACGTAACTCACCAACAGTTTTCAATGTTATTCATATTACAGTGAAATAAAACACTACTATTAAAAAACCACTGAAGTATCTTGATCGGGTACAAAGCATATTTCGTACTCATATTTAGTTGGTATACAAGCAGTCTTAATTGCATGACGTCTAACATTACTTTTAACTATACAGTTACACAAAATTAAAAATGTGTAGTATTCACTTTGTCATCTGTGCGAATCGTAGTCGCCATTTGACATAGGGTGTTTGAGTAGGTAGAGTTTACGTTTTTAATTCAAATATACAGCGGCTCGGTAAATAAGTGGCTGTCGGCCAAAAAAAGTCCAGTAGTCTAAGGCTCCGTCTTCATTCAGTCGTAAGACACTTATGCTTCTTTCACTTTTGGCAACCATGCATGTCAGAAAGGCCAAGTTGTACCGTTGTTCGGAGTCCCCCTATAATCGACTGGCAAAGTCAGCTCTTGTATCAGAGGAAGACAAGGCCGCAAGCTCCAATTAGACCATGCCAAGCTAAACAGAGCGGTTTTCAAAAACAAGTGCCGGTGTTGATGACAGATTTACTTCGCACAGATACAGATGATGATTTTGGGTTATGCCGCTAAACAGCAAGGTCATCATCGCCCTCGCAGGTGCAGGGTGTCTCAGGAGGTATGGTCAATATTCATAGATACGACAGGAACGATTAGTCGAAGCACATGGGGTCCAAAACGCTTGCATTAAGAACTATGAGCGCTTGTTCATCTTCGATACGGTGAAATGCAACTCTTCTACTGAAGAAGAGCTCACAGCTCTTAAGTTATGCGTTTTAGAGTCCCATTAACAAGGCTTTTGTGCTTCTATTAATCGTTCCTGTCATATCTCTGAATATTGGCAATTCCCTCTGGGACACACTGTGTAAGCGATTAATTCTAAAGATACCTCCAAATTACCGAAATCTCTTGAAACAAAGTGCGAAGACTTGTGCAAATGAACTAAGATTTCTTATTTTTCCTCCAAGTATACAGGAATGTAACTGTATACGGCCCTGATCACTACGAAAAATCTCGTCGTCATTTTCTGTTAATTTATTGGCTCTCTCTGGGGACGATATCGCTTATTACCTTTCCAATATTAGCGTTACGTCATATTTGTTCACTTAATGCAGCTGGCTGGGCTAAAAAAAAATAACAGATTAAAAAAACCTTACTTTATTCCAGACAAGTGGTCGTATCCGCACTCCAGCGCTGCCCCAACGGTAAACACCCCAACTCAACAAGAGTGTGGGCCTCTCACCACTTCCGCCATATTCCAAAAAAGTAGTCCGTCTAAAATAACAAATATTTCTAAACCTTTTCCACATTCTAGCACTCTAAAACTGTTTTCTGGGGCTAAATGTCGCTGTTCTTGAGCAAATATAACTACTGTATTTTAATTCTACGGAAAATTCTTGTATGACATATGGCCCATGGATACACTATGTAAGCATACCGACTTCCTGAGAAAATAACCAGCATGTGGAAATAGTATCTTTGCATCATTTCAAAGAGCCTCTATGATGTCTTCTGCCACTGACCATCGATGTTATTGTAATTTTATAGGAACCTTAATCGTTCTAAAATTTCAAGAACGCCGCAGCAGCCTACAGCAAGTATCACATTTAGGTTGTCATGCCATAACCGAAAACCGCGTCTGACAAGGGTGATTATTTTCCGAAATCCAGAAGGAGCGTGACTGACTGCAGATAAAGCAGTGAAGCTGAACGAAAGTGAGAACACTGTCACCGGCTTCCACAAATATTTCATAATGGGCAAATTAAAATGTTTCGATTCAGTCCGATATCTTCCTTATTTTCAAGTTCTCCGATAACTGCACTCTCCAGTTAGCAATTTATCTTCAATGATTATGATGGGAGTCCCGGGTTCTTCATCCGAATCAACGCGCCTTTGTTACCGAGAAGATTTAAATCGAAGCTTACTTGACACTAATTTTCAATACCGAGCCGATTCCTCCGATTAGTTGCAAGAAAATCGTTCTTTTCTTTTTCCTTCCACTTCAAAGCGAATGCCGGTACTGGGAGTATTCTTATCTTCGCAGCAAATGCGGAGCTGTGTGCTGCCTTATTTGTTGATCAGCCGTACAGAGATATTATGCGACAGCTTCTAATTTAATGCCACACGTATCTCCTCGCAAGTAATGACCGACGATACAATCGTGCAATAGAGGCAGACTTCAGCGCGTCGTACACGAGGCAGCTTCGCAAGTGAACGGCGGGTCGCGGTATTGCAGCTAATGGGTACGATCTAAATAGCGATCCTCGGTTCATTTCACGTTTTAAAAAAACACTACAGTGCAATACAGTTTGCCTCGGGGCAATTAGCTGGGCTTAAGTAGCATAATCAACTACCGCATTCATCCAGCGACTGCTTTGACGTCAAGTTCTTGTTACGCCGAGTGAGTCACGGATGTAACTGTTAATATCTGACACGTGAAGAGATAGCCCCGTTGATGGGAACGAAATAATGAGACCATTAGACAGGGCGGCTTCGGATGAAAAAAGAGGAATTGTAGTCGCTAATGGCACATGGGCTCTGCGGCTTCGGAGGAAAATGGTCGGCACAGTATGTGCGCGCAGCGGCGGCGGGGTTGGCCACAAAGCGGCTGTTTTCTTTTTTGGGAGGCGGTGCGAACCGCAAGGAGCTGCTGCTGCTGCTCCAGCTTCTTGCAGCATACGGCTGCCGCCAAGCCTTCTACTGGTCAAACCTATCGGGGCAGACTCTGCACGGTGCTGGCGCGAAGCCGTGAGAATGCAGGCGTCAATTTGCTCTAAACTGCTGCTCAGCCTGGAGAGCTCTGTGTTTCAAAAGCAGACTTTACTGTCACTGACAGGACCATTCTTTTTTAAAGACAACTTAGAACTGTCATCAATCTGAAAGTTAGCTTGAACACCACGGTGCTTTTACTAGGCATTGTCCTATTGGAAATGAAATGCTCAAGTCTGCTTCTGACCTTTTCAACAGACAATAATCCAACATCCAGTTTAAGATGGTCTCCGAACCAAACTGCAACTCAGCATTTTTGACAACGATAAACACTGCTGCAGGTTATAGAAGTAGTATGTCACGAAAATCCTAGGACTCACTGAGGATCGAACCGCAGGCTCGTATATAGCCACTGAGCCACCCAATGACATCACCAGCTGAGAACTTTTCGTAGCTAAATTATACAGCCTTCGCATACACAACATTTTATATGGGATTGATGGTTGAGCGTATCACTAGATCACCTAGCAAAGGTTCTAGAAACCTAAGTAACAGTAAGTCCAATGTAGCTCCTTGAGCATAAATGCCAAGAATCTTCTGTGGCACGACGACTGTAATGGTGATGGAGGTGATGACAACGATGGTGGCAGTAGATGGTGATGATGATGATAGTGATCATAGTGGTGACAGTGGCGATGCCACGACAATGACGACAGTGGCGATGCCACGACAATGACGACAGTGGCGATGCCACGACAATGACGACAGTGGCCATGCCACGACAATGACGACAGTGGCCATGCCACGACAATGACGACAGTGGCCATGCCACGACAATGACGACAGTGGCCATGCCACGACAATGACGACAGTGGCCATGCCACGACAATGACGACAGTGGCCATGCCACGACAATGACGACAGTGGCCATGCCACGACAATGACGACAGTGGCCATGCCACGACAATGACGACAGTGGCCATGCCACGACAATGACGACAGTGGCCATGCCACGACAATGACGACAGTGGCCATGCCACGACAATGACGACAGTGGCCATACCACGACAATGACGACAGTGGCGATGCCACGACAATGACGACAGTGGCGATGCCACGACAATGACGACAGTGGCGATGCCACGACAATGACGACAGTGGCGATGCCACGACAATGACGACAGTGGCGATGCCACGACAATGACGACAGTGGCGATGCCACGACAATGACGACAGTGGCGATGCCACGACAATGACGACAGTGGCGATGCCACGACAATGACGACAGTGGCGATGCCACGACAATGACGACAGTGGCGATGCCACGACAATGACGACAGTGGCGATGCCACGACAATGACGACAGTGGCGATGATGATAGTGGCGATGCCATGACAATGATGATAGTGGCGATGCCATGATGATGATGATAATAGCGATGCAATGATGATGATGATAATAGTGATGGCAGTGACATTGACAGTTAACAAAACACTATTCAGCAGCTGCGACAAGTTAACCTAAAAATTTAAAACAGCTCCTATCAGTGACACATTGTGCGAGCCATTTCAAGTAAATAGTGCAAACAATGTTTTCGATTTTCATGTAGACCGTAAGACGAAAAAAAAAATGAAATAAAACGGCGCTCCAAAAATGAATTATCCGAATAGCACGGAAATCAGTAGATGTGATGTACATGTACAAATAGATGGCTACATTTTCAGAAAAATTGGATGAGGTGCTCACGAGGAAGACCTTCACAAACTGAGGAAGTTAGTAACGCTTTAGTCCATTTCTGCCCATGTGCAAGCAGTTACTCTTCTTACTACTGACTGGTAGAGCTGTTGGACGTCCTCCTGAGGGATATCATGCCACATTATGTCCAAATAATAAATAAAGAAAGAACGAAACACGATACTGACAAAGTCTTGGGACTGCAACCTTCAGAAATTTACCAGATCCAAGAGTAAAACAATAATGGGAGTCTGCAGACCATTACTATTCTAAGTGGTTTTTCTTGTTTAATGGCTACTTTCTCCTCATTCGTGTCACAGAGAAAAGGCCTCGTCAATGTCAAGGTCAGCGTAGGTAGAACGCCGTCTCCGACGAACAGGGAAGGAATGGGATGGTGTGGGAAGGAGAGGGGGAGGCTGTTGAAGCGTAAATGAACTCAATGCAATGGATGTTTTTTATGGCCAGTGTTTAATTCACTTAAAACTTCCTGTCTTACTAACGTTTCGTCTCCATCTGTGGGAGGCATAGTAAAACATTTCCCACAGCTAAATGGTTTTAGACTTTAATCAAAACTTCTCAGAGCAAAAATTTTAACAGAAGAATGAAACCAACTTTATGAAGAACAATCCTGACATTCTTGTGGGAGTGATATGTGGAAAGTCAGAGAACCCTTTAAGGCAAGAACATCTCGGAGATATGGGGGCCAAGCGAAATGGAGAAACTCCCATGAAATGTCAGCGTATGTCATTAGGAACCTATCATCAGCGACTGTCGAACTTATAGAAAGATTCTGAAGAGAAGAATACTCCAACGTAGTTTCTCCGGTATAGCACTATGCTTCAAGCAATTCGAGCTTTCGTCATAGTAAGCGCCAGTTAGAATGAACACAAAAGAAAAGTGCGATGAGAGAAAAGATTGAGAAGAAGAACTAGGACTAGAAGAGTGGGTGAGGAAACTAGAAGAGTGGGCGAGGAAATAGAAGAGAGGGGGCGAGGAAACAGATGAGAGGGAGGCCGACGAATCAGAGAGGGGGAAGAGGATGGGAACGACTGCAAGACGATCTGAAATGTGTCCGCGCGCTGTGCGACATGTGCAGAGTGTGTCTGCGAGCGCACACACACGCGGCCGTGGCTGCCCGGCGGAACAATGCGCGGCCTTGGCTGGCCGGCCACCTGTGCCTGTCCCGTGTAACAATGCGCTGGCCGGCCTTCGGTAGCGGCCTGTCTTTCCTCTTTCCTCTCCCCTCTCCTATCCTCTCACCGCCTCCCTCAGACACCCGTCGAGCGTTCGGGTACAAAACGGAGTTAATACGGTAGCACTTACGATAATAACCCAGCCTCCCGCCCGCCGGCGGAGAGATGTTCACCGACAGGCCTTGACAAATTCTATCGGATCCACAGTATCTGTTCTTACGTTTTGGGAAAAGCACAGCATCGACGGTTGGTTCAGGGACTAGCAGTCGACCCTGAACGTAAATAAAACTTGACGCCGTCTACCGGGCTTACGTGGGAATGGGTGGGGGCGGGGGGGGGGGGGGGGGGGAATGGGGGAAGTGGGAGAGGGAGAGAGACAGGGAGAGGGAGAGGGACAGGGACAGGGAGAGGGAGAGAGATTACTGATCGATCTCACTGTTTGCGGCATATCACCTGATCAGTAACTACTTCGAAATATCTAGTAGTAACCATCAGCAGTAACCTAAACTGCAACAGCCACAAAAAAAATTTGAAGCTGACGTAAATTAAGACAATCTTACGGAAATCTAATTCATCCATAAAATAAGTGACTTTCAGAACACCTGTTCGATTGATTCTTCTTGCTTTTCAGTCTCTGGGACCATTACAAAGTTGAATTTTTTTTCCTTTTTTTTTTGCGGAATCATTCAGTTAGTGAGCATTAAGAAGAGACTTCGGCTGTAGATGCTACAAGGCATCCGTTGTGCATTATAAACAGGATTGATGTTTAAAAAATTCGAGCGAATACTTTCGAAGAGTCTCGCGTCGAAAAATTCACTGAAATCAGAGCTCCCACGGCGGATTACCAACACCATTCGCGAGTGGTGCGTAAGAAGAGAGGAGTAGGTAGTCTTCCTACAATTACTCTGTGTCATACAACATGCGGTGCATTGCAGCGTATAATTGTAGATAGTACCTGTTCCTTCTTTACTTCATCATACGCTGTTTCCTTAAATGATCTACATTTATTGCAAGTGGAGATAACTATTGGGTTGGAGCGTAAGTTAGAAGCGTTTTTCCGTAAGTTTAATAAACACAACAGAGAGTGGTCATCAATAATATACTCTACTTCTATATTTACAAAAATCTACCAACGCTGGGGTGACTGTGATACCATGACTGTAGAAATCGCGTGGTTTTGAGGCGAAGAACTCGTCGAGCTCCTTTTCATTCGAAAAGGAAGTACCTGTGGGCGCAAGGTCAGGTGAATAAGGTGCGTGCGGAAACACTACCCAACCCAGCTCCTGTACAGCCTTTTTTACTCAGTCTAGCAGAACGTGAGCGGCCGTTATGGTCGAGCAATATCACTTCACGCAGTAGTTGTTCTTGGACCACGTCTGAGTTGTTGACAATAAATGCCAGCAGTGATGGTTACACCTCGGGGAAGCAATTGGTAACAGCACACTGTCGCTGTCCACCTGTTCCATAACATTAGCTTTTACGGATGCGTGCAGGTCTTTATACGGGGATCTGCTGCTTTCTTTTCCTTATGTTAGCGTAAAGACACTGTTTCTCGTCACCAGCGTACGATATAGGATAGGAATGGTCGGTGCTGTTCACGGGGCAAGTGATGATGAGCAAGCAGAGATGCATAAGATTTTTGTGATTTAGAGTATGCGGAACTCATACAAGTGATCTTTTAACGTTCCCCATTGAATGAAAACGTCGCATGATGATGTAATGATCGCAGTTCACCACATTTGCCAGTTCTCGAGTACGCTGACATAGATCGTTGTGGATTAACGCATTTAAACAATCTTCGTCAAACCTCGAAGGTCTTCCTGAACATGGAGAGTCACTAATGTCAAAACGATCCTCCTCAAAAAGAGGAAACCATTTTCTTGCCTGCTCCGACCAATGACATTATGCCCATACGCGGTACAAATGTTTCTGGTTGCCTTCGCTACTGTCACCCCTCTACTGAACTCAAACACAAAAATATGTTGGAAATTTTCCCATTTCTCCACTTGGCGCTCCGTTTTGTCTCCAAATGACAAAATGGGGGTAAATAAACTCAAACAGAAAGAGTTAACTACAAATAAATAATGACAATCAATAGGTAAATCTATAGGAACTAGAATACCATAATGCAAAACAAAAACGCTACGAACTTACGGTCCGACCTAATAAATATTGGTCTTACTGCGTGCAGTTACGATGGCTCTAGAGAAGGGGTGGATAAGTGATCTAATGATTTGGGTTTGAATCCGCTGGTTGCTTCCGCAATTATTTCCGGATATAACAAAACCCAAGTATTCGGTTAAACAACACTGCAAGCTGTACGTGCACTGTGCTTACGTCATACATCACGCTCTCCTCCACCATACTGTCAATTGCTGGATGAGGTGGTTTGCAGACGTAACAGTGTTTTGTTAGAATCATGCTTGGGGCTCAGAAAAGATATCTCAAAAGTGCTAAAATGCCGGTACAATGGAATTTTTTGTTTACAGCTAGCTTATATATTAAACCACCACCAAGCCAACAAATATTAGCAACTTAACATGGAAGGAGCATTCCTTGACATTCACAGTATGGGCTGACCACAGGGGTCCCCTGTACCAAGAATCACGGTTTTGACACACGTTGGCCGGCCGAAGTGGCCGTGCGGTTAAAGGCGCTGCAGTCTGGAACCGCAAGACCGCTACGGTCGCAGGTTCGAATCCTGCCTCGGGCATGGATGTTTGTGATGTCCTTAGGTTAGTTAGGTTTAACTAGTTCTAAGTTCTTGGGGACTAATGACCTCAGCAGTTGAGTCCCATAGTGCTCAGAGCCATTTGAACCATTTGAACACACGTTGGTTCATCAAGTTGAATTATATTGTAAAACCATGGTGTTTGGTGCAGTGGACTGCTATACTGAACTCCCATGATATGTTGATAATATTTCTCGACGTTACGACAATTTAAGATAAAAAATAATGGAAAGTAAAGTACAAAATATTAATACAACAGTTTTTGGCGATTTTAAGATGTATTTTCTGAGTCATTAGAGAGCTGTGGAGAACTTCCTGAGGAGAGTACTCTTGGGTTTGTTCACTGAAAGGCAGAAGTAGCACCGTCTTATCGAGGCATATCGAAACTGTACGAACTTCCGAAACAGACTTTCGCTTTGGCTTTATGCAGTGTCTCTATTGTCTACATCTATAGGTTCTGCAAGTCACTGCACAGTGCCTGGTGGACGATATACTACTGCTAGTCATTCGCGTTCCTATACAGGATGCTCTTTCAGGAATTGTAGACGAGAGAACGTAATATTCTGAATAGGAACCCATGTCTGGAAAAGCACCGTTTCGCTCTACGACGATTTCAATTCACATGTTTAACTCATCCGCTTCTACTTGAGAGATTCAGTTACGCGTGACACAAAACAATTATTAGATAAGTTGGAAACGAAACAACGAAACATCCATTTATCAAATGGCTCTGAGCACTATGGGACTTAACATCTGAGGCCATCAGTCCCCTAGAACTTAGAACTACTTGAACCTAACTAATCTAAGGACATCACACACATCCATGCTCGAGGCAGGATTCGAAAGCAGCGACCGTAGCGGTCGCGTGGTTCCAAACTGAAGCGCCTAGAACCACTCGGCCACACTGGCCGGTATCCATTTATCACCTAAGCACATTTGTGTGTGTTATAAACTACACATTACGTGTTTACATTATACCAAAACAAAAAATAACCCGGAATACCGCACGTACGATACAGTACTGATGCATTACAACAGTGGCTCGATGTGGCGACCACCGTTGTTGTTACAGACATTGTACCTACGAAGCATGTTCTGGTACACACTCTCTATCCCACCTGTTGTCTCTTCAAAGTTCAGTGCAGCGGCCGGAACTCGTGTCAGCAGATCTTCCTCCGTGTCGCAGCAAGGCATACGTTAAGTGACATCACGTGACCATCTGGCGTAGTGCACGTCATACCAGGACAAGCAACTGTGAGGCTTCTCTCTTTCCCTCAGCAGACGTGGACGCGTTACACATCTAAAGTGAACCGTCGTAGAACTGAAACGGTGCGTTTCCGACATGGGTCCCTATTCAAATCTTATGTACTCACACGCCTCTAAAAATCAGAGAAGTTTATTACGCAAATTTCCTAACATCCTGTACTTTATTATCGCAAATGGAGGGAACGAAAAGCGATCACTTATTTGCCTCTGTACTAGCCCCAAACTCCCTTTTTTGGTTTTTGCGCTAAATCCATGTTAGAGCCGTCTTCCAAACGTGGATTCTGTGCTGCATCATTGAACTTAAAATGGTTTTGTTATGTATGTAAAGGCGGAAAGAGGAGCCTCAAATTACAGAACAAAAGGCAGTTGCAGCATTCGAACTGCACTAGAAAAAATGTTTTACTGACCAAGATAATTTATTACTCCAGCTGAAGATGGGTGGAAGTCCGAAACGCGACATCCTCCTCCCTTAAACAAAGGTGTGTAAAAAGTGATTGGTAATTGAAATATATCAATCCACAGCACCACGGAGTACAACCAATATTAACACGGATAAATTAACGACTGACGGCAGTCGCAAATGCCAGTCTTTCTAACATCAACATTACCGTTTCGCAAAAATATCTTATTACTTCTAAAAACTGTCATGTTAGCTTACAGAGAACATTTGTACCATTCTGTTACTGATGTTACGGACTAGTTACAAATCTAACAGCACAACTTTGCTTCCATGTCTTCCCTGAATCCAGGGTGGTGGCTGTCCCAAAAACTAGGGCAGTATTCAGCAATGAGTCGCACAGTCGTTACGGTCTCCTTAATATTTAATAAATTTTCTGTGAATTATGGCAAGAGAAATAATTCAGCCGCCAGCGTTAAAGAAATTTCGCACGGTGAATACACGCCAACTATCTAAAAACCGGTGGGAACAAGAATCCGATTGGCGGAGGACGAAATCCCTGTGCATCGAAAAAGGAAGACAGGAAATCTTTGTAGATGTACTTATATACAAAAGCTTCAGTCTAAATCACACATTAACTTTTTCTTCTTATCAAGAGTTTCGGCAGATTATACCTAGTACAGTTCCGTACGAACACCCTTGGAAAGCCCAACGGTACCGACCGACCACCGTGTCATCCTACGGCGATAGGCGTCACTGGGGGCGGATTGGAGGGACATGTGGTCATCACAACGCTCTACCGGCCGTTGTAGGTTTTCGTGACGCGAGGCGCTACTTCTCAGTCAAGTAGCTCCTCTACTGGTCTCACAAGGGCTGAGCGCATCCCGCTTGTCAACAGCGTTCGCCCAATCCAGACGGTTACCATCCAAGTACTAGCCAAGCCTTACAGCGCTTAACGTCGACCATCAGACGGGAACCGGTGGTACCGCTGCGGCAGGGCCGTTGGCTGCCAACTATAAGCGCATATTCAAATATAGTAAGTATGCGATTATGGTCAGTAATATCATGTACTATTTGATGTAATACGTTGCATCGATTCATTACGTTACTGATGCAAAGATGCAGTCTGCTGAAACAAGTAATTATACGGAAAAAAAATAAAGAGCGACACAGATTGAAAATTTCATGTATAAATGATAGAGAACCACACCTAATCTGCCGTACCTGTTCGACAGAATCGCGTACCAACGGTGCGAGATGTGTAACACCACTCCATGGCGCGGAAGACTGTTACACAGATTTTCCTATTTGCTGATGTGCAAACGTGTAGTGACTCCCTCTTGTAAAGTAGCGCGATATATTCACGGTTTGGGTTTCAGGTTCGAGTAGGCAAAAGGTATTTCGTGCGCCGTTGAAGACTCGAGGGATTAGGCCATTGAGAGGCCCCAGTCGAGGGCACTCAAGAGTGTCTGTCCGGCTTCAGCATGGGTCTGCGCCTCCGCACGGGATTATGGGAAGCTCCCCCGCCGCTTGACCACAGGCTATGAATACTTGACCACACAGCAGACTCCACACGAAACTTCCGCGGAGTGTCACGCGGAATCGCCGCACTGCCACCTTCAGCAGTCGCTAGTTTGAGACAGCGAGGTTTACGCAAGGAATCGCTGAAACACTACTGCTGTGATTTGCGGCATAATTCGGTGCGCCGTATTAGTGATGCAGCACGCTGTTTCTGAGGATGATAGACGTCATTCAAGGACGAGAGTAGCTCTTAGCTATTTTCCATATCTACAATGAAGTCATGAGTAGAGCACGGCAAGTGCCATAAGACGATACTCCAGAAACTTCGCTCAGTGGAAGAGTAAAAACAAGCGAACACGAGTCTCGGCTTATCCGTATACACTCGACCGTTTCTGAGAAACCGACAGCCAAAGTTTCCGACGTAGATGCCTTTTAGTGCACTATCCTTCCAGCTGAAACGATGGGCAGTGGCTAATGTTGCAGCGTATTTCTTTTGCGCCCAATTTTCGATACCCTATTAGTGTTTTATTTTATTTTTCATTTTTTTATCCATGTCCGTAGAATGTTTTTCATCAAGTTAGAGGATAAAATGGTTCAAATGGCTCTGAGCACTATGGGACTCAACTGCTGAGGTCATTAGTCCCCTAGAACTTAGAACTAGTTAAACCTAACTAACCTAAGGACATCACAAACATCCATGCCCGAGGCAGGATTCGAACCTGCGACCGTAGCGGTCTTGCGGTTCCAGACTGCAGCGCCTTTAGCCGCACGGCCACTTCGGCCGGCTGTTAGAGGATACAAGAGCGTTATATTAATGGTAAAATTACAATTGGGTTTCAGGCGCCTGTAACTGATATTGAATCAAGAGACGCTACAGAAATTTTTCCGAAAATGATTTCAAATAATTTTCTCATCCATTTATTTTTTTAAATTCATGCACCAGATACACAACTAATAGACGAGTAAGGACAAAGTTATTTCAATACACAATAAAATTGTCTTCGGTGTAATTCCTGTAGTGTATCTTGATAGATAATCAATTGCAAGCGGTAGTTTTCAGAAAAGTGTTCCGTTATGCACGGTTTGCCATGAAATTATTGCCAATGTTAACGACGTTTCGTTTCCGAGTGAGATTCGTATGAAGAAATGTCACTGTGGTAAACCTCCCTTCGCGTGTTCGGAAGACCTACGCTCCGCATGTTTCCCCGATCGTTATAATCTAAGGGAATGCACCAAATGTTCCTGAAGAATGAAATATCACAATATGAGAATTTAGAAAGATTGTAATCCCTCAACATACCATACATACATATGTTATACATAATAAACGTGACAATTATTGTGAAATCCACTTGTAATTTTACAATTAATATATCGCCCTTGAATCCCCTAATTTAATAAGAGACATTCGTGTATTAACGGTCTACGGATATGGATAAATAAATGAAAACGATAAAAAAAAACAATAGCAGGGTTTCAAACACAGGGTCCCAAGTTAAAAAACCGCGTCGATAACCACAGAGCCACTATTTCGTCTTTGCATATTGCACAGTGAAGTACCCAGAAAATACCTCTAAAACTTTGACCATCGTTTTTCAGAGACGCTGGACTATCTATGGATAAGCAGAGACAAATGTTCGCTTATTTTGACTCCTTTTACACTGAGCTAAGTTCCTTGGAAATCAGGTGACGGCACTGACCATGTTATCGTACGTAATATACCCTACAGCCGGCGATGTGGCCGAGCGGTTCTAGGCGCTTCAGTCCGGAACCGCGCTGCTGCTACGGTCGCAGGTTCGAATCCTGCCTCGGGCATGGATGTGTATGATGTCCTTAGGTTAGTTATGTTTAAGTAGTTCTAAGTCTAGGGAACTGATGACATCTGATGTTAAGTCCCATAGTGCTCAGAGCCATTTGAACAATATTATACCCTACAGTAAACAATTGTGAAACCTGCGCACAGTGAAATTTGGCGTGGCAGAACTCGTTTCTTGTTATTGAGTGACAATCGGAGCCTTGACGTGAACTGTGCATTCACTGTAATCTTGGAAAATGTGCATTATGAACAGAAATTTGTCTACAGAAAGTGCGTGTTTCTTTTCCAGATGCTGTGGAAATTTGATCGAAACTTTGGAGATGTAAGACGATCTTTCTTTAAAAAGTTGCCGCACACACAGCTGTCATGCAGATAAGCTATCTACAAATAAAGTCGAAGGTTCGACGTGACAGTCAGCGGTCGCCCAAAATTAATAACCACTGCAGGAAATTTGCAGCTCGTTGCATAAACAGTCGTTAAGTCACCCAAGAAATATGCGAGCTTTTAAGGAACTATAATTGTACGATAGAAGTTTCAAAAGAATATCAAAAACACTACACCTGAAGCCAATTACTTTGTCTTTGAACTATTCCTGTGCTCTGATGAAGCAGGTTTTAAGTTAAGAGGTAAGAAAGGTAAGTTAAGAGTTAACAAAGGTAGTGGTGTTCCTAAAATCCACGACGTGTTACTAAGGAGGAGTTAAATGTTTCTGGAGATAGGGCTTGGGCTGGTATACGCAACGAAGAGTGATAAGCTCGTATCTTTTCGATGGGATCGTGAGTGCGGAAAGGTAATTTGACCTGCTGTGAGAAGCTTTTATTTATTACACAATATCCCTGCACTTGAAGCTGCGCGGAATAATCTCATTTGGTGGCTCCACCGCACTACAGGTGAAACGTCCATACACTTTTGGATGACATTTTTCAAAAGTGGATAGAAATCACCGGGCCTCATACCACATGACTGTTACAGTGTGGGTAATACTGAAAGAAAAATATTTTCGCTACAATACCATTAAGGGGCTCCGGAACGCCCTATACTTGCAATGTTAAAATAACGCTTATAAATTACATCTTTCCTCACAAACTATTTGAGGTAGGAAGTTGAACTTTTTACAGATTATTTATTGGAATATGGGCTACAACTTAACACAGGGATTTTACAAAATTTTAGTTCAGTTATTAAAGATGATTTTTTTTTCAATTGTAATGAAAATTCACAACATTTTTCTGCAATTTTTTATTTATATATTCAAAAATATACAGTTTTTTGGAAAAAGGCTGTGTTAAATTATGCAGAAGGTCCTGTGTAACATTTACTGAAAGTTTGAAACAAATATGTTTGGAAGATCCTTAGAAAACATGTAATTAGTATGAGAAAATAAAAGTTTTGGGAATCGAGCGACAAAGATTGGATTAACTTTTTATTGCATTCCAGGTCCATAGGATGGATTATCTTCATCCTCTGCAAACCCCTCCTCCAGCTTCCTCTTGTTCCTCCTCCTGTTTACTCTTGCTTGTATTTCTAGACTCTTTACAGCCCTGTCTGCAGCCCGAAGGCGTTCCTTGTCTCAAGCAAGCATCGCTCGTTGTTGTGTTCGTAGATTTTGCTACCATTTTCTTCAGTTGCAGTTACTGCAACACTGTTCCAAAAGGTGGTCATGTATGAACACTTATCACATTTCAGTTACATTTCACTAGCAAGTCCTACGTGCTTTATTATGGAGAGTTCCAGACCAATTTCACTACAATGAATACATCTTACACAGTTTGAAAAAATTCCTGTGAGAACCGACATATCAAATATTTCATTCACATCCGATTCGCCCATAAAACATTCATAGTTTTCACTCATTGAACCAAGCTTCTTCTGTGAAGTATTTTCTTTCCCACTTTGACTGCTATGGGCAGGTGTACTTGAGAGGTTAGGTTCACTCACTTGGTTATCGTCTTTATTGTTTACAGTAATAACACATACCTTTGGCTGTCCAACATTTCTCCTTTTCTTAAAAGCCTTCAGAGGATTTCTAATAACTTTACTTTTACTCATTATTATACTTCAACAAAACAGAGACTCAAGAAACAGAATTAATTACGAATATTTTCGAGATAACGACAGAGTAAATAAACATGAAACAATCGACAATCACACCAGCGATATATATTGAACCATCACAGGTTAGCCACAACACATACTTTATCTCACATCACTAAAATGTACCTGATGAACACGGACGTTAATAATAACACCATTTGACAGCAGTTTAACAGCGCCACAGTGGGTCACGCCCATGTAGAACACATTTCAAAAAAAATTTAAAAATAGTTGTAGTCTTCGGAATTGAATAAATTATATATCTATTAAAAGGTAATAGTCTGCAGATTCAGAAAACGCAAAAAAGTAAAAATTGAACTTTTCATGATTTTGAGCCTTTCCGGAGCCCCTTAAAACCTACAGCATTCAAAGAATTTGCCCGAACTAGAATTTTAGGACAATTTTGGTAATAAAGTGGAGTTATGTGATAAGACACCTAAATCAGCCTTTAAACGATGTGTTAACCCTCTCCCCATAAAGTGGATTGGAAGGACGTAACGACAAGGTCGAGTGAAATGCCACTCGGGTAGTACGTACCATTGAGCAAGGGACCCCTCAAATACTGTGATCGTGCCGTGCTGTAAGGATACACTAGCTGGAGGTAAGATCTGAGCTATATTGCGCATGCGCTCGAAGAAAAACAGGGCAGGCGCATGGTTTTCCACCCCCCCTTGTAAGCAGAGGGTTAAATGTCCAGGTAACAGTGGACAATACTTTGAGCGAACTACGTTGTATAAATCATTACAGCTACCCAAACACTGTATGTTTTGTAAACTGGCTTTTGCTGCACGCTGGATCATCTTAATAGATTAGTTGTTAAGTGAGGGGATTAAAATAGTGGAAAAGGCTTGGGAGTCCACCACAATTGCTCACTATAAGATTTTAAATTTAATTAACATAACATAATATTTTAATTCAATTAACTGCTGACCTGTCAGCCACCTGAAGAGTGGCGTGCTATACTAAAGGTGTGACAAGTCTGTTCTCTCATGTGACGAGCACATCTGTTGCACTTGGGACTCTGAAGATAGAAATAATTCCTAAACGCGTCACTCTGTGATCAATAAAGTCATTCTCAACTGCTATATGACTTTTATAAGACTAAACCAGTTCAACAACAGATCTATGCGTAATGGGCATGGTAGCTCGAAGCCAGTATTGACGTTCTAATAAAACTTTTTAGAAAGTATTTATGGCTGGTTGCATTCGTCACCAACAGTCCGTAACGACCGCGGAGTTGAACAGGATACAGCATGGATAAAAAAAACCTTCTGCAGTTGCACCGACAGTTGACTATTATACGATGGAATGGTCCGTGTCCCAACATGTTTTTATTTATTTTTGTGAGCTTGTACTTAGATTTTTTTGTTTTGCACTTTACCTTATCCCGTAAGTATACATGGCGCCTGCCCGGTTGGCCGTGCGGTCTAACGCACGGCTTTCCGGGCGGGAAGGAGCGCCTGGTCCCCGGTACGAATCCGCCCGGCGGATTTGTGTCGAGGTCCGGTGAGCCAGCCAGTCTGTGGATGGTTTTTAGGCCGTTTTCCATCTGCCTCGGCGAATGCGGGCTGGTTCCCCTTATTCCACCTCAGTTACACTATGTCGGCGATTGCTGCGGAAACAAGTTCTCCACGTACGCGTACACCACCATTACTCTACCACGCCAACATAGGGGTTACACTCGGCTGGTGCGCGACGTTCCCTGGGGAGGTCCACCGGGGACCGAACCGCACAATAACCCTGGGTTCGGTGTGTGGCGGCGGAGGGGTGAAGTGGACTGCGGTAGTCGTCGTGGGGTTGTGGACCACTGTGGCTGCGGCGGGGACGGAGCCTCTCCGTCGTTTCTAGGTCCCCGGTTAACATACAATACAATACATACTAGTATACCTGACACTTTTTTACGCCATATATAGATTATCACATTAGGCCAGTGACTGGGCGAGGGACGTTTGTATGTGTGAACCGACAACCATAGCGCTGCCCGTCAACCGACGAACGGCAACAGGGCAATCCCTCGGCCAATCTGAGCGCCTGGCGCCAAGTTTCCGTAGTTTAAAAATGGTGCGTTGTCGACGTACACAACATTAGTAATTTTGGTTTGGGTTGGTATCAGCTACCCACGGTTAAAATTTCGTGACAATTTTTCCACTATATAATTGCAGGACAGGTCCCTCACATGTAGGCGAAGACACTATGTTTCATGAAGATAGGTCCAGGTTACAGCTCATTTTGTCCAGCTCTTTAATCATGGGAAACACACACGAACAGAACGCACGAGCCTGCCACAAGGAACTCTTTCTCAGAGAAGTTGTTTAACAAGTCCTACGTGAGCAATGATACATGCATCAACCCGCCTTAATTGTGAATCTCGGATGCGCTGATGTATCCGTGGAGTATTGGTTGGTTCAAATGGTTCTGAGCACTATGGGACTTAACATCTTAGGTCATCAGTCCCCTAGAACTTAGAACTAATTAAACCTAACTAACCTAAGGACATCACACACATCCATGCCCGAGGCAGGATTCGAACCTGCGACCGTAGCAGTCCCGCGGTTCCGGACTGCAGCGCCTAGAACCGCACGACCACCGCGGCCGGCGTGGAGTATTGCGTATGGTTTCGCAGCCTTCCATAATACGGGCAAAGAGACTAAGCATCTTTTACTGACGTTCCATACAAAAAAGCTTTCAAATGCCCACACAGAAAAAAATTCCAGTGGGTTTCGGTCCGGAGAGCGTGGAGCCCAGGCAGTTGGTCAATCTCTACCTATGTATCCCTGTAGAAACGTTGAGCATGAGCGCCATTGCTGTCCATACATCAAATGGGCATATCCCATCTCTGCATTTATGTACACTACCATTGTGCGAGCCAAGCCTATGGTTAATTCTACGTAGTAACCCGTGTGCCTGCAGCGGTAGCACTGATCGCTGGAAAGGTTACCGTTACTCGCAAAAAAAGTAATGACATACGTCGCATGGAAACAGGGACATATGAAACAAAACGCTGGTGGCGCACAATGTAACCAAACGTCATCAAGAGTTTATGTTCCCTATGATTCTAATGTTCTATTCTTATGTGTTTCCCATCAATTAGTTGGAGAAAATGAGTTGTAACATGGAAACAAAGCGTTTCCAAGTGCACGTTCATATAACGTAATTTGTTCTACGTGTCAGGAATGTGTCCTGCAATTTATGTCGTGCATTTTTGTTACTACACTGCAAATTACACTTAAGTGAAGAAATTCTGAAATGGAAGAAATTAATGTGAGGATGACCTGTTAAAATTCCTGGAGTCTTTGAATACCCCTTCCCAACAAAATTTCACATGGTGCTACTCTGAACACCATGCCATTCTTCTTGATGCTGATCTCGTTCTCACCAAAGGCCAACTACACACTTCGGTCCACATTAAACCTACTAACAAACAGCACTACTTATGTTCTGACAGTTGCCACCCTTTCCATGTCAAACGTTCCCTCCTACAGTCTTCACATTTGAGCTAAACGTTTTATCTCAGGTGAGATCTCTTTCATAATACACCGCCATTATCACCTCAGCCTTCATTGGGCATAATTACCCCACCAGCCTATTTCAAAAGCAGATTTCCTCGTACATCACATCCAATCCTGGTACTGCTGATCCCTCCAAAAGACAGCATTGTAGCACGCCACTTATCACTCACTTAAGTGGATAAAGGAGATTCATCGCGCCACCTTTACAATAATTCTGTTACTCCACTCTCTAACAGCACGCGGGAAAAAACGAACACCTACATCTTTCCGTGCGAGCTCCGATTTCCGTTACTTTATTATGATTGTTTCTCCTAAAGTAGCTCGGCGACAACAAAATATTTTCGTATACGGAGGAGAAAGTTCGTGATTGAAATTACGTGAGACGATCCTGCCGCAACGACGAACGCTCTTGTTATTATAATGTACATCCCAAATCCCGTATCATGCCCGTGACACCTTGTCCCCTATTTCTCGCTAATACAAAAAATGCTGCCCTTCTGCGAACTTTCTCGATGTACTCTGTTGATCCTATCTGGTAAGGATTCCACACCGCGCAGCAGTGGCCCAAAACAGAACGGGCAAGCGCAGTGCAGGCAGTCTCTCGACTAGATCTATTGCATCTTCTAAGTGTTCTGCCAGTAAAACGCAGTCTCTGGTTCGGCTTTCTGCAACATTCTCTCTCTCTCTCTCTCTCTCTCTCTCTCTCTCTCTCTCTCTCTCTCTCTCTTTCCCCTTACATATTTTTTCTTTTTAATTTGTAGCAATCCCGCAACGACATCCTGCAGGGAATTCCAAAACAAACGGCCCCAGGACGACGGCTCGAGGCGGGATGACACTTTCTCTGGTGTGAAGGATGACCAGACCCGACCAGCGCGGCCGCAGTGAAAGGTTGATGTAACCAGTCGGAGCGACCAGCCACTACTTTCCTGCAGGGGAAAAGGGGACAACAGACCGCGCTGCCAGACGCGGGACTGTCTTTCCTGGGACTGCATACTCCGTGTCGTCAACGCGCCGTACCCCCCATCCCAGCTGTCTGCTATCGGCACAAACCGTAGCGCTGAACTAATTGAGTTGCGTACTGTTCATGATAATGCAATCCCAAATCTCCGACCGGGTCTTCTGATTTGGGTGCTTCACGGTTTCGCTAATTTCCTTGAGGCAACTACGGAGAAGTTATTTTCAACAAGACCAGTCTTTTTTTTCCCCTGTACCATTTATCGAATTAAATTGCAAGATCTTGTCCTAGACGGCAACGTTTCTGGGAGTCAGCAGCTAGCATTAAACAAGCCTTTCACAGACGCTGGAGTGACTATTTATTTGTGCGATTAGCTCCGCGATATGAAATCGCATTATCACGTAACATTAGACAATGGGATTGAATATCTCGAAACTGGTTATGCCAATAAGTGAATTAAGAAGTCCAAACAGTACTTGCAGAAAATATATTCATTTGATTCCCCATTTGCGCTAGCACAGAACGTAGATGAACTTCATGTCGACTCGATGGAAACCACCACCATTCCACTTTCTTTAAATCAATAACTTAAAGGTACTAATCGCCTCAAACCCTGGACCCCACTGCGATAGACAGACGAGGCTCTGTACTACTTCTTAACTGTGCAAAGCCGAAGACTAACGTTATTTGTGTTACGAGAATCGGAATGCAAATGATAACTACATAAGCGACCCCCTCCCTTGTGCGCGCGCGTTGCGCAACGTAGCAACAAGATACCGGCAAAGCAATGAAGATGACGCTTATTTTAACATTACCTCAATTCTGCGTCGGTGGTTGATAGAGCCGGCCAGGGTGGCCGAGCGGTTCTAGGCACTACAGTCTGTAACCGCGCGACCGCTACGGTCGCAGGTTCGAATCCTGCCTCGGGCATGGATGTGTGTGATGTCCTTAGGTTAGTTAGGTTTAAGTAGTTCTAAGTTCTAGGGGACTGATGACCTCAGAAGTTAAGTCCCATAGTGCTCAGAGCCATGGTTGATAGAATCCGACAGTAAAACAAAATGGACAATTTCTGAATGTCGACAACCATCAAGACACTGTTTTCGTTTTTTGTTAATTTTTTATAAACAGTTACCACCGTGGTTTTACTGCAAATATTTACAAAATAATATGTGCTGCTTCAATCACAGGTTACTAATATTTATTACAAGGACGCGTTTCGGCAACTTATTGCTACCATCAGATGTATTATATGTAGATCTAGACTAACCTGAAATGTGATGACTATTATTTGTTAGGGGTGCCAGTAAGTTTGTGTACCGAAAATTAACCCTGTACAGAAAGAGTCAACATGTTGCTCTAAAGCGTCCTGATGGTAAGTTGGTAGAGTGTGACTAAAGCAGCAGAAATTTAATAAATTTTAATAAAATCGCTGATCTCAATTTCATGCATGTGGATAAATGTTACTGCATATAGTATCTCATACGGTGGAAATCGAATGAGAACTAATGGACCACTGATTGCATATACACAGATCGAAAGTTTTAATTACTCCTGGTCGCTTCAGTGATCTCCAGGAAGTTTTAATCACGCAACAAATCCCAAATGGCACAGAGATGCAACGTTTATGTGAACCTGCACTTTTAGGATGCTTCTCTATCCGCTCTATATATGACAGTAATTCAATGAATCATTGATTTCTGGAAAGCATGTGTCATTCATAGCCAGCTGTACGATGATCTTTTGAAATGTGCAATATATGATGACCGAGATTCTGGGTTTTTGTTTGTTGTTCCGTGACTGATCACTCGCAACGGGAAAGTTGGGAATGTGCTTTCGAGTTCCGAGCTGACACAAAGTTTTAACATCCTTCAGTACCAATCAAGAGTCAGCATGAATGTCGATTAAAAAGACTGCTATACTCTTAGCTTTTATTTTCGATTGGTGCTTCAAGTCTTGTCGGCAGTAAGCTATTGTGAGAGATGAAGACTATAGAAGCTGGCCGTGGCACCATTGAACAAACTGCCTTTGCCTTAGCGTGTAATAAGTTGGTAAAGCACGGGATATTATTAACATGTTGACTGCCACGAAGCCACCGGCGGCTACCGAAGCGCTTTACGCCTGACGCCGTGGAAGCCCTGGCGGTGAAGAATGTCACTACGTGTGCGACAGTTAACGTGCTAAATTGGAATGGCAGAAGCGGAGTCTGTGACATTGTCTTTCGCAATACTAATTCAGCGTTGAGCATCATATTGACAAATGTCAACGGGAGAGCAGAACGTGTGTGCCACGCCATTTTGTACATAAAACATGACAGTTGTGTCAGGTCAGCACCCAAATCCAGATTTTTGGCTTTCCACTATTCGGGCTCTAGATCCGGTTTGGCAAAAATTTCTGTTTGGTGAAGATATTTGAATTACAGAGCAAGATCACCATTTAAGGACGGATTTCGTTGCTACGATTATATCCTCAAGTATTCACTCATTTGATTTCGGTGGAGCTAATTAAGAGTCACATAGCAGTTGTTACGCGGTGTCTAAAAGTAAACAAACACTTGTTGTCACTGCAGCATACAAATGCATGCTTTTTTAATGATGAAAGTACATATGGTAAAGTTCACCAGTTTCATACAATTAGCGGAGTACGTCAGTTATGGAGGCAAAAAGCTTGATACAGTGCTTAATGCTTCATGACTTATGGTCTAGTAAGATAATATGACTCGATTACGCCGAACAGACTATCGGAAATGTACTGCGGCTTTCTAGGCCGTCATATCCTTTTTTTTTTTTTTTTCATCCCATTCAATAGCTTTTGCGTCTTCAAACTGCAAGAGAAGCACAGTTGTTCCCATTGGCAGAACACTTGTTTGCACTCACCAGGACAGCGTCACGTCATGGCGTCTCACAAGTGAAGCTGGAGAACAGCGCACATCCAGAGTCCCCAGTGTCGGGCACCAAAAACACACAGTCCTGCCCGCGGTTTCGCTCGCCTCAGAGTCGGGCACACGCACCGGAAAACACAGAGCAAACGGCGGTGCGGACTCTTTCGGCCGGCCCGTGCACCTGCGCGCAGACAACTGTCACACGCGGCCCCTGCGCCGCCCGTTCGGGCGACGGTGGCGCCGCTGCGGGAGCGCCGCGAAGCTCGCGCCCGGCGTCCCACCTGCCGGACAGCCAGAAGCCAGAGGCAGCGGCAGCGGGCTCCGGAGAAAGTTCGCAGCCCTGGGAGAAAGGTGGCCCCGGCCGCCGGTCACTGGCATTTGCCGACCCGCCGCCCGCGCGCGAGCGTCTGCCCGCTGGTCTTTGGGCTCGCCGACAAGAGTTTGCGTCGGACAAAAGGGCAGCGGGAAGTGCACACTACTGGCAAGACGGCGCGCGTGGCACGGTTCCATCTTGGCACCGCGAGCGGAGAGTCATCCACCTTCTCATTCGAGTCAGCGCGCCGGCGAGTGCATGAGTTGGCGCCGGTAGGGCAGGCCTTATTTTTAGAACCTGACGGCTGGCTGGGGGACTGCGATAGTGAGCGTACTTGGCGCTTTGTCGATAACGGACAAGGTAGAAGCAGTTTACATGAAAGTTTCCTGGCTGCGATACCGATGCTCTGTTTCTACCCTGAGAAAGGCCGCAACAATCGCGGTCGAAACTTCGTTTGCTTTGAGTGACAGTTGTTTTCTCAAAATGACGCGGCACCACACACGGAAGACAGACTGGCCGCGGGGGAAGATGCAATTTGTAGATGCAAGCTACGTAGCTGTTTCAGGTTGAATACTTAACACTTTAGGAGGTGGTGGTTGTAACAACCCTACCACAACAAAGGTCAAAATTTAATAATGATTGTGGTGTTGCTCACGCTGCTAAATACTGCATTTTCGGCCAACAACAAAGTTATTATGTGGAAGGTGTCATTGGAACACAGTTAATAAAGTCATTTCATGTAATAATGAATAAACTAGACACTCATCTTCTCGTGTTTCCCACGCTGGTCTCGTAAAATCATGGCCCAATCGTCGAAAATCTAGGTGGTGATGATTCCAAGCTCGGATGCAAAGAGGCCTAAGTTTTATTCTGCTATATTCAAAAGTTTTGTAGATGCGCTTCACAAACCATTCTTGAAGATTAAACCTTTCAAAGTTAGCACAATGCTGATGTAAAAAAACAATCAGCACTCCGAATTTAAGTTACACTTCCTTTTTATTGCTTTTGTTGCAATATCACGTAACACACAAAACATAACTTCACAATACAAAACATACTTGAAAACATCTTCCGCGCTGTTAAAGTTCACATTTTATAAGCTGACTACAATATGCGTCTTTCCAACATGACGTCCCAGACTTGACTTTTTCAAGGTCCGACTCTCTCACTACTTACGCGCCTAAAAATCAAGAGTTACAAGTACGTCAAAGATCATAGTGACAAAAGAAAGAATACACATACGAATAATATCATTACAATATAAACACATCGATGTATCAAAGTACCTCTACATTAATGAAATCAAATCTGAATGTTGTCTCAGAAATATGTCAGCTACTTTACAGAAACAAATTAGAATATTGCTAGTATCGAGAGGTTGAGTTGAGGTGCCGTAATGGTTACGTAATTCAAGTACCATTACATAGTACAAGAAAGAATACTAGAAATAACACCTACCGGGTGATCAAAAAGTCTGTATAAATTTGAAAACTTAATAAACCACGGAATAATGTAGATAAAGGGGTAAAAATTGACACACATGCTTGGAATGACATGGGGTTTTATTAGAACCACCCCATATTGCTAGACGCGAGAAAGTTCTCTTGCGCGCGTCTTTGGTGATGATCGTGTGCTCAGCCGCCACTTTCGTCATGCTTGGCCTCCCAGGTCTCCAGACCTCAGTCCGTGCGATTATTGGCTTTGGGGTTACCTGAAGTCGCAAGTGTATCGTGATCGACCGACATCTCTAGGGATGCTGCAAGACAACATCGGACGCCAATGCCTCACCATAACTCCGGACATATTTTACAGTGCTGTTCACAACATTATTCCTCGACTACAGCTATTGTTGAGGAATGATGGTGGACATATTGAGCATTTCCTGTAAAGAACATCATCTTTGCTTTGTCTTACTTTGTTATGCTAATTATTGCTATTCTGATTAGATAAAGCGCCATGTGTCGGACATTTTTTGAACATTTCTTATTTTTTTCTTTTTTTGGTTCTAATTAAACCCCATGTCATTCCAAGCATGTGTGTCAATTTGTATCTCTCTATCCACATTATTCCGTGATTTGTTCAGTTTTCAAATTTATACTGACTTTTTGATCACCCTATATATTCCAATCATCTAAGAAGGTGAAAGAGTTGCTGTGCCCAATTAAGTACAGTCCCGACCACATGGTTCAAAGTGGTTCAAATGGCTCTAAGCAGTATGGGACTTAACATCTGAGGTCGTGTCAGTCCCCTAGACTTAAAACTACTTAAACCTAACTAACCTAAGGACATCACACACATCCGTGCCCGAGGCAGAATTCGAACCTGCGACCGCAGCAGCCGCGTGGTTCCAGACTGAAGCGCCTATAACTGCTCGGCCACCTCGGCCGGCTCGACCACATGGTCCCTGGGATTTACGATAGGCGTTCCATACAGATTTACAATTTATTTTTTCTACCCATCATTCATGGTGCGCTATCTGACTTATCGATACAGCTGCAGGTATATGCGGCATGGAAATCACTACAAACATAAATCCTTCCACAGTACAACCCAAGTTGCGAACTGTTGTTGTTATGTGTGAACCGACCAGGAGTGTGACCAAGGACAGCTCTGGACGACGTTGGGTTTCTGTTAAAAGAGAGCGTAAACACTGCAGGTATTTACATCTACATCTACATGGATACTCTGCAAATCACATTTAAGTGTCCGGCCGAGGGTTCATCGAACCACCTTCACAGTTCTCTATTATTCCAATCTCGTATAGCGCGCGGAAAGAATGAACACCTATATCTTTCCGTACGAACTCTGATTATCCTTATTTTATCGTGGTGATAGTTCCGCTCTATGAAGGTCGGAGTCAACAAAATATTTTCGCATTCGGAGGAGAAAGTTGGTGATTGGAATTTCGTGAGGAGATTCCATCGCAAAGAAAAACGCCTTTCTTTTAACGATTTCCAGCCCAAATCCTGTATCATTTCTGCGACACTCTCTCCCATATTTCGCGATAATACAAAACGCGCTGCCTTTCTTTGAACTTTTTCGATGTACTCCGTCAGTCCTATCTGGTAAGGATCCCACACCGCGCAGCAGTAATCTAAAAGAGGACGGACAAGCGTAGCGTAGGTAATCTCCTTAGTAGGTTTGTTACATTTTCCAAGTGTTCTGTCAATAAAACGCAGCCTTTGATTAGCCTTCTCCACAACATTTTCAATGTGTTCTTTCCTTACCTAGGTATTTAGTTGAATTTATGGCAGTTAACTTTTCTAAATCGTTTTGCAGTTCGTTTTGTTCTTCTGATGACTTTATTAGTCGATAAACGACAGCGTCTTCTGCAAACAACCGAAGACGGCTGCTCATATTGTCTCCCAAATCGTTTATATAGATAAGGAACAGCAAAAGGGCCTTTAACACTACCTTAGGGAACGCCAGAAATCACTTCCGTTTTACTCGAGGACAAGTGATTGGTTTCAGTGCGTCCAGAGAGTGGACCGCCACGGAAAGGATTCTCGGAACACGACAGTGCTCGTCCCCATACGAGTAACAAAACTAGGCTTGCCATCGCTGAAATGAAATTTCAGGCACAGCCACACCCACCGTATTCTCGTCACTTGTCCTCTTCTGACTACCACCGCTTCGGAGCTTTGGGAGAAACCCCGCGCGGATATCGTTTCGCAGACATCCAGGAACTGCGACCAGCTATCCTCAGGCGCGACACATTCCGGAAAAGTGCTTTGAGGAAGGCTAACATAAGCTATAGGGGCCAAATCAGGAGAATTCCGTGGGTGTGGCAGTACCTGGAACACCATTTCAGTGGTGGCAACCGTGTTTTTCCACTCGTATGGAGACAAGCGTTATCGTGTTGGAAGAGGACTTTTCGTACTTGTGCACACACTCCATGCACTGCCACCAATCGCCTATAAATATCCGCAGTCTTTGCACCCTCCTTCCAGGGAAACCACGTCGACCAGAATTCTACTTGACCATAACATCCGGGTTGTCCGCTGACGTAATGACGGCAGCTGGGAAAATGGTCTGTACTGTCGACGGATTACAGTCCTGTAGTGATAGTGCTGACACCTATGATTAGACCAAAGTACATACTTGGACCTGTAGTGATGAGTCAGCTGGCACACCATGAGTGTTAGGGAAAAATAAAGTGCAAATAAATGTGGAACGCCCCACGTGAGCGTCTGCGAGTGCGGAAGCAACTGAATTGGTTAGGTCTACCCGCGCCGATTCCGGCCGCTGCACAGAAAATCAACAGAACACTAAAATTCGCGTACTTCAGAAATCAGCAGTTGTTGAGCACAGCTTCACGAACAAACACAAGACTCTGTTTGATGAAGCGCAAGTTTTCTCCTGCGATTCTGTTATTAAAGAGGCTGGAAATTAGAATGTGCGAGAACCGCTCCAACGGGGACAGCGGATACGATCTTAGTGATGTGTGGTAGTGAAATATCGATGCAGATAAGAAACGGATAAGTTCGCCGAATTGTTTACGCTCCTGGGGCAGCGGTGACGAATCAAAAGCCGTTCATGGGTTACGTAAGGGCACCACAGCAGCAGCCACTACAGTCAGCTTCTCATGACAAAGAAGATGGTGGTAATCAGCAAAAGCTTGAGCTCTTTGTCCAGACCTGACGTGGTAAGAGATCCAAGAGTGTTTTATTCAGGAATTAGTAGAAACTAATACAGTTCAAATCAAGCATTCCATGTAACATCTGTCCTGATTTTGTTGGTTAGAGAGAGACATTGAACAGGCAAAACATTACCACCATTGCCCACCGTGATATTAGATGCTGCCTGGGGGCGTTACAGGCACGTGAAGCAGTAGCAAAATTATGTAAGCGGAGCAGACGCGGACGGGGGATCAAAAAAATGGTTCAAATGGCTCTGAGCACTATGGGACTTAACATCTGAGGTCATCAGTCCCTTAGAACTATTTAAACCTAACTAACCTAAGAACATAACACATCCATGCACGAGGCAGGATTTGAACCTGCGACCGTAGCGGTCACGCGGTTCCAGACTGAAGCGCCTAGAACCGCTCTGCCACAACAGGCACAGGGGATCAACCCAGCGAAGATATTCGCTGCAAATGGGGAAATCCATTGAGATAAGCGACTGTGACAAAGGGCAGACTATTATTACGCATAGTCTGTGGACTAGTATCTCGAGCCGGCCGGTGTGGCCGTGCGGTTCTAGGCGCTTCAGTCTGGAACCACGTGACCGACACGGTCGCAGGTTGGAATCCTGCCTCGGGCGTGGATGTGTGTGATGTCCTTAGGTTAGTTAGGTTTAAGTAGTTCTAAGTTCTAGGGGACTGATGACCACAGATGTTAAGTCCCACAGTGCTCAGAGCCATTTGAACTATTTTTAGTATCTCGAGAACGGCGAAGCTGGTCGAATGTTTTCATGCTACTGTCGTAGATAGAAGGACAATGAAACTACCACTAGGCGCTAAATGGTTGGGCGCCCAAGACTCTTCACAGAACGTGGGGTTCGGAGGTTTGTCTGCTCTGTTAAGTAGGTGATCCGTGACATCTCTGCCGAAAGAGCGCAAATGTTTCGGAGCGTACCGTTCACCGTACAACGTTGACAATGAAGCTCCGCAGCAGACCACCCCTACATGTTCACACGATGACCCAAGGACATCGTCAATTACGACTGCAGTGGGCATGGGACCATTTGACCGTCAATCAATGGAAATATATAGGCTCTTCGGGTAAATCACATTTTTGGCTACACTAGGTCGATAGTCCCGTCTCTATAAACCCCGTCATTGAGGTGAATGGCGGCTCGAAACCTGCAGCACGCCACGGACAAAGGGTCGTGGGAGCAGTATTATGCCGCGGGAGGTATTGTTGCGTGGGACCTGTGGTAGTACGACAGCTGTGAACCACCTGCTTCCCTTCGTGCTTGATATCTTCCCCGACGGCGATGTCATCTCTCAGCAGTATAATCTTCCGTGTCACGGAGTCGGAACCGTTCAACAGTGGTTTGAGGAGCATTGTAGTGAACTCGCGATGATGTCTTGGCGACCACGTTCGCCTGATGTAAATCCTATGGCACCCATCTGGATCGCTATCAGGCGCCCCACCACGTACGCAGATAGCGGCCTGTAATTAACGCGAATTACATGATCTGTGCGCAGACATTTAACGCCACGTCCACCAGTGATGGACCTAGGACACTCAGAATCAGTGACGTATTTCGGTCCAAAGACGAACAAACAAGATATTAAGCAGGTGGCTCATCAGTGTAAGTTTCCATTTGGTGTTTAGGCACGCCAGTTGCTATGAGCTTATTCATCGATTGTTGAAAATGGTTCAAATGGCTCTGAGCACTATGGGACTTAACTTCTGAGGTCATCAGTCCCCTAGACTTAGAACTACTTAAACCTGACTAACCTAAGGACATCACACACAACCATGCCCGAGGCAGTATTCGAACATGCGACCGTAGCAGTCTGGGGCCCATTAACACTGACTCGTATTGGAAGAGCAAGCTTCCATCTTCATATTCACAATATCACAATAATAATAACATCTCAACGAATAAAACTATACGCCAGTTCGTTAAAAATAGAAAAAATATTTCAGACTAAATTTAGTAATTATTACCAACTGATTTGTGTTTTTATTCGTTCTGATTGCAGATGGGTGGGTGGGTGGGTGGGTGGGTGGGTGGGAAGGTGGGGGGTGGTGGTGGTGGTGGTGGTGGTGGTGGTGGTGGTGTCTAAGAATTACTAATTAACGTCTGTATATCTTTCTTTTCTTAATAAAAATGTTTAGTATGTAAGCATATGTACAAATTAACTTGCGACGTGAGTGTAGAATGACTCGTTCCACATCACTACGATGTATCGTGCAAAATTAACACTGGAACACGAAACTAACTAACTACTGATGGCGTGAATTTGAAGATTTGAGCTTTTTCTCCAAAAACGTGTCAGTTTTAATGTGATCAACTATTATAAATGCGATGAGTCGAATTATTATGAGTGAAGTATTTCATGTAACTTTTTCTGAGTAGGTACGCGTCCCCGCAGAGGCTTGGTGGTCAGTAAGGACAGAGTTGAGGAGACTTTTTTTTCTTTTCGTTTTTTCTTTTTCAGCACCTTGTGAATGTAATCTGTCGTGTCGCTAAGTACCGCAGTGTCCATGTGGACCGTAATTACGGGACGGGCGAAGCGTCCCTCATCGCACAAGGTGATTAACAGCACGCAGCTTGTGTATGACTTCCTTTGCAGACAGCCGCACATTTGGCGTTTCTCAGAAGTCTCCTGCGACCATTACTTGCAGAACGACAGGGTGAAACAAATGACACTAATTAGAACTGTCTAATGAAAACTATACGCTGCTTCTAATACAAAAGAAAAATAAACAAAAAGAAAAACGTAGCATTCATCTGACCAAAGGTGCTTAGTACAGATGGTCGAAGAGTTACGTTATTCGTTTTCGCCCGACATGTGGAACGTCTCCCAAACGCAGCATCTCTCACGAAGGCGGCTACTGTTCAGCACAGAATAAAAGGCACTGTGGAATTTGGCATTGTTCACAGTCAACTTGCGCCAGAATTATTTTTGCTGGTGACAGAAAGTTAGTGTAAAGATACCAGCCATATGTTTGTATTGCTTTCGGGTGCAGTAGCTTACGAAATGTGATATTGTAACAGTACGTCCCGCCGTCATCTTCAGGTGATATCTGTAGACGTCTACAGATATCACCTGTAGATGGCAAGGTACGCTGTCAGAATATCGTGTTTCGTAAACACTTTGCAGACAACCAAGTGAGTTCAGCTGGAATAGAAAATAATCAGCATTCTGTGACGTAGGCTGTACAAGCTTGTGACAGCAACAAATGAGATTTAAATTAAATGTCCCCAAATCAAAAATTACGGCACGTTGTAGCCTGCTTGCCCATTCAGTAGTTCTAAAACAACAGATGGTCAGAAACTGACATTGTTTGAAATACGGAGATCAAATGGAATCACAAGTACCTCCTGAACGGCTGCAGAGTAAACAGACCATCAGCTCCGTCACATCGCGAGAACTGATGGCCCAATCGATTTTTGTTCTACTCTACGATAAACTGATTTTCCAGTAATTTGCTTTAGTGTTCTATGATTGTGAACGTACCGTTTTGCATCTTTAGAACTGGCTGTAATAATTTGACAATTATAAACTTTTTGCTTCCTTTATGTTCGTACCAGCACTCAGAATACCGTCCGTACCATTAAAGCAATAGGTCAATCACCGAAAATCAAGATCGAAAGAGTAAATAATTAGTTAATCGAGTGGTAGGAAGTATGTTCCTTTCTCTGTAGCCGTCTTTCACCTATTACCTACATGCAATACGAACAAATCTTTACTTGGAACGAATTCCGCACGAAACGATCATCCTCATACAACATAAAATTTGTAACAACAGGATATATTTGCTGCCTCTCAAGAGACCAACCCCTCGTCCAAGTCGTGAGAGACAAGCAACGCCGCAGAGTTGCGGATGGCCTACAACGGTGAAGTACAGGGAGAAGAGTGTCCCAGGATCAATAACTAGTTTCCAACAAAGGACCTAGCCCGGTACTGACCTATGCATTTAAAACATGGCTAATGAAGCAAAGAGATGTAAGTAGATTACGGGCATGTGACCTTAGGATATTAGTAACACGGAGAGATAGGATGAGGAATGAAAGGGTAAGGAAAATAGTGAAAGAGGAACCGTTGCACAGCAGTATAGAAACATCAAGGCTAAGGTGGTACGGGCACTTAAAGAGAATCGAAAACAAGAGGAGTTCCACGAAGGTACATGAAATGGATACGTGAAGAAACGACCTAGTGGAAGACCAAGGGATGGAAGGCCGAATTGTTTGGACGATTGTGGTGAAAGAAGAGGCAAAGACTGGACCAGAATGAACACAGAAAAGTGGTGTGAAAACAGGACTACATCACGAGGCTTATTTTCCAAATAGACCCAGCCTATGTTGGAAACCGATGATGATGAACAAGAAGATGATGAACAAGAAGATGATGAACAAGAAGATGATGAACAAGAAGATGATGAACAAGAAGATGATGAACAAGAAGATGATGAACAAGAAGATGATGAACAAGAAGATGATGAACAAGAAGATGATGAACAAGAAGATGATGAACAAGAAGATGATGAACAAGAAGATGATGAACAAGAAGATGATGAACAAGAAGATGATGAACAAGAAGATGATGAACAAGAAGATGATGAACAAGAAGATGATGAACAAGAAGATGATGAACAAGAAGATGATGAACAAGAAGATGATGAACAAGAAGATGATGAACAAGAAGATGATGAACAAGAAGATGATGAACAAGAAGATGATGAACAAGAAGATGATGAACAAAAAAGATGATGAACAAGAAGATGATGAACAAGAAGATGATGAACAAGAAGATGATGAACAAGAAGATGATGAACAAGAAGATGATGAACAAGAAGATGATGAACAAGAAGATGATGAGCCTATATTTGATGCAGTGTCCATAAAAAGTACAATTATGGCTATTGACCCTGAGTCACTGTCGTCATGGGTAAAATCATTTATACAATTGAGTAATCTCAGTGCACCGTCCCTATCTATGTTCGCTGCTGCTACGTGGAGTACGGAATTTTGTGCTACAAATTACTATTTCGCTTTTACCGTAATTGCTGAGTGAATGACAGACAGATGTGCTTACGGTCTGCCATATAACTACACTTTTTCTTGATCTCAAAAGTCGATCATCTTGTGTATTTATTTCACTTGCATTTGACTTGAAACTGATAGATCTCCATTATTGTGAGACGAAGGTCAAACAAAGAAGTTCATGCTTATACAGTCTAGAACATTCACTGAAACAGGGACTGTGATGTATTTGTACTAACTTCTGTCACGCGTTCGAAAGAATTTTAGGTCTCTATTGCTCTGTTGCCGCTCGGAAAAAAATGCATTACAACCTACGATGGTTGCAATCATTTCGATTTCTATGCTTCACTTAGCGACTGCTACAACTAATACACCGTAATTATCCAGAAGGGCAGCAACACACCACCGTCATTGCACCAATGAAGTTCACACACCTTCTGCAGCAGCCACCTAGAATCAGCACTGCACCACGTCCATGCTGTTACCTGCTGAAAGTCTTCGTCACAAACGCCATCTACGCCACCAGTAATTCTTTTCCCAAACACAAAATAATATTTTTGAACTTCCAGTAAATCCTAGTAAAGTAAATCAAAGTCACGTTTTCTTCCTTCTGTAAATGGCCAGGGTCGCAAACGAATATTAATGTTCACCTGTATTAGTCGGCAACCGAAACAAATTTGCTTTCGTAAAATTCGTCGTTGTTAGGTTGTGCGCCAGTCTCCTGTGGCAAATTCAAAATACCTGCAAGTGTCTCATAGAGAAATCACGGGACACTGTAGGTTTTCATCACTACCAGTGCAACAACATAAAACACGACACTACAGTCTACACTCACTCGATACTAAATATATTAGCCACACGCAAGACGCAATGTGCATAGTGGGGGGTCAGCCAATGAAGGTGTACACTAGGCTATGAACCACACGGAATATATCCTCTTCCCTTGCTTTGTTTTTCTTCCTTTTCTTCCTCTCATTTTCTTCTTGTTCTCCTTTTCTCCTTCTCCCTCAGTTTCCCCCTCACCTGCCACTCCTTTCCTCGCTCACCTGCGTCTGCTTCTCTGTCTCATCTTTCTTTTCTCCTCTCAACTACTACTATTTGCATTCAGGTTCTCTTCCTCCTAACCTTGTACTCCTTTTCCTCCTCACCTAATTCTTGTATTGTTCCTTAATTTCTAATCTTCTTCCTCATCTGCTCCTTTTATCCCTTATCTTTCTTGTTTTCCTTTCTTCTTAGTCTTTTTTTCTTGATGGGCTAAGGCATAATGCCTGTTCCAGTTTGTGACGTTCCTGTACCGAACACTCCATCATTTCCCGAGGCTTCCCAGGTCTCTCCTCCCAGCATTTGCTTAGTGAACCTCAGAGGAATGTTTCCGTTTATATCTGCGCTACAAGCTATCGTCTGCTACGTCGAACATCCTACAAACTGACGCATTCTACACAAAGCAGCAGAAATACCAACTACTGTTGTTATCTATCAGTACAAGCAACGAAGCAGCCAGTGGATGCAGTTTCTCCCACACAGCAAGCCTGTATTCACACAGACTGGGGAGGGATGCCGCCAGTCTTCACGTGTGTCCACACGGAGAGCGGAGGAAACGGGCTGGTTCGCGGTCGGCCGCAGATGCAGCAGACGGCCCGGGGCAGTGCGACCGCAGCGTGCGGCCACGTGCGTGGTGCGTGGTGCGTGTGCGTGTGCCCGCAGGAATGCGTGCCCGGCGGCTGCCCGCTGGGAAGCGTTGACGGCCACTGGAGCTGGAAGCTGGAGCTGGAGCTGGATGAGATGGGCATGGCTCCAGGCGAGGCGACGCCTATAAATAGATCGCATCTCGCCCGCTCTGCGCCTGCGCCGTGCCGCGTCGAGCAAACCAAGGACAGCGCCAGACGTGCCCCGAAAACGAAAGCCGGCGGCCGCCATTAAGCTGTCGCCGCCCCCTCCCATATATACGTGGCCGAATTCTCTCTCCCACACACGTAGGCGGGCATCACCCCTGGTATCTTTTATGAGCGCACCTCGGCGGAAAGGTGATGCGCTACGGGACGAACAATGACCAATGCGAGCGCTCGCTCCTATCTTACTGGAGAATGTTTCAATCCTTCAAAGGTGAAACGTGCGCAGCGTGCAGCTACCGCGTGATAACTTTACGACGTGAGAAGATACACTGATAACGCATCTCAAGCAATTGTCCCCTATCCTCCGAGGACAATCCTACCCATCACATATCACAACTCGAGGAATGATTGCCGTGCTTTGGACAAAGAATTGAGAAATTATAAACGGCAAGTGAAAGTGCAACTGAATTAGCACAAGGTTGAGACAGAGAAGGAGGCAGTAGGAAGGAGGGAGGGAGGGAAGGAAGGAAGGAGGGAGGGAGGGAGGGAGGGAGTGAAGGAGGGAGGGAGGGAGGGAGGGAGTGAAGGAGGGAGGGAGTGAAGGAGGGAGGGAGGGAGGGAGGGAGTGAAGGAGGGAGGGAGTGAAGGAGGGAGGGAGGGAGGGAGGGAGGGAGGGAGGGAGGGAAGGAGGGAGGGAGGGGGAGAGAGGGAAAAAGAGGGGGAGAGGGAGGGGGGAGGAGGGGAGAGAGAGAGAGAGAGGGAGAGAGAGAGAGAGAGAGAGAGAGAGAGAGAGAGAGAGAGAGAGATAATTAGTTAGCGACAGAGAGGTAACGAAAGAGAGAGAACACAGAGGAGTGTGATAGATAAAGAGCAAGAGACACAAAAATAGAGAAATAGAGAGAGCCGAGCTAAGCACGCTCAGAGAGAAGGATCAGAGACAGGATGTTAGAAAAGAAGATGGGGATTGGCGTGAAAGAGGATCTTCGAAAGACGTAACGAAACTATAACTGTTTTTTTTCTGATTTGTCGACATAACCTTTCTTATAAGCGGGAAAGTGCTCTACAGACTGAGCTACCCAAGCACGACTCATGACCCGTCCTCACAGCTTCAGCTTTGCCAATACCTCGTCTCCTACCTTCCAAAGCTGTGAGAACGGATCGTGAGTCGCGACTGGGTCATGCCGACAAAATAGCTCAGTGTGTTCGGTCAGAGAGCTGGTTGCTCTGAGTGTCCGCAGGACTGAGTGAAGAAGGGATCAACGATGAGACGTCCCCCACGACCAATAACAAACAAAATAAAAAAAAAAAGGTTGTAGACCACTTTCCCGCGAAAGGTAAAGGTTCCGAGTTCGAGCCTCGGCCCGGCACACAGTTTGATCTGTTAAGAAGTTTCACTTCCGCGCACTCTCCGCTGCAGAGTGAAATTTTCATTCTGGAAAGTCTCACACAATTAATTTCAGTATTTCAAATTATCTTACTTTGTTTTTGTTTTTCAAGAGCCACACTAGTATTGATTTTAAATTTGAATAAACGCTTACTACTGCGATATCGACTTCCATATATGAACCCTACTTCCTACAACTTCCCCCATGATTTGGCGACACTTATTTAACAAATATTATCAAGAATACACTAAGGTGTTGTTCCAATGCGACAATGTTTCCGTTATGAACTCGACCAATTTATTACTAGAATGCTGCGTAATATGCAGAGCTGTTTACTGAGATGACAAGTAGGTAGTGCTCGATGGTTTTCATTGAGTGGGAGCATAAGTTCGTAGCGTTATTCTATAAGTTTAATAAACACAACAGATACACAGTACAGAGACTATAGACATTCTCCTTCACTGTTCTGCATCTGCATCTACATCTACATCCATACTCCGCAAGCCACCTGACGGTGTGTGGCGGAGGGTACCTTGAGTACCTCCATCGGTTCTCCCTTCTATTCCAGTCTCGTATTGTTCGTGGAAAGAAGGATTGTCGGTATGCTTCTGTGTGGGCTCTAATCTCTCTGATCTTATCCTCATGGTCTCTTCGCGAGATATACGTAGTAGGGAGCAATATACTGCTTGACTCCTCGGTGAAGGTATGTTCTCGAAACTTCAACAGAAGCCCGTACCGATCTACTGAGCGTCTCTCCTGCAGAGTCTTCCACTGGAGTTTATCTATCAGCTCCGTAACGCTTTCGCGATTACTACATGATCCTGTAACGAAGCGCGCTGCTCTCCGTTGGATCTTCTCTATCACTTCCATCAACCCTATCTGGTACGGATCCCACACTGCTGAGCAGTATTCAAGCAATGGACGAACAAGCGTACTGTACCCTACTTCCTTTGTTTTCAGATTGCATTTCCTTAGGATTCTTCCAATGAATCTCAGTCTGGCATCTGCTTTACCAACGATCAACTTTATATGATCATTCCATTTTAAATCACTCCTAATGCGTACTCCCAGATAATTTATGGAATTAACTGCTTCCAGTTGCTGACCTGCTATTTTGTAGCTAAATGATAAGGGATCTATCTTTCTATGTATTCGCAGCACATTACACTTGTCTACATTGAGATTCAATTGCCATTCCCTGCACCACGCGTCAATTCGCTGCAGATCCTCCTGCATTTCAGTAGAATTTTCCATTGTTACAACCTCTCGATATACCACAGTATCATTCGCAAAAAGCCTCAGTGAACTTCCGATGTCATCCACAAGGTCATTTATGTATATTGTGAATAGCAACGGTCCTACGACACTCCCCTCCGGCACACCTGAAATCACTCTTACTTCGGAAGACTTCTCTCCATTGAGAATGACACGCTGCGTTCTGTTATCTAGGAGCTCTTTAATCCAATCACACAATTGGTCTGATAGTCCATATGCTCTTACTTTGTTCATTAAACGACTGTGGGGAACAGTATCGAACGCCTTGCGGAAGTCAAGAAACATGGCATCTACCTGTGACCCCGTGTCTATGGCCCTCTGAGTCTCGTGGACGAATAGCGCGAGCTGGGTTTCACACTACCTTCTTTTTCGAAACCCATGCTGATTCCTACAGAGTAGATTTCTAGTCTCCAGAAAAGTCATTATACTCGAACATAACACGTGTTCCAAAATTCTGCAACTGATCGACGTTAGAGATATAGGTCTATAGTTCTGCACATCTGTTCGACGTCCCTTCTTGAAAACGGGGATGACCTGTGCCCTTTTCCAATCCTTTGGAACGCTACGCTCTTCTAGAGACCTACGGTACACCGCTGCAAGAAGGGGGGCAAACAGTCCGTCAACGCTGGGAAAACTTTTCGATTCCGCGACTTAGAAATCACGTGGTTCTGAGGCGAAGAACTCGTCCATTCATGATCGAGGCGATTATCATCCGGAAATGAAATTTTTTGAAAGCTGTTCGATACAGAGCGGACTAGGTAAAAATCTGACGGCACAATATCAGGTGAATAAGGTGGGTGCGGGATGACTTCCCAACCCATCTCCTGTACAGTGTTTGTTATCAGTCTAGCAGAATGCTGGTCCACGTTATCGGGTAGTAGTATCACTTCAAGCAGTCTTTCTGATCGTTCGTCTTGGATTGCGTCTCCAAGACGTCTTAGTTGTTAACAATAATGTCAGCAGTGATGGTTACATCTTGAGGATGGAATTCGCAGTACGCCACACTGTCTCTGGTCCACCAGAGGGCTTTGTACGGGGAGTGGGTGCTCCGTTTGGGTTCCACTATTCCTTTCCTTTCCTTACCTTACGCTTGCATAAATACACCATTTCTCGACAGCAGAAACGATACAGGATAACATTGGTCAGTGCTGTTCACGAACGAACTGATGACGAACAAGCAAAGATGCACATATGGCCACGCACTGAATTTAATGATTTTGGCTTAGTGCATGCGGTACCCATACACCAGATTTTTTAACCTTCGCCGGCCGGAGTGGCCGAGCGGCTCTAGGCGCTTCAGTCTGGAACAGCGCGTCCGCCACGGTCGCAGGTTCGAATCCTGCCTCGGGCATGGACGTGTGTGATGTCCTTAGGGTAGTAAGGTTTAAGTAGTTCTACGTTCTAGGGGACTGATGACCTCAGATGTTATGTCCCATAGTGCTCAGAGCCATTTGAACCATTTTTTTAATCTTCCCCATTGCACGCAAAAGTCGCACGATGGTGGAATGATCACAGCGCATCACCTTTGCCAGTTTTAGAGGCCACTTACGTGGATCATAGTGGATTGATGCGTTAGAACGACCTTCTTCAAACCCTGAAGATCTTCCTGTGGAGAGTCACTAATGTCTAAACGATCCTCCTTAAAACAGAAAGCTATTTTCTTGCTGTGCAATGGCATTAAACCCATGTTGTTGTTGTTGTGGACTTCAGTCCTGAGACTGGTTTGACGCAGCTCTCTATGCTACTCCATCCTGTGCAAGCTCCTTCATCTCCCAGTACTTACTGCAACCTACATCCTTCTGAATCTGCTTAGTGTATTCATCTCTTGGTCTCCCTCTACGATTTTTACCCTCCACGCTGCCCTCCTATGCTGCACTTGTGATCCCTTGATGCCTCAGGACATGTCCTACCAACCGGTCCCTTCTTCTAGTCAAGTTGTGCCAAAAACTCCTCTTATCCCCAATTCTGTTCAATTCCTCCTCATTAGTTATGTGATCTACCCGTCTAATCTTCAGCATTCTTCTGTAGCACCACATTTCAAAAGCTTCTATCCTCTTCTTGTCCAAACTATTTATCGTCCATGTTTAACTTCCATACATGGCTACACTCCACACAAATACTTTCAGAAACGACTTCCTGACACTTAAATCTATACTCGATGTTAACAAATTCCTCTTCTTCAGAAACGCTTTCCTTGCCATTGCCAGTCTACATTTTATATCCTCTCTACTTCGACCATCATCAGTTATTTTGCTCCCCAAATAGCAAAACTACTTTAAGTGTCTCATTTCCTAATCTCCAATCACTGTCTCCAAATGACAATGTGTAAACTCAAATAGCAACAGTGAACTACAAATAAAAAATGACAATCGATAAATGTACAGCCGGCCGGAGTGGCCGTGCGGTTCCAGGCGCTACAGTCGCGCCTGGAACCGAGCGACCGCTACGGTCGCAGGTTCGAATCCTGCCTCGGGCATGGATGTGTGTGATGTCCTTAGGTTAGTTAGGTTTAATTAGTTCTAGGCGACTGATGACCTCAGAACTTAAGTCGCATAGTGCTCAGAGCCATTTGTTAAATGTACCCTTAGGAACCGGAAAGCTAACACGCAAAACAAAAACGCTACGAACTTACGCATCAAGCCAATATCTCTAACCTCAAACCCTTACTAATGCACATTAGTTTCGCTGTTCTGCTCCACAGGCACTTTAACGTCGTCTACAATCTTCCTTGCATCCTTTTTAATTCTCTTCCTCATACCTATCCAATGGAGAAGTGTTATGAGTGGAACAGGGAATTGTATCTATGCTTTATAGATCTAGAAAAGGCATATGACCGGGTTCCTAGGAGGAAGTTATTGTCTGTTCTACAAGATTTTGGAATAGGAGGCAAACTTTTGCAAGCAATTAAAGGTCTTTACATGGATAGTCAGGCAGCAGTTAGAGTTGACGGTAAACTGAGTTCATGGTTCAGAGTAGTTTCAGGGGTAAGACAAGGCTGCAACCTGTCTCCACTGTTGTTCATATTATTTATGGATCATATGTTGAAAACAATAGACTGGCTGGGTGAGATTAAGATATGTGAACACAAAATAAGCAGTCTTGCATATGCGGATGACTTAGTTGTGATGGCAGATTCGATTGAAAGTTTGCAAAGTAATATTTCAGAGCTAGATCAGAAATGTAAGGACTATGGTATGAAGATTAGCATCTCCAAAACGAAAGTAATGTCAGTGAGAAAGAAATATAAACGGATTGAGTGCCAAATAGGAGGAACAAAGTTAGAACAGGTGGATGGTTTCAAGTACTTAGGATGCATATTCTCACAGGATGGCAACATAGTGAAAGAACTGGAAGCGAGGTGTAGCAAAGCTAATGCAGTGAGCGCTCAGCTACGATCTACTCTCTTCTGCAAGAAGGAAATCAATACCAAGACTAAGTTATCTGTGCACCGTTCAATCTTTCGACCAACTTTGTTGTACGGGAGCGAAAGCTGGGTGGATTCAGGTACTGGTAGATGGGAACAGTGGCAGGAGGGTGTCCACAATGAGGAAATCAAAGAAAAACTGGGAATGAACTCTATAGATGTAGCAGTCAGGGCGAACAGGCTTAGATGGTGGGGTCATGTTACACGCATGGGAGAAGCAAGGTTACCCAAGAGACTCATGGATTCAGCAGTAGAGGGTAGGAGGAGTCGGGGCAGACCGAGGAGAAGGTACCTGGATTCGGTTAAGAATAATTTTGAAGTAATAGGTTTGACATCAGAAGAGGCACCAATGTTAGCACTGAATAGGGGATCATGGAGGAACTGTATAAGGGGGGCTATGCTCCAGACTGAACGCTGAAAGGCATAATCAGTCTTAAATGATGATGATGATACCTATCCACGTTCTAACTTTGCCAGAGATTTTCCGATTACTATCTCAAAATCGAATTCCAAAGCCGTTTTTCTTACCTTTTCGGAAAACTACTTTGATTTACTGATCAGCATAGCGCGCGTAAGTTCTGTCACACTGTGCTCCGCTCCGTTCGCGTTTAAGAGACCTTTCGCATCGTACTGAGCCACCGGGTTATTTAGACTAATACAGTGACCACCGGGCGACGGGGAGCAGCAATTAACGCCGATCACCACAAAGCCCTTACTACCAGTCCAGGGCAGTGGACGGAACACCGGCCGCAGACGGAACACAATTATCCGCGCATTTGTACCTACCATAAATTACCGTAGGAAAGAGCGGGGTTTAACAATTTTCTCGTTAGCTGGTGGAAAAAGAGGCCGAGAGGGAGAAAAAGCGCCTCTCGGCCCGGGCTAATAACTCCTGCTGCCCCGACATGAATCACGCGCATGCGGCGCGGTGGGCAGCGGCGGGTGTGTCCGGAGCAGCGCTAACGAACGCCACAATTAGTCTCCAGGGGGGCGGTATTAACGGCACGCACTCCAGCGACGGCGATCCAGCCAAGTCCGGAAATCAGCGACAGGTAGGAGGTCCGACTGGCGTCAAGGTTAGATCTCCAGTTCGTTCAAAATTTAACTCATCAACCTTCATACCGATCCCAATAGCCTCGGCGAAAGCAACAGTCTCTATCCAAAACTCACACTAGAAGAGAACTACCACATAAAAAAGCCGTGAATAGGAAAAAGAATCCTGTAATGTTAGAATACTCCATTAGCAGTGTAGCGCTTGACACAGTCACGTCAATTAAATATTTGGGCGTAACATTGCACAGCGATATGAAGTGGGACAAGCATGTAATGGCAGTTGTGGGGAAGGCGGATAGTCGTCTTCGGTTCATTGGTAGAATTTTGGGAAGATGTGGTTCATCTGTAAAGGAGGCCGCTTATAAAACACTAATACGACCTATTCTTGAGTACTGCTCGAGCGTTTGGGATCCCTATCAGGTCGGATTGAGGGAGGACATAGAAGCAATTCAGAGGCGTTGCTGCTAGATTTGTTACTAGTAGGTTTGATCATCACGCGAGTGTTACGGAAATGCTGAACTCGGGTGGGAGTCTCTGGAGGAAAGGTGGTGTTCTTTTCGTGAATCGCTACTGAGGAAATTTAGAGAACCAGCATTTGAGGCTGACTGCAGTACAATTTTACTGCCGCCAACTTATATTTCGCGGAAAGACCACAGAGATAAGATAAGAGAGATTAGAGCTCGTACAGAGGCATATAGGCAGTTATTTTTCCCTCGTTCTGTTTGGGAGTGGAACAGGGAGAGAAGATGCTAGTTGTGGTACGAGGTACCCTCAGCCACGCACCGTATGGTGGATTGCGGAGTATGTATGTATGTAGGTGTAGATGTAGAAAGAAAATCTTGAATAAAAATACAACACTGCGCAACTAAACACTGTTTTCAGCCTCCAATGAATTACACAAAGACACTTCCCCATATAAATCACAGGGTTCAAACATCCTCAAATACTCTGATTCTGAACACGAATAGTTGCCTCAAGAATTTTCAGTGAGTTAACGAACGCAGGCATCACTTGCTGCGGACGTAGTAACCATTAGCAATTAATGCAAAGACAGATCGTCGCAGTTCATGTATTAGTTGCTTTTTTATTACTACATTTGCTCTGCCAACAACAGAAACTTCAGACATTCGTCGCCTGATGGAAGGACGTCAAATGTTTCGAACCATCGAGTAGTGAAGGTCTGAGGATGCGTTTTAACACACTGTTGAAGTTTTTTCAGTGTTCACAATTTTTTAAACTCGGATTTAAGCAAATCACAATGTTTTTATTTTTTATTTATCCAGACACGTTTCGACACGGAGGAGTCATCTTGTATGGGTGTCCATTTGTTTCTGTAAAGTATTACACAAAGCCGGATGCTGTGGCCGAGCGGTTCTAGCGCTTCAGTCTGGAACCGCGCGACCGCTACGGTCGCAGGCTCGAATCCTGCCTCGGGCGTGGATGTATGTGATGTCCTTAGGTTAGTTAGGTTTAAGTAGTTGTAAGTCTAGGGGACTGATGACCTCAGATGTTAAGTCCCACAGTGCTCAGAGCCATTTGAACCATTTCTGAACCTTTCTCGACTAGAGTGGCTAGCATGTTCTCCAGACATGAACCCTATCGAATATGCCTGGGATGGATTGAAAAGGGCTGTTTATGGACGACGTGACCCACCAACCACTGTGAAGGATCTACACCGAATCATCGTTGAGGAGTGGGATAATGTGCACCAACAGTGCCTTGATGAACTTGTGGATAGTATGCCCCACGACGAATACAGGCATGCATCAGTGCAAGAGGACATACTACTGGGTATTAGAGGTACCGGTGTGTACATCAATCTGGACCACCAGCTCTGAAGGTCTCGCTGTATGGTGGTACAACATGCAATGTGTGGTTTTTATGAGCAATAAAAAGGGCGGAAATGATGATGATCTCTATTCAAATTTTCTGTACAGGTTCCGGAACTCTCGGAACCGAGGTGATGCAAAACTTTTTTTGACGTGTGTATTAACAACATGCAGGCGTGTACCCAAGTGGCCACGAGAGCAGGGAACATACAAGCCTTTGTCTTTGATTAAATTCAGGAGGAAATACTGCGCACTGGCATCTGAAATCGTCCCTTTGGTCATATGGGGTCGAAACCTTGGCCTCGCTTCAGTCACGGAGCTACAGCAGCAATACTTTTGCATGCTTCCAAAGCATTCAGCCGTTCTCAACGGGGAGCCGCTAAATCACACAACGTCGACCCTTAAATGTCAACTTCTTTTGGCTATGCTTCACAGTCAGATGTAACAAGTTAATACAAAGAATGCACTGTGTTATTCAGCTGAACATCACCAAGCGCCAACATTAATTCGTTATGTAAAATCGATGCCCAATAAGGGTCCTACAACCTCACAAAGATTCACAGGGAAGCTGCCAGACGAAACATTTCGCTAAAAGTATACTGGCATGTGGCAGCAAATGCAGCTGGCAGTTAATACTATTTAAAAAAAGATGGTGTGGCAATGAACAATGATGGCGAGGTAATGAACAATCATCTATAAAATGAGGAGTAGGAAGACGGTACACGAGGGTTGGCTATAGGATTTTAATCATATCCAAAAAAAAAAAAATTATGTAATTTTTTCTGTATATAGGTGCACATCAGCAGTCGGTAATTCTGTCAGACACAGCGAAGGACTTGGAAGAGCAGTTGAATGGAATGGACAGTGTCTTGAAAGGAGGATATAAGATGAACATCAACAAAAGCAAAACGAGGATAATGGAATGTAGTCAAATTAAATCGGGTGATGCTGAGGGGATTAGATTAGGAAATGAGACACTTAAAGTAGTAAAGGAGTTTTGCTATTTAGGGAGTAAAATAACTGATGATGGTCGAAGTAGAGAGGATATAAAATGTAGACTGGCAATGGCAAGGAAATCGTTTCTGAAGAAGAGAAATTTGTTAACATCGAGCATAGATTTAAGTGTCAGGAAGTCGTTTCTGAAAGTATTTGTATGGAGTGTAGCCATGTATGGAAGTGAAACATGGACGATAACCAGTTTGGACAAGAAGAGAATAGAAGCTTTCGAAATGTGGTGCTACAGAAGAATGCTGAAGATAAGGTGGGTAGATCACGTAACTAATGAGGAGGTATTGAATAGGATTGGGGAGAAGAGAAGTTTGTGGCACAACTTGACTAGAAGAAGGGATCGGTTGGTAGGACATGTTTTGAGGCATCAAGGGATCACAAATTTAGCATTGGAGGGCAGCGTGGAGGGTAAAAATCGTAGAGGGAGACCAAGAGATCAATACACTAAGCAGATTCAGAAGGATGTAGGTTGCAGTAGGTACTGGGAGATGAAGAAGCTTGCACAGGATAGAGTAGCATGGAGAGCTGCATCAAACCAGTCTCAGGACTGAAGACCACAACAACACCAACAGTACTCACTGAAACCCCAGACTCCTATAGCTGAGTCGATGTAAATTGGTTCCTGATAGTTTGCAATACGCTGGGCGTGGCAGCTTTGAGCTTGTCCGTGGCAACGTCCCAATGTTTTTACAGCTGTATAGACTGCTACAGTATTCGTCTGCAGGCGATAGCGCTTAGAATTTGAAATATGGCAACGAAGCTGTGATCTGTCAGGATTCTTCTTACCCCATCTCGACTACAGTAGCGTAACACGCTGCTAGAGGCGCCAAAACAAAATGGCGGTGGCTATCTCCTCTTTATCAATGAGCTGTGCCAGTTTTGTTTTGGCTGCCCTATCGGCGTGCTACGATACTGTGGATTTCAATGCGTGCCTGCTCTGCTGGCGGTACTTGCAATAACTAAAATTAATCATGCAACTATTTATTTTTCTGAGGCAATAATGGTGTCTACACCTCTTAGGACTGATACTGCTACTTACCCAAAAGTTCCCTTCAAAATTCATGACCCGTCTTGCCGGTTCCACTTCAACCATCAACCATTTCATGGAGATGGATGTACACACACACACACACACACACACACACACACACTTGTCTACCATACATGTGGTTAAGTTACCGCTCTTTTGAGGCATTCTTCGAGACGGTGTTTATTTTTTTATTTATTTATTTTTTTTTTTTTTTGTCGCACACATACATAGCAATTAGCGCAGAGCACACTCGTGCTCACGCTTGCGGCCTGCACATTACGAACACGGCTAAGTATTCCGCCTGTACAAAGCAGCACACACGAGAATATTCGCAAAGGACTGCAGTGAATTGGCTTTAACGACCTGTCGGCCCTGAAGCTTCTAGCCGCGGAGCATGCTTCTTAGTACACAGTCTGCTAACAGCATTTCTTTACTAATGCAGAAGAGAGACTTGCAATGCGTATAAGGCATACTTACAAAAACTGAAATCTGTAATTGGCAAGGAAATTTCGCAGAAAACTACAAGGACCTTCAGCAAAAGTGGATAAGCACAATTAAATAGGAAAATCCTCGTAGATTAAAACTGTCTGCTGGGTCGGGACTCGAACCCGAACCCTTTTGCCTTCGCGAGCCATCCGTGCACGATCCGGCCTCACAGCTCCACTTCCGCCGGTAGTTCTCACCTACGTTGCAAACTTAAAAAGTTCTCCTGCATATCTTGCAGAATTACCATTCTTGGATGAAAGGTAAGAACTCTGTCCTCTCCCCTCCGTTTACGTTTTCTATGGTCTCCCTAAACAGCGCTAGGTAAGAGACGGAAAGCTTCCTGTGAACACCCTCCCCCCCCCCCCCCATCCCTACAATCCGGTACCTGTTTCTTTGAGTATTTAATGAAAATATTCAATCAAAATTACGGCAATCGGACGAGTGAAAGGGATTCGTTAGATCGGATACGTTGGTGGGTACTGATTTCAACCGTGTGCCTAGATGACCCTGCACACTGCATCCAATACGTATTGTAGGATTCTGGAACGTATACTGTATTTGAACATTATGAACTACTCTAAGCAAAAGCTCCCGTAACCGTTGTCACAGTCAGCATCACTTACGATCAACTTAAACTGGAAAGGCAAACCAAAGACTGCGTTTTATTCACAGAACATTACGAGATGCAATACGAAATGCAACAGATCAACTAAAGAGGCCAAGTTTGCCTGCCTGCTGCTAGCACCACATCTCAAATGCTTCGATTGTCTTCTGTTCCGATTTTCTCACAGTCCATGTCTCACTACCACTACTGCTCCAGTACAGCCTCAGAAATTTACTCCTCAAATGAAGGCCTATGTTTGATACTATCAGACTTCTCTTGACCAGGAATGCCTTTTTTTGCCAGTGCTAGTCTGTTTTTGATGTCGTCCTTGCTCCGTCCGTGATTGGTTATTTTGCTGCCTAGGTAGCAGAATTCCTTACATTCACATACTTCGTGACCATAAATCCTGATGATGAGTTTCACGCCGTTCTCATTTCTACTACTTCTGATTAGTTTCGTATTTCTTCGATTTATTCCCAGTACATATTCTGTAGTCATTAAACTGTTCATTCCCCTCAGAAATCATTTAGTTCTTCACTCTCACTGAGGATAGCAATGTCATCAGCGAATCGTATCATTGATATCCCTGCACCTGGAATTTTAATCCCACTTCTGAACCCTTCTTTTATTTCCATCATTGCTTCATCGAGTCCGCAGCTCGTGGTCGTGCGGTAGCGTTCTCGCTTCCCGCGCCCGGGTTCGATTCCCGGCGGGGGTCAGGGATTTTCTCTGCCTCGTGATGGCTGGGTGTTGTGTGATGTCCTTAGGTTAGTTAGGTTTAAGTAGTTCTAAGTTCTATGGGACTGAATACCATAGATGTTAAGTCCCATAGTGCTCAGAGCCATTTGAACCATTTTTTTGCTTCATCGATGTTCGGACTGAACAGTAGGGGGGAAAGCCTACATCCCTGTCTTACACCCTTTTTAATCCGAGCGCTTCGTTCTTGGTCGTCCTCTCTTATTATTCCCTCTTGGCTCTTGTATACATTGTATATTACCCGTCTCTCACTATAGCTTACCCCTATTTTTCTCAGAATTTCGAACATCTTGCACCATTTTACACTGTCGAAGGCTTTTTACAGACGACAATCCCTATGAACGTGTCTTGATTTTTCTTTAGTCTTGTTTCCATTATCAACCGCAACGTCAGAATTCTCTCTCGTGCCTTTACCTTTTCTAAAGCCAAACTGATCGTCATCTAACACATCCTCGATTTTTTTCCATTCTTATGTATATTATTCTTTTCAGCAAATTGGATGCATAAGCTGTTAAGCTGACTGTACGATAATCCTCTCACTTGGCAACTCTTGCAGTCTTCGGAATTGTGTGGATGATATTTTTCCAAAAGTCAGATGGTATGTCGCCAGACTCATACGTTCTAAATACCAACGTGAATAGTCGTTTTGTTGCCACGTCCCCCAATGATTTTAGAAACTCTGATGGAATGTTGTCTCTCTCTTCCGCCTTATTTGATCTTAAATCATCCAAAGCTCTCTTAAATTCTGATTCTAATACTGGATCCTCTGTCTCTTCTAAGTCGACTCACGTTTCTTCGTTTATCACCAGAAATTAGATGCCAAAATCTATTTTTAGTAAGGATAACGATGACGGAATCCTTACAACAGCATTTCTAGTAACTTCGTCGTCGATGGAACGTTAAACACAAATGCTCTTCGCCCACATCCTCTCCCTCCCCCCCCCCCCCTTTCCTCTTCCGCCGCTAAGGAAATAGGTGAATACAGTCCAGAGAAAAGTGGAAGTGTAGTAACGGCGTGCAATAATAGGAAAATATCTGCTGCTGTAGTTTACTCAGCGGCCAGACAGCAGACATCTCCCCTTGATTTATGCCTTTAGAGTGGGAGGAACCAATTTCCCTTCCCGATAGTTGCACTCGCTTGAGTGAATTAATAGCCGCAGGGCCTTTGCTTACCGGAGGAGAACCACACTGGACCTAGGATTTAATCTTTCTGTCACGTTAATATTCAAAGCTGTCCGCCAGCGCGGGCTTTTCTGTATCATTACAAAGGCGGGCACAGTTAAGGCCCGTGGATTCTGTTCGCCGGGACCAGGTAGCAGTAATTCCCCGGGCCTTTGGAGCGTGCTAGCCTCCGGCGCCGTATCAACAGCCGCTTAACAATTCCCATCCCACTCGCGCGCGCAACCGTTCAGTGGCGCGCTCTTCGCAGCATATAAATAAAAACGAGAAATTCGTTCCAGATGCCGCGCGCTGCGGTGTGGAGCGGCGTTGTTACATGCGTGCGTGTGTGTGTGTGTGTGTGTGTGTGTGTGTGTGTGTGTGTGTGGAACGAGTTTCACCGGGGTAGGCGTTGCTGCGTGCGGCTGAGGACGCGTGCAGGCGTACAAGTGGTCCCGAGATTACGCCGCACGGGAGGTCTGCACGCACCCTGGGCGTGGCGGCGACGTACACACACGCGTGTAAACAGCGATCGCCCGGTCTGGCGCATACATTATCAGGGAGCGGTCGCGTTCTGTGCTGGGGCCCCGCCGGGATACCCTCGTCCGTTGTGTGGAAGCGCGCTCTACCGCTGGTGCGGTAATAAGTCTGGAGATTAGCAGGTGTGCTGCCTGCGTTACGTCACGCCTCGCCTTTCCAACAGCTTAGCCGGCACACCTACCGGGCCTTGCCTGATGGAGAGGCCGCCGATGGCGCTCTGGGCGCGCCGCACGTGTGTGTACACACACACACACACACACACACCTTAGTTTGTAGTCTTGGGCTATTAGGAGAAGACTGCTCCTGGAAATCACGACACTGAACACAGCCCAATACCTTTTGACATCGAAATATCTATTTCCTCGTCGGTCGAAATTTCTTGAAGAGCCACCGATTTAAATAGCTAAATACTACGAGATAATGCGTAAACAATGGTTGAGACCACAACGAATAGGTACGTGCTAGCCGAGCATTGTTTATTTTACCTTTGATGTCGTAGTACCTGTGCAGACGCATTCGCGTCATAGCTTTGTGTAAGACCATAAATTGCGGTAGCGCGAAAACGTGTGTACCCAGTGCGTCGATTCGGGTGTCATTGTGAAGAACTTGCGCAACACTGCTAGGATCCAAAGCGAAACAATAGAAATATTAACCCCAATATAAGTCAAAATCGGTTTAAATTGAAAATAACAAAACAAAGATGTCGTCTCGTATGTGGTGTAACAACGCTCAGAATTACAGAAAAGGCAAGTCAGATGAAAGCTCGCATCGAAAGGAAGCCGAAAGCTGTAAAGTCCAACGCAAAAAGAGTACGACAGAATTGAAAAGAAAAAAGAAAAATAATAAAAACGGCTCAAAGCTGTTACGTAGCTAGCCCATCGGGCATACCGCAGCCAGCGACAGCCCAAACTTGTGGTTTATCTATCCTGTAACCATTATACTATAATAGTATACTGCGTAAACATTGTGTTAAACAGTTTGGTTATTAAATTACATATTAATAATAAACGCTTGTGACGATATTATCCCCACGCTTTCACGAAAAAATCTACGACACGGGCGCGAAATGCGCACACAGCAATTCTTGGAGTAGATTGAGCTTTAAATGAAACTATTCCTTGATGAAAGTGCTCAGCTAGTATTAAAGGTAGGCCGGTAGTGATACATCGCATTCCTTGAATGCATAGTGGATATTAGCAACTGTACAAGTTCCAATATTTCCATTTCCAGTGTCGCCACTACCCGAACGATGATGAGATGATGAGGACAACATAATAGTCCCCGGGCGGAGAAAATCCCCGACCTGGCCAGGAATCGAACCCAGGACCCCGCGATCCAGGGGCAGCAACGCTAGCCACTAGACCAAGAGCTGCGGACCTTCCTTGAATGAGAGGTATCATGACCACAAATACATATGTCAGAAAAAAAAGATGTTCGTGAAAAAGACTAGTCGGTAAACGGTGAGCACGAAACTGATGGAAGGTGTTTTAAATCGCAGATGCTGATACTACAGCTAACGATCCAGTGACTGTACGGAAGTGGGTAGCAGTCAGACGATCCCGACTGCTGCGGTGGAGACATGAGGTTCATGAAGCGACCGCTGCGGGAGGAAGAGCTCCATGAAATCTAAGAAAGCGAAATGTCACAGATAATAAATGTATTGTATTTATTAATTATCAAACTGAATGTCAGATGTGTTATGTACGTAGTACTGAGGAGCAGTATACGAGTCGGTAGCTGTGCTAATTTATCATGTACTGAGATGTAATTTTGAAGATAATGTAAGAAGGTGAATTGAATCTCACTTCCTAAATGGTTCAAATGGCTCTAAGCACTATGGGACGTAACATCTGAGGTCACCAGTCCCCTAGACTTAGAACTACTTAAACCTAACTAACCTAAGGACATCACACACATCCATGCCCGAGGCAGGATTCGAACTGCTATCGTAGCAGCAGCGCGGTTCCGGACTGAAGCGCCTAGAACCACTCGGCTACAACGGCCGGCCTCACTTCCTATTTATGTGGTGAAGTGAATGAGAACGAGAAGTTAATCTTCAGCCACTTTATCTGCAGCCTGTAAGGAGGCGAAGTCTGAGCCAAGTTGGAGGAAGAAGGAAAAAAAATTTGTAAATTTGTGGTAAGATCTTATGGGACCAAACTGCTGAGGTTATCAGTCTCTATGGTTACACACCAATTAATCTAACTTAAACTAACTTACGGTAAGGACAACACACGCACCCATGCCCGAGGGAAGATTCGATCCTCCGTCGTGGGGAGCCACGCGAACCGTGACATGACGCCCTAGACTGCGCGGCTACCACTTGCGGCGGAATAAGAAGGCACACGGAGTGAGTGCACATAGTAACTGGATCATGACTAATAATACTTAACGGTGACGGAATATTCAGTAATCAACATTCATTGTGCATAAAAGGGCTGTTCAGGTAGCAACTTATTTAAGCATTTTGTGGAGGTGAAGTATAACAAACTACCACGCAGTTCAAGCCAACCTGAAACATTTCAGGCGTGACGTTAAGAAATCTCGGAGAATGTATCTGCAGCATTAAAAGGTATTGGAGAACTTGAAATCAAAAAGAGGTGTTCGAAATTGAACTGTTGCGCGACCGATGGCTCACGCCAGTTTTTCTGGTACACAGTCTTTGGCAGGAAGGGGGCGTGGCACGTTTGCTCAAAAATGGTTCAAATGGCTCTAAGCGCTATGAGACTTAACATCTGAGGTCATCAGTCCCCTAGAACTTAGAACTACTTAAACGTAACTAACCTAAGGACATGACACACATCCATGCCCGAGGCAGGATTCGAACTTGCGACCGTAGCGATCGCGCGGTTGGCAGATTGTAGCGCCTAGAGCCGCTCGGCGAGCAGTGAAACAGTTACAGTGACAGTGGCAACTCGATATATAGTGTTTGACAGCGATGAATATGATTAAAAGATAAATGTAAGTGAAACATTATGTAAACAGACACACATATAGAATTAAATAATTTCAGGCATAGAAATAACAAGTTTTCAAATCGTAATTTTGACTTAATGAATTTGTCTACTTTAAGGTATACGTGATTGCAGATGACAAACTGTGCAACAAAACAGTCACTGTAGAAACACAACACATCAGAAAAACCACACCACGTGGTAAAAAGGTATAAATTCGTTATTTGTGTGTTTTTTCAAATATCTGTAACTACGATTTAAAAATTAATAGCTACATATATACAAACAACAAAGAACACACTCTATCTTTAACAAATGGAAAATAAAAGCCCACTGAAGATGCTGCAACTGCAGTGAAACATGTTTGGGTTAAAAACCAAAACTGTTTTTTGCTTAAGGCGGACCCTATCCAAAAACATACGTGTCGTGCAAAGTTGCTGTGTCAGGGTGGCGTAGTGCTTAGTGCATCTGTTGGGTTGGGGTTGGGTTGTTTGGGGGAGGAGACCAGACAGCGAGGTCACCGGTCTCATCGGATTAGGGAAGGACTGGGAAGGAAGTCGGCCGTGCCCTTTCAAAGGAACCATCCCGGCATTTGGCTGGAGGATTTAGGGAAATCACGGAAAACTCAAATCAGGATGGCCGGATTGAACCGTCGTCCTCCCGAATGCTAGTCCAGTGTGCAAGCCACTGCACCACCTCGCTCGGTTTAGTGCATCTGTCTAGTGAGCAAGAGACCCGGATGTGAACAAATTTGATTCGTCACTTCAGTCTACACGTAGATATGAAGCATTTATTTTAATCTCGCTACTAGGTCGCTGGTGCTACGCTTGTTTGCCCAGTTGTGACTACGGCCAAACCCACCGACAGACCGACACACACACACACACACACACACACACACACACACACACACACAGGCAAGTAATTTATTGCAAGTTAGTTAGCTGTTAATCACAACGCTTTCATGCTTCCCCAGACGAGGCTGTTATAATTAACATAGTCTCGACGTGAGAAGGTGTATCGACGCATGACAATGTTATGAACGGTAAGACGCCGGTAGCAGTTGGTGACCAGTGGAGCGGTGTGCCACGCCGACCCAGTTTCCTGAGTGTGTGAGTAACGTCCCGTGATCGGGGACGACGAATGCGGCTGTCAGAGCGGGCTTCCCTTCCACCTGTTACAGCCGGCACGGCGCGCCACACGTGGCCCGTTTCTCCGGCGGCCGTCCTTGCCTCGCCTATCTACGGCCGGCATCTGGCTCTGGGATTTCAATAACCGCGTCTCCAGCCCCGGGCGGCCGGCGGCGGGCCTCCGCTCGATTGTTCAAGAGCTGAGGACGCGTCGCGCGACTTTCACTCCTTATATGCAATTAATCTCAGATTTAAAATTAAAAAAATAAAAGGGTCTCCTGTGGACGTGTGCTCGGCAGCGATCGCGTTAATTACAGGCTCTGCGTGCAGCAGATCACACACACACACACACACACACACACACACACACACACACACACATCAGGTTCAGCACATTCTGGTGGCGTAAAATCCAGCACGTGATAATTTACGACCTCCACAGGCGACGAGAGACCGCAACAAAAACGACCGATGCAGCTTCAGAGCGAGGTGTCTACAGTGTCCCGTGTACACGCTAGCTGGTTACTTACCAGGAAGCGAAGATACACAAAACCGCTCAGTAGTGGAAAGGGGAGCAAAGTGGCCATGCTAAGGAATATTTTTTTTATCTTCAAGAAAATAAATAAGAAATAAAATATATATTTACATACGATATCCTACTTATTTAGTTACATAGGGCAATTTTTATATTGAATTTATCTCGGTAATTTTTTTTATATATATTTTTTACTCTATCCCTACCAGATGGTCACTTTGCCCTTCGGGGTGGGACAAAGTGGCCATGAGGTGACCACTTTGCCCGATAGAAAATACAAAATTTAAAATCTGTTTGTATACTAAATGAAAGTGTATTATCAAAATAAAAACATTACCACCACCGTAGAAAAAGAAACTATCACACTGAGTTTACTTACAAACGTCACAAATAAATTCATTGACTTCCTCTTCACACCCAGTACAAGCCTCATGTGCCCATCGTAAACACCCCGAACACCTTATGCATCCCTCATTTTCCCTTGACTTGGAATATAAGTCCCTGCAGAAAAAGCAATCAGTGTCACTCAAGTCACTGTCTGAGTCAGTAAATAAAGCACGCTTCGCTGATTTTGATTTCGTTTTCTGCTTTCCTTTTACTTCTTCTTTGCTTCCTTCATTCTTCTTCTTCTTTACTCTGTTTTTCTTTTTTCAGTTCCAGCTTTTTTTTTCTTAAGTCTTCCCTTTTCTTCTTTTTCTGCTTTTGCGGCTACTTGTGCCATCTTGAAAAGGCTTGAGGTCAAAACTGTAGCTGTTCCTTTTTTCGGTTATTTTCTCGTTTCATAATATTTGCTTTAGGGATTGGAACAATATCCTGTGGGCTTACAGCAAAAGTATAGGGCATATTGGTCTTCGAGATGCTGATAAAATCACATGAAGTACTGCAGTGAGGCAGTGGGCTGGGTGGGCTGTTTCAAACCCTCAATCGCTTTGTAAACAACATACGATATTATTATTTTTCAATGAAAATATATTTTACTTTATGTCGCGTAAAGTGGCCATTGTCAGGCATAGTAGCCACAGATGTGGCTATTTTGCCCTGTTTGCCGTCATTGCATAAATGCCACACTACTGGCTAAACGAATCGAGCAGCGCGTTACACAGACACGTCATATTGTACCCTAATTACACCTCTTTTAAGATGTTACTATCAGTTGCCTGTATTATGAATGAAAGTTTGGCTACAATACTTAATTATATACACTTACCTTGCATCAGGACACTGAAAACACGAAAATATTCAATAACTTTTAAACAAGTGATCAGAACAGCTTCCACATTTAACACATCTGTGATGGTGTACCAATGGAATAGTTGACGCGTCCGCCGCTGTGTAGCAGCACCGTACAGTGCAGTAACAGCCAGTGGCCACTATGCCAACCCTTCCCCTATACATACCAAAACAGTACACTGTAACCATACTGTGTCCGAGAAACGATGAGAAAAACTTCAAGGGGTTGTAGAGGGTGTCTTTTGGAACAAATTGAGAACAGGAACTCTTTTCCGGAAACGTCATCCAACGACACTATAGAGCGTCGAAGTTGTAGGCATAATTGCGTGCCACTAGGGCACCCCTTAGGCAGCAGACGCTGATATTGTACGATGACGGAAAGTAGGAGAAAGTTGTCACAACGTTGTTTGTAATCCAGTGATCGCGATCGCCAGTCGAGTTGACTGACCTAGCAGCAACAAAGAAAGGCCTTGTTTTCTACTAATACAATGCTCTGTTGCCTCGGTGGAAGACGAGTTCGTACACGGGTTTCCATCCACAGCTTATTTTTGTCCTGGAACCCTCTAAAACCTCCAATGTTTTTCGGTATACAGGAGAAAAATACATTGCAAATGGAAACCTGTGTCCGAAACAGTCATCTACCCAGACAACACGGCATCGAATTTATAGCAGAGAAGGCCGTCTACGCAGCAGATAGCTCCATCTTCTCCACTGACGATGGTGGCAGTCAGTAGCTCAAAATGGTTCAAATGCCTCTGAGCACTATGGGACTTGACATCTGAGGTCATCAGTCACCTAGAACTTAGAACTACTTAAACCTAACTAACCTAAAGACATCACACACATCCATGCCTGAGGCAGGACTGAAACGCCTAGAACCGCTCGACCACCTCGGCCTGCTGTGAGAGCAAAATTTATTCCAAAATTGCAAGTCATTCAGAACTCTCTAGGCGAAGTCAACAACGATGTAGAGCCACCGAAATATGTTGCAACAGCTGGCGAAACTTGATTTTAAGGATACGATGTCAACAATAAGGCTCAGTCTACATCTATATACATATTCTACAAGCCACCACACGGTGCAAGGCGGAGGGTACATTGTACTATTGGCAGTCATTGCCTCTCCTGTTCCACTCGCAAATGGAGCGAGAGAAGAACTACTGTTTACATGCATCTGCACGAGCCCTGATGCCTGTTGTCGTCTCGGTCGTTAGGGAGATGTGTGATTGTGGCAGTACAATCTTTCTCCTGCCTGTCACAAATACCGGTTCTCTACGCTCTGTCAACAGCAGTTTGCTGAAAGAAGGTCTTATTCTCACCAGGAATTCCCATTTGAGTTCGTGGAGAATTTTCGCAACTCTCGCGTATTGACTGAACCTACCAGTAACAAATTTAGCAGCACGCCTGTGAACTGTTTCGATTACTTCCTTTCATCGGACCTAGTGGGAATCCCAACCATTCAAGCAGTGGTCAAGAATAGGTCGCATAGGTATTCTGTTACACGGCCTCCTTCATAGACGAGCTACACTTTTGTAGAATTCTCCCAATTACCCGAAGTAGACCATTCGCTTTCCCTACAACCGATCTAACGAGCTCGTTCTATTCCATATCTCTTTGCAACGTTATGCCCAGATACGTAATAGACGTGATTGTATCAAGCACCGCACAACCAATGCTGTATTCGAATGTCATAAGATTATTTTTCCTACTCGTCTGCATTAAGCTGAATTTTTCCACTTAGCTGTCATTTATCACACCAAATAGATTTCTGTCCAAGTCATCTGGTTTTCTCCCACAGTCACTCAATGACATTTTCCCGCATACTACATCCGTCAGATCGTTTATGTATATACAGAACGAGAGCGGTCGTATGCACTTCACGGGGACACTTCTGATGATACCTTTGTCTCTCGTGAACATTCACCGTCCAAGGCAACGTACTGGGTTGTATTTCTTAAAGAGTCACCGAATAACATTTCTGAGTACTTGGACCTTCCTTAACAGTCTGCTGTGTGGCACAGTGTCAAAAGCCTTTGGGAAATCCGGGAATAGGGAATCCGCCTGTTGCCTTTCATGCACGAGTCGCAGAATATCGTGTAAGAAAGGGAAAGCTGCTTTTCGCACGAGCGATGCTTTCTAAATCCGTGCTGATTTGTGGATAGAAGCTGTTCTCTCTGAAGGAATTTTATTATATTCCATCTTAATATATGCTCAAGAAATTTTGCAGCAAACCGACGTTAAGGTTATTGGTCTGTAATTTTGCGAGTCGCTGTTTTGCCCTTTTTATATACGGGAGATACCCGCTTTTTTTTTCTCCAGTCGATTGGCGAGACATTCGCGATAAATGCGAGCTAAGGAAGGGTCAATGCCAAACTGGAATTTCATCTGGATCAACGTTCATTAGATTGAACAACATAAAGCTCTGTCGGTGTTATTACTACTGACACAATCTTCCAGTTCTCCGAATAGTGAACAAGCGCTCAAGGCCAGCAATTCTGAGACATACGTTCAAACAGCCTTGTAACTCTGCACTGATCGCATAAACGTAATTTAAGCACATGTGAAAATTTGACTACAGCCAAATGGACTCGGGAGAAAAACTAGATCTCTTGATTTATTATATGACTATTCCAACAAGTCTAACATCAAATTTCAGTTCAGAAATCCCAAGAATGATCGTTTCGGTTTGCATCTGACATGTAAACTGCCGACATCAGTTTCGAAATCCGACATTAATATAGGGGTGTAGTTGCGCTGTATGCGGTGACTGTTGGGCTAATGGAACCTGTCCTCGCAGACGACACTAGCGATCACAACTTCTGCGTAGTCGTTAACTGGTTTAAGACGACAGGGCCGGTTGTGAATGGGTCATTGGACAATGGTGACCAGTTTTCTGGTCACATCAATCACGCTTCCTTTTACTTCGGTGTACTGGTGGTCTTTTCGGGGCCACCTCGTGGTGGAGTCTCCGTGATAATTCTTTTTGTTATCAAAAAAGCACCTTTGCAGTATGTCGATCGTTCAGCTGTTCTGTTATATCGAAAAATATGTACAACAGACAGCTGCTACGAACTTATTTTGTATTTATCTTACAATTAAATTTTCCCCGAAGCATTTAATTATTTATTATTTTGTATTCGTTGCAGTTATGGACCACAATATTTTACACCAGATACTTTAATTTTCGTCTGTGATGACAATCTTCAAGATCCGTACAATATTACAGTGCCTTTCCGGTTCAGAAGTACGATGCAAACTTCTTTCGGACATGAATGCATGTTCGAAGGAGGATTGCATGGTTCTTATTGAGAACACAGGCACTGCAATGCGTATTTATCCACCGTCACCGGCCAAGCGATTTTTAATTAAAATATCTCCCCTGTGCGGGAATATACATGATGGATGTACGAGTACGGGTGGTAGACACACGCTTGACGACATATGGAAGTGTGGCTCTGACCATGCTCTGATAGCCAAATGGTAAGGCGACAGGTCGCAATAAGCGGGAAATCCAGGTTCGAGTATCGGTCCAGCACAAATTTTCATCGTCATCATTCAGTTATACAGCTGACATTATCCAGCAAATGAGAATACATTTCATGTACCTTCATGATCTGCGTACAAAGAATACTTCAGTACATCGAACCAATATGTGTAAATATGATGCAATCGGACGGTTATAAACCATAAAGGCTTCCGGGTTTTAGGTAAAAATGTAAGTGGCACAGACAGACTACTCGAACAGCATGGGGCAGGCTTGTTGATTGTATGCAACACCTTAACGGACTACTAAGAAGTAAACAGCTTACAGGAGTGAGCTGGTTTCCAACCAGAATTTACTCAGAAACTTCCACGTCTGGTCAAACAACAGAAAGACAGAGTAAATGGTACGTCACCCGATGGTAATTAATATTCACTATCAGTAATTTCTGACGTTGGTCATCTTTGGTCTTGAGGTATCACTTGTGGTTTCGTGTGTGTGTGTGTGTGTGTGTGTGTGTGTGTGTGTGTGTGTGTGTGTGTGTGTTTCGGGTTACCGAGGATTTAAATTTCCTTGCACAGCTTTTCATTTGTGCCCTCGAAATGACGAGGTGTGCGCCTGTCAAAATGTCGGCGGCAGTTGTCGAAAACGTCACCTGCCTACGTTCCCATAAGCTGTTTGAACACACAATACGGTGGGAGAAACCCAAGTTTCAGTTTGCTAAGAGCTTGTATAAAATCACCCTATCCATTGGAATAGTTTATATGTGGTACTTCCATTTTTACACAAAACGACGGAGCTTTTTTGGCTTATTATTTTCTGACTGCACCATAGTTACATACGCTGGTTCGATGTGTGTGAAAAATTGTACTCAGGTTTTGAAGACGGTCATCATACCGAAAGTAATTATGTGGTATAAAATATTGTGGTCCATAACTGAAATAAATATAAAAAATATTAACTGAATCACTGATAAAAGCCTTTATTATTGGTACCAGTTTCCATTGTTGCTTATCACCACCACCACCACTACTACTACTACTACTACTACTACTACTACTAGGCACAAGATAATTTTTAGATGTGTGGTTCAGGCGTCTAACAGTGACGTTGTGCCAAAACTTCACAAGTTTCGAGAGGTCGGACGCGATTTATTATCATCTCCTTAGCACAATGGATATTCTAAAAATGTTTAAATTATACAGAGAGGTGACAAAGTCATAGGATAGAGATATGTACATATTCATAAGTCGGTAGTATCACGTACAGAAGGCATAGAAGGACATTGCAGTGGTGGAGCTGTCGGTTATACTCAGTTGATTCGTGTGAAAAGGATTTCGATATGATTGTGGCTGCACGGCGGGAATTAGCAGACTCTGGGCGTGGGATGGTAGTTGGAGTTATAAGCACGGGAAATGCCATTCCGTAAACAGCTAGGGAAATCACTATTCCGAGATTCACAATTTCAAGAGTGAGCCCAGAATACCATATTTCAGGCATTGCCTCTCACCACTGACAACGCATTGGGCGACGGCTTTCATTTAACGACCGAGAGCAGCAGCGTTCGCGTAGAATTGTCAAAGCTAACAGACAAGCAGCGCTACGTGAAGCAACCGCAGAAATCAATGCGGGACGTACGACGAACGTATCCGTTAGGACATTGCGGCGAAATCTGGCGTTAATGGGCTGTGGCAGCAGATGACCGACGCTGGGCTTGTGACCATATTGGTTGAGGCCCCTGACGACTCTAAAACCGTGGTCCCAGCAAATGAGTCCCGATTTCAATTGTTAAGAGCAGATGGTAGGGTTCGAGTGTGGCTCAGATCTCACGACGCCAGGGACCCAAATTTTGAACAAGGCCGTGTGCAAGCTGCTGAGGGTTCCATAATGGTGTGGGCTTTGCTCAAGCAGAATGGACGGTTCCTCTGCTCCAAGTGGTCCGGTTATTGACTGGAAATTATTGCGTTCCTCTACACGGAGGCCATTTGCAGCCACCCGTGGGATTCGTGTTTTGGGTGACAGTGCGCCAGGTCACTGGGACACAAATGTTAGCTATTGCTTTGAAAAACCTTCTGGACACCGAGCGAGGTGGCGCAGTGGTTAGCACACTGGACTCGCATTCGGGAGGTTCAATCCCGCGTCCGGCAATCCTGATTTAGGTTTTCCGTGATTTCCCTAAATCGCTCCAGGCAAATGCCGGGATGGTTCCTTCGAAAGGGCACGGCCGACTTCCTTCCCCGTCCGTCCCTAATCCGATGAGACCGATGACCTTGTTGTTTGGTTTCTTCCCCCAAACAATCCAATCCAATCCTTCCGGACAATTCCAGCGAATGATTTGGCCACGCAAATTGCTAGACACGAAATCCATCGTACTTTCATGGGACGTAATCGAGAGATCAGTTCGTGCACAAAATTCTGCATCCGCAACAATTTCGCAATTATGGACAGCTATAGAGACGGCATGGCCCAATCTTTCTGCAGGGGATTTCCAACGAGTTGTTGAGCTCATGCCATGTTGAGCTGCTGCACTATGCCGGGCAAAATGAGGTCCGACACGATATTAGGAACATCCCGTGACTTTCGTCACCTCAGTGGTTCATATGGTTCAAATGGCTCTGAGCACTATGGGACTTAACATCTGAGGTCATCATTCCCCTAGAAATTAGAACCACTTAAACCTAACTAATCTAAGGACATCACACACATCCATGACCGAAGCAGGATTCGAACCTGCGACCGTAGCACTCGCGCGGTTCCGGACTGAAGCACCTAGAAGCGCTCGGTCACCGCGGCCGGCTCACATCAGTGTATACGGATTGAGGTCTGTTATCCAGTTCGTTATTTTGGTTTTATGTACAGTGGAATTAAACGTCATTTAAGAAAAACACGGCAATTATCTACGTCAGAATGCAGCGCAAGGCATAAAGCATGCTTTACTGCATGCGTAACTGCGTAACTGACAGGCCACTACCCAGATGGCGGTAAGGGCACGTCTCCAAAAGCCAACAAAAATTAAATAAATGGCTAATTGCTGCAGATTGGCGTACCCATTGTGGAAGGTGGTCGTAATATACTCGTCGACCACGGTTTCGTTGACACTACACCATCTGAAGATGCCGGTTGTTTTAAATGTAGAAACTTTTTTCGTAAATGCAGACAGCAGTTCGTGCGTATTCATTAAAATTTGGATTTTCCAATGAATATCCTCGCGTCAACGGTTATATAAACAAATATCGATGCAAAAATACTCACGAAAGAAGGATCTCGTAATGAAAACAGCATCTCCGACAACTTACCTGCAAAAGAAGAGAATAACAGTTAGTTATCAAAATAGTTTACATAATATAATATCAATTTATTAGCTAAATATAAACTGAAGAAATGTCTCTCTCCAGTCAGATTATACCGTCACTTTCAGACCGTGTAATCCATTCTCACTGATAAGTGCAACAAATAGGACAATGCTGAAAGACAGAAACATATTTGAAAAGCACGTAGAAACGTGCAATATATTTACACACATGTGTGTGTGTGTGTGTGTGTGTGTGTGGTGTTCTTAGCGTAAGTGTTAGTTTAAGATTACGTAGTATGTAAGCCTAGGGACCGATGACGTCAGCGGTTTGGTCCCATAGGAACTTACCGCCAATTTCCAATTACAATCAATGCCTTCTCTGCGTGATAGCAATGGAGATACTATGGAAGACAGTGCTGCCAAAGCAGAGTTACTAAACACAGCCTTCCGAAATGCCTTCACAAAAAAAGACGAAGTAAATATCCTCGGAGTAATGAAGCAACTTAAATCACTGAAGAAAATCAAGTCTTCTCACGAAATTCCAATCAGCAACTTTCTCCCCCGAAATCGAAAATATTTTGTCGACACCGACCTAAAGAGGGAGAAACGATCACCACGATAAAATAAGGGAAATCAGAGCTCGTACGGAATGATATAGGTGTTCCTTCTTTCCGCGCGCTATACGAGATTGAAATAATAGAGAATTGTGAAGGTGGTTCGATGAACACCCTGCCAGGCATTTAAATGTGTTTTGCAGAGTATCCACGTAGATGTAGGCAAACATTCAAAGGCGCATCAAATGTTTCTCTAATGCACTGTATTTTCTATTTTTAGGTAAATCACATCACAAAATATTTGACCGATTTTTCCAAAGATCTTTGTTGCATTCCAGGTTATATTCAGAAAGCATGGACTTATTGATATCTCATTGCTTTCCTAGCATCTTCTGTTCTCTAAATGTCCTGAATTTAGTACCAGATTCGAAAAAAAAAACACTGATACTTAAATATCATATCAATCTAACTTTTATACGCTTAATAGCTAGGCCTTAAAGAGAGAGTTTTTGACGCAGCATTTACATAGCTAACGGCAGCTGTTCGTGAAATATTTCAATTTACTCTCAAGCCACTAACGAAGTTTTTTTTTTTTGTGAGTACCGTGATAAGTTTCAAGGATTTTTTTTTTTTTTTTTGCAAAACTTAACTTCACGCTGATCAGCTTTATACCATATTTGTCCGCTTTCCCCCCTCTTTGTTTAGATTTAAAATTCGGAGAAAAACCCATTCTGCAATTTATAGGGAGTGGTTGTTTTCGCTTCGCTCAAACATTTGACTAATAAAGAACAAGTTGACAATGAAAAAATGGTTCAAATGGCTCTGAGCACTACGGGACTTAACTTCTGAGCTCATCAGTCCACTAGAACTGAGAACTACTTAAACCTAACTAACCTAAGGACATCACACACATCCATGCCCGAGGCAGGATTCGAACCTGCGACCGTAGCGGTCGCGCGGGTCCAGACTGTAGCGCCTAGAACCGCTCGGCCACCCAGGCCGGCAGTTGACAATGAGTTCAATACAATCAATGCAGGTCTAGACCAAGTGAAAAAAAAAAAAGGAGGACAACAGGTGGCCGAAGTCCTCTGGGAGGACGGGACAACGGAACGTTTCAAGCTTCCTAAATCAGTTTATACACTACCGAAAACCAAGTGATGTACTTGGCAGCAAAACGCAGATTATGGGCGTCGTATCAGGAGTATCGATTAGTTAGTGAAGCTGGTTCTCTCTCTCTCTCTCTCTCTCTCTCTCTCTCTCTCTCTCTCTCTCTCTCTCTCTATCTCTCTCAGCTGTATACCGTGTTTATGGGCTGAACGATACAAAGAAAAAGGAAAGCAGAACTCGCAGGGCGCGATAAGATCCCTCGCGACCGGACAGACCACCCATAGCGCGTGCGCCGAGTCGCTGGCCGCGCACGTGTGGTGGCCTGTGTCCACGTGCGCCGGTGACCTCTCGGCGTCGCCGATTCACAGATGGGCGCAAATCCCGCGCGGAAGTGACGCGGCGTCATTGTCGTGCTGAAAGGACGTTACGGAACGCTGCCCACCGGCGAGGAACGCGTCACATTGCTACGACCGCTTCCTGGAGCCGGCACACGCTTAACGATTCTGTTGCTACGACGTGATAGTGAAATGCTAATGCGACGACAACAGCTATTTCTCAGTGCGACGAAGGCGACTCACTGGTGCTATGACGTCTGTTTCTGACTGGTGATACGTGTCGGAAGACATACTGAGGAATCGGTAGGTGATGGCTATTGTAAATTGTGCATTCTGGAGAACGGCGCTTCAAATCCCCCTGCGGCTATACAAATTTAATTTTCAGCTGTTTCTGTAAAACTGCTTTTGACAAGTGGACTTTCTTATCAGTCCCCGCCTACCAACTCCTCCACCCTCCCCTCATCGCGAGACTGTGCTCGATCTATAATGATCTCATAGTCGGCGAGACGTTACACTTAATAGTCCTTCCTTTTGGAGGAGAAGAATGCTTTGTTTATTTGTCATTTCACAAAAGCCCTCTCTTGTTTGATTATTGGAAAGTAGGAAGGACACGTAAAATTTTACATGCCCCCGAAGACAGATGCTGCCAGTGCTCATTTTCCACTACTGTTGTAGTCTCTCTCTCTCTCTCTCTCTCTTTCTAACCTCTCTCCCCTCCACGCGCGCGCACACACACACACACACACACACACACACACACACACACACACACACACACACACACACACATATATATATATATATATCACTTTGTTTGAATATTTTAATAACAAAAAAGTAATCCAAATAATTATAATGCAACACGTTTAGATTGAAGGCTTGAAAAAGTTAAACATTAATTATGGTACCATATTTATTCCTCTATAAGTTAAAAATCGCAAAAAATGATATATTGTTTTTTCTTTCTCCCTCTTTTAGTTCTGGTGACTGGCACAGTACGCTGATACCGCTTAACGTTTCGTGACTGTTCAAACGAAAATAAAGTAGTAACATGCAATTTTTTCATACGATGACATGATGGAGACCGTGGCTGTTGTTTGAAAACAAATGTTGATGGTGTTAGGACAGCAACCAGCCACAAATTTACTTTCAGTTCCTTTATTCAACGGATCCTGAGAACTATTTACGTGTGCAACAACAAGGATGCAGTGGGAATGCAACGAAAATCTGTAACGCAACCATCTGTGTATGGCGTGTTTATAATTATGTATTATTTATATTTTAGGACAATTAATCTGTAAAAACACACCACATGTCATAAAGAAAGCGTGTAAACCGTCTGAGGATGAATCACAACGATTCGAAACCGGTAACGGTATCCTTTGAATAAAGGAACTGAAAGTAAATTTGTGGCTGGTTGCTGTCCTAACACCATCAACAAAAGTAGTAACAGATGAGCCAAGATTTAGCTTCTCCATCTAACGAATCATTGTCACCAGTCGCATAGACGTAGTTGCAGAACTGACAAAAACTTGAAACTTCCTGACAGATTAAAACTGTGTATCGGACCGAGACTCGAACTCGGGACCTTTGCCTTTCGCGGGCAAGTGCTCAGTAAGTTTCAAATCACCGCACACTCCGCTGCAGAGTGAAAATCTCATTCTTGACAAAAACTTGCAATACGTTTGAATTTATCAGTGAACATTGGCACACTTTGTGATGGTAAGCGAACACCCTCTGCGGTACCTTTGAAACTTCACACTGCCACTTACAACTGAAAGTGGCCACCATCATAGGCGACAACAGCGCAGACAATGGTGGCGAGCTGCCTGTCTTCCTGCGCGGGCAATAAACGCGAACACATAAGACAACACAAAGCGGGACAAAGCCCCAACGGTACAAGGAGACGGACACCCTGTTTACTCAAACACTGGCCCACTTCTGAATGCCTGCGTTTAGCCGAGTGCCTGGCGCTCTGGGAGACGTCTTCGCAGCACGTACCGTAAATTCTCTAGCGACGTAACTTATTGCGTACGAAACACAAAGGTGTATGTGGAACACGACTTGTGTCTGCAACAAGGTATCCTTATCATATACCAGAGTGCCCTAAGCTGTACATCGTAAAGATGAGGTGTAAAATTTCTAGTGCACGTTGATTTCCAATCGTGTTGTTGCTGCTACTACTGCCGTCGGCGTCGTCATCTTTAAACTGATGATTCCTTGATGGCTCAGGACGTCTCCTATCAAGCGATCTCTCATTTTAGTCAAGTTGTGAGATAAATTTATTTTTTATTCACACTGATTCCGTATCGCCTACGTAGTTACTCGATCTGTCCACATAAGCATCAGCATTATTCTGTAGTGTCATGTTTCGAAAGTTATTCTGTTCTTGTCTGAAATGTTTAGCGGCCGCAATTCACTTTCTTACATGGCAAAATCCTTCAGAAAATTTATATTGATGTTAATAAATTTCTCTTATTCAGAAACGCTCTTCTTGCTACTGCCAATCTGCATGTTGTATCCTCTCTACTTCAGTCATTGGCACTTATTTTGTTACTCAAATAGCAGAAGTACCATCTACTACTTTTAGTGTCTCGTTTGCTGATCTAATTCCCTCATTGTCGCCTGATTTAGCTCGACTACATTGCTTTACACTTCTTTTGCTTTTGTTGTCATTTATCTTACAGCCCCGTATTCCAGTATTTTTTACTATACTATATTTTCTCGTTTGCCTTAATAATGTTTAACAGTTTCGTTCAAATTTTGAACATTTTCAAAATGTTCAAATGTGTGTGAATTCCTATGGGACTAAACTGCTGAGGTCTTCGGTCCCTAGACTTACACACTACTTAAACTAACTTACGCTAAAGACAACACACACACACACACACACACACACACACACACACACACACACACACACACATGGACGAGGGAGGACTCGAACCTCCGGTGGGAGTGACCGCCTGATTCGTGACATGGCGCCTCTAACCGTGCGGCCACTCCGAGCGGCTTGAACATTTTCAATTCCATTATAGTTGCACAGTCCTATATCTTGTGAGCAACTTCCATCAGACATGAATCAGTAGACGGCAAAAAAATATATTAGACTAATAATTCAGCTGCTGTGAATTTATCTCCACTTGACATAACGTCAAGCTTTCATCACGACTTCTTTCCAACACATTACCTACTCCGTTCAAATGATCCTCCAAGTCCTTTGCCGTTCTGATAAAATTACAATGTCATCGGTAAACCTTAAAGGATTTTTTCTTTTCCCTGACCTTTAATTCCCTTTTCAAATGCATCCTTGGTTTCCTGCACAACTTGCTCAGTTTAGAGACTGAGTTACAACAAACCACAAACCTATCTCACACCCTTCCCAAGTACTGCTTCCCTTTCTTGTATTCCGACTCATATAAAGAGTCAGGTTTTCGTATATGTTGCAAATAATGTTTTGCTCTGTATTTTTTCTAATCACTGCGCTCTTTTTATTGTACAAACTAGTTATAAAATTCCAGTAAGAAACCCATACAATTAGAAGTACACCACGTTTCATGTTATACAAATTTTGGAAGAAAAGAAAAACCATATTTGTGAAACTCGTTTTCGCTGTCGTGTCTACATGTTACGCCCGAATCGATATTCAAATAACAGTTTTCCCGTGCGTCAATTTTTTTTACGGATGGCGTCCGTTAATTAACTGTTTCAGTTTCGTCAGCACTATCATGTGAGGCTACCAATGTTTTCAATTTCCTTAAGTGCATCAGTCAACTCAAGAAGGGATTTAAAAATCTTAACCATGTCATTTGATTTTCTGCACCGTTCTAGCTCACATGCATTGTGGGAAGGAGTGTAAGTGACCACTGGTGGTACATTTCAACACTATAATGTTTCGGAGAATTTGAACGGGTGCAAGCACTCCGGATTAGTACATATTCATTCTTTTTCCTGTGCACAGAGTTTGAAAATGTTATGTCGCTAGCTACTGACTGTTTATGAGTGGCTTTGCCACTGACAGAAGTCCGCATACCGTAGTAGCTACAGGATAACAATTATTGAACTACATGAAATAAAATCATCATAACTTCTGAACAGTCTGCGTTAGGACGTTCAAACTGCACTGTTGGCTGCAGGGCATGACGGGAATTAGTATTCGTATGTATGGTTTGGTTTAGTGTCGAAGACCACTTTAATTTGTATGGGTTCGTCAATAAGGAAAATTGGTATATTCGGGGGACTGAGAACCCGCATTCCGCGATCGAGAAGTCTCTTCACCCTCAACGGGTGACTGTGTGGTGTGCAGTGTCCAGTTACGGAATAATTTATGCGATATTTCTTGATGGCACGGTGACTACCGAACGGTACCTGCAGTTTTGGAAGATAATTTCTTCGCCATTAACCAAAGTGATCCTGATTCCGACAAGAAATGGTTCATACGAGACGGAGCTCGACACCATTGAAATTGGGGAGTGTTTGATGTCCTGAAGGAGCGCTTTGAGGACAGTATTCTGTCTCCGGGGTGCCCAGAGGCCACTGGCATGAGCCTCGATTGGCCGCCATTTTCTCCAGATCTGAACACCTTTTTGTGGGGCTATATTAAAGAAAAGGATGGCGGGCATATCGAACATGTTATAACCTAAAACCAAATATCTGTAGTGAGGTTTACATGTTGAATAAAGTGTGTGCACGCCGTAGTTTGCAACTAATTTACATTTTGTTTCATATAGTTCACTAACTGTTACGGTATATGCAGCATGTAAGGTTGTTGCAAGGCAGCTCGATTTATGCTAACTCAGCGAATATATCGACATTTATGTATTTCTTTTCATGTATTACGGATAAAATGTGTTTCTCGTCAGTTAAATGGAGGGAATGAGTCACTTCCTACGCAGTCTATTTCTTCTTTCCTCTCGTTCCTCATTAAATAACCTCCGTACAAACTTACAGCGTACGACTTAGAAAACAAGTTCGGTAACGATCTGACAATCCTGTCGAGCGGCAAACGCGGTGGAATGTTTCCTTGTAGCCCAATACGGTGGGAGACAAAATCTAGCAGAACCGATACCGAAATATTTGCATGGCTAACCAGAATCGGTTTCTAAAGACAAATCCTCCGAAATACGGATTGCAAAGCGCGTGCGAACGCAGCAATAGAAGCGGCGAGCCGCGGAGATTTATAAGCGTTTGCATCTACGGCGGCAGATCGACGTCATTTCCCAGACAACGTGATGATTCATCGGGAAACACAATAACACACCATTCCTGTGGTGTATTGCAACGTCCGGTGTCCCACTGCGAGGGGTCTGCGGCATGGCTCTAAGTCAAGCGTAGGCGGCGCAGGTACAAGTTGTACACTTTATCTGTGATGTAGGAACGGAAATTTACAACATATCTTTGAAAACGACGCCGTTGTCCAGTTTTCAATTGTAAGTTGCTATGGATGTCATTCTCCTCGGGAGCTGGACCCTTTAGAACCATGGGTCGTAATTTCATGTTTTTTAATTTATATAACGGACTACACACCCTTGCTACAGAAGAATGCTGAAGATTAGATGGGTAGATCATATAACTAATGAGGAGGTATTGAATAGAATTGGGGGGAAGAGGAGTTTGTGGCACAACGTGACTAGAAGAAGGGATCGGTTCGTAGGACATGTTCTGAGGCATCAAGGGATCACCAATTTAGTACTGGAGGGCAGCGTGGAGGGTAAAAATCGTAGAGGGAGACCAAGGGATGAATACACTAAGCAGATTCAGAAGGATGTAGGCTGCAGTATGTATTGGGAGATGAAGAAGCTTGCACAGGGTAGAGTAGCATGGAGAGCAGCATCAAATCAGTCTCAGGACTGAAGACCACAACAACAACAACACACTCTTATCATTGTTCTACGGTGAAAATTGCACTGATGTGAACTTGGCACTGTTTTAACTACTGCTGGCTGTATGGTGTTCGTCTGTTACTGTTTTTATTTTACGTTAAGTGCTTATATTTGCACATCGAACTCTTTTTATACTTCTACTGTTTGCAGTTATGTTATTATGACACTTTTGTAACTACCCTTGGCTGTAATGTCTTTGGTGCCCAAAGCCGAAATGTATAGATAAAAATAAATTAACGAGAACGGAAAATAACTCTAAACATACCGCGTAGCACAATGAAATTCCATCTGCCTAACACTCTGTATTGATTAGCACGGTACAGATGCGGAGCGCTCTAGTTTAGCACTATATTACTTCATACGTCTCGATGTTCACCGGAAGTCCCAATACCATTGGGTGACGCAATTTTTTCGTGTGCTTTCGCCCTCGCGGTCTGCAGCTACACATTTATATTTAAAGTCAGCCTATCAGCGACACGTTATTCTGTTCCTCTACGAAACCCTTGAATTAGGTAGCGCACTCCAAGGGTCTGCGGAAACAAATGGACAACCACACACAATAAATCGATGAGGTAAATCGATTAAAATTTTAAAAGCGTAAAACAAATGATTACTATGGCAACAAGTGTCCCTTAGACTCGTAGACTGTGGCTGGTCCCGGTCCACGGCGTCTGCAGCGTCCTCAGCTCACAGGAAATCTTCCTTGTTCGCTACTTAAATCGTCCTCAGTATTTCTTACGCGATCGACTCCGTAATTAATTGAAGTTCGTTTTGCTTGTGTGACAAACGATCTCTGTTCGGTTTTCCGCTGTGTCACTTCCCGTTAATTCAATGGAAGCTAAGAGCTTAATATCCGGCGAGCTGTTTTTACAATTCGTTGACTTTGTGGTAAGACACTCTAAGAGCGTGAACGAGGCCTGTAAAAAAGCACAGGCATACTTATTTGTGTAAAATGCAGTTGGAAATGAAAAAAAGAAAATGTGTGTCTACGTTTAAGCTAAGCCTGTAATTTTTACATTCGAACAGAAGATTGTGAATGATATCCCCACACCCGTTGTTCAAGATGTTTTTAAGAAAGAAAAAGGACTTGTAGCATCTATTTAAATTTTTCGTCGTTGTAGTCTCTCTCTCTCTCTCTCTCTCTCTCTCTCTCTCTGTGTGTGTGTGTGTGTGTGTGTGTGTGTGTGTGTGTGTGTGTGTGTGTGTGTGTGTGTGAGAGAGAGAGAGAGAGAGAGAGAGAGAGCGCACGCGTATACAAGTGTGATCAAAAAACTATAGTGGTCTTTATACATCCGATTTTCAAAATTTTTTAACTTGGTGACACACATGTTCCTGAAGTATGTCCGCATTTTCAGCTGTTTTGAATACTTGGTTTATTCTTTACAGTCGAAAAGGTTACACGTAGTTTCGAGTGTTCAGCGAACTTTTTCTTTCGGAAAAGATGGATCAAAGAATTTGCATTAAATTTTGTTTGGAAACTGTCGTAAAGTGCAGCACTGCATTCGAAATGTTGACTGTCGCTTTTGGCGAATCTTCTATGAATAAGACGTGAGTTTACGAGTGGTATAAACGTTTCAAAGAGGGTCGACAAGAGGTTGTAGACGACGACAACCCTGGACAACCTAGCACATCAATTAATGACGACAATGGGGAAGAAGTAAAAAAAAAAAAATGGTACTGGAAAATCGCCGAATCACCATCAGAGAGGTTGCTGATGTGTCGGCATAGCCTATGACTCATTCCAAGCAATTTTGTCGGAGGTTTTGGGCTCAAAGCGTGCAGCAGAAAAGTTGTTTCCGAAACTGTTGAATTTCGAGCAAAAACGACGTCCCGTACACATTGCACAGGAATTACTGAATGAAGTCGACAACGGTCCAGATATTCTAAAGAACGTTATACCAGGTGACGAAACATGGGTATACGGGTATGGCGCCGAAACCAAGGCCCAATCGTCCTAATGGAAACTGCCTGAAGAGCTAAGACCAAAAGAAATTCGACAGGTTCGATCACAAGTGAAAGTTCTTCTCGTCGTTTTCTTCGATTAAAATGGAACAGTGCGTCATGAGTTCCTGTCATATGGTTGTACGGTCAACGTATTCGCGAGACATGGCTCCTTGCAACTTCTTTCTGTTCCCGAGGCTGAAGGACGTCGTCTTGGCACCATTCCTGAGATAAAAACAGAATCGTTGAAGGAGCAGAACACCGTAACGAAAAGTGGGTTCCAGAAGTGTTTCCAAGATAAAAGCGCTGGCTCTAGTGCGTTATATATGAGGAGATTACTTGACAGGGACAAAGCTGATGACAGTGAATAAAAAGAAAAGTTACTTTTTTGATTACACCTCGTATTTTAGATGTCATTCACAAACGTTTCATATACCGTTTTGTTATATAGCTTGTGTTTCAGCTTACCTGAGGGTGATGGCATTTCAGATCGTCCACTAGTACTCTCATGAGTTAGGCTATATAACCTGCTCGGATGAACACAGTTCCCCTGCTGTTGCCCGCCTCTCGTGCCGGTAGGTCGATATCTCCCAGCTTTCTCAGGGAGCCGGCTTGGTAACATACGGGCTAGATGCTCACACCATCACTTTCTGTACCCGCTCACTCCATCCGTTATCCTTAATCACGGGACCCACCTTCGGTCGTCCGTCCTCGTTAGATTCTGGTACTAGTCTTCGCGTGAACATTAAATGTACTCGCATGTTTTACTTTTAGCGCTCAGTTTTACTCACAGTACGCTAAGGGAAAATTCTAGCTCGACAAAGGAGAACCTGAACTATTAACGAAGAACTCATTAGCGGGCGGGAAACATTTTCTTGAAAGGTGAAAGGATTATGAGAAACAGCCGTGATGAAAGATAAGTGGCATATAAGATGACTGGCAGGAAGACAATCTCCTAACACGACTTCTGTCTGCAGCCCTAAATAGCGAATGGACTGAATATGTAACGGAATGGGACGACATGTAATGCAGAGAGCGATACCTGGCCAACCAGGAGAACCTAGTACTAGTCGCCATGTAGTTAAACACAATGAGCACATATTGTAACCATGCCAAGTGGCTGACTCAATTTTGTTTGCGTACTTTGAACGTAATAATGAAGATTTGCAATTGAAACGTAACGAAATATACGTTCTATCCAAAAGCACATTCAACGAACATATATACTAAAACATACATTTATAAAGTTGCTGCAGTAAAACATACTAGTTATTTCCATTTAACGAAAAGACGGAGGAAACGTGTTAGCAACAAAATCCAACCTGTAATTAAAACATTATTTGATCTCTTAAATAATATAATATTGTGAAACCACATTTCCTGTGTTTTGGCTATGTGAGCTGTTTTATTTCAAACTATTGGTTATCCCGTTTCCTTAATGTAAATTCTGTAATTTATTTATACAAACTTTTTAACTTTTAACTGAACTCATTGAAATTAACGCTTCAAACAATGTTAACAACTAAATTCTGAATGTTAAAAGCTATACAAGGGGAGACTGCCAAAGACAAAAGTCGTCAGTGGTATGTTCAATTTCTACAAGCTCAATGTATTTGATAAACTTTTAAGTGGTATGAAAGTGGCAAAAGAAATTACAACATTATGGTTTAATGCAAATGGTCTACTATTAAATGAGGAAAAGACCCAGAATATGTAGTTCAGTCTATCAAAGACTACAAAAATAGAAAAACAAAAGGCAAAGTATTTAGGTATCATACTTGACAACAGTCTAACATAGAACTCTCATGTTGATCACATAGTGGTTAGTTTGTCAAGAGTTATGTATTTGTCGAAGAGACTGATGTGTTGTGTGACATTTGAGTACGTATGGACGGCGTACTTTGCCTTTTTTCATTCTGTATTAAGGTATGGGTTAATACTCTGGGGAAACAGCAGAAAAATAAATGAAATTATGGCGATCCAGAAGAAAGCAATCAGAGTAATGGCTAAGGTAGATAATAGAACACATTTTAAACCGTTGTTCATTAAATATAGAATTTTAACAGTTATTAATTTATATATTCTTGACAGTGTTAACTACATACTTGCTGAACTACGTAATTTACAGATAACAAATCAAAGGCATGACTACTATACAAGAACCTGTACTTCTCTGCTGTTGTCACAAAATAGATTAGCTAAAACTAACAATAGTCTTAAGTATATGGCAATTAAAATATATAACAAATTGTCTAAGAATGCGTCAATTAAGCCTCACAAATTATTTAAAGAAAATTTACATAACTTCTGGTTAAATAATCCATTCTATTCATTAGAAGAGTTTTTAGAAATGCCCTATATCAACTTAAATATGTAAAAATTTATTTTGTAAAATTAGTAGGTTACGTGAACTGACGCAGTCTATTGCATGTAATAATGCTGAATGACCAATTAAGAATCTGAATCTGACTTCATTTGTGATGCAAATAAACACCTTTATTAGAAAATATAAAGTTTCTACTACAACATTTTTGTAGACGTTGACTAAGGACGGAAGAAAAGCCTGAATATTACGGCGAGCCCAGTACCTCATTTACAGGCGGAACAGACTGCAGCGACGAGATACTCCCTTATCTTCAACATCGAGAACTAAATGCCAAGTATTATTTTATGCGATCCGTTTAAGTGGTTACGTTTTAGACTTACGTGGGGTTTCCCAAAACATTGGAGTCAAAGTAAAGGGTCTTAAATGAGTGTTTTGAGCTAAGACCATTCAATGGAACAATTTTCACACTGCAGCGGAGTGTGCACTGATGCGAAACTATTTGGCAGACGGAAGCTGAGTTTCGGACAGGATTAGAACCTTGGATATTCGTCTTTCGCGTCCAAGGTTCTACCGGTTGACCTATCCAAGCGCGGCCATCTACATGTTCCCATAGATTCACTTCCACCAATAGCTCTCTCCTGCCTACCAAACTCAACAGGAAGTTTCCTGCTACGCTTTGGGAGATTGGCACTCCTGGAAGGTTTCCAACAGAAATTCTGTGAAGTTTAAGTTACTGGCGGAAATGAAGTTGTGGGACCGCGTCGGGTGTCGTACTTGGATAGTTCAGTCGATAGACACTTGCCCGTAAAAGACTTAAGTCCCAGTTTCAACTCCCGGCCAGACACAAAATTTCGATCTCCCAAGAAGTTTCAAATAAGCAATCATTGGCGGAAATAAATGTCCACGTGCTCCTGATTTTGAATAAATAACAGTTTGTTGCATTAACGGTAGTGGAGCTACCTTAGAACGCAATGCCCAAGCGTGTGTGATGTGTGGATGAGTTTACCACTGATTACGAGTCTTGACAGATTGTCGGTGAAAGAGCACTTAGTGGTTTCAAGCACTTGCAGGTATGCACAGAAAACAACTGCGGAAGATTTGTCATCCTAACCACAGTACATACCTCGCGTGTCAAGCAACGAATAGGATACCCTAACTTTTGTGCAACGTGTTGAGCATGGTGGTCCAGGGTGCGCAATTTTAGTAATTACATGGGAAAAATCACAGCACCAATTCCAATTTTATTTTCGTACAGCAGGACTGGTTTTTCGAGTTATTATGAATCACCACGACTGTCTGTGTAGTTTCACGACGATGGACTCATAACCATTTGTAAAACCAGTCGTGTTCTTGGGAAATAAAATTGCAACTGGTGCTGTTATTTGTTTCCAAGGAATATGATACCATTGTTTCAGTCATACGCAGGCACTTATCAAATTTTGAAGTCTATAAACATAACTGAAAGAACCTGAAGGTGTAGAGAGTTTTAAAGGGAGCATTAGCTAAACAGTCGATTGAAAGACAGGTGAGGAACACAGTAAGAGTAGAAGTCGGTAGCAAAGCGTCAGACAGACAGAGAGACAGGGAGCAGTGTCAAGATTGGACAACGCACGAGACATTCAATCTAATTGATGAAGGGAGAAAATCTTTTAAATTTCTCTTTGCTGTAGATGCACTGTGTATGACTGTACAGTTCACAAAAACTCATAGTGAAGACACTGAGCAAGAGGCACTACATTTGTAGAGTGTGGGCAAGTTCAGAATTTGGGTGTGACGGGAGTCGTGATGGAGTAGTTCGTGCAGCTGCATCGACCACTGTGTCCGGAAGGCTTAGGGTGAAGGCATCTGTCTAGTAAGCAGGAGACCAGGTTTCGAATCCCGGTCCGGCACAAATTGTCAACTTTGCCCATTGATTTCAATCAATGCCCGCTCGCAGCCAAGGCCTGTAATTCCTCTGTGTATTAATTCATCAAGGCTGCTGGATCAAAAATGATATCTGTTCTTTCGGAAATGAATCCTTCATGTATGCTTCCATTTTTATAAACGTTTCTGTTTTAGAGCTCCAAATAATTAATGGGGTCAAAGACAGGGTGCAGCGTAGAAATTTTAAGAGCCATCTGGCGAAGAATTTTTGTAACTCCGAAGCCGGTAATGGTCAAATGCGAATAACTTTTTTGGCGTATTTATTACTGGTTGATGTATGTAAGCTGTCATCTACGGGACACCTTGTAGCACCGTATGAGGTCGGGTTAGGTGATGAGCCAGTTATGCTGACAGGTGGAGAAGCTAGCAGAGTGAGGGTAGGAGAAACGGTGTGGCGCCTACCAGGAATAGGTCCAGGCAGACAATGGAACGGCTGGTGGCAGCAAACTGGCCACTTCTGAATAAAGGGAAGTGTGCCGCCTGTGGCGATGGCGCCAAAGATAAGCCGTCTGGTGAGGGGTCAGGGAGGGGGAGAGACCCTTCAACCGTCTGCTGAGGTGCGGAGAGCCAAATGTGAGACCGGGGCTTCATTCTCTGCAGGTGTGCACGGCCGCTCTTCGTTAAACATACCTAAAGTTTCCCTTTTATTCGCAAAATGTGGTATCATTGGGGGACTGCTAACTGTAGTTGTAGGATGGATAAATGTCAGGACTGAATTCTGGGTTAAAAACAGGGATCGTGTTGAAATTTATTTGGGATAAAGTATGGAGGGTTTTAGGTTCTAATTGGTATGTGGGAAAAAGGGGTGGGTCGGAACCACGGGGGTGGGGGGTGGGGGGGTGGGGGGAGGAGGGGAGGGGAGGGGAGGGGGTTGAGTGTTGGTATATGACATGCCCAGATAACAATACCTGCTTACGAACATCTGGGTACATAGCGGATCGCACAGATTAATTATTAATAGATCTGTGTTCGGTTTAGCCCATGATCTGGAATCGTACACTGGCACTAACCACACTCAAGTTGTCATCATGCATACTGCCTAGCAGTTGTCTGCGTTACTTTTCCAGCGAAAGCAACTTGAGAAATAAACCTATGTAAATATCTTCATGACAACGTAATTAACATAATTTGTTAAAATCGTGAAATAGGACCAACTGAAGCTACCAAGAGCTATTTAGTTCCACACCTGGTGATTATTGAAGTGAGTACATTCTCCCCCCCCCCCCCCAGAAAAATCGCAATCGAATGTGAAGCTTTTTTGCAAACGCCTAAATAACGATGACATGAAAAAACTTGTGGTTGACAAAAGTATTTTACAGCAGTTAGTTGCGAAACAGTAAAGTGTGTCAGTCATGACTCAATCACATTACCGTGTCACGACTTACGAGCTGTTACGAAAATTAATTGGTCACAGCTATAAAAAAAGGGGGGGACATTACGGTGCAGTTTATATACCGTTACAACTGTCACGAGTCATTTCATCAGTAAAATGTCTACTACGAAAAAGAAGTAAGAGATGTTGCTGTAGAGAAAAAAACCAGCCACGAAAATTACTTTCCATATTTCCTTACAAAGAGTAAACCAGTTATTAAAATCAAAACTCCAGAGATCTGTGTAAGGTACTCGTACTTACATTAAAATTTTTTTATGAAAAGTTATAACCGTCAGTTTGCTGCCGCAAGCGAACGTCAAAACAGATTTCCACAGTCTGACTTACGTTATTTGGCCAAGTGCACTCTTGTTGTGATAGATGCTAGAAAAAATAGTTTGTCTCCGACTTACGTCAAACATTGGCTGACTTTTAAAGCGCGAAAACGAAACCGCAGCCTTAGGAAAGCAGTGTAATATGGTCCGGTTTACTGCAGAACGTAGGTTCCTTCCTTGAATAACCTACATATATCTCTTAACTACATTTACCTACAACCTCCACAAACGAGTTGACTGTGTGTCGTGGCGGTTGCTTCTTGTACCACGGTCTGATCTTTCCTTACCCGTTCCATTCGCGAATGGCGGCTGGGAAGAATGTATATCAATAACCATCATATTAGTTCTAATTTCTCGGATGCTTTCCTTGTGATTATTTCGTGAAAAGCATGTCGCAGTAACATGTTGCCCGAATCTTTCAATAACGTACTTTCTCGGAACTTGAATAGTAAACCTCTATGTGACAAACAACACCTCTCCTGTACCGTCTGCCTATAAGTTATTATCTTTGCAACGCTCCCGCGCCGACTGAACGATCCCGTGACGAAATACGGAGCACTTCGTTGGATACTGTCTTTCTGTTATGTTAATACAGCCTTATAAGTGTCCCGGACTGATAAAGTAATAATCAAGAAATGGTCGAACAAGTATTTTGTAAGCCACGTTCCTCATGGGTGAATTAAGTTTCCTTAAAATTCTTTCTATCAGTTTCAGTCTGGCATCTGCTTTTCTTAATATATGTTTTACGTGGTTATGTTTCTTCAAGTCGTTGCTGACGATTTTCCTTAGGGTATTTTATGGTAATTACTATTTATAGCGTTTTGCCATTAATAGTGCAATTGTAATTCGTCTGTTAAGCGCAATATGCCACGTTTAGTTACTGTAAAGATTAACTGCCATTCAATTCATGAATCATCATGCCTCCACCCCAACTAAATGTAGTCATTTTGTTTCTGTGATTTGAACGCTTATGATGAGTTATATGCGCAATGTCCTTGGGTTGTGGTGATTTACCCAATACATAGGGACTCGCCGGCCGTGGTGGCCGAGCGATTCTAGGCGCTACAGTCTGGAACCGCGCAACCGCTACGGTCGCAGGTTCGAATCCTGCCTCGGGCATGGATGTGTGTGATGTCCTAAGGTTAGTTAGGTTTAAGTAGTTCTAAGTTCTAGGGGACTGATGACCTGAGAAGTTAAGTCCCATAGTGCTCAGAGCCATTTGAACCATAGGGACTCACATCGTCGTTTGTTACGTTCGAAGCGACTTCCCAGTCGCCCCATTAACCACCCGACTTCAGCAAATAGTCCGGAATACCGTAACAGTTCTCACGTGAGGCCATCTCTACACTTGTCAGTATGGTCCACGATCAAATTTCGAGAGCTGATGACAGGCAGTAAATCATTTTTGTATATCGTAGAAGTAGGGCACGATCATTCTTCCTACACACGAACCCTGTGTTATGTTTGCACTGATTATTATTATTATTATAAATATTTTTCATCCAGTAGTAATTTTAATGTGATAACTAGAAAAAAAATATGTAAATCGTTTAGTTTGTAATCTAGGTGTTTGGAATACGAGGTGGTCAAAGGAACCGGGAAGGAAAGTACTGTGGTACAAAGTGAGGGAACGAGTCGATATTAATGTTTATTCCATATTCAGACATAAACACAGGGTTAGGCGGCCCACTTACAGGTGTATTACGGTACACGCCAAAATTAGGTCACCCCTCCCTCTTCCATACAGAACACGACACCGCACTTAAGATGAACTCCTTATTTACAGTTACCTAGGGAACAGTTACAGCCCTCGCATGTCATACGCAGCTCGGACGTGCGAGATGGCAATCACCTCCACAGGTGTTCAGTTCGGGTTGATTGTACGGGACTACAGCTTTCACAGTGTGGCGTAAGAGGACACCCCATTTTAATAATTTCTCCCTCTTTTTAGCTTTCTTTATAACCTGATGTACCAACTTTGACTGGCGACTATCATGTGTACAGATAGACAGGACAGGATTAACTTTTTTTTTTTTGGGGGGGGGGGGGGTGGTCATCACTCTTCTGATTGGTTTGTTTGGCCGGCGACGAATTCCTCTCCAGTGCCAACTACTACATCTTACAAAAGCACATACGTCAATCGTCCTCAATTATTTATTGGATATGTACCATGGAAGAGATTTTTTGATGTCCTATCATCCTGTCCCTATTTCTCAATGTTTTCCACATGTTCCTCTCCTCCCCTATTCTGCAGAGAACCTCATCATTTCATATCTTCTCAGTCGACCTAATTTTAAATAGAAATCAGTCGCAGCGGGAAAAGCTCAGCATAGGGTCCTCGTGCTGATCTTCCGGTGCTTACAGTCCGCACACTGACCACTGCTCTTCAGTTAATTTACCCCTGCTGCTGTGCATCACTGTCAGCGCACAACTAACAAGGGATAGAGCCGGCCAGTACTGAAAGCAACATTGAGGACGAAATGTAAAGGTGGCGCCACTGTCGTCAAAAGCACGAACCGTCAGCCAAACAAGTGGTTTCCAACAAAACTCGCAGCGCACACCGCCGATAGCTACCCCACTGTGCAGATATTCTCGCAGCAACAATGATAACACAAAGGCAAACTGGGGCAGAAATCAAACGAAATGGAAATTCTCATTACCAAATCACAAGAGTCAGCGCGTCCCTTGATACAAAATTACTCAGCAAATACCCACGAACAACCACCAAAATTTCATTTTTGGAGTTCAGGTTCACCTTGTTGTTCTCCTTCTTTGTACATGAAGTATAAGGCCTTTGTACGCTACGGTACCAATTGTTCCACGTCCTGCCCATATTTTCTCGGCCTATCGGATTATAATTTCTGACTTCATAAGTTATGCAAAATAAGGACAATGGAATGAAGTGCAATTAAATCAAAAAGTGCTGAGGGAATTACATTAGCAAATGAGGCAAAGTAGTAGACGAATTTTGCTATTTGGGCAGCAAAATAGCTGTGTTGGCGTAAGTAGAGAGGATATAAAATGCAGATTGGCAATGGCAAGAAAAGCGTTTCTGAGAAAGAGAAATTTGTTAACATCGAATATAGATTTCAGGATTGGGAAGTGTTTTCTGAAGGTATTTGTTTGGAATGTGGCCTCGTATGGATGGGAAACATGGTCGATAAACAGTTCAGACAAGAAGAGAATAGAGGCTTTTGAAATGTGGTGCTACAAAAGACTGTTGAATGTTGAAGATCAGATGGGTAGATCGCGTAATTAATGAGGAGGTACTGAAAAGAACTAGAGAGAAAAGGAATTTGAGAGAACCTGATTAGAAGAAGGGATCGGTTGGTATTACACATTCTGAGGCTTAAATAGCTCATCAATTTAGCACTGGAGGGAAGCGTGGGAGGTAAAAACTGTAGAGGGAGGCCAAGAGATGAATACAGAAAACGGATTCAGGAAGGTGTAGGTTGCAATAGTTACTCGGAGATGATGAGGCTTGCACGGGATAGAGTCGCACGGACAGAAGCATCAAACCATTCTTCGGACTGAAGACCACAACAACAAGGTAGTCTGCCGCAACGTGCTTTCTCGCTATGTTCACTCCATTTTTTTCTATTGTCTTGAATTTGTTTATAAATATGTTTAGTTCCTTCGTAATATCACAGTCTCCTCACCTCTTTACTAGGCGCTACAGTCTGGAACCGCGCGACCGCTACGGTCGCACTTTCGAATCCTGTCTTGGGCATGATGTGTGTGATGTCTTTGGGTTAGTTAGGTTTAAGTAGTTCTAAGTTCTAGGGAACTGATGACCTTAGAAGATAAGTCCCATAGTGTTCAGAGCCATTTGAACCATTTTTTCCACCTGTTTACTGTGGTACAGCCTTTCAAAGTCCCATGAAAACGCATTTCAGCCGTCTATATCTTACTTCCTTGTCGTTTATAAATGACCGAGTACTCACTTCTATAGTGTACTTAGGGGCGGCCATTACATTATAAAACATCAATCGTTTTATTTTTTGTATCTTGTTTCTAAGATACCTATGTATTGTTCCAAACATGTTTCTAAATATTGCTACTTGTCTTTGTGAGAGAAGAATGTAGAAAAGCACAGTACCGAATTTTCTGTAGTTCCGGAGAAATAGAGAGATACCCAAGGAATGGCGACAAACAGTGATACGTTTAGCACACAAGAAAGGAGAAAGAAACAAGTGTGAGAATTACAAGGCTCTATCATTATTATGTAACGCATACGAGGTCTTTGCTCGCATTGTCTTACTAAGGCTATTATCATAATATACAGAGGAAACCCTGAAGAGCGCTAGGCTGGATTTCGGAAAGGCATGTCAACGGCGGACCAAATATTCATTCTCAGGTAAATAACGGAAAAATGTGCGAATTTCATAAGAAGGTATACTGGCTATTTTTGGGCTTCAAGAGAGCTTAATGACCGTGTGAACAGAGAAAGTATGTGGAAGATAATGGAAGAATTAGGGTACCTTAGAAACTGTTCAGGCTAATCAGAATGACACTGAGGAAACTGAACTGGGAGTTGAAGGCAGGGGGTGAGTTGTGTAGCAGTCGAGACAGGTGCCAGACAGGGACACTATGTCTCCCGCATTGGAAATGACTCCAAAATGAGCGTTATCGACTGGAACAAGTGTAACTGTTGGTGGCGAAGTGTTAGCGGTTGCCGATGATATTGTCCTTCTAGTGGAGGAGGAAGATGAACCAATGAGAACAGCTGAAGTGCTAGGAGATAAGGCATAAAAAAGGGGGTCTGAGAGTCAATCAAAACAAAAAAGAGTGTATAATTGTAACAAGAAATACTTAAGAGAAAACAAAGGCATCAACGACAGCAGAAGATATCGAAATTAAGACTACATCTTTCAGATAACTAGTAAGTACTGTAATTGCGAGCAACAATCTGGACGAGGAGAGAAGCGCCGGCCCTCATTGGGCAAACTATTTAGCAGTGAACTACTAACAACAATAGTAAAAATTCCGCAATTAAAAGACAATGTACAACCGTTATTAATGTATAGGGCAGAAACATGAACACTATGCACAGAGAAAAACTATGGCATTAGAAAACAAGGTGTTAAAAGTAAATCTTTTGACCTGTGTCAGAAAACGGAATATTTAGAAGGAAAAATACTGAACTCCAGACGCTGTTTTATGAACCAAATGTGACTGCTATAATAAAGAGCAGAACAACGGAATGGCTGGGACATGTACTGAGAGGACAAGAAAGGATTGTCAGGGCAGTATTAGTACGGAAGGCGCAAGGGACGAGACTCTTTGGTAGACTTGAACTGAGGTGAATGGATGGATGGAGTTAAGAAAGAGCTGGAGCCCTAAGAGCCCACGTGTACATGGCCAGCACAGAGACAAAAGGAAGACATAATAACATAAAAGAAGGTTGTATACATGGAAGAATCCTGGAGATACTAAAAGGTATCAGATAGATTATATAATGGTAAGACAGAGATTTAGGAACCAGGTTTTAAATTGTAGGACATTTCCAGGGGCAGATGTGGACTCTAACCACAATCTATTGGTTATGAACTGTAGATTAAAACTGAAGAAATTGCAAAAAGGTGGGAATTTAAGGAGATGGGACCTGGATAAACTGACTAAACCAGAGGTTGTACAGAGTTTCAGGGAGAGCATAAGGGAACAATTGACAGGAATGGGGGAAAGAAATACAGTAGAAGACGAATGGGTAGCTCTGAGGGATGAAGTAGTGAAGGCAGCAGAGGATCAAGTAGGTAAGAAGACGAGGGCTAGTAGAAATCCTTGGATAACAGAAGAAATTTTGAATTTAATTGATGAAAGGAGAAAATATAAAAATGCAGTAAATGAAGCAGGCAAAAAGGAATACAAACGTCTCAAAAATGAGATCGACAGGAAGTGCAAAATGGCTAAGCAGGCATGGCTAGAGGACAAATGTAAGGATGTAGAGGCTTATCTCACTAGGGTAAGATAGATATTGCCTACAGGAAAATTAAAGAGACCTTTGGAGAAAAGAGAGCCACTTGTATGAATATCAAGAGCACAGATGGAAACCCAGTTCTAAGCAAAGAGGGGAAAGCAGAAAGGTGGAAGGAGTATTAGAGGGTCTATACAAAGGCGATGTACTTGAAGACATGGAAATGGAAGAGGATGTAGATGAAGATGAAATGGGAGATATGACACTGCGTGAAGAGTTTGACAGAGCACTGAAAGACCTGAGTCGAAACAAGCCCCCGGGAGTAGACAACATTCCATTAGAACTACTGACGGCCTTGGGAGAGCCAGCCCTGACAAAACTCTACCATCTGGTGAGCAAGATGTATGAGACAGGCGAAATACCCTCAGACTTCAAGAAGAATATAATAATTCCAATCCCAAAGAAAGCAGGTGTTGACAGATGTGAAAATTACTGAACTATCAGTTTAATAAGTCACAGCTGCAAAATACTAACGCGAATTATTTACAGACGAATGGAAAAACTGGTAGAAGCTGACCTCGGGGAAGATCAGTTTGGATTCCGTAGAAATGTTGGAACACGTGAGGCAATACTGACCTTACGACTTATCTTAGAAGAAAGATTAAGGAACTGCAAACCTACGTTTCTAGCATTTGTAGACTTAGAGAAAGCTTTTGACAATGTTGACTGGAATACTCTCTTTCAAATTCTAAAGGTGTCAGGGGTAAAATACAGGGAGCTAAAGGCTATTTACAATTTGTACAGAAACCAGATGGCAGTTATAAGAGTAGAGGGGCATGAAAGGAAGCAGTGGTTGGGAAGGGAGTGAGACAGGGTTGTAGCCTCTCCCCGTTGTTATTCAATCTGTATATTAAGTAAGCAGTAAAGGAAACAAAAGAAAAGTTTGGAGTAGGTATTAAAATCCAGGGAGAAGAAATAAAAACTTTGAGGTTCGCCGATGACATTGTAATTCTGTCAGAGACAGCAAAGGACTTGGAAGAGCAGTTGAACGGAATGGACAGTGTCTTGAAAGGAGGATATAAGATGAACATCAACAAAAGCAAAACGAGGATAATGGAATGTAGTCGAATTAAGTCGGGTGATGCTGAGGGAATTAGATTAGGAAATGAGACACTTAAAGTAGTAAAGGAGTTTTGCTATTTGGGGAGCAAAATAACTGATGATGGTCGAAGTAGAGAGGATATAAAATGTAGACTGGCAATGGCAAGGAAAGCGTTTCTGAAGAAGAGAAATTTGTTAACATCGAGTATTGATTTAAGTGTCAGGAAGTCGTTTCTGAAAGTTTTTGTATGGAGTGTAGCCATGTATGGGAGTGAAACATGGACAATAAATAGTTTGGACAAGAAGAGAATAGAAGCTTTCGAAATGTGGTGCTACAGAAGAATGTTGAAGATTAGATGGGTAGATCACATAACTAATGAGGAGGTATTGAATAGAATTGGGGAGAAGAGAAATTTGTGGCACAACTTGACTAGAAGAAGGGATCGGTTGGTAGGACATATTCTGAGGCATCAAGGGATCACTAATTTAGTATTGGAGGGTTGCGTGGAGGGTAAAAATCGTAGAGGGAGACCAAGAGATGACTACACTAAGCAGATTCAGAAGGATGTAGGTTGCAGTAGGTACTGGGAGATGAAGGAGCTCGCACAGGATAGATTAGCATGGAGAGCTGCATCAAACCAGTCTCAGGACCGAAGACCACAACAACAACAATAACATGAAACACCTGCCGCCGTCGTTTTGATGTTATTATATTGCATACAATTTGGGTGACGCAATACACCATCAGCAGGCCTTAACTGACGCTGAGTGGGAGAACTCCAATCGTATACAGCCCCTCAGCGTCAATTAAGGCCTGCAGATGCTGTATTGCGTCACCCAAAATGTTTGTAATATAATAAAATAATATCAAAACGACCGCAGCAGGTGTTTCACTTTACGTAAGTGAACGGCCGAAGTTCCGCAGACCGTCAATAACAAGGATGGATGTACAAATACGTATGGAAAAAGCTAAAAGTGAGGAAATTAACCGATTTCGGTTCGTGTGGGCAATTTGGAAAGTAATCACATTTGCCTCACTCGTATGTGCTATCACATCCCATTTAATTAACATGACTGATCTACTACTGTTCACCCCGTAGACCGGTTAATTAGAGACCCTTCTACGCTTCTTAGGAGCACGATCGATGTTACTTTCTTTTCTGTTGAACGTTGTCTTGCTAAAAAATGGAAAGAGATGTATCCTTAAAACATGAGACACTTGTGTTAGCTTGCGGCCTCCCAACAGTGATTTCTGAAAGATATACAGGGCGAGTCACGTATGACGTAACACTTCTATTATTTAGTGAACGGTTACACATATCAAAACGCGGTTTTTCTAATGTTAGAGTATCGAGCGGCACGTACGTTTTTGTTTGGTTAATGTTTTTAACGCTGGTATCAACCGAGATATGGAAGTACGTACGTTTTTTCTTAATGGAACCGTATACTTACTATAACTGCATTCGATAGCTCTTGAGAAGGCAGTTACAGTGATATAGCGTTTGTTAACGTTGACGTTGAAACCCGTGGTAACAAAAAATCGAGAAATGTTCTAGAATGCGAGAGCACGGTGGCCGGAAACGCATTTGCGGTGCAAACACTGCGAAGCAGGCGTATCGGACCAGGCTGCGTAGCTGTATACCGTAATGTGGGCCTTCGCTACGAGAATAAAGCTTTATTTCCCGTTGAACCAACCTACGAGCTAGATGCAGGCTCACCTACGAATGTTGTATATGGAAATACGAGATATGCTACAATCTAGCGTATCAAATAGAGCTAAGGAAAACTATTTCACATTTGTTAATCCTCCCAGATTTATGGGAGCTGGAACAGAGAAATAAACTGCTCACTCTTCAAAAATATTATACGTTGCAAAAAGCAACAACTGTAATAAATATGTAATTTTCAGAAGGGAGATTTGACGTACCTTTTCCTGTACGTCGTTGTGTGCTTCTTAGAGATCAAATACAAGCTGTCGGACAACCGTCTCTGCCTACAGTGCTGTAAATTATATTATACGGGATACATTCGTTGAACTGAACATTTTATTAAAAATGCTTTGGTAACCACCTGTTCACCGCAAAATAAATATTTTTCTTAACGAAACGTCGTTTCATGCTGAACGTAAACGCGTAATGACAGTGTTACCACCTACGAGCAATACACGCTGTCGACTTCTTTGAGATTGCAGTGCACTTTCGTACATACGTAAATGAAATAAACAATTTACTAACTATGATTTGGTAACCATCCAAATCACACAAATTTTGTCATCCAAAAAAGTAATTTAATCCTTTATCTTAGTATGTTTTCAAACTTTTGACCATGGACTGAAAGGCACATTTGCATTCGCCGTTCGAAAGAACGACGAACAGATGGAATTACACTACATGACATGGTAGAGCATTCAGTGGCGATTCGACAACACATATCGTCTGCCGTAGTTGGGGCTTTGCCGTAGACTGTATTTCTGAGTGCTCCGTAAGGAAAGATATCAAGAGGGGTCAAATACGGGGACCTTGCAGGTCATTTGACAACAAAATTTCGTCCTATGCAACATCCAGAAAAGTTCTCATTCAATATTTGCGTTACCACACGGGTAGGAGTGAGCTGGACAACCGTTACCTGATCTAGAAGAACCGGCAGAATGTTTTTCACAACATGTGCGTACGAATGTCCATTCAGAACGTCTGAAATGAAGTAAGGTACCACAATGTAATTTCCTAGGATGCCATACCATACATTTACGCTCCACAGCCATTGATGTTGCACCTGACGAAGCCAGTGTGGATTTTCGGCTTCCCGGTAGTGCACATTATGCAAATTTACATTAGCGTGGTTAGTCAACGTTGCTTCATCGGTAAAGAGCACACGATGGAAAACCATATTGTCGTCCCTCAGTTGCTGAAGGGCAAACCGACGAAATTCTGTACGCCATTCGAAATCACAGTCGTCGAGAGCCTGATGTAGTGACAGATTATAGTGACGGAAATTCTGTCGATGCAGGATGTGAATGACATTCCTGGCTGATTCCACGTACCTTGGCAATACGTCTCGTATCACTGTGTGAATCCAATAGCGTCGTGGTCAGAACGTCATCGTCGTGTTCTCTGGGGGGAGTCTTCTTTCTTGTACCCTTTCTGACGTTCAAGCAGCCTGTCCGCACTAGCGTCTTAATAATTCGTGCAATTCTCTGGTGCGTCCGACATTGGCGATCTAGACAGATGGCCATATACCGCTGTACTGTTTTTACGGCATTTTATTTACATTCATCATATAAAATTAGTATATCCAACTTCTTCTCAGTGGTGTACATGTCTGCACGCAACGCATGTTGAAGCAGAAATGAATGCCTGCAGTGCAGATAAGTAAACAGGCAAATGTGTTGACGTTCTGACGCAGCATAGCACGAGAGCTCTGCTTGGCGGTGTTTGCACCGCAAATGCAGAGTTCGTCCACTGTGCTCTTACATTCCAGAACATTTCTCAGATTCTTAGAACAGGTTTCAACGTCAACACTAAAAAACGCCGTATCACTGTAATTGTATTCTCAAGAGCTATTGAATGCAGTTATAAAAAGTATACAGTTCAATTTTAAAAAAAACGCACTTGCTGCAGTATCTCCGCTGATACCACCGCTAAAAACACTAACCAAACAAAAGAATACGTGCCCCTCGACGCTTTAACATTTGGTGAAAACCCCGTTTCGATATTTGTAACCGTTCACGAAGTAAAAGACTGTAAAAGACTGTAGAACAACCACTAGAAATAGTTGTGTTACTTTCATAAAGGATGTAGGAGTGAAAGTACGGAGCGATTTAAAGTGGAACGTCCACGTAAAACTAATGGCAGGAGAAACATAAGCCAGACTGAGATTCAAATGGTACAAATGGCTCTGAGCACTATGGGACTTAACTGCTGTGGTCATCAGTCCCCTAGAACTTAGAACTACTTAAACCTAACTAACCTAAGGACATCACACACATCCATGCCCGAGGCAGGATTCGAACCTGCGACCGTAGCGGTCACGCGGTTCCAGACTGTAGCGCCTAGAACCGCTCGGCGAGAGACTGAGATTCACTGGAAGAATTCTCAGCAAATGTAGACCATCAACAAAGTCGTTGTCGTTAGAGATGTGGAGAGTCCACATCTACAGAGAAGTTTAGCAAATCTACGGAAACCAGTTATAGTCGATAAAATTACTGCTGCCGGTATCTATTTTCTTCAAAATCTTTGACCAGCCGTAGTCTCATTCAGTTCAGACAAGACGGAGCTACAGTATTAAATCTAATTAACAATAAAATTACGGCTGTCGGTATTTATTTTCTTCAAATCAACGATGGATTCGAAGAAGATCAACAAGTTTCGTTACAGATTAATTTAGTAAGCAAGAAAGTGGCAACACCAGTGGCAGACGAAGCAAGAGAGCCGATCAGCACCACCTTGTGGTTTTCTGTTGAAATTCCGAGAGCGTACCTTCCTAGCAGAGTCAACAAATACATTTGGAAATTTGTGGTAAGGTCTTATGGGACCAAACTCCTGAGGTCATCGGTCCCTAAGCCTACACACTGCTTAATCCAACTTAAATTAACTTACGCTATGGACAACAAACACACTCATGCCCGAGCGAGGACGCCAACCACAGACGGGGCCAGCAGCACGGACCGTGAAAAGGCGTCTCGGATCGCGCGGCAACAAATACAGAGTGTTTCCGTAGGAATGTGCAAAAATTAACATGACGTAGACGATGCTTCACTGAACAATTTGAGGCAGGGAACCTGGCGTTGTAGAATTCAGCTTAAGAAGATAATAGTAATAAAATCACATTACTGTGCACTTTATTATTTACATCAGTTAAAGTTAACTGCAGATACCATCACACAATGAACATACCATTTGTACTGTATACTCCAAAACGTGCTGAAACTGACGGCCATCAACCTCAATGCAAGCATGACATTGCGAGCAAGATTCTGACGCACCCTGACAAATATCCCTGGTGTGTTTCGAACCACATCACAGGCAGCTACAATTCTGGGAACTAATTCCATCTTCGTATCCACTGCGGTCTCATACACAAGTGACTTTAGATATCCCCACAAGAAATAATCTAGGGGATTCAGGTCAGGTGACCTTGAGAGCCATGGAACAGGAACACCCCTTTCAATCCAGCGACCAGGAAATACAGCATTGAGATGGTTGCGGGCATCCACACTGAACTGAGGCGGCGCGCCATCATTTTGTTGATTCACAGCACGCTCTGTCAGGGGACATTGTAAATATGACACAACAGAGCCACCTTCTGCAGAAGTAAAGTAAACAACCTTGTAGTAAATAAAGAATATAGATGTAACTAAATAGCCCAGTACGTGTGTGATCTTGTAAGCATATTAGTTATGCTGGAAAACAGTAATGCTAGACAAAGCGGTAGACAAGTTTACTTCCGTATCTCCTTAACATGGTTTCTCCGACCCCCTGGTTCCCTGCCTGAAATTGTGCAGTGAAGCATCGTCTACATCGTGTTAATTTTTGCACGTTCCTACGGAAACAGTCTGTATTTGTTACCGGGCGGGGTAGCCGCACGGTCTCAGGCGCCTTGTCACGGTCCGTGCGGCTGCCCCCGTCGGAGGTTGCAGTCCTCCCTCGGGCATGGGTGTGTGTGTTGTCCATATCCTACGTTAGTTTAAGTTAAATTAAGTAGTGTGTAGGCTTAGGGACCAATGACCTCAGTAGTTTGGTGGAGGATTCTCAATGTCCTGTTATATTTTTCCACGCTCTTACGGAAACACTTTGTATATTGATTCCTCGTACGTATACCTCGCGAAAAGACCAGGAAGACAAAATCAGAGAGATTCGAGTCCACACGGACGCCTACCGGTAATCGTTTTAATAGCGAACTATTACAGACTCGAATGGGAAACGGGAGAAGTGACAGTGATATTCAAAGTACCCTTCGCCGCACATCGTAAGGTAGCTAGTGCAGCATCGATGTGGATGATCGGGTCTTACGATATAAGGCAGCTACTGATATCGAATGCAACAGCCCATTTTGCTTATCTTGACATCCACGACGGAGAGTGATGGTCCGTGTAGGGAGGAGTGGCCGTTGATTGTTTCGTTGCTTAGAGGCGGAAATGACGGCCGGAAGCGGCCGTAAGGCGGGAACCTTGTCGGACAGGGCATCGGCCCAAAAAGCGTCCCCCGGCAGACGGTATTGTGTTCTACCTGCGGGGGCGGCGACGGTGCGTCCAGCCGCGAGCAGTGGCGGCGGACAGTCGGGCGCCGTCTGCAGAGGACGCGATGCAGGCGCCAGCCCTGCAGGGAGTGAGAGAGGGCCGTCCTAAGGGCTCTGCTACGCTTCCCGGAAGGCGGCCATTGTCTCCGCTTCGCTTGCTATCACGCCCACGGAAGTGCGCCCGTGGGCAGCTGCACAGTCCAACGTCTCGCAGTCGCCAAGGTCACAGCACGAGGGGACTCACTGCACCTCGCCGCGAACCTCTGAAGGGGCCCTCACACGTTCAAAAATATCCTTAAAGAGTCAATATGTTGACCGTCTGAGGGCGCGTATTCACGTATTGTCAGTACTAGAAATATTGACGAGTTGTACTGATGATCCCAAAAACAGTCTCTATACTGTCAATATGTACTGAGCGTTGAGGTAGCGTAGTAAAGGTCTTACAATATTCTCAAGCGACAAGGCGTTCGTATGCGCATTTATCTACTCCTCGGCAAATAGGAGCAGAGAGAGAGAGACAGACAGAGATATTAATGGAAATGTCAAGACAGCATCCATTAAAAGGGGAGTGACACAAGGCGGCACATTATAACCGTGCCTGTTCAATATATTCATTGAGGAAGTCATAACCAAATTTGAGCAAAAAACTAATGGCATATAGGCGTAAGGTTTGTATATGATACTGCATTGACTGCAAGAGGAACTCAGTAAATTCTGCGAGATTTATATTCAGAATCAAAGGAAGCAAAATTGAAACCGAACACATCAAAAACCAAAGTAATAATTTCTAAAATTTGCAGTCTGCGACGAAGAGATAAACAAACATCCACCTACGTGATACTATACAACAATGGATTCAGCTTCTTAGGAATCACTGTCACTGAAGACAATATGTGCACCACGGAAATTAGAAGAATTGTCCTCGCTGAACAGGCTTTCAGTAAGAAGAAAAAGCTTCTGACAAGCAGGCACGTAAGCATTAAATCCAGAAAAGAATTCATCATAACATTTGTCTGGAGTGTTTAGTTAAATGACTATGGAACACGGGTCTCAATGAAACATTATATATATACACAACGCCTGGAAACTATGGAAAAGTGGATATGGGGAATAATTCTGTAAAAGAGCTGGAGAGAGAAAAAAGGGAACAAGGTGGTGCTCAAGTAAGTGGACCAAACAAGGGAACTGATCACGACCATGGAAAAGAGTAAAACAAAATTCATTGGCCAAACGATACGTCACAACGAACTTTTGACCATCATATTGGAAACAAAGTTACGGGGGAAAAAGGAAGATGAAGACCACAGAAGAATCATTTGGATTTCGTGACGGGTGGACTTAAATTCAAACAGTACCCTGAATGGAAGGTTCAGCAGAGGGAGAGAAGTATGGTTGCGGCGACAAGTCGTATGCTTTAGAAAATGGTAATGATGATGTGGATGATTTTGCATATTATACCTAGATTAAATGTTCAAGTAGCCTTTTAGCAAAAACAATTTGAATAGGTCTATGCAATGGTGGTGTCTGTGTTTACAATTTTAGTGTGGTGTGAAAGGACGATTCATTACATCATTGCTTTCTCTAATAGTGTGAACACATTGCATGAGGCTGTTGAATTAAATGGGAGTGTGGAAAATGCTTCTACTTCGAAAAGTGCATCATATCCAGCGTGTTCCAAGGGGAATGGTCAGTATTTGGGGATATGATATAACAGGAACGATCATTCGAAGCAAGAAGTCTAGTAAACATTGGCTCTAACCCCTCCCCCTCCTACACACACACACACACACACACACACACACACACACACACACACACACACACCAGTCCACTCTCTCCGCTTTAGGAGATCAAAAACCTCATGTAGGAATCAAAATGGATTCCGCACAGTAATCGTGTACAGTTGAACCTGTTCGTCCAAGAGACCCAGAAGGCATTAGATACTGGTGGTCAAGATGATGTCGTCTTCCTTGAATTTCGGAAGGCGTTTGATATTATTTTCGGCCAATGAACAAAATGTAAGCGTTTGCGGAATATCATATTAACTGTGTGATTGGACAGAGTTCCCAAGTGTGGCTGTCGTCCTTAACGGAGAGAAATCTCGCTTTTAGTGTGGCCTCTAAATGAGTGTTATAGGATCAATAACGGTTCACAGTATATGTAAATGACCTAATCGATAACGTCGAAAGTTCCATGAGGCTTTTCGCGGATGATGCTGTTGTATAAAGAGAAGTCGCGTTAGAAAACTGTAGCGAAATGCAGGAACACCTGGGAAGGATCGACGCGTCGTGTATGAGTTGCCAGGTGACATTCAAGCAAATGTCCAAGGGTCAGACAGATGAAAATGAGACAGATGGAAAAAATGCAAGAAAACTGTTGTAATTCAAAAAGAATCGCCATAATTGTTAATACATTTATCACCCAGTGCCTCCGTGGAAAGGTGTTTGCGGTTGCCTATGGAACCATGAACGTGCCCAGGTGTGCACCTCTTCGCCCGCCCACGTATGAACAAGGTTCCATAAGGAATCGCAAACATTTTCACTATTACCATTCCGAGAGCGAACGTTCCTAGAAGAGTCAACCAGCATATCACTTCGTCCCACACATGAAGAGTGGAAGCGGAAAACGTTCTAAGTGCCATTTTTTTCACAAAGCGCGTTTTCAGTGCTGTTGTGTTCTCAGTACTCCGTTGCATGTACCCGCACTTGATACGGATCCCAAACCATGGGGGCAAATCTTTCACCCGTGTATTAGTAGATGGCGCTAGCCTTTGTGCCAAGCTCTGTATCCCTCTGGAGTTCCAAAACGTAAAAGATATGAGAAGTGGTTTTTGCTGACTGAAGTCGCATCAGTTAAAAACTTAGCACATGCTTTATATCTGTACCTGTATTATTACACATAAGACGTAGTGCGTCCGTATTAATGGAACTTGTAAAACAAACTCTCTTCCTGCAATTCTGCCGAAAACTAACATTTTTGAGACCGTGAATATGTACAAAATACACACTGATTCGTTCAAAGAAATCACAACCAGCAGATGTTATTAATGCTGTTTATTTGCACAAATAGCGCCGTTGCCAGTTTCGAACAGACGTGTTCATCTTCAGCCGGCTGTTCACGTTTGTATTACTTTTTTTTGTCTTTTATATAGTTGTTGGGAAAACCAGCCAACTAAAGTAATGTAAACGTGAACAGCCGTCTGAATATAAACCTGTCGGTTCGAAACCGGTAACAGTGCTGTCTGTGTGAATAAATAGCATTATTGACTCTGGGTGGTTGCTGTTTTCTTTGCAAGAATCACCTGGTAAAAACTTTCTTCTTGGCACTTTGAATGTTCCTAATAAAATATTTATTTTATAATTTGTCTCACTAGTTTTCATGGTGATGCGGTGAGTAGCATAATTCTATAATATCAGAACACCACCTCAATTTTTTGTATACTAACCAGTTAGGTACAAACAGAAATAATTACTTCCATTCTAACTACTGTGAAATTTGGCACTTCGAAACTTTTCACTTTCCATCCTTTGTTTATCCTTCTAAGAGACCACTAAAATGAGAGAGGTTCCGGCTCTTATAACGGTCTACCAACAGCCGTTATTTCGGACCAAATTTCACAAATGGAGCTTGAAAGAAGGGAAGAGACGGTGAAAGATGAATTAATTTCCGTCACACAACTTGCAGTGAAATGGAAGAAACATATGACCAGAAAATGACAAACGTGTCTGAGAGGTTGGAAGTGGTTTTAAGACGAGACAGTTCACTAAACATGTTAAACACTATGGACTTTCGCGTTACATCAAAACGTGGTTTGATAGGAAAGGTGTTGTATAACTGGAAGAAGGCGCAGTTCTGGGAGATTTTCCAAACAGCAGCAGTCTTTGAGAAGAGTTTCCCTCTCTTTAGCAGGCGGGTTGGCTGCTTTCTGCTCGGAGAATGACGGGGAAGACGCTCCCTTGCCGGTCGCCGTCTGTTTACAGCTGCCGTTGTGAAAACAAGCACAGCGAGGCGCAGCTCGTCCCAGTCAGCTGCTGTGCGCTTTCTCCTCGCGCTTCTACGGAAACTTGACGTCTCGTCCCGTCGATAAAGTGCAGCTACTTAGGGCTTACACGGTACTACCGCACAAAAACACACGCCGGCCACGCGCCACTTTCGCTCCGCCGCGCCTTTAAAAATGGATACCTGAACCCTTCCGCAAAGCTACTCTCAGAGTACAAGTAACAGTTCTTCCTTCCATTAACGTTGTACAGTAAAGATCCTATGCTCGTATGCGACACGACGGCGGTTACCAAATCTCGTGTGCTATCCACATTCAGGCGTTCTGTAATGTCCCTATACCGCTTACGTCGAATACCGGAATGGTTCCTTTCAAAGAGCACAGCCGATTTCTTCACTCATCTTGCCCCATCCAAAGTTGTGCTGAGTAAACGGGACGTTAAATCCTAATCTTTCTTCCTTCAATCACACATTTGATGCTGGGTGAAAATTGTGCAGACCTGATTCACGCCTTTGTTTCTACAGGCGAGACTTACTCGTCTTGGCCACATTAAGAGCACGTCAGATCTGATCAACTTCTTTTCTTATGGCCTTTCATTCTTATACCTTGCCCTCTTCTTCGCTGTACTGTCCATGATACTTTTTTGCGCTGTTTCTAACTCACACGTGTACAGTACATGAAATAAAAATGTAATTCATATTTCTCATCGACGTTATTGTTTTCGTATCTGTCCATCAAATAGTTAGTTGTAACGTGTTGTCTGGCATTTTTAAATAACTGAATTATGCGTTTATACCGACGACAGTTATTTTATTAATTTCCTGGCACGTTCAAGCCACTGTCCATCTTCAAAAGTCCTACGCAAAGAAAACAAAGTTTATGTGTATAAACAGATTAGTTTCAAAGTGGCATGAGCAAAATCCATCAATATATCTTCTCGAATTTGCTAATAAAAGCCGGCCACTGTGGCCGAGCGGTTCTAGACGCTGCAGTCTGGAACCACGCTGCTGCGACGGTCGCAGGTTCGAATCCTGCCTCGGGCATGGATGTGTGTGATGTCCTTAGGTTAGTTAGGTTTAAGTAGTTCTAAGTCTAAGGGACTGATGACCTTAGATGTTAAGTCCCATAGTGCTTAGAGCCATCTGAACCATTTTTGCTAATAAAACAGTAATGTAAACAAGTTTTTAATTCATTATTACGCTAGTTTGTGCCAAGTTTTTAGGATAAGAGCGAAATTTTTTATTACTTACATTGAAAATACTGCGTCAATTTATTAAAAAAAGATGTAACTGAAAACTAACACAGCTCTTATCCTAGCAGCATGTTTCTTGGGTCCAGTTACTTTAAAGATACAGATTTGAAGATGATAAACTTATCGTTTCGAAACCGATAACGGTGCTATTTGTTCTTAATAGCTTTATTAACATTGGCTGGTTACAGTTTTACTTTATTGCCAGAATTCACCTCTAGAAGGCAGACTATTTTAAGAGGAATGCAGACGTTAAATATTTATTCATAGTACTAGCTAGTCAGACTTCCATTATATTGGAGCAGTCCCCACACGATCAGTAATACTGTCATTTGTAAAGGGACTTGACTTACAAGGTTAAGATTTTGAACACCTACAAGAAAGTCAGTGTCGGGATTATATTAGTCACAGCTGGCAGAAAACAACGAAAAAGAGGATGTGGTTCCCAGAATGGCTGCAAAAAGGGTACGACTTATCGCATATCAAATGGCTCTGAGCACTATGGGACTTAACATCTGAGGTCATCAGACCCCTAGAACTTAGAACTACTTAAACCTAACCAACCTAAGGACATCACACACATCCATGCCCGAGGCAGGATTCGAAGCTGCGACCGTAGCGGTCGCGCGGTTCCAGTCTGTATATAGCATATAATTTTACTGATTGACATCAGTTCACTGATAAATTGGTGAGACTGATCATTTCACAGACATCGTACTAGTAATTGCATGCGCACCCTGTGTACGGTCAGTATTCGGGGATCTGACAGGCGCGATCATTCGAAGCAAAAACGTCCAGAAAACATGGTGTCTAGAATCCATACTTTAATACCTATGAGCGCTTGTTCATCTTTGCTGCTCTGAAACACTTCTACAGAACAAATGCTCATAGATCTTAAGGTATGCACCCTAGCCCATGTTTAGTAGACATTTCTTCTTGTCTTGGTTCATACTACAACCTCTCTAAACACAGAAACCAAAGAGCTTGCAGGAGAAGAGGCTTATTTCATAGTGGGGGAGTGCTCGTAGTTCTTTAGCTGCATGTTATGTCAAAGAATGAAAGCAGTATTAATACCGACGGGCACTGTTAAAGTGAATTAGGAAGCTCGAGTGAACCATGTATGTGACCCAGCCTCGCAGAGTTCCTCGTGGGAGCCTGTTCGGTTACTACGGCGTGATGCTCGCGTTACCAAAGCGCGCTGTCGTAACGTGTCAGTCAGGCAATAGCTGGGGGGGGGGGGGGGGGGGGGGCGATGATGATCCTGCATACACAGTCGGAACGTGCTGCGCTTCGCGAATTCTTAGGTCGGTGTCTTAGAAAATAAGAGCAGAGCACTGTCAAGCTCCATGTTGTAAACCAGCTGTGGGATGCAAAACAAATCATGCACTGCAGTGACGAAAAAAAAAAATAACCACTGAAGTAGGTTGTTATGTAGTCATTCGCAATGTAGGTCACGCTTTACCACTTCCACCTACAGAAATACGCATTTATTTTCTATTAAGAAAGTGTTCTGGTTCACTTTGAGACGTAATGTTTCAAGGAAGTTGCCGAAATTCTTTCGCTGTATAAATTATAACACAATACAAATGTGGTCTCTATGTATGTGTCGCTAGATTTTTATTTGAAGACGGAAGAAATTCTGCATTTTTAAGGAAAGAATATTAAAATTCACCATTCTGTCAGCGGCGAGAAAATTCCAAACTGAACACAACCTCGAAAAGATCAAGGTTGTGCAAGGAGATCAACCTCACCTTTATTAACGAAACTAAAGTGGATTCACTTTAATTGATTTACTGAAAGCAAAATCTGGATAGGTCCCACGTTCGAGTCCCGGACCAGAACTCAATTTTAGTCTGCCAGGAATTTTTGAAGTTTTAAATATGGTTAGTCGGATGTTTCTAATCTTTAAATCCTGGTATCACTCAACAAATAAGGGTTGCGTAAAAGGAATGAATGAATGAATAGCATTTTTTTTCTTGTAAAATTACTTCGTTATTTGCATAGGGAACCTGGAGATTGTCGAAAGTTGATGCGAGTAAACACTGTAAGACAAAGATATTTTTCTATTAAATGTTTTCCGACTCAGCGACGTATTTAACTGATCCTTTGTACACCTCTTTTCACTATACTGCCCTAAAAGATTTATTTTTTTTACAGTCACCCTAGCTGCGCAGTTTCGGTTTTACTATGACTGAATTGCATCCGTTTTATTTTCCCGACAGCTATGTTCTTAACTGATGTCTTTGGCAGATGTGAGTGACCTACGATTTACGCAATGTATTCTTGGGAATACTGACAAGTATCTGCCATTTCGGAATACTTCAAAAATTAGGTATAGATTTAGTTTTGTCTCAAAGGAAATGGGAAATATGTATTTCATAAAAAGGTGATTACTGAAATAAAGTTTCGATAGGAACAAGCTATTTAATTTCTGAAGGCTGCATGCTTTCGTGGCCGTTTTCACTGAAGTTAAAATCTTGTGGGTTGTTAGGCCGTTTGATATTTCTTCAAACAATCGACGTTTCGGTTTCTCTGCTGCGGTCGTCTTCAGGATCTTGCGGTGTCCCTTGTCACTGACTCAAGGATTTCGATGTTATGAGTTACTAAAGCAACAAACTGTTTTCGACGCAGATTTAATAACAGGTGCTCTCTAGAACACACTTTATTCAACATAAAGTTATACATTGTACACACCATCGTTAATTGCCACTCCATCAAACTTACACATGTACAGAAGAAGTCTGTATCATAGTTCTTCGCCCACGTCACCGCGGTGTTATATAAAGTACGTGCCTATTCTGACGGACGTACAAACACTGTCATGTGCTACATCGATTGCCTCAGAACATAAGAACCAATTGATACCAGTTCACGGTTGTAGGGGAGTAAGCATAGTACCTCTTAAGCATTTGACGTCCGCTGTAGGCGTGATGCAAAGAAACCTTTCAGAGAAGAATTAGGGAAAAGTGTTGAATGCACCGTCAGCATTAAATCCAGAGCTCCTACTTTCGGTCTGTGGTCGATGACACAGTTCATTTATAGGTTTCGAGACAATATTGTCATCCGTGCATTTTCAACTTTTCGCGGCGTAGAAATGCTATCTTCAGTCTTTGTCTTCCAGTCGCGATTCTGCTTCGCCATTTTTTGTGAACAGGTTTAATACGTCTGCGCATACGCTTCAATATGAGTGTGAAGGCAGAAACGTTACGGATAATAAACGCACGCCTGCCAACAGTTGTGGAAAGCGAGTGATTAACTACGATAGCGATTCAGCTTCTGTGTGAGTTCCCTAAAATCACTTAAGACTAATGACGAGGAGTTTCCTGCAACCACGCCACACAGATTTACTCCACCATCTTGCGCGATTAGCTGACGCTACGTCTATAATTACTTCGCTGTAGACGGGTCGTTAACCTCTAACGTTCTCCGAATGAATATGACACCCGCTAATAGCCTATGGCGTGTTTTGAAAATTCATGATAGGTTAGAATTGCGTACCTGTACGGAACTTGTGTACACGAGTGTTTCAGCGGCGCCTGGTAACTAGGAAAGAGATACAGGCAGACCGAAGAAAAATGAGGGGATAGGAACAACTCTGCCTTAAGTTACTATTTTGATAAGGAAAAGATTAGCAAAGAATACACTGAAGAGCAAATGGAACTGACGGACAAAATAGAAAAAAGGCACGCGGCTCGACATGTAGAAGAACTGTAGCTCTACGTTGCAAAAAGAACGGAGTCAGACAGTTGTTTAATGAGCAAAATGAATTTGCTACTGTCTCCTACTTTAAGATTTGGAATGATCTGTTCGGCTGAAGCGGGTGCTACTGTTTATGCCAGGTGGAGTTGGCTGGTGGCCGCGGTGAGGTGCTGAAGTGCATCAACGCGGCCGTGCAAATGACCAGCAACGGAGACGCACGGCTGCCGGAATAAGTGCAAACGCGCCACTAATGGTCGACATAACATTCTGCAACATGCTCTCTTATGTAGTCGTATTGCCCTTTTTCTAGTTGCTCCAACTTTTAAATCCAGTTTTTCCTGCTTTTATCCTCTGTTCCAATATGAAAAATAGTGTTTTACATCGTCGCAGGTTTTTCCCTTGATATTAAAGTAATCTTACTAAAAACACACTTTTGTGATGTCCAGTAACGTCTACTTCGTAATACTGACAGTGATTTGTAGAAGAGTTTTTACAAAGACAGTTGTTATGTCACAAAGAGAAGGCGCGCCCTTCTAGCGGTAGGAATGGGAGGAGAAGATACGTACAGCTGGTCAGTGCATAGTACTGTGGTGATGATGATGATGATTATGATTATGATTGGTTTGTGGGGCTCTCAACTGCGCGGTTATCAGCGCCCGTACAAATTCCCAACCTTTTCTCAGTCCAGACTCGCCACTTTCATGAATGATGATGATAAATGATGAGGACAACACAAACACCCAGTCATCTCGGGGCAGGAGAAAAATCCCTGACCCTGCTGGGAATCGAACCCGGGACCCCGGGCTCGGCAAGCGAGAACGCGACTGCGAGACCACGAGCTGCGGACTGCGTAGTATTGACATGGTTAGCATGGCAAAACACCTTATTTACTTTACATGTACAACTGCTGATTCGTGGGAATGGACCCGATTTTATCTCATTTTTATTTTAATATATGCCTTATCAGGTATTACACTCGTCCACAAATTCGTAGCGTTTTTTGTTTTGCATGTTGGTATGGGTTTGTTTATCGATTATCAATCTTATTTGTAGTTCATCGTCGTTATTTGAGTTTACCTACTGCCATTGTGTCGTTTTGAGATAGTGAGTGGAGTTGTGAACAGTAGACAATGGAGTGTCAAGTGGAGAAATCCGAACATTTCCGACATTCTTCTGTTTGAGTTCAGTAGAGAGGTGACATCAGTACAGGCAAGCAGAAACATTTGCGACGTATATGGAGATAATAACATAGGACAGAGCACGGTAAGAAAATGACTGAAGCGCCTAGAACCGCTCGGCCACACCGGCCGGCCAGAAGTTAAGTCCCATAGTGCTCAGAGCCATTTGAACCATTTTGTTGTATACACACACACACACACACACACACACACACACACACACACACACACTTATTTACAATGAACACATTACTGCACTGAAATTGTGGACTTAAAGATCTGTGTCGTGTGTGTTAACCTATGTGCCTATGCTATTAGCGCCAGTTTTGTGTAGTGCCACGTTGTGTGGCACCACATTCTGCAATTATCCTTAATTTATGAGCATGAGTGTACTTGACAGGGCGCATATTTCACTAGTTTACAGGACACTGGCGTGAAGCAGGTTTTGAATTGTTCCTGCGTTCACGGAAAGCAGGGGCGTGGGTTTGAGCCCTGGACTGACAAACAATATCCGCCGAAATTTTCCTCGTTTCACGTATTTGGAATGTTACTTCACTATCTTCCATCCTGTACTACTAGACACTACACGTGTTCACGACGGATGGAGGAACAGCCGCGATTGCGAAATGTGTGTCGCCGCAATGTTTGAGTTTATAAAAACGTTAGCGGCTCGTGAGATGTGAGAGAGATGGGCAGCGTCGGGAGCAACGATAGGACAGACAGACAGGCGGCCGCCTTGTCAGCGGCGCGGCAGTTGGAGTGGGCGACGTTGGCCAGACTGCTTGCCGCCAGCCACAACGAGCGCAGTCATTAGCCTAACAGAGCGTCACTGTGGCAGGGGGAGCCGAGGTGGCTGGCTGAACTGACTCGCAGAGCCACAGGGCAGCCAGGCTTCAAGCCACCGACTACACTCGACACGCGCCACACCTACATTCCTTCTACTCTCAGAACATCAGTACAGGGTTTGTTTTGGAAGGAGAGAAAATTTCTGGTCACTGTGGAGAAATCACTTAGTCCCACAAGGTTCAATTTTGGGTCCATACATATTTCTCACATTGTAAATGACCCTCCAGCTAACATTCTGGATTAGCCTGATACAGTTCCAACATTTCTGCTGCTGTCGAAACCGAATTATGGCACGATACTCCATTTTACCAATGGGCAGCACCGTTTTGTTTTGTGCTCTATACCAATATGCTGTGGTACAGTGGTACGGACATTTCACTGTCCACTGGCACCGCAGACATGTAGCCCATAAAAAATGGCTCTGAGCACTATGGGACGTAACTTCTTTGGTCATCAGTCCGCTAGAACTTAGAACTACTTAAACCTAACTAACTTAAGGACATCACACACATCCATGCCCGAGGCAGTATTCGAACCTGCGACCGTAGCGGTCGCGCGGTTCCACACTGTAGCGCCTAGAACCGCTCGGCCACCCCGGCCGGCCATGTATTCCCAAACTAACAATAAACTACGTGACTTTATCACTACCCTCTTCTAATTACGGTGGCCCTTGTTCAAAATCAGGGCCGTACCGAAGTGGTGGCGAGATAGACACTCCATGGCGAATTAGACACTTGCCAAGGGAATTTTCCTATAGCTAACGTTTCCACCTGGTGTCACAGGGGCTGAGAGAGGGCTTCCTCTCGATCCGTAACTGCAACCGCAAGCTGTTGCTGCAGTGTCATTACTGCAGTGTTATTTCGTCCAAATAGCATCATAATGCAACGACTAACGTACATAGTACATGTGACAACAGTGCTCTTAGTTCACAGTTACCGCCAACACAGGTCCTGTTTAACAGTGGAGTTACTGCTGCTGCTTCGCTACGGTACTGTAAAATCTCAAACGGTCGACAACGAACTACTATTGAAAGTAAGTTATTTTTTGAACAAAGGAGTAAGATATACTTACGTAAACATATACAAGCAAATTTATGACAATCCCAATAATTGTAGCATCTTGTGAACACAGTTTCAGAAAGCGAAAGATGTTAGAAAACTGTTTAAGGTCACGTTTGCGTGAAAACAGATTGTCAAAATTAGCCACATCGTCGGAATAAAACGTCACAGCTGTTCGACTTCAGGTACATAACCACTGAGTTGGCTAACTCAAGGCAAAATGGTTCAAATAGCTCTGAGCACTATGGGACTTAACATCTGAGGTCACCAGTCCCCTAGAATTTAGAACTACTTAAACCTAACTAAGCTAAGGACATCACACATATCCATGCCCGAGGCAGGATTCGAACCTGCGACGGTAGCAGCAGTGCAGTTCCGAACTGAAGCGCCTAGAACCGCTCGACCGCAGAGATCGGTTCAACATTCCATCTAAGCGTGAGAGTAAATACACACTACAAGAAAAAATGATCTGCATTACCATTTAATGAATCTAGCTTTGGGACAGAAAAGGTTGAAATATGCAGCTGTAAGAACCATAGACAATATACCCACGGAAATAAAATGTCTGACAGATAAGAAAGGAAATCTTTAGAGAGTGTAATCTGTCATGTAAAAAAAGGAAAAAAAACTCTAAATGGGCAGAATGCTATCATATAAATACTATTGTTTATTTGGTTGCATAGAAGTGTTTTATGTTTGTTCTGTTGACACGTTACGCATCATAAGGTTTATAGTGAATTTTATCTTTGGAACAACTAACTAACTAACTAGGGGGATGCCCACTCACTCGGCATGTGCGCTCCCCTGACGTTACCCCCTCTTGACAATTTCCTCTGGGTTTAACGTCCCTTGTGTACTCAACACCAGCAACAACAATACCTGAACTTTTTAAACGCGTCTTTACAGCGTTTGATACAATCAGAGGGGAGCGCGGAATCGTACAATCACACTGTAACGTCTAGTAAGAAACAAAAACAACATATTATGTAGTAACGAGAAAATTATATGTATCATATTGTGTTATTGTATAAAATTATGTATTTTTTTAATTTTTTTTTTTGAGAATATCTGCGTCGGCGAGTAATGAAACCGCCACAGACGATAAATGTCGAACAAAGATTAAAATAAGTAACTAGTATATAATACGTGACGAATAGCAATTTCTTTGTCTTCTTCATCTGGGAGTCGAACGAGTAAGATATCCTGTGTCGTAGTAGCGAACGCTAGTGTAGCATTCTTTTGTCGAGACTAAGAGATGTACGCCATTACGTGTGAATTCATAAAGGTGTGTAAAAATTGAAATATTTAAATGTTTTAATAGAGTTATGTAAATGAAAACTTGCATTATTAATTGTTAAAGCTTGCTTGCCTATTATCCCATCCTGTTGAGACATTTTTCAGTTATATAAATATTATCTGTGATGCTGAGCTGCGTGGCGAACGAAAGAGCCGCTGCCGCGGCGTATTCAAACGACTTCCAATATAGTCTATCATACCGCAAGGAAGCGGTAAAGTAACAGTAAAATAATATTATTTCTTTTAGCTTCCAGACTTGCAGTGCAGATCAACAGATTTTATGATGTGTTGCAGGTTGACGCGGGCTGCTGATAGTATATAACTCACAGTACAAATAAGTTAATGTACCGTCAAAACCTAATAGGAATCTTGCTGTGCTCCGTTCTGGTCTGGCAAACTTTATAGTGAAAACGTATTTTTTTTTTAATAAGAGTCTCATGTTCTTGTGCTAGTCGTGGTATTGAATGGTGTTTTACCGAGAAACAAAATCCACTGCAAAATTTTGTTGTTGAACGATCATACGAACTGTAACATCAGTGTTCATAACCAAGTAATTTCAATTTTCAATAACTATAAAGTAGGGAAGATATGTTGATTTTTAGAATGAGTTACAGTCACGAAAAAACGTTCCTTTAATTGTAGGCCAGATACTGAACAATAAGATCTCAATATATATATATTTTGCTTTGTTAAAAGGTAATGATGATAAAGAAATTCAAAGCACGGCATTATTAACTGATATTTCGCGGCTCTTTTCGTATATGCGATATCCAAAAACGCGAAAACACGAAAGATGATTCTATGAATGCGTAGCGTCTGTTCTTTCGGAAATGTCCGAAAGAACAGAGACCACTCATTCATATAATTCATTCGCCTCGATGGGCAATGAATCTACAACATTCAGTGCGGCTATACATTTCCATTCGACTTCCGGCAGGAATCTAAAATTAGCAAACATGGAGGAGACGGACAGGGACTGGGGATAGGGGTGTCAGGTGGGAATGTGAGTCGGCTGGGGAGGATACGACACAGTCCGCGCATTTGCGATAAACACTGTGGCTAACGCAGCTGCCTAGTAAGCAAGAGATGCGAGATTCGAGTCACGGTCCAGCAACATTTTCACTCTTCGCCACAATGCTGTTGATATCATTTGTTCCTTCCCTTTCCTTTCCTTCCCCGCCCTTCCACCTTCAGTTTACATAAAAGGTGATTGGTTGTTGCACATCACGTGACGAATTTGGTGGTTGTCACACTGAACATTTATAGTAGTGAAGCCGCAGATTCGATTTAAAGTATTTGATTGTGCTCTACTGCCAATAAACGTTTTCCAAACTGCAGTATTCTGGTCTTTCATTTAGTCTACTTAGTGCGTAGAAAGAGTATAGCTGTATGTTCCGAATTTCACCCTCTATAGTCTCCCAAATTTTTAAAACGTCATTCTGTTACACACTGTAGATTTCCTTTTACTCATTTCCAACATGGTGCGTATCAATAGGCAGGAGCTTATTACGGTTCAATGAAAACGTCTGAGTTGCACAGAACGTTTTTTTTAATGTAAATGGCGACCACTTCCGGACCTTATCCAGCCATCCACGTAAGTGCTGCCATAACGTGTGTACACTGGCGATATCGTGTGTGTTTGTGGTTAAGTGCAAGATATTATTTGCATACGACAGCCCAGAGCTGCATGCCACTCGCACAAGCAATGTGGCCAGCGTACAGACGTTATGGTAGCACTTATGTGGATGCCTTGATAATCGACTGAATTCGGGAATTGGTCACCATTCACATAAAAAACGAACTTCTGTGCAAGTTGACGGTTTCGTATTTTCATTGTTTTTACATGTCAAAGCGTTTAAACCAATTTAAAATAAGCTAATTCGTATACACATATATTTACAGACGTCTAGTTAGACACAATCATTAGATTTACTCCTGGTATGCAATACTGTTTTACAAATAACTTATTAAATAATTTAATGCCACACAGTTCACTCATACCTCACTATCAGTCACTGCACACACTGTACACACACTGTTTCATAACACTTCACTCACTACACACACACACACACACACACACACACACACACACACACACACAACACTGGTGGCCTCTGGGCCATTTTCTGTACCGCAACTTCCCACCTGCTATCCTGAAAAACTAAGTGATCATCCCTCCATAATGAGTAAGATTTTGAGCTCAGAAAGAGGAAGAGGTGTTAGTATTGTGCTACGCACAGCTTGGAGCTAAGTATTTCTAGAAAGGAAAAAAGAAGGAAAAAACAAAGTGAAGGTGTTAGGTGAAATGTTCGATGTTTTATAATCATTATAATTGTTATTTATTTGTATAACATGTTTTTATCAAACCCCTACTCTGTTTTATCTAAGTAATCCTTCACTGTATAAAATGTATTGCATAACAGGTACTTTTTAGCTGCCTTTCCAGATAAGTGTATTTTTGCAATTTCTTTAATCTCTTTTGGTAATTTATTGTACAGTTTTATTCCTTGGTAGAAAATGCTGTTTTGAGTTTATTTTTTCTTGGTAAATGTAAGTTGAGTCTATTTCTTGTTGCATGGTCATGCACAGAGCTGTTTGTGCAGTAATTACCAATGTTATTTTTGATGTGTATAACTGACTGGTAAATGTCTCCACATGGAGCAGTTAAAATTCGCAGTGGTTTGAACTTATATTTACAATGAGTTCGACTAGTATTTTTGATTATTATTTTTATGGCTCTTTTCCGGAGTTTGAAAATTGTGTTCATATTTTGTGCGTTTGTTCCCCCCAAAAAAGAATGTCATAGCTAAGAATATCTTACAGAGTTTAAATAATTAGAATTTATGTGCTATGATGACACATTTAATTTGTTGTATGCCACATTTTTCCAACGTCGTAGTTCATTTAAGTAGTATTTTTCAAAAATACTCCATTTTTATTCCGCCTTCCTACAAAATTCGTTAAATCTGCGTAGAAAAAAGCGTGGAAGGTTCTTTTGCGCGGAGGAGGGGAAGGAGGATCGCATGGCTGTTCAAAAGCACACACATATTTCGATCACTACACCGTCGCACTCGATTGCGGTTTGATCTAGATGAGTACCCTGAGGTTTTGACGTCACGAATTCAGCTGGAACAGCGGTGGCCGCAGATTTGGCTGTTCAGTGCGTGTTCGGCGGCTAGCAGCTGACCGCAGCGTCAGGGACCGGTTAGCGCTGCGGCGGCAGTAATCGGCACGCAAGCTGCCGAGGCGGCGCACACACTTACGCACACACACCTGCGTGCGTGTGGCAATCGGCGATACGCATACCTGCAGCGGCGGTGCGTTGACCGGCGTGCAGCTGAGGCGGCCGCATTGCTGCGTCCGTGATCTTTGCGCTGCGTGCCGGCGCGGTGGTCGGCTTCGCAATCGCACGCTGCTACCGCGGAATCCAGATCGGGCATAAATCTGAGCGCGGCCGTCAATGTCGTTCCACTGCTCTTTGTCCCGCGGTCAGTAAAAGTCGCGGATCTGTAAACGCGGTCACTGTTACGACACAGCCAGAAAATTAACTTCACTGTCGAATGTGGGACGTTTAGTTTGCAACAGTCGGAAAACATACATTCTCACGACAGAATGTTCAATTCAAAGTGTTTAAATGTCATTCTTGAAGTTTTCTCGGTGTGATGAATATTCCATGAGGTATCAGCGTAGCAGCCGGGTGACGACCAGGTAGTGTTACGATATTTCAGGCGACAGTTATCCGATTCATTCAACAGTTGAGTTATTACACTGGAGACTGCTGGAGTTCAGTTTATACAAAAAATCTGGCCAGGTGCGACTAGGACTCGAACTCTGAGTGTTCCATACAAATTTCATTATGTATGTAGACATTTTTGGAATGCCGGCCGGAGTGGCCGAGCGGTTCTAGGCGCTACTGTCTGGAGCCGCGCGCCCGCTACGGTCGCAGGTTCGAATCCTGCCTCGGGCATGGATGTGTGTGATGTCCTTAGGTTAATTAGGTTTAAGTAGTTCTAAGTTCTGGGGGACTAATGACCTCAGATGTTAAGTCCCATAGTGCTCAGAAGCAACTGAACCATTTTGAACCTTATTACGTGAGAAAAATTTCAACTTTACACGTCTATCCATGCCCGGTAAAAAGGGGGCTTAACAGTCTGAGGGACGGACTGATGCTCGGATAACAAATGCCAAAAATATATTTTTGTGTGATACAGTTACAAATTAACAATTTTCGGATTTATTTTTGTAGCAGTAGCACTGTGAGACCTTGCCTCTTGTGAAATTTCATGATTCTGGTTTCAACAGTAAGTTCGTTATAGATTCTGATGACAGAGTTTGAGTTTGCGGTTACCAAAATGTGACATAAATGGCCGTATCTTCTGACTGCATGCATTGATTTAGAAGCTTCAATTTTTTACATCGCCAAGGGACCGTAGATGCTGATAGGTGACATGACTTTCAACATGATTTGTCTAATCGTTTCTGAGAAAAAGGGTTTTCTATAGCCGGACGGACAGACGGCCAACGAAGTGATCCTGTGAGGAGGGGGGAGGGGGTTGCGGAACGCCAAAAAGAAAAGTTACATTATTTGTAAACAATGGAAAAGATGCTACTCATCTAGACTGAGGTATGAGCACAAAGTAAATGTCTTTTTTTTACAGTGCAATGGCATGCATGAAAAGGCAAAAAAGACTAGTTAGTAAACATAAAGGGAGCAAACCTGGAAGCAATTGGTTAGCTACAATCCGCTCCTAATTGACGGCATCTTGCATAGGAAAGAAAAAAAAAGAAAATTATGTCTTCTTCTTCTTCTTCTTCTTCTTCAGTCCGAAGACTGGTTTGATGCAGTTATCCATACTACTCTATCCTGTGCAGGCCTCTTCATCTTCCAGTGACTACTGTGACATCCATCCATCTGTATTCGTCTTTTGTCCCCCTTTACTACTTTTAACCCCCCCCCCCCCCCCTTCGCACTCCCACCCACCGTGCGCGCCCGTCGTGATCCCTCGATGTTTCACAGTGTGTCCTATCAACAGATCCCTTCTTGTTATCAGGTTGTGCCACAAATTTCTTTGCTCCGCCATTCTAATCAGTACCTACTCATTAACTCCGTGATCTTCCCATCTAATTTTCAGCATTCTTCTGTAGCATCACATTTCAAAATCTTACATTCTCATTTTGTCTAAACTGTTTTTCCTCCATGTTTCACTTCCACACATGGCTACACTCCATACAAATACTTTCAGATAAGACTTCGTGACACTTAAATCTAATGCTCGATATTAACAAATTTCTCTTCTTCAGAAAAGCTTTTCTTCCATTTGCCAGTCCACATTTTATTTCCTCAGTAATTCGGCCATCATCAGTTATTTTGCTGGCCAAATAGCAAAACTCATCTACCACTTTAAGTGTCTCATTTGTTAGTCTAATTCCCTCAACATCATCTAAGTTAATTCGACTACATTTTGCTTGTGTTTATGTTCATCGCGTATCCTCCTTTCAAGACACGATCTATTCCGTGCTCTTCCATGCCCTTTGCTGTCTGACAGAATTACAATGTCATAAGCAACGTCAAAATTTTTGTTTATTCTCCCTGGACTTTAATTCCATCACCAAATTTTTCTTTTGTTTCTGTGCGCTCTGCTGTTGCTTCCACTGCCTACAGTAAGTGTTGTACAATCACACACCTAGGATGGGTATCACAGATAGTAGGAGAAACAGTAAATTCCTGCAACTATAGTACTTACTCTGTTTCTGTATTACTTTCAATATGCAATACTTCAGCCATTATTTAGTTCTCTTGTCAAGTATAACTTTATTTTAATATGACGATTATTATAGTAGTTTAATTTACATTATTTAACAAAGGCACTGTAGTTTCGTGTTTAGTGTTAATTTTTTTCCCGATTCGTTTCCTTTTTACTTATTTACTGTTCAGCTTTTTAACTTTTAACTTTTTACCTGCCTACGACTGCACCAAACAGAGACGATACTTACTCTGTGTTCGTGCCTTGGTCTAAGTAACATTTTTCTCAATGTTGTTTGCAAATATTTCATGTTCTCTGACGACTATAGTCAGTTAAACTCTGATGATAGACTTGTAAGATGGAAACCGTTTAAGTAAACGAATTAATCGTGTAAAACATTTATGTTTTTTATTCTGAAAAAAGGAGGGAAAGGGAGGGTCGGAGGGATGGAGGAGAGAGAGAGAGAGAAAGGCAGTAAGGCAGTGGGCTAGCACGCAGCCAGGCGTGGAGTGGCATCGAGGGGAGGAAGAAGCATGACTCATCCTCTGCCGCCGCCCCCCTCCCCTCCCCAAAACAAAAGCCTTGTACTAATCACATACATCAACAAATTATTATATTAAAATATTATGTATACTTCATGTTTATTATTATTGAAAGCCTAGGAATGTGTGCTATGTTCAGCTTAGCCACGTTATGGGGGGGGGGGGGGGGGGGGGCGTTCATGAAATTAGCTGAAAACATCAATTTTCAATTTAATTTTTGTTTATTAGTAGAACTCCCAAAGTTCTACGATGAAATCGCATTCGAAGTACCTGAAAAATAATTAAATGTGTGACGCGACCTTCCCAACACTTCAATATCTAAAGGCTCAGAGGGGTGACAACCCCTGCATTCACAAGGAGAGGCTTCCAAAATGTATCCTCACTATTATCAAGCCCACTTAAAGGTTTCTGGCCGATCCTCAACTTCTAAAAAAGTGCGTTCTCTAAATTCACTCACATGGAAACGTTGCCCTAAAACCACATTTTCTGGTACAGTTGTCACTTCTTGTATTTAAGAAAAAGTGTTGGCTGGAACTTTAAATTGCGTTTCCCGAAAATTTTGTTTTTTAAAGTTTATATACCTTTTTCTCAGAATCTATTAAGGCTCGGGTTATGAAATTTTGTACACATATTTGTATGAAGCCGATAAATGCTGTTTCAAGAGTAAATTTTGAAATTCTGAGTGTAATGTGAGATATGGAGCAAAGTGCTTGGAATACTGCACAAATCTTACACTTACAAAATTATAATTAAAATATTAAAATTCTCTTTTTTCCATATATTCAAAAAAGCTCAGGAGTGAAGTTTACTATGTTCAAAGAGATTAAAAATAGGAATTTTTTTTTTTTTTAGTCATCAGCCTACTGACTGGTTTGATGCGGCCCGCCACGAATTCCTTTCCTGTGCTAACCTCTTCATCTCAGAGTAGCACTTGCAACCTACGTCCTCAATTATTTGCTTGACGTATTCCAATCTCTGTCTTCTTCTACAGTTTTTGCCCTCTACAGCTCCCTCTAATACCATGGAAGTCATTCCCTCATGTCTTAGCAGATGTCCTATCATCCTGTCCCTTCTCCTTATCAGTGTTTTCCATATATTCCTTTCCTCTCCGATTCTACATAGAACCTCCTCATACCTTACCTTATCAGTCCACCTAATTTTCAACATTCGTCTATAGCACCACATCTCAAATGCCTCGATTCTCTTCTGTTCCGGTTTTCCCACAGTCCATGTTTCACTACCATACAATGCTGTACTCCAGACGTACATCCTCAGAAATTTCTTCCTCAAATTAAGGCCGGTATCTGATACTAGTAGACTTCTCTTGGCCACAAATGCCTTTTTTGCCATAGCGAGTCTGCTTTTGATGTCCTCCTTGCTCCGTCCGTCATTTGTTATTTTACTGCCTAGGTAGCAGAATTCCTTAACTTCATTGACTTCGTGACCATCAATCCCGATGTGAAGTTTCTCGCTGTGCTCATTTCTACTACTTCTCATTACCTTCGTCTTTCTCCGATTTACTCTCAAACCATACTGTGTACTCATTAGACTTCATTCCGTTCAGCAGATCATTTAATTCTTCTTCACTTTCACTCAGGATAGCAATGTCATCAGCGAATCGTATCATTGATATCCTTTCACCTTGTATTTTAATTCCGCTCCTGAACCTTTCTTTTATTTCCATCATTGCTTCCTCGATGTACAGATTGAAGAGTAGTGGCGAAAGGCTACAGCCTTGTCTTACACCCTTCTTAATAGGAGCACTTCGTTCTTGATCGTCCACTCTTATTATTCCCTTTTGGTTGTTGTACATATTGTATATGACCCGTCTCTCCCTATAGCTTACCCCTACTTTTTTCAGAATCTCGAACAGCTTGCACCATTTTATATTGTCGAACGCTTTTTCCAGGAGGACAAATCCTATGAAAGTGTCTTGATTTTTCTTTAGCCTTGCTTCCATTATTAGCCGTAACGTCAGAATTGCCTCTCTCGTCCCTTTACTTTTCCTAAAGCCAAACTGATCGTCACCTAGCGCATTCTCAGTTTTCTTTTCCATTCTTCTGTATAGTATTCTTGTAAGCAGCTTCGATGCATGAGCTGTTAAGCTGATTGTGCGATAATTCTCGCACTTGTCAGCTCTTGCCGTCTTCGGAATTGTGTGGATGATGCTTTTCCGAAAGTCAGATGGTATGTCGCCAGACTCATATATTCTACACACCAACGTGAACAGTCGTTTTGTTGCCACTTCCCCCAATGATTTTAGAAATTCTGATGAAATGTTATCTATCCCTTCTGCCTTATTTGACCGTAAGTCCTCCAAAGCTCTTTTAAATTCCGATTCTAATACTGGATCCCCTATCTCTTCTAAATCGACTCCTGTTTCTTCTTCTATCACATCAGACAAATCTTCACCCTCATA